>NC_079190.1:255003812-256376978 GCF_029499605.1 Hyla sarda
ACCACAAATCTTCAATTTGTACCAGGAAAATGTAGTTCCCAGTACCTAGACACTTTTTAGGACATCAACATTCTGTTGACCAATTACACATTGCTATTATTGACCAGGTTCCACACTCTAGGAGAGGAGGTGAGAGAGAGAGAGAGAATATTGAGACAGCGTGAGACCATGTGGATTCAAAAGTTGAACACCTTGAGTCCTCATGGTCTGAATATAGATCTGTCATTAAAGGTATTCCTCTAATTATGTAGCCCTTGCTCGTATTCCGCCCAAGTTTTCATATCATCATTGTGTAGTAATGGATTATACAAATAGTTTATCTACAATGTTATATATATATATATATATATATATATATATATATATATATATATAATTATTCCATTATAATTATCGTCCTTCTTTTCCCACTGTGGTAACCTTTTTTTTTTTTTTTTACTTTTTCACCTTTTTACACAGGTTATATCTATTTTACTGATATACATTCCACTTTTTGTATTTTTTCAGGGTTACCTCGACCAGAGGAGATGATTCACCTATGATTGCCTTAATTTTATGTGGAGTACCATTGGGGATGCTTAGAATTTATTTAATTTATTCTATACGTTATGCGTCATGGGATGTAGTGTTTTTCCGCTCTTAACTGATCTTTGATCTTGATCTTTTGAAGAGCTGAGGTACGTGCTTATCCATGTTATATTTAATGGGGTAATGATTTAGTCATACAATGGCGAATAGTGAGACATATACCGGTAATTTACGATATAATATGCAGAGAGGACGTGGGATAGGGATATGTGGGCTTTTGAGGCTTTATAGACATCCATATGACATGTGACCCTTCTGGTCCGTTGCACTTTAGAATGTTCCATGGGAATTTGCTTTGGAGGTCCATTGTGCATGCTACAGAATTTAGTATGATTGTCCTAATCTTCCTAAATATTGTGGCTGTTACCCTTTACTATTGCTGGGCTATTTATTTTACATGGTGTCCCCCATTTTGAAGTTGCTGTACTTCAATGTACGGTTGGATATCCGTATGTACGTCTCACTGTGGAAATTTTTTGATCATTGTGGGATGCACTTTGGATATCTTTTCCCATGGTTATAATAGGCACTTTATATATTGTGGATTTGTTTATATAGCTGCGTATTTTATATGTTTCCTGCAGTTAATATGGCAGCCTCGCGGTTTGAAAGTTCTAGAGCGCAGGTGCGCCAGTGATCAGTCTGCCTTGTAATGTTTCCCACAGCTAATATGGCCGCCCTGCGCTTTGGCAGTCCCAGAGTGCAGTCGTGCCTGTGATCAACTTACCCCGTGACGTACTGCATCACATGACGCATCACGTGACTTGTGCATGAACTGTAACACTTTGTACTTTATGTATATGCATCTTATGCACTTTATGATATTGTTTACTTGTCTGATGTCATGATGTAACTACCCCTTTATGGAAGGTGTTCACTAATTAACATTTGATTCCTGTGTGTATATATTATGAATTATTTTCACTATGTATGTCATTTGAAAAAGACGTCAGTGAGCAGGTTGAAATGTTGCACTTTGGTATTGACTGGATGGGTGAATAAATTCACATCTTTTATATTTGGATTGCTGGAGTGCCGACCTGTTGATTTCTTTGGAAATTGGGGACCGATGGTCAAGTCCTTTGACCGACTGAGCACCTGCACTTGATCCTGATGTCTGGAACCTGCCGCAGTGCTACTTTCTTCGAAGGGATTCTCGTTTAATCTTGTTCATCCAGATAAAGGCCAGAACCTCTCACTTCAGCAGTGCTGTGGTGGGAATTGCATTTACACCTTGCACAAAGCAAAAAGTCAATAACTTTTGTGCAAACCCCAAGTTTGTGCAGAACCTTGCACGGGGGTTGAGCACAAAAATCCAAGCTGCCGCAGTAGAAACCTTTGATGCACCTGGATTTATCAAGAGGAATGAGCCTCTTGATAAATCTATCACAGTTGTACACTAGTAGGGCTATACGTAAGACCACTGTATGAAAAGTCAGTCTTACTAAATTTCCCCCTGGAGTGCACAAGGTATTTCTTCTGTTTAATAGGAAGAATTTAAACTTTTTTTTTGCAAAAACATATACATTTTGCATATAATAAGGCTCAACATTTTAAAACACATCTTACAAATGTATATAGCATTAAACCTGATCAAAAAATGGTCTTTGACACTCTACAGCCTGTCAGCTTGCTTGGCATTTAAAATAGTTTCTCACCTTTTAAAAGGATGCTAAAAGTAAAGGCTACATTATGTACAGTACGTTGTTCCCAGAAATGAGCATGTTATCAGCAATTTTAAGCAGGAGAGAAGCTGAAAATATCTTCTTTACCGTATATCAGCTATCCACTCAAGTTCTGAGAACATTCTTAACATTCACTTACATATGTGAATAATATTTAGTACTCTTTAAAGGGGTACTCCACCCCTAGACATCTTATCCCCTTTCCAAAGGATAGGGGATAAGATGTCTAATCGCTGGGATCTATGCTGCGGCTGTTATCACTGCACAGAGCAAACTTGCTCTGTGCGTAATGATGGGAGATACAGGGGCCGGAGCATCGTGATCCCCGCGATCAGACATCTTATCCCCTATCCTTTGGAAAGGGGATAAGATGTATAGGGGTGGAGTATCCCTTTAACTGAATGCAAGGAGAAATTCTATAGATATTCATTGGTTTTGCCAAGGTAAGCATTTAATAATATATTATAACTTAAATTGTAGAGTTCTACAGAATATTTTTCAAGAAGCCTGTAGCTACTTACCAGATAGTGATGTGATCATTCAGAGGTTCTGTCTCCAGGATAGTGAAGTTCATATGAATTCCATATCCTACTGGAACAGTAATGATCCAGGAACAATCCAGAGAATTTGGATATTGGTTAGGGAAGCCAGGAGAATAGATGGAACCATTGAAGGCAGTGACATTCCCTCCACATGGAACTAAATAGATTGAAAGATAAATAAGAATATTGTTTGAAATTCATTTTATAAATTATTATTGAAATAAAAATTCAAAGATTATTGTCATATCTTGGCTTAGATTTTATCATTCATGTAAAATTTAAGAACACTGAGGCAGAATTAATAAGGCCAATGAATCAGAGTTCTGGCCTGATTAATTACAAAAAAAAAAAAAAAAACTGGTTTACATAACTTGTACCATATTTATTATGTTTTTTTTTATTTATTACTTTTTTATTATACAAATCCTTAAAAGACAGGACAATTCCATTAATGTTACATAGATAATATACCAAACAAAAAGACAAGAATAAGAAAAAAGAATTCAACGGAAACATTCATGTCACCCAAAAAAGACAGAAGTTACATTATTACCTCCATGCCCACCCCTCCAGGGAGACAAGGAGGGAGAAAAAAAAACAAAAAACCTTATCCATGCACACTTTATATTTCACCATAATTTCCATGTATCGTAATATTTTTTTTTATATTTTAGATATATATATATATATATATATATTTATTTATATATTATGAGTTTTAATCACCTTTTAGACACTTTTTTTTTGCCTTGCTTAATAAAGGGGTGTGGCTTGACAGAGAATGGCATGGTTTAGATAAAGGGGAAGTGGGTTAACATGCAACACTGTGCACAGAAAATGCACCAGGACTCTGGTGCAGTTTAACCAATAATAGTTGATTAGTCTATCAGTATGTTCAAGTTTTGTATAAATTTGATAGGAAAACTTTGCTTTATGAAGCTCTATTTACCTACCTTCACACCTAGGAAATGGGTGATCCCAGTTTCTGTTGGTGCCATGCTGGCATGTCAAAACTGGATGACCAATTAACTGGTAACCAGGAGTACACTCAAAGGAGATGGATTGTCCAACATTGTAGCCTGCTCCTCGAACTACACCATGAGAAAATGGTTCTGGATCTGGACACTCTTGAAGCTCATAGGCTGGAGCACAAAGAGAAAATGCAAAAAATATTACAATAGATATTCCATTTATATATCCTAAATAGCACTTTATGAACAAATAGTCATAAAGATTTAGATGATTCTTTATAGGTAGCATTTGTAAAATTGAGATTGGTATACTAGTCTGACATCTTCCTTTATGTATGACTTTCTAGCTAACACATAAAAGCTGATTCATTATACCCTCAGATAATAAATCCACACATTTTTCTTGTAAACTGCTATCACTGCTAAGGAAAATGATAGAACTGCATAAGAAGTCCTTTTAACAGTGTATTTTACCATACAACTCATTCTTTCCTGAGATTAAAGCAAACATTTTTCTACCCCACACTTTCAATTCATGACAATGCTCCACTTTATACTATGAAAAGGGGAAATAAAAGTAGTAAATGTAGACTACACATATCTAATTCACAGTCTATACTGAAGACTTCATGTGCTTTATCCTTACTGCATTGACTTTGATATTAACTATAAGATCAGTTTATGTTGCAACTGAAATAACATCATCTGCTAAACTATGATTTGTTATATTTACCTTGATACTCAAGTTTAAAACCTGGTTTGTTCTGAGAGTGGTCACTGTGGAAGTATATTGAGGTTTCATGGGATGTAGAAAGGAGGTTGCCAGGTGTCTCTGACCCACTAAACCGCCCAATAACACTACTGGTTTCATGTGGGCCATTGCGGATCTCCACAAAGTCATGATTGGCTTCACTTGAGAAACTGAGAAACTGGATGTGTGCTCCTATAACAAGTATATAAATAAAATAAGGAAGGTGATTTCTAATGAATGCAGTCTTAAATAACCAATGAATAACACGCAGTGTATTAGAGGGAAAAGATGGAGGGAAAATGCATTTATGGAGGTATATGCAATATAATAATTTGTAAAACTGCTTCTTTATGATAATTTTATAAAGTATAAAAACACTGAAATTAGAATGCTTTTGGCTGCTCAGGAAAAAGTATCAATATAGTGCCCAAAAAACTGTGTCAAAGAGATAAACTAGAGTCTTGTCTTGGACTGACTTAAGTTTGAGAAGATTTATTATTGAAGCCAAAATGTTAACTAGCAAGTCACAATTTATAAAACAAAAATAGAGAAACATAGCCGCGTGTCCACCATTTGTATTTTTAACTACTTGCTTCTCGGTGTAGCCCGGAGCAGGGGGCTTGGTCAGGTGGCAGTGGGGCTGCTTGGCCACTGGGTCATTCCCCCTGTGGGCTTAGTGTCGCGGAGGCTGTGGTCGCCACCCGGCGCTACGCAAGTGTTAGGTTAGAGACCCACTCTGACTTGGTGGCCTTGACGTGGTGAAGGGCTTGTACTTTTTGATCAAAATGTATTCTAACATCCTGTTAGTTTTTGAAATTATGCTGAGAAGCAAGTAGATCAAAATACAAATTGTGAATGTGCGGCTATGTTTCTGTTTCTCTATTTTAGTTTCACAATTTCTAAATGCACATCATACAGGAGGTCAAAAGTAACCAGTGAGCATGTTTCTTGAAACCTCATTTAAAATGACTTCTTTTATTTTTATCCCCCCCCCCCCTTTTCTGTAGTGACTAATAACTGGATTCTGTGATGTTCAATAAGAGAACTTTGTGGTTTCTGTAACTTCTACTCATTTCCATAAGAAGTGACTATGCATGTCTGGCATTCCTCCATTGATGATCAGCCTTGGGATCAGATTGTTCTAAGGATTGGAAGGGTTGCAATTGCCAGATTTGTATCTGTTACAGACACGAATAATAATCAAAGAATCAGCAAGTTCTTTAATAAGTACTTGTTAAATATATTTTAATATTAAGTTAACCTTATCTACCCTTGTTGGGTTCTGTCAAGGTTTCATTAAGGTTTCCAGTGTTTAGACTGCAAGAATAATGCTGCATGCTATGATACTCTTTCTACCGAAAGTGATGGGCATCTCTGAAGAGCTCTCAACAGAAGTTCTAAATGAAGATGTGGACCTATCCACAGTGATAAGCAGAGGTCTTTAATTTAAACAGGCGGAGCACAACAGAATATACAGGCTTATTCAAAAAGGGTGGCAAAAAATTACAGAGTTTCACCTATGCCCTGCAAATGCTCATAATGATTTTGATTGGCATCACAACAGACGCTTAGGTGATAGTCCAGATGTGTGCCAGAATACTTGGACAGCATCCTTGGATGTGGACTGAACTGTTTCAGTAATAATTTGTCTCAGATCGTTTAAATCCTGGGTTTGGGGTGCAGATACACTGAGTCCTTGATGTAGCCCCACAAAAAGAAGTTGCAAGGTGTTAGATCTGGTCATCCTGGAGGCCAGTGGAACATTGGTGAATCACTGTGGCCTATCCAAAGTAAGGCAAAAATATTCAATAATATTGCTCTGACCTCCACGAAAGCCAGATCTTACACTTGCAACTTCTTTTTTATGGGGCTAGATGAAGGACTCAGTGTATCTGCACCACCAGTCACAGGATCTAAAAGACATGGGCTAAGGCATCACTGAAACTGTGGAGTCCATATACGAGGAAGTGCTGCTACACGTCAGAACTGAACTGGACCACTGCCTAGACATCTGCCATATCACGAATGAAATTTACTTAGAATATTTGTAGTGTATAGATAAAACTTGAATAAATAGTGTTTGTGTTCATGTTAATACATTTGTGTTATGTTTTCTCGGTTATGAATACCAAGGCTATAGTATAATTTTGCCCCATCCTTTTGGGATCACACTATACTTACATGTGTGCAGAAAAGGCTGCAAGGAGCTAGACTGATCACAAGCCAGTAACTACTTGTCCTGTCAAATATTGGAGGACCAGGTAGTTGCATATTTATGGGTTGGGGGGACACTGGAAATATCTTCAACTTGAAGTAGTTGTTAAGCTTTTCAGTAATGATGGATAAATACAGTGGGGGGAAAAAGTATTTAGTCAGCCACCAATGGTGCAAATTCTCCCACTTAAAAAGATGAGAGAGGCCTGTATTTTTCATCATAGGTATACCTCAACTATGAGAGACATAATGAGAAAAAAAAATATTTGCAAATTATGGTGGAAAATAAGTATTTGTTCACCTACAAACAAGCAAGATTTCTGGCTCTCACAGACTTGTTACTTCTTCTTTAAGAGTCTACTCTGTCCTCCACTCATTTCCTGTATTAATGGCACCTGTTTGAAATTGTTATATAAAAGACACCTGTCAACAACCTCAAACAGTCACACTCCAAACTCAACTATATCCAAGACCAAAGAGCTGTTGAAAGACACCAGAAACAAAATAGTAGACCTGCACCAGGCTGGGAAGACTGAATCTGCAAAAAGCAAGCAGCTTGGTGTGAAGAAATTTACTGTGGGAGCAATAATTAGAAAATGGAAGACATACAAGACTACTGATAATCGCCCTCGATCTGGGGCTCCATGCAAGACCTCACCCCGTGGTGTAAAAATAATCACAAGAACGGTGAGCAAAAATCCCAGAACCACACGGAGGACCTAGTGAATGACCTGCAGAGAGCTGGGACCAAAGTAACAAAGCCTACCATCAGTAACACACTACACCGCCAGGGACTCAAATCATGCAGTGCCAGACGTGTCCTCCTGCTTAAGCCAGTACATGTCCTGGCCAATCTGAAGTTTGCTAGAGAGCATTTGGATGATCCAGAAGAGGTTTGAGAGAATGTCATGTGGTTACATGAAATCAAATAGAACATTTTGGTAAAAACTTAACTTGTTGTGTTTGGATGAGAAAAAATACTGAGTTGATTCCAAAGAATACCATACCTACTGTGAAGCATGGGGGTGGAAAAGTCATGCTTTGGGGCTGTTTTTCTGCAAAGGATAACTGATCAGTGTAAAGGAAGGAATAAATGGGGCCATGTATTGTGAGATTTTGAATGAAAACCTCCTTCCATCAGCAAGGGCATTGAAGATGAAAAGTGGCTGGGTCTTTAAGCGTGACAATGATCCCAAACACACCGCCCGGGCAACAAAGGAGTGGCTTTGTAAGAAGCATTTCATGGTCCTGGAGTGGCCTAGCCAGTCTCCATATCTCAACCCCATAGGAAACCTATTAAAGGAGTCGAAAGTCCGTGTTGCCCAGCGACAGCCCCAAAACATCACTGCTCTAGAGGAGATCAGCATGGAGGAATGGGCCAAAATACCAGCAACAGTGTGTGAAAACCTTGTAAAGACTTACAGAAAACATTTGACCTCTGTCATTGCTAACAAAGGGTATATAACAAAGTATTGAGATGAACTAATTTTCCACCATAATTTGCAAATAACTTCTTTAAAAATCAGACAATGTGATTTTATACATTTTTCCTCCCATTATGTCTCTCATAGTTGAGTTATACCTATGATAACAATTACAGGCCTCTCTCATCTTTTAAAGTGGGGGAACTTGCACAATTGGTGGCAGACTAACTACTCCCCCCCCCCCCCCCACTGTATTACATGTACCAACACTTAACTGCATAGCACAAACTCCAACCCTTATTAAAATAATATCTACTAAAACGAAACAGGCTATAACATTTACAATTATACATTAAATAGTAAAATACTGGGTAAAACTGACAGTACAGGATTTAGGGATACTGGTGGATAGTAAAGTCAAGAAATTATCTCGCAATTCTTAGTGGGGAGATGTAAACTCTGGGGGAGATTTATCAAAACCTTTGTAGAGGAAGAGTGGTGCAGTTGCCCATAGCAACCGATCATGTTGTTTTTTTTTTCTTTTTTCAGAGGACTTTTTAAAAATAAAATAAAAAAATGAAGTAGTGATCTAGCTGATATGGGCAACTGTACCACTCTTTTACATAGGTTTTAATAAATCTCTCCTATATGTGTCTATGTGAGGTTAAAGATTTTTCTGCGAAGTTGCAATAGTGTATTGAATTTGCATCACAGATACTTTGAATCCTAAATCCAAGAAAAAGGAAAGGGAGGACACATCTGTAGCTCTGCACAAACAACTTGCCAGGCCATACATGGAATATTGTGTACAATCTTAGGCAAGGCTGACCTGGTGCAGGTGCAGAGAAGGGCAACTAAGGTAATATGGGGAATGGGTGGACTACAATACATAACAGGTAGAGATGAGGGAACTTTTGAAAAATTTGATTCGGCTGATTCGCCCAATTTTCCGAATTTATTTAGTTTGGTCCGAATTTCTTCGTGGCCAATCTGAATTAAAAAGGGCTATTTCTGGCCTACAGAGAGCCACACTTTGCCTTTCTGTAACACACATAGTGTTAGTGAAATAATTACTGTTATTCAGTATGACATGCAGATCAATGGCGTCGCTATTAGAATCACTGTCGCAGAGCGGTACAATGACAGAGCCTAAAGGTGGCATCAGCATGAGGAGACCATATAGTGGCTGAATGACACAGCGTGGAGGTGGCGGCAGCATGAGGAGATCATATAGTGGCTGAATGACCCAGCCTGGAGGTGGCAACAGCAGCATCAGGAGTTCTGATAGTGACCCCGTAACAAAGTGGGGCAGTGGAGGGCAATAAGAGTACCTGGTGACGAAAGTGGGTGAAAAAAAGGAGAACTTGGCATCAGATGTGTGGCATCAGGCGGGTGGTAGGATAGTAGCTGAGGCAGGTAGGCAAAATAAAACTCCTTTGTAAAAGTGTTAGTGTGCACAAGTAAGTGTTGAGCATATGCATTACGTAAAACGTAACTTTTAATAATTTTATTAGGATAAAATATATGTACCCAAAATGTTTTTTGAAATCAAACAAAAGGAAAGGTATGCAAAAAACACTGTGTGCCACCTACACCACCAAGTATTGATGTGATGCCAAGACCTCTAAAAGGTGGAAGGGAACAACGTATGGTTCAAAGTAACTGGTGGGGATAAAAATTTCCCCTGTAAGGCCCTACTCTCACATTATTAAGTTGAGTGTTACTCGCCATAAAAAGGGTGGACCCACACAGGAAACTCTCCCTATTTCCACCTAAAACCCTTGTGAAATGGCAGTGTTTGTAGGTATAAATAGGGAGAGGTCCCAAGAAAGGAATTAATAATGCGAGAGTAGGGCCTTACATGGGAAGTTTTTTCCCCCACCGTTTACAATGGACCATATGTTGTTCCCTTCCCCCTTTTAGAGGTCTACACTTGGTGGTGTAGGAGGCACATGGTGTTTTTTGCACACCTTTCCTTTCATTTGATTTAAAAAAAAATTTCGGTAGGTATATTTTATCCAAAGAAAAGTTACGTTTTAGCTAATGCATATCCTCAATACTTGTGGTCTGATGCGGGGGAGTGTCTGTAACTGGGGAGCAGCACCTTAAATATGTTTAACACTATCCATATTTGTAAAGTGTTGGTGTGGCACCATGGTCAATCTACTCTGATGCATCAGGCATTGGTGGGTGGAAATCCTGGCTGATCCATGCCTGATTCATCTTCACAAAGGTCAGTCTCTCCACATTTTTTGTGGACAGACGAGTTTTCTTTAGGGTTGCTATGGCCCACGCCGCACTAAACACCCACTCTGATGGCGCACTACTGGCCGGGCAGGACAGTTTTTCCAGGGCAAACTCTGCTAGTTGCAGCCACAAATCAAGTTTTGCTGCCCAGAAGTCCTGCGGATCTTCAAGGTGTGTTGGCATAGTCATGTCAAGGTATGCCACCACCTACTGGTTCAGTTCCTGCTCCAGGTCTACCAGCTGCTGATGAGTTGCTTCACTATGCGGGTGAAGAAAGCTACTCATCAGCGAGTATAGACTTAGGCTTCTGCTGATGGAGCTGGTACTGCTCCTGCCACCCCACTCCTCCCCAGCAGCCATGGCAGTGGAAGGTGAGCGCAGAGGGCCCCCCGAGTCTGACCTACGAGAGGATGGACGATGGCGCAGATAGGCATCGGGCAACTGACTATGTAGGATGTTTCTGTAGTAGGTCAGTTTGGCCTCCCTCTCAGTTGATGTAAAAAAGGCCCCCATTTTGTGCTGGTAGCGAGGGTCCAATAAGGAGAGCCAGAAGTAATCGCGCTGCGCAATAGTGACAATTCGGTGGTCACTATGCAAGCAAGTGAGCATGCATCATGCCATTTGTGCAAGTGACTCGGAGGGACTCCCTGCCTCCTTTTCCACTGCATACTGTCATGGTGTGTCTGGGTCCTCTGTCTCACCTTCCTCATAACCCTCTAGCTACTCTGGCTGCTCCTGCTCGATGACTAGAAAAACCGCCCATCTCGCGAAACCTAAGTGCCTCTCCCCCTCCTCCTCCAGTTCACCCGTACAGGGCTCATGTGGCCGTGAGATGTAGGCGCCACGTCTACAGTGCCCTGATCAGCCATCGTTTCCAACAAGTGTAGTAAATGAGGCACTGAAATGACATTGTTCATATCCGGTAATCCATGGCAAATCCATGGTTTTTGTCTGTTCGTATAGTCGGTCCAACATATGGAGGGTGGAATTCCAACATGTGGCAATGTTGCACATCAAACTATGTTGGGGGATATCTCTCTGACACTGCAGCTCAAGAAGGGTGCATGCAAAGTTTCCTTCCCATTGTTAAGATGTCTTGCAGATGGGGGAACACTTCAGGAACCGCTTGACAAACAGATTGAACACGTGTGCCATGCAGGGCGCATGCCTCAGGCTTCCTTGTCACAGCATGGTTCCCATTGCCAGTTATCTTGGAGTAAGCCATGATTTGATTTCTTGATGAATGACTTTTAGCAGTTCCTCCCCTGTGTGACTCCGTTCGCCCATGGCAAACCATGTGAAGAACAACGACCTGTCCAAGTTGCTGTTGTTGCTGTGCAGGAACCCCATTCACCCAGTGGGCCGTGAAGGACATGTATTGTCCCTGACTGTAGTTACAGCTCCCCACGCTGCCGTGTACTTTGGTACACACCAACAGGCTCAAGGACTGGCCCACCTTCTGTTCCACAAAATTTTGCAGGGCTGGTACAGTTTTCTTCGCAAAGAAATGACGGCTTGGGACTCTCCACCTCGGCTTGGCACAAGCCATCAGTTCTCTGAAAGGTGCACTTGAAAAGGGAGGGACTGCAGCACCAGCAACATGGACAGGAGCACATTCAGCTTCTGCACCATTGGATGAGTGGGCGCATACTGTTGTCTCTTGGACATGGCTTCGCCTATGGATTGCTTGCAGAATGACTGACTCGAAGTAGGAGGAGCAGGAACATCTGGAGCGACAGAAGATGGGTATGACACACAGCTCCGTTAGTCTGAGGTGGTGGAGCCTTGGTTGGCTGAAACAGGGAGCAGCGTGTCACTGGGTGATGCAGCAGGCTGGACGACCACATCGGAGCAACAGTTCTCCCAGGCCACTTTATGGTGACGCTGCATGTGTTGACGCAGGGACATGGTGCCAACATTGGGAATCTGGCCACGCTTCCCCTTCTGCCGACACATCTTGCATGTGGCCAGGTTAACATCCTCCGGATGCTTAATGGAAAACTGACACACCGCTGAGTAGCTGATTTTCCCACGAATAGTCTGCACTGATTGACTCCAGGAACCCCTGTTCCACTACCTCCCGGGAAGGTAGGCTGCCACGAAGCAAGTGGTCTTCCCCAGGCACGTGTGGCTCCAGACTTTCCACTTCTGCCACCATGTTGACTGCAAACCATGCTATTACCTTGCTAGCTCAGCTGCTTCCTCACGGGCAACTTGCAACCCTCTTCTCCTGATGATGATGAAGCTCCTTCTGCACCCGGCTCCCAAGTGCGATCGGCTTCATAATCAAGTTGTGTCTGCACGTCACTGATGCCCTCCTCAGGTTCCTCAACAGTGTCTGCTTTAGGAGCCTGAATGCTCCAAACACCCCCTCCTACGCCACTCTCCTCATCACTACTTGCCCGCCTAGCGGAGGAAGTGGCGGATACCTCCTCCGCTTCTTGGCAGGGCAGTAGCTGCTGACTGTCCTCTAGTAGATCCTCCTCACTAAATAATGGAGCTGAACCAACAGCATAATATACTTCTCTGGGGGAGGAAACAGCATAGGACAAAGGCAATGGGAGGACAGGGACTGCTCCCGGGCCGTGCCAACTGAGGGTTGTGTCTGAGGAACCTACCGACTGTTGACTGGGGGTGTCAGATGCCTCTTGTGATGAAGTGGATGACCATTTTAACCAATCGATGGCGGCAGATGGGTTGCTGGTTGAGGCACGACCGCTAGCTGATCCCGGGAGCTCAGGCCTCTCGCTGTGAGTCCTGCTGCCACTCGCCCCTAGTCTGCTGCGACCTCTGCCTGATTAATTTAGGCCTCTGTCTCTCCTCTGTGCATGTCCTGGCACTTCTCTTCCTAACATACTTAGTGCGTATATGAGGAAAGTACAATACATTCCACTACTATTAAAATAGTATTTGTCCACAAAACCAGCAGGTGTGCACTTTTGGCTGGCCTTTAACAGTACCTAGGCCCTTAAGACTTTAACAGGAACAATGGGGTATGCACTTATAAGGGGAGGACAATGCGCTCCAGTATGCTTAAAACAGTATTTGTCTACAACACCAGCAGGTGTGTACTTTTGGGTGGCCATTTACAGTATCTAGGCCTCTAAGACTTTAACAGAAACAAAATGGTACACCACTTAGATGTACGTATGTGGTATGCACTTATGAGGGGATGACAATGTGCGCCAGTATGCTTAAAACAGTATTTGTCTACAATACCAGCAGGTGTGTACCTTTGTCTGGCCTTTCATTGTATCTAGGCCTTTAAGACTTTAACAGAAACAAAATGGTACACCACTTAGATGCATGTATGTGGTATACACTTATGAGGGGAGGACAATTTGCCCCAGTATGCTTAAAACAGTATTTGCCTACAACACTAGCAGGTGTGTACTTTTTGCTGGCCATTCACAGTATCTAGGCCCTTAAGACTTTAACGGGAACAAACTGGTACACCACTTAAATGTACATATGTGGTATGCACTTATGAGGGGAGGACAATGCGCTCCAGTATGCTTAAAACAGTATCTTTCTACAACACCAGCAGCTGTGTACTTTTGGCTGGCCTTTCACAGTATCTAGGCCCTTAAGACTTTAACAGGAATAAAATGGTACACCACTTAGATGTACGCATGTAGTATGCACTTATGAGGGGAGGACAATGTGCTCCAGTAGGCTTAAAATAGTATTTATCTACAACACCAGCAGGTGTGTACCTTTGTCTGGCCTTTCACTGTATCTAGGCTTTTCAGACTTTAACAGGAACAAAATGGTACACTACTTAGATGCATGGATGTGGTATGCACTTATGAGGGGAGGACAATTCGCTCCAGTACGCTTAAAACAGTATTTGTCTACAACACCAGCAGGTGTGTACCTTTTCTGGCCTTTCACAGTATCTAGGCCCTTAAGACTTTAACAGGAACAAAATGGTACACCATTTAGATGTATATATGAGGTATGCACTTATGAGGGGAGGACAATGCACTCCAGTATGCTTAAAAACAGTATTTGTCTACAACACCAGCAGGTGTGTACTTTTGTCTGGCCTTTCACAGTATCTAGGCCCTTAAGACTTTACAAACACAGCAAGAACGTTGTCTAAAATGTCAGGAAGTGCTCGAGCCCACATGCTAATGTGCATTTATAAGGAATAGCAAGTCCTGCACTTGTGGTCCGTTGCTAAGGGCAATCCCCAGCAAAAAATGCATACAATGGAGGATGTCTGCAACCGACCACAAGGACCAACAATATCATCCTTACCCGATGAATGGGTGTGTGGATGTGAACATAGAATAGTACAAAAACACAACATACATAAGTTCAGTGATGTGGTGGATGTAACAATGACATTGGCTTATCATGCACAGGCAGGTTTAGGTTAGGTCCCGCATCACTTCAGAAACCTTGGCGGGATGTGCGGGCTCAGGTATGTCCTTCATATAAGGATATACTGGCTAATGTCTCAATTTTACATCAGTTTTGAGGGTTAGCCAATGTCATTGTTACATGCACCACATCAGTGCACTTATGTATGTTGTGTTTTTGTACTATTCTATGTTCACATCCACACACCCATTCATCGGGTAAGGATGATATTGTTGGTCCTTGTGGTCGGTTGCAGACATCCTCCATTGTATGCATTTTTTGCTGGGGATTGCCCTTAGCAACGGACCACAAGTGCAGGACTTGCTATTCCTTATAAATGCACATTAGCATTTGGGCTCCAGCACTTTCTGACATTTTAGACCACGTTGTTGTTGTGTTTGTTTTGTAATATTATACCAATGCACCTTTATTATCATGTATAGGTAGCATATAGATGCACCTGTGAGGCCGGCAACTCATCAGCCTACTTAGGTGGGGCTTATAGCCTGCTTCCTTCCTCCCATTGTTTGTGTGATTATTCACACTGGAGTTGATACTGGGAGCAGTCTGTAAGTCGAACCAAAAGCTTTTGTAATTGCGCATTTGCCCCTGTTTTTTGCTTATTATGCACAGGCAGGTTTAGCTTAGGTCCCGCATCACTTGAGAAACCTTGACGTTGGCATGCGGGCTCAGGTATGTCCTTCATATAAGGATATACTGGCTAATGTCTCAATTTTACATCAGTTTTGAGGGTTAGCCAATGTCATTGTTACATCCACCACATCAGTGCACTTATGTATGTTGTGTTTTTGCCCTTAAGACTTTAAGAGGAACAAAATGGTACACCACTTAGATGTACGTATGTGGTATGCACTTATGAGGGGGAGGACAATGTGCTCCAGTGGGCTTAAAACAGTATTTGTCTACAACACCAGCAGGTGTGTACCTTTTTCTGGCCTTTCACAGTATCTAGGCCCTTAAGACTTTAACAGGAATAAAATGGTACACCACTTAGATGTACGCATATGGTATGCACTTATGAGGGGAGGACAATGTGCTCCAGTACGCTTAAAATAGTATTTATCTACAACACCAGCAGGTGTGTACCTTTTTCTGACCTTTCACTGTATCTAGGCCTTTAAGACTTTAACAGGTACAAAATGGTACACCACATAGATGTATGTATGTGGTATGCACTTATGAGGGGAGAACAATTCGCTCCAGTACGCTTAAAACAGTATTTGTCTACAACACCAGCCGGTGTGTACTTTTGGCTGGCCTTTCACAGTATCTAGGCCCTTAAGACTTTAACAGGAACAAAATGGTACACCACCTAGATGTATGCACAGGTTACACTTAATAGAGGACAATATGCTTTTAGTGCTCTGCTCATCCTAACTGGCTGGCTACTATTAGCATTTCAGTTGTTATACTCACCAGTGCTGCAGTACACAGTCACTATGTACTACACCCAAAATTGCACTTTCTCTCTCAATCTCACTCCCTTCCCTATCAGTACTTCTAGGCTGGATTTGGGCTTTAAAGGGGTATTCCTGGCAAAAACCTTTTTTAGATATATCAACTGGCTCCGGAAAGTTAAACAGATTTGTAAATTAGGGAATGCAGATATGTGTAGCTCAACCACAAAAAATGAGCGAGGTTAACTAAAAGCTCTCCCCCACAGAGAGATATAGAAAAATGATAAAAATAGGATATTAGTCCTCAGCTCAATATCAAAAAGATTAGTGGGGGATGTCTGGTATCAATAATAGAGAAAAAACAAAATTGGTATATAAATGGTATTTAATAGATATTAAATAGTGCGTTCCCGCAGGGCCCTACGGTGGCGCACAATTGGTTAAAAAGTAATAAATATGAAAAATGCAACAAGTTATTACACTACAGAGCGAATGATATTCTTAATAACAAATGTATCTATTATGGCTAACAGCCGTATAATGATACACTGGGTGATAATGTGACATACAGTGTTACTCTGATCAGAATGGTAGTAAATTCAGTGTGCACAAAAATAAAATAAGAATAAAAATAAAAAACGTTCCTCCTGGAAAGGAAATGGCTTGGTAGAAAAAATAATAATAAAAAATACAAACTATGCAAAAAGTCCTGTAAATAATAAAAGTGACAGTCCTATGGATGATGGAGTTGATCCTACAATTGGCCTGAAACAATGTCCTGCAAAAAAAAAATAAATCGTATGCTGTATATGATTATAACATATGAATCAATTTGTATAGTGGGTGTTGGAATTGGATCGCTGTTGCCGGTTTCTCCACTCCACAGCCAAATGGCCTGCAAATAAAGATATAATCGCTGGCACAATTGTGCCACTCACCGCACCGCTGGTGGACAGATGGACGATGGACAAATGCGCTCTAGCCGGGGCGGCGTGATGGTCACAGGATATACAGCCGTTCTCACCGGCGAGCTGTCCCTTGGCGTCAGGTGTACTCTAGCCGGGGCGGAATGTTGGTCGCAGAATATCCAGCCGCTCTCACCGGCGAGTTAACTCTTGGCGTCTGACGTAGCAGGTCAGCTGATGGCAGGTCAGCTGACCTTGTGCGGGAGGTTAGTTGATACTAGATGACGTTGAATGATGCATGCAGATAGAAATATTAATCCAATGATGGAGGGCTCTGTACCGGTTCAGCAGATGGATTCATATAATAAATGAATAGTAGATGAGATCTCTCCAGAGAGGAACTGTCCGATCAGTGCTTGTATAACCGCAACTGTAGTGTGAACTAGACCAATATAAAAAGGCTCAATCACAGTCACCAAACGCGTTTCGGGGTTCAAAGCAGATTAGTAGTGCCCCTTCCTCAGTGGTGTATGACCATATGCGGTCTCTGTTCGTTTTTATAGGCCTCCAAACAATTAGAATTATATCTAAGACCAGGTAAGGAATAGTGGCATGAACTCTGACTATCGGGTAAAAGAAAATATCCGACATGGGTGATATATCTAAGTGAGAATATTTTTATTCTTATTTTATTTTTGTGCACACTAAATTTACTACCATTCTGATCAGAGTAACACTGTATGTCACATTATCACCCTGTGTATCATTATACGGCTGTTAGCCATAATAGATACATTTGTTATTAAGAATATCATTCGCTCTGTAGTGTAATAACTTGTTGCATTTTTCATATTTATTACTTTTTAACCAATTGTGCGCCACCGTAGGGCCCTGCGGGAACGCACTATTTAATATCTATTAAATACCATTTATATACCAATTTTGTTTTTTCTCTATTATTGATACCAGACATCCCCCACTAATCTTTTTGATATTTAGCTGAGGACTAATATCCTATTTTTATCAGATTTGTAAATTACTTCTATTAAAAAATCTTAATCCTTCCAATATTTATTAGCTTCTGAAATTTTCTGTCTAACTGCTCATTGATGATGTCACGTCCCCGGAGCTGTGCATGATGTGAAAATATCCCCATAGGAACTGCACAGCTCCCGGGACGTGAGTCATCAGAGAGCAGTTCGACAGAAAACAACAACTCAACTTCAGAAGCTAATAACTATTGGAAGGATTAATATTTTTTAATCAAAGTAATTTACAAATCTGTTTAACTTTCCACTGGAGCCAGTTGATATATATAGAAAAAAGTTTTGGCCTGGAATACCCCTTTAAGTTAATCGCTGCTGTAAAAAGGCTTTTCTGTGCAACACACTGCCCTCTGTCCCTCTCTCTCTGTAATAGAATGCTGATGTGACTGGGAGGTGAATCGCTGCTATGAATTTGTTTTTCTGTGCAACACACACTGCTCTCTGTCCCTCTCTGTAATAGAACGCTGATGTGACTTGGAGGTGAATCGCTGCTGTAAAAATGTTTTTCTATGCAACACACACTGCTGTCTGTCCCTCTTTCTCTGTAATAGAACACTGATGTGACTGGCTGGAAGATGGCTGCCGAATTTATAGGGCTGCGACATCCCAGGGGTGGCTGGCTGCTGATAGGCTGCATGTTGCATGTGATTCAGGGTCATCCCGCCGACCCTTGTTCCCGCCTTCCCAGGATTCGTTGCCCCATGTCCTCAGATATGGAATCCGCCATTTTAAATCCCCGGACTGCACTAAATGGAATTTAATGAAGTGATTTGCGCGATCTGGTTTAAGTGCTTCATGACTATACAGCTACACTATGGACTATAAACAATAGCCATGGCAAATTCATATGTAAAATATGTACAGTTTTACCTTAAAAAGAACATATTATTCCTCTTCTTTTATATTTTTTTTTCAGTGCAAATACTGAAAAGCTTTTGTTAGTTCTACTGTGCTCACAGTGGTCCCAACATGGTGGCTCCAATAAATGTCACTACGTCTATTATGACGATCATTTCCACTATCTAAAATATTTGCACCATTGCTACAAAAACTTCTGTGAATTGGAAACTTCTTCAGTAAACAAAGAACCTTGAGCATCTGTGCAAGTGACATCTTAAACAGTAAAATATAACCATGATAAAGCCTGTCCTACATGAGACATTATGTGATAACCTCCACTGTCACAGTTCATTAGGCAGGAGTAACCATGCTATGGCATGTTGTATATGAAATGTGACTGCCCTGTCACTCACCAAATCCCACCGGTAAGGAGATCTTCCAGGTGCAGTCCAAATTACTAGGGTAGTTTCCTGGGAATCCAGGGCTCAGTATAACACCTTCCATGTCTTCTGTTACTCCTCCACATTGTGCTGAATGTTCAGAAAAAAAATGGTTAACTTTTAGCACAAAGTGCAATGTAGTTGAGAATAATCTAAAAAAAAAGGAGCTTGTGGATCAATGGACTATGTAACAAAATGACATAAAATGATCATATAAACAAGCACAGAGCTATATTAATTTGAAACACACATTTATTTATTAGTGTATTGTTGTAGGCAACATAGCGTATCTCTAAGATAGTATGGCAATACAATTTGAACAGAGAACTGTACTACTGTTTTTAATATGCAGCAAGTACATCCAAGACAAGATACGGAAGATGAATTGCACTCAGAATAAATGGTTTATTCATATATTTATTCATTTTATAGATCCCATGAAAATATTATAAATAGTGAATGTGTTTATTATCATGTCATCTGTAGATGTGCATTTCTTTGCCTGGTTGCATTTATATTGTACTTAGAAAAAAAAATATGTAAAAAAGTACTGCATGTCACATCATAAAAGGTGCACGGCAGAAACAAGGTTACAGAAACAAGTTTGTTTTATGCACCATTAAAACAAAGGGCTATGCAATGCAAGCAGCAATTTAGAACATTTCTCATATTGTAATATAAACACTATAAGAGACACAGTATTTCGTAGAAAGACCTGTCTCCAATATTATTGTTGTAATTTAGGGGCAGTTTACTTTGCAGAATACGATGGAGAGCTCTAATAAACTGGAGCATCTGCAGCCTGCAAATATATCTAATATTCTTATGTAAAAGAAAGGGCAAGAGTATGGTAAATTCCACCTTTTATTAGAACTTGATCTATGGTAAAATGAAATCTTGTAATGGTTTGATGCAAATGCATAAAATGATCACATGATGCATTCTGTGATTTCAGGTTTTCAGGATTTTCCAAGTGTACAATCCTTAAAGAGTACCACTCATTAACTTGATAAATGTTATAATCCTCCCAGTTCACTGCCCCCATCATGATAAACCACCCCGTCTTTATTTAAATTAAATTTAGTTTTCTACCTTGATATTACTCTGCATTTTCTGCTCAGTCTCAGTCAGATTCACAGACTGGGAAGGGGCGTTACCCAGCAGGCGTGACATCATCTGAAGCCATACAGGGGAGAACTTCCTCCCTCACTCTGCTACCAACTGCCAGTGTGCAGTTCAGTGTGAGAGGAGCTATGATTGGATAAGGCTGGACACTCCCTCTGCACTCTAGGCTTTATTTCCTGTGTTTGGACTTCTGCCTGGCCAGCAGGAGTCCAAAGTCTGTTGAAAAGATTTGGGAAAAAGTGCGATGGACAAGTAGGGAGACACCTAGTGGCAGCTTTTTTAAACACAAATAAAACATAGAAAACTTCATTTTTTTAAACAAAGTACATTAGAATGATTTTTTTAGTTACCAAAAGGAGTGCAAAAATGTGTTTTAATGAGAGTGCCCATTTAAACACAATGTCATAACAATGGGCACTGCGGTTACCACTTGCCACTAAGCCCCCCTAACCACAGACTGCCTACTTATCCAGCTGTTCTCTTGAACCATTTGTTAAAATAACTATTGTTTCAGAGAAGTATCCAGCTCTTCCTGGTTTAACCATATTACCAATTAATTAATATTATCAATTTTAACATCAGTGTTGAGGGATAGCCAATGTCATTGTATAGATCTACCAAAGTAGTGCACCTAAATTTATGTATTGTATTATTCTAATTGTTACACATCCACACCATTTATCTGGTGTAGGATTCTATTGTGGCACTTGTAGTCCACTGCAGGCATCCTCCATTGTATGCATTTTTATTTTGGGATTGCCCCTTGCAACGGACTACAAGGGCAGGATCTGCTCCCCCAGTATAAATGCACAACTGCATTTGGGGTTGAGAACCTCCAGCCATTTGAGACCACGTTTTTTGTTGTTGTTTAAAAATTTATACTTGGAGATGTGTAAACTCCATTTGTTAATGCGCCTTGAACATTTTCCAGGCAGCATTAAGGTTGCACCTGTGAGGCCATGCACCTATATCAGCCAACTTAGGTGGGGATTGTAGCCTCTCTCCCTCCTCTCATTGTATGTGTGCTCAGTCACACTGGAGGTAACTGGGAGCAGGCTGCATGTCGGCCTAATGCTGCTGTAATTGCCCACTGGCCCCTGGTTTTTGCTTTTCACGCACAGGTAGGTTAGCGTTAGGTCCCGTGCCATTTGAGAAACCTTGGCGTTGGTGTGCGGGCTCTGGTGTGTCCTTCATATAAGGATACACTGGTGAATGTCTCAATTTTAACATCAGTGTTGAGGGATAGCCAATGTCATTGTATACATCTACCACAGTAGTGCACCTAAATTTCGGTATTGTAGTAACAATATTACTGTCCTTAAGATGCCGATATAATTGAACAATCTGAGCTCTGATATATGCAAAGGAGCACATGGTCCCCTGCTCAACATTCAGTGCTTCCTACATGATAAGTAATATACAATAAAAGATGCCTACATGATTCTGCACTATGCAGACATGACAAGAAAGGGCAGCTCTGCGAGCAGCATGGGATCTGGGGAAGGTAAGTATTTTGAGGTGATACAGTGGCTAAGTTGCACAATTCATTTAGGGGGCAAAGGGACAAAATTCAAAGAGGGGGCAAAGGGGCACAAGTCATTAAAGGGAACAGTAGCACATGTCATTGAGAGGACACAGTGGCACAATTGAGGGGGCACAATTGAATAATTAATTGAAGGGATGCAGAGGCACAATTCTTTAAGGAGAACAGCTGCACAATTATTTCATGTTTTCTGGGGCACAGTGATAGTGGCATAAGCAATAAGTTAAGGGGGCACAGTGGAATAATTAATTGATACAGGAGATAAAACATGTGGCAGTATAATACATAGGAACACATCATGTGACTATTATATTTATGGGAACAGTGTGTGGTTGTATTATTATAGGGAACAGTTTGTGGCAATATTTGGAGCTAGGATAGAAGGTTTGGATCAAAAAATGTCAGGATGGCAAACATTACATTAATATTGAAGGAGCTAAATAAAGTAGAAAAAGGAAAGAGTATGGCTGGAATCAGAGAAAACGTCATCTGTGAGTAACTGGATATAAATGTTTATTCTGCCTCTTGCTATACTCCCTGTACAATCTGTGATTAGATTTATTACTGTTGCCTTCCTAGATTTTAGAGCAACAACTCTCAGCCTTAAAATACCCTTAAAAAAATGTAAGGTCATCCAGGGAGTTTTAGATTTCCATACTACTTATTTAAATAGTACATTTAATTGTGACTTGGCAATTGAGTTATTTGAGTAGTAATGATTTTCTGCAGTTACTGCCGCAGACCTTAAGGTATTCTGACCTTTACAATTTTTTATTTATTTACTGGTGATTAGCTGAGTACACGGCGTCTTCATATTACGACCTCATATACCGGCCTCATGTCCTGCCCTCATATCCTGTCCTTATATCTCATCCTCATATCCTGTCCTCAGGTGGGGAGTTGTTATGAAGAGATTTGAGGGCAAAAATAGAAGGAGGCATGGCTTTGAAGGAGTGGTCGTGACTCGCAAGCTGGACCAATGCACAAAAAGAGTAGAAAATTAAAGGGTGTGGCTTAAATGGTGGGTGTGTCTTTGGCATGCATGCCAGGAGTGTGTGGCTTGACAGTCAGACTGACACACTCACCAGGGGAATGCAGAGCGGAGCTAGTGGAGTAAGGTACCAGAAGTCCCATATACTTGTATGGGACTTAAGACAAAAAACCCATTTTTCAATTAAGGAGGTAGGCTAGGGTTAATTTAACTATCGTATATATTTTTATTTGACATAAAAGTAACATGTATATAAGTATATAAATGGCCCATACAAAAAATATGGAGAAAAACTGTTCCAGGTTAAACCCCCCCAAAGGACGAGGGGGCACTCCCTCCGTCTGGAGAAGAAAAGCTTTAGTCTAAAGGGGCGACACGCCTTCTTTACCATAAGAACTGTGAATTTATGGAACAGTCTACCTCAGGAACTAGTCACAGCAGGAACAATTAATAGCTTTAAAACAGGGTTAGATACATTCCTGGAACAAAATAACATTAATGCTTATGCAGAATTATAAAACTACATCCCTTCCCCTTATCCCCTTACACCCTTCCCTTCAATTCCCTGGTTGGACTTGATGGACGTATGTCTTTTTTCAACCATACTAACTATGTAACTATGTGTACTATATTTCACATAAATATCTCCAGCCATTTGGAAGTTATGCTGAAACATGCATTTCCCATAGCCTTGCATGGGACTTTAACCCCTTCCCGACCTATGACATACCTGTACGTCATGGGTGGCAAGGTGTTCCCGACCCATGACATACAGGTACGTCATGGACATTACTGCCGCTACTCGCGGCATCCCGCAGCGCCCGGAAAGATGGTGGCTATCACTGATAGCCAGCCATCTTACCGTGCGACCACGGGGGGTTTCGTCCCCCACCCCCCCCAGCGATCGCTGCTATCAGCTGGTCAAATCTGACTAGCTGATAGCAGCGTTTCGCTATCAGAATACTTAGCAGCGCGGTGTGTGAGTCCGGATCACGGGGATCGGGACACACACCGCTCTGCTAAGTGTCCCTGTCCCGTCCCCCGGCGTCACTTACCCTCCGTGCGGTCCCGACGTCCTCCGTGCGGTCCCGGCTGCGCTGCGTCCCGGAGGTGAGTTTCCGGCAGCAGTGCGGCATCTTCATTGGCAGCAGTGAGATCGCCGTAAAGCGATCTCACTGCTGCCTCTGAGAGTTTCAAAACTGCAACTCCCAGCATGCCCAGACAGCCTTTGGCTTTCTGGGCATGCTGGGAGTTGTAGTTTTGCAACATCTGGAGGTCCTCAGTTTGGAGACCACTGTATAATGGTCTCCAATCTGTGCTCTTCCAGATGTTGCAAAACTACAAATCTCAGCATGCTCAGTCTGTCCAGGCATGCTGGGAGTTGTAGTTCTCTAACATCTGGAAGAGCACAGATTGGAGACCATTATACAGTGGTCTCCAAACTGTGGACCTCCAGATGTTGCAAAACTACAACTCCCAGCATGCCCAGACTGCCCAAGCATGCTGGAAGTTGTAGTTCGGCAACATCTGATCCTTCAGATATTGCCGAACTACAACTTCCAGCATGCCTTGGCAGTCTGGGCATGCTGGGAGTTGTAGTTTTGCAACATCTGGAGGCACACTAGTTGGGAAACATTGTCAGTTTCCTACCTCAGTGCCTCCAGCTGTTGCAATTGTTGCAAAACTATAACTCCCAGCATGCACTGACAGACCATGCATGCTGGGAGTTGTAGTTTTGCAACAGCTGGAGGCACACTGGTTTGGAAACACTAAGTTTGGTTGCAAAACACTTGAAAGTTTATTACTTAACTTAGTGTTTCCAAACCAGTGTTCCTCCAGCTGTTGCAAAACTACAACTCCCAGCATGCACGGACAGCCAAAGGGCATGCTCGGAGTTTGCAACAGCTGGATGTTTGCCCCCTCCCCCCAATGTGAATGTACAGGGTACACTCACATGGGCGGAGGTTTACAGTGAGTGCTGCAAGTTTGAGATGGCGCAAATTTTGCGCTGCAGCTCAAACTTCCAGCGGCAAACTTGCTGTGAACCTCTGCCCATGTGACTGTACCCTAAAAACACTACACTACACTGACACTAACCTAAAATAAAAAGTAAAAAACACTACATATACACATTATCCCTACACAGCCCCCCTCCCCCCAAAAAATGAAAAACGTCTGGTACGCTACTGTTTCCAAAACGGAGCCTCCAGCTGTTGCAAAATAATAACTCCCAGTATTGCCGGACAGCCATTGACTGTCCAGGCATGCTGGGAGTTTTGCAACAGCTGGAGGCACCCTGTTTGGGAATCACTGGCGTAGAATACCCCTATGTCCACCCCTATGCAAATCCCTAATTCAGGCCTCAAATGCGCATGGCGCTCTCTCACTTTGGAGCCCTGTCGTATTTCAGGGCAACAGTTTTGGGACACATATGGGGTATCGCCGTACTCGGGAGAAATTGCCTTACAAATTTTGGGGGGGCTTTTTCTTCTTTAACCCCTTATGAAAAGGTGAAGTTGGGGTCTACACCAGCATGTTAGTGTAAAAAAATACATTTTTTACACTGACATGCTGGTGTTGCCCTATACTTTTCATTTTCACAAGAGGTAAAAGGGAAAAAAGACCCTCTAAATTTGTAATGCAATTTCTCCCGACTATGGAGATACCCCATATGTGGGCGCAAGGTGCTCTGGGGGCGCACAACAAGGCCCAGAAGGGAGAGTGCACCATGTACATTTGAGGCGATTTGCACAGGGGTGGCTGATTGTTACAGCAGTTCTGACAAACGCAAAACAATAAATATCCATATGTGACCCCATTTTGGAAACTACACCCCTCACGGAATGTAATAAGGGGTGCAGTGAGCATTTACACCCCACTGGTGTATGACAGATTTTTGGAACAGTGGTCTGTGAAAATGAAAAATAAAATTTTTGATTTGCACAGTCCACCGTTTCAAATATCTGTCAAACGCCAGTGGGGTGTAAATGCTCACTGCACCCCTTATTACATTCCATGAGGGGTATAGTTTCCAAAATGGGGTCACATGTGGGGGGGTCCACTGTTCTGGCACCATAGGGGCTTCCTAAATGGGACATGCCCCCCAAAAACCCTTTCAGAAAAACTCACTCTCCAAAATCCCATTGTCGCTCCTTCCCTTCTGAGCCCTCTACTGCGCCCGCCGAACATTTTACATACGCATATGAGGTATTTCCTTACTCGAGAGAAATTGGGTTACAAATTTTAGGGTGATTTCTCTCCTTTTACCCCTTGTAAAAATTAAAAAATTGGGTCTACAAGAAAATGCGAGTGTAAAAAATGAAGATTTAGAATTTTCTCCTTCACTTTGCTGCTATTCCTGTGAAACACCTAAAGGGTTAAAACACTTACTGAATGTCATTTTGAATACTTTGGGGGGTGCAGTTTTTATAATGGGGTCATTTATGGGGTATTTCTAATATGAAGATCCTTAAAATCCACTTCCAACCTGAACTGGGCCCTGAAAAATTACGATTTTGAAAATCTTGAGAAAAATTGGAAAATTGCTGCGGAACTTTGAAGCCCTCTGATGTCTTCCAAAAGTAAAAACTTGTCAATTTTTTAATGCAAACACAAAGTATACATATTGTATATGTGAATCAATATGTAATTTATTTGGAATATCCCTTTTCCTTTCAAGCAGAGACTTTCAAAGTTAGAAAAATGCTAAATTTTCAAAATTTTCATGAAATTTTTAGATTTTTTACCAAGAAAGGATACAAATATCAGTGAAATTTTACCGATAAAATAAAGTAGAATATGTCACGAAAAAACAATCTCGGAATCAGAATGATAAGTAAAAGCATTCCAGAGTTATTAATGTTTAAAGTGACAGTGGTCAGATTTTCAAAAAATGCCCAGGTCATGAAGGTGAAAATGGGCTGGGTCATGAAGGGGTTAAACAAAAACCATGACCCCCACAAATAGGAGTGGGTTAGGGTTAATTTATATATCCTATGTTTGTAGTTGACATAAAAGTAACGTGTACCAAGTTTTATCGAAATATCTTCTGCCGTTTGGAAGTGATGCTGAAACATACACACATACATACATACACACACACACACACACATTGGGGAAGATTTATCGAAACCTGTCTAGACAAAACCTGTCTAGACATCCATTTGCCATAGCAACCAATAAGATCACTTCTTTAATTTTTTTTGAGGACTTTTCAAAAATGAAAGCAGTGATCCGATTGGTTGCTATGGCAACTAGATAACTTTTCCTCTGGGCAGAATTTGATAAATCTCCTCCATTGAGTTTTATATAAATATAGATTTGTTTCTTAAGGCTGGGTTCACATGATGTTTTTCCCCATACAGGAGCGCATACGGCCCCATACGGTCGGCTAATTTTTCCCCAAATGCGGTTTTCTACCGTACCTAAAACCATAGTCACCCACGGTTTTATGTCCGGTAGAAAACCGCATACGGGGAAAAATTAGCCTACCGGTTCACTCCGGTCGGCTCATTGAAATGAATTACATATGGGACAGCATACGCAGGGATACGGGAGCGCAAGTTTTAAGCTCTCCCTTGCCGTATGCACTCCCATATGGGGAAAAATGTGATGTGAACCCAGCCTTACTGCAAAGTGAAAGAAGCTTTCCAAATAGTCCTCATTAGAAATGTCTGTCCTATCATTTAGCGTCTATACATGGAAAGAGAAGTTACATTTTTCAAATGACTTTCTCCTCTCTCAGTGTTAGAGATAATGGCATGAAGTGGAAGGGAGTTCCACACAGGTTCTCATAGTGGATAGGGGGGTACCCATAGCTTTTAACCCATTCACTGTAGTAAACAACAAGGGATCCTTACTTTAGCCACCCTTACTGATAAAGACCATCAACGATCCTAAAAGGGGAACTTTGGTGGAAACAAGTGGAAAACAAATGTTTTCAAATCCACTGGTGCCAGAAAGTTAAACAGATTTGTAAATTACTTCTATTCTGAAGCCTTCCAGTACTTATCAGCTGCTGTATAACACAGAAAAAATTGTGTAGTTCTTTTCTGTCTGACCACAGTGCTCGCTGCTGAGACCTCTATCCATGTCAGGAACTGTACAGATTAGAAGCATATCCCCATAGCAAACCTCACCTGCTCTGGACAGTTCCTAACAAGGACAGAGGTGTCAGCAGAGAGCACTGTGGTCAAACTTCATACATTTCTCTGTAGTATATCTGTAGTAAACAGCAGCTGATAAGTACTGGAAGGGTTAAGATTTTTAAATAGAAGTCATTTACAAATCTGTTTAACTTTTGGCATCAGTTGGTTTGAAAAAAAAATTTCCACCTGAGTTCCCCTTTAAATTCAACCACTTTACCATTTAGATCACATGGGATTTTGACTTTAACCCCTTTACTGCTCTAGCTTACCAGGTGTACAGATATTAAGATTTTATTTAGACTACCAAAATTTCCTGGATGGGACCTTGAATATCAGACTCTTTTATAGCCCAGGATCCTATCTGCCCTGCTCACTAACCACAAAGGCTTAGGGGGAAAATTGTCAGCAGTGCAGCCAAACGTCACGGCGTGCCATGGCCAGCGGCAGTAAAGAAAAGTTGCCTGGGAAGAGGGGGCACAAGCTAAACTTGTGAACTGGAGCCCATGAAAACCTATGCCTTTTCTTAAACATTAGGACCTTGAAATATATTTCATTAGAGTTATAGTTGGTTATTCAAAAAGTTTTACTTTCGTAATATTTCTGTTATTACATAAAATATTGATGGAGAAGGCACCATACAACACACATAGATCACAAAGAAAAGCAATTAGTATATTTCTTCACATACCAATACACAGAGGAGGTGGATAATTCCAGCGTCTTACTGTCCCTGGCATACATGAAATATGTGAATGGCCCTGAAGGGAAGAGAATACAACCCATAAAATTTGTGCAACATCGCATACTATAGTTTATATTTTTTATTGCATACATAAAACTTCAACCAAAACTTAAAAACCTGGCACTTCAACTGTAGAGAAGTGGTAACTTGATAAATGTATATTTTTTTGCAAAGAGTGAAAAAAGAACATTAACTGTTAGCTAAAAAGGGTACATTTAGTGTCCCAGTACAGCTGTTCCAGCTGCCACCCACCACGGAGTTCTCAGGTGATGGATCATTTAAAGGTTTGCTGCATGTATAAGGTATATCTTTGCATTTCATTGCATTGCACTTGATTGTATGCATACATTGAAGTTTTAGAGAAGAGTACCTAGGGTTAATATTTTTCACTTCGCTGAATCTTGTACACAGCTGAATGATAATTTTGTTAAATGTCATCTCTTATCCAATAACTGCAGGAAAATGTCCCTAGGCCAACCTTCCTTTCCTGGGGAATAGGAGGACCGAAACCTGTCAGGACCAGTTTCTGGCCTGGCCTTTGACAGAGACATATGCGCTTTACCTGGTGCCTGTCTTTACAAGGCCTACATCCACATGGGCACATGTAACCTATCAAAGTCTAGAACTGCTACACTACTAAATTTTAGCAGGAGAATTTCATCTTTCAAGAGAGGAGACATTGAACAAGGGCCTTTCTATTTTACACTGATCGGTCTGCTTCGTTGTGGGGATTTCCTTGGATACACCTTTCCAAGCGCTGTGCCACAGATTACCACCAAAGAGTAAAGAGTATTTTGCACCTTGCACCACAGTAAACCAACCTGTGAATAACCTCCTCAGCAGTTTCAGCGATTTGAACTTGAGAGCTAGAGAACCCTAATACCTGCACATTCATCTGCAGTAGACATACTCATACAGATAACACATCAATTGAAGGGACACATACCAAATTACTATTCCTGACTCCAAAGCTATATTTTACCAAGTCATATACAAGTATCTGTATTTTTCTGGCATTGTAAAAGGAGCTTAGTAAAGTTACAAGTTGTTTCATGGAATCCTAGCGTCAAAAGTCTAATTTCTGACAAAAAGTTATGGGTCATAGTACATTGGGTTAGAAATACTCATTTTGGGTTACTACATCCAGCATTATCTTCATCATACCCCTAGTGCTCACCACATGCAGTATACATTAGGAAACTCGTACATGACCAGTACTACCTAATTGCCAATGTCCTATGTCAGTACATATAGATTATTCTGTACAGTGAGAAAAGAAACTGCACTCTTTATTTACATTAAGAAAGTAAGTACACTTATTAGAGGGACATTTTTAACACAATCCATGCGGATCTAGCAATGAATATCAGAAAACCATACATATTCAATTCATTTAGTACTAAGAGGTCAATTTCTGGATTTCAATAAACTTTTTAGAACTGGATGAATGAATATAGAGCCGCATGGTTGGTGTTTCAAATTTTGCTCTAATAAATGGATTTACTTTCTCAGCATAGATAAAAGAAGTCCAGTTGTTTCACTCACTTCATGGAGTTTATTGTAACCAACATACAGCAGCACCCGATGTTGTGGAAAGAGTGCAAGATTATTATTAAAAAATGGATATAGATTATGCTGTGTTTATTCCTTGTTTTAAAATTTCTAAAAACTACAAATGCTACCATGCGTTGGTGAAGAAAAATCCTACAAAAAAATATTTTTTAGGCAAGTTGCTTGGGTATTGAATAAAAAGTGTCCATGAGATCAGGTCAGAACCTTTAAAGGGGTCTGTCAGGTGATTTATGTTGCTTAAACCATGGACAGGGAGAAGCTGGGGACACCGCCTCCCAGACACATCATCCAGTGCCATGGCTCGCTTTTAAAGGGGTACTCCACCCCTAGACATCTTATACCCTAGCCAAAGGATAGGGGATAAGATGTCCGATCTCTCCTGCAGCACCCTCATGTCATAAGCTACAAGGAGTGAAGATCGCTCCGTGCTGCCGACTCACAACACAGAAGCCGGGGTATCCTGATGTCACGGCCCACCCCCATGTGACATCACGCCCCGCCCCCTCAATGCAAGTCTATGGGAGGGGGCGTGGCGGCCATCACACCCCCTTCAATAGGCTTGCATTGAGGGGGTGGGGAGCGGCGCCACAAGTGGGCGGGGCCGTGATGTCATGATACTCCTTCCCCTGTATCATGAGTCATCAGCGCGGAGCGATCTTCGCTCAGTGTAGCTAATGACAAGCGGGTGCTGCAGGAGAGATCACAGGGGTTCCTTTGGATAGGGGATAAGATGTCTAGGGGCAGAGTACCCCTTTAAGTCATGTTCTCTCTGAAGCATTATAGTGTTTCAGAGTACAACATAGTGGTTATTAACAAGGGAGTCTATCATGCTACCCTTGGTTCAGGGAGAATATACCTCTCACAGACTCTCTTATGGCTATATAAAGATACTAATTAATATATAAAATTTTCTTTATATTAAATGGAATAATGTACTGATCCAAATGGGAAATGTATGAACCCTTATGTTTTAATTCACAATTTACATCTATTACTGCACCAGAACACACATAAGACCATTATTGAGCCAATGTGCAGCCTTAGACTTCAGGTAGGAAGCATTCTTAGTACCTGTAGGGTATATCCTGGTTCACATTGGAAGGAGACCACATCATTCACAAGGTATCTTTCTCCAGATTTCACTCCATTACTGGGAATGGCTGGTTCTGGGCAACTGGCAAGGCCTACAGCTAAAAGCAACAACAATTATTTAGGTATATCAGCTCAAATAAGACACGTCTAAAATCAGTTGTAAAAAATTGAGACTTAAGCATATTATCGAGACCTGTGCTGAGGAAAAGTTGATCAGTTGCCCAAACAACCAATCATTTTTTAGAGGCCTTTTCAAAAATGCAGAAGAGATCTGATTAGTTGCTATGGCCAACTGCTCAACATTTCCTCTGCACAAGTTTTGATGAATCTTCCCCATTGTACCTCCACTTCATAACCATGGACACAAAATGCTACACAAAGATGAGGACCTATTGTAGGTCCTATTTGATGCTGTGTAATAGTAGTGTCCTAAATGTACTAAAACATTTTAACTGTGTAGTATTAAAAAAGTAACTGTATTTGAATATATTTTATAATTTACGAGTTAAGTTTCTTATTTTGACCTCTCAAATAATCCAAGATAAACAGGTTCATAAAGCACAAAGTTAATTTCCTCATTTTGCCTTGTATCTCAATTGCGATTTAGAGAATATTGCTCAAATATGTCAGACTGATTTATTAATTAAAAAAAACAACATAAAAAACACAATATAGGTGCTGCAAGATAAGCGAAAAAACTTTTCAATTAGTCATATAAGTCATACTAGTCGTGATCCTGCATCTTATTATCCAACCCAAGTATATGATGTAGCCTGGCCAAGACCAGGTCCTCAGTTTCAGAGGTGAGGTCAGAGCTGAAGCATAGCTGCTTTAGAAATCTCATTTTTAAGGTTTTTGTAACTTTGATTCGCGTCAGTATAGGGACAATGCACAATGATTATCACCTATGTACAGAAAGTGAGAAAAGAACTGACTTTTTCTTGGGTTAAAAAAATGGAGAAGCAGACTAGAAAATATAAAAAATGCAAAAGACTCACTACCTTTCCAAGTTTTATCTGTACACTTCTCTCCATGCTTGTTTTGGTGGGGGTCAGTTGGTGTCATAACACTCAGACCCAAACCAATCAAAAAAATTTACATGTCTCTGAGATAAGTCAAAAGTTTTTTTTTAAATCAACAGGTACACTTTATATGTTTGTTCACATGGATCTTTATATCAAGTGTGCTTGAAAAGTGCAGCATGAACCATTTTTTTTCTATTTAATGTATGAAAAGTGCCATTTGAAGTCTTTAAGAAGATTAAAATAAAGATGCATTAGTATGTTATCAATTTTTCATATCACATCTGTTACGCCGAGCGCTCCGGATCCCTGCTCCACCCCGGAGCGCTTGCGGCGTTCATCTTCTTGCAGCGCCCGGTCAGACCCGCTGACCGGGAGCGCTGCATTAATGTTACCGGCGGGGATGAGACCCGTGTAGCGGGACGCGCCTGCTCGCGGCTCGCATCCCGGTCTCCTCACCCATCCTGTTCCCGACGGCTCAGTCCCGGCGCGCGCGGCCCCGCTCCCTAGGGCGCGCGCGCGGGCTCTCTGCGATTTAAAGGGCCAGTGCGCCACTGATTGGCGCCTGGCCCAATTAGTGCTCTCACCTGTATCCTCTCTACATAACCTCACTTCCCCTTCCCAGTATTGCCAGATCTTGTTGCCTTGTGCCAGTGAAAGCGTTTTCTTGTATGTCCCAAGCCAGTGTTCCAGACCCTCTGCTGTTGCCCCTGACTACGATCCTTGCTGCCTGCCCTGACCTTCTGCTACGTCCGATTTTGCTCTTGTCTAATCCCTTGTACCGCGACTGTCTCAGCCGTCAGTTGGGGTTGAGTCGCTATCGGGTGGAACGACCTGGGGGTTTGCAGCGGGCTCTGGTGAAAACCAGTAACCCCTCAGACTTCGTTCCCCTGGCACGGCCCACGTCATCACCCCACTGACACAAAGGATCCACCACCAGTATCCTCACAGTATCCGAAGCCTGACAACATCTGATATTTAAAGTAACTGTCTTAATGGAAATCTGTGATCACGTTCATGCTGCCCAAATCACTATTGCCCGAACCACAGCTCCTCTCTGCCACAACAACCTTACAGGAAAACTGTGTGAGTACACTGGGTTATAGTGTGGGTGAATAGGATTCCACATAATCACTTACTTATTTTCATTCTGTGATTGCTGAGTTTTGTGCCTCTAAAGTTCCATTGCTCAATCCACGAATTGCACGCTGGAGTCAGGGCCCCCGCCGGCTGCCGCCTCTGCCTCCCTCTTTCAGCTCCTAAGCTCGCCCTTCCATATTGGCATATTCTTTATCTTCAACTCCACATCCTAGTGACTTAGAGTCACAGGTCACATGAGTACAATGCTCTGTTTGCAGAGCCCATGCGCTGAAGGATGTCACCCAGCTCTCAGGTCCTGATGAGGTGCCTAATACCTGATTACAGTGCCTAATACAGATTGCGTAGCGGAGCTTATTGTCCTCTCAAAAGTGTAAACTGTACATACACCTACGTGTATTTGTTACACCTACGTGTTTTTTTTTTTCTGAAAAACTAATTTTGGCCTAGTTACTGTGAAAGGCCAGCCAAAGCAACACCATTGTTTCTGTAGCCTTATACAGTTTGTAGTGGAGCACATAGTCCTCCTCTCATAAGTTTAAACTGTACGTACACCTACATGGTGTCCTTTAAATATTTTCCTCAAACTAATTTGGGCTTAGTTACTGTGAAAGGCCAGCCAAAGTTACACACTTGTTTTTGTAGGCTTATACAGTTTGTAGTGGAGCATATTGTCCACCTCTCATAAGCGTAATCTGTACGTACACCTACGTGGTGTCCTTTTTATATTTTCCTGTTAAACTAATTTGGGCCTAGTTACTGTGAAAGGCCAGACAAAGCTACACACTTGTTTCTGTCTGATACAGTTTTAAGCGTAGTGGAGCGCATTGTCCTCCTCCCATAAGTGTAACATTTACATACTCAGCTGGTGTATAAGTATGTCAGGCAGAGAAGTGCCAAGACGGGCACAAAGGAGTGGCAGAGGCCTAAATTCATCAGACGTAGGCAGAGTTCGCAGCAGAGTACGGGCATGTGACAGCCAGAGTCACAGCCAGAGGTCTGAGCTCCTGGTGTCAGCAAGCAGTTGTGTCATGACCAGCATTCTCAGCAGCTGTGATTGATTGGTTCACTTGGTCATCCAGTTCATCCCAAGTGACATCCAACACCCCCAGTCAACAGTCGGGGGGTTCCTCAGACCCAACGCTCAGTTGGCATGGCCCTCATGCTGCTACTGCCACCTTGCGGCTCTGTCATTGTGCCGCCATATGGTCTCCTCATGCTGATGCTGCCACCTCCAGGCTCTGTCATTTTGGCGCCATATGGTCTCCTCATGCTGATGTTGCCACCTCCAGGCTCTGTCATTGTGCCACCATATAGTCTCCTCATGCTGATGCTACCACCTTCAGGCTCTGTCATCATGCCGGCATATAGTCTCCTCATGCTGATGCTATCAACCCGAGGCTCTTTCATTGTGCTGCCATGGATACTGTAAAACATAATTAAGGTGCTGATCCCTAGTTACAGAAATTTCTTCTCATTAGACCAGTAATTTGGTATTGAGGATATGCCATATCTAAAACTTAACTTTTCTTAGGATAAAATATATGGACCCAAACATTTTTTGAAATCTAACTAAAGAAAAAGTGTGCAAAAAACACCATATGCCACCTACACCACCAAGTATTGATGCAATGTAAAGACCCCTAAAAGGTGGAAGGGAACAACAAATGGTCCATTGTAACAGGTGGGGGTAAAAACTTTCCCTGTAAGGCCCTACTCTCGCACTATTAATTCCCTTCTTGGCAAGTGTTACTTGTTTTAAAAAAGGGCAGCCCAACACAGGAACCTCTTCCTATTTCCAAATAAAAACCCTGGGAAATGGCAGTGTTTTTAGGGGGAAATAGGGAAAGGTTCCTGTGTGAGGTCGCCCTTTTTAGGGCGAGTAACACTTGCAAAGAAGGGAATTAATAGTGCGAGAGTAGGGCCTTACAGGGGAGGTTTTTACCCCCACCTGTTACAATGGACCATTCGCAGTTCCCTTTCACCTTTTAGAGGTCTTTGCATCACATCAATACTTGGTGGTGTAGGTGGCACATGGTGTTTTTTGCACATCTTTCCTTTTGTTAGATTTAAAAAAAAAAATTGGGTCCATATATTTTATTCTAAGAATAATATAAAAAGTTTTACGTCATGCATATCCTCAATACTTACTTCTGCACACCAAAAGAGTCCGACAAAAGAGACCGTTTTCTTCTGCCTACCTGCCTCAGCTACTATTCTGATCCTGTCACCTGCCTGATGCCACACACCTAATGCCAAGTTATCCTTCTTTCACCCACCTTCGTCTCCTGGTACTGGTATTAACACCCACCACCCCACTCAACCAAAGTGTACCAAAGTGCATGGCAGCACCGACGTGGAGCTGTAACTACGGTCAGGGACAATACATGTCCTTTACGGCCCACTGGGTGAATGTGGTTCCTGCACAGCTACAACAGCAATTTTGACCGGTCACACCACTTCCACCATTACGATCTCAGGCTGTTGGTCCTGTGACAGTGTGTGACTCCCCTCCTCATCCTCCACCGTGTCCTCATCCTCCACTGCACGGAAAAGTCTCAGTGCCCCTCCAGCATACCATGTGTGCAGGGCATGGCGGTGTTAAGCTGTTCTTCACATGGTTTGCCTTGGCGAACGGAGTCACACAGGGGAGGAACTGCTAAGAGTCATTCATCAAGAAATCAAATCATGGCTTACGCCACGTAAACTGGAAATGGGAACCATGGTGACCGACAACGGCAAGAACATCTTGTCAAGGAAGTCTGAGACATGCCACCTGCATGGCACACATGTGCAATCTGTTTGTCAAGAGGTTCCTGAAGTGTTCCCCCCCCCATCTGCAAGACATCCTAATAATGGGAAGAAAACTTTGCATGCACTTCAGCCACTTGTACACCGCAAAGCACACCCTCCTTGAGCTGCAGCGTCAGAACGGCATCCCTCAACATAGTCTGATTTGCGATGTTTCCACAAGTTGGAATTCCATCCTCCATATGTTGGACCGACAATACGAACAGAGAAAAATCATAACCGATTTCTTGATGATCCAAGCGTATAGGGGGACTCCCCTGTGTAACTTCAATGTCAACCAGTGGCAGCTCATACGTGACACCTGCCGTTTGCTCAGGCCCTATGAGGAAGCCATATTATTAGTCAGTCGCCAGGATTCCGGGATGAACAATGTCATACCTCTGCTTCATTTTCTACAACACTTGATGGAAATGATGCCTTACTGCACACAGCCCTGCTTGTCCTCAGTGTACAGAGCCCTGCTTGTCCTCACTGCACAGAGCCCTGCTTGTCCTCAGTGTACAGAGCCCTGCTTGTCCTCAGTGTACAGAGCCCTGCTTGTCCTCAGTGTACAGAGCCCTGCTTGTCCTCAGTGTACAGAGCCCTGCTTGTCCTCACTGCACAGAGCCCTGTCTGTCCTCAGTGTACAGAGCCCTGCTTGTCCTCAGTGTACAGAGCCCTGCTTGTCCTCACTACACAGAGCCCAGCTTGTCCTCAGTGCACAGAGCCCTGCTTGTCCTCAGTGTACAGAGCCCTGCTTGTCCTCAGTGCTCAGAGCCCTGCTTGTCTCCCCTCACTTCCTGTATTTGGACTCCTCATAGAGACACACATGCAATAGCTGCAGGGACAAAAATACACATATTTTTTAACCAATGTATATTACAAATATTCATATAATGGTATTATCTACGTTATATAAAACGATTTTGTTGATGACAGGTACACTTTAAAGAACTGAACTGCAACATAAGAACGCTGCCTTATATAGTTCAATTTCCTGCACAGACTGCTAAACAATACTGATAAAACACTAAGGACATACTGATAGTATTTCATCTGTAATATGTTGATATTGTGGGTCGGTATCACGGACGTTTACCAATACACCCGTGTAGCCCTAGTCAGGAAACATTGCTCCATTTAGTAATGAGTTAACTGCCATTCGTTTGCACAGCTTAATTGCTTTCCAGCAAATCTATACAATTTGCATTAACATCTTTCTTAATTAGCAATGTAGATATTCAGCAAAATCACCACTGCAACCTGTCCTGTCATATCATCCAATTCAAGATATATTTGATCAAGGAAAGAGTCGGCTTGGACAGATAAATGTTGAGGGAGCTCAGATGGGAATATAGGAATGACAAATGACTTTGTGTTTATAAACATGGTTGCATAAAGTATACTCTTCAGAAGAATAACATATCAGTAGTTGGACTTGACTTTGATAGATAACCATTACAGAAAAGTGAAATATGAAGCTAAATTAATAGAATATTTGTCAAACAACAAGTAATACAGTGGGTGAAAATTTCATAAAGACCATAGCTTTGTAAATTGCACCCTTTCAGCTATATTTCTAATATTGGTAAACTGTCTTTAGTGAACTTATTATGGATAGTGCAGGGGTAATGCATGGGTAGTGCATGGTAGTGCATGGTAGTGCATGGGTAGTGCTCACTATAGGTAGCATGGTGGCACAATACCTGGAGTGTGAATGAGGAAAGCATTTGAATGGATTGCTTTACATGTATGTTTCCTCCCAAACTCCAAGTAACTTTCTGTGAAACTGACAGTAGGTGTGTATCTAAGATAGGGAAATTACATTATGTATCTCATTGGGTACACTAAATGTACAGCACTGTTGAATCTGTTACTACCAGTAAAAAACTGTAAAAAACTGTAAATTTCCCTATCTTAGATACACACCTACTGTCAGTTTCACAGAACCTTATTTGGAGTTTGGGAGGAAACATACATGTAAAGCAATCCCTTCAAATGTTGTTACTACCAGTGAAAAACAGTAAAAGTATGGCTCATGTATTGCCTTTGGACAGGTTCTGTAATTCAATGTTAAATACTGTAAGTGGCTTGGAGCATATACATGATGGAGGCAACAATTTGTCACAATCTAATGTAGTCAGTAACCCAATTGTACTTTTGTATTCCAGATGAAAGCCAGCTGCAGACACGCTGATATCAGAGAAGAAGTGCAAGTAGAGGTGGTTTGACGTGCTGTTCAGCAATGCTGGTACTGTGGTTCCTAAAAACAAAGAACAAAAATGCATAAAATATTTAGACAGAAAATAATATTTGTTTACTGCTTTACATACTGAAGTGGTCTTTTCTTTGGACTGTTCTATGAGATGAAACAAAGTTTATTGAAGCTCTCTCAGGCTTAGGCAGTTTACCACTCAGCTATTCAGTCTGTGTGAAGATACATTACATTTTCTGGCTCAAATTTATGCTGCATCAATCTTTACTTTATGTGTATCTGTATACTATCTCTTACAGAATCATGAGTATCATATATAAAGTAGTATTGCCATCATGGCTTGAAGAAAATGTTCTGATCACTCATTGTTTGTGCATTACACTAGAACCTACAATGCTCATAGAAACTCGGTCTCCTTCTTATCAGAGGAAATGGCTATATGCCTTATAATCAAAGTTTAAGGACATAATTACAGTCAGGTCCATAAATATTGGGACATCAACACAATTCTAACATTTTTGGCTCAATACACCACCACAATGGATTTGAAACAAACAAGATGTGCTTTAACTCCAGACTGTCAGCTTTAATTTGAGGGAATTTACATCCAAATCAGGTGAACCCGTGTAGGAATTACAACAGTTTGCATATGTGCCTCCCATTTGCTAAGGGACCAAAAGTAATGGGGCAATTGGCTTCTTAGCTGTTCCATGCCCATGTGTGTGTTATTCCCTCATTATCCCAATTACAATGAGCAGATAAAAGGTCCAGAGTTCATTTCAACTGTGCTATTTGCATTTGGAATATGTTGCTGTCAACTCTCAAGATGAGATCCAAAGAGCTGTCACTATCAGTGAAGCAAGCCATCATTAAGCTGAAAAAACAAAACAAACCCATCAGAGAGATAGCCAAAACATTAGGCATGGCCAAAACAACTGTTTGGAACATTCTTAAAAAGAAGGAACACACCGGTGAGCTCAGCAACACCAAAAGACCAGGAAGACCAAGGAAAACAACTGTGGAGGATGACTGAAGAATTCTTTCCCTGGTGAAGAAGACCCCCTTCACAAAAGTTGGCCACATCAAGAACACTCCCCAGGAGGTAGGTGTATGTGTGTCAAAGTCAACAATCAAGAGAAGACTTCACCAGAGTGAATGCAGAGGGTTCACCACAAGAGGGAAACCATTGGGAAGCCTCAAAAACAGGAAGGCCAGATTAGAGTTAGCCAAATGACATCTAAAAAAGCCTTCACAGTTCTGAAACAACATCCTATGGACAGATGAGAGCAAGATCAACTTGTACCAGAGTGATGGAAAGAGAAGAGTATGGAGAAGGAAAGGAACATGATCCTAAGCATACCACCTCATCAGTGAAGCATGGTGGTGGTATTGTCATGGCGTGGGCATGTATGGCTGCCAATGGAACTGCTTCTCTTGTATTTATTGATGATGTGACTGCTGTCAAAAGCAGCAGGATAAATTCTGAAGTGTTTCGGGCAATATTATCTGCTCCTATTCAGCAAAATGCTTCAGAACTCATTGGATGGAGCTTCACAGTGCAGATGGACAATGACCCAAAGCATACTGCAAAAGCAACCAAAGAGTTTTTCAAGGGAAATAAGTGGAATGTTATGTAATGGCCAAGTCAATCACCTGACCTGAATCCGATTGAGCATGCATTTCACTTTCTGAAGACAAAACTGAAGGGAAACTACCCCAAGAACAAGCAGGAACTGAAGACAGTTGCAGTAGAGGCCTGGCAGAGCATCACAAGGGATGAAACCCAACAATGTCTGGTGATGTCTATGTGTTCCAGACTTCAGGCTGTAATTGACTGCAAAGGATTTGCAACCAAGTATTAAAAATTAAAAGTTTGATTTATGATTATTATTCTGTCCCATTACTTTTGGTCCCTTAACAAGTAGAATGCACATATGCAAACTGTTGTAATTCCTACACCGTTCACCTGATTTGGATGTAAATACCCTCAAATTAAAGCTGACCGTCTGCAGTTAAAGCACATCTTGTTCGTTTCATTTCAAATCCATTGTGGTGGTGTATAGAGCCAAATATGTTAGAATTGTGTTGATGTCCCAATATTTATGGACCTGACTGTTTATGTATAATGCTCTTAACATTACTATCCATGCAGCTCCTAATTCTTGAGATCAGTCTTAGATTGCATGAGTTTCTGCTCAGTGCCCACAAATGGGTGATAAGGCTGTTTCTCTTATGATCTCTGAGGATAGAGCTGTGCCAATAATTCAGACACAACAAGAGCAATGTATGACATATTCATCAGCTGTTTGCTGCCCCACACCCTCCCTAGGACAGCATTCCCTCCAGGTGCACCAACTTTGGTGGTGTAATACCAAATGACTATGGTCTAAACTGGCAAAAATCTAGGTACTGTTTTGTTTGTGAATTGAAATAAAACCAGGTGGTCATGACTTAGAAGCCAGCAGCAAACTGGTCCCCCATTACGCAGCAGACACAACAAGAGGCCCAGCATGAGTTAAGCATGGTTTGTTTTTATAAAGGGGCATTTGAGACACTCTTGAGGACTTTTAATTATAGCAGTAAATACATTAAAGTTATGATTAATAATTATAATAATAATAATTATACTCATACTCCTGATTTTCCATATACTCAAAAGTAAATGTGTCAGATTACAACGAAAGCATAATAGATGGATAGAACTAAAAGCAACGTTTTAAGTACAATCTCCCATAGTGTGAAGTAAATTACTCTTAGTAAAGTACCTGAAAAACTTCCCAGCATGGTGGCCGTGTTGTCTCCTCCATCAAAGACTTCCAGCGAGTCCCAATTTTGTTCTGTACCAAAGCTAATAACCTGGATCTAAATGAAATTGAAAAGTACATTTAATAAAAAATAAACATTGATTTTAGTATGTCAGTTCCTTTAAAAGGGTCTTGAAACAAGATTCTTTAGAACTTGCACCTCACATTGTCCATGGTGATCCCCTGATGGGAAAAAAACATGGAGGAACTAGTTTGAATGAATTTTTTTTTAATGTTCTGGTACTGAGCACTGATAGTTCTAGAATCCTCCCAAAAGACGTCTAGAGCCATCAGTAATGCCTCGGAAAATGTTCAGAGTAGAAAGGTTTAAGCACTTTGCATACCAGATCTGCTTAGGCCTCCTTCACATATTTTGGTTGACCGACAGTCTTTCCCTCCAGCATGCAACAGAGAGAAACTGATAGTAAAACTGATCCCATTAATTTCAACAAGACAGTTCACAATCATCCTAGGTCTCAGTTTGGACGTCAGATGGTTGGACACACTAGACTGCACCGGACAGGGGAACATAACTTGCTGCTTTTCCCTGTTCAGCATCCTGAAACAAGGGATGCCAGATGCTATTAAACTGATGACAACTCATGCATGTTGTCATCAGTTGTGGCATCAGTTGCGTCAACATTTATACTGAGTTCACCTATGCCAGACACCGGACATATGTAATCCTAGGCTTACTAAGCACATGGGAGATAAGCATATTAAAACATGTGTTTTTATTTCTTTTTAAACATGTTTTTGCAACCTGCATGATTGACCATAACCGCAGAGATGTTTTCACTGCTCTCCATTCCTCTACATAATGCTGTTTTGAGGGCTCAAAACTGCTGAAAAATTACTCTCAGGCTAGGTTTACATACAGGATTTTACAGCGTTTTTTGGGAAAACTTCCATTGTGGTTATTGAGCTAAAGCCATATGTGTATTCAAACTGAATGAAATATGTAAATGAAGAACTTCTCCTTCATGCTGGATCCACTTCTGACTTTGGCTCCAAAACTGCAGTGGCAGTTAAAAAAAAATTAAAAAAAATGCAAGAAAAAAACATGTGTGGAAACAAAGCCTTAAAGATGTCTAAGAGTGTTATAAAAAAATAAATAAAATAAACCTATACATTCAATGCAATAATAGACTTTCACATCTCAACATTTCCAAACTGTTTCAACTCGACACCAAAAAAATACATGGCTCACATGATTGTAAATATATAAGGTTACCCACTCCGAATATCAAATGAAAAATTTAAGAAGATGTTTGGGGTGGGTTCAAATATAATCTAGGGACAGCCCATCTACAAGTAATATTAGATATCATGGAATAAAGAGAGAAGGCACAATTGCAGTTCTCTTAAATAATACTGACAAACATCAGCAGGCGGTCTGCCTAACAGGGTCTGATATGAAATACAAAGATGAAATAAGGTGTCAGAACATGTTTTCTCCGCTTGAATACAAAGCTCCCAAAAACTCAAATACAAAGTGTCGTGCAGAGAATCTTACTTTCATTATTAAAAAAAATAAAAACTCATAACAAACAGCTCAGAATACACAGAAATGTCCCTTCTGTTAACTAAACATGAACACACTGGTCTATAGTATCTGTGTCCTGGTGTAGAATTCTATACGTATTAACAAGCAAACTATGCTTTTCTACTGTGCAGAAGGTCTAAATTCTGACCCAGCGTGTCGATACATTTCGTACCAATGGGACATTTTACCCCTAACAAGAATGAATGTGCTACACCACAAAACACTGAAACTGGTGACATTCTGAATCTGTGACGTTCTCAATGTCCCCCAGGGAGAAAATTGGAAAAGCTATTAAACTGAAGTTCAATTAGGAAACAAGCCATAAATATTGCACAGCAGTGCTTCCTGGACCAGTGATTTCTGGTTAATGAATGTCCAGACCACCAGACACAGAGAAAAGATCTTTCTATATTGTGAAAGATTCCCAAATGATGTGCAGAGTTTAATGATACATTTACCACAAAAAATATGTAATCACAGAAATAATAAAAAATGTTAACAATAGCAGCAATTACAATGACAAAACAACACACAAGGCAGTATAAGAGCCCTGATGGCCTAACTAAAGATCGCTGATACCATGGAAGAGCTCTCCTAACCTACTCACATATACAAGTTGACGCTCATCTACATATGAAAGTGTAATATTCTTTAAAACAAATTGACCATGCATAACTGAAGGAGAAAAACTACCAATCTTGTTGTAAAGTGGAGATTGCCAGGTTCACACTACGGAATTTCCAACAGGAATTCCGCTCAGGAATTCCGGTGCAGCAAAATCCAATTGCTGGCAATGGGATTTTATTGTACAGTACACACTACGGAATTTTAGAGGTGGATGTTCTGAAATACAGCTGCTAAAAGAATGAACTTCTTCTGATGGAATCTGCTCAGCAGACATTGCTGTCTCTGAGGACGACAATGTCTGCGCGATCCTAGTGCAGAATGATTTCACACGGCACTGGCCGCACTCATTACCTCTGGCCGCCGGAATTTTTTCATCCAAAGATTTTCAATGTAAACCTGGCCTAACAGATTTGTCTGAGATTCAGCCATGGCTGTATGTTGTGAGAATACCATAACACTGTGGCTATTTTTTTGTTAACTTGTATTTCCTGTTTGACTTTTATTTTTTTGCCTACAAATCCCATAATTCCATTTTCCTCCCTCCCACACATCAGCCACCCCACCCATTGAAACATAAATGAGCTGCATCCATTGAAAGGACCTGTGGTTTTCAATCAGGGTGCCTACAGCTATTGCATTAGTTGCAGATTGATCTCTCTCCCACCAAGCGATCGCTCCACCCATTGAAGGAGACAGGCTGCCTGTCATCAGCTGACTAGTGAGTCAGGTCTCGGCCACATTGCAGCATGGGAAAAATCTGAGACAACAGTCATTTTGTATGCTGTTAAAAATAAATATTGGGGTGAAAATCACAGAGGAATTGTGGGAAAACTGTCACACACAGGTACAGGCACTATGTTATGAACTACACTAACTTTACAGCCCCTGTAGCATAGTCAAATATAAAAAAAAAATCCTGGAATACCCCTTTAAGCAGTAAATAAATGGGAGGAGTTCAATCTCAAGAGTTACAATTTTTAGAAATGTAGGTGAAATGCATAGTAAAAAATAAGAAGCAGACATATACATATTCCTTGAAGAAATCTCACCTGGATCCCTGCTCCTTCCGGGACAGTGATTTTCCATACACAGTTTAAACTGTTTAAGTATGGCTCAGGGAAGCCTGGAGACAGGATGGTTCCTTTGCGTTCAGTCAGATTCCCTCCACAAGGCACTAATAATTCACAAGGAAAAGAATATCTGTCACACCTTGTGCCAATGTTGCATTGCATTGCATTGTAATGTATAGTGAGTGACTATTCATGGTTAAGCAATTTATGGCAGAAAGCATATTAGTAACCAAAACTTTTTATCCAATACAATGTAAGAAGTCTACAAAATAACATTGTTTTAGGGTACTTACCCACACAAGATGGCACTGAAGTGTTCCACTGGGCCAGGGCTCCAATCACTGCCTGACATTCAATATTCTTGGAGCCCTGCAATGCATAGCCCGGTATGCACTCAAAACGGACAATGGCTCCAACTGAGAAGTCATTGCCAATGCGGCGTCCATACTTGGGTTCAGGTATTGAGCTACACTGAGTGGCACTAGTACGAGGAACAGCTAAAAGAAACAAGGAGATAGTTGCAGGAACATAAGGCAGAGATGGTGGCAGGTCCAGGAAACATAGCGAACACTAGAAATGTTTGTAAAAGGATGCAGTTAAAACAAACAGACATATAGGAGTCAATGTTGGGTAATGTACATCTAAGAAAAGGTTAAAGAAGCAGCCCTAAAGTTCCTGGGTTTTGGACACTGACACTGTGTAATTTTGCCAACAAAAATGAGTGTGGTTTCTGCAGCAAAAACCATCCGGTTATTAGCAGTGTGAACATACCCCAGGAAAATGTATACAATACATATTAACGCCTTTAGTAACTGATGGAGAAATGTTCTTCATAGCCTTTGCTCTAATTAGTTGAAGTCCCAAATAAGGGACCCTACCATATTACCTTATAATGCCCTAATGGGGTAAATAAAAATGGTTTTCTAAACCAGACAACCTCTTTCAGTTCATATCATGAATGTATTCAGTTGTATGCTTGACGTTTTCTATATAGAAAACTGATGGCGCATGGGTTGTTGTAATTCAAAGAATATGAAAAATGATACAATAACAGAATAGAATTGTTGGATTTATTAACAGTATCTGTGAGAAGAAAGGCTTAGGCTCTTACTGATATTATTTTTCGATGCACCCTATTACATCATGATCAATATGCCTGGGAAACAGATGGGAGACTTGCATTGTGTAAAAAGCTGTGATATGAAGATGATAAGTCTTGGCAGAAGAGAGATATTTTATTTGTGCTTGATACAGGATACATTATGTTGTATGGCATATCAATCTCATCCAGCTATGATATATATCCCTAATTCCAGTTGTAAAGACACCAATAATACATTATATATTTACAGAGTCACAGCTGCCATTTCTCCTGAGCTGTGCACCTGCCAGATCCACTTCTTTTACTGTGTCCCTTTTCGCTTTGCCAATCTAGCCATATGACAGTTTTTAATATCTGTATGACAGTCCCTGTAGGTTTCACGCACTGCTTGGATGACCACAGGACATAACACGCCATTTATCCACCTACCTTGGTACACAAAATGAAATCCTTTGGCTGTCGCCTGTCCCTTGGCACTGAACTTAATTAAAATCTGATTGGAAGTTGCAAGAGGTAGAGATTCACCTGTAACGGCAGAGCGCACGTGTTACCGAATGGGGAGACCTGCCTCTTGTAGATAAACCTATTGGGATTTGCAAAACAGGGATACTGATCTGATCACTGTGTGTGAGATAGACTGCAACAGCAAGAGCTGGTCTGCACTCTGGGCATGGGAACACATTACTCCGTCTGGAGGAGGAGGAACTAAATAGATAACCAAACTTATATGTATACGCCTGCTGATGTGAAATAATGTGATAGCACAGATGAACCGAGATACAGAAATAGAGAACACAGCTGGGAAAAACACTTTTATATTTTGCAAAAATTTATGTTATCTTCTTTCCTGGTAACAAATATCTGTATTTTATGGAAGCAGATCTTTTATCAGTCTGTTACATCTAATACTATATTTCTACACCTAGAGCTTCAAATTATTCTTGTTCATACACATTTGTTCAAAAAAGCACACCAAGTCCCCTAAATTAATGTATTGCTCCCAATTTTACAGATTTTACAGATCATACATAGATACAGCGGTCCCTCAACATACTATATTATTTGGTTTCATGATGACCATTGTATGGTCCTTTGAGTCTATAACTGTATGTAAAACTAGTAATTGGTTCTTAAGCCCCTTATGAAGAATGAAGAAACATTTATGATGGGTGGTCGGGTTGCTGAGGCAACTGTTCTGATGCTCAGTGAGTCCCATGTATGAGCCCTATTAATTACAAAAGGGTTTCTTGATTGGAACTCGCTGAACGTCAGTACGTTACCTCAACAACTGTACCATTCATCATGTCCAGCATCTCTCCACTATGAAATTTTCAGAACAGACAGGAGTGCAAAGCTGGACTTGTACTTTAACCCCTTAAGGACCAGGGGTTTTTCCGTTTTTGCACTTTTGTTTTTTCCTCATCACCTTCTAAAAATCATAACGCTTTCAATTTTGCACCTACATACTCATATGATGGCTTATTTGTTGCAAAACCAATTGTACTTTGTAACAACATCAATCATTTTACCACAAAATTTACTGCAAACCCAGAAAAAAAAATGAGGCAAAATTGGAAAAAAAATACCATTTTGTAACTTTTGGGGGCTTCCGATTCTACGCAGTGTCATTCGGTAAAAATGACATCATATATTTATTCTGTAGGTCCATACGGTTACAATGATAACCATTTTATATAGGTTTTTCTCTATCTTAATACTTTATTTTTAACTACATGCGCCAAAATTTGTATGTTTAAAATTGTCCTTTTGACCTCTATAACTTTTTAATTTTTCTGCATACCGGGTGGTATGAGGCCTAATTTTTTGCGTCGTTACCTGAAGTTTTTATCGGTACAATTTTTGTTTTGATCAGACTTTTTGATAGCTTTTTATTTAAAAAAATTTTATGTTATAAAAAGTGACCAAAATATGCTATTTTGGACTTTGGAATTTTTTTATGGGCATGACATTTACCATGCGGTTTAATTAATTATATATTTCTATAGTTTGGACATTTACACATGCGAGGATACCACATATGTTTATATTTCTTTTTATTTACATAGTTTTTTTAATATGGGAAAAGGGGGGTGATTCAAACTTTTATTAGGGAAGGGGTTAGATCACATTTATAAACTCTTTTTTTACACTTTTTTTTGTAATGTTGTAGCCCATAGGGGACTATAACATGCATAACACTGATTAAATACACTGATCAATGCTATGCCATAGCATTGCATTGATCAGTGTTATCAGTGGTCGATTGGATCTCAGGCTTGGAGAAATTGGGCAGACAAGAGAAAGGTAAGAAGACTCCCGCTGTCCTCTTAGCTGTTCGGGGTGCCACAATTTCCCCCCAGTGCTCCCAAACAGCTCAGATGAGCTGACCAGCAGTGTATTCTCCTGTTTTAGAAGCCACGATCAACTTTAATCACGGCGTCTTAAGGGTTAATACCAGACATTAGCCCGATTAGCGATGTCCGGTATTAGCCGCGGGTCCTGGTTGCTGACAGCAACCGGGACCCAGCAGATACGAAGCACACTCAGCTTCTGAGTGCACTTCACATTACAAGAGCTGGTCACGGACATAAATATACATCTATCTTGTCACTAAGGGGTTAAAAAGGACTGCTTCATAGCTGAAAGGAGAACTAAAAATCCCAGCTGGTCTTGAATGTTTGCAGCAGCCAGGGCATGCTGGGACTTGTAGTTCAACATAAGGGAATAAGAAAGATTAGGAGGTGAATGTGGAATGTGCTTGAACTTTACTGCACCGACCCGAGTGAGAGACTTCAAAACACACTGGGACTGCACTGAAACACTGCAGTGACACTGCAGCAACACCTCTCCACTTCACAGTTAGGCTAAGTTTCCACTTGGTTTTTTTCTGGCAGTTTTTGGATATCTGCCACTGCAGTTTTTGAGCCAAAGCCAGAAGTGTATTCAAAAGGAATATGACATATAATAGAAGGACTTACACTTTTCTTCCCTTATGGATCCACTTCTAACTTTGGCTCAAAAACTGCAGTGGCAGATATCCAAAAACTGCCAGAAAAAAAAAAACAAGTGGAAACTTAGCCTAACACTGGACCTCTAGGATCTGTGATGTCACTGTGATGTGGGGAGGAGCGTGTGATCGGCTCAGTAGGTGATTGGATCAGTGCCCTGCTGGACAATCCAATCAGTCTGCCTTTCTTACTGCAGGTCACTGCGGGAGGGAAGCCATGCAGAGAGCTGAGGACACAGAGCAGCACAGAGACACAGTGAGTAAATACTTCTAACTGTGTGTCTCCCTTACTGGTAAGCAGGGGCAAGACAGGGACCTTACTGGGCAGTCTGGCGACAGGTGTAACACTCAGCATTGCCAGGTGACTGCTAATGGTCCAGAAATAGCATGGTAAGTTGATGCTGTATTCAACTCATAGAGCCCATCATAAGTTGAAACAATTGTATGTCGGGGCCATTGTATGTTGCTGGACCATTGTATTATCTACATAAAAAATTGGTTAACTTTGTAAATACATTAAATAACCAAACATGTACTCATCTAAAATTACAGCCTATAGTATAGCCTAAAATGGCATTTACATTTCTGCTGGTTGTTATAGGAAACAGGCAAGCTTGCCAAAAAAAAAAAAAAAAAAAAAACTCTCAAAATCTTTGGGGGGAATTTATCAAGGCTTGTACATCACTTTCTGGCCTGCTAAAGTAATACATTTTTACACAAGCTTTGGTTTGTTTAACAAATATTTTTGTTGCCCAGTCGATTTACTATAATTTACACAAAGAAATCTATGCTCATAGCTGGCGTAGCGTTCAACTAATGGGCAATGGACAATGAACAATGCATCAAATATAATACAAGGTGCACATTTTAACACATTTGGCTAAACCAGCATAAAAATATTGGTCTTGATAAATTAGTTCTTAGTTCATGCCTATTATAGACAACAGGAAAAAGCTCCCGACATATGTATCAAATGTATTCTCTATGTATATCAAAAAGGTGTGTGGTCAACTATACTTTTTATTCAAAATATCCTACAAAAAATGTACACAGCACCAAATGCTAATTTTTACAAGCCTATGGCGATATATGCAATTATATAGGTCAGGGCACTAAAATTGGTGTGTACAGAGTATGAACAGGACCTATCAGCTGAACTAAACTCCTATAATAAATTATAAAAGGTTGTATTGTACACTTTACTGCCCAGAAGATTGAATTTCACATAATGCAAATCCCTAGGGCAAGTTCTGCAAGGATACTGAGACATGGCATCTATGAAGCCTGCAGAGATGTAGCTGTAGACTATGATACAGGCTGCAACTCACATAATTTACAGAGTTAATACATATTTCAATGCAGATAAATTGTACATATAAATGGTAAAAGCTATTACATTTTAATGTAGATAAATTTTACATGTAAACAGTAAAATTGTGTTTAAAAGAAAACATATTTATACATTTACATTCCAACAACCTAAGACACTGTACATAACAAGTAATTATTTATTTAATTGTGAAATTAAGTGTTTGGGGAAGTCACTAACTTCTTTACTTATAAAGTCTGGAAATTCACAGAAAAACCAAACTAAACAGATGTGCAATAGAGAAAAAAAAACTATAAATGTTTAGGGTATCCAGCCCCATACCAGTATGAGATCCAGAGAGAGAGCTAAGAAGACGAGCTTGTTCATTGGCCCCATCGTGGACTTCAACTACATCATTGAGAGCTGTCTGGAAGAAGGTGAACTGCCCAAAAACCACTGCAAGAGAGGTGGACAAACATTACAATACCAACCTACAAGACAAGATATATATATATATATATATATATATATATATATATATATATATGTATATAATATGCAGTTAGTTATGCAATTTTTTAGTTTACTGAGAGTAAATCCTGCAGTAAACTTAGGTAAAAATAATCTTATGCAAAGAAATTTGATTGGCATATGCCAAACTTTTTCCACATTAATGTCTTACTTTGCACAGTATTGTGTTGGTTCATGTCAAAAGTGTATTGACATTGTATATAAATTGTTTATTTTGAACTCATTTCTAGTTTCCCAAATCTATTAGAGTTTGCCTTCTATTAGAATTTGCCATCTAACACATTGGAGAAAATAATCAAATAGGTCGGTTCATTTTTTTTAACCGTTTCAGTTTTATTACCGGACTAAAAAATCTGACTCCATTTAGCTCGTTCAAATTAATGTGATGCGGCCCGGGTCCAGCGGGGATACGGCAGCGGCTGGTTTTTCCATTTCCCCATTGGATCCGGAAGCTGTATTGCATAATCGTAGTGGGAATGTAGCCTAAAATGTAATAGTTGCTTTATGGAATCCTAGTGTCCAGGCTTCTTATTCCTGCACTTTGTACTATGGAAACAACTCAACTGACAAGGATAGACTCACAGGGAAAACCAGGTAGGTAACATCATGGTGCCATGTGACATAACATCTGAAAGACTACAACTTCAACTGCCCCCGTGTGCTACAGTATAAAGACTTAAAATGAAGGTGCTGGCAGAGAGCAACTAAGTGTATCAAACAGGCACATCATGATCATTTAAAGATTGTTACAAAATATTGTTAGTGATGTTCTCTCCTGCCTTATGCTTCTGTGCTGATGCCAAAAAGAAATCCAGTATGACAGATGTGATGCATCATATTAACATGCAAACTTATTTATCTAGCTCCAGTGTTAAAATTAGGCATAATGTGATTCAAGGTGGGCTCACAGTACATGAGTAGGCAGCACTGACACTTTCCATCTGGCAAGTCTATGTACAGTACTGAAGGTGCTCACAACGTAACACATGACAGAATTACACTAGTTTTAGATTTCTGAATTCCTCAAATTACTGAAACCTGTTTTTTTGCTGTTGTTTTTTTTTTTTTTTGGGGGGGGGGGGAGAAGTTACAACTTGATCAGCTTCTAGATATGTGTTAAACTGTAGTCATGTTTTTTTTTTCTTTTTTTATTATATGTAAGCAACAAGCTTTGAGTAAGGTTTGTCTACTCTTTACTTTCCTCCGTCTTCGTTTCTTGCTAGTTCTATGCCAAAAAACTCAAAAAGTAGTAATGAAGAAAAAGTAGATGAAATGACTAGATGTAAGAAGAATTCTTACCATAATCTTTCGGAACAACAATAAAATAAGAACAGCTCTGTCCAGACGTATAGTTACTGGGGTAATTAGGGGAAAGAATGACCCCATCCTGGCTGATATACTGTCCTCCACAGGGGGCTAAATGAGAAATGGAGATATAGCATACAGTGACTCCAATGTTTATCAGTGCAAGTCAAAATTTAAAATGGTATTCAGGGGGAACTGAACTTCTCGGACACTTACCTCCTATGACCATTGGGGCTCCTGTGATCTCTTGTACATGGCTGGTCCTACTTACCCATCCTCAGTACGCTCCAGTCAGTGACTGGCTGAGCAGACCCTCACTTGCCCACATCCAGGAAGGTGGGGGCCAGAACACACTGAGGACGAACAAGTAGGATTGGCCCCAAGCAAGTCAAGTTGAAAAAAACCTACAATTGAAACTTATTCTTAAACTTGAAACTGCTCAAGGATTTAATTTATAATCCAAAATTATGATATCAGCACATTAACACAGCTATATATATATATATATATATATATATATATATATATATATATATATTTATTTATTTTAGCTCCACCTGGAATCTATAAAAAAAAATATAAGAATAAAATGCATTCATAACTCCATGATCACCAGATATTTGGAAGGAAAATATTAATGTTCACCCATTTATTTATAGAAGTTTATATGTGATGTATAGAATTATTTATCTTAACACATTAGAAGCCAAATCAGTAAAATAAAATAAAAAAAACACAATATTACCTATACATGTAGGACGTGGGAAGTTCCAGATTGGCTTTCCATCTCCTCCCATCACACATGTTAGAGTGGATGCTCCGTCAACCTCATAGCCACTATCGCAATAGTAAGTTACAGTAGAACCAAGTTTTAGGTCACTCCCAACACGAGTGCCATTTTTTATTGCTCCTGGGTCAAAACAAGACTCTCTGGGATTCTCTGGAAGATAAGAAGACACATTTTAGGAATCTGCACAGTAGATAATCTGAACAGCAAATGCAGTGAAATTTTTCTTTAATAAAATATGCTTATAGCGAACACTGAGGGGTTACTGTTTTAGAACAAATTATCTAAAGAACCCACCAAATATCCATCTATGAAATGAAAAAATACATTTTTGTGATATTACTGATATATAGAAGGACAGCATGGTAAGTAGATAATATTAATTTAAGTGTTAAAATTCACAAAAGAATTGTTAGAATATAATGATCTCCTCGACTGCCGTCTACTCCGCAAAGCTGATAACTTAAGCATTCAACAAATGTCCCCAGGAGTTATCATTTAGGATTGTGTAATGGCATGCATTTTAAACTAACAGAAGCCACTGCGCTGACCCTGATATGTGACTTTTTAGTGACATCGGGAAAAAGATAAGAAAACCCGCAATGCAGAGAGATTCAATATTCATGGCTCTGCATTCACTATAGAATGTTATCACTAAACTGCTCAAATCATTAAGCATCATTAACATCTGATAATAAGGATTGTACATGAATAAAAGCCTTACGTCTCCAAAGCTCTGTACTTACACAAAGAAGCTTATGTGGAGTCTACCATAAGCATGGCAAGAATCAGGTCCATTCAGACATTAAAGTGTTTCACTGAAGTGTGACAGAGCTTTCAACACACAATGTGCCACCCCCGGCAGTGCAAAATCCTCACCCTTGAATTAGTTCACATTCACTTTTCCCCTGTGTAGGGAACAGCTCACACGGTGGGGTTGGCAATGACAGTATTCACACAGGCAGCAGGTTTCAAATGTCCAAGAGGATGTTTATTTAACCTTTTAAGGATGCCGGGCGTATGCATTCACCCTGCATCCCGAGTCCTTAAGGACGTGGGGTGTATGCATACGCCCGTGGGAATTTCGGTCCCCGGTGCTATCCGGAAATCATTCAGCAGGCATCCCGGCACATCGCCGAGGGGGATCCTGAGACCCCCCATGTCGGCGATTGCAGAAAATCGCATGTCAATTCAGACATGCGATTTTCTGCTATTCCGGGCTGATCGGGTCTCTGGTGACCCAATCACCCGGAAAATAGGGATGATCGGAGCTGTTAGTGACAGCCCTGATCATCCTGAGGGATAGGAGCGAGGTCGCAGTGCTGCGATCTCCTCCTATCCCCTGCCATTGGTCAGAACAGATTCTGACCAATGGCAGGGCAGGACAGTGGGTTGCAATGGCAACCCCCCGTTCTGCCCACCCCTGGATGTCGGGGGGAACGCAAGGAGAAGATGGAGGCTGGTACCTGGAGGAGAAGATGCCTGGGGACCCCCGATCGTCGCTGGAGACTGCTGGATCCTGGCTTAGGTAGGGAAACTACGGTGGGGTGGGAGGGGGGTGGGGAATGAAAGTGAAAGCAAAGTGATCTTTACGGTGGCAACCACTGGGAAGGCCTAACTGCAACTCCCAGCATGCCCAGACAGCCAAAGGCTGTCTGGGCATGCTGGGAGTTGTAGTTTTGCAACATCTGGAGGGTCACAGTTTGGAGATCACTGTTACAGTGGTGCCCAAACAGTAGCCCTCCAGATGTTGCCAAACTACAACTCTCAGCATGCCTGGACAGTCAATGGCAGCAGCACTGGGAGTTGTTGTTTTGCAACAGCTGGAGGCTCCGTTAAAGGGTTAATGTGTAGGGGAATATGTATATGTAGTGTATTACTTTTATTTTGTGTAGGTGTAGTGTAGTGTTTTTAGGGTATATTTCCACAGGACCCTCCGCCTGTGGGAATGTACCCTAAAAACACTACACTACACAAAATAAAAGTAAAACACTACATATACATATTTCCCTACACATTAACCCCTACAGCATGTTTGAGCTGCAGTGGAAAATTAGCTGCATCTCAAATTTGCAGGGAGAAACTCAAAAGTATGTACGGTCAGCCAAAGGGCATGCTAGGAGTTTTAGTTTGCAAAAGCTGGAGGCACACTGTTTGCGAAATACTGAGTTAGGTTACAAACTCTGTTTTTCGCAACCAGTTTGCCTTCAGCTGTTGCAAAAACTACAACTCTCAGCATGCAGTGACAGCTGAAGGGCTTGCTGGGACTACAATTTCCAGCATGCCCTTTGGCTGTCCGCACATGCTGGGGGTTGTAGTTATGCAACAGCTGAAGGCACTCTGGTTGCAAAACACTGATAGTTTGTTACTTAACTCAATGTTTCCCAACCTGTGTGCATCCAGCTGTTGCAAAACTACAACTCTCAGCATGCATGGTCTGTCAGTGCATGCTGGGAGATATAGTTTTGCAACAGCTGGAGGCACACGGGTTGGAAAACACTGAGGTAGGAAAAAGACAATGTTTCCCAACCAGTGTGCCTCCAGTTGTTGCAAAACTACAGCTCCCAGCATGCCCAGACAGCCGAAGGGCATGTGTAATGGTGTTCAAACTGTAGCCCTACAGATGTTGCAAAACTACAACTCCAAGCATGCTCAAACTGCCCAGGCATGCTGGGAGTTGTGGTTCGGCAACATCTGAAGGGCCAGATGTTGCCGAACTACAACTATCAGCATGCCTGGGCAGTCTGGGCATGCTTGGAGTTGTAGTTTTACAATATCTGGAGCACTACAGTTTGGGCACCACTGTATAGTGGTCTCCCAACTGTCATCTTCCAGATGTTGGAAAACTACAACTCCCAGCATGCTGAGACTGTCCAGGCATGCTGGGAGTTGTAGTTCTGCAACATCTGAAGGGCCAGATGTTACATAACTACAACTCCCAGCATGCCTGGGCAGTCTGGGCATGCTTGGAGTTGTAGTTTTGCAACAGCTGGAGGTCTAAAGCTTGGGCACCACTGTATAGTGGTCTCCAAACTGTGGTCCTCCAGATGTTGCAAAACTACAACTCCCAGCACAACTAGAAAGCCTTTTGCTCTCTGGGCATGCTGGGAGTTGTAGTTTGGCAACTCAAAGAAGGCAGCAGTGAAGATCACGTACCACTGATCTTCACTGCTGCCTCCACTGCTGCCTCCGCTGCCGATCCCGCCGCTGCCCACCACGATCGCAGGTCCCGCCGCCTACTCCTGCACTCCAGTACCCGCCGCCATCTTCTCCTCGCTCTGCCCCAACATCTAGAGGCTGGCAGAGCAGAGTTTTCAACTATAACCCTCCCGCCCGCCTCCTGCCATTGGTCGTTTAGTCCTAACCGACCAATGGCGGGGGATACGAGGAGGCGGCACCACTGCCACCTCGCTCCTATCTTTCAGGATGGTTGGAGCTGTCTCTGACAGCTCTGATCATCCCTATTTTCTATTATATCAGGTGACTAGAGACCTGATCGGCCCGGAATCGCCGCCCGGCGATCGCAGACATGGGGGGGGGTAAGTCTCAGGACCAACCAGGCATTGTCACAGGCATCCCATGCTGGTCTCTGCCCGGCGAGTGGCAGGGAGCAGAGAAACGCCCTGAGTCCTTAAGGGGTTAAATGTCTACAAAATTCAAATGCGATGTTTTGTCATGCCGTTGCCCCTAACAACAGTCTGCCCGCATCCTCCTCCAATTGTAGGGAACAGCTCACATGGTTGGGTCGGCAATGACAGTATTCACACAGGCAGCGGGTTTCAAATGTCCAAGGGGATGTTTATTTAAATGATTTTGGCACAAAGCACAGTGCAAACAAAACAACAAAACCTCAGCCTGTCCAACTCTAACTAAACATAAGGATAACTCGCTTTCTTACTGTAGGCCTAATGTCCGACCCCAATCAAAATCACAAATAGTCCATAGAGGAAGGTTCAGACCTGGTTGGCTTAAAGGGGTACTCACGTGGAAAAGTGTTTTTTTTTAAATCAACTGCAGCCAGAAAGTTAAACAGATTTGTGAATTAACAAGGTAGAAACACTATCCGGCACTGCTGTACAGGGAGTGAACATAAGTCCGCACATTTTTTTTTCCAACAAATCTATGGGCAGTAGCGATATTAAAGAGGCTGAAGTGCCAATTTCTATCGGTCCCCCTGGGTTCAGTCCCTTCAGTGAGGCGGAGGGCACAGAACTCCAGTGTCTTTCTGACCTCACTGAATTATTAGGAGGTACTACAGAGGCAGCCACAGGTCATCATATCACAGATGATATTTTTACAGGGAGTCCAATTTTAGCCCCCCTATCGCTCCAGGGAGTAACCTTGATCTCTTCCATCACAAAGTAATGGAGGATATCAGGGCCCTCAAATACCCCACCCATACAGATAATCTTAATCCAAAAGAAAGGGAAGCCCTGGCATGGCTCAGGAATCTTAAACATGTGGTCTTTAAAAAGGCAGATAAGGGTGGGAATATTGTCATGCTAACAGAAGAGTATTATGTTACTGAAGCTAGAAGACAACTAGAGAACTCTTCTAATTATGAGAGGCTTGACAATAATCCCACCCTTAAAATTGCTTCCAAGTTAAAAACCCTCCTTAGAAGAGCAGTAGAGAGGAGTGTTCTCTCTGAGAAAATGGATGTTAAACTTGTTCCCCCTGTACCTAAGTCCCCTACATGGTATTTTTCACCTAAAATACATAAGGGGTTGGAGGCCCCCCAGGATGCCCTATTGTGTCCGGGGTGGGTTCCATAACTGAATGTATTTCTAGGTATGTTGATTTTCTATTAAGACCCCTGTTAAAAAGTGTCCCAACTTTGGTTAAAGACACCAATGAGTTTCTGGCTGTTATTGCAGACTTGGATTGGCAAGAAGGGTGTATACTGGTTTCTATAGATATAGAGTATTTATACACCAATATTCCGCAAGATGTGGGCATTGCTTGCATCAGAGAAATGCTAGAAGAAACAGATCGCAGTGAGATGTGTGTGGACTTTATCTGTGAAGCCTTGGCTTTCATATTAAAGAATAATTAATTTACTTTTGATGAAGTATGGTATAGGCAGACCTCCGGAGTTGCCATGGGCACTCCGGTGGCCTGCACTTTTTCCAATTTATTCTTGGCATCGTTTGAGAAAAAATATGTTTTCTCTACCACGAATGAGTACGTCCTTGGTCCCGCTCCCGCGATATAACGACGGGCCCAGCGTCATAGTGAAGCCGGGACCCACCGCTAATAGCACGGCGCACTGATCGCGGTGCCGCGCGCTATTAAAAGTAAAAAGTGCCGGTTTGCTCAGTGGGCTGTTTGGGATCGCAGCGGCAAAATCGCGGCATCCCCAACAGCTTACAGGACAGCCGGAGGGTTCCTACCTGCCTCCTCACTGTCCGATCGCCGAATGACTGCTCAGTGCCTCAGTTCCAGGCATGAGCAGTCATGCAGCAGAATCATCGATCACTGGTTTGCTATAAGAAACCAGTGATCAATGTAAAAGATCAGTGTGTGCAGTGTTATAGCTCCCTGTGGGACCTATAACACTGCAAAAAAAAGTGAATAAAGATCATTTAACCCCTCCCCTATTAAAAGTTTGAATCACCCCCCTTTTCCCATAAAAAAAAACACAGTGTAAATAAAAATAAAAATAAGCATATATGGTATTACCGCGTGCGGAAACGTCCGACTTATAAAAATATATCGTTAATTAAACCGCACGGTCAATGGCGTACGCGCAAGAAAATTCCAAAGTCCAAAATAGTGCATTTTTGGTCACTTTTTATATCATGAAAAAATGAATAAAAAGCGATCAAAAAGTCCTATCAATGCAAAAATGGTACTGTTAAAAACTTCAGATCACGGCATAAAAATTAGCCCTCATACCGCCCCATACGCGGAAAAATAAAAAAGTTATAGGGGTCAGAAGATGACAATTTTAAACGTATTAATTTTCCTGCATGAAGTTATGATTTTTTTCCAGAAGTACAACAAAATCAAACCTATATAAGTAGGGTATCATTTTAATCATATGAACCTACAGAATAAAGATAAGGTGTCATTTTTACCGAAAAATGTACTGTGTAGAAAGAAGCCCCCAAAAGTTACAAAACGGCGTGTTTTTTTTTCAATTTTGTCTCGCAATGATTTTTTTTTCTGTTTCACCGTAGATTTTTGGGCAAAATGACTGACGTCATTACAAAGTAGAATTGGTGGCGCAAAAAATAAACAATCATATGGAATTTTAGGTGCAAAATTGAAAGAGTTATGATTTTTTAAAGGCAAGGAGCAAAAAACGAAAGTGCAAAAATGGAAAAAAAAACAGCCCTTAAGGGGTTAAGTGTTTTTAACTTTTACACATGATTCACCGTCTGTTTGATTGTCTCACATGGTGTTCTAAGTTTCCGCCCCTAGGGGAGGTCCCACAGGCATTTACCTGGGATCAGCCTGGGAGCGGATATGGTCTCACGAAGCACGGAAGTGCGAGACAGCTGTAACCATCTGCACGCTGGTTCCCCCGGCATCTCTACCCGCTTCACCTGCCTGAATGCTGTACGTGCTTGTCAACATGCACTTTGGTTGACAAGCACGAAATAAAAGTCATCCTTTCAAGTCCGTTTTCGGATGAGTGCCATCATTTCTTCTACATTACCAGATTTGTAAATTACTTCTATTAAAAAATCTTAATCCTTCCAGTACTTATTAGCTGATGAATACTACAGAGGAAATTCTGTTCTTTTTGGAACACAGTGCTCTTTGCTGACATCATAGGCACAGCGCTCCCTGCTGACATCTCTGTCCATTTTAGGAACTGTCCAGAGCAGCTTATGTATTCTATGGGGATTTTCTTTTACTCTGGACAGTTCTTAAAATGGACAGAGATGTCAGCAGAGAGCACTGTTCTCCTGATGTCAGCAGAGACCTCTGTGTTCCAAAAAGAACACAATTTCCTCTGTAGTATTCAGCAGTTAATAAGTACTGGAAGGATTAAGATTTTTTAATAGTAGTAATTTACAAATCTGTTTAACTTTCTGGCACAAAAAAAAAAACAAAAAAAAAAAAACAGTTTTCCACCAGAGAACCCCTTTAACTTCCAGGCACCAGTTGATTTGAAAACATTTGTTTTTTACTTGTTTCCACAGGAGTTCCCCTTTAAGGCTTCCTCCCCAGCAGTCAACACAGGAAGCTTCACCTGAAAACACCTTGGAGAAGGGAAAACCCATAGTGGACTAAGGGTGTGGACTGGAGCACTCCCACTTCCAACCTGTCCTCCAGTCCAGGAAATCCAGCTCATGTAACTTAAACAAAAGAGCCCTAGCAGACTATGCTCTGCTAAAGCAGCATATAACTGCCTGTATTTCCTTTACCTTGTCTGGCTGAGAAAACCAGGTGAGATATACACCCCATCCACCACAGATCACAGATTTATTTGTTTAACTTCTTTGACTTGACATTACTATGTTAATATTACACTATAATTTCTTCAATAGAATGGTTGTTGAAAATAATTTAATTCAAGGCAATTTTTTATGAAAATTCTTTCAGTACTATTGTGTGGGCACTATGGTTTGTACCACTGTATGAGGAATAGGACTTAATAATTTACTGGCAGTATGGCTATCACTACTGTATAGGTACGGTAACTGGCACTATTTTATGGGCACCATAGAAGGTTGAATAATATAAGCACTGAGACAGGTGGTTCTATTATTTAGGCCCTATATGCCCCAACCATGTGTGCACAGTATGAAGCTATAACCATATAACTATAACTGTTTGACAATAGTATTTGGAGACAAATGCTAGTATTGTGCAGCCAGTGTATGACACCAATATTTTGTCATGACATATTACTTTAATGTGGACATTGTATAGTACTATAACTTGGGCACTGTATGGGATTATTTGATTAATTACACCAGTGGCTCCCAAGCGGGGGAACGTGTACCCCCAGGGGTACGCATCAGTGATCCTGGGGTATGTGTGAAAAAAAATCTGTAAGGCAATCACTGGTTTGACACGACTGGAGGCATTAAAGTGATGGCGCTGGGCCAGTCCCCCAGTATGCTCTAACAGCGCAGCATAAGCATGGCTACTTACGTAGACATGCCCTTTACGTCACCATCAGAGCAGATCCGCTGGCAACAGACTGTTGGAAAGTCCCCGGTGAGAGATCATTCTGTATTTTACTCCCAGGGCTGCAGTCTCTACTGCTGGTGTGGAGTGACTGTGTGTATACACTAATCCACTGTACAGGATAAGTAATGTAATTGTAAAGAGTGACTCCTCAAGAGCAGAATAGTAAATGCAGCCCGTGAGAAGACAAGATGTTACCTGTGATCCTGAGTTACATCCTGTATTAAATATAGAATGTAACATAGGATCAGGAGTAACACCTGGTATACTACACAACTGCGCTCACTATTCTGCTGGTGTGATCACACTGTGTACATACAGTACTTGGTGAAAGGATCAGGGGCCAGGGGAGATTGAGAGAGAACAGGGGGCATGGGGAGATGATATGGAGTAAAGAAAGCATATAAATTTGAAATAACAACAACTTTATAAATTAAAAGCAAGTTGCTAATATGAGAGGTACAATTTTAGCTAAGGGGTACTTGGGAAAAAAATGGTTGGGAACCACAGGGTAACACCGACGGCAAGGGTGGCAAATTCGGCAAGGGTGTCCAATAATTGTGTGTTTATACAGCAAATTCATAAAAATCTATGGTGACCTAATGACTGCCCTAAGGATAACGTTTATTGGATGTGCTTAAAGGGAACCTGTCACATTGAAAATGTCCAATCTGCAGGCATCATTTTGTAAAGCAGGAGGAGCTGACCAGATTGCTATATAGTTTTATCTAAAATGGATATCTAGTCATTTATTTATGTAACTCGCTGCTCTTTCTGGGCTATAAATTCATGTGGCCTGTCATTCCAGCTATCTGTATAGGTGTGCATAGAGAGCTGTCAATCAATGAGTAGGACCACCCACTTGACTACTTAGCCCAGAATATACAGAGGGTTTAGATGAATAAATGACAACTTATTCTTGAACTCAGCTCCTCTTGCTCTATAAAATGATTCCTGCAGATAGGACTGCAAAATCAATGTGGCAGGTTCCCTTTAAATGGCATACAGCCACAACAGATATTCTAAGGGTATGTTCACATAGCTTAAACTTCATTGATGTATTTTACCTGTGCATTTTCATCTGCAATCAGCAAAAAATGTGGGCGCCAAAAAAAAATTGCACCTGATTAGGGCAGAAAATCCACATGTAATATAAGATACAACCACGAATTTTACAATGTGCTAACATACCCCTTTAGTATGTAAACATCATGCAAAATGATCTATTGTAATTTGTTTCCAGTAATAAAGTGGATAAAATAATTACAGTAATGAAAAAATGTTGGCAAAATGAAGTAAACTTTATAATGTATATGCATATGTTTTCATGTACTGCACATGAATATTATTTTTAAAGCCAAAACTTAATAAGTTTCATTTTTTACTCCAAGCAAGGGCTAAAAATAATTAATGAGGCAAGTTTTTTTTCTGGTGTGCACACCTAGGAATAGTTGTCATCATAGTCTGCCCTTTGCTGGATTTAAAGGGGTACTCTGGCGCTAAGACATCTTATCTGCTACCCAAAGGATAGGGGATAAGATGCCTGATCATGGGGATCCTGCCTCTGGGGACTCCCGCAATCTTTCATGCAGCACCCCGTTATCATCAGCTTCCAGAGCGAACATTGATCATGGGGCCAGAGTATCGTGATGTCACGGCTCAGCCCCATGTGATGTCACGCTCTGCCCCCTCAATGCAAGCCTATGGGAGGGGGTATGAAAGTGTGAAAGAGGGGGCAGAGCGTGACATCACATGGGGCGGAGCGGTGGTGTCCCGATACTCAGGCCCCGTGATCGTGATTCATCAGACCTGGAGCGATGTTCGGGGGTGCTGCATGAAAGATTGTCAGGCATCTTATACCCTGTCCTTTGGATAGGGGATAAGATGTCTTAGGGCTGGAGTACACCTTTAAGTCCACTCCTTTCAATTAAATAAATATCTGGAATTGATGCACAGAATTAAAATTTTACAACCAAAATGAAACATTCATGATGCCTGTTTAACATGTGATAGAAGCCATTAGGTGAAATATTGAACATGATATTAACCTTTCTGCACAGGTTATAATAAATGTTAAGAAAAAACGTAGACCAACTTAATCTGAAGTGGAATTAATGGAATGAATTGGTCTACTGGTCTTTTTATGGGTCTTTAGTTACTTGAATATTTTTACTTAGTTTTAAATTATTAAATACACAAATTTATTATCGAGATTTGATAGAATGTCATACTGCACAGATAAACCACACTGTCGGCACATCATTACAAATGTGATGTTACTATATTTATTGAGCCATTTTTACAAAGTACCCTAAAGAACACATGAGCAAAAAGAGGAAATGGTCAAGGCAATTAAAAAGTTATAGGGTTGAATAGGCACTAACTAGATAAAGAAAGGGAAATGGTCAAGGCAATTTAAGAGTTATAGGGTTGAATAGGTACTAACCAGATAAAGAGAGGGAAATGGTCCAGGTAATTTAAAAGTGATATGGTTGAATAGTCACTAACTAAATAAAGAGAGGGAAATGGTCTAGGCAATTTAAGAGTTATAGGGTTGAATAGGCACTAACTAGATAAAGAGAGGGAAATGGTCAAGGTAATTTAGGAGTTATAGGGTTGAATAGGCACTAACCACAGAAAGAGAGAGAAATGGTCAAGGCAATGTAAACGTTATAGGGTAGAATAGGCACTAATTAGATAAAGAAAGGGAAATGGTCCAGGTAATTAAAAAGCTATAGGGTTGAATAGGCACAAATTAGTTAAAGAAAGGGAAATGGTCCAGGTAATTAAAAAGTTATAGGGTTGAATAGGCACTAACCAGGCAAAGCCACCAACAGGTGAGACTGGCCTTTTTGGGGTGAACCATTTGATTTTAGGTAGTGTTTTTGTAAAGTATAACACTTTTCCCAGCTTGCACTGTCATTTAGAAATTGAGGTTACAGCCAAATACCAGTCTGTAGTGCATGTGGGATGTGGGGAAAAACAGGTGGGAAAGAATACATGAATAGGTTTATATGTTTGTTGTAAGTAACCAGCTCTATCCATTGCTTTCATGAAATTGATCTACAGTTGTGCTAGGAAGTTTGTGAACCCTACAGAATTTTATATATTTCTTCATACATTTCATCTAAAGCTACAACAGATAGTCCTAAAAGCAGACAAAGAAAACCAAATCAAGCAAACAATTAGACTCGTCCATTTATTTATTGAAATAAATTATATCATGAGTGGCAAAAGTATGTGAACCTCTAGGATTAACACATTTGAAGTGTTGAGCCCTTTGAAGTCCATTGGTAGATTTCTTAATGCTCTTTTATCTCTTCCTATACGTTTGATGCTATTTTTGCACTTGTTCAGTTCCTATAGATGCCATCGAGTTGCTATAGCTACATAACAAGTATCCCCTAGCCCTTAGGTGTCTGTTTACAATTGTTATGAATGATCTGTCATTCATAGCTTGGTGACATACCAGACAGGGCATAGCGTAGTAGCAAATAGAAATTTAAATCACAGTAGAATTTTGAATAAACTTAAAAAAATAATAAGTAGAGATGCACAATGGAGTCATCTAGAGGTGTCAGGATTTTCAAGTCTGCATTAATATAGAGAAGCTTATTCACAAGTAAATGTAAGCATATCATATTAATAATATACAAGATATAACCTTTATATAGCAATATGTATAACCATAGGACAGTAACATAAGTTTATGTATTGAAATCATCATGTAATTTCACTTTTTCATGTAACATCTTCAATTGTTTTGTTTTTATAGGCTAATTGTTGCGAAAAATAACACATCAGAGACACAACTTTTTCCCGGAGATTGGTCTTCTCTTCAATCAGATATACATAACCTTTGCTTCAATTAAATGAACTATAATTTATCAATAGTGAACTTCCAATTTGCCATTTTTTTGTGTCGGAAATATCACGTAAAAAAAAATTAATTAATATTCTAATATTCCTTTGGTATAATATCTGGGGTATTTTAACCCCCCATTTTTCAGCCTTTGTGCCATCTCATTCCCTGCCTCTCGGATCCCCCTTCCTACTTTATTCCCCCTTGCTTTTACTTGTACTTTTTGCATCTTCTGTGTATAACTTAATTTTTTGTCTAAATGAGGAACAGAGTTGACAAATATAGACACTGTGGTGTTCCAGTACAAGATGTTGTCATGTCGGCAAAATGTTGCTTCAGGCACGTCTGGCGTCTTGGTTCTGGGCCCACTGCTTCAGGGTATACTGTAATGTGTTAAATGATGATTCCCAATGTTACTGTTACTTTAAGCGAAGCCTTGCAGAGTGAATCGGGTGATCATGATGTCCAATGGAAGCCCCCTACCTTAGCCTTTATGTAGTGTAGACGGGAGGAGCTGTTCAGTGTGAGGATTTGGAGAAGAGCTAAGGTACAGTGTGGAGAAGTGTGAGGAGAAGTCTTAGGTGATCTGAAAAGGCCTTAAGAGAGGAGAAGTCTAAAGTCTGCAGCCTCACCATTTCTTAGGAACCCCAGCACACAGGTGAAAGTAAAACCTGGCGGTAAGCTCAATGCTCCGGGGCAATAACAATCTTCAGTCAGTCAGTCTACAGTCTCAAAGTTAGCTTGGGTTGCTATCAATTTCAAGTTAGTTACAATTCAGTTCAGTACATGCAACTAAAAGGTCCAGTGTTTTGGAATTGCAGGAATTGCCAACTATCCTGCCTTAGTAAAGATAATTTTCCGTAATCCTGCATTGTGGTCATTATTGTCCAAGCGTTTGGCCCAGAAGAGCTATCTCAACCTTGGAACGTGGAGGTTAACGTTACCCTAGCGTCACATACATTACATCCTTCATACAGTTAGACACCACAGACTGTGATCAAAACCTGTTAAATACTTGAAAATGAAGACATCAACAATAGAAAGAAATTCTGAAATGTAGTGATATGAACAGAAGGAAAACTAATTAAATTGTTACCAGATTATTAAATAAGAATACTGAACTTGAATAGCAAACAATTTCTTTGTGTGTTATCCTGCTTTTTTTTTTTATACCTTAATGACCAGGATCTTTTTTATTTTATTTTACATGTCTCTTTAAATGGTAATAACTTTAGAGCGCTTTTTCTGAGCGGAGCGATTCTGATATAATTTTTTCGTAACATATTGTACTTTATATAAGTGGTGCATTTTTGTTGACACATGCAGCATTTTTTTGAGAAAAAATCTAAAATATTGCGAAAAACTGGAAAATTTCTGGAGTTTAAAATTTTTTTTTTACACTTTTTACAGGTTATACTATACTGCAATACATTTGTACTGCAGCACAGTATGACCCGATCAGCTGCACACAGTACAACCTCACAGGCTTCCGTATCAGGCAGACAGGAGGTCATGGTCTGACCTCCTGTTGCCATAGCAACCAACGGCGACCCGCGATCGTATCGTGGCAGCGGCGTTGGTAAACAGGGGGAGCGCACAGGATTGATCACAGCATCTATGGGGTTAATGCTGCCGGGACCGACACTATTGCAGCCCCGGCAGCTGCCCGCGGCAGTGCAGGAGATCGCTAGGACGTATGCATGCCTCCCAGCGGATGAGTCGGGTGCTGGGACATATGCATACGTCCTATAGCAGGAAGGGGTTAACAGATCTATTCTATGGTTCACAGTCTAGTGTAAACATCTCCCCCTGCAGTCAGTCTGCAGTGACACAGTAAGGGACAGACATAGTCAGGGACACACGGACACTCAGGGCAGAGACACCTGCAGACTCTGTATTTAGCATACGCAGGGCCGCCGTCAGGGGAGTACAGCCAGTTCTCCAGTAAGGGGCCCGGGCCCCCGCTGCACCCCCCTGCAGCTGCCACAGCACAGAAGCAGGGGACCGCTGTCTACAGCGGTCACCTGCTTCCATGGCCGGTCCAGGACACATTAAACTATAAGTGCATCTTACAGATGCTCCTACAGTTCAATGGGGCGCTCGGGCTCGGCTGATTGACTGAGGGAAGAGCCATTGACTCCTCGCCCATTCAATTACTCTTGTTGCCCGCCCACATTATGCAAGCGCTGACAAGAGACCTGTGTTTCCGTCCTCTGCGCTCCGACACATGAATGATGTCATCATCATGCGCCGGAGCACAGACTGGAGAAGAAGACAGAAGAGAAGAGGCCATGGAGCCAGGTAAATATGTTTTTTTCTCTATTATTACCAAAAGGGGCTACATATTCCTACCTAAGGGGGCTCCATATTTCTACCTAAGCGGGCTACTTATTTCTACCTAAGGGGGCTACATATTCCTACCTAAAGGGGCTACATAATTCTACCTAAGAGGGCTACATAATTCTACCTAAGGGGGCTACTTATTTCTACCTAAGGGGGCTACATATTTCTACCTTAGGGGGGCTACAGATTTCTACCTAAGGGGGCTACTGATTTTTACCGAAGGGCACTACTGATAACTACCTAAGGGGGCTACTGATAACTGCCAATGGGGTGCTACTGATAACTACCTAAGGGGCTACTTATTCTGACCTAAGGGGCTGCTGGCTATTGCTACCTAAGGGGGGCTACTGATTACTGCCTAAGGGGGCGGCTGGCTATTACTACCTAAGGGGGCTTCTGATTACTACCTAACCAGGCTACTGTTATTACTACCTAAGGGGTGCTGCTGGTAATTACTACCTATGGGGGCTACTGATCACTACCGATGGGGACTACTGATTACCACCTAAGAGGTCTACTGTTATTAATACCTAAGGGGGCTGCTTCTATTACTACCTAACGGGGCTGCTTCTATTACTACCTAAAAGGGGCCGCCACTACTATTACCTAAAGGGAGCTGCTGCTACAAGGGGCAGCTGTCTACACAGGGATCTACCTACAGGTGGTACCTCCTACTCTGGGCACCTGTGTAAGGAGGGAAACTATGTGAAGGGACCTGTCTACTTTCTGGAGCAACCTAACTAACTAATGGGTGGGGGACGGACCTATCTAACCTTCCCCAATCCACTTATCTAGCCACTCTATTATTATTGTATGATGCGTTATAGGTGCAGAAAAAGTGCTAAGTCGTCACCTGATGTAACTGTATGTAATCCCTTATATGGTCTCCAAAGCCTGTGTAGAGCTGATATGTATTACTATATGGTCACTGTATCGGGGGAATATTTCCTCCTTGTATACTGGGAATATTGGTCTCAGTATACAGGATTTGGTCAGTAACCGTATGATGGTAATATGTATAGTGATAATATTCCTCATATACTGGTATTATTATTGGTAATAGTGGTCTCAGTATACAGGATTTGGTTAGTAACAGTATGAAGGTAATATGTATGGTGATAATATTTCCTCCTTCCTTCCCCATTGAACTAAAGGGCTCTTGTTTTTCTGGTCCTGTGGTTTTTTATTGATGATTGGGAAGATAGCGTGCAGGCCCTGGGGGGGGGGGGGGTGCGGCAGGCGTTGAGCTGTGTAAGGGGGAAGCGGAGCATCGAGGAGGATGCGCGACGGCCGGCATGGTAAGCCACCAGCACCAGCTGGCAGCACGTCATCTTCAGTGTTCTGACCATTGCTCCTCCAGTCCCGGGAGAAGTGGCGGTCGGAACACTGAAGTGTGGCAGTACACAGACATACAGCCTTCAGCCATACACTGTATATAGCTGAAAGCGGTATGTCTGTGGAGGAGCTATACTGCACCTAATGTGGGGAACTATACTGCACCTAATGTGGTGGAACTATACTGCACATTATGTGGGGAACTATACTGCACCTAATGTGGGGGAACTATACTGCACCTAATGTGGGGAACTGTACTGCACCTAATGTGGGGGAACTGTACTGCACCTAATGTGGGGGAACTGTACTGCACCTAATGTGGGGGAACTGTACTGCACCTAATGTGGGGGGAACTGTACTGCACCTAATGTGGGGGTAACTGTACTGTTCCTAATGTGGGTGAACTGTACTACAGCTAATATGGGGGAACTGTACTGCACCTAATGTGGGGGGAACTGTACTGCACCTAATGTGGTGGGAACTGTACTGCACCTAATGTGGGGGAGCTGTACTGCACCTAATGTGGGGAACTGTACTGCACACCTAATGTAGGGGAACTATAATGCACACATAATGTGGGGGGAACTACACTGCACCTAATGTGGGGGAACTGTACTGCACACCTAATGTGGGGGGAACTGTACTGCACACCTAATATGGGGGGAACTGTACTGCACACATAATGTGGGGGAACTGTACTGCACACCTAATGTGGGGGAACTGTACTGCCAACCTAATGTGGGGGGAACTATACTGCCAACCTATTGTGGGGGAACTATACAAAAATATAAAATTGTACTATTCTGATCATATAACTCTTTTATTTTTCTGTATATGGAGATGTATGAGGGTCATTTTTTGTGCTTTGATTTGTAGATTTTATCAATACCATTTTTGTTTTAATGGAACTTTTCAATTGCTTTTTAGATATTTTTTATGGTATCTGATGTGACCAAAAATGTGCAAATCTGGTTAGTGCACTATTACAACTTTTGCGGCTCCACTTTTGATTTTGCCAAGGACCACGTAAAGCCTAAAACCGGCCCTGCTTAGGATGGTTGCACTCACCCCATTGACGCTGGCATCCAGTAACTGTGCCAGTATTGAGTCTGATACGGCTATATTCTCATCCTTTTATTTTCTCAGCCTAGTTGAAGCCGACATTTTGTATTTGTAAGAGACCAGGTTGCCAAATCTAGCCTCTCAAGTGAAAGCCAAAAGAGAGTGGAGGCGAGGGCCTTCATACTGGTCTCTTACAGCTGAGCCATATAGTGAAGTTGGTGGTCCTTTGTACCGCTCCTGTTGAATGCAGATGAGTTATCGAGTTGAAAATGGGGAGGTGCCTGATCTTAGATTTCCTCATAAGGGGGCAAGAGCACCGGCTCATTAACATCTATGCCCTGCAAACTAAGTGGGACTGTAATTAAGCACTTCCTTTTTACGAGTCGGCAGGTGATCTTTGGTGGAGACTTCAATAATGTCAAGAGGTCTCATGATAGGAGAGGTGCCAAAGACAAGCCAGCTTTTGATAGTGTGGCACTGAATAGCATAGTTGGGGAAGCTCGCCTAGAGGATGCCCACATCCCCTTCGGCCACGCAGGTTTCACCTTTCATCGAGGTTGCTGCAGGTCTAGGTTAGACAGGTTTTATTTGAAGGAGATGGAGAAGCCGTCTCTTCCTTAGTGACCATAGTTGAGGTGGAGTTCTCCAACCACTGTATGATTTTGTTTTCCTTGAATGTTTCAGAAACAGGGCTACTGGAGGCTGAATTCGTCCCCCCTGGACGAAGCCGAAGTAAGACAGGTACCTTTACTGGGCCTATATAGCAGTAAGACAGAGTGGTGGGAGATATTCAAGAAGCGGGTTGCCGGGTTCTTCCCCCAGCTCTCGAGCCTCAGGTCCCTGAACAGGTATCACCTGTATCAGGGTCTGAGGAGGGTTTCTCGACTTTCTTGTCTCGACTGGAGGTAGCTGAGAGGATATCTCCAGAGTGAAGTCCTTGACTGATGAGGTGTCAGTACGATAGACACACATCTTTGGTTTTTGAGAGGGATTTCGGGAGGTACCGCTATCCCGACCCTTGTCAGTGAATAGTAAGATCATGGCAGGACTGATCGACAGTACAGGATCTTTGAAGCGGTCCAGATCAGAGATCTTGGAGATTGTCAGATCCTTTCACTCGCACCTCTTGAGAAGGAAGGATCTAGATCAAGACGTGATGTCGGCTTTTTTGGCTGAAACCATTCCTGAGCCAGGTGTAGACCCCTCTCTTGATGTTTTGGCAGAAGAAATCAGGGAAGAGGAAGTGAGACTGGCGATCGAGGGGCTTGGCCCTAAGAAGTTGCCAGGTCCGGATGGCTTAACATCCGAGTGGTACACGACCTTTAAGGAGTCTTTAGCTCCCCTCTTGTCTGAGGTATTTAATTAGTGTCTCTCCTCGGGCACTCTGCCGAAATCAATGAGGAGGTCAGCCCTGATTCTTCTCTCAAAGGGTAAACATCCGAGCCGTATTGAGAATTGGAGACCCATAGCTCTTCTCACTATGGACAGGAAGCTCCTGGCTAAGATACTGTTTAAACGGCTGGTGAAGTATGCACCCCGGCTCATTTCGGGGGCCCAGCACTGCTCTGTTCCAGCCAGAAGCACAATCTCAGCATATACTAACTAAATTCATCTCATCTAGGCCAGAGCCTAAGGAACCTGTAGCCACTTCAAAACGTGAGTTATCAAGCTCTATCTGCAATTCTTGTGACTACTACTCAACTCAAGTATACAATTAGTAGCACAGGTGCCTGCATAAATCTCAATACTAAAAGTCCCAGCAAGCCTGTGAGGTATCCTGCATCCCGTTTGCCTCTAGAGAAACTGCAGAACTTTAAAGACTGTTCCATAAGAAGTTTAAGTAAAAGTTCCAGTTATCGCACAATTTCTGCTATGGACATTCCTTTATTGCCTACCGTTTCTGGATTGGTTGTCGGCAGGGCCTTATATAGAAAACAACCACATCCTGGCATCACGACAAATCAGGGGTTAATAACACCTTACCCCACAGGGTTAATACCAGCAGACCCTGCTACATTGTTGCAACACCCCAGACACCACATGTGGATAAGAGATAAGTTGTTTTTCACCTGACTACCCCTTTATTTATTACAATTCCCATTAAAATCATTGTGTAATGCATGTAATGCATGGACATGATCAATTCATTCTTTCTTCTGGCTAAATGATAGGGGTCGTAAATAAAAGATGCCTCAGTAACAAATTCTAATATTGTAAAACATAACTTTTGTGAAAAAAAACATCTTTAATAAAGTCATTCAAGGCAATGTTGTGTCTGGCTATGGATCAATAATCACAAACATACAAACAAACATGTCTGCGTCTATTAGCCTGTCACACCTTTCACTTGATGCTGACATCTTAACTATAATAAAAACCTCTTGCTTTTGACTCTCAAAGTTGGAACAAACAGTGAGTGTTATTCTGTACATTGCTTGTAACTATCCCTGGTATGTCAATGTCATTTATTTATTTGAATTTCATCCAAAGGCAAAAAAATTTTTTTTATATATCAACTGGCTCCGGAAAGTTAAACAGATTTGTATATTACTTCTATTAAAAAATCTTAATCCTTCCAATAGTTATTAGCTTCTGAAGTTGAGTTGCTGTTTTCTGTCTAACTGCTTTCTGATGACTCACGTCCCGGGAGCTGTCCAGCTCCTATGGGGATATTCTCCCATCATGTAAGGGATATTCTCCCATCATGCACAGCTCCCGTGACATGACATCATCATTGAGCAGTTAGACAGAAAACTTCAGAAGCTAATAACTATTGGAAGGATTAAGATTTTTTAATAGAAGTAATTTACAAATCTGTTTAAATTTCCGGAGCCAGTTGATATATAAAAAAAAGTTTTTGCCTGGAATACCCCTTTAAACCACATAAAGTATATGTATTTGATGGAAGAACAACAAAAGGACATCACTTATGCTTTCAACTTATAAGGTGATCATCTCTGACTTTCATTTTGCCACATTTTAAATTGACCTTATTTAAATTTGATGAAATGTTCTGTTATAATTATCAATATTATTATTATTTTTATAAAGAGCCTTATAATGTGTTATAATTTCATCAGTGACAATTACATGTTGTCTGTACATAAAGAGCATTTCTAATGGGAGCAGACAATGGAGCTGATTGCGAAGCAACATATCAGATTTTGCGCCAAACCTGATTACTATATCCACTAAAGGAGGAGGGATACATTCTCTACCTGTATATGAATGTTCACCTGCTGAATTTACTATGTACACAACTTGTATACAATTAGAATTATTACTTGATCTCAGAAATAAACAGGTGCACAAAGTCGAAATAACACGTATTAATGAAAAACACAGTTTCTAGGTTGTTCCTTATTGCAAATAACAATCACAAATTAAATTGACAATGCACCTGGTTGTAAGGGGAGTACACATGAAAAGGGCATGGCACAATGTAAATGAATCTCTGTGGAGAACAGATCTCACTGCTAAAAATTGATTTCATTTTTTATTTGAGGCTATAACATTGGCAGGTAGGTGGCTTAGAAATTAATTGGTTTAATTTAACTGGTTTTAACTAGATTTTTCTATAGAAGTAGAGATTTAGATTCACTAATGTTTTCACTGTGTAAAAAGTCTAAGAATAATACGTCTGTTGTGTTCTTAGACTATCTAGTGTTAATTTAGACCAACTATTATTTGGCTTAAATAGCACCAAGGTCTTGTACTAGAATTCTGGCACATTTTTTGTGCATAGCATCTTAAGCCCCACGCCTTTTCCCCTAAGGTCCCCTCCTTTGCCCTGACCACAAAGGCTACAGACAAATATATATATTTTTTTTTTGGCCTGAGAAAAAAAAAGAATAAATAAAAAAAAAGCCACTAGAAACTGCCCCCTTATTTTATTCTCTATGATACAGTTTTGGTGGTGTTCCCCCCCCCCCCCCAAAAAAAAAAAATAGTGTCTATTGTATTAAACATTTTGTTTGCAGTATTTGAAGCCAGAAAGGGTGTCGTGTGAATGCATGTTACTTTATTTTTTTTTCCAGCTATAGAAGTCTTCAAGAGGTAAACCCAGAGCAAGCAGAGATTTTGCCACTGGCCAAAAAAAAAAAAACCACTACTGGGTGAAAAAAATTCTAAAAAAACAACGACATGGATATGCATTTCATATTTCCCTATTGACTCCCGGCTAACGTCAAGCTGCAGCAGTTTTGGCCCAAAAAATGGCATGTGACATGGCATTTATTTTACAAAAATGCTGCCTCTGTTTTCAGACTAAAATTCATAATAAATGTAGTTTAAGTCCCATATGTCAGTTTTTAGCACACATTACACCAGAAGTATTTCATATATGCAATAATATATCTTTCCCAATTAGTTTTTTTATGTGTATAAAAAAAATTGAAATGTTGTCTAATCTATTTATTTTTTATTCAAAAATGTTGTTGGGACAGCCATATTCCTTCCTGTATTTTCATATAGACAGTGCAGCAGGGTATATGGACAGAAAAGTCTCCATAGGCTAAATAAGTGTAATAAAGTGATTGAATACATACATACATAGAAGGAATGGAAAATGAGCTGTATTTTTCCCTCATCCCTTTGCCATCACTACAGTGGGGCTGTCATTCTAAAATCCCAGCTGAGCTGTTTTATAAAAATTATGTTTATAATAAAATCCTGATTTAAATAATATGTCATTTTTTATGATACATTCTCCTAATAAGAAATATGCTCTTAATTTCTAAGCAAAGAAAGAAAGAGCATGGCTCTCAGGTTTGCCAACTGTTAGTAAACTCCTAGACAGGCTGTAATAATGGGAAACCTTTTTCCAAAGTCCATAAAATAAAATTGATGCATATGTGACTTTCTTGGAAGCTAAAGTAGCTAGTACAGAATATTACTACCTTATGTATCAATTATCTTTATCACACATTTTGGTTTTACTACCTGTCCATAAAAAATATTAGCAATTGGCTGATGATTTTTGCATAGTTTGCCCAATAAATGCCCACTAGAAAAAGTAAACTTGTCAGCTCTTATGTCTACCCCAAGGCAAAAAATGATGAATGCTGAAAGGTATAGTTAAGGTTTAGCAGACACCTTATAGTATACCAGGTATGGCTCTGTACCTATCTTTGGTACTGCTGCTCAGTCCTATTCATTTGAGCTGCAATACCTGAAACAGCCACTAGAAAATGTGCTGTTATAGGATACCTGGTGGACCACTGTGTTCTCTTTGATCAGATGATCAACAGGTGTGCCAGGAGCCAGACATACTATTCTATGGACAAGCCACTAAAATGATAGCCTTGGGCCACTCTCAAGGACATTGTCTGAGTTGCCCACTTAATTTTAACCCTTTAATTCCCATAAAATAATCTAAATATCACTGCCTTTGACAGTGCTTTTGGTATGGGCGGTGGCTGTCCCAGCAGACCAAAAGACACTGGTGTGAAGCACAGAGGGTCCAGGCAAAAACAGGTCCGGATATAGGCTGAAGTCCAAGGTTGGCAGTGGAGATGAGTAATGGGGAAGTGGCAAACAGGTAAGAGTGGGCAGCAAAGGTTAATAGCAAAGAGTCCAGGTCATACCCAGGAGAGAAAGAAGGGTATAGGGGATCACGCAAGCATGCAGTCAAGAAACAGACTGAGGTCAAAGGGCTCATTTACACTATGTCATCTTCACTCAGAGATATTCTGAGTAGTGATTTCGCATTAAGCAGGTCCTGGCAGAACAAGCCGATGCTAGGAGTACTCAGACATGCGTTATCTCCATAGACAGCAATGCATTTCCAAGCAGAATTCCTCAAAAGAATGAACATGTTCATTATTTTGGCAGCGTCTGGGATCCAGAAATTCTCTAGTGTGAATGGAGCAGTAGAATCCCATTGAAAACAATAGGTGGCTGCTTACCATAATTCATATGATAACCCACACATCACATATTCATATAGCATTCATAGTCTATAAGCTCTCATGAGCAGGACCCTCCCTTGTCCTGTTTGAATATGTAATGTGTAATATTGTAATGTCTGATACTTGTCTTCATGTGTACCCCCAAAGTTGTAAAGTGCAGCAGAATCTGTTGATGACTATATAAATAAATATTATTATTATTATCTTGATAAATATCTCCCAAAAGAGTATCAAGAAATAATGTTTTTAGTCATCTTGAGACAGATGTTTTGGGATAAGTAGGGCCATGAGAAAAGGCAAGGACACCTCTGTAATACTATAACAAAGAGTTTTACACAAGTTGACAACTATGCATCTTACTTTTGTTAATAACCAGGGTGGTTTGTTAGCACTTATATGTTTCCTCTCACAGTCCAAAATTATACTAATATAGATGTGTCGTGTTCTTCTTTAAAGGGGTGCTCCACTGCTCAGAGTTTGGAACAAACTGTTCCGAACGCTGGAGCCAGAGCCGGGAGCTTGTGACGCCATAGCCCCGTCCCCTCAATGCAAGTCAATGGGAGGGGGCTTGACGGCTGCCATGCCCTCTCCCATAGACTTGCTTTGAGGGGGCAGGGCGTGACATCATGAGGGGCGGGGCTATGACATCACAAGCTCCCAGAGCTGGCTACAGTTTGTTCCAAATGCTGAGTAGCGGAGTACTCCTTTAACTCTCCTCATGGCTCAGCTTACAACTAACATGGAATTTATATTGTGAGGCCCTATGGGGACAGGGATGAATGTCAGCAAGGACAATTTCTGTACAGCATCATGTAAGATGTTGGCTTGACATAAATGAAATAAAAATGAATTAATAATACCTGTGTAGTCAATGACGAAACCTCCGCTGCTCACAGAAGCATCACTGCGAAATGCGATGAACAAATTGTTGCTGCTGCTCTCTATCCTGTCAGGAAGCTGGGAGCCATAAAAACTTCCTATTAGTGGGCTCAGCGAGTCCGGGCCATCGTAGATGTGCAGAAAATCATAACCAGGCTCAAGATTAAAACTAGAGTAAAAGACACAGAGAGAAACGGTGAAAATAATGACAAAAGCAGATTGCTGTGCAGCTTTATGCTTTCTCAACAAATGGAAGGTGGCCAAAGAAGGAAACCTACTGCTAACAACTTGTAAGAAAACCCATTTACAGTTGAAGTGAAATGATGGCAACTAAAGCAATTTTTTTTAACCTTTAAGTGTATGTTTTTTTTTCTTATCCTTCTTCGCATCCTAGAATAAGAACAAACCGTTTTCCTGTTTACTTCCTAGTAACCTACTTCATAACATAGTTACATAGCTCATAAGGTTGAAAAAAAGACCAGAGTCCATCAAGTTCAATCTATAACCCTAATTAGTCCCTAGTAAGTTGATCCAGAGGAAGGCAAAAAACCCTCATGCTAGAGGTAAAAATTCCTTCCCCTGTTAAATTCTTTTAGAGAGTTCACCATGACCACCTCATCAGGCAGAGAATTCCACAGTCTCACTGCTCTTACAGTAAAGAACCCCCGTCTGTGCTGGTGTAGAAGCCTTTTTTCCTCTAGACGTAGAGGATGCCCCCTTGTTATAGATACAGTCCTGGGTATAAATAGATCATGGGAGAGATCTCTGTACTGCCCCCTGATATATTTATACATAGTTATAAGGTCTCCCCTAAGCCTTTTTTTTCTAAACTAAATAACCCTAATTCTGATAATCTTTCTGGGTACTGTAGTCCTCCCATTCCCCGTAGTACCCTGGTTGCCCGTCTTTGAACCCTCCCCAGCTCCACTATATATTTCTTGTACACTGGTGCCCAGTACTGTACACAGTATTCTATGTATGGTCTGACTAGTGATTTGTACAGTGGTAGAATTATTTCCTTGTCGTGGGAATCTATGCCCCTATTGATGCACCCCATGATTTATTAGCCTTGGCAGCAGCTGCCCGACACTGGTTATAACAGCTAAATGTACTGTTAACTAAGACTCCTAAGTCCTTTTCCACATCAGTCGTTCCAAGTGTGCTCCCATTTAATACATAATCCCAAAAGAAAAATCCAGATATATGACAGCCAGTGATTGCCGCTGGTCCAGTCTGGAGCTCACCTCCTCATAAAAGCTGATCATGTTAGTTTGACAGGACCGATCCCTCATAAAGCCATGCTGATATGGAGTCATACATTTATTTTTATAAAGATATTCCAAAATAGCATCTCTTAGAAAACCCTCAAACAATTTACATACAACGGAGGTTAAACTAACAGGCCTATAAATCCCGGGGTCACCTTTTGACCCCTTTTTAAAAATTGGCACCACATTTGCCATGCGCCAGTCCTAAGGAACAGTCCCTGTCACTATAGAGTCCCTGAATATTAAAAATAGGGGTCTGTCTGTTAGGGATCGACCGATAAAGATTTTTTAGGGCCGATACCGATAAGCTGTGGACTTTCCGGATGATAGCCGATAACTTATACCAATATTCTGGTATAAGTTATCGGCTGTTTCACCACTCTCCCCCCTCCCCCCCAGCCCTACAGAAGCTGCTGCAGATCAATGATTTAAAGCGGGCGCTTTACATAAATTAACTGCAGCGGCTTTTCGGGGCCAGAGACCGCCGCTGCCGCCACCCACTTTTCCCCCCCTGCCGGTCCACTGTCGCTGCCCCATTGCCTCCCCCATCCCCGGTTTTATAATTACCTGTTCCCGGGACCCGCGCTACCACCACCGCTGCCCCCCCCTGCCCAGAGACCGCCGCCGCCCGCTTCTCTCCCCCTGCCCGTCCTGAGTTTAACCACTGCCGCTGCCTCATCCCTGGTTTTATAATTACCTGTTCCCGGCGTCCATGCTTCTTCTGGCTCCTGTCCTGAGCTGTCACAGCGCAGGACAGCGCAGGACACCACAGGAGCCAAAAGTAGCGCAGACCCCGGGCCCTGGGAACAGGTAATCATAAAATCGGGAATGGGGGAGGCAATGGGGTGGCGATGGCAGTGTGGTGGGGGGTGCGGTGGGGGGCAGGGCATTATCGGCATTATCAGCAAGGTAATTGCCGATACCGATAATGCCCAAAATTGTGATTATCGGCCGATAATATCGGCCAAACCAATAATCGGTCGATCCTTACTGTCTGTTACATTACTTAATTCCTTAAGAACACGGGGGTGAATGCCATCTGGACCTGGCAATTTGTCTGTAATGTTTTAGAAAATATTACCTTGGAGGTCCTTGCCTTAAGTTTGTGCCCTAAGTCCCTGAAATCATTTTTAATGACACTCCACCTACCTCTTACTTTATCATTGGTGCCAATATGTACCAAGACTGCTGGGTCCTCTCCAGCCCCACCCAGCAACCTGTCAACCCGATCTGCGATGTGCCAAACTTGAGCACCAGGAAGACAACACACTGTTTGGCAATCCCGGTCTTTGTGACATATTGCCCAGTCTACCCCTGTCTGTCTTGTTCTTAAAGTATAAAATAATTTCTCACTAAAAGTTTTTTCGGTGGTTTTAAAGCTTAATCATTTGTATTGCAACTTCTTTATACACTTTATATTTTAATTGTTGGACAAATAGTTGTTTTCTGTAAGTGAATGTGAATATTCTCACATTCCGAGGTTTGAAGCCAGTACATACCTAGTCCTGCTCCAGGCTCAGAAGTAGATACAACTAAATCAAATATTTCCAGTGCTCTATGAGTTACAGTACATACACATGGATTATCTGTACACATCTCTCTGGTACTTTGCTACAAAGTAACAGACTTGTTTATCTCACTGAGAATAGCCTAGATTCAATATATCCATATCCACATCTCAGCTGGGAGCAGGACAAGGTATATAGCAGCCTACAGTCTCAGAATGTCATACTTACAGCAAATAAATATCTCGAACATGTTAAGGAACTGAAACAAAGTTTGCAACAACTTTTGTTTGTCTAAGTTTTATTTATTTGTTTAAAAATAAAAATAAACCCTTTAAATGATATAAACACTAAAGTTTTTGATGAAAACTGAATAATTCAGGAAGCTGGTGGTATATACTGAAGCCCATGGGCAGGGTATTTCTTTTTACCTTGTTAGTCACTAGGCTCTTTGTCAGTTTCTGGCTGCCAGCTTGTAAGAAAAGGTGCCAGCATTAATGTGGTCCAGGACAATGTTACAATGTACACTGTGGTGCTGATCACTGCACCACAACACTGGTAGGCTAGAACAGAGAAGAGCCCTTCAAAATGGCAGTAACTTAGTGCCGGGAAATGAGTCTGCCATAGGAGCCCACTCAAGGTATGTGGACTGAGAGAGGAGGGTAGAGACTTTGTGAAACTTCTACTACAATTGTACTAATGTAATACTGTTGTTGCAAATTAAAGTAGGGATTGTTCTTAAAGAAATTGTATCTCTTCCTAACAAAGGACTTGTACTGAGACTGTTTTGATAACTCTTTGGTCTGGGACCATAGTATTGTTGCATGGAGTATTAGGTAAAATGCAAGTCACATGTTCTCAGTTGGTGGTGAGTAAATGTGCAAATGTTAGCAGCTTAAGAACCTAGCCCAACATACTATAGTTGGGAAACAGTGCACTCTGCAGCATTTACTTCATATTTCGTTTGTGGAACAGTTTTTATTACAAACTTGCTTTCTTTCTGATTTTTATGCACTACTGTATTCATTAGCCCAATATCCTGTCTGGTGTTCGTCCTGTAATTGACTAAGAGAATTCAGCCAATTGTATCTTCCTGCAACTAGGTGTTAGGCTCCTGTGGGTAAGGTTATAGTCAAGAAGTTGTAGTGGGAGAGAGTTGGCTGAATTACTAGCTAGAGTGTACATAGGAACAGAAAGTCTGTTACAGGATGTTCACTAGACAGGAAGTGGGGCAATGAAAATAACAGAGCGGATAACTTGCATTTAAAGCAGAAGGAAAGCATGAAAGAACACAGAAAGGTACAGTATTAAAATATGTTTACTTATCAATATATGTTCATTCATTAGACATTGTTTAATATATATATAGGTTTCATCATTAAAAATCCCCTGTAAGAAATCTTTAATCTTTAAGAAAACTGGGATCTAACTTTACGATAAATGTCTAGCAGTATAAAGTTTCTTTGATATAGCTTCCATGACGATATGTAGAGGCCCTAGCAGAATCTTCAGTCTTTGATTATTATGCTTGAGTTTGTTTGCCCAGGTAAACTGATTAACCATATCCATCCAGTGACAAACGACACAAAAAAGTACAATGTGTCTCTTGGGGTTTCCTGGGCATTGCAGTAAAATAAGGAGGGTTTTGTAGAGTTAATTAGAAATACCCTCTCCAAAAAAGTCTATGACCTCTCTAGATCGGGAGCGACCTAGCTTCTCTTAATTTGTCATGCAACGCATCACACAGATCCCCAGCCACTACAAGTTAAAAATCTAATAAAAGCTCAGATATATGTGTCTCTTCCCTAGGGAACTTATTATCACTGGCGATCTTTTCTCCACCTTATAAAAGCAAATGACTTCATTAAGAAGTCCTGTCCAACACTTAATGGCAAGGAAGACATTAGCAAGATCCATTAAAAGCAATTCTATTGCTAGTGTGCCGCTCGGCACATGACGGATACAAGGTATCAGAGAGGCTTCAGTAATTAGAGATCATTGGGAGCTGAAAGATAGCGGCAAATTATTGTGAAAACCATTTTCTGACTACCTGAAAATCGGAAAATACAAAATAGCCATTTTTTATTTTATTCTCATTTCCCAATTCAAGTACATTTTAAACATTAATCCCATCCTCTGTCCAAAACAATGTCCCTGCTCTGTGAGACAACAGTTCCACTATAGCGTTCTCTAGTCAGCATGCTCTGTGTTAGTGATCTGTAACATTCACAAATTCCCCTTTCCAATTACTGCTCAATTGTTTTGGGGATTATGAAAGTTTCATAATAAGCATTCGGTAGGAGAAAAGGTGTCTGGGTTAGGACAATGCTATGAGCAGGTTAGTGACTACCAGCACTTCAGCTATTTTTTCCCTGTATAGGAAAATGTTAAAAATATTGAACAGCAGAACACAAAATATGTTTAAAACTATATATTTTAAATGCCAGCTCATATATTGACCATGTGTTTATGTCTGAAAGAGGTAAAATGTCTACATGAGAGTGTGCTCCCACATTCAGGTGTTTTGACACTAGTTTTGAAACCCAAGTCTTGCATGAAGTATACATATAGAATGTTGGATTCAAAAACTGTATATATAAAACGTGAGCTTGAGGACACCCCTGCTGGTTTAAGAGAGGAAGTAGTTTTAACACGAATACAAGGTAACTGCCAATAACTGACAAATGTTTTCTGCCTGTGTGGTTATTAAACTTCAGTAGTGTTGTTGAGATGTCAGACACCAGTGACTGTTCACCAGGAGTAGCTTTACGAACTATTTCCAGGGGTCCACACAGTTGGGGCTATCCAGGAGGCCTGGTGCCTTATAAACTGTTATAATGACGCTTTGTAGTTTTCCAGGTATTTGGAGAGGATGTCCATCCAGCACTGTTGCAAGCTGGTATGAAGTCTGCTAAAAGATTACTCCATCATGGACAGTCCAGGCACCGAGAAAGAAGAGGATGGGCACTTCTCTCCTTCCCCCTCTCCCCTCATGTTTTCTGTCTCTCAATAAAGCTTCTGGCCTGTGATCTCCCCTCCTTACCATCTTCTTTCTCAACTCCTATACTCTATCATTGTTTGTCATTCTTTTTGTTTCACTTTGTTTTAAAATCTGTGCAGGAATGTTAGTGTAGCATGTAGAATGATGTGTATGGCAGGGAGACCCGTGCTGTATGGTGTACTGTGTACAGTAATTGTATTAATTCCTAGCCTGTGCTGCTTTGCAGTACATTGTATGTGTGTTTATAATGATTGAATAGTTGGGATAAGAGTTAGCAGGGTGCCAGCTGTATGTTTTCATGGGGGTAACTTCACTGTCTATATTTGAGCCCCATTTTACAGCATACATATACAATTAATTTACATTAAAAGTTGAGTAACTTTTACATGTGCATTTCATGCTTGTTTAATATTTGCTCTGGAAATTTTATTCTGGGACATAAAGTACTAATACGGGGCCATGTACAGCATTGGTGAAGAAAGGTAAGAGGTACAATAGTAACAATTATACAGGTTATAACACAGGACCAAGTGATCAGCTGTATTTGCCAAAGTTACTCAGTTTTTATGTAGATTGCATTTATGTGAAAAGGGTTTTTCAAGGAAGGACACTAGAATAGAAAAGCCCACTCATGAAGTGGCTAATGAAATTGGCTTCTTATTCTTTATGATGTGCAGCATGTAACATGGCACAGTGTTAAATTATTGTTCACAGGTTATATAGGGACTACCTGTTGCGCCAAATGCATTATAACATTGTTAATACTTCTCATATAGCAGTACGGGATTATGGGATCGTTCTACTGAATACAGACTATTAATTGGACAGTATTCATATGCAATCTTACCCCCTAATACTTAAAATGCACCTGTCATTTCAGGTGCCTTTTCAGGATAAGCTGCCCTGTGTATGTACATGTGGAGCAGAACTATTTCTGGCCAATATATAACCTGTGTATGACATTCATTAGCAGATTTCTGCCATACAGGCTTCATCTCTAATTTGTAGTTCTCCCAAAGCTGGTGGTCAGAGCCTAATGTCTGTAGTGTCTGCAATACACTGCACACACGGAGGAGGAGATCCTGCACTTCTATGTCTATGTGCATAGACTAAACAGCAGCAGTCACAGCCCCAGTAGTCTGAACTGTTTATAAAGCCCTGGGGTAAGATCCCTTACTCACACAGCTGTCTGTGTTGAATGTATTGCATACAAAAAAATTATAAAGACTCTTAAAGGGGTACTCCGCCCCAGGACATCTTATCCCCTATCCAAAGGATAGGGGATAAGAGGTCAGATTGCCGGGGTCCCACTGCTGGGGACCCCCAGAATCTTGGCTGCAGCACCCCGCTTTCATTACTACACAGAGCAAACCCGCTCTGTGCATATTGACAAGCAATACAGGGGCCAGAGCATTGTGACATCATGGCTCTGCCCCTCATGATGTCATGCCCCCCCTCTATACAAGTCTATGGGAGGGGGCGTGGCGGCTGTCACGCCCCTTCCCATAGACTTGCATTAAAGAGGTGGGCTGTGATGTCACGAGGGGCGGAGCCATGATGTCACGATGCTCCGGCCCATGTATCGCCCCGTCATTACACACAGAGTGAGTTTTCTCTGTGCAGTAATGAAAGCGGGGTGCTGCAGCCGAGATCCCGGGGGTCCCCAGCGGCGGGACCCCCGCGATCTAATATCTTATCCCCTATCCTTTGTATAGGGGATAAGATGTCCTGGGGCGGAATACCCCTTTAAGAATTATAATGCAGGGCCTACACAGAAGAATGATCATTACAGCGTTGGGTTTTACCAACCAGTACAGAAAAGCCTGTTTTGTTTTTCTTTCCACTTTATTTAGATAATGGAGTCCACCATACTATATGTTGCATGTTATGTATATTTTTTATTATTTTTTTATTTTTATTTTGGTTCCAGCAAAATGTATGAAGTTATAATTTCATTGGTCTCCCAAATTCTATTACATTTTTACTTAACATATTCCCAAAATGAAGTGATACATACATGTTAAATGAGAGTGCGATCACATAGTCAGAAGACACGGTCAGCTTCCAGTCACATTCTTTTAATGGTGGGTAAGGCTCAGGGTATTGAGGAGACAGGATCACCCCTGTTGGTCCAGTTAAATTTCCACCACATGGAGCTGAAAACAGAAGATAACTTCACCTGTAATTTCTGTTAAATAAAAAAAAACACTGTATACACAGAAATGGAAAACTGCTAGAGGTCAATTCACAAGGAGAACTGACTAGGGGGATGTGCAGAATATTATTCTGACATAACTAGCGTTCATGCATTGCATTATAATAATTATGGAAGTTATTAGAATTTTGGCTGACATCGACATTTCCATAGTAAAACCAATTCCAAAAAAGAATGAAAGTATCTCTAGGCTGAAAAATAACCTTTCCTGCAATTAGTTTATCAGCTGAAGTGGAGAGAGAACTTGCCTGTGTTTATTGCAGTAACAGAAGCATTTCATGTCAAGCAGACGGGAAAATCAATGTGGTGGGTCTGATCTACCAGAGTCAATCAGCGTGTTGAACATTCGAGCTATCGATTTCAGAATATTTGTTTACAATCTTATAACAGAAGTAACATTGAGCCAATAACAGGCAAGATTCACTACTCTCTTCCTCAGACCCCTCAGATTTAAGAAGACACCATGTTCTGCATCTTCACTCTCATCACATCTACTTAATGAAGCATTTTAATGGGTTAAATATACAAAGCTCCTTATCCCAATCTCTAGAAAAAAAAAACTCAGTATAAAAGGCTTTTAAAGCCAAACTATTCAAAGAAAATAAACATCAAATGTTATAAAGACCAAGAAACTGTGTCCTACTAGAGCAGCTTGTTTAATAGTTTTTTGTAAGGTCATGAGAGCATATTATTAAGACGTGCTGAGAATCATATATACAAAAGACAGGCATGGTCTGTAGATTCTGGGACTGAGGCACAAAATAAGTAAATTGATGGCCATGCTATGTATAATGACATAATAGTAGGATATAACATGGCGGGATGTCATTGCTTATATACAAGTACAGCTTTTTGTCATACAACGCAGGCCCCTATTGACTCCCAAACTGTCGGTGCCCAGGTATGATGGCACTCTGCACCCCTTATTTCTTTTCCATTGATATTTTGTTCTTTCAAATCAGCACATACAAGTCGGAAGCGGCCCTAATGGAGTCATCAAGTGACTCAGTTTGGGCCAATAAAACAAATGGGGCCACGATAGCATATGTCGGAATCTCTTTTTGACGTGATGCAGACAGATACTTCTAACATACTGCAGAAGCGCAGTATGACTGGGGCCTTTGTGAAATAATATTTAATAAAATGTATTTATTCATTTTTTTGTATTTATTTTTATATATACTTATTTATATTTATTTTGGTCCCGCAGTGATTTATTACTATTTCATTGCTTTGGAAAACCATTAAGACTAGGCTTTGTATGAAACTGACAGAAAGTATATTAAGACATGCCTTGTCCTGTATTAGGGTGTGACTCATCCTGTGTTGGGTCATGCACGTCCTAGTGGGCAGAAGAGGATGGAAGACGTGGGGGTCTTCGTTAGACATGGCAGCCATCTTCACACTTGTGAATAAAAATGACAGAGGGAGTATCCTCCCTCTGCTAGACATATAACATGTAGTGGTTTGCTATTGACAGCTACGTGGAAGGGGTTAGTCTGTCGTGACCAAAGTGTACTTAGATCCCAGCAATGTGGCAGGGGTCCAGTTGTGTGTGACAGCTGGGCTCCTGCTATGAACTCATGAGCAGTACCCATGAGATCAGATGACGGGTATATCCGTCATATAACAAATATTGCACCCTACTCATGACTGATTTATCCGTCATCAGACAGGAAGGGGTTAAAGTGTCCCTGTCAAAAAAAATAACAAAAAACTTTTGACATATCACAGAGACATGTGCTTAAGCTCTTTTTGGAGGGTTCCATAGACTTATAATAGGGCAGTTTATTGAAGTCATTCCTCCTTCATCTTTTCTTAACTTTCATAAGTATAATCAGGGGTCAAGTCCTGGCAAAAAAGTGTGGGAACTCACTCAAGATTTCCACTCAAAGGCTAATCCTGCAAGGCCCTCCAATATTGGTATCTGATTTTGCTCCCCAGGACAAAAAGGTCTGGTGTTTGTTTCCCTTTGTTTTTCATGACCCTTAGGCTGTTCATAGTCTATCGCCTGTAAATCATACTCAAACTATTGTTTCCTATGGGTCATACCGGACTTATGTCTGGTCAAAGTCTGATCCACCATGCTGGATTTTTTTGTCAACTGTGGCTGACAAACCAAGTGTTTGGCATGATCGTAAAAGGAATGGGACCGATCAGGGCTTGGCCCCTTTATCCAAGAGCTCCATTACAGCTTAAAATAATCAAATTGCTAAGTGATAATACAACAGGAAAGGTTGATTAAAAAACTAAAGCTAATAAAAACATAAGAATAGCAATATTTCTCATAGCAATATTAAATTATATCAAACAAAAAATGGTTTGGCTGTTATAGGAACTGTGGTCTATCTTACCAATGCAGACTGGAGGATTGGGGTTCCAATAAAACCTGTCTGCAATCTGAACACAGTTGATCTTGGCTTCACCTTCTAAAAGGTATCCTGGGTCACACTGGAACACAATGGAGTCCCCAGCATCACGACTGTCCCCACTGCGGCTTCCATTTTGAGGTATTCCGGGATCATTACAGGAAGTAGCTGTGGTAACTGGGTAAAGAAAACAGGCTTGTAAAGGCCATTTTCTCCTCTATGCACATGTGTTCATGTGGTGGCCTTTAAAACTAGTAAGAAGACATGCCTATAGGTAAAATGAATCTGTCCAAGTCATCTCATTTAAACCATTAAAGGGGTACTCCACCGGCCAGCGTTCGGAAGTAAAATATTCCGAATGCTGTTTTTGCACTGTGGGGGTCGGCCACGCCCCTCGCAACATCATGGTCACAACCCCTCAATGCAAGTCTATGGCAGGGGGTGTGACAGCCGTCACGCCCCCTCCCTTAGACTTGCATTGAGGGGGCGTAACCGTGATGTCACAAGAGGCGTGACCGACCCCCACAGCGTGAAAACAGCGTTCGGAACATTTACTTCCGAACGCTGGCCAGTGGAGTACCCCTTTAAGACCAAGCTTTTCATAAATCACGCATGAAAACTAGTAACTTTGCTGTTAACATCTATTCATTGCAAGCCCAATTGCTCTGTGTAGTAATGAGATCTGTACCTTAAAGAATAAAATAAATTAACTACCACAATAAGGACGACCAGGATTGGTCATTAAATGCTTTATAATGTTCCCTGCTGGAGAATACATCAACCCACTATGAGTTATCTTGGTTATCTTGTCTAGCTGATGAGCATCAATGACCCTACGCGACAGCTCGGAGTACATTCGGTAAGCAGATAATACATTTCACCTCTATTTGCAGTGGCTTATAACGTGGGCATAGATTCAATTTATTGGAGACAATACTAAACCATAATGTCTACAATGAGATGAGCGAGGGATGGGGGACAATCATCTCCAACTTTCAGCACGCTATCATTTCTACATTAAAAGGTGCAGGTTCAGCAGGGAGGGGAGCCTGTCAGAGGCTAAACGCCTGATTAGCTTTCTAATCTAATCTGATATTAGAGAAACATTATTTTCTCGCTCTTTCAAGAGGCCTGTGCTTTTTTTTATGGTCTTCAGGGAGAAGGAGACACTTGATGGTAATAAGTTCATGAATATAATTTGTGTGAAAAGAAAACCTTATGCATGCTAACATCTGGAGGAGATGGGTCATTGTAAACAAGGGAATAAAAAACATACAGTACATCCATATAGCATAGTATATAAATCACACACTCATTATAGAATATTACTATAGAGAATAATGGTTTTCCTCCTTACATGCCTAAAGATGGGCTACAGTTCCCTGCACAGCTATGTAGTTGGGAAAAGAGAAAATTAAATCAGCACTGTGCGCCCTTCATCCTCAGTATCATTGGGGTCCTAGAGGTCAGACCCCCACCATTCATAGAGTTCTGGCAATATTATGGAGAAAGTGCAGTAGCAGTCCGGCATCCCCTGGATTAATGACAGGACCAGGACCAGTTGGGCGATACCCTGTAGAAGGGCCTGACTAGTGAATGTCACAGTAATTTAACAGGAAATTGCCCCTCATTGCCTGGATGCTTTCTTATGTAGCTATAAAGGAGATAATATAAGACACTGACACATATGTGGCATTTAAAGGGGTACTCCACTGGAAAAAATGTTTTTACATCAACATCAATTCAACATCAACATCAACATCAATATAAAATCCCATCCCTTCCCCAATATTGCGCCACACCCCTACCCTTCAATTCCCTGGTTGAACTTGATGGACATATGTCTTTTTTTGACCGTACTAACTATGTAACTGGTGCCAGAAAGTTACAAAGATTTGTAAATTACTTCTATTTAAAAATCTTAATCCTTCCAGTACTTTTCAGCTGCTGTATGAACCACAGGAACTTCTTTTCTTTTTGAATTTCCTTTCTGTCTGACCACAGTGCTCTCTGCTGACACCTTTCTCTGTATAAGGAACTGTCCGGAGCAGGATAGGTTTGCTATGGGGATTTGCTCCTATTCTGGACAGTTCTTAAAATGGACAGAGATGTCAGCAGAGAGCACTGTGGTCAGACAGAAAGGAAATTCAAAAATAAAAGAACTTCCTGTGGAGCATACAGCAGCTGATAAGTCCTGGAAGGATTAAGATTTTTAAATAGAAGTCATTTACAAATCTGTTTAACTTTGATTTAAAAAAAAAATATTTTTTTTGGCAGAGTACCCCTTTAAACAAAACCTGAGTGGGCTCCTTTCCAGTATTCTTTGTTTATAGAGTTCTTAGGTGGTAACAAAGTATTATGATGTTTTATCAATCATTTTATCGGAAACAAAGATCAATGTATTCATTATAAATAAACATTTCCAGATATAAGTTACTTTTCTAGTTCTGATTATATATATTGAAAAGTCACTGTCACAAATGGTCTGTTTCATTGCGTCATCAAAAATAAGCATTCATTCCTAAGCAACCAAAAATTAAGATGACGGAGAAGATATTAGATATTAGAAGATAGTATATCTTTAAAGTATAAACATTGTTACTTTTTCCAAGCAAGTAATAGTAAACATATAATAGCAGTTTCGGTTTTTCTTATCCAGCTCTTACCTGAGTAATGGATGGAAAATCCTTGTTTGCTGGTGAAGAAGTCAGTATTGAATTGCAAAGTTACAGAACTGAAAGTGCTGTGTATGTCCGGAGGCAAAGTGGAACCGCTCAACTCCTTCATGAGAATACCACTCTCCATAGACCCATCCCATATCCTCAGAACATCATGAACGTCCTCAGTGTGGAAAACAGTGAAGTGTAATCTACGATAGAAGCATCAAGAGTTATATTGGTATAAGAGTGTACAATACAACCTCCAAGCAGCCAGGTGTTAATACAATAGATGGCAGACATAAAAAATAAGCATGTTCCTATTATTTCTTCTTCTAAGGATCTATGGAAATTGCATAGGCTGCTACTTACTTAATCCAGACTTTTTGTGGTATATTGGCATATACAGTCCACATAAAGGCCACAAAGACACTCTTGGCCTATGTCTGACTAATGGACCCCTAAATACACATTAATCCTAAGATTATGCATTGCGCACCCAGTCTAACAGATCATTATTGAATTTAAAGGGTTTTCTGGGCTCATATGATTGATGGCCTATCCTTAGAATATGCTATTAATGGCTGGCCAGTGGGATACCCACACCCAGCACCACTGAAGATCAGCTTTTTGGGACAGCCAAAACAGAGCTGGAAGTTGTACAGCCTTCATTGTATAGTAGAATTCTGGTAGAGGTATACTTGGCACCACTTGCACTTCATGTGTAGAAACCGGAACTAGTGCAAGCACAGCCCATGGAAGCTGAACTGTGTCCCTCGGGTGCTGACACGCAGATAATAGATATAGTAATGTAATATACAATATGCAGACAAAAGAATGCGGAGCACTCACCAGGATCTTCTTGAAGGTGCTTCTTTAGTGTTCTTAAAAACATGCGGGATTGAACATGCAGGGGAGCAGATGGATAGGACGTGGGGGTAGCGTGCTACCCCCGCATGCTGTCCATCTACTCCTTGGCATGTTCAACCCCACATGTTCTGAAGAACAATAAAGAAGCACCTTCAAGAAGATCCTGGTGAGTGCTCCGCATTCTTTTGTCTGCATATTGTAAGCATCATTGTATAGTGGTGCATCTAGTTACTACAGCTCAGCTCCCAGTGAAATGACACTTGAGACACTGCTTTAGATTATAATTGAAATAAAGTGCACAAATGAAATCTAAAATGATAATAAATATAGTGTCACAGTCATATATAAACACAATATAATGATGTGCAGTATGATATGGAATTCAATATCATAAATGTATCTATTTTTCCAAGTCTTACACCACTATCTTACATAAACATATTTGCAAGGAATGTTAGAGATATTTACTAGGACATTTAGCTGCTTAACAATGCATCACAATTGTAACCTTTCTTTTCTAATATGGTACAATATTAGCTATTGTCACATGAAAGCACTTGGACATCTAGATCATTGGGTATTTGGGCAGTACCTCTTGTAACAGAGAATAATGCACTAATGATTTAAAATACAGTGAAACCTTAAGATGAAATCTGGTCTAGGTAAGGGGATGGTCTTCTCAAAGAGGTGGAGATGTTTTCACGGTATTTATCTTTCTATTTCTAACAGTTTTCTAACTATCTCTCTAACAATTATTTTTTATTTTCCTAATATCTATCTATTTATTATCTATCTATCTATCAATCATCTATTATCTATCTATTACATATTATCTATCTATCAATCAATCAATCATCTATTATCTATCTATTATATATTATCTATCTATCTATATATTATCTATCTATCTATCTACCCATTTATCTATGTATCATCCATCTATCTACTGTATCTTTCAGATATCTATGTATATCTATCTACATATCTATCTATTATTTATCAAACTACTGTATGTAACTACTTAATATCTCTTTCAATCTTTATTTTATATCTAACTATCAAACTATCCTTGTGTATTACTCTTATTATTCAATTATCATGGTAAGTCACTATATGTCAGTGCTACCAGTTATAGTGCTTATCTCTACTACATCTCCCATAGCTGCTCCACTGCTGCTATACCTTGACCATCTGAGGATGTTAAAGGGGTACTCCGGTGGAAAACATTTTTCTGGTGCCAGAAAGTTAAACAGATTTGTAAATTACTTCTATTAAAAAATTTTTTTACCCTTCCAGTACATATTAGCAGCTGTATGCTACAAAGGAAATTCTTTTCTTTTTGAATTTCTTTTTTGTCTTGTCCACAGTGCTCTTTGCTGACAACTGATGCCCATATCAGGAACTGTCCAGAGCAGGAGAAAATCCCCATTGCAAACCTATGCTGCTCTGTTCAGTTCCTGACACGGACAGAGGTGTCAGCAGAAAGCACTGGAAAAGACAAAAAATAAATTAAAAAAGAAAATAATTTCCTCTGTAGTATACAGCAGCTAATAAGTACTGAAAGTATTAAGATTTTTAAATAGAAGTAATTTACAAATCTGGTTAACTTTCTGCCACCAGTTCATAAAAAATGTACCCCTTTAATGTCAGTCTATATTACAACATTATATGCTTGCCTTTTTAGTTTGGCTACATACTCCCCACACAGACTTTTGTCAAAATGTTCCCATTATGAGCTAAAACTGAATGATCTATTTCAGTCCTGGTAGTATTTTTTCTTTTCATCTTACATGTAATACCAATGCCCTGCTAAGTGAAACAATGATTTCAAGACTCAGTTTTTTGAGTGCACACAAGGGAAGCCTTTGACAAAGGGCTTCCTAACATCACATGAGAAATTAAAAAGCCATTGTGGTTGTGTGTTATTACACTGTGTCAGATCTGGGCTAGCTTTGTCATTCATTAGCATACATTGTACTCTATTTGCATTTATATAGGACTTTTATCCAAAATTGCATCCAACTGTGCTGTACAATCTCAGACAGAGCAAAGGGGATTTCAGAGATCAGCTTTAGCACAGGCGGTGAAATGAAAACCACAGATTCAAATAGACAGCCTGCTAACTACCTGCCCCCAGCCTGTCCCTTCCACCCTGGGTGACAGTGACACTCAGCCATTAGGGACTCTCTGACCGAGTCTGTCCTCCGTGGTGATGCATGACAGTGACAGAGCGAGAAGGGCCTGCAATGAACATGTGTCCTGTGTCTATAGTGACAGTGATAGGCTGGAAGCATTCTGTCTGTACCACACATATGTACTGCTCCATAAGAAGACAAGACTGGACATCTACAGAATCCTCTTCTGCTAGATGACAAGCATAGCAATGTAACCAAATTCTAAGATTTCATAAGAACAAAAAATAGAAATTGATGAAATATAAATGTCCAATTAAATAATTAACAATAATACATATTGAGATTTTATATAAATCATCAAAAAATATTCATTATTACAGAAGAAAGAAGAGACTACTGTTTTTTATGATTAGGATTGTAATAAGTAGCAATACAGATTGATCAGCAATAACAATAAAACCAATTCCAGGTGAAGTGAATAACATTGATCAACTCGTCACAATGGCAACTGATAAGGGGTGGGATATTTTAGCAAGCAAGTGAATATTCAATTTTTATATGTTCCAAAAAGAAAGGACTTGTTGGGTGTCCCCTGCATGTATGGGGCTAGTATGCACCAAAAGCGGTGGAAGGAAGGAAACTGGCAAACTGACAACATGGCCATGAGCCACGAAGGGTAGTTTTTATGTGTGGTTGGCAAAGAATATCCTCTTGGTCTTGTCCTACAAAAGCCTATGTTAGCACACATTACTTCAAAGGTTAAAGGGGTATTCCAGGCAAAAACTTTTTTTTATATATATCAACTGGCTCCGGAAAGTTAAACAGATTTGTAAATTACTTCTATTAAAAAATCTTAATCCTTCCAATAGTTATTAGCTTCTGAAGTTTTCTGTCTAACTGCTCAATGATGATGTCACGTCCCGGGAGCTGTGCATGATGGGAGAATATCCCTTGCATGATGGGAGAATATCCCCATAGGAGCTGCACAGCTCCCGGGACGTGAGCCATCAGAAAGCAGTTAGACAGAAAACAGGAACTCAACTTCAGAAGCTAATAACTATTGGAAGGATTAAGATTTTTTTAATAGAAGTAATTTACAAATCTTTGTGAGGTAGAAACAGAGTCCAGCACTGCTGTGGTGGAAACTGGCTGATTGTGAGCGCAGGTTTGAAAGCAAACCAAACAATACCGGGGTGCTCAGTCTAAGTAGCACAGACCATCCAGAAACCAACAGGTATAGAAATGAAGACGACACTCACCCAGGTACGTTGTGCTGACAGTTTCTTTATTTCATTTCATCCATAAATTTGTGCAGGGAGGTGCAGTGTCAGGCAGGTGTTAGCGGCAGGAACGCTGGAGCTCACGCTGTGCCATCGCGCTGTGAGCTCCAGCGTTCCTGCCGCTAACACCTGCCTGACACTGCACCTCCCTGCACAAATTTATGGATGAAATGAAATAAAGAAACTGTCAGCAAAACGTACCTGGGTGAGTGCCCTCTTCATTTCTATACCTGTTAATTTACAAATCTGTTTAACTTTCCGGAGCCAGTTGATATTTAAAAAAAAGTTTTGGCCTGGAACACCCCTTTAATGGTGTTTTTACATAAAAGGTCTCAAAAACACAGTAAATCACATCTTGCTTGTCTGCATACAGTCTAGTTAGAGTTCTTAGGCAGACCTCTGTCCAATGCCAAAAGCTCCTACAATAGGCATGTCAGCTTTAGAACTTGACCATGGCTGGGTGATTGTGTGCTGCTTACCTAGTACAGAGACGACACCAATATGCACTATGGGAAGAAGACAAACAGGCAGAGGCAATGTGATAATCTGGTTAATGTTCTGCTGCCCCTCCCTAAACATTGTTATAGACCAGATATAACCCATTCATGCAAACACTACACCCCAATGGCAGTGTCTTCTTTTGTCAGGATAATGCACACTGCTGTCCTGCAAACCTTGTTCATAAATGGTTTGAGATAGACACAGGAAGGTGGAAGCTGAGGTTGTGCTGTCGAGGAAGGAAGGTAGGTCCAAGATTGTAGTAGAAAATACTTCTGTGCATGTAACATGAGCATGCAACGCGTTTCAAAACCAATCCGTTTTTTTCATCAGGCATGATCACACAGGAGCCTCACACAAAGTCTTGAGCGATCACAGGGTCTGTAAGTTGTGCAAGCCTTGCACAACTTACAGACTCTCTGACCACTCGAGTCTTTGTGTGAGGCTCCAATTTGATCACGCCAGATGAAAAAACGGATTGTTTTTTAAATGTGTTGCATGCTCATGTTACATGTATAAAAGTATCAACACGTGTTACATGTATAAAAGTATTTGCTACTACAATCTTGGACCTTCCTTCCTCGACAGTGCGACATCAGCTTCCACCTTCCTGTGTGTATCTCCGCCCTCTACTGTCTTCACGCCTGCTAGCCTGCGTGGGAAGTCACTGCAGTCGACATCATCATGAGTGTTGTGCCTTTCAAGCACAACACAGCTAGTTGAGCGAGTTTTTGACGGGACCTCCACCTATCGTATTTCCATTGTTGATTCCACACAGGGAGTGCTCCGTGTGCTTTGTTTTTTGTTTTTTTTATAAAGGGTTTGAGGAACACAACAAAGATTTAATGGTGTTGACCTGGCCTCTCATTTCCATCAAGCATCAGGGATGTGCTGGAACAACATGTCTATTCCATGGACGGCTTATCTTGCAAATTAAACAATCATATGCTAACGTAAAAAACCAGATGCCAAGGGGCATGGTATATTTTGGCTATGTTTACATACTGTAAAATCTAAATATGATTATCTAATTTTTTTAAAATATTTTTTTTATTTAATGAGGTATATATTAAAGTCTGGAAATAGAAATGTGTCTATCTATCTATCTATCTATCTATCAGTGCACATATTGGTATAAAAAAAAGGCTATAATTCCAACATAATATAATACATTAGATTAAAAAAAAGACCTATTTTTATATCTATTTTCTGATGTTTTATTTTATTTTACAATGTGTGAACATGCCCTAAGGCCACACAATATTAAGGGTTCTTCACCTAAACCGCCTTTTAACCCCTTAAGGACGCAGGACGTAAATGTACGTCCTGGTGAGGTGGTACTTAACACACCAGGACGTACATTTACGTCCTAAGCATAACCGCGGGCATCGGAGCGATGCCCGTGTCATGCGCGGCTGATCCCGGCTGCTGATAGCAGCCAGGGACCCGCCGGCAATGGCCGACGCCCGCGATCTCGCGGGCGTCCGCCATTAACCCCTCAGGTGCCGGGATCAATACAGATCCCGGCATCTGCGGCAGTTCGCGATTAAAATGAACGATCGGATCGCCCGCAGCGCTGCTGCGGGGATCCGATCATTCATAACGCCGCACGGAGGTCCCCTCACCTTCCTCCGTGCGGCTCCCGGCGTCTTCTGCTCTGGTCTGTGATCGAGCAGACCAGAGCAGGAGATGACCGATAATACTGATCTGTTCTATGTCCTATACATAGAACAGATCAGTATTAGCAATCATGGTATTGCTATGAATAGTCCCCTATGGGGACTATTCAAGTGTAAAAAAAAATGTAAAAAAATGTAAAAGTAAAAGTAAAAAAAAAGTGAAAAATCCCCTCCCCCAATAAAAAAGTAAAACGTCCGTTTTTTCCTATTTTACCCCCAAAAAGCGTAAAAAAACATTTTTTATAGACATATTTGGTATCGCCGCGTGCGTAAATGTCCGAACTATTAAAATAAAATGTTAATGATCCCGTACGGTGAACGGCGTGAACGAAAAAAAATTAAAAAAGTCCAAAATTCCTACTTTTTTAATACATTTTATTAAAAAAAATTATAAAAAATGTATTAAAAGTTTTTTATATGCAAATGTGGTATCAAAAAAAAGTACAGATCATGGCGCAAAAAATGAGCCCCCATTCCGCCGCTTATACGGAAAAATAAAAAAGTTATAGGTCATCAAAATAAAGGGATTATAAACGTACTAATTTGGTTAAAAAGTTTGTGATTTTTTTTAAGCACAACAATAATATAAAAGTATATAATAATGGGTATCATTTTAATCGTATTGACCCTCAGAATAAAGAACACATGTCATTTTTACCAGAAATTGTACGGCGTGAAAACAAAACCTTCCAAAATTAGCAAAATTGCGTTTTTCGTTTTAATTTCCCCACAAAAATAGTGTTTTTTGGTTGCGTCGTACATTTAATGATATAATGAGTGATGTTATTACAAAGGACAACTGGTCGCGCAAAAAACAAGCCCTCATACTAGTCTGTGGATGAAAATATAAAAGAGTTATGATTTTTAGAAGGCGAGGAGGAAAAAATGAAAACGTAAAAATTAAATTGTCTGAGTCCTTAAGGCCAAAATGGGCTGAGTCCTTAAGGGGTTAAAGAAATTTAAGCCATGCTATGTTTGTGTTCTTGCTTATCTTCTGTACATAATAATGTATGAATAATTCCTTTTAAAGGGGAACTCCACCCTAGACATCTTATGCCCTATCCAAAGGATAGGGGATAAGATGTCAGATCGCAGGGGTCCCCTCAATGCAAGTCTATGGGAGGGGGCGTGATGGGAGTCACGCCCCCTCCCATAGACTTGCATTGAGGGGCGGGGCATGACGTCACATGGGGGCAGAGTCGTGACGTCACGCTCTTCCGCAAGTCGGGATCCGAAGCCTCCAGCGTTGCCGGAAGCCGTTGAGGTGGGTGCGGGAGCCGAGATTCCGGGGGTCCCCAGCAGCGGGACCCCCTCGATCTGACATCTTATCCCCTATCCTTTGGATGGGGGATAAGATGTCTAGGGGCTGAGTACCCCTTTAAACCAAGAATTCCAAGAAAAAACTTAGCAGCTTTATTTTACATGAAAGTTCCATTTTACAATTCAGACAATTACAGTTATGATAACTGTCACTGTCACATGACCATGACAATTAGAAGTGAATGATAAAATAGATATTGGGAATGAATTCTGAAAAACTCAATAAAAAAGTATCCCATCGGATAAGGCTTATTAGAAGTTGTTTTGCCCAGTAAAGCTGTTATGTTATTCTTTTCACAATGCAAGCTAGGCTGATAAGGGTTACCATCAATGGCAGGAAATAAGGTGTGAAGGAGAGAAATTCAGATTGTGTCTTCGCCAGACCATAACACTATGTGAAATGAACCAGTGACAGGGAACAGAGGGTGATAGATTATACACCGATAACCAGCACAGATACTCTCTGAACTCTGAGTGGAACAATTCATTTACAGGTTCCCATGGAAGAATCTTCTGGGAGAGTTGAGAATAAACATATTTCTATCATCCGCTGTTTTGAAAGATTGTTCTGGTTTTTATCGTAAAAAAAAATGCAGTAAATCTTCCAGCTCCATATAAAAAGAGCAACTGACAGGAAACATAAAAAATTGCTGCAGCCAGACCGGCTTAAGGGTATGCGCACACACAGGAAAAGATATGGCCATATGTATTTACAGCCATATTTTCAGCTGTAAAAGCGGACAATTTATTTTTTTGTGCCCAATTTTTGGCTGTTAAGGTTCAATTTTCACTAGTTGTTTGTAAAATAAACTAAACAAAAAAAACTGCCCTGTCACTTTGCCTTCCTAAGATGTAATTTTTGTGGTATTTTCTTTTTTAAATAAGAGATCTTAGTTTTGGTGTTTTATCCTTTGACATTTTTTCCCAACGTTTTTATCATGACGAGTCATGTGGTTCTTTTATCATGTAAGTCAAGGATTTCTTTTAAAGAAAAGGGGGAAAAAAATGCCAGAAAAAATGCTAATGCAGAACCCTCATGATGGTTTTTATTTATTTATTTATTTTTGGTTGTTGCTCCCCTAGACTTCTATGGGAGTGAAACACCAAGGTATTATCCAAAAATAAAATAAAAAAGCATAGTCTCAGCATGCTGCAATTTTGAAAAAACAAGCACAAAGCCGTAGAAAAACAATAAAAAAGATAACTGGAAAAAATGTTAAAAGAAAAAACGCCAAGTGGGTTCAGTGTTTCATAAATTCCATAAGTTGACTATGCTGTTGTATACTGCTAAATAGGCATACCTTTCACAATGCATTTATTTGTAGAATGTGAGTCAAGGTAAAATGAATTATGCTTTTTGGCATCAGCAGAATCTGTTTAATCTGTTAATGTATATTTTACCATCTACAAGTGTATAAAACATATAGATTAAATGTGAACAAAAACATAGTGTGAATCCAGCCTTACACTCCTCTCAAATTCCTATCCCTATCCTTCCACTTTTTTTGCTGTAGGTTGAGCTCCTCATCCTCCAGCATTGGTGTGGAAAGAACTAAGCCCTTCCTTTAGATAACCAGCAAGTGGCTCCTTTTGCTGCAGTGCATAATAATATATATAGCATCACAAACACAACAGGAGGCAAAACTCTATATTATAAAATGTAACAGGAATGGTAAACGGTACAAGGCTAGAAAACTGATCACCTGCAGCAAGACATCTGGTGGTGGCGAAGCAGGTGGAAAAGAAAGGCACTGGGGAGTCATGGTCTGAGTGTTTAGACAGAAGATCAACCTCAAATTCGATGTCATATGTGAACAGTGGTGGCTGTCTGCTTTCTACTATACAAACCCTTGTCTCTTCAGTTATTTTGTCTATTTGCTTTAATCGTCAATGACAAGAAGTAGTATAGTACATGCAGTGATAGTCGTAGTCTTGGCAGCTGAATAGGTACCTGTATAGTTTAGTATAGGATGGCCTTCAACATCATATACTGGGAGTTATCATATTCACTGCTGTGGCAAATAAGCAATCACTGCACATTCCCTGTAATCCAACTAGCCACATAGAAACAATACAGCTTGTGCTTTACATCTGCGTACCACGGCAGGACCACTGTGGTGGCTATAATAAGTAACTAAATACGAATTAACTAAATGCAAAGAAGGGCATATAAGATATAAAAGAAGGAGTATCTGGAAAACACTGCAATAAATAAATGTATTTGAAAAAATTGTGCAACTTCTCATAATGGAATAGTTTAAGTAGGAAAACTGAGATGGTAATAACCCTTTAACAGGTACCTGTTGAAATCAATGAGTGTCCTTTGTGGAGACTGCTTTAATAAGCATTCGTCCTTCATTCATTAATGTACCTGACTTTAACCTATAGACTGGGTCTCACCAACTAGAACATGGTAATACTGGGGCTTTATGACTGGTCATTGTAATTGTAATCATTATTGATTCTGGGTAATTACTGTTAATAGTTAATTTCTAATACGTTAATAGAATAATTATATCTATCCAATGACATTTTTGTGAATAGTAAACATAGGACATCTACTGTTTCCTTATATCTTTTGTAAATGAATATGTGGCCAGGTAATATCATCTTCACTATTACATGCCACTGGATTCAGCTCTGCTACGTTGCATCACCTTGAGGCTGAAAATTTCAGAAGGAGCTTGCATTGTGCCATGAACATAGTAACATAGTTCATAAGGTTGAAAAAAGACCAGAGTCCATCAAGGTCATCCTAAAATCTTAATAAGTCCCTACTGAGTTGATCCAGATGAAGGCAAAAAAACCCTCATACTTGAGGTAAAAATTCCTCCCCGACTCCAAATATGGCAGAATGGTCAGAATAAATTCCTGGATCAATGTTCTGTCCCTATAATTCTAGAATCCATAACATGTAATGTTATTATTCTCCAAAAATGCATCCAGACCCCTTTTAAATTATTTTACAGAGATAATCATGACCACCTCCTAAGGCAGAGAATTTCACAGTCTCACTGCTCTTACAGTAAAGAACCCCTGTCTGTGCTGATGTAGAAACCTTCTTTCCTCTAGACATAGAGGATGCCCCCTTGGTATAGATACAGTCCTGGGTATAAATAATGAAGTGGTTAAATAATTTAAATTAATCCTCCCATTCCCCAGGAAGGGCGTCAGAGTCTTTGCTTGGCACGGAATAAATTTCCTAACAAATTATTCCATTTCCTTCGCCGTCCGTCACACACAGTTTATGCCTCGTGAAAAGTAATAAGAGAGCCTGATCTGAAATTCAATTGTTCAATTTCTTTGCCTGCGCGATCAACGGAGGGATTCCTGTGCCATTTCTGAATTCCTAAGGGCTATATCTTCCATCAGAAGATTGAGGGCAATATTCGGAAATGATAATACAATCAGTCCATCAAGCATTTCTTCTAAAGACATTTATAGGTTTTAACATCTGAAATATCAGATATTGCAACATCCAAAGAGAAACACTTTAAACTAGCAATACACTGGTGGAGTTCTGTCATAGTCAGATGTGTCACTTAGTTATGAGCAAACGCATTGTGCTGCAAGACCCTCTGGCAATGAGCTGCTATGGAAAGACCCTCTGTTTTCTATTATTAGCTTATAAATCTTGACAATCTTATACATTTAATCATGTACAACCTTCTTTAGGCTTTGAAGAAAGCCTCATCTGCCCATAAATAAAGGAGAGTACCATAGAGGTTAATGGAATATTAACTTCATTAACCAGTATTACATACAACTTGTAAATTATGCAGAGATTCTCCGGATCTCATAAATGTTCTTATACTTGGAACCTGGCTACAGAATAAGAGATTTCACACCATTACACATATCTCTTTTATGTATAGCCATAATGGATATAATCTAGAAAAGAACACAAAGGGGCTCCATGGTGAAGGAAAACCAATAAACCATATCGGGGCTATGTGGAGAACTGCTTACCCGATTCAGTTGTGTAGCCACATACACAACAATGGAATGCATGTAGGCAGGGGTTAAGTCCTGGGAAAAAAAGTGTGGGAACTTACCCAAGATTTCCACTCGAGCTGGTCCTGCAGGATTCTTGCTATTGGAAACAGTGTTCCAGCTGTGGAAAAAGTGCAGGAACTCAGTTCCCATGCGTTCCTGCAGGACTTGAGCCATGCGTGTAGGTGAATATAAACTCCTGTGCACAGCCTTCCGGTTACCAGAGGGATTATCAGCGCAAGGAGACTTAAGAAGAAACCAGGAATTAAAACGGCACTGGACAGTAACAAAGCTTCCTCCGGGGAAAGTGACGTGTACCTGTATTGACCAACATGCAGCGCGTTTTACTGCGCATGCACAGAGAAACGCATTGCATGTTGGTCAATAAATGTACATGTCACTTTTCCCCGGTGGAAGCTTTGTTCCTGTCCAACGCCATCTTAATTCCTGGTTTCTTCTGAAGTCTCCTTGCTTATAAAGGGATACTGGGATGGTATACAGAATAATGGAATGGTATACAGAACACAGATGTATCATTGGAGCATCTGAGGTGATAACACTGGTAAGTACTGTTGACTATCATCCTAGCTCTTAGTTGCCATGCAACATGTGTTTTCTTTTCTACATTTCCTGTAACTCCTCTCGGTAATTTATACTGCCGGAGTCACTGCGAGTTAATCCAGAAATGGAGCTAAACATATCAGATGTGAGCTACAATATTTTTTAAATAGTTGAAAGACTAATTTGGAATTCATGAACATTGACAGCACCTCAAAGATTCTCAAGTCTATAGGCATCTATCATGAGCTGCAAGTCAAGTACATTTCTCAGACCAATGTATAAACAGAATATCCACCACAGAGTAACATTGGTTTTACCATGATGTTTGTAATATATATTCATTACCTCTTTCGCTTTTTTCAATTATATTTCAGTTTCGTTTGTGTAGAAAGATGTCCTGTTGTTAACTGGAGACTTTCATCAAGTGGATTAAGTGCTAAGGATGGATCATAATATAGTTTTATATGTTTATATGAATTATGGTTTGCGTGACGACTCACATATAAGCACAAAGATTAATCTTCAATGATTATGAATGAATCAATATCCAGCTAGTTTAATATAATGTATAAACACCTAATATTGCAATCCCTGTTATGATCATTACTCTTATTATCATAAAAGTTCAAATATAACAAAAGCTTTGGTTGATCTGGGTTTTTAGTCCTAAAACACACACTGGTTCCTTAATGGCATATCAAGGCAAAGATATAACTTGCACAGTGGCACAAGATTAACCACTATTCCAACTAAAATCAAGAAACAAAACCAGTAAATACAATTCTAATATCATAAAATGACACCAGTTAGGGTGGGTTTTCCACTATGTTTTGTTAATATGAGAACCTGATCCAGCTGGGGGGAGTGAAAACTGGGCACTGCTGTATCCCAGCTGGGCCCGGCCCGTATCTCAGAATGAGCCAACTGAAGTCATATCGTGACTCCGGTCGGCTCATTTTTGCCCATATCCGGTTTTCTGACCAGACCTAAAACCATGGTATACCCCAGGCGTATCCGGTTCCTGTATTAACAAAATATAGTGTGAACCAACCCTTAGCCAGGCAACATACACATTAGCACAAAATAAACTGTACATGTTAATTAACCGTCACCAACATGACACTAAAATCCCATTCATCAAGTGGTGTAGATACATAAAGTATTACCACAGTTCGTGATATATAAAAATTATATGCTTAGGGACTCATCAGAAGACATTGTGTCAGTGTGTTGGGGATACAAAGATGACCTTATATACCCATAAAGGCACTCAGCGGCAAGACTGCAACCAGCTGTTAGATGACCAAATGACTCCTAACCTATGGGTGGAATGTTGTAAAAATTCCCTATTCTGCTTCAGTATTCCATGATGTGCAGAGGAGGGCTAGAACATTTCAGGTGTGGCTAGCTTTAAACTGACTTACAATGAATTGTACAATGACAGTGACTTACAATAAAAACTAAACTTTCAGCCCACAGAAGCACTTACAGTAGCGGAAGTGACATAATAGAAGTCTAGAGTAACTACTGGAGGCTGAAATAAGGTCCTGAGAAGTTACGTACATCTTTACCCTCATATGCGAAGGATAAAACTGCTTCGATTTGTCCTATCTTAAAAAATGACTCCTTTTGATGGACTTTACTACCACCAGCTCACTGGGACCACAATTAGGAAACCTTGTGCCCCCAACTTCACTAATCTCATCCTGGGCTGGTGGAAAAATACAATGGTCTTCCCAGCTGAGTCCACTCGATGGTCTGACTTAATAAAATTATGGGTGAGAAATATTGACAAGATTGTTATCCTATGGTCAGGGTAGTAAGGCAGACTTTATTAAATTTGTTGGTAAATGGTAATGGTTAACTGGTCCACTTGACTGTTCTATGAACATTTCTCACTACAAAACAATTCCACTTGTCATTCAGGGTGAAGTGGATTAGTGGATGAGATTTACCTTTAGCCTCCAGCCATCAGTTGTAACTTGTAGATGTCTAAATGCCACTAACATGGGTACATTACCATTCTTCTTGTACATGCTACCTGCAAGGTATTTGGAGGGTCATCTTTTCAATGGCGCTTTTCCCATGGTACACAAAAATATTGCAGCAAAGTGTATAAAAGCAGGGAGAAAACAATTTGAAGTCCCTCTGTATAGACACCAGGTAGGCTTGGATGGCTTCAGTTACCTGTATGGTCACATGGTATCTTTTAAGCTGACATTGGGCATTTATGTGGCAATGGGAACTTCTGCAGATGAATAATTTGTATGCATCTGTGTCGACATGGATGGTATATAGAAGCAACAGGAAGAAAAGGCCAGCAAGTACGACACTAAGCGCAGAGTAACAGATGGAGGAACATTGCAGGACACACTTGACAATGAAGCCTGGAAGGTGGTGCTCAGCCTGACAAGACACAGACATCCAACAAGTAAGAGAATCCAAACAGGCGACACTCACCAAGCAGGCAATCTTTATTTACTATTCAGTGACAGGATACAGATTGCAGGCGGGGGAGTTCAGGTGGAGGACTGGAAACTGGAACAAATTGTTTTGTGCGCGTAGTGCACAAAACAATTTGTTCCAGGTTCCCGTCCTACACCTGAACTCCTCCGCCTGCAATCTGTATCCTGTCACTGAATAGTGAATAAAGATTGCCTGCTTGGTGAGTGTCGCCTGTTTTGATTCTCTTACTTGTTGGATGGATTGTATATAGTGTCCTTGATGAATGCTACACATGATGAAGACACACATGCATAACAATTGCCTTTTAGCACAATAATACAATAGAATAATATACAATAGTATAGTTACTGTAACTATACTTCAAAAGATCTTTGTGACACACAATAGGAAAGAGCTTGCCTGAAAATGTTGGATATTGTGGCCATTCTCTATATTAACTACAGTGTGTATGCTGCATTGAGAGACAATATGTGCGCTGCCTCCCAACATGAAAAAGTATATGGTGGATCTTTTTGGATCCACAGTGGTGGACATAAGTAGTGGATAAAGAAATCATTTTTTTTATTGAGAATATATACCGATATCACAGATCATTTTATTAATCACTAATCTTACCAATATTTTATTGGAGTAAATGAAAGTTTGGTTATATTCTTCACCCCTTTTCCTACTTACCTATTCCTAGTGTGTGACAAGATTACAGGCACTTTATATTGAATATCATATATGTCTTTATAATGTCGACAATAACGTTTCATATTGATTTGATCAGATTAACTCAATAGAAGCCAAGGTTGCTATATAAAAAATCTGATCTCTTGCTCCATTTCCCCCATATTTCATTTTAGGAAGCAAAAGGAGTGATTTGGCCAATCTGACAAACTGCTTATGATAGGGAGAAGTCACTGCCTACCGAAGAGTCCACTACAGCTGACATTTATGTGAACTCCCGTATTCACCCAAAGGTGAGCATACTAACTGACATCCACTTTGCCATAGTTAAATATACTCTGCTTGAAGCTCTGTCTTTTGTTTTTTCTGTCTGAATGTACAAAAGATGCTATAGTGCATGACTGATAGATTTATTAAAAAGGGCAAAGCGCTCTGATTAAGAGAGAAAGACCCAGTCCTGTATTGAGTGCCATTCTATATATAATGAACTAAAGGACCAAACTGGTTATCTTTATAGATGTCTGATGATAGGTATGCACAAAAGTACACTATTAAATACCGCAAATGAATGCATTTCCTCTGATGTCCTGACAACAGTGTTCTCTGCTGACCTCTGCTGTCCATTTTAGGAACTGTCCAGAAAAGGAGAAAATCCCCATAGCAAACATATGCTTCTCTGGACAGTTCCTAAAATGGACAGCAGAGGTCAGCAGAGAGCACTGTGTTCAGGACATCAGAGGAAATGTATTTCTTTTTTGAATTTCTCTTTAGTATACAGCCCCTAAAAAGTACTGGAAGGATTAAGATTTTTTAATAGAAGTGATTTACAAATCTGGTTAACTTTCTGGCACCAGCTGATTTAAAAAAAAAAAGTTTTCCACGGGAGTACCCCTTTAAGGATTGAGACTGTGAATGCATGGCTGCTTGCTGGTCTAGGACCCTACTTCTGTTGTGGCTATTGAAATGTCTACAACCAAGGGTGATTGGGAGCAAAAATCTGATTGTGATTTAGTAGACACGGGGGGCATATTTATTTACCATTAAAATGCCTAGAAGGGGTAGGGTTTGGCCAAGGGTAGCCTCTCAGAGGTCCACTATAGCACTGAAGGATGGGTAAAAGCTGGAAGCTACTTTGTGGACAATCTTACGATTGGACTATGAAGTAAAGCACAGTCCCCAGCCAGGACCCTATTTGCCACATTCAGTCTATGAGTGCCTATGGCAGCACAAACGTTGTTCCAGACCTCGGTAAAAGAGTATTGAGAAGTGAACAGAAGAGTTTATTTCTGCAAGATTCAAGTGTTTAGTACCCTTTAATGTGTTTTACAACAACCAAATATTGAAAGAACACCTGCTAACCACTCCTGACAGGCTGCAGCATAACTCATTTCAATGGGTTTTTATTGAAATTTCAACACATATTAAACAAGTCATTCAAAGCAAGAAAATGACATTTTAGAAGGGATGACAAAGAAATAAAAAGGAAAAAGATAGAGATAAGAACAAGGTCCAGAAGTAGACTAGTGTGATAAAATTAGTTTGGAATAAGGAATCTTATGGATCATACAGTACATGTTAGGCTGCTTTCACACTATAAAATTCATCCATTAAAAGATAAATGTCCGTTAGGAAAGCTTTAAAAACGGATGTTAAACGTCCGTTAGAAAATCCCATTCAAGTCTATGGGATTTTTTGATTATCCCTTACAACCCGTTATAGCCCATCATGAATAACGGACATTAATTGTGACGGAAGAAAAAACGGCACATGCACTTTCATCACAAGAAACTGGTAAATTAACGACTGTTATTTTTTACATTGAAGTCTATAGCAAACGGATGAGCCTTTATGTCATCTGTTTCCACCTGGTTTATAATATCCGTTATTACTTCTGAGCATGCTCAGAAGAGGTGACGTTTTTGATCAAAAAAGTGCGCTAAGAGCCTCAATTTTTTGACCAATGTGTGCTGCTGCAATCTTCCTTTTTGTATACTCTGTATCTGCCACAGCAGTGTGCACCCGTGTATTAGGTTGTTGTGCTTGCTACTTTTCTTTTTGCTTGTATTTACTACACAGGGGGAATGGCACCCTCTTTAGCTGTGCACCCCACCCCGTTTCTCACAGGTGGTGTTTTAAAATGTATATGGATCCAGCATGTCACCCAGTCAGAGGCTATATGCCCAGCAGAGGTGAGTTGGTATCTGAGTGTTAGGCTCAGAATGTGTGTTAGGGTCCATCCTAAATGAGGCCACCTCCCCGTGGTGGATGGGGGACACGTTTTTTATCAAAAAAGTGCGCTAAGAGCCTCAATTTTTTGACCAATGTGTGCTGCTGCAATCTTCTTTTTTGTATAATATATATATAATATATATATATATATATATATATATATATATATATATATAAAAGAGTTAGAGATATAGAGATATAGAGATGTGTAGAGATGAAAAAAAATCTATAGAGTCACACTTCTAAGAAAAATCTAGGTTACAAAAAAAAAAATATGGAAACCAGTGTATCTGGGAAATAAAGTGAGCAGTTATTTTAGAGGTGGATATGTAGAAAAGATAAAGCTCGCTCCTCCTTCACTTGCTATGAAGTGTGGCCAGATTACAGGAGAAATGAAGCCCATCTACAGCTGATGGATAATACCCAATGAAGCACCAAGATAAGGCTTAAGGAGGATGGAAGTGGTTTGCCCAAGTCGCCCATCGTTTATGAAATCTGTTCATGTTGTGTTCCTGTTGGGAAATAACTTATTCAAATATCTGATTAAGACTAAATAAGTGTATCAATTCAGCTATAGTTGGTACCTCATTGGTTCTCCACCACCTGGCAATGAGAAGTCTGAAGTTGTGTAAGATGTGGCATGCAGGAATACGTACGCTGGTTGGGATTTTATTAATCCCGATCAGTAATAAAGCTAATTCAATTGTGATTTCGGGGATGTCTGGTGAAAGAGACCCCAGCAACTGTGACAGATCAAACCGAAAATTGTGTAATTTTGGACATTACTCATAACAGCATAACTCAGCACACAAGGAAAGACTAAGGTTCAGTACTATCTGTGGTAAAGCATGCATTGCTAAGCCTAGCAGGGTGTACATTATATTATACTGAAGTACAACGATGGCCACTAAGGTGTCACATTGTCACCAACCATTATATTGTTCACACATACATACTGTATACACTGCAGATTTTATACTATGTTTAATTATTTATTTATATTGATTAAGAAAGCATAAAATCTGCAAAGTACCGTATATGCTTCCTGTGAACATAACTCTACATTATTATTCAAAAATATGTATATTAAATATCTTGTTTTTTTTTAGGTCTGCAGTTTGAACAGAATATCTTCGTTCTGATGTCTACAGATGTATGTTGCAGAAAGCCTTCCTCTTGTCTGCATGATAAACTTGAATATGTGTTCGAATTTATGGTAAATCTCTTTTTTTTACCTTGCTTCTTAACACTGACTACAGAGAGAAGTGAGTTCCTGATAGAAACAAGCATTTCTGTATTTGTTTAGAAATTGCGTAAAATGTGTTTGGTGTTCTTTCCAGGCAATTGATTGACACGCGGGCTTTCAGTCTTCTGGGTCAACAATGCCTTTTTCTCTTTTCATTTGTAAAGCTGCAAAAGTAAATAACTACGACAAACAATAACAAAAATAAATAAAATAAAAAACATCCCAGAAGATTTAGCAACTACTTGGCATACCCAATAAAGGACACGTAGCATGCACAGTAACATAGTGACAATTTGACAAGTTACTTAACATGATGTTTGACAGGGGCATATTGCAAAAGGGACCATTTTCATAAAGCTATTGTACCTGCAGCACTTACTAAAAAGATCACTTAGAAAGGTATATTAATGCCACACCACCCAAATTCATTCACAGGGACAGCAGAAGAATTTGGGTATGACATAGAAATATAATAGAGCAGAATTACGCACAAATATTCACTATGTGAATGAATCCTAATTTCTTCTCTTACTTGAACAAGCTGCTCATTATTCTACTCAGGGCGGAATGAGCATTATAACTCTCTTAGGCAAGTGTCATGTAATAAGGAGATAGGCAAACAGTATGACAGGAGATAGACAGTGCAAAAAATAAAACTTTATACAAATGATGGCACAATCTATTTTACATTTCACTGGGCCATATCCATGTATCACCTACTCACCCAATGGTACAGCCAGCATCTGCTTCAATAACCCATACACAATTGAGGTTGTGATCATAGGGTGCAGGATACCCTGGAGACAATACTCTGCCCACTTTATCTCCTCGGATTTGACCTCCACACTCCGCTACAAAGAAAAAAATAAAATAAAAACTACTGCATGTATTTAATGGGATATCACTGTTTAAGCAAATAGATGTGGTTTTTCTAAATTGAAAAATTAAACAAATTTCCAATATAGGTTCCCCAGGAATTAATCTTTGCTTGGTGACCACAGTGCTCTCTGCTGCCACCCTTTTCCTTGTCAGGAACTGTGCTGACCAGAAGCAAACCCTCATAGCAAATCTCTCCTGCTCTGGACAGTCCTGACACGGACAGAGGTGGCATCAGAGAGCACTGTGGTCATACTGGAAAGAACTAGACGACTTTCTCTGGAACATACAGCAGCTGATACGTACTAGAAGGGTTAAGATTTTTAAACAGAAGTAATTTACAAATATGTATAACTTTCTGTCATCAGTTGATTTGACAAAAATGTTTCTTTCTTTGGAGTATTCCTTTAATTCTGACATACTATCAAGACACACATCAGCATATAGGCCCAGATTTATCAAGGAATGTCTATGGTAGAGCCATTTTCCCACATTTATTTGGGTGGTGGGTTTGACTAGCGTGCATCTTATTTATCAAGAAGGGACAGCAGGATGATGAATTTTGCGCAGCTCTGCTGTGGTGGGAAAAGCTCTACCACATACACTTTTTCTAGACGCTTGTGAGGAAGGGAAGTAGACACTTTCCCGGGTCCTGAATTTGGCAGAATAGGTGTTTTCACAGAGATGCCGGGACATTTTTATTAGCATTTTAGACGCCACAATCAAATTTGATTGCGGTGTCTAATGGGTTAAAACCAGGCATCACTGTGATCGGTGATGTCTGGCATTAGAGATGGGTCCTGGTGGCAGATTACCCAGCTATGGCCCGAGCTCAGCTCCTGAGCACGTGTCATAGAAGGGGAGTGGGACGCTGTCGTCCACAAGAGGTTAAAGGTTGAATTGTGGAAGGTAGAAGTGATTCTCATGCCTACTGGTAGGTGATGTAGCTTTACGCCAAAAGAAGTACCTTTGCGCACAAAATAGTGACTTGTGACAAAAGTCGCAAATGGTAAATATGTGACCACTGCATGGTCAAAAAGAAAAAGTTCTACGGGTTGGCAAAAAGAGTAAAACTGTCTATATCAAAAGGCTAATAAAAGTTGCTAAATATGCTGCTTGTGCCTGAACTGCGCCTAAACATAGACAAAAAAATGCTCTAAAAGCAATGATAAATCTCATCCATAGACAGTGTGATGTGTGCAGTGTTTGATGAATATAGTGCATCTTTTGAGCTATGCTAGGTTAAACCATGCATAGGCCATCTTAAAAAAAAATGGCTTTTTACAAGGTCCTCATCCATTTTTCCACAAGTATCAGAAAAATAATTCTTGGTCTTGGTGAATATTGCACCCAATCTGAATACCATTTACTTAACAATGTAATTGTTACGCCTAGCGCTCCGGGTCCCCGCTCCTCCCCGGAGCGCGTACGGCGTCTCTCTCTCCGCAGCGCCCCGGTCGGTCCCGCTGACCGGGAGCGCTGCCCTGTCATGGCCGTTGGGGATGCGATTCGCACAGCGGGACGCGCCCGCTCGCGAATCGCATCCCAGGTCACTTACCCGTTCCCGTCTCCTGCTGTCATGTGCTGGCGCGCGCGGCTCCGCTCTCTAGGGCGCGCGCGCGCCAGCTCCCTGAGATTTAAAGGGCCAGTGCACCAATGATTGGTGCCTGGCCCAATTAGCTTAATTGGCTCCCACCTGTTCCCTGGCTATATCTAGTCTCCTCCCTTGCACTCCCTTGCCGGATCTTGTTGCCCTTGTGCCTAGTGAAAGCGTTTTGTGTGTTTATAGCCAGTGTACCAGAACTCCTGCTATCTCCCCTGACTACGAATCTTGCCGCCTGCCCCCGACCTTCTGCTACGTCCGACTTTGCTTCTGCCTACTCCCTTGTACCTCGCCTATCTTCAGCAGCCAGAGAGGTGAGCCGTTGCTAGTGGATACGACCTGGTCACTACCGCCGCAGCAAGACCATCCCGCTTTGCGGCGGGCTCTGGTGAAAACCTGTAGTGGCTTAGAACCGGTCCACTAGCGCGGTCCTCGCCATCCCTCTCTGGCACAGAGGATCCACTACCTGCCAGCCGGCATCGTGACAGTAGATCCGGCCATGGATCCCGCTGAGGTTCCCCTGCCAGTTGCCTCTGATATCACCACAGTGGTCGCCCAGCAAGCCCGACAGATCGCCCATCTAACCCACCAGCTGTCGGAAGTGTCCACCATTGTGCACCAACTTCAGTCGCAACTTCTTCAGCAATCATCTCCTCCGCCAGCTCCTGCACCTCCTCCGCAGCGAGTGGCCACTCCTAGCCTCCGCCTGTCCTTACCGGACAAATTTAATGGGGACTCTAAGTTTTGCCGTGGCTTTCTTTCGCAATGTTCATTGCACTTGGAGATGATGTCGGACCAGTTTCCCACTGAAAGGTCTAAGGTGGCTTTCGTAGTCAGCCTTCTGTCTGGAAAAGCCCTGTCATGGGCCACACCGCTCTGGGACCGCAATGACCCCGTCACCGCCTCTGTACACTCCTTCTTCTCGGAAATTCGAAGTGTCTTTGAGGAACCTGCCCGAGCCTCTTCTGCTGAGACTGCCCTGCTGAACCTCGTCCAGGGTAATTCTTCCGTTGGCGAGTACGCCATACAATTCCGTACCCTTGCTTCTGAACTTTCCTGGAATAATGAGGCTCTCTGCGCGACCTTTAAAAAAGGCCTATCCAGCAACATTAAAGATGTTCTGGCCGCACGAGAGACTCCTGCTAACCTGCATGAACTCATTCATCTAGCCACTCGCATTGACATGCGTTTTTCTGAGAGGCATCAAGAGCTCCGCCAGGAAAAAGACTTAGATCTCTGGACACCTCTCCCACAGTCTCCACTGCAATCTGCGCCTAGGCCTCCCGCCGAGGAGGCCATGCAAGTGGATCGGTCTCGCCTGACCCTGGAAGAGAGGAATCGCCGTAAGGAAGAGAATCTTTGTCTGTACTGTGCCAGTACTGAACATTTCTTGGTGGATTGCCCTATCCGTCCTCCACGTCTGGGAAACGCACGCTCGCACCCAGCTCTCGTGGGTGTGGCGTCTCTTGATGCTAAGTCGACTTCTCCACGTCTCACGGTGCCTGTTCGGATTTCTACGTCAGCCAGCTCTCCCCTCTCAGCCGTGGCCTGCCTGGACTCTGGAGCTTCTGGGAATTTTATTCGGGAGTCCTTAGTGAATAAATTCCGCATTCCGGTGACCCGTCTTGTCAAGCCACTCCACATTTCCGCGGTCAACGGAGCCAGATTGGACTGCACCGTGCGTTATCGCACGGAGCCCCTCCTAATGTGCATCGGACCTCATCACGAGGAAATTGTATTTTTTGTCCTTCCTAATTGCACTTCTGAAGTTCTCCTTGGACTACCCTGGCTTCAACACCATTCCCCAACCCTGGATTGGTCCACTGGGGAGATCAAGAGTTGGGGTCCCTCTTGTTCCAAGGACTGCCTTCAACCGGTCCCCAGTACTCCCTGCCGTGACCCTGTGGTTCCTCCTGTATCCGGTCCCCCTAAGGTCATTAAGGACTCTGCCTGCCACAAGAAATACCTCTCCCCCCCTCCCAGTCCCATCAGGCAAACCCCTGTGTCCCCTCTTGGCCCTCGTCCTGGTGTCACACTGCCCCGTGCCAAGTCTCGCCCTCTGCCCTCCCTCCCCATCCCTACTCCTGCTGTTCCGCCTGCTGTTGAGGAATCCCTCCATCCTTTCCCGGTGTCCTCATCCCAGGGGAGGCAGTTACCAGACAAAGAGAAGGGGAGACCTAAGGGGGGGGGTACTGTTACGCCTAGCGCTCCGGGTCCCCGCTCCTCCCCGGAGCGCGTACGGCGTCTCTCTCTCCGCAGCGCCCCGGTCGGTCCCGCTGACCGGGAGCGCTGCCCTGTCATGGCCGTTGGGGATGCGATTCGCACAGCGGGACGCGCCCGCTCGCGAATCGCATCCCAGGTCACTTACCCGTTCCCGTCTCCTGCTGTCATGTGCTGGCGCGCGCGGCTCCGCTCTCTAGGGCGCGCGCGCGCCAGCTCCCTGAGATTTAAAGGGCCAGTGCACCAATGATTGGTGCCTGGCCCAATTAGCTTAATTGGCTCCCACCTGTTCCCTGGCTATATCTAGTCTCCTCCCTTGCACTCCCTTGCCGGATCTTGTTGCCCTTGTGCCTAGTGAAAGCGTTTTGTGTGTTTATAGCCAGTGTACCAGAACTCCTGCTATCTCCCCTGACTACGAATCTTGCCGCCTGCCCCCGACCTTCTGCTACGTCCGACTTTGCTTCTGCCTACTCCCTTGTACCTCGCCTATCTTCAGCAGCCAGAGAGGTGAGCCGTTGCTAGTGGATACGACCTGGTCACTACCACCGCAGCAAGACCATCCCGCTTTGCGGCGGGCTCTGGTGAAAACCTGTAGTGGCTTAGAACCGGTCCACTAGCGCGGTCCTCGCCATCCCTCTCTGGCACAGAGGATCCACTACCTGCCAGCCGGCATCGTGACAGTAATTGTGCTTGGCACTAATGTATTGATAACTGATGATCAATGGACTATATAAAATTTCTGCTACACCTATGTTTGTTTTATGAATACATGAAGGGTACCGTATGTAAATATCAGAATTTCATAAAATTTCATAACATTTCTTACCTACGCACAAGGGGAGCGGCTGGTCCCAGACTCTGCGTTCTCCAGTCAAGCACACTAAAACGCGACTGCCACGTAAGCTGTAACCAGGATCACAGCTGAAAGAGACCGAACTTCCTGCAAAATGCCCCTCATCTCTGTCCTTGTAGCCATAGAGTGGTGTCCCTGGGTCCTCACATTTAATCAACTCAAAACCTGCGGAGTCAAGACAAGGACATTAAGGAAAGACACGATAATGCTGCAGGATTGACCAGTCTGCCCGCGGCACTGTCACTTTGTCAGCTGTTGGATAATTACAATTAGTGCCAGGTTTGGAGGCATAAAGAAGTGTTAGAGAGGCACGACAGTCTTGTCACTGTGTCTTCAGAGACAGCTATGAGCGACAGTAGCAGATTGCATACTCTCATACTACATAGGCCAGATAAACTATGTGATAAGAGTGGAAATAAAAGGAATATGTAGGACAGTGCCTAGTTAATCATGGTCATTTGATATCTTAGCACCACAGCCCCCCCCCCCCCCCCCCCAGCTTTTCCTTTGACAAGCAATTAGCTACCGGACTGTAATGTACTGTATGTGCTACCGTAGTGAATCTCCTCCTGATGGTCTGTTATAAAGAAAAGCAAAACCCTTCTATGGAAACCTACTTTAAAGGAATTACTAATAGGAAAATGTGGTGGCAACCTATTCGGGGTCACCATGGCCAACAGGCCCCCACTTCAGCTAATTATGGGATGGTAGGAAGTTTACAGCCTAAGTAATTGAGAGTTTTTTTGAAGTGTATATTACATGAATATTTTATCTGGAACATTTGAGACATTCCAATTTCTTCTCTAGATAAATGTTAAGGTTAATAATGTATATTTGAATAGATTTTTTTGATACTTCAATTGGGACCTACTGCATTTTCTTAGCTCATCCTTATCAAATAAAATAACATATTTGCATATTCTTTCAACCATGCAGTGAATTTATTCATTTTCTATTTTATATCTGCATTAAGAAATGTATTATTTGCTGCAGTGTGTTTCTAAATCTTTATTAGAAATACAAGGAAGAAAATGGGCCAGGAACTGTATGATCTGATGTATTTTATTCCATAATGAGGACACTTATTAGTGACTGGCACAAAGGACAACTTGTATGCTTCTACCAATATCATCTTCAAAAGATGGTTGGTAATGAGACAAACCTCAAATGGCTGCTTCGTCTCTCATATGGACATTTACAATTAGCTACAGCATCTGGGAGAACATCTTTTAACCAAAAGGCCTGTCAGTCTTCTGATGTGATTAGAAGAAACAGTGATCAGCAGAAGTAGTCGGTGTCAAAAGTTGTGGTGGTGCAGAATCCCAAAGAGGAAGAAGCAGGAGATTAAAAAGCAAAAGGGACTACATGTGGTGTCTAATGGTATTTTAAGGTAATTAGATTTATAATTGTCAAAAACATCACGCATCTGAAGTTAAATTACTAAGAGAATAAAAAAAAGTATATATATATATATATATATATATATACAGGGCGGCGTTAGGGTGGGGCAAACCAGGCAATTGCCCAGGGCCCCCATCCCCCAGGGGACCCCCTGCCAGCTGTTCAGCATAGGTGTGCCTGGGCAAACCCTAGTCAAGCCCAGGGGGGATCTGTGGCATCCACTAAGCAGCCCGCAGGGGGCTTCCTTCACATTCTGGGCATCCCTGTGTCCCGAAAGATCTTTTCGGGACACAAGGATGTCTCGTGACCTTTCTGCGGCGGCCCCCGCACTAACTTTAAAAACGCAGGGGACGCCGGGAGGTAGCGCACGCAGGGATGTCACTGACGTCCCGTGCGTGTGCCCATAGCAACGGAGGAGTGGCGCATCGTGGAGGAGGAAGCCCGCCGACCAGAATGGTAAAGCATCAGCTGGCAGCACGTCATCTTCAGTGTTCCGACCACCACTACTCCGGTCCCGGGACCTGCTGCTATGGTCAATAGGCCAAATCAGTAGATTGTGACCCCGGACCGGAGGAGCAGTGGTCGGAACACTGAAGTGGGGCAGTACACAGACATACAGCCTCCAGCCACACACTGCATATGGCTGAAGGCTGTATGTCTGTGGGGGAACTATACTGCACCTAATGTGGGGAACTATACTGCACCTAATGTGGGGGCTATACTGCACCTAATGTGGGGAACTATACTGCACCTAATGTGGGGAACTATACTGCACCTAATGTGGGAAACTATACTGCACCTAATGTGGGGAGCTATACTGCACCTAATGTGGGAGAGCTGTACTGCACCCAATGTGGGGGAACTATACTGCACCTAATGTGGGGGAACTATACTGCACCTAATGTGGGGAGCTATACTGCACCTAATGTTGGGGAACTGTACTGCACCTAATGTGGAGTAACTGTAATGCACCTAATGTTGGGTGAACTATACTGCACCTAATGTGGGGGAACTATACTGCACCTAATGTGGGGGAACTGTACTGCACCTAATGTGGGGGAACTATACTGCACCTAATGTGGGGGAACTATACTGCACCTAATGTGGGGGAACTATATTGCACCTAATGTGGGGGAACTGTACTGCACCTAAAGTGGGGGAATTCTACTGCACCTAATGTGAGGGAACTGTACTGCACCTAATGTGGGGGAACTGTACTGCACCTAATGTGGGGGAACTGCACTGCTATCCTAATGTGGGGGAACTACAACCTAATGGGGCAGGGGGGCACTATACTGCCAACCTAATGTGGGGGAACTACAACCTAATGTGGGGGAACTAAACTGACAACCTAATGTGGGGTGACTATACAGCCAACCTAATGTGGGGGAACTAAAACCTAATGTGGGGGAACTATACTGCCTACCTAATGTGGGGGAACATACTGCCTACCTAATGTGAGAGAAATACAACCTAATGTGGGGGAACTATATACTGCCAACCTAATGTGGGGGAACTACAACCTAATGTGGGGGGAACTATATTGCCAACCTAATGTGGGGGAACTACAACCTAATGTGGGGGAACTATACTGCCAACCTAATGTGGGGGAACTATACTGCCAACCTAATGTGGGGAAAATATACTGCCAACCTAATATGGGGGAGCTACAACCTAATGTGGGGGAACTATACTGCCAACCTAATCTTGGGAAGCTATACTGGCAACCTAATGTGGGGGAACTATACAGCAAACCTAATGTGGGGGGAACTATACTGCCAACCTAATGTGGGGGGACTATACAGCCAACCTAATGTGGGGCAACTATACAAAAATACAAAATTGTACTATTCTGATCCCTATAACTCTTTTATTTTTCTGTATATGGGTATTTGTGGGCTAATTTTTTGTGCTTTGATTAATAGTTTTTATTGGTACCAATTTTGTTTTGATGGGACTTTTCAATTGCTTTTTATGGTATTTTTATGGTATTTGAAGTGACCAAAAATGTGCAAAACTGGTTAGTGCACTATTACGACTTTTGGGGCCTAAAACCGGCCCTATACACATATATAATTGCTCACTGCTACAGTATCACCAGGCAGCCAATAGGTCCTATGCAATCAAAATTTCCAACATGTATATGTTTATCATTTTAGCCCGTAATAAAATTGTACCACTCCTTTGAAACACTTTACTCTGGGGGGGGGGGGGGGGGCAATAAGGGCAACATTGTCTAGTGTTTGAAACTATTAGACATTCATGAGCCTAAAAAGATTTCCTGTTGGGAACCCTTCTCAGATGACCACAATGGGGAATAGCTTTTATGAGCATCTCCCACTCCAGAGGCCTGGAACAACTCCACATGTCATATACTGTCGATTTAAATGAACACTAGCACAAAAAAAACTAAACCCTTTTGATATGTCATAAAGACATATTAGTAGTTCTGATCGGTTGAGGTTCACATCCAAACTGATTGCTAGAATGGGCCAGGAGAAGTAGGGGCTTAGAGTGTTCTCTCCCGGCTATGTGTCACATGACTTAGACAGTTGTATAATGTACGTCTAAAGACTCTTGTCACACATTTTTCCTCAGAATCCACCAAGCAAAATGCATTAAAGGGGTTGTTTTGGGAAGAAAAAATTTTCAGAAAGAAATTAAAAAAAATAAAGCTCAGTCACCTGCCCTACTTCCCCACCACTGCAGTACCTCAAACCTCTGGTCCCTTGTTCTCTAGCCATCTTCCTGCTTCCTTTGACATGGAGACCATGCATAAACTGCCTGCTCAGTCAATCACTGGTCGCAGAAGTAACCCATCTGAGCTAGTGATTCTTATTTCCTGCATGAACTCCATGTCACAGTAAGCAGAAAGATGCCTAGAGGACTGGGGTCCAGAAGTTGGGGGATTGCAAAGGGGGAGAAGTGGAGCAGGTTAGTGTGCCTTTTTATTTATTTTGGCAGCACCTGGGGCCCTTACTGATAACATTTTAATCCCCTTTAAAGGGGAACTCCTGTGGAAATTTTTTTTTTTAAATCAACTGCTTCCAGAAAGATTAAACAGATTTGTAAATTACTTCATTTACTTAAATATCTTTACCCTTTCAGTACTTATCATCTGCTGTATATTACAGATACATTTGTGAAGTTCTTTCCAGTCTGACCACAGTGCTCTCTGCTGACACCTCTGTCCATGTCAGGAACTGTCCAGAGTAGGATAGGTTTTCTATGGGGATTTGCTAGTAATCTGGACAGTTCCTGACATGGACAGATGAGTCAGCAGAGAGCACTGTGGCCAGACTGGAAAAAACTATTTTCTCTGTAGTATACAGAAGCTGATAAGTAGTGGAAGGCTTTTAGATTTTGAAATAGAAGTAATTAAAAAATCTGTTTAACTTTCTGGCACCAGTTGATTTCAAAACATTTGTTTTCCACTTTTTTTTTCCACTGGAGTTCCCCTTTAATTATAATATATATAATAAAATAAATAGATTTTTTGATTGATTGATTGATTGATTGACATCAAGAAATAAAATTATAGCTGGCTATTTTCAATGCTAATGTAAATATACACAGAGTATAGTATATCATACTAGTGTTCATACATGAACAGTAAAATTAAAAATAATACATGGGACTAGAAAGATATAGTCATCAAAAGCCATGCATACTAGCTGTTACTAGAAGAAACCTAGGTTAGTGGCAGGAAAGACCACATATTTCATCAAGTCTACCCCGAAGTACATCTATGTTTGCGCTGCCGCTTATTTTCTATATTCCTTTTTAAGAAAGTATTGTCCTTTAATAAAAGATTGACTTACTGGAATAATACAGCTCAAATCCTTTACTGGTATTTCCTGCATCAGTGATGAACTCCAACCACAATGCACTAGACGTGCTGTTCAGACTCCGTCCCAGCATCTCGGAAAGGCTAAACTTTCCAAGAAGTCGAGCAGAATTATTGTGCCCATCATAAACCTGGAGATTCAAAAATACATACAATTACACACATGTATAATAAGCAATGGTTTAATCCATCTTTTTTCTTTATTCATTCTATTGTTTACTGATTAACAGTTGTTACACTGCCAATAAACAAATCAAAAAGACAAGAGAGAGCGCTCCATAGCGTGATACCGCAGGTACAGGGTCCAAAAGATAAAATGGGAAATGCCCTTACCGAATGCGGTTGTGTGTACTCACACACAACAATGGTCAGCGTGGGTGAGGAACAAAATCCGGTCTGCAGCCTTCCCAACAAACAAGACAATGGCAACAAAAGGACTTCTGGAGGTGGTGGGATTCAGCGGCGCTGGTCAGAAGAGGACACGTCAGGTGGGTAAAAGGATGATATTTATTTGAAAAATGCAACGCGTTTCACCGCAGGTGCGGCTTCATCAGGCATGACAAACAGGGGAGGAGTTGGATTTATATACAGGTGGGGATTAACCCTTCCCTGGGTTGCATCTCTTTTGATGTAAAAAGTGATGCAACCCAGGGAAGGGTTAATCCCCACCTGTATTTAAATCCAACTCCTCCCCTGTTTTTCATGCCTGATGAAGCTGCACCTGGTGTGAAACGCGTTGCATTTTTCAAATAAATATCATCCTTTTACCCACCTGACGTGTCCTCTTCTGACCAGCGCCACTGAATCCCACCACCTCCAGAGGAAAAGTTGCTGAGTTGCCCATAGCAACCAATCAGATTGCTTCTTTCTTTTTATAGAGGCCTTTTCAAAAATAAAAGAAGTAATCGGATTGGTTGCTATGAGCAACTCAACATCTTTTCCTATGGACAGGTTTTGATAACCCCCCCCCCCCCATATGTTCATAGAAAACAGAACTTTGTAGATTTAGAAATGTAAGACCTTAATGTAGTCTCCAGACGCAAGATCAAATGCCCGTGCTCTCAGCTGTACACCTTTCCCAGGTTGGCTCTGGATGGAGTAGATGCACTCATGGTGGTTGCTATAGTTGGCTGGGTAGTTGGGGGACAACAGGACACCTTGGGTTCCAGTGACTGATGCTCCACACTCAGCTGAAATATAAAAGGCGGGAAAGGAGTTAAGATCTACAAAAAGGTCTACGACTTTTAATAATGGGGGGGGGGGGGGTGCCTCAATGACTACATTTAGCTGTAATGATACCCATATTTAGTGTCTAGATGTAAGTTAATCTAATATCTGCCTTTACTCCAAGCATATGTCAACAGAAACTCCTCTACTTCCACACATCTTAACCGAGCAACTCAATTCAAAAACGTTCTACCAAGCCAGTGGAAGCTACAATGCAAAACTTTCCGTATTTTTGGGTGTTAAAATCACCAATATTATGCCATAAACTTAATAACGTCATGCTCCTCTCTACGCTTTTCCAAAGCCAAACTAATTTAGCTTTATCTTTTAGGAAACTCTAAACTCCTTTGACATAACAGACTATAAACATAAGGTAAATTATTGGTGGAATGTTCCTAGACATTTCTAAAGTTCTGTTTCACATTTGTGATTGATGTATACAATACCATGCTATGTATTTTTTATATTTTCAGTCTGTTTGTTAGAAAATCTAACCTTTTTGTTAACTTTCCTGACATTATAAGTTATTAGGATTTCTGTCTATACCTGCAGCAACACACAGTATATTCCATCACTTGTATTGTAATGACATGCAAATTGCAATTTTCAATGCTGAATTTCATGTCTCATTCTAATTTAGTCATTAATCATGTTGCCTATTTATCACTGGGGATCACACTGGAAAATGTCAAGTTGGCAGTCAGGAAATATCCCCGCGAGATACGAATTATTCAATAAAACATAGAGAGCCCCCTACCCACATCATCATAACGCAGGCTGATGTTTGTTACTGTCCATCCATACTCTCTAAAGTATATATCAAATCGATTTCTGTTTTAAAGAACACTTACATTTTTTTTTTTACAAATTAGAGATGATAAGCTCAGGAGGCTTTTGAGTCTTTGTAGGTATCTCAATGCTGTTTCCATTTCCAAAAATGTGTGATGTTAGTACTTCTGTCTACTAAGCCATTATTAATTGAAAACCCTACTTTTGGTCTATTCAATATCATTCTTGGTGAATTTAAAACCCAAATTATTAGGATATTCAAGTTTACATAATTAAAGGGTTCTGAAAAACTGTTCCAAACGCTGGAACCAGCGCCGGGAGCTCATGATGTCATAGTCCCACCCCCTCATGATGGCATGCCCCACCCCCTCAATGCAAGGGCTATGACACGAGCTCCCGGCACCGGCTTCAGAGTTCGGAACAGTTTGTTCCAAAAGCTGAGCAGTGGAGTACCCCTATAATGTTTGCTGTCTGACCTCTGTCACCAACTAAAATATTAACTTTTTCAGGCCATCTCTTTTTAATAATCAAAAGATTTTTTCAAAAATCATAAAATATGTCTAGCTAGGCCATGCCCCTATTGGTTTGAAGACATAAAAGCAGGCTGACGCCAATAAATGTTGAGCTCAAAACACCAATACTATACAAAGCAGTAGTGACAACTTAAAGACAGTAAACACAATTTATGCTGACAACCAATGTGACCAAAATAACATCTGCATATCTCAACTATGAACATCTAAACGACAAACATCTGCAGCTATCAAACCCTATATACCTATGCTAAAAACTAGCATGAACTAGGTTTGTTTATCTAGTGATAGTCTTCGTGTATAAGGGAACCAAACAAAAATTAAAGCACAGGACCACCTACCAACACACCTTGGGAGAGGCGAACTCCACACACGCCGTCTACCTCCCAGGCAGGTGATACGAGAAGCTCCTTCCAGGCGGTATCCGGGGAAGCAGGAGAATGACAAAGAATCACCAACTCCAAATTGTAGACCACTACGGATGCTGTAGGCTGGGACTTCAGGCTCATCACATGGCTCCAGATCATATTCTGTAGCAGCAAACAATACATTGTAAAGAACTATAAATATTGAATGCTACTAGAAGTGAGATGAAGAAGAATCAAGTTTGTCATTCTGCATTTTTTATGATGCCGGTGTGTTTATATGATGCCAGTGTTGTTCTGCAGGTAAATCTACACCATTATGAATAATGCGACACCAAAAAGTTAAAGGACAAGTTACATCTGTTGTTATCTATTTGATTTTAATGAGCAATGTATCCTGCGTAGCCGTTCCTTGTTCAGATACATCCACAATCCTGGCCCTCACTTGATACCTGAACAACATTTCTGTAAATAACCAGACATAAAGCTGTTTAGCAACAAAAAAGCACAACTTCTACATTTCGAGGAAGCAGCAAGTGCTGTCAGCCCTATAAAATAAATTATACATCGTAACTGGCAGGGACATATGATTAGAGAAGTGGATGCAGTGTATACAGAGCAGCAGTGTTACACACACAGCCTCTGGCGGAACATTTGTATCCGTCACAAGGAAATTAAGTATGAACATCAAGGAAGGATGAGACAGGCAGAGCCGACTAGAGGTCTTGCCTTCTCACTCACTCGAGTGGTGAAATCAGGATTACTAAGAATGTCATTGTCAACCCCTTCACTGCCATAATTGCACTACTTTTTAGAGTTCTCATCCTGGCGAACAAGGAGCTTGAGGTAGAGATTTCAGCAGTACAAGACACAGGACATGATTTTATGCCCTCCCTTAAATTAAGTCCTCAGGCAAAAAACTTTGTCACGTAGAATGCTTTGACAGGCACTTTCCCTAAGTACTACACTGTCCAACCACATTAGGCTGGATTCCCATCCTCAATGTCAAACAGCCAACAGCCATTTTCTAGTGAGGATACTTTTCTTTAGTAACCGTTTGCTCGCCTATTTTTTCTTTAATACTGAATTTCCTTAAGGTCAAAAATGTATTTAACAGTTCCCTATATTTCATGGAAATGTTTAAAGGGTTTTCAGAGATAACAATGAGTAAAGTTTGGAAATGTAATAACATAAAATTTTAGCAGAAAATAAAAAAATGACATAACAAATTTATTGTTCACCTGTTAAAATCCCCAGCAACTTTAGTTCTGCTGCTTTGGTGAATCCCACTGGTCTTTGTTAACTTGTGCTTATCTACCTACGTGACCCCTGCAGTATGGCAATGGCTGTAGTTGTCTCACTTTGTAAATTCCATTGGGGATCATTGTGTCTACATGTAAATAATATGGAGCTGGAAGTTTGGCTCTGTACGATGTGTAGTAGTGGTGCGGGTTACTACAGCACATCTCCCATTCACTTCAATATGCACTACCACTTAACAATAGCTCCGTACATTGTTTATATCTAGATGCTGTGGGTGTGCAGATCAGCTTATCAGAAGGGGTGCCGAGTGTTGGTTCCCTGTCAAGCACAGGATAGGAGATAAGTAGCTGTTTGCAGCAGGGGTCCCCACGTGATGCGACTGCTCGAACCCCTGTGATCTCCGTAACGGGACCTAGAGTAAGCTCCACTAACAGCAGATGTAGCTGATGTTAAGCACATCAGCAACATGCCACTTTGTTTTCATGGCATGCTATGATATTGGTGTAGAGCACTAAGAAAAAATTACAATACAGTACTGTAATAAGTGTCATTGTGTACAGTGTATGCCTTTCTGCTTATGTATATTTTTTGTCTAAATTGCACCTGCCCCACGCAAAGAGAAACCCGCGGGTGCAAAGGCCACAGTAGGCTGTTGCACTACAGAGCCATGATGGCAGACACTAAGTCTGCACATATTTTAAAATATGCTTAATTAGGGAAAATTATCGAAACTTGTACAGAGGAAAAGTTGACCAGTTGAATGAACAGGCAATCATGCTTTATGATTAAATATTTTAAAATACTTTGTGATACAAAACTTGTGATTTCAGGGCCTTTGCAGAGGATTTTTAGGTAGGATAATGGTATGGCTTAAAATGTACTGCTATATATGGAATTATATATGTGCTCATATATTTGTATACATGCATATATATTACCAGCTTACATATTGTTATACAAGTACCCTTTTATATATTTGTAAACAGGACTCACCTGAAAAAGTGACATTAAAACCTTCATAAGACATGGAAAAGTCTGACAGAAAGCGAAGTTGTGCCGTGAAGTTTCCATACAGCCCAGCACTAATAGGAGCCGGTAGTCTTGACCCAGTGAGACGTTTTAGTGGCTGGCTGAAACTACTATTCTCTGTGATGAGTAGAAAATCATGTCCGCTCTCTAGGTGAAAGGTGTGGAAGGTGAAGAATACACCTGAAGGGTAAGAGTAGAGTTATGATGGGATCTGTCATTGTAAATCAATAAGCAAATAATTAAATTATTTAATAAGATTTAAAGGTATTTGGCAATAAGAAGTGATTGCTTAAGAAGCAATATAGTACAACTCAAGGTTTCATAGCCATTGTATATCTGGGTGACGACAACTTGACACTGGTGGCTTGGGCAAGTTACATTTGTTATGTTTCTCCTAATCCCTGTTTCTTCAACAAGGTAACAGCCAACCATTGTTTGCACCTCAGTCTAGCCAGCTGCTACTTAAAAGTTATCAGATATTGGTATAAAAGCCTTTTTCTTGTTCCAGTCTGGGTCTTAGTCTTAGCATAACCTATGTTTTGGATTCTGTATATTGTGGTCTCTACTTCAAGCCACCTTAGCCACCTTATATCTGAATCTGATCCAAGTCAGGCCTGTTTCCAATTGTTTTCTGGTTCTGACCTGGCCTGATACTGTACTCTGCTCCTGCCTGGCCTTTCATACGGATTAAAACTGATTCTTTATTGATTTCTTAACAAAAAACAATAAAAAATCTGTTTTATCTGTCTTAATTCAGGAAGAATTTAGTTAAATAGGCACTGTCATTACAAAAAAATTAATAAACTGTCCTAGATACATAGTACACTTTTTAAACAATCAGGGTCTGAGTATTCAGATCTCAACCATACACTAGAACGATCTAATAATCTCAAAGGGGTATTCCACTGGCCAGCCTTCAGATGTAAATGTTCCAAATGCTATTTTTCGCGCTGCAGGGGTTGGTCACGCCCCTAGTGATGTCACAGCCATGCCCCCTCAATGCAACTATATGGCAGGAGGCATGAAGGCTGTCACATCCCCTCCCATAGACTTGAATTGAGGGGGAGTGACCATGATGTCACAAGGGGTGTGGCCGACCCCCGCAGCCCGAAAACAGCGTAGGGAACATTTACGTCTGAACGCTGGCCAGTGGAGTACCCCTTTAATGTGGATGTACTTGTTAACTACACAGGATTAAGAAACCTTATGTACCTTTTATTCCATTACTCTATTGCCGGTGATATTCTCTAACAAAAACAATATATAGGAACATAGAGGGTCAGTAATCAAAGCCTGTGCAAAGGAAAAGTGGAGTTGTTGTCCATAGAAACCAATCACATTGTTTGTTTAATTTACTAAAAGGCCTCTGAAAAATGAAAGAAGCATCTGATTGGTTGCTATGGGCAACTGGTTAGCTTTTCCTCTGCACATGTTTTGAAAAAAACATCCCCCTTGTTGTGATTTTCATGGAGTGGTGCTAAGAAGTGACTAGAGTTAGCTGTTGTGTGTATAATCTCTTTTTGATACCTTTACTATTTTATTGCATATGGGTAGAAATGAAAAATTCTATTCGGCGATTCACCGAATTATCCGAAAAAAATAGTTTTGTTTCAAATTTATTTACGGCAAATCTCTATTAAAAACAGCTATTTATGGCCTACAGAGAGCCTCGATAGGTATGTAGAACACTTTGCATTGGGTGTGTGCTGGGTTAGTGAAATAATACTGTTATTCAGTATGACATGAAGATTAGAGGCATCGCTATTAGAATCACTGTCACAGAGTGGCACAATGACAGAGCCTGGAGGTGGCATCAGCATGAGGAGACCATATAGTGGCTGAATGACACAGCGTGGATATGGCGGCAGCATGAGAAGATCAAATAGTGACTGAATTACCCAGGCCATAGGGCTTCACAATTGAAAAGATTAATGATATTTTTTAACGTTCAAATTCAAGATTTCAAATACATGAACCTAAAAAGTTTTATTTAATGTGCCAGCAGCATGAGGAGACCACATGGCGGTACAGTGACACAGCCTGGAGGTGGCAGAAGCATGAGGAGACCATATAGTGGCTGAATGACACAGCCTGGAGTTGGTAGCAGCAAGTTGAGTCCATTTAGTGGCTGAATGACACAGCCTGGAGGGGGAAGAATCATGAGGAGACCATATAGTGGCTGAATGGCACAGCCTGGAGTTGGCGGCAGCAAGAGAAGACCATATAGTGGCTGAATGTCACAGCCTGGAGTTGGCGGCAGCAAGTAGAGACCATATAGTGGCTGAATGACACAGCGTAGAGTTGACGGCAGCATGAGGAGACCATATAGAAGCTGAATGACCCAGCCTGGAGGGGGCAACAGCTTGACGATACGATAGGGCTTCACAATTGAAACGATTAAAGATATTTTTTAACATTTAAATATAAGATTTCAAATGAACATGAACCTAAAAAGTTTTATTTAATGTGCCAGCAGCATGAGGAGACCACATGGCGGTACAGTGACACAGCCTGTAGGTGGCGGAAGCATGAGGAGACCATTTAGGGGCTGAATAAGGCTGGGTTCACACTACGGTTTGTCATTACGGTTCCCATATACGGCTGGGAGGAGGGGTGGGCGGGGCTTAATCGCGGCACCCGCACTCAGCCGTATAGGGAACCGTAGTTAATGTACTTCTATGAGCCGACCGGAGTGAACCGCAGCCTCCGGTCGGCTGCTTTTTCGGCCATATGCGGTTTACCGACCACAAGCAAAAACATTGTCAACCACGTTTTTGCTTGCGGTCGGGAAACCGCATACAGCCGAAAAAGCAGCTGACCGGAGGCTGCGGTTCACTCCGGTCAGCTCATAATAATACATTAACTACGGTTCCCTATACGGCTGAGTGCGGGTGCAGCGATTAAGCCCCGCCCACCCCTCCTCCCAGCCGTATACGGGAACCGTAATGACAAACCGTAGTGTGAACCCAGCCTAACACAGCCTGGCGTTAGCAGCAGCAAGAGGAGACCATATAGTGGCTGAATCACACAGCCTGGAGGTGGCGGAAGCATGATTTGATCATATAGTGGCTGAATGGCACATCCTGGAGTAAGTGGCAGTAAGAGGAGACCATATAGTGGCTGAATCACACAGCCTGGAGGTGGCAGAATCATGAGGTGACCATATAGTGGCTGAATGGCACAGCCTGGAGTTGGCGGCGGCAAGAGGAGTCCATATAGTGGCTGAATGACACAGCCCAGAGGTGGTGGAAACATGAGGAGACCATATAGCGGCAGAATGAGACAGCCTGGAGTTGGCAGCAGCAAGAGGACACCACCATATAGTGGCTGAAAGGCACAGCCTGGAGTTGGCAACAGCAAGAGGAGACCATATAGTGGCTGAATGGCACAGCCTGGAGTTGGCGGCAGCAAAAGGAGACCATATAGTGGCAGAATGACACAGCCCAGAGGTGGTGGAAACATGAGGAGACCATATAGCGGCAGAATGAGACAGCCTGGAGGTGGCAGCAGCATGAGGAGAACATATGGTCTCAGAATGAGACAGCCTGGAGGTGGCATCAGCAGCATCAGGAGTCCTGAAAGTGACCCGGTGACATAGTGGGATGGTGGGTGGCAATACCAGTACTCGGTGACTAAGGTGGGTGAAAAAAAGAGAACTTGGCATCAGATGTGTGGCATCAGGCGGGTGGGAGGATCAGAATAGTAGCTGAGGCAGGTAGGCAGAAGAAAATGGTCTCTTTTGGAAAAATTTTAGTGTGCACAAGTAAGTATTGAGGATATGCATTACGTAAAACTTAACTTTTAATAATATTCTTAGGATAAAATATACGTACCCAATTTTTTTTTAAATGAAACAAAAGGAAAGGTGTGCAAAAAACACCATGTGCCACCTACACCACCAAGCATTGATGTGATGCAAAGACCTCTGAAAGGTGGAAGGGAACAACGTATGGTCCATTGTAACCAGTGGGGGTAAAAACTTCCCCTGTAAGGCCCTACTCTCGCATTATTAATCCCTTCTTGGCAAGTGTTACTCGCCCTAAAAAGGGCGGCCCCACACAGGAACCTCTCCCTATTTCCACCTACAAACACTGCCATTTCCCAGGGCTTTTAGGCGGAAATAGGGAGAGGTTCCTGTATGGGGCTGTGATGAAGCAGGCTGGACCACCACATCGGAGGCACGGTTCTCCCTTATGAGGGGAGTACAATGTACTCCAGAACGCTTAAAACAGTATTTGTCTACAACTTCAGCAGGTATGTACTTTTGGCTGGCAGGTATGTACTTTTGGTACACCACTTAGATGTACGTACTATGTACTTATGGGGAAGTACAATGCGCTCAACTACACTTAAAAGAGTATTTGTCTAGAACAGCAGCAGGTGTGTACTTTTGGCTGGCCTTTCACGGTAACTAGGCCCTTAAGACTTTAACAAGAACAAAATGGTACACCACCTATGTACGCACAGCTCCGCTACTCAACCAGTATTAGGCACTAATAGCAGGTGATTATGCATTTTAGTGCTCTGCTCACCCTTACTGGCTGGCTACTATTAGCTTTTCAGTTGTTGTACATACCAGTGCTGCAACACACAGTCGCTGTGTACTACACTCAAAATTGCACTTTCTCTCTTTATCTCACTCCCTTCCCTATCAGTGCTTCTTGGCTGGATTTGGGCTTGAGGTGAATTGCTGCTGCAAAAATGCATTTCTGTGCAACGCACACTGCTCTCTGTCCCTCTCTCTCTGCAATAGAACGATGATGTGAGTGGCCACAAGATGGCTGCCGATTATATAGGGCTGTGACAAAACAGTGGTGGCTGGCTGCTGACAAGCTGCATGGGATTTATGGTCATCCCACCTACCCTTGTTCCCGCCTTCCCAGCATTCCTTTCCCCATGTTCTGACATGTGGAGCCACCATCTTAGATGCCCTGGAACCTGGACCTCACTAAATGGAGTTTAAAGAAGCGATTCGTGCGATCGTATCGCGGTGATATTCGCATTTGTTGCAAAGTGAATTTTTCCTAAAATCTGTAACAAATTCGGATTCTTCAGATTCAATTCGCTCATCCCTACATATGGGTATTAAATGTAAAATTTTATAAGCTGCATTCTGCTTTGCTATATATGATAATGTGGAATGACAACCCTAAGGATTTACAGGGTAAGTTGTAGTTATTAAATTGAGTTTCTGTAGGACACAATGTTGTTAGAAATCTTATTCATTTTTATTTCCATTCACATTGTGAACATAGGCTTCGTCCATATACTGTAGAAGTGGAAGTGCACTGGATGACTATTCATACTGCCATCCAGGTTCTGGGAGTATTAAAGTTATGTGTCCCTCCATGAACACAAAAAGTATGTGCAGGGAAATGGAAAAGGAAAAATGTGTGACAGATTGTTTTTTAATTAGAATGCAAAATAGGAGCTTACCTTTCCCATGGGAAGTTTCTATAGTCCAGGTACAATTCAAGTTATTGGGGTAAAAATCAGGAAAACCAGGAGATAGGATTGTTCCACTTGATCCTTGGATATAACCTCCACAAAGAGCTGCAAAAAGAATAAAAGATGTTGATAACTTATTAAAAGGCCGAAAACATTATGAATATATACATCCTAGTGGGCGGTGAAATTTTTTATTAAAATGCACCATAAATGCACCAGAAAAATGTATCCTATACATTTGACATAATCCGAAATCTATAATTATGTACACTGCTCAAAAAAACATAAAGGGAACACTTAAATAACCCAATGTTACTCCAAGTCAATCACACTTCTGTGAAATCACACTGTCCACTCAGGAAGCAACACTGATTGACAATCAATTTCACATGCTGTTGTGCAAATGGAACAGACAACAGGTGGAAATTATAGGCAATTAGCAAGACACCCCCAATAAAGGGGGTGCTTGCCAAAGGTAGTCTGACTGCCATTAGGTACCAAGATGAGATCCTCAGACCCCTTGTGAGACCATATGCTGTTGCGGTTAGCCGTGGGTTCCTACTATTGCAAGACAATGCTAGACCTCATGTGGCTGGAGTATGTCAGCAGTTCCTGCAAGAGGAAGGCATTGATGCTATGGACTGGCCCACAAGTTTCCCAGACCTGAATCCTATTGAGCACATCTGGGACATCATGTCTCGCTCCATCCACCAATGTCACATTGCACCACAGACTGTCCAGGAGTTGGCGGATGCTTTAGTCCAGGTCTGGTAGGACATCCCTCAGGAGACCGCCACCTCATCAGGAGCATGCCAAGGCATTGTAGGGAGATCATACAGGCACGTGGAGGCCACACACACTACTGAGCCTCATTTTGACTTGTTTTAAGGACATTACCTAAAGTTGGATCAGCCTGTAGTGTGGTTTTCCACTTAAATTTTTTGTGTGACTCCATATCCAGACCTCCATGGGTTGATAAATGTCATTTCCATTAAAGATTATTGTGTAATTTTGTTGTCAACACATTCAACTATGTAAAGACAAAAGTATTTCTTGCGATTAGTTCATTCGTTCAGATCTAGGGTGTGTTATCTTAGTGTTCCCTTTATTTGTTTTAGCAGTGTAGAATTACAAAATGTAAAGGCTATGGAGGTTATATGTGGTTTCTGTCTTTGATTTATTGCAAAAATATACTCTATAAGAACTCATATTATTGTAATAAAAGAATCTAGTCACTAAGATGTTCTGCTGCATCTGTATTCATGCACAGTTGTATGTCTTCACGTAAACTTGTATGTCAATATATACCTTCACAGCTTGGCAGTGGCCTGCTCCACTGAAAGTTGGGCTCACATTCCAGTGCCTGGTCATCACTGAGGGTGTAACCTGAATCACAGCTGAAAGTCACAAGAGCTCCAACATAAAAATCATTGCCATGTCTCTGACCATTGACTGGGATTCCTGGATCAAGACAGTGATCTGACTGCAGTTTTACAGCTAAAGAAAGAGAAGAAAAGATTGCGCTGTTAACAACAACAAAAATCATGGTAGTGATTACATATGCAACAATAGTCAATGAAGATGCAGTTCAAAGCTACTGCGATTTATCAATAGGCTATAGCCTACTGTACTTTTTGTACAAACCTATATAGAAAAGAAACTGTAGCAAGCAATAACGTAAGTGCAAATAATGTTTATTGATTAAAACTACAATAAAAGCAGGATTGGCGTCTGACAAACATGGAACATCTCTCATGTGGAAGCTGCTAGAAATGCCAACATAGCACCTCAAGTTATTAAATATCCATATATCGCAGCCTAACAAAGGTTAAATGCTGGATCCAAATACAGTGCATCATTGTATATACATAAAGTGCTAAAGTACAATACAAGCGCAGAATCACCGCAGCAAAATACCTACATGTGCAAGCAAGAAGTACAACAGAGAGACGTACTTTTTGTACACAACCATATTATTTTGTCATGTAGCCTTTTCTGTGCTTTCTCATTGTCATTCAGCGCATAGAGAAAATCGTCGAAAAACGACAAATAACATCATTATTTTTGCACAAGATTCAAGGATAGGGGATAAGATGTCTGATCGCTGGGGACACCCGCGATCTCGGCTGCGGCACCCCAGACATCTGGTGCACAGAGTGAAGTTCGCTCTGTGCCGGATGACTGGTGATGTGAGGCAGAGGCTCGTTTTGTCACTGCCATGTCCCCTCAATGTAAGTCTATGGGAGGGGGTGTGACATACTGGAAGGACTAAGATTTTTAAATGGAAGTAATTTAAAAATCTGTTTAACTTTCTGGCACCAGTGGATTAAAAAAATTGTTTTCCATTGAAGTACACCTTTAAAGGCTTCCTGGTACTCAAAGTATGTGATACTTTTTTGAGCAGCTTTAGTATCCAAAAAGTAATCTAGAAAGAAAGCATTAACTTAAAATCTTGGATGACAAGCAAAGTCACATTTTCCTACCAGATGTCTTGGAGCTAGAAAATACATTAATTAGATATTAGTATGGCTGCTGTCAGTGTGAATATAGTCAAAACAGGAATGTTCTTAACTATTTTCTGGGGCAGGTCTCCACAAGGTTATCCCAAGGCTGCAATCTCAGGCAGCACAGCAAGACTTAATTAAAAAAATGTTTATTTTTTTTATTAAGAAACCCATTAGAGATACTTCCATCTTGTTGAGAAATATTTTAACAAGCATGCTTTTTATAGTCTTTACTACATGATAAATATATCTATAACAATAAGCAGAAGATCATTTGTTCTCATTGTACAGAGCCCTGCTTGTCCTCAGTACACAGAGCCCTGCTTGTCCTCAGTGCACAGAGCCCTGCTTGCCCTCAGTGTGCAGAGCCCTGCTTGTCCTCAGTGTCCAGAACCCAGCTTGTCCTTAGTGTACAGAGCCCTGCTTTTCCTCAGTGTACAGAGCCCTGCTTGTCCTCAGAGTACAGAGCCCTGCTTGTCCTCAGTGCACAGAGCCCTAATTGTCCTCAGTGCACAGAACCCTGCTTGTCCTCAGTGTACAGAGCCTTGCTTGTCCTCAGAATACAGAGCCCTGCTTGTCCGCAGTGTACAGAGCCCTGCTTGTCCTCAGTGCACAGAGCCCTGCTGGTCCTCAGTGTACTGAGCCCTGCTTGTCCTCAGTGTACAGTGCCAGGCTTGTCCTCAGTGCACAGAGCCCTGCTTGTCCTCAGTGCATAGAGCCCTGCTTGTCCTCAGTGCACAGAGCCCTGCTTGTCCTCTGTGTACAGAGCCCTGCTTGTTCTCAGTGTACAGGGCCCTGCTTGTCCTCAGTGTACAGAGCCCTGCTTGTCCTCAGTGTACAGAGCCCTGCTTGTCCTCAGTGTACAGAGCCCTGCTTGTTCTCAGTTTACAGAGCCTTGCTTGTCCTCAGTGCAGAGAGCCCTAATTGTCCTCAGTGCACAGAGCCCTGCTTGTCCTCAGTGTACAGAGCCTTGATTGTCCTCAGTATACAGAGCCCTGCTTGTCCTCAGTGTACTGAGCCCTGCTTGTCCTCAGTGTACAGTGCCAGGCTTGTCCTCAGTGCACAGAGCCCTGCTTGTCCTCAGTGCATAGAGCCCTGCTTGTCCTAAGTGCACAGAGCCCTGCTTGTCCTCTGTGTACAGAGCCCTGCTTGTTCTCAGTGTATAGAGCCTTGCTTGTCCTCAGTGTACAGAGCCCTACTTGTCCTCAGTGTACAGAGCCCTGCTTGTCCTCAGTGTACAAACCCCTACTTGTCCTCAATGTACAGAGCCCTGCTTGTTCTCAGTGTACAGAGCCCTGCTTGTCCTCAGTGTACAGAGCCCTGCTTGTCCTCAGTGCATACAGCCCTGCTTGTCCGCAGTGTACAGAGCCCTGCTTGTCCTCAGTGTACAGAGCCCTGCTTGTCCTCAGTGCACAGAGCCCTGCGCACATACACATTGTTTAACTAATGTATATTACAAATATACGTATAATGTTATTTTCTACATTATATAAAAAGTTTTTGATAATGACAGGTACACTTTAATTATGCTGTTTACAAAAAAGTAGTCAACGACACTAATGTATATGGCAAAATCTGTATGTGTTCATTCATATGTACATTTTTACATTTGTTAATGTGTTTCTTTTCCTAGTCAAGTGTATAAAATGTTTATGTTAAACAAAAACATAGGCCTTGATTTACTAAGCGTGGAGTGTAGGTTTCTTTGTGGGTGTTAATTCCCTACAATTTTTTTTCCACAGTATTTGTTAAGGTTTCCCTACATTTTGCACTTTCCCTCAGCTCAAATCCACTACATTTTCTCGGAAACCTTAGTAAATATGTTGGGTTTTTGTGAAAATGTAGGGATCATGCCCCTTTTCTATGACCACGCCCCCTTTCCCGACGGCCATGCCCCTTTTTCGGGTTTTTCAGTAAAATGGAGAGTTAGTCGGGTTTTTCTTAACCTGTTCAGGATGCCGGGTGTATGCATACGCCCTGCATCCCGAGTCCTTAAGGACGTGGGGCGTATGCAAATGCCCGTGGGAATTCCGGTCCCCGCCGCTAGCCGGTTGGGGACCAGACCGGAATGCCTGCTGAAATCATTCAGCAGGCACCCCGGCACATCACCCAGGGGGGTCCTGAGACCCCCCCATGTCGGCGATCGCAGAAAATCGCATGTCAATTCAGACATGCGATTTTCTGCTATTCCGGGCTGATCGGGTCTCTGGTGACCCGATCACCCGGAATATAGCGATGATCGGAGCTGTCAGGGACAGCCCCGATCATCTTGAGGGCTAGGAGTGAGGTCGCAGAGCTGTGATCTCCTCCTATCCCCTGCCATTGGTCAGAACTGATTCTGCCCACCCCTGGATGTCGAGGGGATCGTAGGAAGAAGATGGAGGCCGGTACCTGCAGGAGAAGGTGCCTGGAGATCCCCGATGTTCGCTGGAGACTGCTGGATCCTGAGTCAGGTAGGGAAACTACAGTGGGGGGGGGAATTGAAAGTGAAAGTAAAGTGATCTTTACTGTGGCAACCACTAGGAAGGCCAAACTGCAACTCCTAGCATGCCCAGACAGCCAAAGGCTGTCTGGGCATGCTGGGAGTTGTAGTTTTGCAACATCTGGAGGGTCACAGTTTGGAGACCACTGTTACAGTGGTGCCCAAACAGTAGCCCTCCAGATGTTGCCAAACTACAACTCTCAGCATGCCTGGATTGCCCAGGCATGCTGGGAGTTATAGTTCTGTAACATCTGTCCCTTCAGATTTAGCAATTTTCATGAATTTTTTGAAAATTGCTGCTCTACTTTGAATCCCTCTCATTTTTTCAAAAAGCAAAAATATGTCAGTTTTATGATGCCAACATAAAGTGGACATATTGTATTTGTGAATAAAAATAAAATTTGTTGTGAAATTTATCCATTTTCCTTACAAGTAGAGAGCTTCAAAGTTCGAAAAATGCTAAATTTTTAATATTTTCATGAAATTTTGGGATTTTTCACCAAAAAAGATGCAAGTAACGCCGAAAATTTACCACCAAAATAAAGTAGAATATGTCACGAACAAACAATCTCAGAATCAGAATATTCGGTAAAAGCGTTTTCGCGTTATTATTTCGTAAAGCGGCGGTGTTAGAATTGCGAAAAAGGGCTCAGTCATTAAGGTGAAAAAGGGCTGCGTCCTTAAGGGGTTAATTCTGGTGCAAATGCTCGTGCAAATTCTGGTACAGAACCTGGCGCACAACCCAACAAAACATGTCGAGTTTGCAATAGTAAATGAGAGCCACAGTGTAAACCCAGGATAACCACTTTTTGCTGGAAACATGTATTATCCTTTTTCATTTGAAACAGACACAAACTTGTTCTCTTTGTAGTTAACTAAAAAGGATCCATGCAAGATGGCTAGGCATTGTTGCCTCAAAAGGATAACTTTCCCGAAAAAAAAAAAAAACTGTTGCAAATTATGGATAAATCTGAAAGGATACAGATGTGCCCCCCCCCCCCCCAGCACTCCAGGCTGCACTTTCTGTGTTTGGGCTTTGGCCCAAAGTCTGTGTATAAGATGGGGTAAATATGCTCTTGAGCTTTTTTAAGCACAAATAAAACATAGAAAACTTCATTTTTCTTTAAACAAAGTATATTAGAAATATTTTTTTATTTACCATAAGGAGTGCAATAGCAAAAATTTGTTTTAATGAGAGTACACCTTTAAGGAATTATGTGGTGACAGGTACATGGGCATTTTTATTATATTGTAATAAATTCTGTATTTGTCCTGGACCAGGACAGGAAAAATAACTTTATACAATGATACTAAATAACAGGATAAAGCAACACATTTACAACCATAACTATGCTCTTTGATGGGGAACAGAGCGAAATGAGCCTACAGAGTGAAAAAGAAAAGGATTGTGGGAAAAGGTCTCTTGGCAGCTCTTATTCAAAGTATAAGGAAAAAGAATCCAAATTAAGGAGGAATAAAAGCAGCTTTCTTATTCAATAATGCTGTCTAGAAGTCATTACTCTAGTTGTTATAGTAAAAGAAAATCAATAAAGATGATCAGACTGCAGAGCGTGGAACAGCTTCTAATAGATTTAAGTTCTCCAAATACCATGCAGCAGCACGGCTAACACAATAACGCCAATTTCGTTCTATTTGAGGGGTGCGCCACCCTCCCTGCTGAGCTCACAGCTACACATATATGAACAGTTCTTGCATGACCTGCTTCAATATTCATTCTTTTCATTTATAGTGAAATAAAAGCAACATGGCTCTTTTTAATTTTAATCTAAAATCGATAGAACAGACACAAATTCAACAGAAAATGCAGCAATTCCGAGCTGTAAGATGCAGTTATTCTGCAAGGCCATAGCAGTAGTATATAAAAGGCTATATATGGCTTACTTTCATATCGAATTTGGAACCCAACATCGGAGTGGCTTTTGTCAGTGCTGAAGAGGAGATAGAGGAAGTTGCTGGTACTGATCAGGAACTGGGGAACCTGTGTCCCGTCATAGACCCCAATCAATGGGGAAGAATAAGACTTTCCATCTCTCACCTCCAGGGTGTCATAATTTACTTCAGTCTTGAACCTGTGTGGACACACAAAAAAAAAAAATATATATATATTTGTATGTAGCATTTGGATCTTGAATGCATCCTCTAAAGAATGTTACAATATCAGTTCAGTCTCATTGGTTAAGTATAACGTCTAACCCAGTTGTATTATAAATATTGATACTAGTATTGGTAAATATGATAAAAATCAATGGTCTTGTCAGGTTATAAGTAAATTTATGTTAATGCCTGCATTGCCAATATACCTGCCATAAGCCGTTCTTTGCCATAAGCCGTTCTGAATAGGCAAATATTTCTTAATCCCAAGAAACAACTTAAAGGGGTATTCCGGGCAAAAACATTTTATCCCCTATCCAAAGGATAGGAGATAAGATGTCTGATCTTGGGGGGGGGGGGGGGGGGGGGCTGCTGCTGAGACGGCCGTCACGATAGGGGATAAAATGTTTTTGCCCGGAATACCCCTTTAATTAAAGTGACTGGAGAGGTGCAGCAGGGTGTAGGGCTAAATCATCAAAGTGGCTGCTGTATTCTCAGGGTCAGTGAAAAATCCCCACCAATCAAAAGTATTGGGATAACCTTGTAATGTAGCATCATTATGTGAGATAAGAAAATCCAGTTTTAACCATTAAACTTTCCTAGACCTTTAGGGATATTGCATAGTAACTGAAAATCAGCTTTGACCATTGTTGATAATGAATATCACTATTTACCAATTAACTAACTGCTAAGACCATGTACATGTATACATCAGAGGTGTATGCTGGCAGTGTTTCCCTTTAACGTATACACCAGAAGTATGCTACTGTAAGGCTAAGTTTCCACTTGTTTTTTTTTCTGGCAGTTTTTGGATATCTGCCACTGCAGTTTTTGAGCCAAAGTCAGAAGTGGATCCATAAGGGAGGAGAAGTGTAAGTTCTTCCTTTATATGTCCTATTCCTTATGAATACACTTCTGGCTTTGGCTCAAAAACTGCAGTGGCAGATATCCAAAAATTGCCAGAAAAAAAACCAAGTGGAAACTTAGCCTTAAGCCATACATAGTATACACAGATTATGGATGCCTGTATGTGGTACATAGCCCTATTCACGCTAGGTACGCAAGCATTAAAAAAACGATTGTGGGGTCTGTTTTTCTGTTAACAGGTCTCAGGTTATTTTTAATAACTTCTTGCTTAGTAGGCTAGTAATAATTTATTATTAAACATGTAAAATACAGAGTACATCAACTAATCCAAAATTCTTATAGTCCTTTTTTTATGACACAGAACTGACTAATAGTCACACAAAACTCACATAAATAGAGGCAAAAGACTAAATAGTATAAAGAAGTATAAATCTTCTACTATGGCTGACAAATCATCCCGCATAACTGATTATCCAACATCAATCACATCCTGTTCATTCCAGATTAAACACATTTTATTGTATAATGTTTTAAATCTTTTTGAATTTACTTTGACTTGCTTAAAATGTCTCTATTTTGAAATTTAATTTATGTGAGAGATGTATCAAAAGTGTAGTAAAATGCATGGATTAATGACTTAGAAAAATAAATAATATATAATAAATAAAGCATTTTATACCAAAGTAAAGATGTTCCAAAACAAATTTGATGCAACAGAGTTAAAATTTTAAATATGTTTTAAACTTGTCTGTAAACTTGTCTGGGTCAATGGCTTTTGTTAAGTAATTTGGTCGGGGGCACTCATGTATAATTAATGTATTTATTTATGGGGCACAATGTGTTTTGCATTTTAATATTTTGCTCATGTGCAACAAATTTATTAACAAGTCACACGGCCTTTATAAATATGTCACACATAAGCAAATCAGCTGTTTTCCTCCATTCTGTTTTCCATTTTGAGATTTTGCTTGTGTAAGATAGGGTTAAGCTGGAGTAAATGTATGGCATTTTTTGATGGTGTGCGACTTTTTTCGACAGTCACACATTATAAATCTCTGATTACTGAAAGTCATTTTTGAAAATGTGCTTATATAAGCCAAACAGAATTTTCTCGCTCTTCTCGCTCGGCCGGTCAAAAGTCGCACAGAAAAGTGCCTAGTTACCTGTACGACATTTGAGAGACAAATATAAGCAAAAAATATATAAAAATCTACTAGATGCTTTTATAAATGTCCCCCACTGTGATCAGAGTTAATGCATTAACTTACTTGTCAAATGTGATTTTTATGGGGTACCCAGGCTGCGCTTCAAGTACCCAAACACAGTTCAAGGAGTCCTTGTAGAACCCAGGCCACCCAGGGGACAGAATCATTCCACTCGGAGCAGTCAGGTGTCCACCACATGGGGCTGTTGGAAGAGATATAGAGTATTATGAAAACAAATGTTCCAACTGTAATACTATAGCAAGAACATGCATACACCCAACTATAATAATAATAATAATAATAATAATACACAAGATATATTCAGTGTGTTTGGCTATGTTCACACGCCAGAGTTTCTGCAATGAATTTATAGCCAATACACTTCAATAGGATTCACACAGCAGAATTTCCACTGAAGGAATTCCATTGACGTGAATTGGCTATAAAGTAATGCAGAATTCCATGCAGAAATTCTGCCATGTGAACATAGGGGGAGATTTATCAAAACCTGTGCAGAGGAAATGTTGTCCAGTTGCCCATAATAACCAATCAGAGCGCTTCTTTCATTTTCAAAGGCCTTTTCAGAAAGAAGTGAGCTGAACTCAGCAACTTTTCCTCTGGACAAGTTTTATTAAATCTCCCTCATAGCCTTTAAACTTTTTTATTTAAATGAACTGGTGCCAGAAAGTTAAACAGATTTGTAAATTACTTCTATTAAAAAATCTTAATCCTTTCAGTACTTTTTAGCAGCTGTTTGCTACAGAGGAAAGTCTTTATTTTTTTAATTTATTTTTTGTTTTGTCCACAGTGCTCTCTGCTGACACCTGATGCCATATCAGGAACTGTCCAGAGCAGGAGAAAATCCCCATAGCAAACCTATGCTGCTCTGGACAGTTCCTGACACGGACAGAGGTGTCAGCAGAGAGCCCTGTGGACAACACAAAAAAGAAATTCAAAAAGTAAAGAATTTCAAAAAGTAAAGAATTTTTCGCATACAGCTGCTAAAAAGTACCAAAAGGATTAAGATTTTTTAATAGAAGTAATTTACAAATCTGTTTAACTTTCTGGCACCAGTTCATAAAAAAAAAAAAAAAAGTTTTCCACTGGAGTACCCCTTTAAGTTCTTCCATAAGTAAGCATATATATGGTATATCATTTTATGTATTTAGAAATGTTAAACCCCCACAAGACATCTTCTTTACCACTCACAAATTTACCCTCGTGACGTCACGGCCTGCCCCCCCAATGAAAGTCTATGGGAAGGGGGCACGACGGCCGTCACGCCTTCTCCCATAGACTTGCATTGGGGGGGGGGGCGGGATGTGATGACACATGACAGGCGTGATGTCACGAGGGGGCGGGCGTGAACACAGAAGCCCGCACACAGTGTTCGGAACTCAATGTTCCAGATGCTGGGGAGCAGAGTAACCCTTTAATAGCAGAGGGTTGACTCTCCTGACAGCTCCGGTCTCTTAGTGAACAAAGGGTTGTGACTGTTGAGGTCCAGCATGTTTTATTGCATTTCCCCTTGATGGTAGAGGTTAGGGGACATTTAGGCTATCGCCATTTACATCAGATAGTCAGCCTAAACCAACAAAATCAGCAAGATGGCATGAATGGAAAAAGATAAAATGCAATAGAAGCACAATCTTTCTTATCTTTTTTCCCAGTAAAAGTCTTAAAGGAAAATGTAGATCTATATATTGTAAAAGATTTCTCATTAGTTTGGCTGCAAACATATCACAACAGATTCATTACAAAGGCATTCTGAGTCCAGGCAAGATATTCAATGTTATAAACTCTGCTACATCTCTAGCTAATGTATAAAAAGAAGTTTCACTCGGACTTGGTGAGAAGTCTTTACAGCATGAGTTGATAGCGGTAACATCTCCCACAGGGGACAATGTGATTTTCGACGTGTCCCGGTTGGTCATTATATTTGTGAATTACAGGATGTGTGTAATGAACAGAGTAACAAACATTGCTCAAGGAAGCTTTTCTGTCTTCTGTTTTTGGCTCACCTTCTATAACCTTTCCCTTTGACGTAGAAACAATGCTATTTTGGTAGGGGTAATGTCCAGTAATATCTGTTGTTCAGCTAGAAGGTGCAAGTCGTGTGTTTATTTTATGATCTTGTCTTATAGGTTGACACCTATTGGCAGGTTAAATACTGACCTGCCTCCTGCCTGCACCATTTGATGTGTTGAGTATGAAGATCCCGTTGCGAGGAGTTATTCTTAGCCTGGTTTTATTCCTCTATGCCCTCATTTACGATTGCGTTGTGCATTTACAAACCTCTTGTGTACTGCTAAATGTTAATGTTTACAGCAGTTGGAAAGATACATCAGGACCAGAATTGTCAGTATTAAAATCGCTCTCATCTTCTAAGCTGTGATATTGCAGGATAAAACAATATTTTATGCCTATAGAAATGGGTTTACAAAAATAAGGGCCTAGATTCTTTATCCCTTCAAGAATACGTGCTGTCAGGAGGTGCCCATGCAATACTCTTAATAGGAGCAGAATGTATGTGAGACTTAAAGGGGTACTCACCTGGAATACATTTTGTTTTAAATCAAGTGGTGCCAGAAAGTTAAACAGATTTGTAAATTACTTCTATTTAAAAATCTTAATCCTTCCAGTACTTATCAGCTGCTGTATGCTTGTTACATATGCTTGCCCGCATGAGAATCCCAGCCCGTCACTCACCACACTCTGCTGCCGCCTCCTCTTTTGTGTCCCAGATCTGGCGCACGCATCCCCGTCTCCTAGGGAGTGCACGTGCTGGAGCTCCAAAATTTAAAGGGCCAGTATAAAGTCCCTGCACCTCCCCCACTTCCCTGCCAGAACTTCAGTGCCCCTAGCCTGAGATTAAGCATTCCTTATTGCCTATTTACCTTACCCTTGTATCCAGATCTTCCCGCTACGTTATTTGGCCTCGCACCTTTGCGGCCTGCCTTGACGTTTTACTACGATTTGCTACGTTTTACTATGCTACCGCCTTATCCTCCTGTACCTCGCCTTGCCCAACTACCTGTGTGGTCGAGCCGTGTCAGGGGTAGCGACCTGTGTGTTGCCTCTGGTGAAGACCAGCAGCACCTTAGACTCCACTCCCTGATATGGTCCGAGTCATCAGTCACAAAGGTTAGAGGATCCACATCCAGCTCCGTAACCATGCTCCACAGGAAGTGCTTTTCTTTTAGACTTTCCTTTCTGTCTGATGATCTCTGCTGACACCTCTGTCCATTTTAGGAACTGTCCAGAGCAAGAAAGGTTTGCCATGGGGATTTGCTCCTACTCTGGACAGTTCCTAAAATGGTCAGAGGTGTCAGCAGAGAACACTGTGGTCAGACTGAAAGGAAATTCTAAAAGAAAAGAACTTCCTCTGGAACGTACAGCAGCTGATAATTTCTGGAAGGATTACGATTTTCAAATAGAAGTAATTTACAAATGTGTTTAACTTTTTGGCACCAGTTGATTTTAATTTTTTTTTTCCAGTGGAGTACCCCTTTAATTTTTTTGTAGAGGATACTTGACTTGTTATCACTGTGAGTAATAGAGATGTCTACTTATTTAAAAAGACAGGTTTGCAGTGGCCATATGTCATTTTTATTGGAATGTTAGGGCAACAGGCAAAGGCCAGAGACACAGGTGCAGGGTCATGTGCATGGGTAATAAAAACTATTTGGAGGGGCTGCAACTCAATTTCTTTGGAAGTATGGAAGAATGAAGCATCATTGCACATTAAAAAACAGCCTACTGACTACTGGGTAATGTCCTTTTAGCAGAAATGTGAACAACAGACAGTCCCCCATTTGAGTACGAGGGCAATGCCAAGTGCATGGCTGTGAGCCAGATACCTGTTGCCCATCTTTCATAATTGCATTCATGAGACTAGAACTATTGAAGTAATGTGTCTACCATGTAATATCATGATGTGTAATAGTCCCACTGGTTGAGATGTTATATTTTTCAGAACAATATTTTTTTTTACTATGAATACAGCAACCGATTATTAGCAGTGCTAAAAGAGACCCAGACTTTCAGCAAGTAATGCTAAAAATGAGCATTTGCTTCCTTTGCTACATTCCTCTGCTATTCTACTCTTAATTCTGATATTATTATACCGTCATAAGGTGTAGCCGTAAGGGTTACAATAAATTGGCAAACAATTAGAAGCAACTGACCTCTGTTTTACAATAGTGAGAAAGAAAGGGAAGGGGGAAATGTCAAAAATATTGACAGGAAAGGGTTAATCGCCATTGCATTTTATAAGCCAGTCAGGGCCTAGCAGGTCTCCAGGATAAGGTTAGCTAGTGTCAGTCTTCATTGGTTTGTGTATAAGTACCAATTAGTAGAGGGTCATAATTGCAGAGCTCTATAATGTGTCAGTGATAATAGGTTATTAGAATCTGCTCGTACTGTTACATTCTTATTATCTGCATGGAATACAGATTTCCACTATGGGATCTCCGCACTGTTCAGGCATCACCATGGACAGAACGTTTCACTACAGGTAATAAAAAGGAAACTATATACAGAATGGCTTTTAAATACAATATATTAATCCCTTTGTTGTTAGGTTTGTTAATGAGTTCTGTGGCTAATGAAGACTTTGCAGATATTATTGTATTCTTCCAATCAATACATAAAAGACCAGGTAACCGGACAGATGTGTAGTTGGCGTCACGCAACTATGACCCTTGGCTCTGGTGAACATGGAGAACTCCAGATGTAGTAACCACCTTTAAAGGGGTACGAGAGCTCTTGACATCATAGCCCCGCCCCTCATGCCATCATGCCCGGCACCTCAATGCAAGTCTATGGGAGGGTGCGTGACAGCCTTCATGCCTTGCATTGAGGGGGCAGGACATGGCATTACGAGGGGGTGGGTCTATGACGTCACAAGCTCCTGGCACTGGCTCCAGCATTCAGAACAGTTTGTTCCAAACGCTGAGCAGCGGAGTGCCCCTTTAACAGGGATATTGTATGATGCTGCTTAGAGGTTCTGCTGGGATCATCTATATTGGTTTTATTAAGTATCGGAAATGACATTGGTCATTGGGTAATACAGTTTTTTTCCCTTGTATAGAAGTGTTATTAGTGATTAGTGTTGAGCGGCATAGGTCATATTCGAATATTCGCAATATTTCGTGAATATATGGACCAATATTCATCATATATTCGCAAAACTTGCATATTCGCATTATTTGCGGCCTTTTTTTTACTATGCACCATAAAATTTGCACGCACATTCACCATAAAATGTGCATGCGCATGCGCAATATCTCGTGATAAAAGAGCTAAAAGAAGGGAGGGATCAATATGCGCGAATATTCGCAAATGCGAATATGCGCATATGCAAATTTTGGGGCGCCAGCCAGTCTGGCACAGTAACTAGTATTGGATTCTTGTTTACACCACAAGCTGGAAGCAGGGAAGGATGATCTCTGTGATGTGTACTGTGAAAAAATATGTGAATATTCGAATACACGAATATGCGATAGTCACGATAAATATTCGCATTGCAAATATTCACGCCCAACACTATAATATTGATCTGTGTATAGTGGTTTCTATTTAATATAGTATAATGGTATTATTTAGTCACTGCAGTAGTAATATGTCATCCTGGTGTGATTGTATGTGTGTGACCCTGGTAAACAGTGATGTATACACTGTTTGTATGTACTCCACTGGCTGCACCCTGCTCTCAGCATTGAGCTTTAGTGTTGGGACTTGACCCTGTGTGTGTGTGTGTGTGGGGGGCTGACTTAGCTGCTCACTCACAATTGTGATCTCCATATTTACGTCACTGCTTAACAGCAAATGTCAGAGAAGTGAAGGATTGGGAATGTTGTACTTCAACTGTACAATCCGTTTGTTTATGGGGTTATTATCTTCTGCCAGTGTGATGTCATAGCCCTGCCCCCTCATGATGTCATGCTCCACCCCCTCAATGCAAGTCTGTGGGAGGGGGTATGATGGCTGCCACGCCCCCTCCCATAGACTTGCATTGAGGGGGCGGGGCACAATGACATTATGGGCGGGGTTATGATGTCACAAGCTACCGGCACCACCTCCAGCGTTCGGGACAGTTTGTTCCAAACGCTGAGCAGCAGAGTACCCCCTCTTCATTTAATCCCTACACCCCACTGTTTGGTGCAATGGACAAGCCCATAGTTTGGTTCTAAAATAGAAAAAATTACTTCTGAGCACAGTCTCTGTATTATTTATTCTTATCTTTCCGGAATTCACTGTATCTCCAAGGCACATCATTTCTTCAGCAGGAAATGAATAATGGATTTCCCTATAAACGCTGTACTGTTAGATACAAATAAATGGCCAAATTATTTTATTTATTTTTTATTCATTTAGTTATTCAGACTTAACTCTTTCATCACCACACTACATTTCTGCGGCTCACTTTTTGCGAGGAGCACTTGTTTTGCTTCTGCCATGTACCACTTGTTCAAGAAACAACCTTTAACCCCTTAACGACCACGGACGTAAATGTACGTCCTGGTTTGGCGGGACTTCCCGCACCAGGATGTACATTTACGTGCTGTGTATGACCGTGAGCATCATACACGGCAGGTTCCGGCTGCTATCAGCAGCCAGGGACCCGCCGGTAATGGCCGACAACCGCGATCACGCGGATGTCCGCCATTAACCCCTCAGATGCAGTGATCTGTACAGATCACGGCATCTGCGGCAATGCGCATAATAAAATAGATGATTGGATCACCCGCAGCGCTGCCACGGCGATCCGATCATCTGTAATGGCGGCCAGAGGTCCCCTCACCTGTCTCCCGGCGTCTCCTGCTCTGGTCTGAGATCGAGCACTATACATAGCACTGAACAGTATTAGCAATCAAAAGATTGCTATAGATAGTCCCCTATGGAGACATAAAAAGTGTAAAAAAAAAGTTGAAAAATGTAAAAATAAAAAGTAAAAAAAAAGTGAAAAATCCCCTCCTCCAATAAAAATAAAAATTTCCAGTTTTTCCCATTTTACCCCAAAAAGCTTTTTTTTTTTTAAATAAACATATTTGTTATCACCGTGTACATAAATATCTGAACTATCAAAATATAATGTTAATGATCCCGTACGATGAATGGCATAATTGTAAGAAATAAAAAAAATCCAAAAATGCTGCTTTTTAGTCACATTTTATTGAAAAAAATAATAATAAAAAATGATATAAAAGTTTTATATATGCAAATGTGGTATCGATAAAAAGTTCATATGACAGCGCAAAAAATTAGCCCTCATACCGCCTTATATATGGAAAAAGGAAAAAGTTGTAGGTGGTCAAAAGAGGGCGATTTTAGATTATTGATTTTGTACAAAAGTTTGAGATTTTTTTTAAGCGGTACAAAAATATAAAAATATCTAGCCATGGGTATCATTTTTATATTTGACCCACAGAATAAAGAACACAAGTAATTTTTACCTTAAATTGTACAGTGTGGAAACGAAACCCTCCTAAATGTGCAAAATTGTGGTTTTCATTTAAATTTCCTCCCTAAACAATTTATTTTGGGTTCGCCATACATTTTACGGTAAAACCAGAGGTTTCATTACAAAGTACAATTGGTCACGCAAAAAACAAGCCCTTATATGTGTCTGTAGATGGATATATGAAAGAGTTACGGATTTTAGAAGGCGAGGAGGAAAAAAAGAAAATGCAAAAATAAAATTGGCCTGGTCCTTAAGGTGAAAATGGGCTTGGTTCTTAAGGGATTCTCCAGCCATAACAAACGATTGCCTATCCTTAGTGCCACATTCCCTTCATCGTTTACCAGGCAAAGCTCTATACTTTTAAGAGTGCCTGGGCCTGGCATTACAGTTCAGAGTTCCACTTAGGCTAAAATACCAGGCACAGACATTACTAAGAGTGAAGAGCTGTGCATGGTAAACAATGAAGAGCACGTGACACTGACCCCTTAGTCAGCTGATCTACAGTTAGAGCCATTGATCTATCATTTTTTCCTCTTGTGGATTTTGATTAATATTTTTTTTATGTCTCGTTGTTGTTGAACACTACTTATGAGGAGAGGATCCACTATAGTATATAAGGAGCAGAGTTGCTATTGGCAACAGGCAGTGCAGCTTCCCGCTTCATATCCACACTGTGGAGCCTAGCTCAATATATTCTGAGACATAAGATGTGACATTACCAGCTTTGTTATGTTTATCAACCTGGGGACACCCAGAAATTGTTATGTAAATGAAGCCTTTTAAATGTTCCTATAGAATGTTGTAATGCCCTTAAGAGAAATAGAAATCCTTAAAGGGGTTATTCAGAATAGAAAGACAGAGTTAATTTCTTCCAAAAACTGCACCACACCTGTTCCCAGGTTGTGTGTACAGAAGTACAGAAAAAATATTACTCTATGAAGAGCTCTGCTGTCATTCTTTCTTGCATATAGATAAGGTTGTGTATGATATTACAACTTAGCTCCATTAACTTCAATGGAACTGAGCTGCAGTAGCACACGCAACCTGAAGACAGGTGTGGTGCTGTTGTTAAAAGAAATCAGCTCTGTTTTCCTAATCCTGGATAACCCCATTAACTAAACTAAAGGAAAGGTGACAGCAGACAAATCTGTATACTACTGTGTCATCAGAATGGTAGAATGGTGCAAAAAAGATTGCAAAAAAAAATGGTCTCCGGTGGCGCTGCCTTGTAGAGATCGGAATGAAGCTTCAGTCTTATAATTAAAATCTCATTTATTGTAACATAAACTGAGATGAGTTCCCCCTTTCTCAATTGCAATAATTACAGTATAAGTTGCATACAGTGAGGTGCCATTTATACAAGAAAACGGCGCAAAAAACAAAAACTCAGTACTGCCCACAAAGGGGCGTTACGAATAAAAATCACATTAACTGTTAAAATTGCATATGAGCAATTTCCTAGACATATTATACAAAGACATATATAAAAACAAAGATGGGTATAAAGAACATGTGGTTATGCAAAATCATGTTAATATTGTATAGATTTGTAATCTTTTATGAGCGTGCAATGTATTACAGTGTAAAGGTCCAAAAAACAGGGTTGGACTTTGGATTAACCAAGACGAGGCTTGGAGTTGGATGTATACGTCATATCTGGTGCTGGTACGCTAGTTCATTCACAAAACATAGTGACCAATCAGCGTGGAGCCGCTCATGACGTCACTATTGTTAGTAGCCAATGGAGCATGTTATCGGCTGGGGGAATGTACGTCGTAAAAGTCGCTCTTTGTATGGTAAATACGCTGACCAATCACTATGAAGTACGGAGCAAGGTGGCCAATCAGAATCACTTGTATTCTGTCAATGGAAAGAGACGCGAGACGCCAAAAACAGTCCTTGTTTTTCATTCTTTGGCCATATACATTGAGGACTAAAATTGAATGTACAGAGATCTTACTTCACCACGTGGTAACTCACACACAAGCACATGCACACATATACACACACACATACACACGCATATATATTCACACACACGCACACACATACACACACACACACACACACACACACAAATACACATATATATGTTCACACACAAACATACACACAATTACATACACACACATACACACATAAACACACACACATATATGTTCACACACAAACAGATACACACAATTACATATACATACATACAATTACACACACACACTTACATACACACAAACACATATACATATATTCACACACATACACAAACACACATATATTCACACACACACACACACACACATAAACACATACAATTACACACACTCACACATACACAAACATACACACACACACTTACGTACACACACATACATACGAATACACACACACACTTACATACACACGTAAACACACACATATACAATTACACACACCTACATACACACACACTTACATACGCACATAACACTCACAAACACACACACACTTACGTACACACACATACATACGAATACACACACACACTTACATACACACGTAAACACACACATATACAATTACACACACTTACATACACACACTTACATATACACATACGCTTACATAAACACATACACAATTACATACACACTCACACACATACACACAATTACACACAAACATTTACATACACACATACACATAAACATACAATTATGTACACAAACACATAAACAACTACACACACTTACATTCACACATACACATAAACACACAATTACATAAACACACACACACATATACAACTAAACACACACACACACATACATATACACACACACACACATACACACAGACTCACTAATTAACATTAAAAAAACACAGAACCAATTACATATTTTCATTCCACTGAATCAAACCATCACTAATTCAAACAAATGCAAATCTCAGTACGGCTACATCTTTACAAGACGATTCAGAGGAAGATGGCTTTTAACTGCAAAGAAAGTTCTTTATGACAAACCTAGTTCTAATGGCCATGGCTAAGCTTTGAAGAATAATGTGTTTTTCAAGACTTGTTGTTACAGATTAGCGTAAGGAAGCTATAAATAATATAGGGAGCAATGTAGAAGACAGGGAAAGTGTATGGTGCCAGCCCTTTACATGTTGGATTAGGGCCCGTTCACACTGAGGAATTCACGAGGAATTTACACAAGTAATTCCTTGTGAATTCTCAGCTTGAAAAAATACAACATCTCTTCTTCCCATAGAGCTTAAAGGACACCTGTAGTGCAAGACTTTTATATATCCCTGTGCCCGGGCCTCAAAAATAAACAAAATAAACTTGAACTCACCTTCCTATGTTCGCCTGTTGGTCTGATACAGGCCTCACGGTCCGGCGGTGCTAACCTCATTCAACTTCCTGGGGACGGGGACGCCGCAGAGCCGTCGGCGTATCACCAGAGCTCCTTACATGGCAGTGGGCTCAGCCTATCACCGGCTGGGGAGGGACATCGCTGCGGCCGGTGACATGCCGACGGCTCTGCAGCATCCCCGTCCCTAGGAAGTTGAATGAGGTTAGCACTGCTGGACCGTGAGGCCTGTACCGGACCAACGGGGGAACGTAGGAAGGTGAGTTAAAGTTTATTTTGTTTATTTTTGAGGCCCGGACACAGGAATATATAAAAGTCTTGCACTACAGTTGTCCTTTAAAGTATTTTGTTCTTTCTTGTTCAAACTGCGGAAATTCCGCTTGTGTAATTCCGCAGTGAAATTCCTCTCCGCTTGAAGAAAGAGTATGTTCATTCTTCAAGTGGAATCCACAGGCAGAATCTCATAGAACTCAATTGTAAAAAAAAAATTCCATCCGCCACTGCTTTCATGTAGAATATGCACGGAATTTGCGTGGAGTTCGCGAGAAAATTCAGCGCAAAAAAGGGAAATTCGAATTGGTGGTTGTCGTCCAGCAAAAAAGAAAACAAAAAACAGTTTCCTCCTATATTTCCGTGCTGAATTCTGCGTGTAATTCCGTGCAAGTGTTTTGCAGAAAAGGAAATTCTGCGGCGGAATTTTTAAGCGAGAATTCCTTGCCAATTCCTCAGTGTGAATGGGGCCTTATAAAGCAAAGAAAATATATGCATAAACCAGATTTCCACGAAGGAGATTTATCATTGTTTTCAAACGTATGGCTTTAATATGACAATTTTTTTTTTTACTTACTTTTGCTTACATGCGACCTATTTATCGCATAGTCACACGACCTTGATAAATGAATTACACGTGAGTAAAACTCGGGAAACCTGCTTACAAAAGCATTTTTTAAAGCAGAAAAGTTTTTCCTTATGTTAATAGCTGACGTTCTTTATCAACCCTAACGTTGCTAGAGAGTGACGGGGAGGGGGGGGGGTGGCGTACCGTATCGGGTGACACCCTGGCTGGCCTGACTGGCCCTAAATAGCCATACCATGGTGACCAACAACGGGAAGAACACCTTGTCTGCGCTGCGACAAGGAAGCCTGAGACATGCACCCTGCATGGCACACGTGTTCAATTTGGTTGTCAAGCAGTTCCTGAAGTATTCCCCCCATCAGCATGACAACCTAATAATGGGAAGGAAACTTTGCATGCACTTCAGCCACTCATACACCGCAAAGCACACCCTCCTTGAGCTGCAGCGTCAGAACGGCATCCCCCAACATAGTCTGATTTGCGATGTTTCCACACGTTGGAATTCCACCCTCCATATGTTGGACAGAGAAAAGCCATCACCGATTTCTTGATGATCCAAGCGGATAGGGATACTCCCCTGTGTAACTTCAATGTGAACCAGTGGCAGCTCATACGCTCAAACCTGCCATTTGCTCAGGCCCTTTGAGGAAGCCACATTATTAGTAAGTCACCAGGATTACGGAATGAACAACGTCATTCCACTGCTTCATCTACTACAACACGTTTTGGAAATGATGGATGGTAAGGGCCACATGAGCCCTGTGGGGGCTGAACTGGAGGAGGAGGGGAGGGTTACAGTGGAGCACAGTTTAGGTTTCGCTAGATAGGCGGTTATTCTAATCTGACCGGAGAGGAGGAGCAGGAGCAGCTAGAGGGTTATGAGGAAGGCGAGACAGAGGACCCATACACACCGTGGCATTATAGAGTGGAGATAAAGGCAGGGAGTCCCTCTGAGTCACTTGCACAAATGACACGATGCATGCTCACTTGCTTGCATAGTGACCACCGAACTGTCACCATTCGGCAGCAGGATGACTTCTGGCTCTCAACCTTATTGGACCCTCGCTACCGGCACAAAATGGGGGCCTTTTTTACACCCACTGAGAGGGAGGACAAACTGACCTACTACATAGGCATCCTATGTAGTCAGTTGGCCGATGCCTATCTGCGCTGTCGTCCATCCTCTCGCATGTCTGACTCGGGGGGCCTCTGCGCTCACCTTCCATTACCATGCTTGTTGGGGGGGGGGGGTAATGGTAGAAGCGGTACCAGCTCCATCAGCAGCAGCCTGAGTCTACAGTCGCTGATGAGTAGCTTTCTTCAACCGCATAGTGAAGCAACTCATCTGCAGCAGCTAGACCTGGAGAAGGACCTGAACCAGCAGGTGGTGGCATACCTTGACACGCCCATGCCAACACACCTTGAAGATCCTCTGGACTTCTTGGCAGCAAAACTTGATTTGTGGTCGCAACTAGCACTTCAACTAGCACTCTTATGAGGCCGGATGAAGTTCCATTGCACGAAATCAACCGATTAATCGCCTCCTGAGCTTCCCTTATAGATCTCTGCCTTATGAATATGATTTGAGCCTCGCAGCAGTCAGCGTTTGAACGGTGAGTTGCCGGACTTATTCCTTTCTTACATATATTGTGTGTACTACTTACCTGGGTCCTGGTTTGAACAATGGATTGCCACTATCATGCTTATTAAGTATATTGACTATTTTTGATATGCTCTTACATATTTTTGCACTTTATATACCGTTAGGTGCCACCCTTTTTTCTTTTTCTGTATTAATTATATTATTTACAAATCTGTTTAACTTTCTGGCACCAGTTGATTTAAAAACAAAAGGTTTTCCATCGGAGTACCCCTTTAAATATGTTTAGCACTATCCATATTTGTGAAGTGTTGGTGTGGCACCATGGTCAATCTACTCTGATGCATCAGGCAAATCCTGGAAATCCTGGATGATACATGCCTGATTCATCTTCACAAAGGTCAGTCTCTCCACATTTTTTGTGGACAGACGAGTTCTCCTTGGGGTTACTTTGGCTCCCACCACATTAAACACTCGCTCTGATGGCACACTACTGGCCAGGCAGGACAGTTTTCCAGGGCAAACTCTGCTAGTTGTGACCACAAATCAAGTTTTGCTGCCAAGAAGTCCAGAGGATCTTCAAGGTGTGTTGGCATGGGCATGTCAAGGTATGCCACCACCTGCTCCAGGTCTACCTGCTGCAGAGGAGTTGTCTCACTATGCGGTTGAAGAAAGCTACTCATCAGCGACTGTAGACTCAGGCTGCTGCTGATGGAGCTGGTACCGCTTCTGCCATTACCCCCCTCCCAACAAGCATGGCAATGGAAGGTGAGCGCAGAAGCCCCACCAAGTCAGACATGCAAGAGGATGGACGACGGCGCAAATAGGCATCGGCCAACTGACTACATAGGATGCCTCTGTAGTAGGTCAGTTTGTCCTCCCTTTCAGTGGGTGTAAAAAAGGCCCCCATTTTGTGCCGGTAGCGAGGGTCCAATAAGGTAGAAAGACAGAATCTCTCTGCTGCCGAATTGTGACAGTTCGGTGGTCACTATGCAAGCAAGTGAGCATGCATCGTGTATGTAATACATATCCTCAATACTTTGCACACTAACACTTTTACAAAAGAAACCATCTTATTCTGCTTACCTGCCTCAACTAATATTCTGATCCTGCCACACATCAGGTTCTCCTTTTTTCACCCACCTTCGTCACCAAGTACTGGTATTGCCACCCACCACACCACTCTGTCGCCGGGTCACTTTCAGGACTCCTGAGGCTGCTGCTGCTGCCACCTCCAGGCTGTCTCATTCTGCCACCATAGGTTCTCCTCATGCTGATGCCAGCTCCAGGCTGTCTCATTCTGCCACCATATGTTCTCCTAATGCTAATGCCAGCTCCAAGCTGTCTCATACTGCTACCATATGTTCTTCTCATGCTGCTGCCACCTCCAGGCTGTGTCATTCAGCCACTATATGTTCTCCTCATGCTGCTGCCACCTCCAGGCTGTGTCATTTAGCCACTATATGGTCTCCTCATGATTCTGCCACCTCCAGACTGTATCATTCAGCCACTATATCTTCTCCTCATGCTGCCACAAACTCCAGGCTGTGTCATTCAGCCACTATATGCTGCTGCCAACTCTAGGCTGTGTCATTCAGCCACTATGTGGTCTCCTTATGCTGCCTCCAACTCCAGGCTTTGTCATTCAGCCACTATATGTTCTCCTCATGTTGATGCCAGCTTCAAGCTGTTCCTTACTGCCACCATATGCTCTCCTCATGCTGCTGCCACCTCTAGGCTGTGTCATTAAACCACTATATAGTCTCCTCATGCTTCCGCCACCTCTAGGCTGTCTCATTCAGCCACTGTATGTTCTCCTCATGCTGCTGCGAACTCCAGGCTGTGTCCTTTAGCCACTACAGTGATCCCTCAACTTACAATGGCCTCAACATACAATAGTTTCAACATAAAATGGTCTATTCTGGACCATTGTAACTTGAATTCAGACTCAACATACAATGCGATGGACAGTCCAGATATGTGAAACATGTCAAGAATGGACCAATCAGAATGGGCATTCACTGGTAAAACACCTGTATTACTGAAGCAAAGCATATGTCTGGTAGCGCCCCCTAGAGTACAGGGAGGTATTACATGTTCTGTACTACTCTTTACCTGTGTCAGGGTTAGTTGCTCCTTTGGACACCAGGTGAGGGCGGCTCCATATAACTTTTTTAGGACACTGTGTGTACTGTACAGGACCCTGAAGAAGCTCCTGTCCTCTACATAGACAGTGATTACAGCATCCAGCAGATCTGTCTTACTTTTATATGTAAATACTTTCTTTATCTGTATTACTTAACTACTTATTTTTGTTTAATCCTCACTTTTTCCTATTTTTGGATGACATTTTGGTGCCTTCAGAACCAATTACCAGGTTTCCATAGAGTTATGGTCTAAACATACAATGGTTTCAACATACAATGGTTGTTCTGGAACCAATTGTACCTTGAGGGACCACTGTATATGCTTCTGCCAACTTCATGCTGTGTCATTCAGCTTATGTGGTCTCCTCATGCTGCCGCCAATTCCAGGCTGTGTCATTCAGCCACTATATGTTCTCCGCATGCTGCCGCAAACTACAGGCTGTATCATTCAGCCACCATTTGCTGCCACCAACTCCAGGCCGTGTCATTCAGCCACTGTGTGGTCTCCTCATGCTGCCGCCAACTCCAAGCTGTGTCATTCAGCCACTTTATGTTCTACTCATGCTGCCGCCACCTCTGCGCTTTGTCATTCAGCCACTATATAGTCTCCTCATGCTGCCGCCAACTCCGGGATGTGTCATTCAGCCACTATATGGTCTCCTCATGCTACCGCAACTTCCAGGCTGTGTCATTCAGCACTATATGTTCTTCACATTCTGTCGCAAACTCCAAGCTGTGTCATTCAGCCACTATATGTTCTCCTCATGTTGCTGCCACCTCCACGCTGTATATTTTAGCCCTTATATGGTCTCCTCATGCTTTCGCCACCTCCAGGCTGTGTCATTCAGCCACTATATGTTCTCTTTATGCTGCCGCAAACTCCAGGCTATATCATTCATCCACTATATGCTGCCGCCAACTCCAGGCTGTGTTATTCAGCCACTATGTGGTCTCCTCATGCTGCCGCCAACTCCAGGCTGTGTTATTCAGCCACTATGTGGTCTCCTCCTGCTGCCACCTACTGCATGCTGTGTCAATCAGCCACTATATGGTCTCCTCATACTGATGCCACCTCCAGGCTCTGTCATTGTCCCACTCTGCGATTCTAATAGCGACACCTCTAATCTGCATGTCATACTGAATAACAGTATTATTACACTAACCCAGCACAAACCCTATGTGTGTTACAGCAAGGCAAAGTGTTCTGCACCCCTGTAGGCCAGAAATAGCAGTTTTTAATAGCGATTCGCAGCAAATAAATTCGGACCAAAAACATTTTTGGGGAAAATTCCTCGAATTGGTAGAATAGAATTTTTCAAAAATTCGCTCATCTCTAATACTGAGTGCTGCACTTGGGCATCTTCAGAGATGTGCCCAGTTATCAGACACTTATCCCCTATCCTGAGGATAAAGGATGTTTTTAATCACTGGACAACCCCTAACTGAACATAAAAACTGCAGAAATGGGAGTGAACTATGTCACATGAAAATCAGGACTTTCTTATTGGCGCTTCTCCTTCTGAAATGATGCTTCTGCAGCACTCCGTGGTAGTGATAAAATCTGTAGTTTATTAAGCACAATAAACTACAGATTTTATTATGACCATGGAATGCTGCAGAAGCATCATTTCAGGAGGAGAAGCGCCAATTAGAAAGTCATGATTTTCATGTGACGTAGTTCACTCCCATTTCTGCATTTTGAACCGGCTGACCTGGAGTCACCTGGACAGAACAATGCGGCTCGCTGGCCTCCATTGCGATTCTACATTCCATCCCAGGTGTTGTGCCCTTAGCACAACACTCTCTGGTAAGCTTTCAATTTTATTTTGCAGAATATTGCCATCTAAAACCCCCTACACTAGGAGCGCACCTGTGTTTTTCTCTTTATTTTGTCTAGTGAATATAAAAACTGTCACCTTATAGAGGGAGAGGAGGACAACTAAGTTCAGGGTCGCTTTAAACAGGAATCACATAATGGGAATCGGTTGGATAGGTCAAAAGTTGGAAATAACAAGGGTGGAAGATGCAACCAGTGTAATTCATTTAATGGCTCTAAAATGATGCACTGGGGTCCACATTAAAGATGTATCAATTACTTAATTACCTGTATGTGGTGTATTGTTGATGTAATTGTTACTTTATAGGTAAGACAATGCAGCCACTTCGCATCTGTTTCTCTGAGCATAATAGGTCTGCAAGTACAGGAAAGGGCAGTCCCAGACTTATGGACCATATATGCACAGTTTACATGGGGGATACTTCTAGTTTATTGGTTTAAAATGTATTGATAGGATAAGAAATGGGGGAGATTGTCATAAATTATTACAGAAAAAAAAGTTAATGTTGAGTCCTTTAGGTCTTATTCAGCGCAGCTCTAATGGGACCAGCGACAATGAATATTCAAATTTTTTGAATGAATGAATATTCAGAATGTGGACTCATTTTCCGCTCTGTAAAAAAATCAGCAAAATAGACACATTAACTCATGCAATGCCAGTCACTATACCTCTATCATTATAGTAGCTGTGAGAGCTCATAGTCTTGCTGATTTTTTTACAGAGTGGAAAATGAGTCCACATTCTACAATGAATCTCCGCTATGAGAAACTTTTCAAGTACTATGTTATTTTTTCATTTACATGTGTTATGTTTAAATCTATACTATGTGTTTTGAATGACAATAGTAATTAGTGATGACGTGGTTACTGTGAACCGGATGCAATTATATAAGGTGTATCTCAACAGTTACCTGCACATGGTTGACAAAGGCTATTGAGCCGTAACGCGTACCTGCCTGTATGCTATGCATGTTGCATAAATAAATTACTGAGATTTCACAAGCAATTGAGTGCCGGGACCATTTCTTCATTTGGATCATTGTTATATTTGGTCCTCGGGCACCAACTACCTATTTGCAGTTCCGACCTTCTCTGGACTTTCATTTAGAAACACATCCATACTGTTATTATGTTATTTTATGTACTTACATAATTGTGTGTATATATTTTTATTAAAATTGCTGATATTTAAATGGTGGGGCTTAGGTGCTACATAAGGGTCAGATGAAGTATACTGCGACATCAGACACGGTCATCGTTTTTACTTGCCAGCAAGTATTTGCAAGTGGTAAGTGCCGCTATTGGTTTTATTCTCTTGTGGACTTAAATTTATAATTTGGGTTTCTATATGTCTGATTGTTATTAAGCACCACCTATGAGTTGCTATTGGCAGAAAATAGCAGACAGCGTTGACAGCCAGTTTTGTATCAAGACTGTGGGGCATAACTCGATATAGCATATTGAACTGAGAAATGAATATCCTTTGACTGTGCTTTATTTTTCAAACTGCGCCACACCTGTCCTCAGGTTGTGTGTGGTATTACAACTTGACTCCATTCATTTCAATAAAACTAAGCTGTAAAAAACACACACCACCTAAGGACAGGTGTAGTACTGTTGTTTAAAGAAATCAGATCATTTTAAAATTCTGGACAACCCCTTTAACTAAACTAAGGAAAAGGTAACAGCCGACAAACCTGTACACTACTGTGTCCTCAGAACGGTGTCTAAGAGTTAGCTGTGGACCTGCCATCACATGGCAGGACAGTTTTCCATCCTTTCGACATAAACATTGAGGGCTAACAGTATATTCATGTGTATACAGGGATCTTAATAACCTAAAGGAATTCATACAGAAAGTACTATAAATTGAAAAATTGTATCACTTTTCTTTATACTATGACCTTTGAGAGGTCCAACAGTGAAATCAGAAAGAAGTAGGGTTCCCATCCATATACTCCCCCTAATGTTGAGTAAACATGAAGAGGACCCCACTAGTTTAACTTTGATTGGTTATGTCCATATATACACTGCTCAAAAAAACAAAGTGAACACTTAAACTACACAATGTAACTCCAAGTCCATCACACTTATGTGAAATTACTCTGTCCACTCAGGAAGCAACACTGATTGACAATCAATTTCACATGCTGTTGTGCAAATGTAACAGACAACAGGTGGAAATTATAGGCAATTAGCAAGACACCCCCACTAATCAGTTCCTATGCTTCCTGGCTGATGTTTTGGTCACTTTTGAATGTTGGCGGTGCTTTCACTATAGTGGTAGTATGAGATGGAGTCTACAACCCACACAAGGGGCTCAGGTAGTGCAGCTCATCCAGGATGGCACATCAATGTGAGATGTGGCAAGAAGGTTTGCTGTGTCTGTCAGCGTAGTGTCCAGAGCATGGAGACGCTACCATGAGACAGGCCAGTACATCAAGAGACGTGGAGGAGGGCGTAGGAGGGCAACAATGCATCAGCAGGACGGCTACCTCTGCCTTTGTGCAAGGAGGGGCAGGAGGCGCACTGCCAGAGCCCTGCAAAATGACCTCCAGCAGGCTCCAAATGTGCAGGTGTCCACTCAAACTGTCAGAAACAGACTTCATGGGTGTGGTATGAGGGCCCGACATCCACAGGTGGGGATTGTGCTTACAGCCCAACACCATGCAGGACATTTGGCATTTGCCAGAGAACACCAAGATTGGCAAATTCGCAACTGACGCCCTGTGCTCTTCACAGATGAAAGCAGGTTCACACTGAGCACATGTGACAGATGTAACAGAGTCTGGAGACGCCGTGGAGAACGTTCGGCTGCCTGCAACATCCTCCAGCATTACCGGTTTGGCGGTGGGTCAGTAATGGTTTGGGGTGGCATTTCTTTGGGTGGCTGCAAAGCCCTCACAGCCCATGTGTTTTCCCGAGGTTGGCCCTGGGTTCCTCCTAATGCAAGACAATGCTAGACCTCCTGTGGCTGGAGTGTGTCAGCAGTTCCTGCAAGAGGAAGGCATTGATGCTATGGACTGGCCCACCCGTTCCCCAGACCTGAATCCGATTGAGCACATCTGGGACATCATGTCTCGCGCCATCCACCAATGCCATGTTGCACCACAGACTGTCCAGGAGTCCATGATTTTAGTCCAGGTCTGGGAGGACATCTCTAATGAGATGTGTTATCTTAGTGTTCCCTTTATTTTTTTTTTTGAGCAGTGTATCTAATGACAGATTACCCTAGAATGACCATACACATCCACTTATTTATTTTCTATTCTTTTGTGTTCACTAGGATTTGGTCAGGGTGTGGTAGCCCTTTTGGGTGTCTCTCCTGCCAGTCTAGGGGAGGTGTGTGCAGCCATTAGGTTCCTCACTTCCCTGTCATGCCCCTGCCATGCCCCGGCAGGAATGCTGAACCGGTTTTACTGGTTCCTAGGTGGCAACTTTGTTAACGTCAAGTTGTTCGCCAGCAACACTTTTCGGTCCCTGAGTAGCTTCGGCGAAAGGGGACATTGTACCTAGAAATTTTCAGGTGCCTTTTGGCCCGGAGGCCTTCTCACCTTTCGGAGAAGGGCTTGCAATAGACTGCTTCCTCGTGCACCTTTTTGTGTGAACACTTGCTTTTTTTTACTTGCACTTGGGTGATTTGAAAGTACATACCTCAGCTCATGACATTACCTTCACATCTCAGTACTGCGCTGTTCCAGACAACATTTCCTTCTTTTAAGATACAGGTGATGGTTTCTGAGCCATGTGTCCGGATAAAGCCATCATCACATAGGAAGGACACTGAGTTTCCCAGCTGCAAGCTCTCTCCAAACCTCTTTCCATTCACTGGTACGCCAGGATCAGGGCATTCATTGTGTCTGAAAGCTGGATAAGAAGATACACAGAAGTTAAGGAGAATTTCTATCAGTTCTATCTCATTGGTTAAGATTAATTGATGCATTTGTGCTAATATTGTTAACAATGGAAACCGACTGTGTCACATATTGCGTCAAACCTGACCAGAAATTAACCGCTGGTATAAATGAGTCTAAACCTTTATATAAAAGTTACTGCACAGAGGAGGGGATGAAATGAGACAAGCCAGTGGAGATCATAAATTATCCACACTATTTACAATCCATCAAGCAGGTCATTGAGATTATCATCAATTTATGGCTGGAAATAGTTCTATGAATCATGCTCCATAATGGAGTGCCTGGCTAAATGCAGCTCTTAATTAATGGGGATTTTTATTTGCTCACCTCTCTCTTTATTTAATGCTGGGTTAACACAATGTACTTTCATGCATATGATGGATATTGCTATACATTTATGAATAAATAATTCCCACCAATTCTAAATATTAGTTAGTCTTTAGTCTTTATCGGCCTTCACTTAAGCGAAGCAATGAGGAAGAGATGGAAAAGAAACCGAGTTTAAGTCCCAAAGAAGGATCCAGCTGCTGTGTTTGGCTGCTCTAGATGTAGAAAAACAAGGTCATATACTTCATGCCTGGTTCTCACAGAAGCTTTGCCGCTGCAACATTATCCCTACAGGAAGCCGCATACATAGAAAAATCTGTTTGGTATCAGCAACTGTGGCTGAAACAATAATGTGAAAATACAATATGGGGCAACAGTTGGCATAGGAAGCTGCAATGCAGATGTCCACACAAAGGCATATTATGTTGCAGTGTTTTGCATTCAATGATGAGTAGCCACACAATTCATTAAGTAAAAGAAAGAACAATCTTCATGCTAAGCCTATTTAACAGTATTATGACTCTTCCTGTACATAGTATTATACCTACGTATTTTGCTCTTTGTTGCTGGACACAGACTGAATATTTCATGAAAAAAAACATACATGATATCATACATATATTCAGTCAACAAAGAACTCTGCATAAAGCATTTAAGGAAAGAATTGTAAAACAAATGAGCAATTTTGCACATGCACGAGCATAGACCAAGAAACCACTAGTAAGTAAAATGTAGATTCAGTAGGCAGGTATATATAATTAATTTTCATTTATAACTGTTATTTTACACAATAGTAATTGTGTAAAATAACAGTTTTTAGCAATTAAATAAATCACATAACACAACATCTTGGTGGGGTAATACATATATCCTACCTTTGCCATGCAAGTTCATCAGCAGGCTACAGATGTCTATTTTTGCATTTATCTTTAAAGGGTACTCTGCCCCTAGACATCTTATCCCCTATCCAAAGGATAAGATGTCTAATCTTCGGGGGACCCCCCCGATCTCTGGGTCAGCAGTGGCCAAGCCGGGTGAATGGCCATGCGGGGCAGAGGCTTGTGACATCACGGTATTGCCCTGCCGCTCGTGATGTCACGACCATGTCCCCTCAATGCAAGCCTATGGAAGGGGGCGTGACGGCCACCACGCCCCCTTCCGTAGACTTGCATTGAGGGGGCATGGCCGTTACATCACGAGTGGGGCATGACCGTGATGTCACAAGCCTCTGGCGCTGCACCTAATGCTCTAAATGAACACCGGGTGCAGCAGGCAGATCGAGGGGGTCCCCAGTGGTGGGCCCCCCATGATCAGACATCTTATCCACTATCCTTTTGATAGGGGATAAGATGTTTAGGGGCAGAGAACTTGTATACTAAAATGGTCACTAACCTTTTAATAGACTTTAGGATAAGCTGTCATGTGTGAGTATGTATGTGAAGTAGCAGTATTTCTGGGCATTATTTAACTTGTATACGTTTTTAATCAGTTTTTCCCTCCGCAGGCCCTCCCATTCTATTTTTAATTGTCCCAGAGCTAGTAGGTGGAGACTAGCTTCAATGATGTCTCTTATATAATGTACATACTAAAGAAGGAATACTGCTCCTCTATGCCTCTATAGTATACCCTCAGAAGCAGCAGCATGAGGGACATTTTAGAGCATTACTGAGCAGTTTTTGCTGTGAATCAAGCACTTATGTAAGATATAACAATCACTAGATCTTTTAGTAGCTACTGTTTGTCTCCCTCTGTCCCTGTCTCACTTAGCAGCTAACTTCTCCTTCCCCACTCCTTTGCATAGACTTGTGGACAGGGCCGGACTTGCTTACCGGGATAGCCGGAATATTCCCGGTAGGCCGCTGCCCTGTGGGCCGGCAGTGGCTCGAGCGTAGGCTGCCTGAGTCCCGACAAGTCACTGTGTCAGTCTGTCAGGACCTGTTTACTCCTCAGCTGCAGCATCACACACAGATCCTGAGGCTCCTGACAGCTGATACAGTGAGCGGAGGTCCGGAGGACTGCGGTACAGAGTCTGTAATGGGAGCTGTACAGACAGTACTCTCCCCTCTACTCTCTGCCTCCTCACTGCTCCTGGCCCCTCCTCCTGTCCCCACAGTGACTGCAGCTGCTCGGGGGAAGATCTACTATACTGGGTGAGAGGAAAAGGGAACCAAATGTTATTACTATGTAAGGGAAAGGGTGGGAGTCCTGTTATGTGGTGTGTGTGTGTGAGAGTCTGGTAAGAGGGGGACCTTTGATGTGTGTGTGGGGGGGGGGGGGGCGCTGCAGAAGGGGACCTGTGATGTGAGGGGCTGCAAATGGGGGTGGGGGACCTGTGATGATAGGGGCTGTAAAGGGGGGGAACTGTGATGTTAGAGGGCTGCAAAGGGGGGACCTGTGATGTGGGGGGTCTGCAATGGGGGGACCTGTGGTGTGGGGGGGCTGCTAAGGGGGGACCTGTGGTGTGTGGGGCTGCAAAAGGGGGACCTGTGATGTGAAGGGTTGCAAGGGGGGGGGACTGTGATGTTGGGGGTCTGCAAAGGGGGGAACCTGTGGTGTGGGGGGCTGCAAAGGGAGGACCTGTGATGTGGGGGGCTGCAAAGGGGGGGGGGGACCTGTGATGTGGGGGGCTGCAAAGGGGGGAACTGTGATGTGAGGGGCTGCAAAGGGGGGGGGGGCTGTAATGTTGGTGGGTGCTGGTGGAGAGGGGAGACCAGTTATGTGGGACCTGTGATATGGGGAGCTGGAAAGGGGTTACCTGTGATGTTGGGGGCTGAAGAGAGGATGCCTTTGATGTAGGGGGCTGTGATGTTGGGGGCTGGAGACGGGGGGACTTGTGATGAGGGGGGGGAACTGTAATGTGGGGTAGGGGGTAGGTTATGGGAAGAGGAGACCTTACTACTTTGTAAGGGAGGGGCACTTTGGTTCACTCTTTTTTTTTTGCAATTTAAGTTGTTTATTCATTATTTTTAAATAGCTATATTTGTTTATATTTAACTACAGTTAAGGGGAACCTGTTATCAGTTTTATGTTGCCCAAACAGCAGACATCACGATCCCAGGACACTAAGACACTCGGTCATTCAAAGTAATCTTAGTTTCTAAATGCCACCAGACCCGGTAATTAGTAGTGTTGCTCGCGAATATTCGCAATGCGAATTTTATTCGCGAATATCGTGAATTCGCGAATATTCGCGAATATAGCGCTATATATTCGTAATTACGAATATTTTTTTTTTTTTTTTTTTCCACAGTACACATCACAGTGATCATCCCTCTCTGCTTCCAGCTTGTGTGGTGTAAAGAAGGCTCTAATACTACAATGTGAGACTGATGTGCGAATTTTCACATATGCGAATTTTCGTATATGCTAATTTGCGCATATGCGAATATTTTCGTGTGTTTATTTTGCAGATGCGAATTTTCGAATATGTTAATTTTCGCATATACGAATTTTCATTTATGCGAAAATAAAACGGGAATATTACGAATATGCGAATATTCGCGAATATATGACGAATGTTCGTCCATATATTCGTGAATATTCGCGAATTCGAATATGGCCTATGCCGCTCAACACTAGTAATTAGTCCTTAGGGTAGGTGACGCATCTTTCCCTGTATCAGTGGTCTCCAAACTATGGATCTCACGCTGTTGCTAAACTAAAACTCCCAGTAAAACGTCAACTCCCAGCATGCACAGAGCGTTGTTGGAACAGCTAACAGTCCACAGTTTGGAGACCTGGGGGAGATTTATCAAAGCCTGTGCAAAGGAAATGATTCCCAGTTGATTAGTGAGTGCTTCCAATAATTTTCTACTGTGAGATTGTTATGCTCACTACTATAAACTATTGGGATAGAGCACCCCATCTGTATGCAGGAACCTGCAAAGTCGGGAAAAGGTGTAGTGTTTGACTTTGTAATGCTGACCACTGTCTTCCAGGGTCTCCGTATACACTGCTAGAGACAAGAGAGACATGTCAATCAAGCCGGCTGGGCAGGGAGCAGCCGCCAGGACCCACCCCTGTGACTATTTACCTGTATTCTTGTAGCATTTTCAAACTATGTCTCTGTGTAATTTGTGTCCCTGGCACTTTTGGTTAGGTGACGTGACATGGCCAGCCATCCAATCAGCGCCTGAGGGTGGACATTGCTTCGGCCCGTAATTGAATGAGCAGCTGTGTGAGATCACATAACCTGACCTAGTAGTGCTGGACACTGGGAACTGAGTTCCATGATTCTGGTGGTAGCTCAAGTGCAAAAAAGAGGGGGTTGCTTTTATTTTAATTTTTTTACTGTTTTTCCCAAGGGGATTTTACATAGAGTTAAAGGGGTACTCTGGCGCTTAGACATGCGTGATCACGAGGTCCCGCCGCTGGAGACCCCTGTGATCTTGCACGCCACACCCCGTTAAAATCAGTTCCCGGAGCGTGTTCACTACGGGTCTGATTACTGTCGATCACAGGGCCGGAGTGTTGTTACGTCAAGGCTCCGCCCCATGTGATGTCACGCTCCGCCCCCTCAATGCAAGCCTAGGGGAGGGGGCATGACAGCTGTCACGCCCCCTCTCATAGGTTTGCATTGATGGGCGGAGCGTGATGTCACACGGGGGCGGAGGCATGATGTCACATGGGGGCGGAGGCGTGACGTCACATGCCGCCGGCCCCGTGGTCGCCGGTAATCAGACCCAGAGCGAAAATGCTCCGGGGACTGATTTTAACTAGGGTGCTGCATGCAAGATCACGGGGGTCCCCATCGGTGGGACCCCCGCGATCAGGCATCTTATCCCTTATCCTTTGGATAGGGGATAAGATGTCTAAGCGCCGGAGTACCCCTTTAATACCACATTACTATCTTGTATGTTGAGGCTGCACCCCTTTGACTTCAGGGCGCAGCCACAACATAGTTCTCTTATAGAGGCATGGCAAATCAAGTGCCAGGCTTCCCTGTCCCTTCCCTGCAGCCAGTGACTGCTACAGTGACGCAATGCTGTGGGGCTGGTATGACAATTTTTCCAGGGCTGGTTTTTAGCCTCAGTCCGGCCCTGCTTGTGGGCATCATGGAACCTGTTTGCTTAGTGAACTGATCATCTGTTTTGTATATGCCAACTTTTAGCAATTTTAGCTTGATAAGTAAAAAAAATATGTGTTTTGCTGTATAGGATATATTACAAAGTTTGTTTGCTTATTCCCTTGCACTACTGATTTAGTTTGCTGAAAGGTTAGTGACCATTTCATAAATCCCTAGAGTGGTCAGAGATCTGTTTTTCCCTGCTCCAATTCCCAGCTTTAGCATAAAGGCTTGCTGCTGCCAACTACCACTGGAAAAACACATGGGAGCTTACTGCATATTGTCTTATTATACAGTTCTATGCACAACAGTATGCAGTAAGCTCCTAGACTATCTCCAGTGGTATATGCAAACAGTAATGATATTTATATTTATATGGAGCTCCAACTGCTATAAAGATTATATAGCTAATTATATATTATAGATTATATAGCTAATTATATATTATTTACCTAATTATTACCTAAAAACAACATTGTACCCCACAATTATTCAATAAAAATGAATCTATTTTTTAAATATGTCTAATAAATATTTTCTTGATAAAAATTGATCCCTCCCAATATATTTTGTACTATAGCAATTAGCCTTAATTTTAATTGTTTTTAGTTGTATTGTGTACATTATCATGGCCCATAGTCCATTTAATGGGCCCCAAAAAAATACCAATTGCTAAATTAAACTGATTTAAACTACTGTACAACATTTAAAACTGCAGAGTCACGTGCATGTAGTAGAACTCACTGGTAAATGTGATATTAAATCCCCGCTTTTCAGTGGAATGGTCAGTCTGGAACTCCAGTCTTAACACATGACCGCTGCTTGTCAATGAAGGTGGTACTTGGTTCCCTGAGAAAGTGCCCAAGACAGGTGATTCCGGAGAGCCTCCATCTTTTACTGCTAGGAAGTCAAACTGGGGTTCAACGTCAAAGTCATTGAATGCCAAGTGGATTCGGCTCTCAGGCTTGGCTATGATCAACCACACACAGTGCAGGTGATTGCTGTATTCTTCTGGGTAGTTTGGAGACAGAACGTTTCCAGATGGGGTGGTGAAATTAAAGAAGCATGAAACTGTAAAAAATCAGACAGTAGCAAACAATGTCAAAAATACATTACTTAATTTTTTTTTGTCTTCAAGATACAAATCAATAGATTGACAAGCAATTAAATACAGAATGAAAATTATACCTAGTGAATAATGTGCGTGTGTGTATTTGTGAAAAAAGCATTTTTAATCTCATGATATGCTTTTCCTGTCTGTATACTGAAATATTGTTATATGAATAATATAATAAGATAACTACCGTATTTTTTTGCGTATAAGACGACTGGGCGTATAAGATGACCCCCAACTTTTACAGTTACCCCCAACCTTTACAATAAAATACCCGCCGTATAAGACTACCCCTCTACCGTGATATGGTACCTTACCATTGTTCCCCCACACTGGGTTGTCAGCATAGTTTCCCCCACACTAGATAGGCAGCATAGAGCCCCCCCACATTAGGTTGGCAGTATAGTTCCCCACATTAAGCTGTAGTTCCCACACATTAGGTTGGCAGTATAGTTTCCCCACATTAGGTAGGCAGTGGACCCCACAGACATACAGCCTTCAGCCATATAAAGTGTATGGCTGGAGTCTGTATGTCTGTGTACTGCCCCACTTCAGTGCTCTGACCACTGCTCCTCCTCGTTGCACCGAAGATGATGTGCCCCTGGTAACTTACCATGTCCGCGCGTCCTTGCTGCTCCGTTCTGCTGTTGCTATGGGCGCACTCATGAGACGTCAGTGACGTTCCTGCGTGTTCTACCTCCCAGCAGCCCCAGCATTTTTAAAGTTAACTTGGGGCCGCAGAAAGGTAACGGAACATCCTTGTGTCCCAAAGACATCTTTCGGGACACAAGGATATCGCGAATGTGATGGGGGGAAGTTAATCTCGGTCGGGACGCCCGAGGTATGGATAATGCATACCCCAGGCATCCCGGACGACTGCAGCACCCGGCATTTAAAACGACACCCGACTTTTTAGAAAATTTTACGAGGTAATAAAATTCGTCTTATACGCCGGTAAATATGGTAGGTATAATTTTCAAATATTGGAAATAAAACATAGTAAGGAAACTGAAATGATACTCCCCATATAAGATAGAAAAAACACTGTTAAATAATATTAACTGTTACTGATAAAATTCTATTGTGTATTATCTTTTTAGTAAAAAATAATCTGATGTGGCAATTGACTTGCATATGCCTGCACTGCCATATTGCTATACATTTGGCCAGTATAGGTTGGCATCCCATTGCATATATATATATATATATATATATATATATATCTTTTTTTTTTTTTTTTAAGCGTGGTTGACGTCAACAGCAGCCATAGGCATCCAGTCAGTCACCCTTTACAAGCATTCCTGTCTAATGTAATACCTAATGCAGTGTAAACCAACTTTAATGTGTACATTGGGTTTAATGGTATAGTAATAATTTCAGAATTTTTTTTCTGCTTAAAAGTCAATAAAAATTGTGCACATTTGCCACTTTCATCTGTTCTCTATTATTTATAATTGCTTTATTCCATACATATTGCTTTTATTTATTCAGATGTTTACAGCTAAAGTTATGCAATGCAGAAAGGTAAATTGCTTTGAGTGGCGCATTTATCAATAATATACTACTAACATATTGCTTATGCATTAAGGAAGGTTTATGGCAACTAAGCTTATTAAATAAATAATGTACATTAACACCTAATAGTTCACTATTGCAATTTGCTTGGAAACTACTGGTAAATATCCCACTGTGATTGTAGATTGGCATAACATATTTGTGAGGGGAATTGGTGGGGTCCAATATATATTGATTTAAAGAATATCTTTTAGATCTCACAAAAAAATGTAATATGTTACTCAATACCTAATCTTTACTATGTACATCTAATTTTTTGTGTTAGAAATCCTCTGAAGGGAAGGGGGCGTGTTCCTCCTTATGGTGGTGGGAGGTGATTGGTGTGTCTGCCTATACAGCCTTGTCCATGAGTCATCTCTTGTCAATGACTCATGGACAAGCCTGATTCTACTGCTGGACTGGTTAGTGTCCCAGTAAGTGTGGGGATCTCTAGTGGTGGGATTTTCAGGAGCCATTTTCTTTTTAAAATATTCAAAAAAGTTTTAAACAACCATATTACAAAAGGTCTTTCATCAGCAACAGCATATAAAAAGTTTTTGTATCTGACTGTGCCCATTTTAATAAAAAAAAAATGCAGAAAAAATGCCATATTGAGGAGTATGATTTCTTGTCAATAATACACACAATACTATATACTAGCAATTTATAATATTACAATATTACACTACATTTTTGCCTTTCCATTTTCCACAAAGCCCATAAAGCAATTGAACAAATACAGGGTAAATTGCTTATCCATCTCTTAATCCAGTCCAAGCCAGTCATGTGCTAATTGTCTGTATAATTTTCCTTTTCGTTTATCCTTTATTAAATGAAATGTATTAGATCAAATTAAATAATAAAATTGTTCATTTTGTATGAAATGTAGAAAGGCTTAAAGAAAGTTTTTTTGTTTTTATTGTAAGGCAAGCATGCAATGTGCTATGGAATATAATGGCATGCAGAGTGGTACAATGACATGCATAGCAATAAGAAGTCATGCCGAGCAAAGTACAGTACTGACCAGCATGGCAGTGTATAGTGATAATATCCAATGTGTAATCATGGAACTGTGACTACAACCACTGAGCCCTCCGCGGCTCTTCAATCTTGGTGTGACCTCTAGAATGAATGGCTTTCTGAGAAAGCGCAACCAACTAATTCTTTATGATTATTATTTTTTTTTGTCACTTATCATTTCATAGGAAGGTAGCGCTGGCTCCGGAACAGCCATTAGCATATTAGTTCTGTGTGACACAGTTGATCTGTAATTGGTTAGCATTATCCAGTGACAGTGACCTTCCTGCACCCTTTTCACCACTCACTTGTTAAATAAGCCCATCTCGTGCCAATGTTTTCACAGCAGGGGGATGCTTTAATGAATTGTTTTCCCATCAGAGTCACCTTTTGCTATCTCCTCCTGAGTTTGATCAAGCTGACTTATTTATCAGTCCCTTGCACTTAAATACCGCTAATAAGGTATAATTGAGAGGGCCGCAATAGCAGATTATTAAAGGTGCTACAGCTATAAAGTATTGTAGTGATATGATAACAGAACAGAAAAAATTAATATTCTGAATTATTATTATTATCTTTTTTTTTTTTGACACATATTAATAAAACAACTGCAAAGTACATTTATACTAAATCTAAGTACTAAAATATAAATGGCGGCTAGATCATTTATGTAGGTCCTTGACCTATAGTTGTTTTAATATTTGGTGTAATTTACTTATATACTGTAGTTAAAAAGCAAACCAATAATATTAAAATGCATATATAATGTTATTTTCAAACTTACCTGTAATGTTGTAAAGAACTACTTGGCACCTGTGCTGTGCCATTCTATGATATCAGTAAACCATGATGTTGCAAAATGCAGCCTTTATAACAAATAACAGTACTACCTGAATTATTCTACTGCTTTAATGCCATAACCTTTATTTTAACAAAGTTTTAGTGATATAAATGAAGGACAAGTTCAGAGTGTCTATGATGCCTAATTCATTACAAATCTTTAACCTACTGTACAGACCCTGACCAATTTAAACTTTTGACGTGTCTGTGCGGCAGTAGCACTTTATCGATATTCAATACTTTCTTAAGTACATTAGGGTTTGCTAAATCAAGTGGTTGTCTTGACTGGTCAACTCCTGCCCATATGCTGTATATGGCCTGCTTTAGAGGATTTAGAACAGCAATGTACCAAGGTTTCCCATTCATTTAAGTGGTTACAATGTTCCACTACCTTTTTTTTTAATGTGTGGCTGCCTAAAGCCTTGAAGAATTTATAGCATGCAATGCTACACCCCTCTTTTTAACTCAGAGACAATGGAAATCATTTGTCAAAGGGGTTACATTTTCAAGATGCATATGTTCCCGTTTCTTTCTCATTCCCATGCCACTGGCGGTATTACAAAGCTCTAGTCCCAGCTGTGGTGCTTTTTCGGTGTTGGGGGACATAATGTCACAAGCCCACTTAGCCAATAAGTTGCTGAGGCAGGACACCTTGTGGCTGCTGATTTTCTGAGCACAGCCAGGGGTCCCAAGCTCTTTAATACCAGGAGCAGTGCAAGAGTGAGGAAGGTGTTTTTGGACAATGCCTTTAATATTGGCTGACGTTCTGAGAGGTGTACCAGTCTATTACACAAATCTAAAATAAACTGTATTTATCAAGATGCTATGACCTAGTTGGCCAAAATCATCCAATAGCCCTACATATTTACTCCACGCAAGCAAACACTGTATAAAAATAGTGATCACAATACTTTAGAAGCCCCATAGAGAAAATAATACATTCTGCTTTCCTGACACATTGCGGCAAGTCAGTGCCACAGTATGTAACATTATGCCTTAACAATACTGCAAATAACTGACACAAGAAGTCATATTTTGAGAACTAGAAAAACAAAGAATTTGCTTGTAATTTAAGGTTCAATTTTTTTTTAAATTGAAATCTGAATAATTCTATTTGGTTACTATAGCCATACGCCAAGAAGCCATGACATTTAAAAAAAAACACTGATAGGTGAAGGGAATAACAGTAACAAAAGCACATGTCAATGGCTGGGATATTTAAGCAGCAAGTAAGTAGTTATTTAATTGGGTCAGAGCCTCGGAAAAAGGGCAGGTCTTGTGGGGTGTTACAAAAGTGGTTGAAGAAAAAAACAATTGCTGAATCAGCAAGGCTCATTAATGTACATGGAACGGAAAGGGTAGTGTGTAGAGCTACGGAAGCACAAATTACTAAAGTTAATGCTGGTTATGATAGAAAAGTGTCAGAACATACAGCTGAGCACATAAACTGGATCATGGAGTAATGGAAGAAGGTGGCCTGATGAATCCAGCTGTCTTTTACATCATGGGGATGGCCAGGTGTTGTTTTGGCCCCCCGATTCCTCAGATTTCAATTCATTTAAACATCTATGGGGTGTTCTGGAAAACTGTTGCTAATGTCTTGGCACAAGATAATACAGGGCACCTTAAGAGACTGTTACACAATTCCTTGATGGGTCACAGCTGTTTTGGTAGTACAATGGACCTACACAATATTAGGGAGGTATTGTAGTTTTAATATTAAGGGTGATCTATATATGATGATCTCTACTTTGCGGTAGTTTTTATACCGGAGGCCCATAGTCACTAACTCTGTAACCTCAAACTGCCCTTGAAAACAATGAAGCATGAAGAAATGAGAAAAAGATATGATGTCAGGATAAACACTGCATGTTTTAAAAACGTGGTAAAGTTGAAAAGGTTGCTCCAGTTTGAGGAGATACACATTCTTACATGAGCAATGTTTTAGCACAAAAATGAAAAAAAATAATGAAAAAATGCATTAAGGTGCATATAAGGAGATGGACTATTTACTCCATGGGGAGGTCCTTCACATAAGCTCAAATCATCCAATTGTGTTTTTTTTTTTATTTTATTTTTTATTTAGTAAAAAAAATAATCTAGGAAATGTAGAGCTTTATACTGTTTTTGTTAAAAATAAAATATTAATTCAGTAACTTTTCTACAGCATATAACAAAAGCATGATACTAGTTTTACTGGAGAAATGGGACTAGTTTAATGTTATAATGTATATGAATAGCCAGTTTGGATAATACTGTCTATATAATTATATTGCTATATAATTGGCAGCTCAAGTATATTCAACAATCTAACTTCTGGTCTTTTCCGGTTTTACTCATAATATCACCTCATTTGGGTGCCTCAATTCCATGTCTTGATGTCTTTAGGGGTTGCCCCCACAGACAACTAGGGTAAACAAAAATGAAACCTATATTTACCTGACAGAAGTGCGTCATGTGCACAATCTATAGGATACACTTTTGCTGGGGGATGCCAACACAGTGGCGAATGTAGGGGTGGGTATAATTTTATAAGGTTTTACATATTTTTTTTTTTTTATACATTTTTTTTTTACTTCCTATCCTGTAGGGTTTTTTTTTTTCAACACTAGAAAACCCCATTTAATGCTATATTAAATATCACATTTCTGTTTTAGACGTAAAATAAAGGACTTGTCAACTTTGGACTATCCCCTTTTATGAGAAGGGTCTCCTTAAAAAGTGTACTAGTCCACAATTGTGAACTGCAGTCTGGAGCCTGGCAGTGCACAATGCCAATACAAATAAGGCATTTCACAGACCAAACTGAATTTAGTGGGTTGTAAAAGCCATTGGCATGCAAGGAGGGGAAATAGAGACAATGGCCCTCATTTACTAAGAGTGTCAGGTTTTTACTTGTGTGAAATGTTGTTTCAGATTTGTAGGATTCTATTCTATTTACTATGGGGATTCACAGATTTTTCTAAGTGGAAATTTCCAGACATTTGTTTACAGGATTTTTTGTGAATTCAATAGTAAATAGGTTGGGTTGTGAAACCTTGCCCCATTTTGGACCGGCAATGCCCCCTTTGCAACAGACCATGCCCATTTTTTATCTTTTCACAAGGCAATGGTGGGTTTGTCGGATTTTCCTGTGGCACACTGGTGCAGACATGTCGCCAGACACTATGCACCAAAAACTTGTCGGTTTAGCTTAGTAAATAAGGGCCATTATCTTTTTAGCTCTCTGGTATGGCTAGCAGAGGGAGGTACAAATGAAGCACTCCCTTCTATCAAAGGGGTAGCCCATTAGGATAGTTGCTTTTTTTCTGAAAAGGCACAGACTGGCTTTATAAAGCAAGCATTAACCAGTCACCAACTTGTTTGTTTTCAATTCATGGTTCATTTTAGACTTACATGAAATGCCTGCCCAACCAATCAATGGCCAAGGCAATGATCCACCTAAGCCACTGATTGACTGATCGGGCATTTCCTGTGTTTCAAGTCAGGGCCAGGAAGTGCAAGGAATAGAGGGGCTGATGAGCGAGCTCCCAGCTGTGGCTGGGTAGCTCTGGGTATCTACTCGTAGTGGCAGATTTCTACAGCAGGAAACCGCCACTACGAGCATACACACAGAGCTACCCATCCGCAGCCTTAAGCTAACTCTGCAGGCCCTCTGTGACTGCCATTGGCACATCCGCAGCAGGAAATACACTGCGCATGCACCCTGTGTGAACCTGCCCTAATAAAGGATTTTAAGATCTCTTTAAATTTGTTTTAAATGTATGAAAGTTAAATGTACTTGTATGATATGTCCTTTATTATAATTTGCTGAAAGTTTCCATCTGGTTTCTTCAGTGTGTATAAGTAATTCTTATTAGACTCCATTATGCCCATACCTTAACTCTATAAGTCTCTTATTTCATATGTGGGTATATTGAATTGTGTTACTTACTAATTTATGAATATATTCTGTTTTAGGACCTGTTCTGTTTAAGAGCCTTTCCTTGAGCCATGAGCAGTGCGGGGACGACAACTCTGAGGCTAGGCATGCAAAAAGGCTAGGCATGGAAAAAGTAGTGACATGTCACCATTTCCTGTTTCCCATTGAAGTCAATGGGAGCAGGTTTATAGGCTTTGGAATTGAACAAAGACTATGCTGTAATTAACTGTATTAACCTGCCCTTAGAAGCATTGCTTCCCGGAAAAAGTATATGGCTCCATACTGAGACACTAAACAGTGGTACATGGAGTGCCTGCACTTCAGTAATACAGAATTGTTGAGAATCCATATTTCACCCCAGAGTTTCTGTGTGCACATGTTTATTTATAATAGGTTTAGGCTACACAGTAAGAGCTACTGTAACACATGACAACACTTTAACAAAACCTATTATAACTTGCATTTCATTATTCCTGCCTTAGAATATAAGGGAAGTTATGCTCAATATGTGAAATATATCACGGAGCAGAAAACCAGCGCAGCCATATTCCAAACCTGTGCTCTCCGATAAAAAAGTATAACGCTTCACGCCAATATAATAATACAGACAAAGTTGAAAGGGTGAGGGAAGCTGCATTTTTCCATGAATAGTGCATATATTATTTATTCTGAGAGTAACTGCTGTCAGGACACAGCACAGAATGAGAAGCTATTATTGGACCACAATGACAGGAAAATTAAGCTGCGATTCTGCTGCTTTCCTCGAACGAGGGAGGCCACCATCTTAATGCTTTCACACTGGCTGGCTTTTACACAAGACAGGCCCAGCATACACTCAAGCATTGTTTTAGCTTCCTGAATGAAGAAAGAGACGCAAGCATCTCTGCTGGGCTCATTATCCAAATCAGCTCCAACAGTGTAATACAGCAACATTATTAGACCTACTGCCGAGAAAGAGGCTTCGCAAGGAAAGGATTCTCAATGTACAAGCCAAAAATAAATTAACTAAACCCATCCGCTATAAAAATCCGAGCCGTGTATGAGAACAAGTGGGAAGTTACCCAGGAGTGTTTTAACCAGGCACCAGGGGCAGTGGCAGACGATAATATAGCACGCAGTAACCAGCGGTATTATAAAAGGCTGCATGTTTTCCAGCAAAATGATCAAAGAAAAATAACACGTCTATTTCTCAGTACCTATCTGATTACTTTATTTCCCTCTCTTCGTCTCTGGAGAATAGACGGAAATCCGAGGGCCCAATGCATCAAAAACTCATTAGCTGTCATTAATTTTTAAGTAACTGGCTTACTTTTAATGTTGCCGCTGACTGTACTCTTTATACAATTCTCCTGGTTCTATGCACTGATCTTATTTAACATGTGCCATGTAAATGTAGACATTTGACTGAATAAGCTAATGCTTAACTGAATGTGGCAATACAATGAGCCGAAGCTAGCCATACACTTAAAGCAGCAAGTGCTTGGCAGGCAGCTATATCCCCTGACTCCACCATGAGCATGAGACGACTAAGATGCTGCCAGACACCTTTGGCAGCTGTTTTTCTCCAGGAGAAAGAAAAGATTGGGCATGTCAAAATCATTGTTTCCCCCTGACAGCAGACAATGTGGGGAATTCAATGATCTTAGTGGAAAACATCAATCTAATCTTAATGTAACCTGTGAATGCAATGTCAAGCTTGCGCTGGAGAACAGATATACAGTATGTAGGTTCAAACTAGGACATCAGAGGATCTTATGGAGAACCCAATTTCTGGCAAGAGAACTGAGCTCTGTGATAACATAATCCTTTAAAGGGGTACTCTGGTGGAAATGTTTTATTTTATTTTTTTCAAATCAACTGGTACCAGAAAGTTAAAAAGATTTGTTAATTACTTCTATTTAAAAATCTTAACATTTCCAGTACTTACCAGCTGCTGTATACTACCGATATACTACAGAGAAATTTGTGACATTCTTTCCAGTCTGACAACAGTGCTCTTTGCTGACACCTTTGTCCATGTCATACACTGTCCATAGCAGAAGAGGTTTGCTATGGGATAAGCCATTGCCAGGAAGCTCTGGTGTAACAGCTTAAGCTGCATTCACATCACATTTGGGGCATACAGCAGCCAGATCTGGCAGGAGAATTATAAAAACCAGCTGCTGCTTTATTCCCATGCTGTACCAATTAATTTCAATGAGCTGGCTGGAGTACAAAGGATAGGGGATAATATGTCTTATCGCAGAAGTCCCGCCTCTGGGGACCCCCGCGATCTCCGCTCCAGCACCCCAGTCATCTGGTACATGGAGCAAACGCCATTCAGTGACAGATGACAGGCAACTACAGCCGCCACGCCCCATCCATTCATATCTATGGGCGGAGGTGTGATGGCTACGTACTAGCCATCAAGCCCCCTCCCATAGACATGAATGGAGGGGGCGTGGTGTGATGCCCGGAACACGGAAGCTTGGCCACTGCGGGTCCGGAGATCACAGTGTCGCCAGCGGCAGGACCCCCATGAGCAGACAACTTATCCTCTATCCTTTGGCTAGGGGATTAGATGTTTTCTGGCAGAGTACCCCTTTAAGATTCAAATTAAGAGTATGTTCATACATGGTGGATATGCTGCTGTCTTGCTGCAGATTTTCCTAATTAACTTTAATAGGGAGGACAAAATCTGCAACAAATTCAGTCTTGTGCATATATTCAGAATCCCTGCAGGCGTTACGGTACACAAAAGAAAACTGTACAGAGGAGCATACATAGCTATACACAGTATGATGACACCTCATCCAGGATCCTGTATGCTATAAATAAGCACAGGCTGCTTCATATGGATAAAACATCTTTACAAGTCCTTATTGGCAGCAGCTGAAAATGCACACTGGCCCTGATTTACTAAGGGTGTTGGGTTTTTATTAGTGCGGATTGTTGCATGATTCCTCTATATTGACTATGGGGACACACGGGTCGGAAAAGTTCTGACCATAATTTCCTTGATGAGAATTTCCAGCTATTTATTCACAGGATTTTGTGTGAATTACATAGTAAATAGGTTGGGTTGTGAGGGCACACTCCTTTCTTAGGTGACCATATCCTTTTTCTAAGTGGTGATGCCCATTTTCGGGTTTGTTGTGGCGCACAACGCGACAAAAGCAGGACGGGTTCACAACACATACGGTTTGTCCATTCTTAAACTTTTGTGAACTATGGTAGGTGAAACAATTTCTCAGAATAACAGTTCCCTATAATTTCACACAATCCAGCAAAAGGCATGTATAGATTATTATTTTTTTATCATGGGAGTTTTTATCATTGGAGCCTATAGGTACAGGATGGCAGACAGATGGCATCAGGGAAATACATTACACCGATTTATGTAGGAAAATTATATATCAAGGTGGGGTTTTACTGAGACCAGTGTTTCCAACGCCTGTCCTATGTAAAACCTGGGTCCTATCAGCTGCACTGAATTTGTTGAGAGCTCATTTGAGGTTGCCTATGTGTCAGCCATATAAATTTTGCCAGCTCAGAGCTGGCATGAATTGGGAGTGGGACTACAATTCAAGCTTGCTAGTAAGAATAAATTGCAGTAATACTAACTAACACAAGCAAGAGGGCACTGCTGTGGAGAAAGACCAATTATGTCAGCATGTACTGTGGAGACTAGCGTTCTGTCACTGTGGCAACGTGGAGTACTGATGCCTGTGGGTCCGGAGGTGCTGGGAATCAAGAAACCCGAAGTCACTCAATAGCATACATAGAAAGACAAAAAGATACCCGCACTCACCGCGAGGAAACAGCAGATCAACTTCTATGGCATTTCGGACAGATCCGACTTCAGGCTGACAGCAGAGCACTCAGAGTGGAGCCGACTGCCGGCAAAGTTTTGCGCAGATCACGCTTCTTCCGGCCTCGTAAGAGTGATCTATGTGAAACTTTGCTGGCAGTCGCCTCCACTCTGAGCGCTCTGCTGTTCGCCTGAAGTCGGCTCTGTCCGAGATGCCATCCATAGAAGTCGGTCTGCTGTTTCCTTGCGGTGAGTGCAGGTACCTTTTTGTCTTTCTATGTATGCTATAAATTGCAGTAAATTTGGCTTACAGGAATGGCCCATCTCCTGTGACCCCCCCCCCCCCCCTATGTGTGAAGCTTCACCCACTATAGTGCAGAGTGGTAAAACGCTGCAACATTTTTGTGTAAAACGGGAGTTTGTACAAAAATGTTCAACTATCTGCTGCTGTGCACCTGATACTCACTTTGATAAGCTTGTCACCTATGGGTGACAAATGGCTGGTGGATGTTAGATGGATTAATATGTTTTTTTTTTTCACGTTTGTTTAACATATGACATATTATATATCTCTAGATAGGTTGGGTTTGGAGACAAGTTAAGGAAGGACACATCTGTAAGAGGGGTAAATGTGTGACTACATTGGGCAGAAAAAGTCGCGCACCCCACCCCCTTTGGATGTGTGTATTAACAACAATGCTAAGTCTGTGATGCAGCATTCTAGTGCTATGCACAGGAAGTATTCTTGGAGCGCTGCTTTCCAGAGTTTCCGGAAGGCTTTTGCAGTGCCCTGGAAAGTTCCAAACACTTCTAGGAGTCTGGGTGGTCATCCCTCTTTCTGAGAGCCTCCCGAACATTTCAGTAGAGATAGTGAGTATGATTTTAGCTCAACACAAGTAGGTATTAGACCACATTAACTGATTTACTGCATATTTCACATGGTTAACAATAGTACAGATAAAATGAGGAGCTGCTCCTAGAGACCTATGAGATCCCAAGTGAATTTTTAGCAACCAGAGATCAAGATACTGTGGATGGCTCTTTGAAGACTGAGTAACTCATAGTACAGGCTAAAATCTGCAAAAAGTCAATTTATCATCACAGAGATTATGACATTGTTAAAGAACAGAGTGAATATTAGGGGGCAAAGGCTCACATTGTAAAACATTTTATAGCTTCGGGCCCAACCACAATTATTATCACTAAAGCCCTATTTTATGTGCAGTGCCCGGCAGCCTATTAATACCAGACTATCTAATCACAAAAAGACAAGCTAAACCATCCAACATAAGTGATTAACAAAAGTTTTTTTTTTTTCCTGAAATGTAATAGAGATAGTCAATATCTCATGACTGTGAATCTGACTCCCAGCACCACGGCCGATCAGCTGGATAAAAAGGCCACATCCCTCGCTCCTAAAAGATTTTAGTAACCTAACGTCTAGAAAGATGGCATCCAAATGGTATTCCATTTTATTTCTGCAATCTTACCTAGCCCATGACTCACAATTTGCCCTCTATCTGTGAGCTCACAGCGCACATCAGGTGATGAGATAAATAGCTGCGGGTCAAATCACTAATTCTTAACAAGGCAGAATAGTTTAGAGAAATCTTTCCTAGTTACAAACACCCTTGTGATGAAGACCCAGGAGTTTCAGACTTCTTAAAGCTGTTCCTTGTAATAGAGTTTCCATGTTGGGAGTCACATATGAACCAGCTGTGTCTCCGCTCCTTGCTTTTCATTGTGCCTGGTTTATTATTTATTGACTTGCATATGCTCAGTATACTGTCTTTATAAAACAGGGTTTTACAGTAAAACAGCTTGGGACTTGGTTTACTTACAGGAGTAAATGTGTGGTGCCCTATATTATTCTATCAAATAATTAGTATGCTTCACAGATTATCATATTAAATACTAGTTTAAGTGACATAGAACTATTAGCTAACAAATACTCAACAAATGTGGTTCTCAATCTTAAACAGTGAAAACTTAGGCCAGAGAGTCTGCACCACATTCATTATGCTCTCAGACTGTTCAGTATATCTGTTGCATCTTTAGACTATTAAAGGGTTACTCCGCTACCCAGCGTCCGGAACATTGAGTTCTGAACACTGTGTGCGGGCTTCTTGTTCACGACCGCCCCCTTGTGATGTCAAGCCCCGTCATGTGACGTCAAGTCCCGCCCCTCAATGCAAGTCTATGGGAGGGGCGTGACGGCCGTCGCACCCCCTTCCCATAGACTTTCATTGAGGGGGCAGGCCGTGATGTCACGAGGGGGCGGGCGTGAACACGGAAGCCTGCACACATGGAACTCAACGCTGGGGAGCAGAGTAACCCTTTAGGTCTAAGTCTAAGACCAACTATTAGTTGGACGTTTTTTAGTGCAATTGTGGCATGCATGACATCAAAGCATGATCACTTTTAAACCATACTAAGCCCATGTGCCAGTAAATTTTACTATTCTTTTTTACAAATTATGCTTAATGAATGTGTCTCAGTTGCCATGCACAGCAATTTTGCCACATTTGGAGGCAAAAAAACAAAAAAAGAAAACATAATAGACCTGGGCCAATGTCCTGACACTTATGAGAGGCATCATTCTTGTTTTAAATCTTTCTAATTCTTAGATGTTGGCACTTTCTTGCAGCTTTGATTCCACTGTCCATTAATATTCCTCTATTATTCGTATTTGTGTGACCAGTGTCTTATTGACTCCATAGCTGGTAGAACTTGCATCCCCAAAAAAGGTCTTACATCCTTTTTAACACTCGTTGGCAACACATCTTAAAGTGGAGGCCAAGCTAAAGTTTAATTATATTAATAATTACGGCTATAACCCTCTGCACCAACTATGGCACGGTGGGTATATATATATATATATATATATAACATTTTCATACTGGAAGAGTTCACTAGATGGGAATCTGAGATCACACCCAGCATTTGATCAACTCTTGACCCCTTGGCTAGCTACCAGAATTACAATTTATACCCAGGAAGTCCAGAGCTCAGGTCATGCACACCCGTTCCCAACTCCTTATACCCTGTCCTCCACTTCCACCCTCATTTGTCCTATATTTTCACAATATGTTTTTTCTTAACTGTTACTGTAATTAACATTCTTAATGCCAAAATTGGATCCGGATTGTTGTACCCTTTGAAAAGGAATTTGATGGACATATGTCTTTTTTCAACTGCACTATGTAGCTCTATACTCCCTTGTTTGATTGTATACTATCAGGGCCATAGTTATAGTGGGTGCAGAGGTGGTGGTCCCACCAGGGCTCTGTTTTGATAGGGGGTCCCAAAGCACATCTGCCCCATAAGAGACCAGTATCATAATTGGCACATGGGGTCCTGTTGCAGATTTTTGCATCGGGCCTAAAGCTGCGCCTCTGTATAGTATAATGGTACGGATATAAGTCTTTTTCCTTTGTTTCTTTGTTTCTCCAATATTTCAATACTTGTTGCCATGCCTTGGCTAGCATTAATCCAAACCTGTTTCTAAATGTATCTCAATCCACATCTCAATTAATAAACAATAAAACCTTTAAGCTTGCAAATAATACGAGACTCAGGATGTGATTTACAACTCTTCTGACACACATCTGATTCATGTAATGTGGACACACACACCACTTTCTGTACATCCAAGTCATGTAAGTAAGACAGTTAAAGGGGTACTCCGGTGCTTACACATCTTTTCCCCTATCCAAAGCTATCACGCCCCCTCCCATAGGCTTGCATTGAGGGGCGGAGCGTGACCTCACACGGGGGCAGAGGCGTCTGCACGCCGCCGGCCCTGCGGTCGACCATAATCAGACCCGGAGCGAACACGCTCCGGGGACTGAATACAAATGGGGTGCCGCGCGCATGATCACGGGCGTCCCCAGCTGCGGGACTCCCGCGATCAGGCATCTTATCCCCTATCCTTTGGATAGGGGATAAGATGTGTAAGCACCGGAGTACCCCTTTAACATTATCATCTCTAAATACCACTACTAGGTGGCTGGATTACAGTAAATACCATTGAAAACATATAATGATAAATGTTACAGCAAGAAGACAATGGTTGACGACAATGATCATTTTGTGTATCTGGTAAGTTGAAATTTATTGGGCTGTGTTCATACTTATGTTTTGGCTTCTGCTCATAAAGGAAGCTACAATATTTGAATCTCTTGTAAGACAATACATTGTGGTGGCACAATATATATCATCAGGTATGACAGGATATGTGACAGAGACTCTTAAACCCAAATATAAATAAAGCCTTAGCCTTGATAGACTTATTATCCCAATATATATATATATATATATATATATGGCCATATTTACACTTACTGTTACCCATACTTCCATTTATCTTGCTAATGGTCTGACACACTTAAAATCAAAGTCATATGGGGATCAATGGCTTTGTCACTGAACAAGATATCTTATTTACTTTTCTTATCTTTTGGTTTTGCAGATATTTCTAGATAATGGGATTCAGGCTAAAATATCTTGAACGCAAATCAGGATTTTGGCAGCCTCTTGGATATGCAATCTGCTTGGAAACCAGATAGCTGTTCCTCAAGCTACAGTATGGGAAAACAGCGCTTATAAATCTCACTAAGGAAAATCACTATGCACATAAAGAGAATGCACATAGTGTTGTTAGTTATGAGGTTATGCCCTCTTCTGTCATCTCTTCCGTTCTCTACAAAAGAATGCATGGAATGGTGCTCCACAGAAAAACAAAAAAAATCATGAATATTGTCCCTTTCCGTTATAATCTTATCCAAATGTGTTAAAAACCTAAAACAATAAATGGCTGAACAAGAATAGAATACCATAGTCGAATGCAATGTGAATACTACAATAGTTAGAGAAACCATAAGGTAAGATGGTGCCTACTGTATGTACCTTTAGGTCTACTATACAAAACTATTTTTGTGTGAGTTACATGTCTGTTGTACGTCTTCTATCTTTTTTCAACTTTTCTTTGGTTATTTCAAGTCAAAATGTTATGGTGCTTTGGGACAAGTGAAAGATTGGAATGGAAACAGAACCATTCATAGCTATAGTGATGATAAAACGTATATACCATGCAGATGACAAAATGTATGCAGATGACAAAACTTGTGTAGATGGTATTGACAACAGTGAATCTGAACTCTGAAGCTGAAGATGGCTTATTGCCTTCAAGGCATAATATTTGACTCAACAAAGTCTTATGAAAATAACATTCTGAGATTAAAAGACATGCCAAACAGCAACTTCTACATGTTTACATTGTCCTAAAGGACTATATTTTGTGTTATTTAGGGACTGGTCACGATGGGGAACAGAATGACAAATTGCTGGAATGGTCTGTAGAGAAATCAAACTGGCATCCGGCAGTATGTATAAGTTCCAGGCAGCATTCTGCATAGAAAGCAGAGCACAATCTCTATGCCACATCTCATAAGCCAGGATCAGCTACTGAAAGTCCATCACGTATATTTGTTGTGTCAGGACCGTTTGAAGGGGCAATGGGAGCAACCGCCAGAGGCCTAAAGTGCACAGGGAGTCTAGGTTGATTTCTCCTAGAGCCTAATGTGCTCTCATGTGCTCAACACATGCAAATAGTTTAGTGCATCTGCCATGGTGGATTCCAGTTCATCTCCCAATTCTTTTTAATTGATTTTTGTTAAAGACATATGATTTGCCAAAATCTCTTCTGAATTACTACTAAAAACTGTTTAGAACAAACTTATAATAACTGTGCATGAGGAAATATGTCCATGGTATTGTTTCAATTCAGTGGTTCCAAAAGCATTATCACATACAGTACTACATTGTGTGACTTCTGTAGAAGGGCAAAACCTGGTATCAGGTCACTTATGGATGTAACAAGAATAGATGAACTATTTGTACTAAAATGTTAAAGAATCTGTCTAGCTACGGCCACTGTGTATCCAGTTTAGGGTCCCTTGGTGTAAAACGGATCATGAGGGATCCTACTGGGGTCCCATTGGAACTAGCTGTCACTGCGATGTGAATGCTCATCTCCCCTGCAGGCATTGCTTATACCAGACAACCTTTCAGAATAGATTAAACCAAGAAACCTTAAGCTCTCCAGTATTGTGATTCCTTATTGAACTATAATACAGATTATTATTATTATTTTTAGCTTTTCATGAAGGAATACATTCTATTTCATCAGATCTCCCCGACCTCTTTATCTGTAGACATATTATGCTAATTAACGTAAGTTTTTTTTTTTTTACTTTACATTTTTTTTCGCATTACCCAGCAAAACAAACACACACAGACATGCACTTCCTTAGAGATGTAGATGGATAATAACGGATAATTTTCACATCAGACTGCAATCCTTCTCATTAGCTTTGCTGATAGTATATAATTACGACTAGACAATCTATATATACATATATATATCTATATATTTAACAGAACTCATCTCTCTTATTTGTGATCATGAGCTCAAGGCACTTAACCCATGGAACGACTTGAAGCTGGAGAGGAGCAGAATTAGACGTCTGTTCTCCTCTTTGCTGCTTGTCTAATGATCTACTACAAGACTTATTCATTATTAGTTCCATTACAATTAAGGACACCAATAGACAAGACAATGTTTCACCGCAAGAGTGGATCAATAAACATTTGACCTTTCTTCACCTACTAAGCAGCCAATGAGGTACTGTACAGAATTCAGCTAGTGACTTGAAGGCCCTAAGCCCTTAAGTACAAATCCTAACAGGCCACCATATCACACGCTTTCCTGTAATGGAGACCATGTGCTTCAATGTTCTCTAATTAGAGAATCTAACAAGGATTTGTTTTGGCTCCGATTTGGTGAATCTATCAATTGTTTAGGATTTAGATCCCAATTCAGAATAGAAAGTGCTCTGACTGCCTTGTGAATTCCCACTAAAAGTATGTACAGGAACAGGGACTCCTGTCAAAGCCACGAGTCTCTGTTCCTGTACAGTACACTGAGTGGCAGTATACATTTGTCTACCTGGTTGAATATAGCAAATATTAGCTGAGATACATACAACACTGCCACTTACCTCCAGGTGACTTAGTGTACAAGGGAAGCGCTTTCCCCTGTATGAGTAAATCATCCAAAAGAGTCACAATAAGTTTGGATTTTAATGAATCTTAAATTGTAATGACATCTGGACTAGATCTGATTTGTGTGCCTTTAGCTACAAAGTCAGTGGTTGATAATTTAGCCAACCAACTGTCTGCAATAGCTTACGGTATCTGCTGCCTGTCTGCCTGTCCTGCTGAAAACATAAAAAATGAATACTGCTATAATAAACTATATTTCCCAAGTCACTTTCTCAAATCCTCTTTTCACATACTTGTAGACAATATTTTGCTATCTTGTGATATGTCAAGGTAATTGCTCGCCTTTTTAATGTTTCCAAACTCTTGGTAAACATTAATCCCCGGAAATATTTTGTAGAGGTGAAAAGAAAAAAGTAAATAACTATACTTAATACATACAGCAAGCCCTGAGTTCTCCCTAAGGAAGTCAGAATTGTCTAATCTCAGCGTGATGTAAACCGAAAGACCATTTAATGTGTAACTAAACCAGGGTGAAAAAAATAGTCAACAAACTCATAAAAGGAGCCTAATAACGTATCCACTCTTCACAGCCTCTATGACTGTAAACTCTATATAAAAAGATTGTCAGGCTGATGTTGTCATGTTTTAATTATATGCTTCTTTAGTAATTTACCAAAAATAAAATGAAACATACAGTCGTGGCCGTAAATGTTGGCATCCCTGAAATTTTTCAAGAATATGAAATATTTCTCACAGAATAGGATTGCAGTAACACATGTTTTGCTATACACATGTTTATTCCCTTTGTGTGTATTGGAACTAAGCCAAAAAAGGGAGGAAAAAAAGCAAATTGGACATAATGTCACACCAAACTCCAAAAATGGTCTGGACAAAATTATTGGCACCCTTAACTTAATATTTGGTTGCACACCCTTTGGAAAAAATAACTGAAATCAGTCACTTCCTATAACCATCAATAAGCTTCTTACACCTCTCAGCCGGAATGTTGGACCACTCTTGCTTTGCAAACTGCTCCAGGTCTCTCTTATTGGAAGGGTGTCTTTTCCAAACATCACTTTTAACATCTCTCCACAGGTGTTCAATGGGATTTAGATCTGGACTCATTGCTGGCCACTTCAGAACTCTCCAGCGCTTTTTGCCATCCATTTCTGGGTGTGTTTTGAACTATGTTTGGGGCCATTGTCCTGCTGGAAGACCCAAGATCTTGGATGCCAACCTACCTTTCTGACACTGGGCTGTACAGTGCGGCCCAAAATCCATTGTTAATCTTTGGATTTCATTATGCCTTACACACATTCAAGGCACCCAGTGCCAGGGGCAGTAAAAAAAAAAAAAATCATTAAACCTCCAACATATTTCACTGTAGGTACTGTGTTCTTTTCTTTGTAGGCCTCATTCCGTTTTCGGAAAACAGTAGAATTATGTGCTTTACCATAAAGCTCTATCTTGGTCTCATTTGTCCACAAGATATTTTCCCAGAAGGATTTTGGCTTACTCATGTTCATTTTGGCAAAATTTATTCTTGCTTTTTTACGTCTCTGTGTCAGCAGCGAGGTCCTCCTGGTTCCCCTTCCATAGTGTTTCATTTCATTTAAATGTTGACAGATAGATCACGCTGACACTGATGCTCTCTTAGCCTGCAGGACAGCTTGAATATCTTTGGAACCTGTCTGGGGCTGCTTATCCACCATTCGGACTATCCTGCGTTGACACCTTTCATCAATTCTTCTCTTCCGTCCACACCCAGGGAGATTAGCTACAGTGCCATGGGTTGCAAATTTCTTGATAATGTTATGCACTGTGAACAACGGCAAATCTAGATCTCTGGAGATGGACTTGTATCTGTAAATTGTTGATATTTTTCCTCAATTTTGGTTCTCAAGTCCCTAGAACCAAAAAGAGCATCACATGCTTGAAACAATCTTATTTTGCCACTCTTTTGAAAGTGTGCTAATAATTTTGTCCAGACCATTTTTGGAGATTGGTGTGACACTATGTCCAATTTGCTTTTTTTTCCTCCCTTTTTTGGTTTAGTTCCAATACATACAAAGGGAATAAACGTGTGTATAGCAAAACATGTGTTACTGCAATCCTTTTCTGTGAGAAATACTTCATTTGCTTGAAACATTTCAGGGGTGCCAACATTTACGGCCATGACTTTATCTTCATATTCTTCAGAAATAAGACGAAATGTACTTGATTTTTTCACATTTTACCAACTTGTATATATATATATATATATATATATATATATATATATATATATATATAACTTTTAGTCCATAACAATCATTATACAGACAGGGGATGACAAGTAACCATGGGGACCCATAACCAAAGTTGTAATGAGACTCCATCTAAGACATCACATAAAACTCCTGGGCTCCAATGCTAAATCATCAGAAGGCTCCCTCCATCTTTATGTCCTGTCTATAGTAGTGGTTTCAGCACAAAGGGCAGAAGGACATTATGGCCCCCCTTATAATTTTCAGGAGCCAAGTTGTACTACAGGCTCTTTACCCACTATAGTAACACCCCTGGGCCCCACCCAATCACAATTACCTTGAACACTACTTAGACATGAGAAGCTTATGATCATTTTGGTCTCTACTATTCTTTGATCTCCCAACAATCTACATTCAATTCCCACCACTACCATTAACACTTCTTTACAGTACAGTAATCACAGACTGCAACTTACCCCTAAGTAAATATAGGTCATCTTAGCTACTAAGTCCCTCAGTACCCACTATATCCTAGTGGTTTCACTCATGTAATGAACATTCATAGAAATAGTGTAGTTCAGGCAAGGGGGCAGTCCAGGCAACTGAACGTTTTAGACTCTTATCCCCTATCCACAGGATAGGGCATACGTGTTGGATCGCAGGAGTACAACATCAGGGACCCCTTGTAAGCTCCTGTACGGGGACCTGGCTACCTACATGTCCTCTGCGCGCTCCGGCCCTTACCTTTCTGGATGGACACAAGTGACAACCCTGTCAGCCAATCAGCAGCAGCAGAGATTTCCCACCACAGATGATAATTAACTGAGCAGGTTGACATTTGCCTCCATCCAAGAAGGTGGGGACCAGAGTGTGCCAAAGAGCCGTAAATAGCCAGGGTCCCCATACAGGACTAGAGATGTCATGAATTGTTCGCCAGCAAACAGTTCCCGGCGAACTTAGCATGTTCGCGTTTGATTCGCCCCCTATACTTTAACATTGCGGTAAACTTTGACCCTGTGAGTCAGAGTCAGCAGACACATTACAGCCAATCAGCAGCAGTCCCTCCCTTCCAGACCCTCCTACCTCCTGCACGGACGCCATTTTACCTTCATTCAGCATGCTGCAGGCTTAGAAAGTGGAGGGTCAGAGAAGCTGCTCCTGCTGTATAGGGAGAGCGATAGCTAGGTTGCTGCTAGGTGGTGTATTCAGGGTCCACTTTACTCCTAAAGCACTAGTCTAACATCTGCTTTAATGACAGCACCCAAAAAAGCCCTTTTTAGGGCTCAAATATCAGTCCATGTGTCTTGCAACAGCTGGAGGCACCCTGGTTGGGAGGGAACCACTGGTTAAAAGGGGTACTCCAGTGTAAAACTTAATTTCCTTCAAGCAACTAACTACAGTATTAAAAGGACTATAAGTTCAGTCCGTGTGTCTTGCAACAGCTGGAGGCACCCTGGTTGGGAGGGAGCCGCTGGTTAAATGGGGTACTCCGGTGTAAAACTTCATTTCCTTCAAGCAACTAACTACAGTATTAAAAGTGCTATAAGTTCAGTCCGTGTGTCTTGCAACTGCTGGAGGCACCCTGGTTGGGGACCTCTGCTTAAAAGGGTAACTCCGCTGGCAACCTTTTTTGCTCATTGTCACACTAGTGCAAATCACATTTGGTGTGACAGTTGTTCAAATAAAAATAAAAATAATACCTTTTTTGGCTGTGAAATAAAACCAGTGCTGCCTAAAGGGGGGCACTAACTATGTACTGCCAAATATGGAGGAATCTATGTGCCACCTAATATGGGGGAATCTATGTGCTGCCTAAAGGGGGGCTCTATGTGCTGCCTTAAGGGGGCTCTAACTATGTGCTGCCTAACATGGGGGAATCTATGTGCTGCCTAAAGGGGGATCTAACTATGTGCTGCCTAAAGGGGGCTCTATGTGCTGCTTAAAGGGAGGCTCTACCTATGTGCTGCCTAAAGGGGGCTCTAACTAAGTTTTGCCTAATATGGGGGAATCTATGTGCTACCTCAAGGGGGGATCTAACTATGTGATGCCTAAAGGGGGGCTCTATGTGCTGCATAAAGGGGGCTAAAGCATGTTATTCCAAAGAATTTAGGAATGTTGGGTGATTTATGCCCTTTATGGATTAAAACCAGACTCTGCATCAACTATGTAATTTTCCATGGGAGTTTTGCCATGGATCCCCCTCCGGCACGCCACAGTCCAGATATTAGTCCACTTGAAACAACTTTTAAATCACTATTGTGGCCAGAAAGAGTCCCTGTGGGTTTTAAAATTTGCCTGCCTATTGAAGTCAATGGCGGTTTGCCCGGTTGGCCGGTTCGCGAACATTTGCGGAAGTTCGCGAACCGAAAATGTTATGTTCATGACATCACTATACAGGACATTGCAGGGGTCCCAGCAGTTGGATCCCTTGCTATCAGACACTTATCCCCTATCCTGTGGCTTGCAAATAAGATGGGACCCTCATCAATTTTCAGTACAGAGGACAATTGTTTCCAAAATGAATGGAGCAGAAGTGAGATTTTTTCTTCTGCTCTCAGTGCTGGGCAATATTTCAAAGACCCATGGAGAATGAATGGAACACTGGTTAAACAATTTATTAAGAGGAAAATGTTCCATAATTGTGGATGGAGGATGCCTTTTGACTGTAAAAATACCCCTTTACGGTCAGATCATCCTTGCGATGAGTGTAACATCCAAACACGGTTATGAGATTAATAAAAAAAAGTTGTTTTCAAGAAATAGTACCACCCTTGTCAATAGGTTATATCTGGTATTGCATTTAAAGGAGTACTCCGCCCCTAGACATCTTATCCCCTATCCAAAGGATAGGGCATAAGATGTCAGATCGCGGGGGTCCCACCACTGGGGATCCCGGGGATCTACCATGCAGCACCCAACTTTAGCGGCTTCCGGAACCGCTGGAGGTCCTCAGGCTGAGTCCATCTTGACCACGATGACGGAGCATAGTGACGTCACGGCTCCGCCCCGTGTGACGTCACGATCCGCCCCCTCAATGCAAGTCTATTGGAGGGGTGTGGCAGCTGTCACGCCCCCCTCCCATAGGCTTGCATTGAGGGGGCAGAGCGTGATGTCTCACGGGGGCAGAGTTGTGACGTCACTATGCTCCGTCCCCGTGATTGCCAGTAATCAGACCCGGAGCAAACACGCTCCAGGGACTGATTCTAACAGGGTGCGGCGTGGAAGATCACGGGGGTCCCCAGCGGAGGGAACCTCCGCGATCAGGCATCTTATCCCCTATCCTTTGGATAGGAGATAAGATGTCTTAGCGCTGGAGTAGCCCTTTAAGACTCCTTAACGTAAGTCCAGAGATTGTCAGGCCCCTGCCATTCCGCTATGTATTTGCTATCTTGTTGATAGGGAATAACTTTTGACTGTAAGAATACCCCTTTACGTTTCTTCAATTAAGTAATTATAGTGGTAGAGACACGGCCAAGAATAAAAGTGATGTCTCAATCATATCTCTTCTTAAGGGGTTTTGACTTTTGCTTTTTTATACAGATAGCTCCTGGCATCTCCAGCAAATAACTAATTTTGCTGGGGGAAGCCAGTGGCATATAGGCATTATGTTGGGGTCATATAATTGAAGGGCTTTCTATGTACTGTAAGTGTACTATAAGGACAACCTAAGTTCACCAGAATGGGAGGTGCACTTATAGAATGACACCATTCTGGCTCACAGAGTGGGATTACTTTAAGGACAGATGGGGAAGAGTTGTGAGACAACCCCTGTTACTGACCTTGGGATATGTCCAGATACAGCCATCTATGGGTACCTCCAAATGTGATAGAGATGTGACCTTCCTTTTTCATACCAGAATTGAAACAAATTTGGAATATATAAATTTCATCCTGGCCACATTCCATATTTAATTATTTATAAAAAATACTCATATGTAGATAGAGGCCATGGTACTTAAAAAGTGTCTTGTGTGCAGGTTTCAGAAGTGAATACAATATACTTGACAAGATGTAGAGCAACCCTAATTCACAAGTGGACGGGCAAATGAAGAACTACACACAACTGTAAAGTAACTTTGTGCATTGTATCAGTGACTTCTCTACCAAGTTTTGCAGTCTTCTAAGAAGTAGGGGTATGTGTTTTTTATTAAATTTTTTTTTTATCTCACATTGTCTCAAAAACAAATTCAGATGTAACTTGACATTTGACTCATTGCATAACATGATTCAGCAAACTTTAAATTGACATTTAACACAACCCGTACCATTGAAAATGTCAAGTAAAATTTTTGCTGTATCATGGTATGTAACACGTGAAATGTCAAGCTAAATTTTGCTACATCGGTATTCTAATTTATTCAAAATACGATCATCTTGGCTGTCGTATTTGCTACTGAATATTCTGGCAACCATCTGTCTTTGCATACCCAGCTTTTTATAGTATTTTATGGATAGCAGGAAATGAGGTCAATGTATATAGACATTATCCAAGGATACTTAGATTTTATAAATATTCAAAGGAAAGGAATTTCATGCAAAGCTGGTGTAGGTGTTTGCATTGGTTAACCATTTGTTAAATAATGGCAGACCATTTTACTTCCCCCTATTGAGAAAAAAGTGTATACCTGTTGGGGAGCACAGTGATTGTTACTGTTACGGAGAGTTTGTGGCTGGTAGTGCTATAGATGACCTATTTTTGGCTTTCCTTAAATTCTACCAGAGCCAGGTGTGCATATTGTAGTACCAGCCCATGCTATATCAGGTTCATTGTCCTATGATGTTGTTAAACTGTATATGGCATCTCCCTAATGTAAAGGGTTGACTACTATAATCTTGTCTACTGTACATCATGATCTTTGATGACCTGTACCAAATTGATGTTACTTTAGAGTCCAGAGAATTTTGAGTGGCCTATATAACCATACTGTAATATTATTTAGGTCCATAACAAAATAGCCTAGACTCCACATCAGAGACTTTATGTTGGGATATTACATAAGCAATCTCTGACTGTTTTATACAACAACACATCCCGGCTAGACAATGCAGTACCACTGGCTTCTGGTAGCTAGACTGAACAAGACACAGGAAGGGTTAAACTATACATCCATTCTTTAATACAAACAACTATGACTCTAAACTTGCAACTCTGACAAATAGCTATGGGCTGTCTACCCTATGTTCTTGACAAGCTCTGTTTAGAAAGAGCCCTAGAGAGGTCTCCATCAACACCAGATCCATCATTGACAGAGTTAATCCAACTAAAGATGCAGTACAAGGTACATTTAAAAAAACTGCCTGATTGCTGAAATTCTCTTCCTCTAAATTAAAACATGAATATTTCATGATAAAAAATAAGGTTCTCCTAGAGAGGCAGTAACTCCAGCTGCACCTCTCCCTCGTTGAGCGGCTTAAATTACTGCTGAAAATGGAATATGAATGTTATTAGCATGCGATTAGTATTTTCATTTGCATGGCACTCTGAGTCCTTATTGCCTTGGGGGGGTAGGGGAGGGTGGGAAGATGAGTGGGTGCGTGGCACCCATTGCTGTCTGGCTGGCCTGGTTTTACACACACACAGACTTCTCTCCTCACTTACACACACAACTAGGTTTTCTGGCAGACCACTGGCTGTTCTTTTGGCATGTGATTGTCGACTGTCCAACCAGCTCAAATGCTGGCTGGCACCGGAATACCAAAGTGTCTCCATGTCGGAATCTTGAACCTTCTCTCGTTCCGAATGCTGGAATTCCTGGATCCCCGCAGCTCCCTTGGTCTATTTCTGAAAGACAAGAATAGAATAGAATGTACTGAGAACATTTACTTGTCATGAGGAAATCCTTAATCTTCCCTTATGGTCCTCTTAAGTACCTTGTGTGCAGGTACTGGTGCCTCTACTATTTTGTAATCCAATCATACTGTTACGTTTACAGCTGACTTTGTAAGTCTATGGCATATTGGTACATGTTTTTAATCACATTCTCACTAAAACACAGTAAGAATAGGCCCATGATCAATATTAATAGGTCAGGTTATGTGGCACTTAGAGGGAGAGATTAGATGAGGAGCTTTAAGATGCTTAGGTTCAGCAGCAGCAGGTGTTAAGTAAGTGTCCTATTCTATCATATGAAGTGGGAAAGCACAATATTCTGTTTGTCTTCAGGCTTCTTAGCTTGATCATTTTTAACCACTTGAGACAAAACCTGGAAAAGACTTTACCCCGATTACTTCTTACCTCTATTTCAGTACTAGGACAATGAAAATGATATGTATGTTTGCATACAGTAATGTAATCCACAAAAATTCTTGAATTTATGCAGCTAGTTCTTGTGCCCTTCGGTAAGTGTAGTACAGTGCGCTTAAAACCTTACCTAGATATTTCCCCAAGCAGCATGTCCTAGATGTATAACTCTATAATGAAAACTATTACGGTGATTTACTATATAAATAAAATAATTTTAGGAACAGATGCTTTATAGTCATACCTTATTGTGTGATGGGAAAGGCTACCTAACAAATGTAGACTGTAGCTCGCACTATACTGTACTTATGAAGAAACTTGCTGTTACAGACATTCCTCCCACTAGTACTGTTAAAAGGAACTATCCAAATGGGAAGTCAGACTGAGGGCATCGGGAAGAACAGGATTTATGTATATTGTGATAAGTATTATTGTTACACTAAATTACTGATACAATACCTGGAACATATTTAAATGAGGTTGTGTAAAGTGTGATAAAACTCTAAGGAATCTCAATAGCAAAAAAATGTCTGCCGTTTTCTAATGGAATGCCTTTACTAATTATTTTTCCTACTCAATATCTGTAGGTGATGCTGTAGGACTATGGCATATGTAAACACTAGCATCAGCTATAGGCAGTGGTAATGGCACTACTGTGTCTACATCTTCCTCTGGTTGCATGTGAGCATGCATATAGAAGTTGAGCAATAACATGAACCCTGCCTCCATTACTGCTTCTATAAGTATTTACATTGTGATTAGGCAAGCTATAAGTGGATCTGTACTAGGAGGCCTGCCTTATCAATTCGAATATCTATCCTGGAATATCAGGTGCTAGTCCTGGGAGACATGACCTGGTATGAACATGATCATCATACATTTCTATTGTATATTTAACTCTAGAGCAGTCTTTCTGGATACCACATATCTAAGGGAATTTTGAAGCATAATGATTTCAGGTCGTAGGTCAGCAGCAGACAGAAAACTTTTTTGTATCTACTAGGAAGAGAAAAACACTGGAATGTTCAGCTACTGTTCAGCTACTGTACACACCCCTACCCCTTAATTCCCTGGTTGAACTTGATGGACATATGTCTTTTTTCGACCGTACTAACTATGTAACTAACTATGTATATTAAACAATGGCCATATACAGGATATCATGCCATAGTCCAGGATTAAGTTTAGTCATAGGAACAATCATTTTACACTACTGAGGGTCTTTTACTAGTACATTAAACAAAATAACACTTAAATAGCAACTGTTGTTTCAAAAAACTTCCCTCCATGTGCTAGCTTTTGAGATCTGTAACATATTTGTAAATCAGTTCATTTATTAAAAATGACTTTGCTGAGAAAACACGAAAAGGGGCATGACCACCGGGAAAATGGGGTGTGGTCTCTGAAAAGGGGCGTGTTCCCGACATTTTCACAAAAACCCAACACATTTACATATTTAGGTTTCCACATAAAATGTGGTGGATTTGAGCTGAGGAAAACCAGACAGATGAAAGCATTTGTAAAAAAAAAAAAAAAAAGCAAAATGTAGGGAAAAGTAGAAAATGTAGGGAAACCTTAGTAAATACCATGGAAAATAAATTGTAGGGAATTAAAACCCACAAAGAAACCTACACTCCACTCTTAGTAAATGACTGCCTATGTGTCTCACTTCCTTACACATTGCTTTTGTCTGCCTGTTGTTAGGGGAATTCCATCTCTAGCAGCAGGGAGACCAAGAAAAAACAGCACAGGAAATGGGAGAGGCTCAGCTTGTGCAAAAGGGATCCTAGGCTGTGTGCAAGTAAGTTGAGCCTGTATGCCTCCTCCAGAGAATACACACCATGCATGAAAGGTAACTCAGTGCCTCCCTTCTTTCTCTGTCCACTCATAATGTTTTGGGCAGCTGTCCATTGTGTAGCTTGTCATCATTATCAGTTCATTGTTTAGACCTGCATTTGTAATGAATCCCCTTCATTGCTGTAATCCCTTTTCACCCCCTCCTGTATATAGCTTGTTACATTCATCATCAACATCATTAGCAGCAGCCGCAGTTCATTGCTTAGACCAGGGCTTCTTCAGTGAATTAACTCCTTCCTTACAGTGATGCTGTTGCTGTATTCCTATTTTCTCAAATAGTACCTTGCAAATTATAATACTGTACTATAAATCTTTCCCCAACATAGTGCCAGCCTGTTCAATCCAGTGCACTTTTATGATATCACTATGTCATGGGTTAATAGAGAGGAGGAGGTGCTGTCCTGTGATTGGCCAGAGAAGTAAGTTGAAGGAAGTCTAGGTGTGAGCACTGCTGACAAACAGCCCATCTCTAGTCCTGTCCTCTGTAATGGAATGAATGAGAAATAGTTGTGCCACCTGGAGGGGACTCTGAGGATCTTAAAAAGCAGGAAGGGCACACAAATTACTGTTAACACTTTGAAGATCCATTTCCTGGTTTTATAGGGGTACTGTGGTGGGAAAAAAATTCTAATGAACTGGTGGCATAAAGTTAAACAGATTTGTAAATAACTTCTATTTAAAAATCGTAATCCTTCCAGTACATTTCAGCTGCTGTATGCTACAGAGAAAGTTGTATAGTTATTTTCTGCCTGACCACCGTGCTCTTTCCTGACTCCTCTCTCTGTGTCAGGAACTATTCAGAGCAGGATAGGTTTTCTATGGGGATTTGCTCTTTCTTTGGACAGTTCCTGAGACGGATAGAGGTGTCAGCAGAGAGCACTGTGGTCAGACAGAAAATAACTATACACCTTCCACTTGGGGCATACAGCAGATGATAAGTACTGGAAGGGTCAAGACTTTTATATAGATGTAATTTTCAAATCTATTTAACTGGTTAACAATCATGGACGTGTATACACGTCCTTGTGCCGTTAACGGGGTACGGTGTGGGCTCCCGACTCGAGCCCGCATCATACCGGCAAGCCCTCAGCTGATTCTTGTAGCTGAGGGCCAGTGTTAATAGCCATCATGCAGCGATCATTTTGGCCTGCTATTAACCCTTTAGATCGCTGCTGTCAAAGCTGACAACAGCGTCTAAAGAACCCTGTAAATGCTCCGTGGTAGGCCAGTGGGACGCATCACCCCCCCCCCCTCGGGGATGATCCACTGTAGAGGTAGCCGGAGGGCTTACCTCTGCTTCCTTGCTGGTCTCGTCTATTGCATTGATTAAGCCTGGCAGGACCAGGCTTTATCAATGGAGCTCAGATCACACAGATCAATGGGGTTCTATGGAACCTCATTGATCTGTATGAGGAATCTAATGATTCCTCCTAAAAGTCCCCTAAGGGGACTAATAAAGTGAAAAAAAAACCAAAAAAAAGATTTAAAAAAATTAACCCCTTCCTAATTTTAAAACACCCCCCTTTTCCTAAATTCCATATAAAAATATAAAAACATAATAAAAATAAACACTTGTGGTATCGCCGTGTGCATAAATGTCAGAACTATAAAAATGTAATATAACAGCACAGTCAATGGCTTATACGTAAAAAAAATACCAAAGTCCAAAATTGCATATTTTGGTCCCTTTGTATGCTTTAAAAAAATGCATAAAAACCGATCAAAAAGTCTCATCAAAACAAAAATGGTGCTGATGAAAACTTTTGATCTTGGCACAAAAAATGAGCCCTCATACCACCCCGTATTCGGAAAAATAAAAAGTTATAGGGGTCAGAAGAGGACAATTTTAAACATACTAATTTTAGTGCATGTAATTATAATTTTTTTTAAAGTAGTAAAATAAAATAAAAACTGTATAAATTGGGTATCATTGTAACCATATGGACCTACAGAATAAACATATGGTGTCATTTTTACCGAAGTGCACTGTGTAGAATTGGAAGCCCCCAAAATTTACAAAATGTTTTTTTTTTCCAATTTTGCCCCACAAATATTTTTTTTCTGGGTTCGTCGTAAATTTCGAAGTGAAATGATTTATGTAATTACAAATTACAATTGGTGGCACAAAAAATAAGCCCTCACGTGAGTCTGTAGGTGCATAATTGAAATCTTTATGATTTTTTAGAAGGTGATGAGGAAAAAAGGAAATTGGATAACCCCTTTAAGTGCCACAACTTGCTCTTCCTCACCTCTTGGCCCCTCCTTGACTATAAATTTCACACTACTAGTCAAGGAGAGGCAGGGAGCTGAGAACGAGTAAGGAGGTTTGCAAGGTGTTGGTATTCATGCTATTTGGCTCCGCCTCTTTGACACGGCTGTGAACTTTATAAGTTTATAAGTGACTTTATAAGTTCAACAACCACCATCAGTTTTGGGAAAGGTGAAGTTTGCTTTGGCTTTTATACCCTAACAGCTATACAGCTATTCAATGGTATCTGCAGCTCCTAGCAGCAAATACAGCTTACAAATTCCCTTTAACCCCTTAAGGACTGAGCGATTTCACATTTTCGCATTTTCGTTTTTTCCTCCTTGCCTTTAAAAAATCATAACCCTTTCAATTTTGCACCTAAAAATCTGTATTGCGGCTTATTTTTTGTGCCACCAATTCTACTTTACAGTAACATTAGTCATTTTACCAAACAATCCACAGCGAAATGGGAAAAAATTCATTGTGCGACAAACTTGAAGAAAAAATGCCATTTTGTAAATTTTGGGGGCTTCCGTTTCTACGCAGTATATGTTTCGGTAAAAATGATACCTTACCTTTCTTCTGTAGGTCCATACGGTTAAAATGATACCCTGCTTGTATAGGTTTGATTTTGTATTACTTCAGAAAAAAAATCATAAATACATGCAGGAAAATGTATACGTTTAAAATTGTCATATTCTGAACCCTATAACTTTTAAATTTTTCTGTGTTCAGGGCGCTATGAGGGCTAATTTTTTCTTTGTGATCTGAAGTTTTTAGCGGTACCATTTTTGTCCTGATCAGACTTTTTGATCACTTTTTATACACTTTTTTTGTATGCAAAAAATGCACAATTTTGGACTTTGGAATTTTTTTGCGCGTACGCCATTGAACGTGCAGTTTTATAAGCGGTATATTTTTATAATTCGGACATTTCCGCACGCGGTGATACCACATATGTTTTATTTTGTTACTAGGAAATGCCGGGTGATTTAAACTTTTAATTCAGAAGGGAATACCTGAAAGGGTTAACTTTTTTTTTTTTCACTTATTTTTTTTTTTTGCGAGCTCATAGCTCCTATAGGGACCTATGAGCTTGCAATGGCTGATTGCATACACAGATTGTTGCCTTGCCATTGCATGGGAACAAGCTGTGTAATCGGCGGTTGATTGCTCCAGCCTGTAACTCAGGCATGGAGCAATCAATCAGAGCCGGGACACCGACAGAAGAAGGTAGGGACCTTCTTCTCTCCTGGGTAGCTGATCGGGGCATCACCATTTTATTGCGATGACCCCGATCAGCCCGACTGAGCAGCCGGGAAGCATTAACTTTCACTTTCGATGCGGCGCTCAGCTTTGAGCGCCGCATCGGAAGGGTTAATAGGGCATGGCCAAACGAGTTGCGGGTCCCGGCTGCGAGTAGGCGCCGGGACCATCCCGCTATGACCCCACGTTATAGACAGGGACCGGACTTAGGACGTACTCATACGTCCTAAGGCCTTAAGTGGTTAATATAGATAGATAGATATGAGATATATATATATATATATATATATATATATATATATATATATATATATTCAGTTTCTAAATACAATGATTTCTATGTAGCTTCAACCAAGGCCCATTAAAGAAAGAGTTAGGGAGATGTCAAGCAAACTTGAGCAAGTACTTTTGACACATTTCTAAACAGGGATCAAACAAACTGTTTTCAAAGCTTGATGCTTTTTTATTCGTCTTTCTTTTCTAACAATCTTTCATACAAGGATCAAATAGGGGCTACAGAAAATAGGATAAGGGGTAAGGCGCTCGCTAACGTAGTCAAAATATCAGCACCTCAGAACATTTTCTTCTTGAAACTTTCCGTCAGCTAGGATTAAGGGCCCTGCTAATGAAATTCTAAGAAATGAATTAGTCTTTGGGATATATGCATGATTATCCTAATTGTCATTCTTAAAGGAGTACCCAATGTTCCCTTTCAATTTAAGTGTAATATGAAAATACCACTTCTGATATTAGTAAAAAATAATGATTAAAATTAAATGGTATTGGAGGTTTTCATGTGAGATTACCAAAAATTGCATAGCGCTGACTGCTCATTTTAACATATGAATAAATGACAGTGAAGTGAAAAAGCACTGTACTTATGTTTAACAGAATTCACTATGTTTCATATGATCAATGCTGTGCTGCATTTTCCAATGATGAACTGTAGATGGCAGCAAATAAAGTTTTTCTTTTACTGTAACCTCAGGAGGCCACATGGAGTCAGTATTTTGGTGGCAAAATATCAGATATGAACGCGTCAAGCACTTAAATAACAATCTGCCACATGCAGCACATAGTCCCTTACCATAAAGGTGTCATGTTTCAGGCTGGAGTACTAATTACTGTAACACCTAAAAAAAGGTAACTTATTACGATTTACTTCAGTGATACCATTGTGTGCTAATATAGGCCTCTATGTAATGCTGCCTGATGTGTTGTAAGATATTATAGGCCTCTATGTAATGCTGCCTGATATGTTGTAAGCTAATATAGGCCTCTATGTAATGCTGCCTGATATGTTGTAAGATATTATAGGCCTCTATGTAATGCTGCCTGATATGTTGTAAGATATTATAGGCCTCTATGTAATGCTGCCTGATATGTTGTAAGATATTATAGGCCTCTATGTAATGCTGCCTGATATGTTGTAAGCTAATATAGGCCACTATGTAATGCTGCCTGATATGTTGTAAGATATTATAGGCTTCTATGTAATGCTGCCTGATAAGTTGTAAAATATTATAGGCCTCTATGTAATGCTGCCTGATGTGTTGTAAGCTAATATAGGCCTCTATGTAATGCTGCCTGATATGTTGTAAGATATTATAGGCATCTATGTAATGCTGCCTGAAATGTTGTAAGCTATTATAGGCCTCCATGTAATGCTGCCTGATGTGTTGTAAGATATTATAGGCCTCTATGTAATGCTGCCTGATATGTCGTAAGCTAATATATGCCTCTATGTAATGTTGCCTGATGTGTTGTAAGCTAATATAGGCCTCTATGTAATGCTGCCTGATATGTTGTAAGATATTATAGGCATCTATGTAATGCTGCCTGATATGTTGTAAGATATTATAGGCCTCTATGTAATGCTGCCTGATGTGTTGTAAGATATTATAGGCCTCTATGTAATGCTGCCTGATATGTTGTAAGCTAATATATGCCTCTATGTAATGCTGCCTGATGTGTTGTAAGCTAATATAGGCCTCTATGTAATGCTGACTGATGTGTTGTAAGCTAATATAGGCCTCCATGTAATGCTGCCTGATATGTTGTAAGCTATTATAGGTCTCTATGTAATGCTGCCTGATATGTTGTAAGCTAATATAGGCCTCTATGTAATGCTGCCTGATATGTTGTAGGATATTATAGGTCTCTATTTAATGCTGCCTGATATGTTGTAAGATATTATAGGCCTCTATGTAATGCTGCCTGGTATGTTGTAAGCTATTATAGGCCTCTATGTAATGCTGCCTGATATGTTGTAAGCTATTATAGGCCTCTATGTAATGCTGCCTGATATGTTGTAGGATATTATAGGTCTCTATTTAATGCTGCCTGATATGTTGTAAGATATTATAGGCCTCTATGTAATGCTGCCTGATATGTTGTAAGCTATTATAGGCCTCTATGTAATGCTGCCTGATATGTTGTAGAATATTATAGGTCTCTATTTAATGCTGCCTGATATGTTGTAAGATATTATAGGCCTCTATGTAATGCTGCCTGATATGTTGTAAGATATTATAGGCCTCTATGTAATGCTGCCTGATATGTTGTAAGATATTATAGGCCTCTATGTAAAGGTGCCTGATATGTTGTAAACTATTATAGGCCTCTATGTAATGCTGCCTGATAAGTTGTAAGATATTAAAGGCCTCTATGTAATGCTGCCCGATATGTTGTAAGCTATTATAGGTCTCTATGTAATGCTGCATGATATGTTGTAAGCTATAATAGGCCTCTATATAATGATGCCTGATAAGTTGTAAGCTATTATAGGCCTCTATGTAATGCTGCCTGATGTGTTGTAAGCTATTACAGGCCTCTATGTAATGCTGCCTGATATGTTGTAAGCTATTATAGGTCTCTATGTAATGCGGCCTAATATGTTGTAAGCTATTATAGGTCTCTATGTAATGCTGCCTGATATGTTGTAAGCTATTATAGACCTCTATGTAATGCTGCCTGATATTTTGTAAGATATTATAGGCCTCTATGTAATGCTGCCTGATATGTTGTAAGCTATTATAGACCTCTATGTAATGCTGCCTGATATGTTGTAAGCTATTATAGGTCTCTGTGTAATGCTACCTGATATGTTGTAAACTATTATAGGCCTCTATGTAATGCTGCCTGATAAGTTGTAAGCTATTATAGGCCTCTATGTAATGCTGCCTGATATGTTGTAAGCTATTATAGGCCTCTATGTAATGCTTGCCTGATATGTTGTAAGATATTATAGGCCTCTATGTAATGCTGCCTGATGTGTTGTAAGATATTATAGGTCTCTATGTAATGCTGCCTGATGTGTTGTAAAATATTATAGGTCTCTATGTAATGCTGCCTGATATGTTGTAAGCTATTATAGGCCTCTATGTAATGCTGCCTTATATGTTGTAAGCTATTATAGGCCTCTATGTAATGCTGCCTGATATGTTGTAAGCTGTTATAGACCTCTATGTAATGCTGCCTGATAAGTTGTAAGCTATTATAGGCTTCTATGTAATGCTGCCTGATATTTTGTAAGATATTATAGGCCTCTATGTAATGCTGCCTGATATGTTGTATGCTATTATAGACCTCTATGTAATGCTGCCTGATATGTTGTAAGCTATTATAGGTCTCTATGTAATGCTGCCTGATATGTTGTACACTATTATAGGCCTCTATGTAATGCTGCCTGATAAGTTGTAAGCTATTATAGGCCTCTATGTAATGCTGCCTGATATGTTGTAAGCTATTATAGGCCTCTATGTAATGCTTGCCTGATATTTTGTAAGCTATTATAGGCCTCTATGTAATGCTGCTTCATATGTTTTATGCTGTCAATCACAACCGCAAACTAGTTTATTCTCCTTTTTAGCATCCAGTGGGTTAACAGGAACCATCCCCTCCTCTGCAACTGCTAATTCATGGCTAACGCTGTATACACATTATTTCCACCCTGTCCTTTAGCTTGCACTCCATTAAATTGTTCTGTTCATAGAGTTCAGCACCAGCCATCAGCAGGGAAAGATTGGAAAAGTGGGGAGGGGATGAGTTGGGAGAACACATTAGACAGAAATGCCCTTTAAATATTCAGCAAACATCCATTAGGCAGGTCAGGCTCTCAGGAAACAACTCTGGAGGTGGCACGCCTATAGCATGTGGACCTGGATGCTATTTGGATAATCTGCCAGAATTATAGAAGTAGCGAGAGTGATGATAAAAATAACGAGAAAGAAATCTTGAGAACAGTCCATATGAATAAAATGCCACTCCGCACCTATCAATACCGATGTGTGTGCAGTGATCGACCAGTTTATCTATCAGTCACATACCTGTCATCTCTAACAATCAATATTATTTATAGCATTCCAAAACAATCAGGATGAATAATGCAACAGAAGCATTTATACTTCTATGGAAAACACTATTTGTTTATCACATTATGCGTTAAATATTTAATATCTCTGTCATAAGCCATTTATTTCGACATGACAACAGTAAAAGCTGTACACAGTAAAAAAAATTGCTGTAGCAGCAGTCATTTTGCTCTTTTACCCTAAAAACTTAAAATTCCTCCTTAAAGGGAATATGTCACCAAATGTGATTTTTTTTAAATTTTTTTTTTAGAGGTTAAATAATTTTTTTCATTTTTCTAAAATATTTTGGGAAATATATTGTTTTTAAATGTACTTGTAACAAAATATGAAACATTTTAAATAACTTGTCATATCTCCCACTGTTGACCAGCAGAGGGAGCAAACATGAGGAATCTGGTGAAAGCAAGCAACTTGGCAGCTGCAAACTAGACCTTGCCCGTCTACCTTCCTCATCTGTCTATGTGCAAGGGGGGAGAGGGTTTGTAGTTTTTCAATTCCTCTGTCACCATTTTGTTGGTGTCTGAAGAGTGGTAAATAATAGACTAGATGTATCTTGATAGGCCACTGCTCCTCAGGTACTTCAAGAAAATGGCGCTCGCTCCACCTAGCCTGTGCTATGCACATATGCAGCAAGTAGCCCATGCTTATCTATGAGACACTCTCAGTCTTAACTTTTTTATGCCCTGTGCCTGCCAAAAAGCAACTGTGTAGGTGCTGTGAAGTGACACACCACAAAGAGGCTACAGTAATGGCAGTCCCAGTACATACTTTAATAATAAATAACATTAAAACTACATTGTCCTAAAACTAAATTCATAAATTAAGTGCTCTATGTTGATAGAATATTTTTATTCATAAAAAAATTCAAACGGTGACACTTTCCCTTTAAAGCGCAAGTCCAAAGTTGTGAGCCTACACGATCTTCAGCATCAGTGTGGGGAGACTCGGGTTATTCTGACCGTTATAGTTGCTTAGGCCACCGTAACATTCTCAGCGAAGTTCTGCACATGAAAACCATTCATCAGAATAGGGCTCTGTCTCTCAACTTTGGACTTGCGCTTGAAATACAAGTGAAATCTTATTATATTCTGTTGTTTTCAAGTTATCTTCATCATATATTTACAGTATACAGTATATCTGAAGCAGGGTGGCAAGCATTAGTAGCAATTATTAAGGTGCCCATACACTTCATATTAAAAGGGTACTCTGGCCCTAATACATCTTATCCCCTATCCAAAGGATAGGGGATAAGATGTCGGATGGCGGGGGTCCCGCCGCCTGCTGTCACGCCCCCTCCCATAGACTTGCATTGAGTGGTGGGGCGTGATGTCACATGTGGGCGGAGTCATGACGTCACAATATTCTGGCCCTGTGGTCGTCACGCTACACACTGGGAAACCTCCAGCACTGTGGATAGCTCAAAAAGGTGGGTGCATAAAGACAGATAGCGGAGGTCCCCAGCGGCGGGACCTCCGCGATCAGACATCTTATCCCCTATCCTTTGGATAGGGGATAAGATGTATTAGGGCCAGAGTACCCATTTAAAGTCTACTAAACTCACCAACTTAAGCAGGTTCAGCAACAGATAATTTCGGTAGAGAGAAATGTTGAGTGTGTTGTTTTTTTTACCGCGCAACCGTATTGTTCTGAGAGCTAATCCGTATAATAGAGAAAGCATAAATGTTTGGCCATGCTGAACGTTCACATGTATAGAGAGCATATGAACAGTCAGCCAATAGTTATAAAGTGAATGGCAGCCTTTACAAGTCCCATAATATTGCCACTAAGCTTTCTATAGCCTGAGTGGCTTATTCATCTTAATTATTTAACTGCCTTACTCTTTTGCTTCTCAGCTAAAGGAATTCTAGGCATGACTGAAAGATGAGGATGATCAGTGATCTCAGTCCTGTCCATTACATATAATTTGCTCTTTAAGGCTATGCCAATTTTGACATGGAATTTTATTTTACATATATTTGTTGTTTACCTTGAGTTGAAAAGGTAGGTCTATGTTTTTAGTAGGCTAGAGTTAGTTCTGGGAGCTCAGCTTTCTACTTACAAATGTACACAGCCTATGTGATTCTCCCCCTTATTACTGCCTTTTATGTGTGATGTGCCCTTCATGTATGCTCTCCCAACCCTCCACACTCTGAGATGATGTGTGCACTCTCCTCCTCCTCCCTAGAGAAAGAAGGGGGAAGTAGGAACCCCATTAGAAGCAGACACAGCTCTCTGACCTGAAAAGGTGAAAGACTTACACACACTTGTCAGATTTAATATGATTGGAAATTTTTAATGAAGACTATTTGAGAAGTGACTTTATTTTGTATTCAGTATTCAGTATTTTGTATAAATGTGTCTATAGCCTTTATGTTTTAGGCTTTTTTCACACAATAATTTTTATGGTGGTTTTGCTGTTATGCCTTTTTTAATTGCAGTTATAAATTTAACTATTCTTTAAAAATAAAAATGTAAATACAGCTTTACCATTTACGAATCTATGCTAAAAAAGTTGGAAAATGGTTGTTGGAAGAACCTATCTATTCGTTTGCAGAAAGATTGTTGAATGTAAGAGGCACTGGCTGAAGTCTTTATGTCTTTATAAAGCTATTAAACGGATCATTATCAGAATCAGATGCCTTCAAGAGGAGATACACTGCTTCAAATAACCAGGATCTCCATTCTCTTCAGGGTTAAGACACCTGCTTTTTCTAGTTTACAGGAGAGAAAATGCTTCCCCTATACCTTGTGCGGGGAAATAAGAGACAGTCATTAATTATCTGCGCCTTTTATATTTGTTTTATATCCAAGATTAAAAGAACATCTGAGGAATTAAGTTCTAAGCCTAGGAAATGCCAATGGCTCGTCCCCTCCCTACAATCTGGTTACAGGAGATTAGTAACTCAAACTACAAAAAAATAATAAAATAAACGCGAGGCGCTCCGACAGTCACCACGGCTGAATTCATTAGGGCTGCCGTTCACATTTAAGAGGAATCAAAAGGAGCAATGGGTAGAGCAGAATTAATTCTGATTAGAATGAGCGAACCTAATAAATTGAGATGTTATCCTAGGGCAATAGTGAATTTCCGGAGCCTGATAAAGTAACTGACGGACAAAAATAACATTTCCTACCTGTCTTTAAACTTTAGCCACTGGTTTATCTTCCTTTTTACAGGAGCTAGTCTTATTTTTACTGTAAGCATTGTGGACACTTTTGCTTTATGAGCCTTGTGACTGTCTATCTTTGTCAAGCACACTTTCCATGAAGATGTCACCATCTAAGCAGTACAGACTTCTGTATTATCTGTTTCTCAAATATTATTTTATATTGCTAATAAATGTAAAACAAAATGGTGTAGCTTTGTTGTGTTGTTTTAAAACTGTCCGGCAGTAGGAAGCTATGGCCGCACATCTTTTTTGAGCCTCATTCTAAGCCGTAAAGAGGAAAACATAAAGTAATTTATCAAGGCTCTAATCGACTTATATATTTACGATGTTGTGCACACAGAGTTGGCGAGTCCAGTCGGTGTTTTGTAGACATGATTTGAGCATAGTTTCCTAGGCACACAGTTTATGCACTGATTATGACGTGCAACCTTTATTGCACTGTTTTGTGCAATGATCACTCCACCTGGCAAAAGGAGCAGGCAGCCGACCTGGACTGACTGACAGGTACGTTCCGCATTAGCTCCATAAACATTAGGCAGCATTTATCAAATGACACAGGTATCAATGTCGACCAGCTGCATCTGGCGCACACTAGTGCATCGCACAGGTGAAATATATAATGCACTTTTTAATAAATGACTCCCAAAGTGGCTAAATAAAAATGGTGGAAAATAAGGTTTAAAGAACAGTGTGAGTCTTGTATACTGGTATTATTTACATCTAATTTAGGTTATGGGTTCTCATTCAACTAACTTAAGAAGAGACAGGACCAGCTACTTTTGTTTTAGACTGTCCATACTTGTATCTGTAAACTGTAGAGTGTTGCAGCAAGGGTGTAGCTAGGAAAGAACGGCAGTATACAAGGCATTGCAAGTCGGGGAAACGACAAGCCCCCTTTGCAATGGACCTCACAAAATAGTATGCAAAATATTACAAAAGAGTTAGGGTGTGTTCACACTGCGTTTTATGTTCATGTTTGTATTCTCTAACAAAGGTTAGAAACATATGCATGAACAATGACTTCTATGATGTAATAAGACAAATATCATTTTGTCTGCATTTCACTACTTTCTGTTTCATCCCTTTTTTTCCTGTTCCATATATATATATATATATATATATATATATATATGTGTATATATATATATATATATATATATATATATATATATATAGTCAAAAAACAGTAGGGAACCGGCACTGTATCAATGGATTTCAAGTCCCAGGTGTGTGCTCAGCTTATACAGGTTCAAACTCCAAACCTTCCAACGTAAATTCCAAAGCAGGAAGCGGCACTCCAAATTACAAAAAGCAGTGTGTTTATTCACCCATCAAGTCAATGCGACGTTTCAGCCTCACAATGAGGCCTTTCTCAAGCAGTGTATCTGTGTTACATCACTTCCTTATATATCATCAGAATTAGTGACATCATCAATTAATTTGCATCAATTAAATAGTGCAACATACAAATACAAGTGTACAAATACATTAGTGTCTCAATAAATATATTACAAGAGTATACAATATCCATATACAACATATACAAGTGCCGATCATCATTTCCACAAATATATACCAATAAGTGCGGCATGTAAACAAATATACACGTCATCCAAGGAGGTGGTCCCTCACCTTCAAATTGATGTGTCTCACCTCTGATTCGCCACTTCACCCATGCGTCCTCTGTTTGTAAACTAATCGGGTGCGCAAGTCAGGAAGTGCGCTGTTTCATAGTGCGCTCTTCAGTGACTTCCCAAGTCCCGGTCTCTGTATGCGCCCAGTGCATGCGCATTAGGCAAAAATGACCTATGTCTCCATGTAGGATGTGGGCAAGGCAATAACACAAGTGGTGCGCACACTCTATGTGCGATCATTCATTGGCCATCTTGAGACAGGGCAAATAGCCCATACACCATCATGATTGCCCAGAACGTTTTGCCTAACGTTCTGCTTGTTTGGTGTATTTAGGCAGAATGTTCTGGGCAATCATAATGATGTATGGGCTATTTGCCCTGTCCCAAGATGGCCCATGAATGATCACACATAGATTGTGCGCACCGCTTGTGTGTTATTGCCTTGCCCACATCCTACATGGAGACATAGGTCATTTTTGCCTAATGCGCATGCGCTGGGCGCATACAGAGACCGGGACTTGTGAAGTCACTGAAGAGCGCACTATGAAACAGCGCACTTCCTGACTTGCGCACCCGATTTGTTTACAAACAGAGGACGCATGGGTGAAGTGGCGAATCAGAGGTGAGACACATCAATTTGAAGGTGGGGGACCACCTCCTTGGATGACGTGTATATTTGTTTACATGCCGCACTTATTGGTATATATTTGTGGAAATGATGATCGGCACTTGTATATGTTGTATATGGATATTGTATACACTTGTAATATATTTATTGAGACACTAATGTATTTGTACACTTGTATTTGTATGTTGCACTATTTAATTGATGCAAATTAATTGATGATGTCACTACTTCTGATGATATATAAGGAAGTGATGTAACACAGATACACTGCTTGAGAAAGGCCTCATTGTGAGGCTGAAACGTCGCATTGACTTGATGGGTGAATAAACACACTGCTTTTTGCAATTTGGAGTGCCGCTTCCTGCTTTGGAATGTGTATGTATATGTATATATATATATATATATATATATATATATATATATATAAAGGTAGATGCGGCTGAAAAGGATTTATTCACACATATGTGCAGGGGACGTTTCGGCTCAATAATAGAGCCTTTCTCAAGCATGCCTGAGAAAGGCTCTATTGTTGAGCCGAAACATCGCCTGCACAGATGTGTGAATAAATCCTTTTCAATTTCACTCAAGTTGGAGTGCTGCATCTACCTTTTTCTATATATTACGTGGGAAAGGGTCTATTCCCAGAGCTGTGCACCCACGTGGATCTGGAATCCTTCACCACGGGGCTTCTCCATTCTATTTGGATATATATATATATATATATATATATATATATATATATATATATAAATCTTATGAAAGTCGATGGGAAAAAGGATTTGTTTTCAGCATCTGTTAACATACAGTATACTATTTTACTGATTTTACCTTTTTCAAGAGTAGAAAAATGTGTGTGTTAAAGGTAGACACAAAATGCTTTATGAACTAAATATTTAAATAAAAAACTAGAGGTTACATCTTAATCTTTGGCTCTTTTGTTAGTTTTAATATACTAAACTATTTGATTCTCAATTTTTAGCAGTAAAGTAGAAATGCTTCACTGTCCCTGACAATGTTTACTAAAGTAAGTATCCTTGTCCCTTTTGATCCCACTTACTGCATTGTGTTTTGTTAATGCAGAATACAACAGACGTTTCTCATAAGACCACCAGTCCAATAATCCAGTTTCAATATGTAATTTTCAACTGACTATAAATGATTGAATATTTTATTTTTAATACCTATGACTGTCAAATCAGCCTTTATATTGAGTGTTAGTTGGTTCTTTTGTCAAAGAACAGCTTTTCTACAATAAAATTGCTTATATTTATGGGTAAAGCGCAACTCAACTGGGAATAAGTATTAATGCTGTATTGTATGTCGACTGCCTAGAGTAAACATTTAGCCAATATATATGCTGTTTTCTTGACAGTCAAAGAGTTAGCTGTATAGATTTACAGAAAAAACATTAAGCCACCATTACCCTAAGGGGGTAATAGTGGTTTGCAAGTACTGGGATCCTTTATATTTAAGACAGTGTGAAGATGCCAGCAATGCTGCCTCGAGCAATGTTATGTTTGCTTTATCTTGAAACTTTTACTTATTAAAACTAAAGGTTTTATACTTATACTCAAGATGTACTTGGTATAAATCTACACTCAGGGCATCTTACAACGTCATGGCATATTACTAGGATATGATGTAACATTCTAACTAGTGAAGTTCCTATCTCTGGGATCACTACTACTAAGAGTTAAGAAGACTTATGTCCGGAGAGATAGAAGAAATCCCAGGATTTATTGTGTCCATTTGCATTGCTATCCATGGACCCCGCCCCCACTACAGTGCCGACCTATCTGTTTCTGTATTTTTGTCAGGAGTGAACCAAAAGTGGTTTGGCCCTCATTGAAATAAACATACTCTAGTTCCTTTTTGCCCATACCAAACCCTAAATGTATACTGCAGTAAGCTATGCAACCTCTTTGGCCATATATGCATAGACTTAAGCAAAATTCCTAAAAAAAAAATGCCTTCCTGGTGCAAACAGAAATATAGCAAAACAGCATATACTATTTCCTATTCTATAGATACTCTAGCTATGTGTATGAGAGAAAAAGTAAGATGTTGAAATAAGTTCTATGTTAATGCTTCATATTATAAGTTGCAGCAAACTGAACATTTAAGTAGTAGTAGTTTTCTATTTAAAATCTTCTTTTTTGAAAGTACGTAACAGAATATAGAAGAACTCCAACACACCTTCTGATTCAACAAGAAAGATAGAGGACTCTAAGTCACATAGTAGATCTGCTAAGAATAGAGCAAGGATGAAAAATAAGACCATTGTGTACTGGATTGAATGTTCTTTGTGTTTAGAGGCATGTCGATTCTTTTCTCTAGATGCTGAATAGAGCGGATGCTACATATGGTGAAACATCTGTGTACACATTGCACTTATGAGAAATCTCGCTTACCTTCATAAGAAGCCTTAAAACCCAAGCTACTCCCTGAAGAGTCAGTCCTGAAGAGAAGCCACATCTGGTGGTTGGAGCTCACTATCAGATCAGGAACGCTAGCACCCGTCAGTCTGTTGGAAAAGACATCAAATACGACAAGATCAAAACAAACTGATGTTTTACCACTCTTTATTAATATACTACTGATCTTTTGATAAAGAACAGCACATTTTTTGAAGAATAACATTATTAATGAATCCAGTTTACTTACACATAGAGTACAGACTTTTGGTCCTCTGCCTTTCCCCCATCTCCGACGGTCAGAGTGTCATACCCTCTTTCCAGCTCAAATTCTTCAAATGTCAACTTGATCACCTATCAAGACATGGAAACAGCTTAGTAAATGAGCAGCAACAGAACTTTTCGAAGGTTTCTATAAAAAAAAAAAAACTAAAATTGTTATAAATCTCTCTGGTAATGTTTGAAAAAGCATACTTGTTATCGTACATCCACAGGCCTTTGTCATGAACACTATATTCGTACATAACTTTCCTACTTGCCAGTTTCTATGTAACACAAAAAACCATCATACCCAATTTGCTGAGTTGGAATTGCTGGAAGAGATAGAGTAAGAGAAGAAAAATACACATACTAATTTTCAACTAAATTTGGACAAGACAAACACATCTCAAGCATTTGTGCCATTTGGAAAAATTGCAGTCTCAGCATTCAGTTCTCAATCTATCTCATTGCAGGACATGGGCTCCATTATAAGTCTATAGAGCCTATCTCTTTCAATGAGTCGGACTGAGTGCCGATCTGTGGAGAAGGCATTGCCCACTTCTTCCATCTATCTACAGGTGAGTGGGCGTCTTAGCACTGAGACCCAAATTGATCAAAACTTTTGACATGTCTTTGTGATTCTTCAAAAGTTTTATTTTTTGACAGTAACACTTTAAACTGTTAGAAAGAAATGTGTCCACCTTCTACTTCCAGTATAATAAAGACCACTTGATTTTAAAAATATATATTTTTCTACATCTGCCTTCACCTTACCTCTTGACATTTACATAGCTGCGATGAGTTGCATCTCAGAAGGTCTTTCCACAGGATACAAACCCAATTGCCTCAATGCCATTGTACATTTAAGTTATATTTTACAACAATAATCATAACATTGAAAATACTACATATATGACAAACAGTAACAAAGTATGTCATGAGCCGATTTTGTTGACAGGGTAAGTAGATCATGCCGATTAGGCTTCATATTGATGCACTGTATCCAGCATATACATATCTGTTTGTAGTTGTGCAGATGCTATCTAAAATATGAATGTATAAGTAAAATATGAAAATGGTGTTAATTTCTGGTGATTTATGGTCACTACCACACCTCTACCCAACTGGGACAGGAGTGCTTGCTGCTTGTGTAACCTCACCTTCTTTACGTGATCCTTGATGACTCCCAACATCTGCATTGGATAAAGTGTTGGCTGTGTAGAGGGGATGCCTCTTTATTCATTATGCATCCAACCTCCAGTAGCTCCATTGCAGTTGCCCATGGTACATATGCCCTTGATGTTAGGAGTTAAAGGAGTACTGCGGATAGGGGATAATTTTCAGACTCCCCACGATCTCCTGTACGAGGACCTGGCATTGCTGTGGCTCTGCACGTCTAAGGCTCGTCTTCCACCTCTCTGAGGTCGAGGACACGCCCCCCTCCATACATGGTAGAGATACATTGAGGGGGCATGTGAGCAGAGCCAGGGCCCTGTACAGGTGATTGTAGGGAGTCCCAGCGTTTGGACCCCCCCGTGATCAGACACTTACACCCTATCCTGTGGATAAGGGATACGTGTCTAGGGCTGCAGATCTCCTTTAATATGAAGAAACAAAAATCACTATTAAACCTTTTGCAGTTAGCTACACCGTTTGGTTCCTAGATTCCTGGTTCTTTAACAAGCAGAAAAACACATATGTAGTATATGTACTTAGTAGAGGGTTATGGCAGGCTTATACAGTACCAAATCAGAGAGTGATTAATCATATATCCTTTTTCTTGGTTGTTTTTTCTACACTTCTATCAGCTTTGCCTTCTTAAATTCTAGGATTTTTAAAGATGTGCTATTAAGTGAAGTGTGAAGATCGCCGTGCGTGACATTCATTCGTCAAATGTGCGATTTAATTAGCTGAACTAATAATGTGATCAGAAGAACTGCATGACTATATTATTACAGGCTAAATCAATCTACCGCACATCTAATTGCAAAGGAGGTATTATTAGCCAGCACTGGCTTTATACCGGCTAAAAGTTAGGTATAGCGAGGCAAATGATCGGGTTAGGTCAACAGAGGACACTTATCAAAAGTGATGCAAAGGAACGTAGATTCATGTGCACAGTCAACTTCTGGCTCTCATGTTATTGAGGCCCAGCTGCAAGCTGACTGCTCACTATTGGAAACTTTTTATTTGCACATTACTTTTGAGTTGTACGTTTGGTTACAGCTAAATGATTCCAGTAGGATACACTAGCATATTTTGAATGCTCTGTGCCTATGTTGGTCCCTTAGACTTGCTTGCCTCTCTGTGCCACTGTGTGAAACATGGCTGGATATTGTAAGCCTCTGGGACCTGACATTTCTACATCATGCTCACTGTACAACATCTCCAAGTGAACGAACATTTTGCTTCCCTCATCTGTACATCATCTGTTATTAAATTATTAGCACTTAGAAGCACCAAATCTGTCTTCCCTTTTATACCTCCCTTTGTTCAATACACACAGTTTAAAACACATGGGGGAAGATTTACTCAGCTGTGAGAGTGGCATCTTTTATTTTTTATTTTTTTTTACAAGTCACAGATTTTGTGAAACAATGTTTTATTTTTTTTTTCACAAAAATGTGTGCATTTTCAGCACCAAGGGCAGAGGGCTCAGAGCTGGCTTAAATTTTTAGTTTATACTTTATACATAATTTTAAGTGACATAATTTTAAATGCTGTGTTCTCACTCTACACCATCTCATTTTCTTCTGGCTCAGACTTTTGAAAATGTTGCGCAGTTTAAGCCCCGTTCCCTCATTTACCCCTTTCCAAAGGCCATGTCACACAAAAAGAAGAAAAAAAATTTCACATGGCGCGAACAAGGCAAAATTCTTTTGAAAATGTGTGCTGCGCCATCTAGTCAACCAAAAAAGTGGCAAATTCAGTTTTTAATTCCCCCGCAGTCCTATGCTACTATAGTAAGGAAATATCCCCACACTCTGGAGATGCTAAAGATTTGTAGCAGATTTATTTATTAAGATTTTGACTTCCCTTGACAAATTTGTAGCAAACCGGCAGTGTATCTGCTACATGTGAACATCCCCTATACAAGAATACATCATTCATTACAAGCATATTTTATAGCCCTGCTGAATATAGCCTTGCAGATGATCACAGCTTATGTATGTATTTTCTTATGTATTTTATTTTGGGTGCTTAAGAAATGTAATTGCTGTCTGTTAAAATACACACATTCAGAGCTCCGCAGGAATAAGTGACCTCATGTCACCGGCACATTTCTTAATCAATTCTAAAGTGCTGCAATAAATCCATAACCTAAAATACCTGTTTGTGCCTTTTCAATGTCCCATGGTAACTATTATCTGGGCACCTATATTGTAACTTGAAACGTTTGCAATTATATGTATTTTTAGAAAATGTTGCCACAGTTACAGCTAAAATCAAAATCAAATGCAGAAGTTAAGTCATTTTTCTTTATGCTCATAGATTCTGTCTTACTCTTCCAGGGTTTCCTTGTTACACCTGGCCACTTACCCTGGCCATGAGCGCACTGTCCCCCTCTCCCCTGCTGCCGGTGGGACTGGGATTCGCATCGCGGGATGTGCCCGCATGCGAATCCAAGCCAGACACTTACCTCGCTCCTCTGCTGCTTCTTCCTCTGCCTCTCAGCTCCGGTGCAATGATCCCCATTTCCTAGGGTGTGCGCGCGCCAGAGCTCTGAAATTTAAAGGGCCAGTACGCCCATAATTATGTGAAACACCTGACACTATTCTATAAGTCCCTGCACCTCCCACTCTTCCCTGATGGATCTTCAGTGCCAATTGCCTAAGATTACGCATTCCACACTCTGTTTGCCTTGCCCGTGTTCTGACCCTTCCGCTACGTTATTTGACTACGCACCTTTGCCGTCTGCCTTGACCTTTTGCTAACTCCGACTACGCCTCTGCCTCATCCTACTGTACTGCGACTCGACCAGCTGTTTGGTCGAGTCGTATCAGGGGTAGCGACCTGGGTGTCGCCTGCTGCAGCAAATCCATCCTGCCTTGTGGCGGGCTCTGGTGAAGACCCACTCCCCAATACGGACCATGTCATCAGCAACTCAGGTCAGTGGATCCACATCCAGCATCGTTACAGCAAGATCCGGCCATGGATCCCGCTGGGGTACCTCTGCCCGAGAATTCGGATCTCGCCATCATAGTGGCTCTTCAGTCGCAGAAGTTGGCCCAGCAGGTGAAGCAGTTAAACCAGTTGTCCGCCATGATGCAGCAGCAGCTTACTGCCCAGCAACAACCGCAGCAGCCACAGCCTCCTCCTGCTCCGGTAATACCTTCCACTCCAGCAGTCACCACAGGATCCAAGCTCCGTTTGTCACTTCCCGAGAAGTATGAAGGGGATGGCAAGTCCTGCTGTGGATTTGTGACCTACGGAACGAGCGAAGGTGGGCTTTGTTGTCAGTCTGTTAACTGGAAGGGCTCTGGCATGGGCATGGGCAACTCCGTTATGGGATTGCAGTGACCCACTCATCGCAGTCTTCAGGCTTTCCTAATGGAATTCTGAAGTGTTTTTGAACAACCTGCACAAGCTTCTTCCGCTGAACCGGCCTTGCTTAGCCTTTCTCAGGGTTACTCCTCTGTGGGCAGATATGACATTCGATTCCGTACCCTGGCTTCAGAGTTATCCTGAAATAATTAATCTCTGTGCGCCACTTTCAAAAGAGGACTCCAGCCATAATAAAGATGTCCTTGCTGCCTGGGAATTGCTATCTACCTTAAATGATCTTATACAGCTGGCCTCCGGGATTGATATCCGTTTCTCTGAGCGACGTGAGGAACAACATCAAGAAAGGGAGTCTGCACGACCTTGGCTCTTTCCTCACCTGGCACTAGTTTTCCAGCAACCACCGCAACCTTCTACATTGCCTCTCACAGTGGAGGCTATGCAGGTGGATCGGTCTCGCCTGACTCTGAAGGAAAGAACTCGCCGTCGAGCTGAGAATCCGTCTCTACTGCGCCAGTGCAGATCATTTCTTCAAAGATTGTCCTGTACAACCAGTCACAGGGAAACACTTGCTCCTAGGGTTTGTGGGAGAGGCCTCCCTCAGTGTGAACACCACCTCTCCACGCTTGAGTTTGTCGGTTCAGCTTTCTCTACCCTCTAAAGAGATTATTTCTGTTCTTGCCTTCCTGGATTCTGGTTCCTTGGGAAATTTTATTGATGCCTCCATAGTACATAGGTATCATCTGCCGGTGTCTCGCCTTTTGAAGCCCTTGTACATCTCTACAGTTAACGGAGAAAATCTGGACTGTACTGTGCTGTACCGATATCAATGCCGGTCGGAGTCTTGCATAAGGAGAACTTGTCCATCTATGTACTTCCTCACTGTACCTCTCATCTCCTGCTTGGCCTTCCTTGGTTGCAATCCATGCTCCACAGCTGGATTGGAAAACTGGAGAAGTTCTCAGTTGGGGACTTTATTGCAACAGTCATTGCATTCAAACTTGTCAGTCTAAGTGGGTGCCTCCTTTTACTCCTCTGCCCGGTTTGCCTTCATTTCTTCAGGACTATGTTGACGTCTTCAGTGAGAAACAAGCTCAAGTATTGCCACCTCATTGTCCCTATGATTGTCCTATAGACTTATTGCCCGGGACCACTCCTCCTTGGGGAAGAATTTACCCCCTGTCTGTTCCTGAAACTCAGGCCGTGTCTAAATATATTCAAGAAAATCTTCAAAAAGGATATATCAGGAAGTCATCTTCCCCTGCCGGAGCCGGATTGCTCTTTGTAGAGAAAAAAGAGGGTTCTCTGCGTCCCTGCATTGACTATCGTGGACTGAATAAAGTCACCGTCTTCCCTTGATCTCTGAGTTATTTGACCATCACCGTGGGGCGAGGATCTTCCCCGTATAAGACTCCGTGTCTTGAAATGGGACCATTCCTCTCTTCTGGCTGGTCATTCTGGAACTCGAAAGTCCTTACAGCTCATCTCCAGACAACATTGGTGGCCTAGTTCAAAGGGGTAGTTCAATGGTGAAAAACGTATCCCTTATCCTAAGGATAGGGGATAAGTTTCAGATCGCGGGGGGTCCGACCGCTGGGGCCCCCCACGATCTCCTGTATGGGGCCTCGGCTCGCTGGCCAGATAGCGCGTGTTGACCACCACACGAAGCTGCGGCCGACACGCCCCCTCAATACAACTCAATGACAGAGAGATTGCCAAAGGCACACTCCAGCTCTGCCATCGAGTTGTATTGAGGGGCGTGTCAGCCATCGCTTCATGCAGTGGAAAACACATCCCCTTCCCGTGGGCTGTCGGGGCCCCGTACAGGAGATCGCGGGGGGCCCCAGCTGTCAAACCACATGCGATCTGAAACTATCCCCCTATCCTTAGGATAGGGGATAAGTTTTTCACCACTCGATATCTCCTTTAAGACAGGATGTCGTTGATTTTTTCCGTTCCTGTTTGCTCTGTGCCCAGGATAAGACTCCTCATTCTAAACCTGCAGGTCTTCTACAGCCTTTGCCTGTTCTAGAGCTTCCCTGTATTGCTTTTGGCTTCATTACTGACCTTCCGTCTTCCGGAGGCAATACTGTCATTTGGGGGGTAGTGGACCGATTTTCTAAAATGGCTAATTTTGTGCCGCTGCCTGGACTTCCATCTGCACTGTGGTTTGCTAAACTGTTCCTTTGCCACATCTTCCGTTTGCATGGTTTGCCCTCACATATTGTATTCGACCGTGAAGTCCAGTTCGTCTTTAAGTTCCCTCAACCCAATGGACAGGTTGAGAGGGTGAATCAGGTCTTAGGAGACTATCTTCGTCATTTCATTTCTGCTTGTCAAGACTGGGTTGATTTTCTTCCTTGGGCAGGGTTCTCATACAATCATAAGAATTCTGAATCTACTGGAACTTCCCCTTCCTTCATAGTTTATGGACTTCATCTTCATCCTCCTCTTCCTTTATCCTCTTCTTCTGGAGTTCTTGTGGTTGATGAGCAAGTATGGAACTTTTCCCCCATCTGGCAGAAGACACGTTTTGCATGCTACGTGTCAAATGAAGTCTCAAGCGGACAAGAAAAGACATTCCCCTCCCAAGTTCTTTCCTGGTGACAAAGTCTTGTTGTCTGCCGCTTTAGAGTATCCAGTTATAAACTGGGCCCCTTGCTATCTTGGTCCCTATAAAATTAAGAAATATTTAAATCCTGTGGCCTATTCTCTCCATCTGCATCCTCTCTCCGGATCCCAAATTCCTTCCAAGTCTCCCTCTTGAAACCTGTCATCCACAACCGCTTCTCTAAAAAAGACATTTCACCTACTCCCATCTCCGGTACCTCTGATGTTTAAGTTGTTAAACCGATTTTCTGGACCGTGACCTACTCAGTAACCGTGACCTACTCAGTAAATTTCTGAACCGCAAAAGGGGGGGAGACCAAAGGGGGGGTACTGTTACACCTTGCCCTCCGGCCACTTCCCCTGGCCGTGAGGCCTGAGGGGCTGGGATTCGCTTTGTGGGACATGCCCGCATGCGAATCCCAAACCCTCACTTATCACGCTCCTCTGCTGCTTCTTCCTCTGCCTCTCAGCTCCGGTGCGCACGTCCCCGCCTCCCAGGGTGCACACGCGACGAAGCTCTGTAATTTAAAGGGCCAGTATGCCAATAAATATGTGAAACACCTGACACTATTCTATAAGTCCCTGCATCTCCCACTCTTCCTTGCGGGATCTTCAGTGCCATTTGCATGGGATTAAGCGTTCCATAATGTCTGTTTGCCTTGCCTGTGTTCTGACCCTTCCGCTATGTTATTTGACTACGCATCTTTGCCGCCTGCCTTGATCTTTTGCTAAGTTTTACTACGCCTCTGTCTCATCCTACTGTACTTCGGCTCGCCCAACTACCTGTGTGGTCAAATCGTATCGGGGTAGCGACTTGGGTGTCGCCTGGTGAAGACTCTGCTTCCCAATACGGCCCTTGTCATCAGCCTCTCAGGTCAATGGATCCACATCCAGCATTGTTACATTCCTGTTCCCACCATCCATATAGACTTGACTCAGTAGCATATGCAAGCAAGTAGTCTGTGTTTACCTGTTCTGGATACATCACACAACCATTGAGGCTGTACAGCAGGGGTCCTCAAACTTTTTAAATGGGGGGCCAGTTCACGGTCCCTCAGACTGTTGGAGGGCCGGACTATAGATAAAAAACATGAACACATTCCTATGCACATTTATATATCTTATTAGTGGACTACCCAGCACAGTTCTCCCCACATTAGGTTGGCAGTATAGATCCCCCACATTAGGTGCAGTATGTTCCCCCACATTAGGTGCAGTATGTTCCCCCACATTGGGTGCGGTATACTTCCCCCACATTAGGTGCAGTATAGTTCCCCCACATTAGGTGCAGTACAATTCCCCCACATTAGGTGCAGTATAGTTCCCCCCACATTAGGTTGGCAATATAGATCCTCCCACATTAAGTGCAGTATGTTCCCCCACATTAGGTGCAGTATGTTCCCCCACATTAGGTGCAGTATAGTTCCCCCACATTAGGTGCAGTACAATTCCCCCACATTAGGTGCAGTACAATTCCCCCACATTAGGTGCAGTACAATTCCCCCACATTAGGTGCAGTATAGTTCCCCCACATTAGGTACAGTATAGTTCCCCCTCATTAGGTGCAGTATAGTTTCCCCACATTGGGTGCAATATAGTCCCCCACATTTGGTGCAATATAACCGCCCACATTACGTTGGCAGTATGTTCCCCCACATTAGGTGCAGTATGTTCCCCCACTTTAGGGGCAATATAGCCCCCCACATTACGTTGGTAGTATAGTTCCCCCACATTAGGTGCAGTATAGTCCCCCACATTACGTTGGCAGTATGTTCCCCCACATTAGATGCAGTATAGTCCCCCCACATTAGGTGCAATATAGTCCCCCACATAAGGTTGGCAGTATGTTCCCCCACATTAGGCTGGCAGTATGTTCCCCCACATTATGCTGGCAGTATAATCCCCCACATTACGTCGTCAGTATAGTTCCCCCACATTATTTGTAATATAGTTCCCCACATTAGGTTGGCAGTATAGTTCCCCCACATTAGGCTGGCAGTATAGTTCCCAACATTAGGTGCAGTATAGTTCACCACATTAGGCTGACAGTATAGTTCCCCACATTAGACTGGCAGTATAGTTCCCCCACATTATGTTGGCAGTATGTTCCCCCACATTAGGTGCAGTATGTTCCCCCACAGGCATTCAGCCTCCAGCAATACAGTATGGCTGGAGGCTGTATACATGTGTACTGCCCCACTTCAGTGTTCCGACCACCGCTCCGGCAATAGCAGGACAGGAGGATCGGTGGTCAGAACACCGAAGCTGACGCGCCGCTGGTAAACACTTACCAACTGCCAGCGTGCGTCCTTCTTCCCGGCTCCTCCGCGCTCCGTTGCCATGGGCGCACACATGGGACGTGGGTGACGTCCCTGAGGGGCTAGTTCCCGGCGGTCCCCGTGTTTTTAAAGTAAACGCGGGGCTGCAGGGACATTAACAGAGGCGTCCCTGTGTTCCGAAAGCATCTTTCGGAACACAGGGATGTCCCGAGGTAAAAACAACCGGCGGGCCGGGTAAATGCGCATAAAGTTTACATACCCCTGAGAATTGGTAATATATGGACCATGTTTAAAGAAAATGTGAGTAGGCAAGCAAAACATATATATATTTTTTTCTTATGGGATTAATATTCAACTGTGTGTTAGAACAGAATGCCACAATCATTAAAAAAAATTACGCCTGTTCAAGTCTCCATACCCCTAATTCTTAATACTGTGTATTGCCCCTTTTGCATCTTTGACAGTGTGCAGTTTTTTGTAATAGTAATCTATGAGGCCTCAAATTATGGTATTGCTGCCCATTTGTCTTAGCAAAATGCCTTCAGGTGATGCAAAGTATTTGGTTGTCTTGTAGGAACCGCCCATGGTAGCTGGATGATATTAAGACCAGGAGACTGTGACGGCCACTCCAGAACCTTCACCATTTTCTGTTGTAAGCACTGGAGGGTCAATTTGGCCTTGTGCTTAGGTTTGTTGTCATGCTGGAATGTCCAAGAGTGTCCTATGCACAGTTTTCGTGTAAAAGAAGAACATTGTCTGCCAATATTTTCTGACGACATGATGCATTTACCTTGCCATCTATTATCTCAAGATTCCCTGTGCCTTAAAAGCTCAGACTGCCCAAAACATTAGTGACCTACCATCATGCTTACAAGTGGGAATAGTACCGTATTCTTTTCACTTTAGACCTTGTTGAACCCTCCCCAAACATAGCATTAATATTTGTAGCTATAAAGCTCTATATTGGTGTCTTCACTTAAGGATTACAGTATACAGGGGCTGTAAGGCATGTCAGCGTGTTGTCGCATATTTTAACCAGGCTTTTTGTGACTTAGCGCAGTAAAAGCTTCTTTCTGGCAATTCAATCATGCAGCTCATTTCTGTTCAAGTTTTGTTCTATTGTGAAAGATTGAAATCTTTCTTGGTTTACCTGACCATGGCTTGGTATCCCATTAAGAGAAACCCAAATTTTGCACTTCTCAATAAGTAATTAAACAGTCCTGCTTGTCATTTTCAAGACTTTGGGTTTCTTTTCATATCGTTTTCCATCTTTATAAAGTTCCTTTCCCTTATTATTTTTGGGTTCTTTTCTGCTCCCCATGGCTCTGTATCTAGTCTGCTCAGTAAATCAACATGATCATCGACTCATCGACTTTTTATACACAGAAACTGATTACAATTTAAATAAAACACAGGTGTGGAAATGTAACCTCTGATAAACCATTTTAACCTGTGTGTGTCACCTTGTGCGTCTGTAACAAGGCCAAATATTCATGGGTATGAAAACGTTTGATCAGGGTCATTGGGTTATATCTGTTATCAATATGGTTTTAAAAGGAGATAAACAAATATGTGATTACCAATGGCTTCATTTGATCTCTGTTCTTAAACAATTTTTTTATTTTTATTTTTTTAAGCATGATTAATCTTTTTTTCTTTTAAATTAATGACAAAATATCTGCCAGGGTATGCAAACCTTTGAGCACAGCGGTATATCATAGGCAGCAATTATAGACATTACCTTATGGTTTTTATTATATCATAGCCCTTTTTTTCACATTTGGAAAATGTACTGCATGATTGCAGATCACTGAGAAATAACTGCAACACCAACAGGTACACTGTGTCCTGTGTGCAGGAACTGCTTGTAGTGTGTCTATGTGTTGTGTAATGCTGTACATGAATGTGTGTACATGTAGCATATTGCGTGTACAAGCAGCGCAACAGGTTTCAACTTTCAAAAATGTGCCAAAAACTTGCCTTACTTTTTTTTTTTTTACAACTTGACACCTGGTTTTATAGGAATGGGGGCATTAGTTGCATGTTACTTTATGCGTCAAATATTGCACCAAACTTTTAGCATAACATTTTGGAGTAAAGTTAACGAACAAATAAGTGGTATAAACTTAGAATGGGCAGCCTTATTCAACACATTTATAAAACAGCATAAGCCACTTTGATAACGTTGGTGCATTTGAAGATTGTCTAATCTAAATGATGAGAATGGGTATATTATTTTTTTTTCTTATCTGAGGTTTCATTCATTTTTAGGGGTCTGGTCTGGATTAATTTTATTGGTCTGGTCTGAGATGTCATAAACAGTAGGTATTTCAGGTTGGATAATTTTTGAGGGTCTGGTTTGGGGTCTGAATTATTTTTAGCAGCCTGGTCTGGAGTTTAAATTAATGTAAGGTTCTGATTAATTTTAGGGATTTGGTTTGAGTCAAATTAATTTAGGAATCTGGTCTAGGGTTTGAATTAATTTAGGGATCTGGTCTGGGGTCTGATACATTTATGGGATTTCATCTGTTTAGAGGCCTGCCCTACCCCTTCTGCCAATTGGCTCCTGTCAGGAGCTGTGTCTAAGAGCCAAGGAGAAACAGGACACCAACTTGATTGAATAAAATTTTATTTGCAAGCCTTCAAATTCATGGGAGCAGGCTATCTCTATTTAAAATGGTTACACTGTTAAAGTGGGTAGAGAGATGAAGAGTTTTTGTTATTAAATACAAAGATAAGGAGTAGAGATAAGAAAACTTTTAAAAGTTTGGTTCTACTGGTTTGCCGAACGCTGGCAAAAAGTTTGGGTGTCTGACCAAACTAATTGTGTCCGAACCTGTACTTCACCAATAGCCCAAAAACATTTGTGTAACACTAGGAGCCCTAGAAACCCTGTAAAACATAGGAGTGCTTTTTTAAGACAAAATCAATTTCAAAGTTACAGCAACATGGATGGCTATTGGTAAACAGATGGTACCTGGTGGTATCTAATAGGCTGAATAAAAATACACCACACTAGTGGATTTTTCATGCTTTTCTAAATGAATGTCCTTTATGGGAGTAGCAACAGATTTTATGCCGGGAAAATGAAGAAGCAGTGGATTTTTACAAGCAATGAAATATGATTTCCATTTTGGGGCATAGCAACAGGATTGGCATCCTGGAAAGTGCACAAAAGGACACAAACCCCTCTATCCTGCTTTTCACAATTAGTTTTATACAAAAAACCTTCGCACTTAACTTCCAATTAAAACAGATTGTGCACTGAAAGAACAGATTCAGAACATTCTTTGAGGTGCTGCTTTACTACAACTATTATATCTGTGTGCACCTAACACCTGCTATCTTTAAAATGGCTGCAGAAGTTACGTGCATAGGCTTTTGAAGTGACAATGGCATTACCCCTATACTGCTTCCCAAATGGCTGTTAGAATCACATTATTGGTTCTAGCTGGACTGAACTTTTAGCAAGGTTCTGACTAAACTTGGTTTCTACAGGTTTTGTTCACTCATCTTTAATTAGGAGGAGGCTATGTTCCTAACAAGTAGAAATATTCGGAGGAGCCAAAGTTTTTTTTAGGTGGCAGACTCTGTATTGCCAAATCATGGTCAGGAGCAGTTGCAATGGCAGATTGGCCCAACTAGAGAAATTCAGGAAAGGGAATTAGTTCAACTGGAAAAAAAAAATCACATGTCAGTCACTAAATATACTGTAAATGTTTATACTACCATTGACTACCTCAATTATTACTGAATTCACTGTATTGTCTGCTGCAAGATATCGAGTTACACTTTATACTTCTACTACACCTTCTAAGTCTTTTTCTTGTACTATATTTATTAACTACAATTGGTTGTGGTAATATATATATATATATATATATATATATATATATATATATATATTTACACATTTAGTACTGTGCATATGCATCATGCTTGTTCTGGTGCAACATTGCTTCATTGTGCTTAGCTCCAGTATTTGTTCCTTATTTTCAATACCATCCTGGTCCTGCATTTATTTACTGAGCTGAAATCTGATACAGTATTTATTTACTGAGTTTTACTTCCATATTTATCTATTGTGCTTGGTTTACGATACTGTTTTTTATACAGACTTCAGTTTAGTACCATATTTATCAATTAAGCCTAGTTCTGATACTGTATATATGCAACAACCTTTGTTCTGGTACTGTACTTATATATGCTTGGTTATAGTGCTAAAATAATTTGCTGTCCTTCCTTCAGTGCACCCTTTAATGGGCTGTGCATATTTATTAGGGATCAGTTTAATATAGTGAATGCTAGTATACATGCATGTCATTTATTTGCATATAACTAATACAATGTAGACTTAGTGTGGTATTAGAATTTTTTTAAATTACTAATATTTTTTTGGGAGGGTGCAACACTTTACTGTTCTCCTTAGACAGCAAAAAAGCTAGGTGTGCCCATTTTTATCAGCGAGGGATTATTTATATAATTTTTATTAAAACTTTCAGGTAAATTAAAGACTATGGATAAAAAAAATACATCTCTAATGTCTTTAGGTTAGTAAGAAGAGAGGACAGATAATAGGAAGTCACACATGATGGTGGGACCAGACTACAAAGGGTTAGCTTTGTTTTCTGTAATCATGGAAATATGTAGTGCTGCAAAGGAACTATATACATGAAATTATAGCATACAATAGCAAAGTTGCCTCTTTATATTTTTATATTAGAGTCATTGGATAATGAAAATAGTTGCAAAACTCTGACCTTTAGGGTTCCTTCTAAAACAATTTTGAGCAACACTCCTTTCTTTCTTACAATACGGAAAAATCTCTATAAAGAAGCATGAGACAAGGATTCCTCATATCTCATTCAACATCCTTATAAAACATCAGTATCTATGCTTGAAAAATCTCACATAACAACTATTGTTGTCTTGGGGGTCTGTCGTCATAGTTTTGATTAAAGTATTCGATGGTCACCAGATAAAAAAAAAACAAAAAACATTCATTCATATTGATCTGACTATAATCAATTGCTATAAAATTGTTATCACCATCTGCCAAACATGATCTTCACCACCCAACACACCTCCCTTCCCATTCAATGGCAGCCATTTCTAATGTTAGCAATAGCATACTTTACAATTGGATATGGAAGTCAATATGTACTTATGTCTTCTTGACCTTTATAAACCACTAACATTTAAATCTAGCTCTAGTTGTGAGGAGTTGATGTTTCTTTCCAGATAGAATCCTTAATCCAACAAATTCAACTTAGTTTGAGGTTAACCCTTCCTGTTCCGTCCTTCAAGTTCTGACCCTTCATCTCAATCCTCCCTTGTGTGAAAAACTCCAAAGCTTGTTTGTTGTTGAGTCATCTTTGCTCTTTGCTTCATTTCTTACGCTCGTACCCTCTCTAAATCCTACTGCCTTCATTTAAGAAGCAATTCTTGAATCTGCCTTTTGTTTTGGAAAAGACATAACTCCTTCTAAATAGTTTTCTTCCAACTGTCAAACTCCAATCTATTTTAGAGGCTTCTGGTATATTCCGATTCATTCTCCTCATTCTCCCACCCCCTCCTTCTTTCTATCTGCGTCTACAGTAGTTTGTCTGTTCCCTTCAGGATTCAATTTAAACCTTGGTTCTGACGTGTAAAGCCTAGCGCCACAATGTAAGTGCTTCTTTGCTGAGGTAAAGGCTTGACGGAAGGTTCTATTGTAGGTCTACTTTTTGCAGACCTTTAATGGCTCATATCCAGCAAGAAATCATTTTGTGCAATGTAAAGTGATATCCTGACTAGACCTTGCCACACACACCATCAGTATATGAAATAAGTGGTGTAACACCATTATCGTCCACATGAAGAAGTCAATTGTTGAGGAAAATGCAGAAATAGATTCAGCGTATAAAAAAGACAAGACAAAGGATTTTGAAAAACGCAAATATCACTTATAATATCACTTACAAAAGTAAATATATAGGAATGTATTTATATAGGCATGTAGAATAGTAATTTGAGTTATTCATTCTGCAGCGCAGCACAGAGACTGTCATCACTCACATCGGTCCCTGGCCCCATCTGAGTTCACAATCTAAATCCCACATTAACCTATCAGTATGTTTGTGTGATATACCTCAAATTTAGATATAATACAGAAATGGCGTTGGGGTGGTGTCATCCCAGGACCTCCATAAGGTAGCCACCATGGGTATACCTTTTTATTGGCTATTTTTAAATCTAGGTCATACTTGGACCATTGATGCAGTGACCATTTTCAAGGCTATGCATGTGCACTTGTCATCAACGGGGATTGTGCAATAATAGCATTTAATACATATTTATACATATACATTTATTGCACTTGCACTTGGTTGCCTTTCTATGTACTATATGAGAATCCTGGTATCCCTGTCTTTGATATGGCTCTATGTATATTTATTACTTAGTGACTCCTTGTGTTGAATATGAATTTGTATACATCTTTGATTTTTTTTTTTGCTGCTGGAGTTTCTTGGGGTGACACTTTTTGTATCCAACTGTATGTTATACAATTCCTCCTGTGTTTTTCCTCTGTGTTTTTTTGTGCCTCTTTTTTTTTTTTTTTTATAAATATGATCATCCTTAGTACAGTTTTTTTTTCTTTTTTTTACTTTTAAGTACTTTTGTCTGTTTATTTACAAATATACTTATATGGTTATACATATGTTGTTTTTACCGTACTAAAAGGTAATCCCTAGAATGGGACCGGCATCAAGTAAGATAGTGGCTCAGTCAGTAAAATAAACACCATCGTAAAAGCTTCCAGATTCTTCGACAAATTACAGATGATCCCCGGTGACCTAAATATTTCCTTTTGTGTTGATCCAAAATAAAGTAAGCACAATATCCCAGCGAGGCAGTTATCACACTCTTGTAAGAGGAAACAAGAACTATTCTTTCTGACCAAATAGAGCAGTCACATTAAATCCCAAAATGACGAATGAAGTAGATACCATATTGACAGGAATGCCGTATCTTTCATGAAAGATGTCTCTGCACCTTTTAAATAAATTAGCATAACAGTTTCCATTGGCAATACTTTTATTAATTATACAATGGAAATACTTTATTATCACCAGAATCCCGGGAAATGGACCATGGTAATAGCAGAAAATTATTACTCTTCATTTTAATGAAGGAGATTACTCTGGCTAAAAAAAATAAAATAAATGAGAATTATGGAAAAGAAGAAAAATTCTGAAAGCGTAGAAAATAATGAGAGCTAAATTACAATGTAACACTATCATTAGAAAAGATAAGTAAAATCCGATAACTACAATATTCTATAATCTTGTCCCTGAACAGGGTCACGTTGCCTACAAACAGAAAACAGCCATAAATGATCAACATAGGATAAAGATCCAATGTTTTTCTAGTTCCTTCAAGTCACCAGGAAAATGACTTGTGTTCCAATTTCATCTTGGCTTATAAAAGCCAAAGACAGATGGCGATTGCCATCTCAATAGCCTGCTTCTTGGGACACTGCCTAGTTAGTACATCAGAAGCTCACAGGATGTAGCCACTTTTGACACATCCAGTTATAACCACAGTGGCCTTTAAAAGCAGCAAATTGCTGAGGATTTATATTGTACATTGTGCAAACAGCTTTTACGATCTATTATCATTCGATAACATTGGATGAGATGTTCCAGTTATTCTAGTTTTAATGATTTAATGCATCCCACTCAAACACTCAGAGAGGCTTCTCCGGTCCTCAGTTGATACGTTTAGGAAATGTTGTAAAATAGCCTTGCAGTGTGAATACCTAACATATCTATTAAGCCAGGTGCTGAAGACTGAAGAGAGCACCATCTGCGGAGTATCATCAAAGTGATCGCCTCTATGAAGAAATCTTGACAGTACAAATTCATTTACAAGGGACGCATGACCTCATATATCAAATACAAAAGTCAGGGTGCAATGCTACCTTTTACATTTTTGTGCTTTAAGTTTCTCTGTATTTAAAATTTTCTGTCTGTTCACAAAGCTCTACTCAATTGTAGCATTTCTCTTGTTTAGCCCCGTAAAGGAGTACTCCACTGGAATTTTTTTTTTAAATCTACTGGTGCCAGAAAGTTTAACAGAGTTTGAAGGGGTACTCCGGTGCTAAGACATCATATCCCCTATCTAAAGGATAGGGGAGAAGATGCCTGATCGCAGGGGTCCCGCCGCTGGGGACCCCTGTGATCTTTCACGCAGCACCCCATTACCATCAGCCACTGGAGCATGTCTGATGAATGCCGATTACGGGGCCGAAGTATTGTGATGTCATGGCTCCGCCCCCATGTGACGTCATGCTCTGCCCCCTCAATGCAAGCCTATGGGAGAGGGCATGAATTTCCTTTTTGTCTGACCACAGTGCTCTCTGCTGCCACCTCTGTCCATTTTAGGAACTGTCCAGAGTAAGAGCAAATCCTCATTGTAAACCTATCCTGCTCTATACAGCTCCTAAAATAGACAAAGGTGTCAGCAGAGAGCACTGTGGTCAGACAGAAAGGAAATAAAAAAAAAACAGAACTTCCAGTACTGGAAGGATTACGATTTTTAAATAGAAGCAATTTACAAATCTGTTTTATTTTCCTGCACCAGTTGAATTAAAAAAACAAAAATTGACCAGGGGAGTACCCCTTTAAGCACATTTCCCCTTTTGGCCTTAAAGGGGTACTCCGTTGGACATTTTATTTTTTTTAATCAACTGGTGCCAGGAAGTTAAAGGACATCTGCAGCGTTACAAACACTTATCTCCTATCCTCAAGATAGGGGATAAGTGTTTGATCGCGCGGTGGGGGGGGGGGGGGTCCGAACGCTGGGGCCTCCGGTGATCTCCTGTAGGGGGCCGCGGCTCTCCCGTGCAGGGGGCATGCCAGCCACAGCATAACATTGCGGCCGGCACACCTCCTCCATACATCTCTATGGGAGAGGCGGGGAGGCAGGAGACAGGGAGTCACCGTCGACCTCCAGGTCAATGCTACACGCCTTAGTGCTCACCATGAGCACTTATGGCGGCACCCCGTTACGGAGATCAGGGGGGGTCCCAGCGGTCGGACCCCCCGCGATCAAACACTTATCCCCTATCCTGTGGATAGGGGATAAGTGTAATGCTGCTGCAGTTGTCCTTTAAACTGATTTGTAAATTACTTCTATTTAAAAATCTTAATCCTTCCAGTACTTATCAGCTGCTGTATGCTCCACAGGAAGTTGAGTTGTTTTTTCCTGTCTGAACACAGTGCTCTCTGCAGACACTTCTGTCCATGTCAGGAACTGTCCAGAGAAGGAGAAAATCCCCATAGCGAACCTCTTTTGCTCTAGACACTTCCTGACATGGACAATCTGTTTAACTTTCTGTCATCAGTTGATTTAAAAATACTTGTTTTCCAGTGGAGTACCTCTTTAAGGACCAGGACAATTTTTCATTTTTGCATTTTTGTTTTTTCCTCTTCTCCTTTAAAAATCCATAAATTTTATTTAATCACCAATCAGTATTTTTGGAGTTTGAGATATATATATATATATATATATTTTTTTTACGTCCACCCTGTTTACCGTGTGGGATCATAAACATTATGGTCCTGATTTACTAGTGTTGTGTAGTTTTCTTTGTGGCTTTTAATTCCCTACAATTTTTTTCCACAGTATTTACTAAGGTTTTCCTACATTTTGCACTTTTCCCTACATTTTGCTTTTTTTTTTACACCTGCTCTGATCTGTGGGATTTTTGTAAAAATGTCTAGACATGCCCCATTTCTGTGACCACCTTTCCCAGAAGGCCATGCCCCTTTTTCAGGTTTTTTCAGTAAAATGGGGAATTGGTCAAGTTTTTTTATTTTTGGCACAATGAGACAGAATTCTGGCGCAATGAGACAGAATCGGGCGCACAACCCGACAAAACATGTCAAGTTTACAATAGTAAATCAGGGCCAATATTTTAATAGTTTGGACATTTATGCATGACGTAATACCAAATATGTAAACATTTATTTTTATTTTATTTTTATTGTACAATGGAAAACAAGGGTCATTTTATTATTATTATTATTATTATTATTATTATTATGGGATTTTTTTTTACACCTTTTAAAAAGAGTAAGTCCAAAGGGGACTGCATTTACTATATAATTCTATGCCTATGGCCTATGGCATAGTATTATACAGTGTGATCGGCAATCCACTGATACAGCCTGACTAAGTCCACTTTGAGCATTGATCACAGTGTCTAAAGGGTTAATGACCGGCAGCGGCACTGCCTGTCATTATCAGTTAGTGTCTGGCTACTGATAGCTCCTGTGCTCGCTTTAAAGTCACTAAAGTACAAGGACACAAGGGTGTACCTGTATTCCCTTGGTCTTTAACAGGTTAGGTACTTATGAATGGCCTCAATCCTCCTTTTCATCCTCCTGTTTAATCTCCAGCACTAGCAGCTAAATTAGATGACCAGCTGGATCATACACCTCAGCCAAAGGATTCATGGGAAATATAGGCTGCATTACACAACCCATATCTGTTATGATCTGCGCTCTGGCCAAACACACAGGCCATGAGTGCTTTCCTTCTCCCTCCTCCTCCTCAGCTGGCGGGGCTGGGATTTCCATCTCAGCCCGTCACTTACCTCCGTTCTCCACTATACCTTCTGTGCTCTCTCAGCGCTGGCGCATGTGCCCCCGCCTCCTAGGGAGACCACGCCAAAGCCTTTTAGATTTAAAGGGCTAGAAAGCCCTTAATTATTGTTCCTACCTGCACCTCACTTATAAGTTTCTGCACCTCCCTTCACTCCCTGCCAGATCTTTGTTACCTTGTGCTTTAGTGAAAGTGTATTCTGTGTTGCTTTGCGGTGTCCTGACCCTGCTCCTGTGCCACCTGCCAATTGACCTCCTGCTACGTTCCTGACCTTGCCCCACTGCCGACAGCCCTGACCTCCTGCTATCCAGACCACATCTTCCCTGATCCCTCCTGTGCCTCGCATCACCTCAGCTGCCTGTGTGGTTAAGTCGTACCAGGGGTAGCGACCTGGGTGCCGCCTGCCGCAGCAAGACCGTCCTGCTTTGACTCCGCTCCCTTGCCCGGCCCGCATCATCTTCCACACAGGTCCAGCAGATCCACTACCCCCGTGAGTGTCCTGCCTACTGCCGTGAGTCTTTACAATATCATGGAGCATTTGTAAACCAAAATGGAACATATCCCATGCCTGCCACATCACTTAAAAGGGGTAAGCACAAAGAATACATAAAAATCTCCACATTATTGTATAATAATAGCCTGTGCTACACTATATAAGCAAAAAATTATTAAATGATCATATGAGCTACAACTACAACCTGTAGAGCCTTTGCTTTACAGCCTAACCATAACCAGTCTAACAACCCTTTGTATTACGTATATGATACTTTTTTTTCCTACCCACATGCCCTATTTCGAGTTGTTGTCTGCGATGACACAATTCAGCCTATTATCTAGATATGTACACATTATGAGGTACATGACATGTTTCCAGAGGGTAAGATCAGGTCAGAAGTGATGACGATTGATTGACATTTGTAGTCAGAAGGACATTTGTAGCAGTAGGGGGTATCACACAGGTAAATGACTGTAATAATCTTATATGACATGTTCCATTTGTAACATAAAGTACTTTTTTTTTTGTCTCTGACCTTCGGCTTAAATTGTAAAAAAAAATCTTGATTCTTTGATGCATAATTCATGGGGCAGTCACAAAAAAAGGTTATTCTAAGTCAATCATTCACATACAATATTACACCTGTACTTCTTTTAAACTAACAGCAAATTCCCCACATTAGAAAGAGCCGATTGTAATATAATATACAGCAGTTCTACAGTATATATGTAGCCAAGAAGAGCTGCCTTTTATAATAACCATTGGAATTAAAATGTTCTAAATGGAAATATTTTTTTATTAGCCCCTCTGATATTACAAGGTTAGAATAATATACCATGCAAGTCAGGTTCCAGAGCCCAACTTCCAGACTTTCCAGTGTGCACTTCAGAACGTAACTCATGTTTTCAAATTAATTGGAAGCCGGGTCTAAATCACATCAGCTTTGTAATTAGAATTGGGTTTAATTGCAATGTGATGGTAAATTGAAGTGATGGGTATTTCTCAACGGTGATCAGATCTTCTCCCATCAAACTGAGAAAGACACTGACTGTGAAACCAAGATGATTTAGTGTAATGGGGGTGTACTAGGAGATTCGAGGCCAGGCATCCATCCCTAGAGAAGACCCTCTTGTGCTGAGGCTGCTCAAAATCTTATTTAACTGACTTTCTCATATGGAAGTCTGCCTTTCTGAGACACAGGAGTACTATGTCCCAATTCTGGTACAGATTTATGGATATTTGGACACCTACTCTTAAGTTCTGTATAAAACATTGCTTAAAGGGGTTATCCAAGAATTGAAAAACAGAGATAATTTCTTATAAAGACCGTTCCATGTCTGTCTCCAGGTTGGGTGTGGTTTTGAAGCTCAGTTCCATTGAAGTGAATGCAGCCAAGGGGTAATACCACACCCAAAGTGGAAACAGACAGGGAGCGTTTTTTGAAAGAAAATAGGTCTGTTGTTCCTGGAGAACCCCTTTAAGAACAGGGAGGTTTGACTGTACTGGCAATGGTCATTTTGCACTAGGCCGTTCCCCTTATGGGCGCTAGTGTTGTGGCAGTGTTGGTTGCCATTGGGACAGCCCCATTTTATGCTAGGGGCGTTAGGGATCCGCTATAAAGAGGTGGCCATGACGTGGCTAGTGGGCTTGCACTTTATGATCATAATGTACACTAATAACCTGATTGATGTTTCATTACGAGTGAAGCACAAGAGCTATGCAAAAGATTTAGATGTTCTTCTATGGAGGCCATAATATTGTTGCTTATAGAAAGAGTTAGGGGAATCACTTATTTTTGCACATTTTTGCACATAAAAAGTAGTTTTCAAGCAAAATCCCCATTTATGCTAAAAATTAGCAACATCCAGCACCAAGGGGGTGTATAGGAGGGATGAAGGAGGTTGGAAGGAGGCTTAGCCTTGTATGGAGAGGGTGTTACTAGGGTCAGTTTATCTGAATCTGGTTTGGATTAAGAGCCTGGAGTCCAGTGATAAATTTACATAGTTTAACTAATTGCCTTTGTTCTTGTTCACTAGGAGTGTGCACTCCTTTTTGTTTTTCTCTTATAGTCCATCAGTATTCCGGCAGCACTGATTGGAGAACTCTTCTCTATGTTTTGTAAACTTTTGTATTCTTCATCAAACCCTAGTTAGCATGTATCTCAATTAGATGATCTGTTGTGGATTTTCATGCTAAACTCAAGTGTTTGTTTTTGTCTATTTTTAAACTTTGATAGGCTTCCCAATCCTGAACCATCAGAAAGCTTCTGATGCAGTTGACAAATCCTAATGTTGATCCTCAGGGGTTAATTTGGCAGGTTCCTCTACTATGCTTTTCATCCAGTTTCCATAAAGCTGACATACAGAAGGTACCAAAATCTTTCTTACACAACCCCCAGCTATAGTACTTTACATGTTATCCTTTATGTTCTGTTTTAAACACTGACGGGTCTCTTTATAGTAAAGTTGACTTTCTTAGTGCTTATCTGTCATATAGTGGGCAACCAGTGGGCTGCTCTGTCTTACAGTTAACCCCTGAATTCATTTAATGACACCCACTCTATCTTGTAGTTGGAATCCACAGGGCTTCCTTCTTCTGTATTGGATAAGGATATGGCAGGACCCAATGTGACAGGCAGAACTTGTAGATGAAAAGCAGTAAGTTGTTGTAGTCTGGGGAGCAATGAGTTTCTCCCTAGCTCCTACCAGAGCCTGTACCATTATATTCAGCTGTATTAGCATCCTGACATTGGCCACTCACCCCTAATCCGGCAACACCACTGTTGCACTGTTGGGACCTTTTAAGAAATGCCCTCATGAGACAACACAATAATCTATAAAAGGGTATTCCCTAATATCTTGTCTTGACAAGTGACATCAAGTCATAATAAGGAACTCAGGCAGCCATTTCAAATTTCAGTATAGTTCATCCCCAGATACAAGCAGTTCTAATTAAATGTAATTACGGTGCTTTTTTAAATTATGGTATCTTTATTATTGAAAAGGGCAGAAATCCACTTCAATTTTATTTTTTTAGAGACAGAAGACATAGAGAAAATGATGAATAGAAATGAAAAATCGTGTAAAGCTGAAACATATTTATCCTAAACGTAAATAATTTCTTTATTCAGTTAACATAACTTCATTGACAGTTCCTGCTAGCATTCCCATAAAAAGAGATGCGGTAGAGTACGTGTTTGTGTTTTTGTTTTATAGTAACGCTATGAAATGATAATAAACCTAGCAATAAAAGAGAGGAAACACCTTTTTTTTAAAGTCCGCAAGATAATTGATAAACTATTGGAACACGTTGCCTACATCTGTCAGCTCTGGCTCATCCCTTTTCCTTAGCTGTAAACTAAAAGGTAGGGCTTTTATCAAGGGGATGGGTTTAGAATGTCCAGCCTCCAACTACAACACTGAAGACATTACTACAATGACTAAAAGGTGGGGCTTATGTAAAAGGGTGTGGCTTCCAGTCTCTCACTACAATGCTGAAGGTTCTGTTAAAATAGGTGTCCTTTAAGCTAGGGATTATCTTGGTTTGTAGTCTGTAAAGTCTGTGAAAAGAATTAGGAGGCAAAGGTGTCTCCTAAGATACATAGAAATTTGTTAATTTGCTTTTGTTTTTTAATATATATTTCCCACATGGAGAACAGAGCAAAGTAAACAAAAGATGGTACTGTAGTAGTAGTGTCTTTTTTTTTTTATTTATTCAGTACATTAGGTTCCTGTTATTGAAATGTAGATGTATAGATACTAGAGATGGGCGAATCGAAGCTGATGACGTCAAATTCATTCCGAATTTCATGAAACATTCGATTTGGAACAAATCAGAATGTCCTTGTGCTTCGTGGTAACGAACCACTTCATTCACTACATTTTGTGCGGGCCGGGGGGGATAAAATGGCGGCTTCACGTGTGAGGACATGTGGCAAGGAAGTCTGGGAAGGCGGGTAGGCGGGATCACCCTGGATCCCATGGCGGCATGAAGCCTATCAGCAGCCATTGCCAAAGACCGGCTTTTCCCGTTTTGCTGAGAGAGCTGACACTGTGTGGTCATTAATCAGTGTTACTGACAATACAGATCAGCACAGAGGAAATCCATAGGCCTCAAGCCCACATCACTGCAGGCAGGCAGGGAGAGTTTAGAAGTCGTTTCATAGTCTGCCAATTGAGATCATCACAGGAAGCACTTCCCATTCAAAGACTGCAAGCAACCATTGTGACGCCACATCCAGACTTTGCCATTGTGCCGCTCTATGGCAGTGATTCTAATAGCGACGCCTGTAATCAAATTTTTTCGTTAAATTTGTCAAATTGGCCTAATCAAATTTTTGAATAATATGCCCATCTCTAATAGATACCATACTAGCTATACCCCCCCCCCCCCCCTATATTTTTTTATGCAAGCTAGATTTAGCAGATTCCTATATTAGAATTTTCTTCTAAGGTCCTAAAACTTGGAACATTTTCACACGTGGCTTATGTGTATCTTATTTTTTACAGGAAATGTTACTACAGTGCAGAAATATCAATGTAAGGGTAACCTGTCATCACTGTCATGCTGTCTGAACCACAAGTTTTAAGAGTGGTCCCTGGTGTCTTATCCTTATACTGCTGGCCTTGACTAATAAATCACTACATATACCTAAACAGTGAGAGATCTATGTCCCAGGGGTGGGTCTGGGAGAGGCCGCTAGGGACAGCCCTGATGATTTTTTATTTAGGCAGCACAAAAATGATGACAGGTTCCCTTCAAATTGTGTTTTGGATATAAATATGGGGCAATGGGAGTTGCACAAGTAAGCACTAATATGTAGATTGTCCTTTCATCATTTATCATTGTTTGTCATATTCTGGGGGGTAGGTAAAAAATATAATTAAAGTGTAACAGATAGAGTTTGGATCCATTACAGTCAGTCCAGAAACATAAAGACAGTACATAAAATTACCGGTTGCTGTATTATAAAACCTACTAGGCTGAGTTCACATATCAGAAAATGTGCGAACATATATTATATTACACACACTTTCATCCATAATGTGCAAAAAAATAAAAAAGCAAATTTTTTATGTCTGGTAATTATTTTATTTTATTTTTTGGCTGATTACAGGCAAAAATGCATGTGTAACATAAAATACATCAGTACCTTTTCTGATGTGTGAACTTACCCATATAGCGTTACATCACAATTCATTAAATATCTGATCCATTTTAGCAGGGTTATAAGAGAGTACACAGTTAATGGGGTACTCCGGTGGGGAAAAAAAATCAAATCAACTGGTGCCATAATGTTAAGAAGATTGGCATATTACTTCTATTAAAAAATCTTAACCCTTCTAGTACTTTTCAGCTGCTGTATACTACAGATCTACTTCAGAGACATTTGTGAAGTTCTTTTCTGTCTGACCACAGTGCTCTCTGCTGACACCTCTGTCCATGTCAGGAACTGTCCAGAGCAGGAGAGGTTTTCTATGGGGATATGCTTCTAATCTGGACAGTTCCTGACACAGACAGAGGTGGCAGCAGAGAGCACTCTTGTCAGACTTGAAAGAGCTTCACAATTTACTCTGTAGTATACAGCAGCTAATAAGTACTTGATGGCTTCAGATTTTGATATAGAAGTAATTTACAAACCTGTTTGACTTTCTGGCACCATTTTATTTGAAAACATTTGTTTTCCACTTGTTTCCACCGGAGTTCCCCTTTAAAACAGGCTTATAGGTATAATTTGTCAAGAGTATAGTAAGTAATACAAATATACTGGCATAAATGAATACAATTTGGGTTGACCTGTTTGTTTGCAGCTATGATCTCTTAGCTACAATACCATAGGCAATAAATGAATCTCTAGTATTGTATTCTATACATGTTAACATATCATAGTTCAACCAGAAAACCCATAGGGCTTTCTAGGATCAAAGCTTACCCACGGGAAAACTGTGCTCTTAATAGTTTAGTGTGTCTATTGAAGGGAATCTGTCAGCTACAATTCACTTTCCAAACTGCTGACAGTGTCAGATAGCTGTTAGGTCAAGGAGACACATGGTACCTTTCATATATCTGTCTTTGCTTCCATAACTTAGAAAAATGCTTTTATTTTCTGGTGCTTCCAAACTCCTGAAGTGCTGAGTGCTGGAATGCCTACTCGCTCCCCCTCCCATCCCTGCTTGATTGACAGTCTGTACTCAGCTTCCAGCCCCCAACTGTGTTTCCAAGTCTAATTACTAAGCATACCAACTGTGTGTAGGTGTGAGATTTTTTAAACAGGGCTCAGCTTCCAGCTGACTGTCACTATATGGTGTCCATTTTAGGACATCGTTAGTCATCAGCCACAACTCTGTCCCGCGTCAAGCAAAACACCACCCCACCTCCTCCCTCACATCGATCTCCATCAGCCGCAACTCCATCCCCCCTCAGGCAAAACACCATCCCGCCTCCTCCCTCACACCAATCTCCATCCTCCCTGAGCCTAAACTCCCCCCTCCATCATCCAAAACTCCCTCAAACGGATCTCCCAAAGACCTCAGACAAAACTTCCTGCCGTATATAGCAGAGCCGACACTGCACAGCATGTATAGTAGAGTAGAAACTGTAAAACTGCACATGTACAGTCATGGCCGTAAATGTTGACACCCCTGAATTTTTTCTAAGTTTTTCTTACAGTTTTTCTCACAGAAAAGTATTGCAGTAACACATGTTTTGCAGCACACATGTTTATTCCCTTTGTGTGTATTGGAACTAAACCAAAAAAGGTAACGAAAAAAGAAGATTGGACATAATGTCACACCAAACTCCAAAAATGGTCTGGACAAAATTATTGGCACCCTTTCAAAATTGTGGAAAAATAGGATTGTTTCAAGCATGTGATGCTCCTTTAAATTCGCCTTGGGCAACTAACAGGTGTGAGCAATATAAAAATCACACCTGAAAGCAGATAAAAAGGAGAGAAGTTCACTTAATATTTCCATTGTGTGTCTGTGTGTGCCACACTAAGCATGGACAACAGAAAGAGGGGAAAAAACTGTCTGAGGACTTGAGAACCAAAATTTGTGGAAAAATATCAACAATGTCAAGGTTACAAGTCCATATCCAGAGATCTAGATTTTCCTTTGTCCACAGTGCGTAACATTATCAAGAAGTTTGGAACCCATGGCACTGTAGCTAATCTCCCTGGGTGTGGACGGAAGAGAAAAATTTAGGAAAGGTGTCAATGCAGGATAGTCCGGAAGGTAGAGAAGCAGCCTCAAATCTGTCGACATTTAAATGAAATTACACACTATGGCAGGAGACCCAGGAGGACCCCACTGCTGACACAGAGATATAAAAAGCAAGACTATATTTTGCCAAAATGAACTTGAGTAAGCCAAAATCCTTCTGGGAAAACGTCTTGTGGACAGATGAGACCAAGATAAAGAATTTTGGTAAAGCACATCCTTCTACTGTTTACTGAAAACAGAATGAGGCCTACAAAGGAAAGAACACAGTATCTACAGTGAAATATGGTGGAGGTTCAGTGATGTTTTGGGGTTGTTTTGCTGCCACTGGCACTGGGTGCCTTGAATGTGTGCAAGGTATTATGAAATCTGAGGATTACCAATGGATTTTGGGTTGCACTTTACAGCCCAGTGTCAGAAATCTGGGTTTGCGTCGAGATCTTGGGTCTTACAGCAGGACAAGGACCCCAAACATACATCTAAAGCACCCAGAAATGGATGGCAACAAAGCGCTGGAGAGTTCTGAAGTGGCCAACAATGAGTCCAGATCTAAATCCCATTGAACACCTGTGGAGACATCTTAAAATTGTTGTTGGGAAAAGGCGCCCTTCCAATAAGAGAGACCTGGAGCAGTTTGCAAAGGAAGAGTGGTCCAATATTCCGGCTGAGAGGTGTAAGAAGCTTATTGATGGTTTTAGGAAGCAACTGATTTCAGTTATTTTTTCCAAAGGGTATGCAACCAAATATTAATTTAAGGGTGCCAATAATTTTGTCCAACCCGTTTTTGGAGTTTGGTGTGACATTATGTCCAATTTGCTTTTTTTTCTCCCTTTTTTGGTTTAGTTCCAATACACACAAAGGGAATAAACATGTGTATAGCAAAACATGCTTTACTGCAATCCTTTTCTGTGAGAAATACCAAATTTTCTTGAAAAATCTCAGGGGTGACAACATTTACGGCCATGACTATACTACAGACACTACATGTTCTACTGAGTCTGTATAGCAGAGCCAACACTGAATAGCATGTAGAGCAGAACCCGTATAGCAGAGCTGACACTGAATAACATGTATAGCACCACCCATATAGCAGACCAACACTGAATAACATGTATAACAAAACCCATATAGCAGAGCTGACACTGAAAACAATGTATAGCAGAGCCCATATAGTAGAGCGATCTGAGCATGTACTACAGAGCCTGTATAGCAGAGTCAACACTGCACACCATGTGTAACAGATCTCGTATAGCAGAGCTTTGTAGTACATGCTGAACAGTGTCAGCTCTGCCATACAGGCTAAGCTATACATGCTGTTCAGTTTCAGCTCTGCTATACAGGGGGTAGGTTTGTCTGAGGTATGAGGGAGTTTTGGTTGACAGAGAAAGGAGTTTAGGCTCATAGAGGATGGAGATTGGTGTAAGGGAGGAAGCGAGACAATGTTTCACTTGACGCGGGACGGAGTTGCGGCTGATGACTGATGATGTCCTAAAATGGACACCGTATCACTCAAACAGGTATAGTGATGGGAGGGAGAAAGTGGGTGTTCCAGCCCTCAGCACTTCAGGGGCTTGGCAATGATTCTTTGACACTTTTTCCCCAGAGAATAAAAACTTTTTTCTACGTTTTAGAAGCACAGACAGATATATGAAAGTTACTGTTTGTCTCCCTGCCCTAACAGCTAACTAACAGTGTCAACAGTTTGGTATGGGAATTGCAGGTGGCAGATTCCTTTTAAAAATGTAATAATCTACTCGAGGTGTCAAAGGGATGTTCTCATCTGCCTTTACAGCTCTGCAAAGAGCCAAACCTTTTAGCCTAAGTGTTCAGCAGGTAGGGCTCTTGCTCAGTGGTTTCAGACACAGAGGATTTGCTGGTTTTGTGCAAGCTACTAGCACTTTCCATGACTCACTGACAAAGTAGAGCTTGCACACGAGCAGAAGAGCCTGTGTCAATGATACAATAAGACAAGACAACGGCTGTGTGTAGACAGTGTGGGTGATCAGCAGCCCATCCACTGCTTCAGAGTAAGATAAGGTGGTCTGAAACCTAGGCAGTGAGCAGTAAAACAGAGGAAGTGAAAAGCAGCTGTAGCACGAATAGGAGGCAGATTTGAAAATTATATATATTTACAAAAGTGTATGAATTTACATGTCCAACAATTGAAAAGCTGATTATGGAGATGGGAATACCCCCTAAATCCTTCAGTTTCATAATTCATAATTGCTGTAGGCTGTCACATAGCTCAAGAAAAGTGACATCACTTAAATGATTATGTAACATCATGTGTACTGTGTACATACCTGAGCTTAAAAGTCCTGTTCCTATAATGTTAGACTGTCATTCATGATAATACTGTAATGTTTCCACTCAGTTTTAGAGCCATTCTTTGAGCTTCCCTTTGGTCCTTATTTTGATCATTTTTTTTTTTTTACCAAAGCCAGCAGTGGAACCAATACAAAGAAAAACTATAATGAAAAGATTTTTCTCTTTTGGACCAACTTCTGGTTTTGGTAAATATAATGATCAAAATGAGTTTATAATATTTATATAGTATCCCTTAAAATAGGAAAAGGTCTATACATTATATTGTTGTATGGTTATAGAGCTCAACTGGTGCTTTCTATCATTTTGACCATTATTCTATCTATATACACAAAGCTCAACATGTGTGTGCATGTGTATGTTCCAGCATCACTTCCAAACGGCTAAAGATATTAACATGAAATTTGGTACACATGTTACTTAAATGTCAACAACAAACATAGGATAGGTCATTTAACCCTTGTCCACCTCCTTTTGTGAGGGGCGTTTTTTTTTTTGTTTAAAGTCCAATGCAAATCTATGGGAAATGTATGTTCCAGCATAACTTCAGAACGGCTGGAGATATTTCGATAATACTTGGTCACATGTTACTGATATGTCACATAAAAATATATAATAGTTAACTTAACCCCTACTCTACCACTATATGTGACAGATGGTTTTTTTTGTTTCAAGTCCCATGCAAGTACATAGGACTTTTGGTACCTTACTACACAAGCTCAGCATCTCCTGGTGAATGCGTCAGTCTGGCTGGTAAGCCACACCCTCCCCGCATTCTATGCCCCATCTTGCACAAACACGCCCACACTTTAAGCCACACCCATTTTATTTTCATCTTACAATATCTTTACCGCAACTCAGCCCCCACCGGAGGACGGGATATGAGGATTAGAAATGAGGATTAGCTATGGGGACGGGATATGAGGACAAGATGTGGGGACGGTATAAAAGGATTAGATATGGGGACAGCATATGAGGATTTGATATGTGGACAGGATATGGGGACGGGATAGGAGGTCGTACTATGAGGTCGAGATATGAGGACAGGATATGAGGTTGGGATATGAGGAGAGGATATGGGGATGGGATATGAGGGCAGGATATGGGGACGGGATATGAGGATTAGATATGGGGAAAGGATATGGGGATGGGGTATGAGGATCAGATATGGGGACGAGATATGAGTATGGGATATTAGGACGGGATATGAGGTCGGGATATGAGGACAGGACATGAGGACTGGACCTGAAAGGGATACATGAGGTCAGGGCATGTGGATGGGATATGAGGTCAGGATATGGGGACGGGATATGAGGACGGGACATGAGGTCGGAACATGAGGATGGGATATGGGGACAGGATATGAGGTCGAGATATGAGGTCAGGATATGAGGAGGGGATATGGGGTAAGAATTTAAGGGTGGGATATGAGGACAAAAGCTTCCTCCTTTGTTGCATTTCCTCCCCCACAAGGATAAGGTAGGAAAAACCAAGCAGCGTCGGGTACTCAGCTAGTACACATATAAAGAATGCATTATCTGGCACATTTCAAAGAGTAAAAAACACATGTAATGTATAGCAATTTGGCTGCAGCTTTCATATCTTTATACGTATTGGTTCTTTACATGGTTTTACATACCTTAGATGGGTTGATGGCTGTAATAATCCAGACACAGAGCGCATTGCTGTCATACTGGACTGGATAGTTAGGGGATGTGATAATCCCAGATGGTCCGCGAAGATGAGCATCACACATTCTTGCTATAGGGTAAGATCAGAAAATCTTTTAGGTAATCTGAACCGTAAAACTATGTGTTTATAGCTTTGTCTAATATAGGACTTCGTGGTGATAGCTTGACTTTGATGCCATATTCTACTTTGTTATGACATTAACCTATAGCTAGTCCATGTTCCTGTATCGTGTGAAATTACAGTATGCTGACAATATATCTTGGGGCAAAAAAATGTCTACACATGATTATATATTATTACCTTTTTTCTATAACTATTGGGATTATACAGTTTGACTCAGCTAGGACATAGTGTCTTACAGCTCAGCTATTATCAGCAGCACCAGGCTTAAATAGCTGAATAGCCATGGATGCCCTCTGGACTTCTTCAAGAGTAACAGTAACAGCATATTATTTCTTCAGTATCATTTACTCTGAGTGGTCATTTATACTCTGTCGTGAATGTAAGCTAGTCAAGTAATATACATATATATATATATATATATATATATATATATATATATATATGTATATATATATTTAGAGAGAGAGAGACAACATAAGTCAAGTAATATATATATATATATATATATATATATATATATATACACACACACACACACACACATACGCACACACATATATGTATATATATATATATTTAGGGAGAGAGAGACAACATAAGTCAAGTAATATATATATATATTAATATATATATATATATATATATATATATATATATATATATATATATACACACACACACACACACATACGCACACACATATATGTATATATACAAAGGGATGTGGTTCCCTAGATGACTGCAGAGGTTTCACTCGATTCACCAGGTTTGACATTTGCAGCGAATGAGTGTTTCCCATTTTGGGGAATTTGTAAAAACCTCATAAAATTACTTTATACGTAGAAATCCATTCTAAGCACAGATGGTCAATGCCTTAGGCCTATTCAGTTGCCACTGCGCTGCAGATAAGTCAATGGATTTAAGGTCATCTTCTATAAGAATGTTGCAGTTGACACAAGGAATTGGATGAGGCCCAGAATCAAGTATTATCTTGCCTTGCAAAACAGTCAAACTTCACCGTACCTGACAACCCATGGGTGCGATTACACATAAAGGAAGCCAGGAGGATAAATGCACCACAAACTCTGTCCCTAGCCAAGTTGAAACATCTGGCAAAAGAAAGGTTAAGCCAGGCTTTTCTGTTCAGCTTGGAGAAGGATGGGAGGGGGGTCTATTTCGTAAGGAGCAGCGGATCTGGACAGACTGTGGCTCCCTCATCCTTCCCAATAAAGACTGCTAGGCTTGTCTCCACCTCCCCTGTGTGTGGAGTGTGTTTGGGGTGGGTGTGTGGCTGTGAATATCAAGTGTTGCTAGGACAGTGCTGCAGTGAAAAGCGATGGCTGGCAGAAAAATCTCACTGACAAGAAGGAATGCTAATCACCGAGCCCCCATGCCACCCGTCCGCAGGGCACATCTTGGCTGGCTTGTCAACCTTTTACTAATGAATGCAAAGGGTTAAAGTGTTTCTGGGTGACCTTGTAACAGCTAGCATTGGGAAGAGAAGCAGGAGAGGACTCATTCATTACTGTACAAAAAGGCAGCGACAATTATTCTTCATTCCATTTACAAAACCTCTGTCATTCATCTCGTGCCCCAGTCAGTTCCTAGGTTTAATGCAATGTTAATGCTCCCTCATCACCACTCCCTACCAAATGCCTGGCAGATTGACAGACGCATTGCTACACTTCTGTGACATGTACGTCAGATTCCACAAGGGTATTTCTCGCCTTCACAACAGGGAGCAGAGGATGCTGGTGCAATACGTCAAAAAATTAATTAACTTCCCAAGTCAATACAAGGCTGCTTTATCTACAGCGTCCTGTATCTTAACATCGCTAATATCATGTCATGTGCCGCTAATACTGAAAGGCTCTCGGAAGAATTTGGGTTAAAAATAGAAAAGATGAACCTGCAAGAATGTATTAGGAATTTGCATAAATTTCAATGTATTATAATGTCACCTTTAAAGCCAGGAATGTTCCAATAATATACAAGAAAAAGCAGAAAACATGGTGCTTTTTAGGATAGCCTGTATTTAAAGGGGTTATCCAGGAAAAAAACTTTTTTTTATATATCAACTGGCTAAAGAAAGTTAAACAGATTTGTAAATTACTTCTATAAAAAAAATCTTAAAGGGGTATTCCAGCCAAAAACTTTTTTTTATATCTCAACTGGCTCGGGAAAGTTAAACAGATTTGTAATTTTATTCTATTAAAATATCTTAATCCTTCCAATAGTTATGAGCTTCTGAAGTTGAGTTGCTGTTTTCTGTCTAACTGCTTTCTGATGACTCACGTCCCGGGAGCTGTCCAGCTCCTATGGGGATATTCTCCCATCATGTAAGGGATATTCTCCCATCATGCACAGCTCCCGGGACGTGACATCATCATTGAGCAGTTAGACAGAAAACTTCAGAAGCTAATAACTATTGGAAGGATTAAGATTTTTTAATAGAAGTAATTTACAAATCTGTTTAACTTTCCAGAGCCAGTTGATATACAAAAAAAATAAAGTTTTTGCCTGGAATACCCCTTTAATCCTTTCAGTACTTATGAGCTTCTGAAGTTAAGGTTGTTCTTTTCTGTCTAAGTGCTCTCTGATGACATTTGTCTCGGGAACTGCACAGAGTAGAAGAGGTTTGCTATGGGAATTTGCTTCTAAACTGGGCAGTTCCCGAGACAGGTGTCATCATAGAACACAGACAGAAAAAGAACAACCTTAACTTCAGAAGCTCATAAGTAATGAAAGGATTAAGATTTTTTAATAGAAGTAATTTACAAATCTGTTTAACTTTCCAGAGCCAGTTGATATACAAAAAAAAAAAAAAAAAGTTTTTGCCTGGAATACCCCTTTAATCCTTTCAGTACTTATGAGCTTCTGAAGTTAAGGTTGTTCTTTTCTGTCTAAGTGCTCTCTGATGACACGTGTCTCGGGAACTGCACAGAGTAGAAGAGGTTTGCTATGGGAATTTGCTTCTAAACTGGGCAGTTCCCAAGACAGGTGTCATCATAGAACACAGACAGAAAAAGAACAACCGTAACTTCAGAAGCTCATAAGTAATGAAAGGATTAAAAAATTTTAATAGAAGTAATTTACAAATCTGTTCAACTTTCTGGAGTCAAGTTTTTTCCTGGATAACCCCTTTAATCTAAGGCTGCCATAAAACAGGAACTATGGAACTGATATATAACTAAGTTTCTAGCAGCATACTTCCCAGTTGTTAGGGCACTTAGGCTATACACACAATGGGGGAGATTTATCAAAACCTGTGTGGAGGAAAAGTGGTGCAGTTGCCCATAGCAACCAATCAGATTGCTTCTTTCATTTTTAAAGAGGCCTGTGAAAAATGAAAGAAGCAATCTGATTGGTTGCTATAGGCAACTGTACCACTCTTCCTCTACACAGGTTTTGATGAATCTTCCCCATTGCATATATTTTTTTATGTGTATTTAGGGGCAGAATACATGTGTGTCAATTCTTAATGCGTTATTTCCCATTTAACTAAACAAATAAAGCCTAAAGAAAGTGTCAAAACACTTATTTTGTCAATTTAAAGCTAAGTTTTCACAGAGGACTTTCTGTGAGGAATTTCCCAGAAGAATCCCACTAGAAAGTCAGCCAAAATTTTCTGCCCATAGTCTTTAATAGGATTCAATTGTTGGAAGAGCGGAATTGCCATCGCGGAAATTCAGCATTTGCAAAATTTAAAGACCTGTCTTTAATTTTGCGGTTTTCCACAGCAGAAACCCATTGAAGTCAATGGGGCTTTGAATTTCAGCAGAATTCCGAGTTTTGAAAATTCTGTTCAGCAAGCCTTGCTGAATGGAATTTGTGTGGAATTGCGGGATTTCCACTGTGAAAACAAAGCCTTAAGGCTTTATTCAGAATTAGAAACAAATAACTGATTTCTTCCAAAAACAGCACCACCTCTGTAGACAGGTTGTGCATGAAACTGCAGTTCAGCTCTATGGAAGCTGTAATATTACACACAACTTGAGGACAGGCATGGAGCTGTGTTTGGAAGAAATTTGCTCTGTTAATGGTTATGGATAACCATTATGTCACGCCTCAGTCCCTCGTGACATCAAATCACACCCCCTCAATTCATGTCTATCGGAGGGGCGCATCAGCCCACACAACCCCTCCCATAGCTATAAATGGAGGGGGCATGGCATGACATCCCAAGGGGGCATGACTGTGATGTTATGACCACTGATGCAAACAAACAAACGCTGGGTGCTACAGGACATCCCAGTGGCGGTACCCTAGCAATCAGACATCTTATCCCCTATCCTTTGGATAGGGGATATGATGTCTAGCAGCAGAGTACCCCTTTAATGAAGAATAAGGCATAGATTAAGCGCCTCAATCCTCCTTAAACACGCTGGCATCCTGCATCCAATTTTTGTTTTTCATAACATGTTCCCATGCAACAGAAAAAAATCAGACTATGCACCATGCACTATATTCTTCACAGAAAAGCCATGGGGTATCCCCACTAAATGACATTGGGGCTAATCCGTATAAGGATCCACAAAACACCCACAGCCAATTCTAAGGTATACTTCAAGATTTTTAATAGTCAAAGCCTGGAATTGACAGCATAGCCTTACAATGTGCCACTAAGATCTTAACAGTAATTCATGTATTCATTGTTTGGTGTATATGATGGGGTCAAAAGAAAGAAAATGATCTGGATAGGTCCAGTAATAAAGAGAACTAACTGTTGTCCACTCATGCTCAAGGGACCACCAACAGCTATTTTATGGCACTACAGCACTGGTGGGTGTCAGAATCATCTCATCACATACAGTATGCTCTACTGCTCACAGCTGGGGATTCAACAGGAACACATACACTGTACATTACGTGCTTGTATAGAAGCAAAAAGATGACCATCCTAGAAGGCTGAATGTGTGTAATCAAGCATTAACACTTAAAGTGCCTAACATTTTACCGTGTTCTTAGATAGCATAAGGGTTAAGGAACAAAAAAGTTGATCCAGTCAGAAGAAAGAACTAATAAGCGTAACCTAATGTTACCCAGAAGCCAGAATAAATCTGCGGTATAGTCTCACTGGGTTTGCACAAGTCTATACTTAGTATACTGTGTATAAGGATGTTACGTTTCCTGAAGATCATTAAGAGAGATGTCTCCATTGCAGGTCAACAGCACATGAAATGGAAAAACATTTTCCACAGTACAGTAGAGGCTTCTAACTACTGGCTGCCATTTGACACAATTCCAGAAGGATATTTTACACTTAATAACCCCATTAGTAGACTCCGGCATGGCAGACTACCAGTAAAGGCATCTAAAATGGTTCTATTACATAGAAACAGGGGGATCACATGGATGATGTCATTCAAAGTTTTCAAATTCTATGATATATGTCAACACAAAGGAACGAGTGAGGAACCGGACAGGGTTACTGTTTGTTGTCCAAATATCTCAATGGCTCAACCAATCCAAAGTCGATACATTACGGTGTAGTCAGAAAAAAATATGTATATGAAAACAGTTATATTTGGATATGCATCTCTTCCGATATCCATTGTATGCCTACTGTCTTGCTGTTACCTCTGCAAATAGGTCGGTGATCACTCCAAGCAGCAAACATGTCGCTCACTTTCATGCAGCTGATGCTTTTGGAACCTTGCAGATCATACCCATCATTGCACAGGAACTGGATGCTGGATCCAAGCCTATGGGGAACAATACAAATGTAAAAGGATTGTGGAGGGAATACTAAATTCCAAAAACTGGATGCAAACATTATAAAATGACGGGCAAAAAGAACTTTGGAGATCCCTCAATGTACGATGTGCCAAGCAGCCTGTTATTCCTTATATCCAGTGATATGCAAGAGTCAAAGTTATGGATTCAATGAATGAAAATAGATAGAAACAGCATTTTTTTTTTTGTAACATTTGGCTATTATAGGAGTAAGTAGGTGTCATCTTAAGAAGATGATGCAGGCACTAATACCCAATGGATAGAAGGAAGAACAGAGGCACTTTTATATATATAAGCACAAATGCAAGCCAGCTCTCACCTGTAAGGAATGATACCAACTGCATGGATGACCTGGAGCAGGGCCAGCAATAAATCCTTTACAGAAACGTAAGGTCCAGAGGAGAATTCCTTAAAATGTAATCTTTATTTCTGTTCATTTAAATCACAGCAGTCCATACCACACTTAGATCTGACATGTTTCGGTCGTCAATGACCTTAATCATATATCTGACATTTTGATAGGTCATTAACAACCGAAACATGTCAGAACTAACAGTGTTGTGTGGGCTTCTGTGATTTTATATGGCCAGAAATAAAGATTAAAATTTGAAGGAAATCTATCATCAGTGTCACCTGCACTAACCTGTCGGTACCTACAGTGCAGGTGACACTAATGACAAAGATACTTACCTAGTCCTGATCTGTGCTGTGGTTCTCCGGATGTCCTCTTTGGTATCTTCTGTACCGAGCCCGACTTGGAGCATGGGCGGTGCTTAGTGACGTCACCACTGTTGTTCTCTGCTGGGTCCCGTTGCGAGCAAACAGCAGCAATGATGTCACTAAGCTCCACCCATGCTCCAAGTCAGGCCTGGAGCAGAAGACATTGAAGAGGAAACCACAGCACAGAATGGGACCAGGTAAGTATCGTTGTCATCAGTGTCACCTGCACTACCTGTCTGTACCGTTGACACTGATGACAGATTTCCTTTAAGGGATTCTACTCCGCTGGATCTTTCATTACTGTAAAGAACATAGGCACTCCAATATATATATATATATGTTTTTTATTATTATTATTATTATTATTTACATTCTTCAATAAGCAGCAGTGAGCGTTTCTCATCATATGCCCCCTTCTAATTCCCCAACCGTATTAGTCCCTACCAACTGCAACAGGGTTGAATTAACCCCTGTATTTGTAAACTATTGATTCCCTGCTCCACCTAATAACATTTCAGGACCCAATCTTCTATGCTGAAGAGATGTTTGATAAATATTGACTCTTCTCTGCCTCTTTGTATAAAAACAGCATAATATAGAATATCGATAGCTAGTATTTCCCAGCAGCCCCATGATTTATTGTATTATCACTGTCAAGACAAATCTTCTAGATGATTCCCTAGCATGGCGAAATAGCATTACGGTGTATCTCAAGCCCCATCTGTTGGCAGAATAAATGTGATTATTTTAATTATAGAGTATTATATTTGGGGGGAGGAGGTTATAGGGTTAGGATGTCGGAGCAGGACACTTGAGACATTATACATAATATATGTATACTATTATAGACAGTACTGGGTGTGAAAGATGTCTATAATCTATATAATCTTGTATAATTTATAGCAGTATTTCCCTACCAAGATGCCTCCAGCTGTTGCAAAACTACAATTCCTAGCATGCCCGGACAGCCTTTGCCTGTCCGGGCATGCGTGGAGTTGTAGTTTTGCAACAGCTGGAGGCATCCTGGTTGAGAATCACTGATTTATAGATTGGGTGTGTTTTGCTGTTTACTTCGGATGTTTATAAAAACTGAAGAGTTAGTGGAAATATACAGGTATCCAGACATATATATATATATATATATATATATATATATATATATTTATTGACGTCAATGGCTCCAAGTATAAAAATATCTGCATGTATGCTATGAGATTGGCATGATATTTGAGGAAAATGAGATGATTTATGAATACACAGGAATGTTAAAAATTAAGTAAAAAAAAAAAAAAAGTAAAAATACCATGTGGCTCCTGAAATCGAAATATTAGGCTGGAAATCAATTTATTTTCAGATATGTGGAATTATTATTCTTTAGCATTATTGTACAACATGCTCTTTGACCTTTATTACATGGTAGCCAAATGTCTCCAATTCATCATTATTCCAAAGACAAAGGAAATAATAATAAAAGAAAAAAAAGATCATACTTACAGTAATACAATAACATTTGCACAGGGTTACATATAATTGTGCATACTGTATGTTTGTTTCATTCTACAATGTACAAATTGCTGATACAGCAAAATATGGGAATGAATTCTGCTTTTCATATCTATGCTGTGATATACAAAATGAAACATGCCTATTTATCCATATTATGATTTATATTTAGATTTATATATATATTTATTTATCCACATTATGATTTATATAGGCTTGCTGCCTCCTGTCACCCATACTCTATATCTTCAGCTGCAAACCTTGGAAGTTTCACAGCTTGGGTAACATCTCAGGGTGACACTTTAGGTTATTATAGCAGACATATCTTTGCACATTTGCTAATTCACATTATATAAGGGAAAAGGCTTGAAATACAACATTGTTATATGCTACAACCTAAATCAATAGTTAAAGTAAAGATTAAAAAAAATACTTTGTAATCTATCTTATTGGAAAAAAAATGTTTTTTTTTTTTTTTTTTTTGTCCACTTATCAGACTCTTCTATGCTGCCTCCTCATCCAATCTCAATTCTAAGGTGAAATCTGTCTCCCGAGAGGCATAAATAAAAACTGATTATCAGATTACTGAGAGATCAGGTTACAATTGCTCCTGATAGAAGCCTGCCAAGAAGGGAAGGGGAAAAGGAAGAGGATGAGGGACAGGAAGAGGAGGGGGATAAAGATTATGACAAGGAAGAGGGGGGCAGAAAAAGGGAGAGGATGAGGAACAGGGAGATGATGAGAAGGAAGAGGATGAGAAACAGGAAGATGATGAGGAACAGGAAAATGAAGAGGAGGATGAGGAACAGGAAGATGGGGAGAAGGAATAGGAGGATGAGGAAAAGGAAGAGGATGAGGAACAGAAAGATGATGAGAAGGAAGAGGATGAGGAAGAAAAACAATGTGACGAGGAACAGAAAGATCATGAGAAAGAAGAGGAGGATGGACAGAAAGAGGAGGGGGATAAAGATTATGACAAGGAAGAGGAGGGGCAGAAAAAGAAAGAGGATGAGGAACAGGGAGATGATGAGAAGGAGGAGGAAGATGAGAAACAGGAAGATGATGAGGAACAGGAAGATGATGAGGAACAGGAAGATGAGAAGAAAGAGGAGGAGGAGGAAAAGAAAGAGGATGAGGAAAAGGAATATGATGAGAAGGAAGAGGAGGAGGAGGAAAAAGAAGAGGATGAGCAACAGGAAGATGATGAGGAACAGGAAGATGAGAAGAAAGAGGAGGAGGAGGAAAAAAAAGAGGACGAGGAAAAGGAATATGATGAGAAGGAAGAGAAGGAGGAGAAAAAAGAAGAGGATGAGGAACAGGAAGATGATGAGAAGGAAGAGGAGGATGAGGAAAAGGAAGAGGACGAGGAACAGGAAGATGAGGAGAAGGAAGAGAAGGAGGAGGAAAAGGAAGAGGATGATGGACAGAAATATGATGAGCATGAAGAGGAGGAGGAAGTAAAGGAAGAGGATGAGGAACAGAAAGATGATGAGAAGGAAGAGGAGGAGAGGGATGGGAGCAATGCTGCTGTTTCTGGTAAGTGTCCTATAGTCTTGAACTGCTGCTGGATACTGATACTGCTACTTCCGAGTGTGTATGAGAGATATGTGCATATGGCTCTTATCAGGGAATTCAGAGTGAGTGTTCAGTAGAGAAAGGAGGGGGAAGAAGAAGAAGAGTGTGATCTTAGAATTCTAAGACTTTTTTTTCTGTAATAAGATATTTTTCAATGCTTTTTATCTTTGCCTGTGCTATTGATTTATGGAAAGCTGTTTATAAATGGAGGTACACTTAAACATAGCATAGGACTATGACAGGCATTTATTTATTTTTAGTTGACTTAGAGTCAAGCAGTGGAATTGTGATGCAACCTAGAGGACCAGATGTAACCATTTTAGGAATGTTACTAGATTGGGACTACAAGTTCACTTGAATTAACCCACAGTTGTGTGGGCAGTAATGGCAGCGCTTTTGAATTATAGGTTTGGGTGCTGTCGTGTTGTGAGGTGTTTCCAAACCAGGGAGCCTTCAGCTTTTGCAAACATACAACTTTCAGCATGCCTGGACAGCCTTTGGCTGTCCGGGCATGCTGGAAGTTGTAGTTTTGCAACAGACAAAGTCACATTGATTAGGAAACACTGCCGTAGAGTGTTGTTGGCCTTGACCTTTTGGTGAATGTCCAGGGCCCATTTCAGATCCTCACAATGCAATTTTATGATTTGCGTAAATAATAGAGTTACAGCTGGATTCACATTAAAAGGGTATTCCAGGATGTTTTTATTTGACTGTGCTACAGGGACTGTAGTTTATAATATAGTGTCTGGACCTGTGTTTCATGGTGGTCTCACAATTCTTATATGATCTTTGCCACAATGTTCATTTTTAGCAGCATACAAAATGAGTGTTGTCTCAGGTTTTCCCAGGTTGCAGTGCGGCCCAAGACATTACATCACTAGTCAGGTGTTGAAAAAGGGGGGGGGGGAATCATTGTCCACAGCACTGTAAACTACAAGGAATTGTAGTTTACAGCACAAATTGCAAGGCAGCTCAGGTGTGCTTCAACGGGTGGTGTGGCTGATGTGTGGAAGGAAGACAAGTGACCTCACATTTACAAGGATTACAAGGGATCCTGGGACTTGTAGTTGGAGGGAGAAAACTTCAACAGGAAATAACCATTTCACAGAAAGAAAGCAGCATTATAGTGGACTCACAACACAGCCATTGAGTCCCAAGACAAGCACGGATCCTTCCTAAGCATATATCCATATATATATATAAAGTCACCTTATGGTGAATAACCCCTTTAAGTATTGACAAGAAAAAAAAATCACATCTTGTCAAAACAAATGCTTACATCAATATTGGCGAATCTATGAGCTGCAGGAAAGAAAGAATGAGTTAAAAAGCAGGAAAAAAGGTCTCTCACCTGAAATCAGAACCTATTCTTTTTCCATGTTCAGGAGTTCCTGGGTCGGGACACAAGTGGTGTCCTTGGTAAACACCCACCTGCGTTACTAAAATGCAAAAGAGAAAGCATACACAGAGAGGAATCACTCCACACACGGCTGACTTTACAGGCAACACTGTTGGATAATGGAATCACATAAGTATAAAGTAACTGGCATTATAGTGTTTCACAGGTTTCACTTACAAATAAGGTAACTGAATGAACATGATTTGCTCTCCAACCAACAAAAAAAAAAAAAAAAACTTCCCTACTGCTTCCCGCTTGATGCAAGCACACATTGCAATTTGGCAAATACATTCTTCTTGCTTAGAAATTTTTGATTTCATAAATATCACTTAGCCTTAAAAACTTTTATGATTTTTTTTTACACATTACAAAAGTAAGATCACCCTTTCAGCTCAGCAGGGCTCTACAGAGCTAGATGGGTGAACACATTTGTTACAAAGGCATATTGCATCAAGACCTCTTTGTAGCATGTCTTAGCTTGAAAATGAGATGTTTTCTTCCAGTATCCTCGAGTAATATTTCATTAAGGAATCACTTAGGAGATTGTGATGTAATTTCTTAAAGCTGGTAGAGGTGATAATTTTACATATATCTGTATGCTTAGAGACCAGATATTTTCAACCAGTACAGAACACTAGAAACCTATTGGTAGCACGCATTCAGGCACACTCACAGACACTAACATCACCAGCGCAGTGGAAGGATAGAGCATGTGGATATGCATTCTGTATGTTTCCTTTTTTTGGAAACATTACCTGGAATAGTTCCTAACAGCCGCATGGATAAGTGGTATGTCCCAAACTGGAAATGAATTCTAAGCAACAAGACACAAACTAGAATATATTATTACACTCAGCCTATTCACTGTACACTGCAATCTTCCAGATACTGTATAGCGCCACATTTATATGCCCCACATGCCAGGACTAGATGAAAAATGCTGTTACGCAGCCAACTTTTCCTTGGAAAACCCAGTGGAAGCATCCAAGCACCCCCAAAGCACGTAAAAGCTGTGTTCAAGAACACTGGCTTGAATGTTATTCCATGCATTATATACCACAGATGCTGCGTACCAGCTTTCTTTACTACCTTTGCATCCCCAACCATCCTCAGTAGGTCATGTTGGTAATCAATTTAGACATCCTTGGTTTAATAGCGGCATCAAAAAATATGAGAACATTCAAGCAAGAAAATCTTATCACAATTTCTCCCCCTTGTGATCTCTGAGAGTAGACTGCATTTTTTGCGAACAAATATCCATACAGATGTATCTACTGTATGCGTATGCTTAATGGAACGGCACTCTTTAAAAGGGGTACCCAAGCCCTATTAAATTGTATCCCCTATCCAAAGGATAGGGGATAAGATGTATGATCGCAGGAGTCCCGCCACTGAGGACCCCCACAATCTGTCATTCCGAAGATTCTGCACTGCAGAGAGCTCACACAGGTGGGTGCAGAATAACAGATTGCGGGGGTCCCCAGTGGCAGGACCCCTGTGATCATACATCTTATCCCCTATTGTTTGGATTGGGGATAAGATGTATTAGGGCTGGAGTACCCCTTTAAAAGAATTCTTTATAAAAGACTGCTTGACGTTCATAATAAATAACTTTAAATTGTAAACACACTATAGTTAAAATGAATATAGAACAGTGAATAGAAACAGGATGAGAACATTGCAAATGGAGGTGATATAGGAATGCGAAGCCAGGACATTGAATACACAGAGAAAGATGCATAAGGTGGAAACTGAATGAAATGTATGTGATAAAGCAAAGCTCAGAAGTCACACTGGGTGAAGGGTGAGCGAAAATGCTAAGAGGTGTCTTCTTAGCAAAGGATGAATTAGTATACAGGAACTTACATAGCCTGGTGGCAAGTATACTATCTAGGCTATGGAGACAAGAAGAAGAATCTGAGGATGGAACATATACAATGCCTACTTAATGGACAGAAAAAGACAGTTCAACAATGTGACAGTCACACACGTGCAGTGGGTAAAAAAAGCAATGTAAAATTCTCACTTCTTAGGCACAATGAAAGGTGAGAATGGGACTACTTGATATATTTAGACTTGATAACTTATTATATATTCTGCTTCCTCAAGACATGTCCTACAAAGAAATTGGAACTTTCTTCATTGGCAACCTTACAATTAGAAAGTTGAGATGTACCTATGCTGAAAAGATTGGTCCCTAAAACAAAAATACTAAAATGGACGCCCTTAACATTCTAATGGTCACTAAAAGATAAGTCTGTGTATAAAAATCCAGGATATCACCTGGTGTCATCTTAGGATGAGAATAGAATGGTATTAGTCACATCGCTGGAGTGGATCATTGAAATGAGTTCCGAACTAAAAGGTGGGAATAAAAAACATGCAAAACAAAAAAAAATAGACCATGGTAGAATAAAGGTTAAGAAATAGTGTCTGAGAAAAAAGTAGAGACGCTGGTACTCTGTCTACAGTAGGTAAACAAGGAAACACTTAGTCCCATTGAAAAATGCTAGGAGACATAAGGACTGTAAAAACTGAAAATGAAAGAAAAGTTATATATGAAGAAAATTACATGATGTGGGTTGAAATAGCGTTCAAGGATTTTCAACCTTTACTTTTGTTAGTGATGAGGTGAACAAATGACTAGTTAGTGTATCTAATGTCACTACTGCGGTCGGGTCCCCTGACATTATCATCTGTCGTTTAGAAAGGAAACAGATTATCAGGAAATCTCTTTTGGCTTGACTGGAAGCGCAAAAGAATTTAGTGTAAATGGGTAAAGCAAAAGTCCACAAAAAGATACAGTAGGTCAGCACCGTAGTCTAAGACTGCATGCTAAAGCTACCAGCAAATCTGAGTGGAATGAGTGATCGGATGACATAATGCAATTCAACAAGGGAACAGTGCCCATTACTGCAAAAAGACAGACTGAAACAGTGCTCTGGATCAAATGAACTGTTATCCTATGACCCGGGTGGCACCTGATACAGGAATTTGAGTCCATAGCTATTCCCTTGAACTTCCATCAAGTTATTTTTTAAATTCCAGGGAACTATCTACAATAACACAGAAATGGCATGAAACACCCGATGAATGGTATGAGTACATCCATCAAATCTTTCTCTTGAACTTCTTCTCTTGTTAAAATATTGCAGCTATAATTCATTTCTGTATAATATAAAGATGTCTATATACTAAAACTACTGTATTTGATCACACTAATGTCATGGCATCCTTTCATAAAAGAACCGTGACATCTATGACAGATCCTTTCTCAAACCGGTCTTGAAAAATCCTGACATCCAATTGAGAGATAATGCGTTTCATCAGATTTCCATTTGGCTTCTGGTGTTTTAGATAGCAAGAATAGAAACAGTTCTGCCAACTATTTTTATATTTACTATTTACTACCCTTATATTTAGTTCTTTACTAAGGGCTCTATTATATGGAGTGATTATAGGCTGAATAGGCCGATACTGACCTGTGTAATAGGCTCAGAGATTAGCCGATGGACAAACAAACACTTGGTCATCAGCTTATTGCATCATATTAGTAGGCTTAAGAATCATTGTTGGATAGCTGCACATGTCCCTATGTAAACAGGGGACATGCTGCCAACAAAGAGGAAGTTTAGGACCACACAAAGAGTCCAAGGATCGTTCATGTGGCCCCACCTGCAAGCACTGATCAACAAAAGTCAATCATCGGCCCTCACAATCCTGCTGCAGTCAGCACATCTAAAGGGCCCTAAGTTCACTGTTAATATAAATTATTTGTCATATTGTTTTATCCATGACAGAAGACCACCCATGGACCTTAAAGGGGTTGTGCGCTGCCCTGCAGTTCGGAACTCAGCTCACAGCGTCCGGAGTTCATTACTCCGAACGCTGTGTGCGGGCTTCCGTGTTCGCAGCCGCCGGGCGTGACATCACGCCCGGCCCCTTCGTGATGTCTCGCCTGCCCCCTCGTGATGTCTCGCCCGCCCCCTCAACGAAAGTCTATGGGAAGGGGGCTCGACTGCCCCCTTCCCATAGACTTTGGTAGAGGGGGCGGGCATGACATCACGAGGGGGCGGGCGAGACGTCGCGAAGGGGCGGGCGTGACATCACGCCCGGCGGCCGCAAACACGGAAGCCCGCACACAGCGTTCGGAGTTATGAACTCCGGACGCTGTGAGCTGAGCTCCGAACTCCGAGGGGCAGCGCACAACCCCTTTAAAATTGTTTGGGCAGTGCATAAATGTAGACTATTCATCTCAATAAGTTTAGGGTATCTGTAAAAATATGCCAACGCATAAATCCCAGAAGCAAGTGAAGTGACAACACTCTCTGTTGTACTATATTATTTCATAGATTATTTTCTTTAAGACGCCCCTAGAAGCAAGTTGAGTGACTATACTCGCGAGTGTACTATAAACTTCTATAGATTACTTTCTTTTAGACAAGCAAAGAAAGTGACAAAGGGAATCTAACTGTCCAAGCAGATTGGCAAAATACATTAAGTGCCAATTGTGGAGGAGGTGCTGTAAGCGGAATCCACCCTGAAAGTCCATAGTGTGAATGTCCAATGGGGCAGATTTATCAGTCTGTCTGAGGCAATAGCAACCAATACAGCTTAGCTGTGATTGGTTGCTATGGAAAAATCAGACAGTTTATGTCTCAGACAGACTGATAAATCTGCCCTTGGAATTACAATGTATTGGTGGTAAATGGTATATACATTTATATTGTAAAATACTGACCCATGAATCCTTCAATGGAGAGAAGTTAAACCACATAACATATCTTGCAAACAAATAAAATTGATATCAGGTATGGGTGGAATACTATATATACACATCAAGAGAAATTAAGATTTTGGATTGTGGAATTATTATTATGATAGTATTAGATTTACTATTATTATTATTAATGTTTTATTTTTTTTAAATTATTTTAGCTGTTTAAACACCAGATTTTCAATTCTTATGCAATGTACACATGAAAAGGTATGCTAAGATACATACAGTAAATCTTGGCCTGGATTTTTTTCAATAATTTTTCAATTCATGCTAGATGGAAATAACCAATATTTGACTGCATTTAAAACATGCATGCTAAATGATTTTATTGGAAATACTATTTTTACAATAGCAAAAACTCACGTTTGCAACTTTTATTCAATACATATACTTTTCAAATTAGGTTTGAAAAGCAGCATAACCTAGGATACCAAACACATCTATGTCTTGGCTTGTGACACGGAGGCCACCGCATAGACAATACATCGAATTATTAAAAAAATGTATAGCTATGCCCTAACTTCCTAAAGCTGCAGTATCAGAGAAAAAAGGGGCAGCTTTGAGTCTCAGCAAAAGTAGAGGCAAAAAGAGAAGCTGGAAACATCCGTCAGGTGCTGCCGTGTTGCCATGGCAACTGGTCCAGGATACAGTGGTGCATATTCACGGGGTGAGCCTCTTTGGCACCTCTCTGCCATCCATCACTCAAAGGGTTAACCCTTAACTAGCCAACTCCCAAACCATTCATTAGAAACAAGTGCGGCCTGTGAGGATAGAAATGCACTGAACAATTCTTTGTTTCTCGCAGAAGAATTCGCACAACGGATGTGATGGCTTTTAAGAGCCTTAAATCTTTCCTTATAGATGAAGCATTGTATAACCTGTGGCTTTCAGAGAGTGCACAGACTGATAAATGCCTATACGTTTCTGAAAGGCAATACTATGATATGTATTCGCAGCTGACATTATCTTATAAAATAATATGACTCCCAAGCCTAGAGTCAAATAAGCAATTTGTCTACGTACACTTATGACGGTGGAGAATGAGGTCTAGAATATTCGCTGACATTTACCATGGCTTGTGTGCAGTGTGCACCGCATGCTACTAGCGTCATGTTGCAGGTTAACTCAAAAGAAAGACCTAACATTGTTTAAAGCCTAGAAACTTTTAATGTGCCTTCCCCTAGCAGCTCACCTAATGCTGTAGCAAATGGAAAATCTAAGGGATTTGTGGCTGACCTTTCCAGGATAAGGCAAACGAAGAAAGCACAATGTCCTTTACACAGGGATATCTCTGGTTTTACTCAACCCAACAATATTCTGTGAGCTGCACAGGACAGAGAATTAGACGCTCCAAGAGAACAGGTGCGGATAAAGGAGGGAAAAGCTTAGGTAAACATGAAACCAAGGGAAAGAGCGTATATTGGTTGGTACACCACTGACGCCACCTCAAAGCACTTATTTACAGGCTGTCCTAAGGGTGTCAAGTCCAACTATGGACCTTTAAACAGGATTTGTCTTTTAGCTATCCCTAAAATTAACCTTCTCGCACCAGACGCACATGGGGAAATCAATAGAAATGTGTGTACAAACATATAACTGTAGGAAATCTAAAGAATTTAATGCAACCTTCCATTATCTTTAAGTCCGAGACAAGAGTTTTTCTATCCCCGGTGGGATCTATCAGACAAATAATACTTTCTTCAGCCCTCTTATATCGAACCCTGGCCACATTATATTCACAAATAAAAAATAAACTAGGTGATTTTTTCTGTTTCTTTTCCATCTTTGCACTTTAGTCTTACGATTTTAACATGTAGAGTTTTATACTTAGTTATGTGGGCTCTTATCTTCTACTGATAAATTGTGATTTAGAATAGAATATAGTGATATCTGTTGTCTTCTTGGTATAAGGGAAAACAAGGCAATGTTAAAGCATCCCCCCCCTCTCACAGTAATGAGTCTATGTGCGGTGAAAGGAGAGCCATCAATCCACTTTGGAATATGCAGGAGGTATGGTCTGGAAATGGCAATGCATGAAGGTGTAGGAAATGCTATTAAACACTTACACACTGATGTCTTCTGGTTGCTGTCCTTGTTGGGGAGAAGCTTGACTCCTCTCGATTTCATCTCCATTTGTTTTTTCACTGGAAGGAGTTGAACAAAATAACCAAAGTTAACTAGTGCAATAATTAATATATGTGCTATAAGACATTGACACTGTATATATTTTGGAATGATTACATAACTCAAAGTGAACCTAAAGCATACCTGTCAGATACCACGAAAAACAAACTGTTATACGTTACTCAGTACCTCTTCCTGATCATTGTAATTTTTATGTATCTATCACCGATATTTCACTAAAAATAGCATATTACAGCTGCCCACTGTCTTTTTCATCTTGTCAAAGGAAGGGGGCGTGTCCCTCTCTTGATTGCACTGTGATGACTCCTCCCCCTTACTCACCCTGTTGACTCACTGCTCTTCGGAGCCTGGCAGCCCTGCTCTGTAACCCTTTTCTCTCTGGTTTTATGCTGTACACACACACACACACACATTGATTATTAGAAATTGCCTGTTTGGCTTTTTTAAAAGGAACCTGTCAACAGTTTTATGCTGTCCGAACCATGGTCAAGTTGGAGCACTAAGGCTGGGTTCACATCCGGCACAGTTTCCCTCCAGCATGCACTAGAGGGAAACTGATGCTAGAACTGATCCCATTCATTTGAATGGGACAGTTCACAGTCATCCAGCATCTCAGCTTGCTGAGTTCCTCTGTCCGCTGTGCAAAAACAATGGACACCGGATGCAATACAACTGATGACAACTTTTCATCAGTTTTGTCTAGATTTAGGCTGAGTTCACCTATGCCGGATGCTGGACATATGTGAACCCAGCCTAACAGGCTTCTCTATTACAACCATGTGTGATTTACTCTAAACGGCTGAGCCTTTCCACAGTATATATAGTTGTAAAGTTAGCTAGAAATCGGGCTATGAGTCTCCAGGCAGTCCGTGGTCCTGATTGACAGATCACTCCCTATACGCAAATAGAGAAAGATATGTCAATCAAATAACTTGGAGCCTCATTCTGAGCCAAATATACTACTATTATTATTCTTAAATGACACAGCTATTCAAAGTGGATCAACAAACCATCACATTTCATCATACAATTATATTAACCCCTTCCTGCAGAATGACTTATATAAGTTATGCAGGTAGTTCGCGCATCTTGACATTTATATAAGTCATTCAGTTAACCCGGCGATGTGCGGCAATATTACACCATTTCTTCTGAGTATATAAATACCCCATATGTGGATGTAAAGTGCTCTGCTGGTGCACTACAGGGCTCAGAAGAGAAGGAGCGCCATTGGGCTTTTGGAGAGAGAATTTGACTGGAATTGAAGGCCATGTGTGCTTACAAAGCCCCCATGGTGCCAGAATGGTGAAACACCCCCACATGTGACCCCGATTATGGAAGCTACACCCCTCACAAAATGTAATAAGGGGTGTAGTGAGCATTTACACCCCACAGGTGTCTGACAGATTTTTGGAACAGTGGTCCGTGAAAATGAAAAATTGTATTTTTCATTTACACAGCCCACTGTTCCAAAAGTCTGTCAAACACCAGTGGGGTGCAAATGCTCACTGCACCCCTTATTACATTCCATGAGGGGTGTAGTTTGCAAAATGGGGTCACATGTGGGGGTCCACTGTTCTGGTAGCATGGGGGCTTTGTAAACGCACATTCCAAACAAATTCTCTCTCCAAAAGCTCCTTCTCTTCTGAGCATTGTAGTTCGCTCGCAGAGCATTTAAACATCGACATATGGGGTATTTCCATACTCAGAAGAAAGGGGGTTACATATTTTGGGGGACATTTTCTCCAATAACCTCTTGTAAAAATAGTAAATTTGTGGGGAAAAACTGCATGTTAGTGAAAAGTTTATTTTTTATTTACACATCCGACTTTAAAGTCGTCAAACACCTATGGGGTGTTAAGGCTCACTGTACCCCTTATTATGTGCCTTGAGGGGTGTAGTTTCCAAAATAGTATGCCATGTTTTTTTTTTTTGCTGTTATGGCACCATAGGGGCTTCCTAAATGCGACATACCTCTCAAAAACCATTTCAAAAAAATTAACTCTCCAAAATCCCATTGTCACTCCTTCCCTTCTGAGCCCTCTAGTACGCCCGCAAAGCACTTTACATCCACATATGAGGTATTTCCTTACTCAAGAGAAATTGAGTTACACATTTTGGGGGGCATTTTCTTCCTTTACCCTTTGTAAAACTTCAAAAACTGGGTCTACAAGAACATGCGAGTGTAAAAAATTTAGATTTTGAATTTTCTCCTTCACTTTGCTGCTATTCCTGTGAAACACCTAAAGGGTTAACAAACATTCTGAATATCATTTTGTATACTTTGTGGGGTGAAGTCTTCATAATGCTGGTCATTTATGGGGTATTTCTAATATGAAGACCCCCTCAAATCCACTTCCAAACTGAACTGGTCCCTGAAAAATTGGAAAATTGCTGCAGAACTTTGAAGCCCTCTGATTTCTTCCAAAAGTAAAAACATGTCAACTTTATGATGAAAATATAAAGAAGACATATTGTGGTCAGATGTGCAAAAAATGCTCTGGTCCTTGAGGCCAAAATGGGCTTGGTCCTTAAGGGGTTAATTTATATTGTGGATTAGAGAGTAATTAAAAATGTTTTTAAATGATCAACAATAAAATATCCTAAACACAAAACCCTAATACATCCTATAAAAAATGCACTGGAGGCCAGCTGACCATGAATTACGCCATACACTATATACGCCATACAAGACATTTTGGCAACAAGGAGGTTGAGGGGTAAATACGGCTAATCATAGTGTGAACCTGACCAAAGACAACATTTGCAGGCAGTTTTTATTGGTTTTGCTTCAGATGCTCCAGATTACACCCCAAAACATGCTCTTGGGTTAATAGGCTTTGTATTAAATTGACCTCAGTGTATGTGTTTAGTCATAAGGAAATTCGATTACCAGCCAAATTACAAATGTAAGCAATTTATTGTTGTCTCTGTATAGGGCTGAATATGTTGGCCCTATATGAGCTAATAGCATTTTTTTTTTTATTTTAGTAGTCTATTGGCAACAGAAAAACAATAAAACTCCTTGTGAAGAGTAAAAAATACATTAAATCATACTATGTATATCACTATGTACTGTAGATCAGAACAGTGAAATGTCGTCATTGTGAAAATGTTGTATTTATGCACTGTAGAGTAAAAAATTGCCTTTAAAGGCTATTCTGATCTCATAACATCATATGATGGGTGGTGGTATGACCACTGGGACCCCCACTGATCCTGAGATTTGTATGAGTATTTGATGCTGATTATTTGAAGTTGCCTATTTCGTTGCTAGCAAAGTCTATGGGTGTTTATTTTCTACTCCCATAGACTTTGCTAGCACAGAAATGTGCAGAATCAAATACACAACATCAAATATGCTACATATACGCTACATGGGACCCTACCGTAATGGAGCTGTTCTGCAGTTCCTGGCATAATCGGTGGTCAGACTACATTGTCCAGGGAAATACTATGAAGGGTCCACAGCGCTAAATCATTATCAGGATTGTTGGGGGTCCTAGAGGTCATAAAGTAAAGGCATATCCTAGAGAAAGCAGAGAACCTAAGAGAAGGTATTAGGTTTAGCGCCAAGACCACTTCATCATTGGGGGGCTGGTGGTGCCTTTGGGCAGGAAACTGTGACCAACCCTATACACTTAAATCAACCAATTTTTCGATTTCCCCGAAGAGTGGGAAGCTGGGTGTAACTGACCAGGATAAGACTACGAAGGGTCCATACTGAACTAAACAATTCTGATAAGTAGTGGGGGGGGGGGGGGAAGAGGTTAAACTTCTATAAAATGAAAGCATGCCCTTTTGATATGTGATCATTACCCATTTAATGTGACTGATGATATTAAATGTATACAGTATGTATACAGTAGCCTGCCTTGTGTATGCTGGGTATTTTTTATTTTCTTTTACTGTCACAATATATCTGAATATTTATTATGCTGAAGATACAGTCATGGCTGTAAATGTTGGCACACCTGAAATTTTTCTTGAAAATGAAGTATTTCTCACAGAAAAGGATTGCAGTAACACATGTTTTGCTATACACGAGTTTATTCCCTTTGTGTGTATTGGAACTAAACCAAAAAAGGGAGGGAAAAAAGCTAATTGGACATAATGTCACACCAAACTCCAAAAATGGGCTGGACAATATTAGTGGCACCCTTAACTTAATATTTGGTTGCACACCCTTTGGAAAAAAAAAACTGAAATCAGTCGCATCCTATAACCATCAATAAGCTTCTTACACCTCTCAGCCAGAATGTTGGACCACTCTTTCTTTGCAAACTGCTCCAGGTCTCTTATTGGAAGGGCACCTTTTCCCAACAGCAATGTTAAGATGTTTCCCTAGCTGTTCAATGGGATTTAGATCTGGACTCCTTGCTGGCCATTTCAGAACTCTCCAGCACTTTGTTGCCATCCATTTCTCGGTGCTTTTGGATGTATGTTTGGGGTCATTGTCCTGCCGGAAGAACCAAGATCTTGGACACAAACCCAGCTTTCTGACACTGGGATGTACAGTGTGAACCAAAATCCATTGGTAATCCTCAGATTTCATGATGCCTTGCACACATTCAAGGCACCTAGTGCCAGAGGCAGCAGAACAACCCCAAAACATCACTGAACCTCCACCATATTTCACTGTAGGTACTGTGTTCTTTGTAGGCTCATTCCGTTTCTGGTAAGCAGTAAAATGATGTGCTTTACCAAAAGTAGTTCTCTTCTCCTCTTTCTGTTGTCCATGCTTAACACACACACAGACACACAATGCAAAGACTAAGTGAACTTCTCTCCTTTGATCTGCTTTCAGGTGTGATTATTATATTGCCCACACCTGTTACTTGCCACAGGTGAGTTTAAAGGAGCATCACATGCTTGAAACAATCTTATTTTTCCACAATTTGGAAAGGGTGCCAATAATTTTGTTCAGCCCATTTTTGGAGTTTGGTGTGACATTTTTCCCCTCCCTTTTTTGGTTTAGTTCTAATACACACAAAGTAAATAAATATGTATATAGCAAAACATGTGTTACTGCAATCCTTTTCTGTGAGAAATACTTAATTTTCTTGAAAAATAACAGGAATGCCCACATTTACGGCCATGACTCTATATGTTAAAGATATATGATGAGAAACGAGTGATTCGTGTTTCTAGTACTTTTCTATAGTCCTGAATCAGTAGAATAGACCCTGCTTTCACCCTACTGCTGATGTAAATCCTAAATCCTCGTATCATTACTTTCTTCTTCACTGCCAAAATATACAGCTTGATCAGCACCTTCACACAAGTAGACAGATGTTAGTCTAGTGTGACTGACCATGCAGTATGCATACAAATACTGGTGTAATGCCAGTCACAAACAGTTCTGTGAAATCTGACAATCATAATTCACAGATAAATGTTTTATGTTTTAAGTTACAAAGAAGAAATCCTTCATATCTGAGCGTGCGGTCCACTGACTCAGTGACTAACAGGCTGTTATAGTGTCTATGGTGTTTACCGTAAAACAGTACAGCTACAAAACATACAAAATATTGGCCCATCTTAAACATGTTTCCTCTGAATTGGACACCTGTTTATTTCAATGGTCTCCAAGTAAACCTGATATTATTCTATTTAGATCTACATTTTCATTGTGGCTGCACCTGCACAGTTAGGAAGTACTTCAGTGTCTTGGATGACTTCCATTTTCTTAGGATCTCAAACAACAGAAGCTTCCAACACACCTGGAAAGCTTTTTCTCTCCAAATTCTTTTTTTGCTGTGCTACCAGGTTTGTAATAAGAAGTTTCTGATTTATTCTTAGTGTGTGTAACTTTTCTTCTGTCTTGATATGGGACCTGGCAACCTCTCAGCATTCTCCTTCTATCATAGCATAGCATATAAAGTCATCATACTAATCACTATGGGTGAATGCATTAGCGTTTTCTTGGATGATACCTAAGGCTCCTTATATACCAGCAGATCCATGCCGATAGGTGCGCCAATCAGATAAGCGATTAAGAAGCCTTTTAGATGGCTCAATGACTGTGCAGCCAGGGCTAGATTGGTTATGCGGCGCTTCACTTTCATCATTGTCGTCTGCACATCCGTTTACACATTGAGATATGTGACTCACCAACAATCTTTTTTTATTTATATATCTTTGCCTTCTGATGATAATTATGATTGATTTAAAGGTGCATTCACACCATGTTTTGGAGATATGGCAGCTGGATCTGGCACAAGAATTTAAAAACTGAACACGCTGCTATATCCCCGTCAGACCCGCGCCACACCCCATTCATTTAAACAAGATGGACGGAGTCAGATAGTAACTCCGGGCTGCTCATTTTTGGACTGTATCCATTTTTTTCTAACTGTATCTGCTCATTAAAATGAATGCGGTGTGGCACAGGTCCGACGGAAATATGGCAGCGTCCGGTTTTTAAATTTTTAAGCCAGATCTGGCTGCAGTATCCCCAAAATGTAGTTTGAATGTCCCCTAACATAAAAGTGGAGTGTAGGTTTCTTTGTGGGTTTTAATTCCCTACAATATTTTTCCACAGTATTTACTAAGGTTTCCCTAAATTTTCGACTTTTCCCTACATTTTGCTTTTTTACATATGCTCTGATCTGTAGGGTTTCCCTCAGCTCAAATCCACCACATTTTATGTGGAAACCTTAGTACACATGTTGGGTTTAAACATGTTCGTTGGGTTTTTTCATTTCTGACGCAGACAGAATTCTGGTGCAGACAGAATTCTGGCGCAATGAGACTGAATTTTAGCGCAGATTCTGGCACACAACCCGATAAAATATGTCAGATTTACAATAGTAAATCAGGGCCTATGTATTTTCCACAGTGAATATGGTTGTTGAGATGCCACAGCCTATCATTGTGCCAGCCTTGTAACCGTGGTTTTATGAAATCTCTTTTGTGCACTGTGAATTTTTTTTTCTATTTTAAGCATGTCATATTTTATCATTGTGGATTTATTGCATTGTTTTCCAATTGACTTGAATGGGGAAGTAAAAAAAAGAACACAGAAAATTTACAATGTTTGGGATTTGTACTGTAGAAAAGCTGCAGTTCTCCAACAAATAGAATATAAATAAATGTTTAGAAAATAAATAGCTATATTTTCAAAATGAATATTTACTTACCCCCTTAAGGACCAAGCGTTTTTTCATTTTTTCACTTTCGTTTTTTACCTCCTTACCTTTTAAAAATCATAACCCTTTACATTTTGTACCTAAAAATTCATATGATGGCTTTTTTTTTGCCACCAATTCTACTTGGTAATAACATCAGTCATTTTACCCAAAAAATATATGACAAAATAGAAAAAAAAATCAATGTGCGACAAAATGAAGAAAAAAACGCCATTTTGTAAATTTTGGGGGCTTCCGTTTCTACCCAGTAAATTTTTCGGTAAAAATGACACCTTCTCTTTATTCTGTAGGTCCATAAGATTAACATGATACCCTACTTATATAGGTTTGATTTTGTTGTAATCATAACTACATGGACGAAAATTAATATGTTTAAAATTGTCCTCTTCTGACTCTTTTAACTTTTTTATTTTTCCGTGTACGGGGTGGTATGAGGGCTCATATTTTGTGACATGATCTGAAGTTTTTATTGGTACCATTTTTGTTTTGATTTGTTACCAAAAATACGCTATTTTGGACTTTGTAATTTTTTTGCGCCTACGCCATTGAATGTGTGATTTAATTAACAATATATTTTTATAGTTCATACATTTACATACGCGGCGATACCACATATTTTTATTTTTGCACACAATTTTTTTTTATGGGAAAAGGGGGGTGATTCTGACTTTTAATAGGGAAGGGGTTAAATCACATTTCTTAACTCTTTTTTTTACACTTTGTTTTGCAATGTTATAGCCCCCATAGAGGACTACAACATGCAATCCATTGATTGCAGACACTGATCACTGCTATGCAATAGCATAGATTTGATCAGTGTTGTCCGCGCTTACTGGATCTCAGGCTTGGTGCAATTAAATGCCGATTGGACAGCGTGGAGCCAGATAGGGAGCCTCCCTCTGTCCTTTCAGCTTTTCAAGATGCCGTGATTTCACCGCGGCGGTCCCGAACACTTCCGGCATGGATTTCTCCTTTTTTAGATGCCACAATCAACTTTGATTGCGGTGTCTAAAGGGTTAATACAGCATCTAAAAGGTTAATATCGGACATCAGCCCGATCGGCGATATCCGGTATTAGCCGTGGGTCCCGGTTGCTGATAGCAACCGGGACCCTGCAGATACGAAGCGCGCTCAGCTTCTGAGTGTGCTTCACAGATCGGGAGCCGGCCATGGTCGTAAATATACATCCGTAGTTGTTAAGGGGTTAAAGGGGAACTCCAGTGGAAACAAGCGGAAAACAAATATTTTCATATCAACTGGTGCCCGAAAGTTAAAACAGATTTGTATATTACTTCTATTTCAAAATCTAAAGCATTCCAGTATTTATCAGCTGCTGTATACTACAGAGAAAATTGTGCAGTTCTTTCCAGACTGACAACAACTGACTCCTCTGTTTATGTCAGGAACTATCCAGATTAAAAGCAAATCCCCATAGCAAACCTCTCCTGCTCTGGACAGTTCCTGACACGGACAGAGATGTCAGCAGAGGGCACTGTGGTCAGACTGAAATTTTCCCAAATTTCTCTGTGGTATATCTGTAGTATCAAGCAGCTGATAAGTCCTGGAAGGGTTAATATTTTTAAATAGAAGTAATTTACAAATCTAACGAACTATAGGTACAGAAACCGGCACTGCTGTATATGCGGCAATTACAAAGCTAACAGGTGGATATCGGAAGCTACGACTGTCCCATATGGTGCTCAGTCCAGATAAAGCAAGTATGTCCAATAATCCAGGTAGTAAGAAAAGAGGACGGCACTCACCCAGGATAGTAGCTTCAAACGTTATTTATTCTGTAAACACAGTGGCAGTATCGGACAGGTGAGAGGACGGGAACGCCGAGGGCCTCAGCGTGCAGGTAACGGCTGTGTTGTACTTCCATACTTAGTCAGACCATCAGACACCGCCACTGTGTTTACAGAATAAATAACGTTTGAAGGTACTATCCTGGGTGAGTGCCGTCCTCTTTTCTTACTACCTGGGTAATTTACAAATCTGTTTAACTTTCTGGCACCAGTTGATTTGAAAAAAAATAAATTTTCCACTGGAGTACCCCTTTAATCTATTCCTACATCTGCAGCCCTAAATGGGCAATAAATCTGTGTGAAAATTCCACATGAAGTCATGCAGATTCTGGTGTGGATTGGGTATGAAAAGAACTCTTCATCTCAACACCCCAACGGCAGTCGATCCTGTCAATTTTTCTGAATGCCAGAATGGAAAAATACCCTTTTCTGTTGCAAACAAGCATATGCCACAAAGTTCTCAGAATCTGTAAGAATATGAATTTGTGCACACATATTTCTTGGTTATCTAATAATCTTTTCGACACTTGGTAAAGCACAACACTGCTGAAGATTAAGCATTGAGAAAGAGAATACTCCTTTTATAATAATAGACAGACATTTGTTGAAAGGATCAGTTACTGACATATATCAGATGTCAATGAAAATCCCAGGAAAGATGCAAAACATGATGGATTGTGTCAGGCGTAAAATGAAGCTTTGTTCCATTACATGTATTAAAGATAATAATCAAAACGCTGATAATGGAAAAAATGGCAGTGTCCTACTTTATGATACTATTAACTATGCGGAAGAGTTTGCACATGGTGAGTCCTTGTGACTAGACCTACACATTTTCTTATTTCAAGCTTAATCCATTTTTCTCAGCATTTGCCAACAGAGCCCCATGACCTCTTTGGTTGTTAATTTATTGCTATTACGCTTTAACAAGGCTGTGAAGTGGTAAAGTGGTTACAATTGTATCCTTTGTAGTGCTTTGTCTCTCTGCTGGTCTTCTAAACACCGGCGGACCCAATGAGGAAGCTTATTGTGCTTCCTTCCTACATCCAGCCGACCGGTTCGTTTCCTAACAGTGGCCTTGTGGAACACACGAGCCTATAAAGAATCCACCCTGTTGATCAGCCAATAAGATTTTGTAATGAGACTGCTGCGGGCTGCACAAACGTTCAGTGCCGGGAGACTCCCTGCAGCAGGATTTAATACCTTGAAAGCATAACAAGGGCTGAAAAATATATTAAAATCTGAATCATTACTGAAGTAAAGGACACACGGGGGACATTAGAAACGTTCCTGTGCAGATTGTTCTACCAGCGGCAATAAGGAAAAAAGGAATAATGTAGCTAAAGGACCCTACTAATTCTCACAAATGAAATCTTTCATTTATAATTTATGTGACAAAAATTTTATCTCATTAAACAAAATATAAGACCAAAACAAATAAGTGATTTTGCATTATGTTCATCCCCCAGCCTAGGCCTGGGAATGAGAATTGTGAAGGCGAGTAGCTGGGAATATTCTCTACCCTATGTGATTAGTATCATACACAAGGCTGATGTCCTATAAAGACTGCATGATTTTTTTATATCACTTATCTTTACGTCTTATCGGGCTATGCCTTCAGTATATGTGACTACCTATCAGATGTAAGGGCTAACTACAGTGACTTCTCTTCTACATATCATTTTAACATTTCCGGTGGTTCAATTGTAATAAATATAGGATTATTTGCATTGGACTGGTGGAATATTAAACTGTGGAATCTGCATAACATACTGCTGTGATGTATTAAGAGGATATAGATCTATATCATGGAGCATGAGAAACAGCTGAACAGCGAGCCTTGCATAGCTGTATAGATAATATGATGTTAACCCTACATTTGGCTTATACATTCTGTTGGTAGGTCGGCTTATATTGTCAAGAAATTTTACTGGCTAATATACTTAGACCATGTTCACACAACAGAATTTCTAAGTGGAATCCGGCAGAAATATTTGCTTTGGAAATTCCATTGCAGCAGAGTCCCATTGTAGTAACATCTGTCATGGAAAACGAGATTCAGGCCTCGCGGAAAGAATTGATATGCTCGAACTGTTTTGTATTATTGAGATGGCTCTTTTCCAAGGAGTCCTATTTGTGTCCTGCCATTTGTGGAATGTCTGCCCATGTTTGCAAATATTCTGCCATGTGAACATAGCTTAAGTGTGAACCACAGACCTGGGTGTATTTCACCTTAAATTGTTACTGTCATAAAAAAAAGAAAATTTGACATGTTACCCAGACATTTTTAAAGTTTTGATGACACTTCTGTGACCAACAGCAATCAGTTATTATAAGCTGGGGATGTTCACAGCAGCTCAAGGCTCATTCCCTGGCTGTCAATCAAATTCAACTTTTTTGCTACATACGTTTTTGCAGGGGAAGGTAGGATCTGGGGTGTGCTATCAGAAAAGGGAATGTTCTATCATAAAGTAAACTATTTTTTCAAATCAAGCTTTTATGTTATTTTTATGTATTTATTTTTATTTATTTATTCATTAGTTTATAGAATTTTCCATATAGCAATCTATATTATAAACAAATACTGGAATCATGTATGTGATGGTAAAGAAGAGGCTGCTGGACCACTTTCTGTACAGCATTACAGTGAAAGGTGGCACCAGTAGATAGAAAAGAAAGTAATGAAACTCACAGCTCAACCTCCCCTACCTGTGGAATGACCTCTTCAAAGGTCACAAAACATGCCCATAAACCTTTTCCTATTCATGTCACTGAGTTATCTCCTTTCAATTGTTGCCCAATGAAGTATACCGTATATACTTGAGTATAAGCCGAGTTTTTCAGCATGATTTTTCATGCTGAAAACGCCCCCCTCGGCTTATACTCGAGTGAACTCTCTGCCTGTCAATCCCTTGCCAGTGGTCTTCAACCTGCGGACCTCCAGATGTTGCAAAACTACAACTCCCAGCATGTCCGGACAGCCATCGGCTGTCCGGGCATGCTGGGAGTTGCAATTTTGAAACATCTGGAGGTCCGCAGGTTGAAGACCACTGTGGCCTTCGTCATCATCCTCCCCTCGGTGGGAAGGAAGGGTGAGCTGGTCTGGGCCATCTATGCTGCAGGGACCGTTGGTTGGGGAAGGTTAGTCTTTCCGGGCTGTCCATTTTCACCGGGAGGACCTCTTCTGCGCTCTGGGCCCGGCCCTGGACTAGTGACGTTGCCTTGACGATGACGCACAGGGACGTCCGTGCGCAGCAGACGTACCTGCGCATGAGAGTCCCTGTGCATCATCGTCAAGGCAACGTCACTACGGGGTGATGATGACGGGGGTCAAAATGACAGGGTGATGATGACGGGGGTAATAATGACAGGGTGATGATGATGGGAGTGAAAATGACAGGGTGATGATGACAGGGTGATGATGACAGGGTGATGATGACAGGCTGATGATGACAGGCTGTAAATGACAGGGGGGATGATGAGAGGGTGATGATGAGAGGGTGTTAATGACAGGGGGGGGTGATGACATGGGGGGGATGATGTATTTCCCACCCTAGGCTTATAGTCGAGTCAATAACTTTTCCTGGGTTTTTGGGGTAAAATTAGGGGCCTCGGCTTATATTCGGGTGAGCTTATACTCGAGTATATACAGTATCTCTAAATGCTGTTAAAAATAGTTTGGATGAGAAAGTGACCCCCAAAATATTGTTTAAAAAAAATGTACAAACAGAATTGAATTTAAAAGTCAGTTTGAAGGAGAAAAACATGCTTCAGTATCTGGCTCTGATCAGTAAAAAAATAGAAGGCACATTCCCTCTGAAGGTATAACTATTGCTGGTCTGAGTCATTAAAAGCATACAAACTAGGCTACTGCCCAACGCACACCAAGTAAAGAAAAACCAATGCTTACTAGTCTTGGGGAAATCCATATTCTTACCACATGGAATGCTCAGTTCATCATCTTTCCTTGTGCCTTATGACTAGATCCCTGGGGCTTTGTTGGTTATAAAACCTCTATACATCGTAACATAAGTATTGTGAAATAGTAATAAAAAACTCTCAAATGACAAAACGCACAGCATGTCAGTTCTGCCTTTTGGGATGTCTGTGGTTCTGTGAATACATCTGCAGAGTTTGATAGACTGAAGAAACAGATACATCTCCTCATGAATCATTTATATTGCAAGAGTAGGTTTACTGTACATAAACAAGACTGGATTATGTCATATTAGCTAAAGAACAGCAAACGGTGACTGTTTGCAGAGCTGCACCATTTTCTTGCATCTTTTCCACAAACACCACACAAAAGCTAAGAATAAATCTCAAATTTGGAGTTTACATTACAAAGTCCCCTATGTTTGTTGGCAGAACTGTGTGCTGATGGATACCACCATGTACTTGAGCACATCTATTTCTGTGGCTTTAACATAGTCTGCTAGTTATGACATTCATCCATTTTACAAAGAATACAAGTAGTTTGCGGTAGACAAAAGCACTTGAAGTCCTCTAAATTAACAGTATACACTTGAAAATGGACTGAACATAGTAAGGAGCGCATGTTTGGTCTATTAAAATAAAATGTTGAAAAGTAATGCGGTATATGTTGTCACACTGTTCTTTCAAGATGCCAATGTATACAGCAAACGTAATACAAGGAAGATATGTGAACATACCTTACACTACAATATCCCATTCTTCCTCATGTTATAGTCACTGGGGTCCAGGAAGTACTCAGGGTTCTCATTGTACAAAAATACAATAAAGGGGTTGTTCCACCTGGACCTCTTGTTATGATAAACCCACTTAGATCACTGTGGTTCTGCTATCTCCAAATATCCAACATCAGATTTTACTGCTGAAAGAACTGGCAGTCACTGTAATAGCTGAACACGTAATTCATGGTTGCATTGGGTCTACCAGAGTGGGAATTACTTTTTGCATCTGCTCTAGCTCATATAGGGGGCCCCAAACAGACCACCTGCCTCTATTATTTATATCTGTAGAAATGCTGAAGAGCTTTATCTATGTAAACACATAATGTATAATTTAAAGCACATCAGAACAAATAATGCTTATATGTGTTACTCACTAGATTATGCAGATGCTTTACATGTGTTTGTATGTGTCTAGCTTCTGTATTTGGCTCACAAATACCCCCGTTCTACTGTTCACTCCTGCTGACGGGACATGTCCAAGGCAAGCTCTAAGCCCACCCTCACTGACTATGCATTTACTTTCTCCCTATGTCTGCTGTGTTGAGTCAGTTTATCCAATCACTGTAGCCTGTCCTGTTACACCCTCCTCGTCTGTTTTCAGACAGGGCAGAAGTGGGCACAGAGGAGTGTTAGTCCAACCATCACTTCCTGGATTTTTTCTCTGCACTTGTATGTATAAAATCTTCTCCTGTTTACACTCACCTTGGTATTGCGCACTGAAACCCTTCTGTCTATGATTACCATCTGATGTAAAGTGAATTCGTAGCCAGTTCTTGCTGCTGATGACTGGGGGTGGTAAACTGTATCCTGTAAACCTGAAAGAGAAACATGCATTTTAAGGGATGGAGGCTACATTCATTACATTATATAGCATTATATAGGTAAAACAAACACGATGTACCCAGGTATCCATAACAAACCAATATATATATATATATATATATATATATATATATATATATAATAAAATAATTCAACAAAAAGGACTGCACTCCCAAGGACAAAGACCGTGAGAGACGGTTGAAACGTCGTGGCATCTGATGAATAAAGCCTGACATGCTTTCATCTAATCCGGAGTGCTGCTGTTTTGCTTTGCTATATATATATATATATATATATATATATATATATATATATATATATATATATTTTTTTTTTTTTTAATTAGGTTCATAACATTTAAATCAGCATATTATTTTTCAGTCCAGTTGTATCGTCTGTGTTTGCTGTTAGGTATACTGTGGTACATGGTGCTGGAAATAGCTAAAGCTGAACATACATGCATAACTTTTCTGCAGAAGAAAGGTAAGATAACTTTTGCTAATAAAGTGCTGTTTCTTAAAGTATATGGGTATGAATATAATGTCACATAAACATTGTGATGAAAATCCATAGGTCAGGGTATTAGATTATTATTGCTCAACTATATGTATGGCAAACTGGATTTATAAGACTTTTATAGAACATATCCAAGACATAAATCTGTTTCCATCCTGATTCCAAGCCATCAATTATTTGATTATTATACAAGTATCTCAACACTGACCCATAAACATTGAAAGCTACATTACATACATGGCTAGCTAAAAGGGCTTTGGATGAAGGACCGATATTGGTGGTGGCAATACATGTGGGGTTTTGTCCCCCACACATAGATCTTTAATACCATTTGTGTGTTATTATATAAACGTGGATGCACTTGTGATGCATTTTTACACTATAGACCTATTTTTATGATATTTCGCACTATGCTGTGTATTATATTTACGTGGATGCACTTGTGATGCTCTGTTGTTTTTCTTGAAAACTGAATAAAAACTATGGAGAAACAGATTTCCCATATTTTTTATTATTGGGATGTGTGGTCCTTGTGACACTTTTATTTCAGAATTCCCTTATACAATAAATGACAATGGATTTTGCTAACCTTTTTATGGTATTTCTTTAAGAGAGTAGTCTTTAAAGTCAATCTGTCAGCTGCAGTTCATATTTAGAGCTCAAGTGTCTTTGATGCTGTGCTGAGCCTTTTCTCTCCCCCACCTTTCCCTGCCTTGACTGATTGACGTGTACAGCTCATTGCTGGAAGATGAGCTCTGTACATCACTAAGGCAGGGTGGGAAGGGTGCAGGAGGGAGGATATATGCATCCTATGGCTCAGCACATCCTCCTTGACACACAATACAGCCTATTGGAATTTCATGCTGCCTGTAGTTCACCCTTTAAACAGAAACTGACAACCTGTTTACCATCACTTAAACCAATATATTGAGTTATAGTGTGGGTAAACAACTTTAAAAAGAGGAGTTATTTACATTAATCCTAGTAATATTTGCAGACTTATGTCCCTTTATTCCTCTATCCCTTTAGTGCTGCTGTGCACAATGGAAGTGGCGAGCCAGCTCGCCCAGCTCCCCTGCCTCCTTAATATTAACTGCTCGGTCTACCCTCTTGATGAATATGCTAGTGCATTCCCTCTTACGACCACTAGTTCGAGTTGAGTGCTGGGGCCGCTGCCTCTCTACATCCACAAGTCAGTGGTACTTGTGCTCTGCTCACTCTATGCATATTTATCTCAGATGGTGAATATTAAGGAGGCAGGGGAGCTGGGCGAGTCAGCTCAACATCTCCATTGCACACAACAGTGCAATAGGAAAATAAGAATAAAGGGACACAACTCTGCAACAAGTACAGCAATTAATGTAAGAAACCCCTCTTTTAATGCTGCACATCTGCACTATTACCCAGTGTATGGGATTCTGAGCAGGTAAACAGTCTGTCAGTTTCCATTTAACATCAAAGACCAATTTAAAGAGAAATCACAACATATTGTAGAAGGTTCTAGACTTCACTGTGCTACTAAAAAGACTATTACTGTAGCTGAAGTGAGCACCATAACCAACGATAAAGTAGTTCCTGTTTTCCATGAGTGTTTGGCACAACTTGAGAACAAATGCTTGTAGGGTTGTTGTAGTGTAGTAGTCCTTCAGTGAGCTCATTGAGGACAGGTTCACTTATTAAGAAGTGGGGCCACTTAAAAGGCAGACTGTTTCTTATTAGATAGCAACATAGAATTCACCGACTATTGTGCTTGTGTTCATCCATATTATCCCAGCCATAGAGTTTAAACAATACTCTGAAGAAAAAAGATAATTTCATTAAAATGCCACTTTGTGCTCAGAAAAGCTTAATCCTGCTCTTGGTGCTTACACGTCTGAATCTATGCTGATAATATAAGGGTAAGGTCCTATTGCGTGCAGAAGGCTGGCAGGGTAAACAGTTTAATACACTCATAGAATGAATCACTTACAAAAGACATATACAGCATGCACATGTACACAATGTATTTGCACTGCACAATACAACAATAAAAATAAATAAAAAAGAAAATGTTCTTAATTTTTTTTCCAAAAAGCAAAAGACCTCCTGCGTTGTAAAGTGACTTAAAGGGAATTACTTCTGAAGTGTGTACCAGTCATAGAATTACTCAGTAAATAACAGAGAAGTATAGCCAAGCTGCCAATTTACAATTATGGTGGATGAATGGCTCTCTTCAGGTGAAAACCGCTAAAGTGGCATGTTCTTCTATATCTACTGAAAATAATTTCTATACATGACTCTTACACACCCACCTGGACTGCTTTTTTCATTGAAAAGCAACAATAATAGCTGGTGGATGACAAAAGCCTATGTGTACTGAAGATTTCATCAGAGACTACACCTGGCATCTACATAGAATAAGTACATTAAGAACTTCTATCATAAAACAGAGAGTTTTGTAATGGAAATATGACATTTGTAAAAAGGGGAAATAGGGTTTCAAGGAACTGTGCTGATAAGTATGACACGTGCCATCCTTGTAGACAGCTTAGTTTGGGGCAATACTAAAAATTTATATGTTTATCTTACCTATTTGTGCTTTTATTTACAGAAAATGTCAGAAATCTTCATATGTTGTGCTGTTCATATGTCGTGCTGTGTAAATATGTAATTCTTTATTGCTGTGGTATGTAGTCAACGTAACTGCATAGAAGCTAAATAAACCAAGAATTTATCTAGATAGGGCTCCTCTTCCGCATTACGGTTAAGGGCATACCTTTTTTTTCCTTCTTTTCCAGTGCTGAGCTATGAATGTTCATGTTCTTATTTGAATGAGGCTCAAGAACCCAGGGGGCATTCCCCAGCAAGGTAAGATCTCAGTGTCCATGTCCTCTTTATTACACACTGGCCCACTTGCACATGTCTACATTAAAATGATGTACTAAATGCAAAGGCTATGGGCTGGACTTACCTAAGCTGTTTCCGTACTAGGAATCACCCTCCCTGGGCTTTTGGGCCTGTTAATCATAATAAAAAAAAGTCTTATAGCCCGGTGCTGGACTATGAAGATAAAGAAAAGTATACCTGAAAATCTAATAAGAAGTACTATCTAGCCGTGGGTTTATTTCTACCCCTGCTTTCCTGCTGACAGATGTATAAGTGATTATGTATGGTCCATTTCCTGAATGTATACTGTTTATATCTGTGGGACACTGTCACGATGCCGGCTGGCAGGAGGTGGATCCTCTGTGCCAGAGAGGGATTGGCGTGGACCGTGCTAGTGGACCGGTTCTAAGTCACTACTGGTTTTCACCAGAGCCCGCCGCAAAGAGGGATGGTCTTGCTGCGGCGGTAGTGACCAGGTCGTATCCACCAGCAACGGCTCAACCTCTCTGACTGCTGAAGATAGGCGCGGTACAAGGGAGTAGACAGAAGCAAGGTCGGACGTAGCAGAAGGTCGGGGCAGGCAGCAAGGATCGTAGTCAATAAGGTAATAGCAGGAGGTCAAGTACACAGTAAGGACAAACACAGTAACGCTTTCACTAGGCTCTAAGGCAACAAGATCCGGCAGGGGAGTGCAGGGGCAGAGATCAGATATAGTCTGGGAGCAGGTGGAAGCCAATTAAGCTAATTGGGCCAGGCACCAATCATTGGTGCACTGGCCCTTTAAGTCTCAGGGAGCTGGCGCGCGCGCGCCCTAGAGAGCGGAGCCGCGCGCGCCAGCACATGACAGCAGGGGACGGGAACGGGTAAGTGACCTGGGATGCGATTCGCGAGCGGGCGCGTCCCGCTGTACGAATCGCATCCCCGACGGCCATGACAGTGCAGCGCTCCCGACCGGTGGACCGACCGGCGCGCTGCGGAGAGAGAGACGCCGTACGCGCTCCAGGGAGGAGCGGGGACCCGGAGCGCTAGGCGTAACAGTACCCCCCCCCCTTAGGTCTCCCCTTCTCTTTGTCCGGTAACTGCCTCCCCTGGGATGAGGACACCGGGAAAGAATGGAGGGATTCCTCAACGGCAGGCAGTACAGCAGGAGTGGTAATGGGGAGGGAGGGCAGAGGGCGAGGCCTGGCACGGAGCAGTGTGACACCAGGACGAGGGCCATGAGGAGGCACCGAGGCTTGCCTGACTGGACTGGGAGGGGGGGAGAGGCACTTCTTATGGCAGGCAGAGTCCATAAAGACCTTAGGGAGACCGGATACAGGGGGAACCACAGGGTCACGGCAGGGAGTACTGGGAACCGGTTTAAGGCAGTCCTTGAAGCAAGAGGTACCCCAGCTCTTGATCTCCCCTGTGGACCAATCCAGGGTTGGGGAATGGTGTTGAAGCCAGGGTAGTCCAAGGAGAATTTCGGAAGTGCAATTGGAGAGGACCAAAAACTCAATTTTTTCGTGATGAGGTCCGATGCACATTAGGAGGGGCTCCGTGCGGTAACGCACGGTGCAATCCAACCTGACTCCGTTGACCACGGAAATGCGGAGTGGCTTGACGAGACGGGTCACCGGGATGCGGAATTTATTCACCAAGGACTCCCGAATAAAATTCCCAGAAGCACCAGAGTCCAGGCAGGCCACGGCTGAGAGGGAAGAGTTGGCTGAAGGAGAAATCCGTACAGGCACCGTGAGACGTGGAGAAGCCGACTTAGCATCAAGAGATGCCACACCCACGAGAGCTGGGTGCGAGCGTGCGTTACCCAGACGTGGAGGACGGATAGGGCAATCCACCAAAAAATGTTCGGTACTGGCACAGTACAGACAAAGATTCTCTTCCCTACGGCGATTCCTCTCTTCCAGGGTCAGGCGAGACCGATCCACTTGCATGGCCTCCTCGGCGGGGGGCCTAGGCGCAGATTGCAATGGAGACTGTGGGAGAGGTGTCCAGAGATCTAAGTTTTTTTCCTGGCGGAGCTCTTGATGCCTCTCAGAAAAACGCATGTCAATGCGAGTGGCTAGATGAATGAGTTCATGCAGGTTAGCAGGAGTTTCTCGTGCGGCCAGAACATCTTTAATGTTGCTGGATAGGCCTTTTTTAAAGGTCGCGCAGAGGGCCTCATTATTCCAGGAAAGTTCAGAAGCAAGAGTACGGAATTGTATGGCGTACTCGCCAACGAAAGAATTACCCTGGATCAGGTTCAGCAGGGCAGTCTCAGCAGAAGAGGCTCGGGCAGGTTCCTCAAAGACACTTCGAATTTCCGAGAAGAAGGAGTGTACAGAGGCAGTGACGGGGTCATTGCGGTCCCAGAGCGGTGTGGCCCATGACAGGGCTTTTCCAGACAGAAGGCTGACTACGAAAGCCACCTTAGACCTTTCAGTAGGAAACTGGTCCGACATCATCTCCAAGTGCAGGGAACATTGCGAAAGAAAGCCACGGCAAAACTTAGAGTCCCCATTAAATTTGTCCGGCAAGGACAAGCGGAGGCTAGGAGTGGCCACTCGCTGCGGAAGGGGTGCAGGAGCTGGCGGAGGAGATGGTTGCTGCTGAAGTTGCGACTGAAGTTGCTGCACAATGGTGGACACTTCCGACAGCTAGTGGGTTAGATGGGCGATCTGTCGGGATTGCTGGGCGACCACCGTGGTGAGATCAGAGATATAAGGCAGGGGAACCTCAGCGGGATCCATGGCCGGATCTACTGTCACGATGCCGGCTGGCAGGAGGTGGATCCTCTGTGCCAGAGAGGGATTGGCGTGGACCGTGCTAGTGGACCGGTTCTAAGTCACTACTGGTTTTCACCAGAGCCCGCCGCAAAGCGGGATGGTCTTGCTGCGGCGGTAGTGACCAGGTCGTATCCACCAGCAACGGCTCAACCTCTCTGACTGCTGAAGATAGGCGCGGTACAAGGGAGTAGACAGAAGCAAGGTCGGACGTAGCAGAAGGTCGGGGCAGGCAGCAAGGATCGTAGTCAATAAGGTAATAGCAGGAGGTCAAGTACACAGTAAGGACAAACACAGTAACGCTTTCACTAGGCTCTAAGGCAACAAGATCCGGCAGGGGAGTGCAGGGGCAGAGATCAGATATAGTCTGGGAGCAGGTGGAAGCCAATTAAGCTAATTGGGCCAGGCACCAATCATTGGTGCACTGGCCCTTTAAGTCTCAGGGAGCTGGCGCGCGCGCACCCTAGAGAGCGGAGCCGCGCGCGCCAGCACATGACAGCAGGGGACGGGAACGGGTAAGTGACCTGGGATGCGATTCGCGAGCGGGCGCGTCCCGCTGTGCGAATCGCATCCCCGACGGCCATGACAGTGCAGCGCTCCCGGTCAGCGGGACCGACCGGGGCGCTGCGGAGAGAGAGACGCCGTACGCGCTCCGGGGAGGAGCGGGGACCCGGAGCGCTAGGCGTAACAGACACAAAGGTTGACACTAGTAGACTTAAACTAGTGTATTAAACTTAGTAAGCCCATCCAGACTATGGGTAACCCGCGATCAGACACTTATCAAAACTATCATCCTGTGAACAGGGAATAACATTTTATGTACCAGAGAAAACTAAGAAAGTAATCATAGCAAGTACATACTGTATCATACATCAAGTATACCTGTCATTAGCAAAAACGTTTTATGTAATGTAGAAAACAACATTATGTATATTTGTAACATTCATTGGATAAAAAAATGTGTATATATTTGTCCCTGCAGCTATTGTCTGTGTGTCTCTGTGAGGAGTCTAAATATAGGAGGTGCTCTGTGCAGGGCTCAGTGCACTAAGGACAAGCAGGGCTCTGTGAACTAAGGACAAGCAGGGCTCTGTGAACTAAGGATCAGCAGGGCTTTGTGCACTAAGGACCAGCAGAGCTCTGTGCACTAAGGACCAGCAGGGATCTGTGCACTGAGGACAAGCTGGGCTCTGTACACTGAGGACAAGCAGGGCTCTGTGCACTAAGGACCAGCAGGGCTCTGTGCACTAAGGACTGGCAGGGCTCTGTGCACTAAGGACAAACAGGGCTCTGTGCACTGAGGACAAGCAGGGCTCTGTGCACTAAGGACAAGCAGGGCACTGTACACTGTGGACAAGCAGGGCTCTGCACACCGAGGACAAGCATGGCTCTGTGCACTGAGGAAAAGCATGGCTCTGTGCACTGAGGACAAGCAGGGCTCTGTACACTGAGGACAAGCAGATCTCTGTACAATGAGGACATGCAGGGCTCTGTACACTGAGGACAAACAGGGCTCTAAGCACTGAGGACAAGCAGGGCTCTAAGCACTGAGGACAAGCAGGGCTCTGTGCATTGAGGACAAGCAGGGCTCTGTACACTGAGGACAAGCAGGGCTCTGTACAGTGAGCACAAGCATGGCTCTGTGCACTGAGGACAAGCAGGGCTCTGTACACTGAGAACAAGCATGGCTCTGTGCACTGAGGACAAGCAGGGCTCTGTACACTGAGGACAAGCAGGGCTCTGTGCACTGAGGACAAGCAGGAGTCTGTACACTAAGGACAAGCAGGGCTCTGTGCACTGAGGACAAGCAGGGCTCTGTACACTGAGGACAAGCAGGGCTCTGTGCACTGAGGACAAGCAGGGCTCTGTGCACTGAGGACAAGCAGGGCTCTGTACACTGAGAACAAGCAGGGCTCTGTACACTGAGGACAAGAAGGGCTCTGTACACTGAGAACAAGCAGGGCTCTGTACATTGAGAACAAGCAGGGCTCTGTGCACTGATGACAAGCAGGTATCTGTGCACTGAGGGCAAGCAGGGCTCTGTGCACTGAGGACAAGCAGGGCTCTGTACACTGAGAACAAGCAGGGCTCTGTACACTGAAGACAAGCAGGGCTCTCTGCACTGAGGACAAGCAGGTCTCTGTGCACTGAGGGCAAGCAGGGCTCTGTGCACTAAAGATAAGCAGGGCTCTGTGTACTGAGGACAAGCAGGGCTCTGTGCCATGAAGAAAAGCAGGGCTCTGTGCAGTGAGGGCAAGCAGGACCCTGAACACTGAGGACAAGCAGGACTCTGTACACTGAGGACAAGCAGGGCTCTGTGCACTGAGGACAAGCAGGGCTCTGTACACTGAGGCCAGTAGGGCTCTGTGCAGTAAGGACAAGCATGGCTCTGTACAGTGAAGACAAGCAGGGCTCTGTGTACTGAGAACAAGCAGGGCTTTGTGCACTGAGGACAAGCAGGGCTCTGTGTACTGCACAGAGCTCTGCTTGTCCTGCCCTCACTTCCTGTATTTGGACTCCTCACAGAGACACACAGGCAATAGGTGCAGGGACAGCATTTTTTCACCCAAAAATGTACACTTTTTTTTAACCAATGTACAGTACATTACAAATATACTTTAATATTATCTACATTATATTAAAAGTTTTTACTAACCACAGGAACATTTTAACATACTATTTTTATAGTATTTTTCAACAGTTTGCTTCCCTAGAAAAATATGACCTGAAACAGCCCCACAAACACTGCCACCTTACAGCAAATCCATTATTTAGAGAGCCTGTAAGGATAACATTTTGTAGTACAGAAACACAGGTGAAAAATCGATGATGAGATTCATTCCTGTCGGGGTCAGTTTTGTATCCAGTGGCATTGGTTTTGTTGCCATACTTCTCTACAAGTGGGACAAACTTTTTTATGATTTTTGATTGGTGTCTAGATACACTGTATGACCTCTGGAAAAGGCACACAGAAGCTACTTTGCTGTAGGTGCAGGGGCCAATTACTATTGAATTTGCATCATGCTTTTAACTTTTGCAAATAGGTATTTAGAAAAAAAGTCCCAACAGGGAAAACTGAGCTAAACCTTTGTAAAGAAGCGAATGGTACTGGAGGAGAATGAGATTAGGTTTCTATCAATTCCTGCTAAATGGATCTTCATTAAACGACTCGCTACAGAAGAGGAAATCCTATTCTATTAATTAGTGGGAATCCAGATCCATGAGTATAGTCAACTTTTCTGAAGATATTGAACCCATGTGGTGAGACATTGTCCTTAATAAAATGCACACCCACCGATTAGAGATTCTTAACCTCTTGAGGACCCGGGGTTTTTCCGTTTTTGCACTTAAATTTTTTCCTCCTTACCTTTAAAAAATCATAACTCTTTCAATTTTGCACCTAAAAATCCATATGATGGCTAATTTTTTGCACAGCCAATTCTACTTTATAAAAACATCAATCATTTTCCCAAAACAGAAAAAAAATCATTGTGCGACAAAAATGAAGAAAAAACACCATGTTGTAAATTTAGGGAGCTTCAGTTTCTACGCAGTACTTTTTTGGGTAAAAATGGCACCCTCTCTTTATTCTGTGGGTCCATGCGATTAAATTAATACTCTACTTTGTAGCTTTGATTTTGTCGTACTTCTGGAAAAAATCATAACTAAATGCAGGAAAATTTATATGTTAAAAATTGTCATCTTCTGACCCCTATAACTTTATTATTTTTCAGCGTATGGGGCGGTATGGGGCTCATTTTTTATGCCATGATCTGAAGTTTTAGCGGTACTTTTTTTGTATTGATTGGACTTTTTGATAGTTTTTTATTCATTCTTTCATGATATAAAAAGTGAATTTGGAATTTGCGTGTACACCATTAACCGTGTGGTTTAATTAACAATATATTTTTATAATTCTGACATTTCCGCATGCGGTGATACCACATATGTTTATTTTTATTTTTACTTAAACAGTTTTTTTTAAATGGGAAAAGGGGGTGATTCAAACTTTTATTAGCGTAGGGGTTAATTGATCTTTATTAACTTTTTTTCACTTTTATTTGCAATGTTATAGCCCCCAGGGGGCTATAACACTGCACACACTGATCTTTTACATTGATCATTGTTATCCCATAGGATAACATTGATCAATGATTTTGCTGCTTGACTACTCATGCCTGGATCTCAGGCACGGAACAGTGATTCAGCGATCGGACACACAGGAGGAAGGTAGGGAGCCTCCTTTTGTCCTGCAGCTGTTCGGGACACCGATTTTGCTGATTTTGCTGATTTTGCCACGGCGGTCCCGAACAGCCCACTGAGCTTGCCAGGGGGAGTTTACTTTCACTTTAGAAGTGGCGATCAACTTTAAATGCCGCATCTAAAGGGTTAATAGTGCGCGATCAGTGCCGCGCGCTATTAGCCACGGGTCACGACGTTGTTAAAGGCTCGGCCCGACATGGGTTATAGAAAGGGAGCGGACTCAGGGTGTACAGGTACACCCTTGGTCCTTAAGTGGTTAACAGAAGATGAAAAATACTGTAGAAATGGATCTGTACTCTGCTACTGCTCTTACGAGCTTGTCAAAATGTCAAGGTTTATTCTCTTCCTCAGAGCTTCAGGTACTGTTTTATTTGTTCTAAATGCACTAAAGCGCTGATTTTACTTTAGCTTGAAGAAAGTCTTTCTGTGCTGTACCTGATCAACCTGGATAATTTCAATCTTTTCTGCACCTATTAATGTGCCATATACATTTATTAAGTTGGCTTTAATATGTTTGGCTAGCTTTATAGAGGTCTTCTGATGGAAGTGAAATAATATACAGAATAAATCTAAGAGCTAACAGTAAAAGGTTACATTTGTGTTGACCATATGTTATCTTCCTTTGTTATATTTCCTTTAATTTGCCATCAGTGCTTGCTGTTTTAAAGCTGATCAAATAAAACATTGTGAATATATATAACAGCAAACAGTACCATCACATAAACAAATGGTATATCATGAATTTTGTATGCTGGGAAAGGCTTCTGGGCATTCTCTGTGACTTTTAGGCTAGGTTCACTATACAGAATTTCCGAGAGTAATTCTGCTTAAATATTACACTCAGAAATTCCAGTGTAGCATAATCTCAATGCCGGCAATGGTATTCAGCTACACAGTGCACATTACGAAATTTCTTGCTCTTTCACCGAAACAATGTATGTATGGTCCTGGCTGCACTCAAAATCTCTGGCTAGATTTTCCACAGTATACTAGTGAAGTGTATCCAGTCTGAGAGCATAATGCTGACAGCCAATTTACCCGGCAATGCTGCACAGCTCGGATGGGTACACAGACAGCCAGGGCAAGCCTGATGGCCTTCACAAGACTAGGCTAGAGAAACCGGGGTAGAGGATCAAAGGAGCAGGTGATCCTCACATGCTGTGGCCATGATTTTACTGCGGTATGTGAATGGTTAAACTATCTTCTGGGGTTCTAGTGTTAAAGGCAAGAATACAGTAAAGAATGTGCATTGCTTGACATGTGAAAGAAACACTAAAACCCAGATGAAAAACTGCTTGAAACCAAGTCCATCATAATTGAACAGGAGCCATGATTGAAGTATGAACAGAGCTTTAGTTAAATTTTTTGGGCTCATACATTCTAAACCACCTGTCTTCATGAAAGTCAAAAAGGAATGGACTTTGGGTAGTGGACTTCTCCAGTTTTCAATGGCACTGGAGGGCAAAATAGTATAGCCATTAGAAGTGAAATCCATCAGGATCTGGTTATAAAGCAGATACAAATGGATTTATCATAGATCCTATCAACAGGAAAGGAACTGATAAGGTGGAGTATCGCCTGGTGGGTACTGACAATACATTAGATTCCACTGGTGAGAATCTGGTTGGTTTCGCACACTAAAATAAATCCTAAAAGCGTGTTTTATATTTCAGCATGATGCCGGCAGTTAACATAAAAGAATAAAGTGAACTGGCTCATAAAATCATGATAACATTACTGTTTATGTGATGCAGTTTTAAGGAAAATCACTGCAGATCCTTTTGGAGAAGAAAAGTGGTGTTTTATAGCAACAGAAAATAAGAGTGTGATGTTTGTCTTGGCGGTTCCAGCATTGGTAACAATATAATGTGAAATGTAGTTTTTTGTTTCAAGATATGGTAAAGTAATGCATTCTATATCCTGCAGCGAGCTACTTTAAGTGGTGACTCTTTGCAATGTAACACCCCAGGAGTTTTGAGAGCTGCTGTCAGACATAGTTCAAAACAGCTGGGAAGACAGGGGTTGTTCATTTAATGAAACCATTGCTTAAATATTTTGCTAAACAACAATTGGTGCACCATCTGTGTGCAATAATTCATAGAAAGTGAAGTTCGGAAGCAGGGATGTGATTAAAGGACGGAACTGAGCAGATACAGTATTGTCACATTGATAACAAATAGAGAAAGCCGCTCCATTCCCTTTTGCTAGATGGTCAACAAGTATGGTCCTCCAATTTTATCAATAATGAAAAGCTCTGAAACTTACTAATATCATTCAAGTCCAACACAGAGAATACCCGGTGACTTTAACAAGGGACCGTACATAAAACTCCTGCAGCTGACAGACTTTTCCGGTGCTCACATCAAAGGTAAGATATATATCCAAACGTAGAAATGCAAAAAAATGGAGCACTCACCAGGTCCTTAATAGAGAAAACTTCTTTATTTCATCCAAAAACAATTGGCGTTCTCATGGAGTGCGGGAGAGCGGACAGGAACAAGGGTGTGGGGGAGTGGGATGGGCGCTGGTCCGTATCGCGCAGACAGCGCTTTGTCAGGCCCCTGAGGGGCCTGACAAAGCGCTGTCTGCGCGATACGGACCGTCGCCCATCCCACTCCCCTACCCCCTTGTTCCTGTCCACTCTCCCGCACTCCATGAGAATGCCAATTGTTTTCGGATGAAATGATGAAGTTTTCTCTATCAAGGACCTGGTGAGTGCTCCATTTTTCTGCATTTCAACGTCTGGTTATATTACTAATATCGTTGTTTCAATTGTTTACTATTTTTGAGATATGGAAAATGGAAATATTCTAATCTACATTTGGAGGCTGAAACCTTTTCTGATAATTTTAAACTAATACAGGATCAAGTCTGACAATTTAGAGAAAATACAATAAAAAAAATATTATAAATATAAATTGAGAGATTTCATTTCCGGGTACTGGGAAGCAAAACCTCAAATTTCGTTCATAATCTGGTTTCTAACAAGGCATTCAAAAATGTATTCAGCTACTTGTAAGTTATTTTGTTTTTAGGAAGGCTGGTCATAAACATTGTAGCCTTCATTTTAATTCTTGAAGGAATTAGCAAACTCTTTTTAGGCCTGTAACTATGCAGAATTGACTTTCAGAATTTGGAAACATTTGGTTGCAACCATGGGATCTGTAATGGTGGCCATTGTCTATACCAGTATATAACATTGTGGGCATAGCTTGTAACTTCTGGGGCTAATTATAATACTGGTCTTATATGTGTAGATGTGCTTTGGGGCCCCTTTGGGCACCAGGGCCCTTGTGTGACTATTACCTCTGCACCCCCTAAAGCTACACCCTGGCTTCAGAGAATACCTTCTCTGATCTTGCCCTATGACTGCTGTTTGGAGTTGGCATTAAGCTGAGGGGGCAGCAGCAACTGTGAAACTGTTGATAGCTACCTAAGCAGTGACTAGCCTACAAAACCTACAGAACCTAATCAGACTAGCATGTTTTTGGCACATCTGCTTTGGAATTCCTATAAGGCCAGGTTTCACACTATAGGTACGCTATGTGCTTTCTCTTTGTTTTCTATATGACTTTCCAGTACTTGGTGTACAAATGTTTTAATATTATTTGTGATAGATATATAGTGGCTTTTTTCAGTCACAAACACAGATTCTCAATTAAATTTTCTAGAACAGTTTCCTGCCATTTAAAGAAATGTGCTGCAAAGATACCGTCAAATACCATTCACATCTAACTGTACACTTATGCTTGCAGAGTGGCCTTGTGAAACTTGCAAATCTTCCGAAATAGTATCAAACATAATATTCTGGGAAATGTGAAGACATCCAGGCGTAAAATGATTCTTATCTGCCAAGTATTCATTTGGTAGCTTTAAGAATTAATAAGTGCTCAGGTTTAACCCATTGTCAACAAGCGAGGGTCTGGAGATGATAACAGCATTAATGCAAACTCCCACTAGGTCGGGTTTGCAAAAAGTGTCTGTTAATTAGAAGCAGAATCCTCTTTGCCCTCAAGCAATGCATGCAGGGAAGGCCACCTGAATATGGTTACTGCTGATATAAGAAGATGTCTGTGTTGTAATACAATATGGGCACAAATCCACCACTAATGAGGATGACCTGAGGATTCTGGGCTAGGATGACTTCTACCTAGTTAGTAAAATAGGAATCATCAACACCGGCTTGTGTTCAGTGAGCGATAAAAACATATGACATAACTCTTATTTACCGTACTGCATGAATGGTCTATACGCCAAGGTCTGCCTCAAGAAAGGACTGGTTTGCCATTATATTGTTATGTCATGAAATTTCGTAGGATTTTATCATAAGAGTGTATTATTATCTAAAGCATACTGACCATAATAATAATAATAATAATAATAATTATTATTATTATAATATTTAATTAGGAGAAATAGCTGATGATTGAGCAAGCATTTTTATATGTACAGCTTTAGTTAGACCAAGATATGCATGTATATCAGGGAGGAAGTCAAACTATGAGATACAATGAGAGCATGTAGTGCAGCTCAGGGTAGAGCAGGCCCACCATGGCTGGGTTTTATGGGAATGTAGTCACAAATAAGGTGGGAGTGGTCTAGGTAGGGTCTGGGTGTATTGGGAGGGGTAGTAGTGGTAGAGAGGGAACTTGCTTATTAGGTATAGGAAGCAGCAAGAAGAGGAACATTATGAGTTTCTTCATGCCAGGACAACAACCAACCCACCTGCTTGCCCTTGAGTTATAACCACAATTGGTGGGAAGGAGAGGTCTTGACAGATTGTTACAGCCTGGCAGTAGAAATATGTTGCAGGGCTCTTCTTAAATTGAAATTAAATGGGGATGTCAGAGGTTTGAGGTGTTGTTATGGATACTGAATTTTAGGAAAATGGCATTGCTCCCATTGGAATGGATCCATGGGAGAAGTAGTGTGTAGTTATGTGGTATGCGTGAGTGAGTTTTAGAGTCCAATTTATTCCTGAAATTTGTAGGTGACCATTACAAATGGAACTTATGGAATTCAACAAAGATTTCTCCGGTTTGTGATATCCTTAGAGTGAGCACATCAATGATCCCACAGTTTTCTTCTCTGCTCTCAGCCCTTTTCACTGTTTCTCTAAAGGCTTTATTTTGCACTTGTGAGTAAATGTATTGGAGTTCTCTGTATAAGGATAGACTAAACGCATTATGTTTAGAGAGACATATCTTGATTATATGTACTACAATGCATTGTTATAGTGAAGTCCTCTCCCCCATCAGCAGAATTCATTTAGAATTCAGAATAGTAACTGTGAAAAATGCTGCCTCACCAAGGTCTGCTCACCTTCTAAAATCTGCACCAGGAGTATTGACCCCCTGATCCTCCAATATTACTAGTCTTACATCTACTGAGGCTGCTTCTTCCTCCTGGCAATGCGCACTCGGTGCTCTGGGTTTTTAGTTATTGAAAACTGTGTGTAAACCAAAGGTTTAGATGTGAATTAATTATATATAATGAAACCTATAGCCGCTATAAGAATTCACATTGAGGCCTTAAGCTGTTTAAAAAGATGTAAAGAATATTTGAACTTTAGAAGGATACAAAAAGGATCCCTGTGAAATATTTGACATAATCATAGTATCCTTAAAAAAGGAAATTCCAAGCAACCATTCACAGTTTATAGATAGTGATGAGCAGTAGTGTTGAGCGGCATAGGCTATATTCGAATTCGCGAATATTCGCGAATATATGGACGAATATTCGTCATATATTCGCGAATATTCGCATATTCGTTATATTTTCGCATATGCGATAATTCGCGTATGCGAAAATTAACATATGTGAAAATTTGCATATACAAAAGTAACATTCGTGAAAATTCGCATATGCGAAAGTTAGCATATGCTAATTTTCGCATATGCGAATTTGTGCACGCCAGTCTCACACAGTAGTATTACAGCCTTCTTTACACCACGGAAGTTGGAAGCAGAGAGGGATGATCACTGTGATGTGTACTGTGAAGAAAAAAATAAAATAAAAAAATAAAAAAACGAATATTCGTAATTACGAATATATAGCGCTATATTCGCGAAATTCGCGAATTCGCGAATATGCGATATTCGCGAATAATATTCGAATTGCGAATATTCGCGAGCAACCCTAATGAGCAGCATTGCCCATATTCGAATTCGTGACATTTTGCGTATATATAAACGAATATTCGTCTTATATTCGCAAATTTTGTGTATTCGTTATAGTGAAAAGAAGTGAAAAGAAGGAATATGCGAATATGGGCATATGCAGAAAAAAGCGAATATTCGCAATTTCGAATATATATCGAATATGTTCTCAATATTTGCGAATGCGCTAATTTGTGATATTAGAGATAAAATTTCTAAATGCGAATATTCGTGCCCAACACTATTTATAGACAGTAAAAAGACAATAGAGTACTGTAATGAAGAGGGTTTTTTTGGTTGGCTATTAGTATATTGACAAAATCTAAATTGTAGAAATCAAATGAAATTTGTGTCTGTCTGTCAACGGCAGAACGAGTAATGGGCACAGTGACACCAAATTTACTTCACTTGGCACCTGGAAATGGTCTGGACAGAGATGAATGTGTAATAAAGGTGCCTCCTGTGTCTAGACGGTGGAAAAGGAAACTGGGAACTGTTCATGCTTGTTGACGGATCTACCGATCCTCTCTACTGATGGTCTGCCTGCGCTGTCTGGAGCCTGTTTACCATGCAGACGTTCCCTCATGTACCCACTGCTCCCAACACCGCCAAACCGCTTGGTCAGAATGACTTAGATGGTAGGCCATTCTTTTCAATAACCATTCTGCTTCTCTAAGTTTACTGATTCACCTCCTCTCAAAGCCTGTCAATGGGGAACATTGTCTTCAAGTGCATCATCGATCAATAAATGATCTCTCACCAAGAGGTACACTACCCAAAAATAGCAAGAGAGTCATTTTATAGAGCAGCAGAGGAAGCACTTTTACCCAGACATAACTGTATGCCACGTTTTGCAGCAATCCAACACATATGTCTGGGTGCCTTATTATTTTTAATATAATTTTTTTTGTTTTTGTCAATTAATGTAATAGATATTGTTGCGTGATATTTTACACGTATACACTCCAAAGGTCTTTATTGGAAGCAATAAACAGTTTGCTTTGGTCTTTGGACACTAGCGAGGTTGGAGTAAGAAATTAACTAAAATACCCTGAGGCAGTGATTTCCAACTATAGTTCCTTGAGCTGTTGCAAAACTACAACTTTTAGCATGCCCGGACAGCCTTTGGCTGTCCGGGCATGCTCAAAGTTGTAGTTTTGCAACAGCTCGAGGAATCTTGGTTTCAATGTGGATTTCCTTGCTTACAATCTGCAGTGTATCTACTACATGTGAACATAACCTTACAGTGATATAGACCTGCATTTTCTTGCGGTGATGAAACAATTGTATGTAAATTGGAATAAATGTATGTAGGCTAAACACCAGCGATCCAGGAAGCATAGTTGACCACTGGAGGAAGAACGTACCAATTTGCTAGTCTTTGTCCGTTATACCAAAATGGTGATGAAGTTCCTTATTGTGTGTATGAAGGTGCGATGGAAGTGAGCATGTGAATATCTTCTGTTTGCAGTAGGCCATGCTACTTTGTGGATGGAAACTGGACCACCGAGTGGAAATTTCATAACGTCAGAAGACCTGAATGTTCTTTAGTTTTTTTTACACATATATACAAAAGAACTGAAGACAAGTTTGTGTAAAACAAACAGCAAAAATGTCATCCTATGCTTACGAGTGGGACAAGCAAAGCTTCCTGGAGCTGCCATCCTAGACATGTCCAATGGTAAATTGCTAACATTAGCCAAACCTTAGACTTCAAGATCTGCTGCGGGAAAGAAGAATTATCCCCCTTGTTGCTATGCTGACTACAATGTGCTGAAATTAGGAAACAGACGGCTTGTCCTCACTTTATGAATGATAAAAACAGACATAGGTGATAGTGAAAGTGAAATAAAACTAGGCTACTGACTTTGCATAGGGAGCTAATTCTTTTTTCTGAGGTTCCCGGTTAATATTGGCACAACTATGTACCACAAGGCTAAAAATCTGTGTTTATGAGTGGGAGAAGCAAGACATCATGGAACGATCATCCTAGACATGTTCCCAAGTAAATAACTAGGATTAGCTAAACCTTGATCTCCATGAGCTGTCATGGTAAAGGAACTTGCTTTGCTGTTGTCCCGGAGTGCTATGTTTTGCAGTGATTCACAGTGTTCCATAGCTTATTATCTGTAAAAACAGACAACCTTCTTGAGAGTTGGGCTAAATAGGACAACGGAAGGTGACTGACACTGATTTATGTATTTTATATACCTTTCACATATGGCAGGAAAAGTTGCGAGTGAGGAGGTGGTGGGTGGAGAGCTTCTCACTGAGTTACAGAAAATACCATTATCCAGCATTCCTCTTAAATATCATTGGTGGCGCCGACCTGTAATTACATGTATACACAATGAGCGCCTCTTATCAGCGCTCTCAAGGGACCATATTTAAATGGCCTCAATTCAGGAGAATCTATGACACAAGCCAACATCCAAGAGCCACCGCTAAACTAATTTAGTGCTGAAATTACACGACCAGCGATTAGGGACGTTTTCTACATAGCTGGCGGGAACAATGGCAAAAGAGCAAAAAAAAAAAAATATCTCAAAATTGGAGAACATAATTGTGATATTTTGTGGGCCTTTTAACCCTGTAGTAGCTATGACAATGTGGGCTTTAATAATGCAGCCCAAAACTATAAATTAGAACACATTTCTACACTTTTATTTGCTATCATAAAGACAGAATGCAATAAATAGTGCTCAAACTCCTGAATATAGTAATACTCAACATACAAGCTGTATAATTTCCCTATTAATAGTGCTCTTGCTGGTACATACTGTATGTGACTGGATATCTTGGGGTTTTTGAAGTTATCTACAGCTACTTCTGAACAGTGCACATCTTCCCTATCTAGAAAAGCTCCAGATGTCCTGTCATTGTTCAGTATATGGATGGCTGAGAGACAAAAATCCGGCACATGCAGGACTAGGGTGAATAGAGAAGGTAGGAGGGATAACGCTGTAGGCTGGAAGCTCTGTAGGCTAGGCAGTCCGGCTTGAAGAAGCGCAAGACCGTGCAAAACAACTTGTCCCGGTGTGCCCCTGCCTTTGCTGCCATATGCCTACACGTACCAGAATAAAGCATTGTGGATGGTGAGTGCAGTCTCTTCTGGATTCTTTTATCCATATTGTTCAATATATGTATTTCATGGGTCTTACATTATAAATCCTTTATAGACTGGTGTGTATTATTATAGCATAAAAATCCTCCCGGTAACATTTGTAGATTAATATGTATCGTATAAAAAAAATAGAAATATGGAAGCGAGGGGAAAAAATGACCTGCCTATGTTGAAAGTAGTGTCCAAATCACATGCTGTCAGAATTCTGGCTTACATTCTGTTCAATTCACTCTCCTCTGGCCTTGTTCTAATATAAAATAGGGTGAATGCTGGCAGTCGTATAACCCGGTAGTGTTACAACAATGTGTCATTCATTTCCTTAGCCAACTTCCAAAGAATTTTGAGATTGCTTGGCAGTTCAAGCAGACATGCCAATGCCATTCTGTTGGGCAGAGAATTGACTTTCATTACACAGCGAAGGTTTAATCTTTAACTATATGGAGCCATTGTCGAACAAGCTGGCTCATTTATTTTCCCAAGAAAAATGACATTTGTATAGGAATGGCACCTGTGGATGCTATTTAGTCCCTGTCACTAACATTAACCTTTTCTTAGCCATGTAATAGAATTCAGAAATGCATTATATCAAACATAATTCCCTATGAGGTGGAGCACCACATACAGTCTATCACATAACACATGCCCAAAATTAAATGTCATATAAATAAGTGATCAATGTATGTAAATGCAATCCAATGCCCATTTTGGGGGGAGATTTATCAAAATCTGTGCAGAAGAAAAGTGGACCGGTTTCAGATCGCTTCAGATCGCTTCTTTCATTTTAAAGAAGCCTTTTCAAAAAAGAAAGAAGCAATCTGATTGGCAGCTATGGGCAACTGGTCAACTTTTCTTCTGCACAGTTTTTGATCAATCTCCCCCTTCAAGTCTACTTTAGGAGGTGCTATTTATAGTGTGACATGTGCTTCTATTTATACTAGTAGGGCTCAATAATGTGTGATGGGATTACCAGGTCCTGCCAGAAGTGAAAGCATGTGATACTCTGCCAGGACACAGATGCCCAGATGTCAGACACTAGACTGCACATGCTCAGTGTGCCTTAGATCTCCAGGCAGAGATGCTCTCCAGAAAAGGATCATTGCCCTGCCAGAAAACTCCTCACCAATGTAAATGGATTTGTTATTGAAAATAACCATGGATGCCCAGACACCATAAGATAGACAGGACATGCACAGTATGCCTAGAATCACTGAGCAGAGATGTACTCCCGACAAAGACCTGGTGCATGTGCACTGCCAGAAAACCATCACTGATGTAAAGTGATTTAATTTTGGAGATAAGGAGATCATTTTTTATTTACTAGGGGAAATTTAATAATTATAAAGGGACCTTGTGCAGGTGATATATAAAAAAATACATTTACTTTACATCAGTGATGGGTTTTCTGGTAGTGCACATGTACCAGGACTCAGTCCGGAGTACATCTCTGCCCAGCAATCCTAGGCACACTGTGCATGTCCAGTCTAGCTTTTAGTGTTTGGGCATTTGTGGTGAACTCGCAATGCCGGAAAGTGAGGGCGCCTTATACTCCGGTAGGACCAGTCTCATGGACTCTGGAACTACCATCACACACCCACGGATTCTCAAGTATAAATAGTAGTACACAACAAACTATAGATAGCGCCACCCTGAAGAAGTCACAAAATGTGTTTTGGAATAGAGGCAATGTCCACATGATTCCATTATGGGTATACATATTATGCTTTAGTTTCTAATTCTATTATTTATGTATTGGGAATTGTGGCCCTTGGCTATTTAGCAGTATTTATTATACTACTTCCTTGCCAGAAACTGTAAAACTGGACCACATTCACCAGCCCAATAGCAATGTATTGCTATGTATTGCTAAAACTCAGCATGTGTATGTGTGTTTATGTTCCAACAATGTTTCAAAAGGACTGGAGATATATTAATAATACTTGGTACACGTGTTACTTACAAGTCAGCTGTACCATGCAAGTACCATGCAAGTCTTTGGAAAATGGAATTTACAGCATACCTTTCAAATGACTGGAGATATTTACAGTAGATGGAACTTAGTACACATGTTACTTACTGTATATGTCAACTAAAAATATATTAACCCAAAACCACCCACCCCTTTATGCAATCTCCTGATCTCCAGCAGAGATTGCTGGGACTTTTAAATATCCTGCCGTCTGTCCAGCAGGCAGATTCAGAAAATAATTAGTGCAAGACAGGATATGAGGTTGGGATATGAGGATGGGATGGGAGGATGCAATATGAGGACGGGATATGAGGATATGAAATGAGGACAGGGTATTAGGTCAGGATATGAGGATGGGAAATGAAATCTGGATATAAAGACTGGATATGAAAATGGGATATGAGGATGGGATATAAGGTCGGATATGAGGACATGATACGAGTTTGACATTTGAGGATGGGATATAAGTACGGGATATGAGGTCAGGATATGAAGTCAGTATATCAGATCGGGATATGAGGATATGATATGAAAACAGGATATGAGGACAACATATTAGAACGGTATATGCATTCTGAAAATAAGGTCGGCATATGAGGACAGTAATTGAGGATGCGATATGAGGGCGGGATATGAGGACTGGATATGAGGTTGAGATATGGGGATGGGATACCTGCTTGAGATATGATGCAGACAGGATATCAGGATGGGAATGGAGGATGGGATAAGAGGACTGAATATAAGGACAGGATATAAGGTTGACTTATGAGAATGGGAGATAAGGTAGGCTTATAAGGATGGGATATAAGGACAGGATATGAGGATGGCATATGAGGATGAAATATAAGGTCAAGATATGAGGACAGGATATGAGGATGGGATACGACGACTGAATATAAGGACGGTTTATGAGGACAGGATATGAGGATGGGATATGAGGGTTCTTTTCTAGGTTCTCTGGTTTACTTGCACTAAAAAACATGCTGATGAATTTAAATTGTGAGCCCTTAAAGAGTACCTGTCACCAAATAAAACATTTAATATAGTGTTCCTTGTGTAATTAGCAGACAATTTTCCAATCTCTTGCATTTAAAATTATCAACATAAATAGGTTTAAAATGTAATAGAAAAAACGGCCACTAGGTGGCTCTGCTCTGCTCCCTTCCACAATTAATACAGTGAGTTTGATCTTCTCCAGGCCTGGCAGGAGACCAAACTCAAGGAGTGTTTTTCTGCGCTGAGCTTGATTGACAGCTGCACAGAGCCTCACTGAAACATGCACAGAGCTTTAGGTCCTCAATTCATCACAGCACTGCAACCATGTGAGGGCAGAAGTGGTCCCCCAGAAGGCATCATGACAGTGATATCATGCCTGATGGGAAACATCCACTTGTTCCTGCTGGGAGATTGCACTATGTGAGCAAGAATAAAGGTATGATACACAGCTTTTTAAATCTCTGAAATTTTTTTAAGGGTGCGAGGGGTGTTAGAAGTAGTTAGGGAACATAGCCTGAGTTAGTTTAGAAAAATGTATCTGGTGACAGGTACTTTTTAAGCAGACAGGTACTGATCTGAGTTGTGTAAAAGCACTGGGAAATTTGTTGGTGCTATATAAATAAATACATTTTATATTTACTTAGCTCTATATGCATTGGGATTATTGATAGGGAGTGCTGGTATACATGTTTGCAATATACTATTTATGAAGGTTATCACTGCACATGTAATTAGGATTACTAAAACAGTGATCACTAAACTAAATATAAGTGCATGAAAGACAGTGGGTCAACTTTTGAAGTGTTTACATACATTGGACATTTATGTATATGACGTTTATCTTTTTGGGCATGTATTACATGTAATATTGACTATACTTTGTGTAATTATGTGGGTTTTACTTCATAATAGTAGCAAATGCTTCTTTTACTTGATAATAATAATAAAAAAAAAATTAGCAGTAACTTTGGACTTCGTTTATATGTGTACATATCAGAAATGTAGTGACGTACCAATAATCAAGGAAAGGTCATCATATATATATATATATATATATATATATATATATATATATATATATACATTTCTGATTTGTACACACATAAACAAAGTCCAAAGTTATTGCAAAAAAATAATATATATATATATATATATATATATATATATATATATATATACATATCCGCTTGTAAAGCTTGTAAAGGAAGGCTGGGCGTCTTGAAAAAAAATGCCCTAGTAACAATTGGGAATACATGGTGATAGTTGTTGGCAAAGCTTGTGTCAATACAGCAGACCAGCCATGCACGAACAAGAAAAGCATAGGAGACAAATGGACTTCAGACATAAAGGGCTTTCCTGGGGGCACAACCAGTTAAAATGACTTTTGAACTGTCTATGATGACAGGAGCTGGCCGAGCTCCATGAGTAAAAAGTAAGAAGAACCACAAAACATCGCATGCCAGAGGGCACTGCAGTGAAATGCTTTGTCTGATGTTTTGTTGAATTGCAGAACACTGCAGGATGCACACAGCAGACTGGGGAGATTTGCAGCTGAATAAGTGACATGGCGGCTTGTTAAAGCACTGAACAGTAGGAATGTACTTAGTGTCAAGGCTGGTGCAAGGATTTTTGACACCCTAGCAAAACCTCATTTTGCCGCACCCCAACCCTTGGGGGTCTGTCTTTTAGTCTAAAAATATGTATTTTTGTCCGATCTGTAAACGTGGCCTTAGGTTGTGTTCCCCCATTTGTTTGTGAACAATACCACCATACAATTACTGAATAACACTGCCATACTAGAACATAACAGTACCGCCATACCGTACCTGAATAACACCGCCATACCAGAACAGAACAATATCGCCATACCGTGACTGAATAAAAACAGCATACCAGAACAGAACAATACCGCCATACCGTGACTGAATAACAACACCTACCAGAACAGAAAAATACCGCCATACCGTACCTGAATAACACCGCCATACCAGAACAGAACAAATATCGCCATACCGTGACTGAATAACAACATCATACCAGAACAGAACAATACCGCCATACCGTGACTGAATAACAACACCTACCAGAACAGAAAAATACAGCCATACCGTACCTGAATAACACCGCCATACCGGAACAGAATAATATCGCCATACCGTGACTGAATAACAACTTCTACCAGAACAGAAAAATATCGCCATGCCGTGACTGAATAAAAATGCCTACCAAAACAGAACAATACCGCTATACCATGACTGAATAACAACTCCTACCAGAACAGAAAAATACCACCATACTATGACTGAATAAAAATGCATACCAAAACAGAACAATACCGCCATACCGTGACTGAATAACAACACCTACCAGAACAGAAAAATACCACCATACTGTGACTGAATAAAAATGCCTACCAAAACAGAACAATACCGCCATACCGTGACTGAATGACAACACCTACCAGAACAGAAAAATACTGCCATACTGTGACTGAATAAAAATGCCTACCAAAACAGAACAATAGCGCCATCCCGTGACTGAATGACAACACCTACCAAAAAAGAACAATAGCGCCATACCATGAATGAATACCAAACCTACCAGAACAGAGAAATACCGCCATATTGTGACTGAATACACACATACATAAAAAGACACACATAAAAACCTTTCTATAACCCCCCTTCCCATGCAGGGTATATTTTTCACACATGCATGGTATACAGTACATATATCAACATTTCACCCTGGGAAACACTGGTGCATATATATATATATATATATATATATAAATATATACACTATTTAAGTACCCGGCGTTGCCCGGTTTTCCTTCCTAATCCTTGTTGGGGAGGAAAATAAACAAAGGAGGAAGCTTAAGACTTCATATCCCATCCTCATATATTGTTGTCATATCCCAACCCCACATCCCGACCTCCTATCCTGTCCTCCTATCTCGACCTCCTGTCCCGACTTCCTATACCCTCCTCCTATCCCGACATCCTATCCCGACCTCCTATCCCGTTCTCCTATCCCGTCCTCCTATCCCGTCCTCCTATCCAGACCTCCTATCCCGTCCTCCTTTCTCGACCTCCTATCTCAACCTCCTATCTCGACCTCCTATCCCGTCCTCCTTTCCCATCCTCCTTTCCCGTCCTCATATCTCGACCTCCTATCCAGACCTCCTATCCCGTCCTCATATCCCGTCCTCCTATCCAGTACTTCTTTCCCGACCTCCTACCTGACCTCCTATCCCAACCTCCCATCCTGACCTCCCATCCCGTCCTCATATCCCGACCCGTACCTCCTATCCCGTCCTCCTATCTCAACCTCCTGTCCTGACCTCCTATACCGTCCTCCTATTCCGACCTCCTATCCCGTCCTCCTATCCCATTCTCCTATCTCAACCTCCTATTCTGTCCTCCAATCTCGAGCTCCTATCCCGACCTCCAATCCCGTCCTCCTTTCTCGACCTCCTATCTCAACCTCCTATCCCGACCTCCTATCCCGACCTCCTATCCTGTCCTCCTATGCCGTCCTCCTATCCCGTCCTCCTTTCCCATCCTCCTATCCCGTCCTCATATCTCGACCTCCTATCCAGACCTCCTATCCCGTCCTCATATCCGGTCCTCATATCCCTTCCTCCTGTCCCGACCTCCTACCTGACCTCCTATCCTGACCTCCCATCCCATCCTCGTATCCCGACTCGTAATATGTGTACCAGGTATTGAAGTATCTCCAGCCGTACGGAAATTATATAGGAACATACATGGGACTTTAAACAAAAAACCCGACCCTCACAAATGGGGGTAGTTAAAGGTTAAATTAACTATCCTATATTTTAAGTGGACATATAAGTAACATGTGACCAAGTATTATCGAAATATCTCCAGCCGTTTGGAAGTTATGCGGTAACATATATTTCCCATTGACTTGCATGGGACTTTAAACATAAGCCCCGCCCTTGGCAAATGGGGGTGAGTAAGGGTTAAATAAACTAGCCTATGTTTGTTGTTGACATATAAGTAACATGTGTGCCAAGTTTCATGTTAATATCTTTAGCCGTTTGAAAGTTTTTGTGGAACATACATACATACACACACACACACACACGTTGAGTTTTATATATATAGATATATATTGATTCCCAACCAGGGTGCCTCCAGCTGTTGTTCACAAGCGCAACCATCACTGACAACAGTAGCCGGACAGTGGAGGTGGGTGGGGGAAGGAGGGGATGCAGAGCTGTCAGTCTGTGGTGCTCTTGTATACCATGAGCGCAGGGAAGGGGGGCGGGAATGGGAGTGCCCTCTGTTTGAAAGTAATGGGGAGGGGAAGCAAGACCTGAGTGAGGGGTGCTGTGTGCAGTGGCAGCGCTGCGTTCTTCTGACAACTGTGCTTGCGCAGACTGGAACAGCGCCCTCATCAAGACCCTACTTACTGTGTGCTAGTAACAGCTTGTCATCCACTGCTCACTATATGTACTAGATACTAAGTAAGATAGCTGAAACTATTTGGAGGCACATGTTGCAATATTCATGGAAATGCAACTGCATTCAATAAAATTGCCTGCAGATTAACATTTTGAATAATGGCAGCATTATCCAGCAATGTTATGTCAGATGTATTCTATTAACCATACAAGTATCTGCTAAAAAGAACAAGTCAATAAAATGCTTAGTGAATCTTAAATTGATTAAAATACATGAATTACACCAAGAACAGCTGTTAAATGGGTACTTGATTGTAAAACTTTTTATCGATTATGCCCAGGCTGCTGGCATATAAAATAAAAAACTTAGACTTACCTGCAGCTGTTCCATCAGTGTCCTGGTATTACTGCTCACACTCCGGCTAAGCTAATTCCCGCCCACAGTGATGTCCCACCTTTCCTGTGATAGACTGAGCTGCAGTGTGACGTATTGAGCCCCAGTACCAGTATGTCACGATGCCGCTCAGCCTATCGCTGATTGAGGTGGGACATTGCTGCGGTTGGCAAGTAGCTGAGCCACAGTATAATGTGTTGACTACCGAAAACCAGGAAGAAGACCGCACTGGTGCTTGAGAGCAACAATGCCAGGTTACCGAGGGAGCAGTGGCAGGTGAGTCTAAGTTTTTGTTTTATGGCATGTCAGCCTGGGGATAATGTTTAAAAAAGCTATACAGTAGAGTAACCCTTTAAGTTCTGGCTGTAGTGCCAAAGGAATATGATCCCAAGAGTCAACTGGCAGTCATATGTCCCTGAACCTGGTAACAAGCAGCAGATAGGCTTGGTTTACATGTAGCAGTTTGGTTCATATTTGGCTCTCATTACGATTAGTATTTTTAGTCTAAACCAGGAGTGGAACTAACATGGGGAATAGCTATAATGGAAAGATCTGCACCTTTTTCTGTATTTTGGACCCACTCCTGGTTTTAGTTAAACATGCTGACCAATATGCAGAGCCATTGGCTGTAAAGTACTGGCCAGTATTTCCACAGTAAAATAAATTATTAATTCAGGACCATGGAGAGCAACCAGTCAGTTTCTTCATACAAGTTTGTCTTTTATCTGCTCTACTATGATGGGTAATGTCTATTTCATGGCATTATTTGTATGACATGTTATGGTGCACATAGCTTATAGCATTGTAATAAAATGCATACCACTTGTGCCTACAGCCATTGCTCATAATAGATTGCTCACATAGTATACCAAAGCAGTATACCAAATCCATAAAAAAAAAACCCTGTCAGATTAACCTGTTGTTATTATACTATGTTAATCCAGAGTGAAATGAAAATAAAACCCCTTTGAGCTAAATGTGTCATCATGTAAATTGTAAGAATCCTTTCTTATCAAATACAGAGAATAAATCCCTGGATGAAGCTGTAAAAAAAAATGGTAGAAGCTATTAGCGGAGGTAACACCAGCGCATAAACAATAGACTGCATTTTAGGTTCCTTCTCCCTTTGAATAAGCTATACCTGATTACCAGTTAAGGGTACATTCACACATACAGAATCCTGCGCAGATTTGATGTGCAGGATTTGTAACTGCCGATTAGAAGCTGCGCTCAGTCATTTACAGTTGCAAGAAAAAATATGAGAACACTATGGAATTATATGGATTTCTGCACAAATTGACAATCACAGTCTGCTTAAACTAATAACAGACAATTAATTAAATCTTACCATGTTTTCATGGAACACACCATGTAAACATTCACAGTGCAAGTGGAAAAAGTATGTGAACCCTTGGATTTAATAATTGGTTGAACCTCCTTTGGCAGCAATAACGTAGTGCGAATAGTGTTGTGTGTTTCTCCCAAACAACTCAACTTTGGTTTCATCTGTCCACAGAATATTTTTCCAGTACTGCTGTGGAACATCCTGGTGCTCTTGTGCAAACTGTAAATGTGCAGCAATGTTTTTTTTGGACAGCAGTGGCTTCCTCTGTGGTATCCTCCCTTGAAATCCATTCTTGTTTAGTGTTTTACGTATCGTAGATTCGCTAACAGGGATGTTAGCATATGCCAGAGACTTTTGTAAGCCTTTAGCAGACACTCAAGGATTCTTCTTCACCTCATTGAGCAGTCTGCGCTGTGCTCTTGCAGTCATCTTTACAGGATAGCCACTCCTAAGGAGAGTGGCAGCAGTTTTGAACTTTCTCCATTTATAAACAACTTGTCTTACCGTGGACTGATGAACAGCAAGGCTTTTGAAGATACTTTTATAACCCTTTCCATCTTTATGCAACTCTACAATTCTTAACAGTAGGTCTTCTGAGAGCTCTTTTGTGCGAGGCATCACTCACATCAGGCAATGCTTCTTGTGAAAAGCAAACCCAAAATTGGTGGGTGTTTTTTATAGGGCAGGGCAGCTGTAATCAACACCTCCAATCTCATCTCATTGATTGGACTCCAGTTGGATGACACCTCACTCCAATTAGCTCTTGGAGATGTCATTAGTCTAGTGGTTCACATACTTTTTCCACCTGCACTGTGAATGTTTACATGGTGTGTTCAATAAAAACATGGTAACATTTAATTCCTTGTATATTATTAGTTTAAGCAGACCATGATTGTCTATTGTTGTGACTTAGATGAAGATCAGATCACATTTTATGACCAATTTGTGCAGAAATCCTTATAATTTCAAAGTGTTCACATACTTTTTCTTGCAACTGTAGTTTACAGAAAATCCTGTGCATCAAATCCTGCGCATCAAATCTGTGTACGTATGAATGTACCCTAAATGTCACCTAACAAAAGCAATGTTGTGGCTGCTGATTTCTGGCAGCATTTCCTGAGCCTTAATGTTTATTACTCTACCGATGGATTCATACAGAACAAAGGCTCTACAGATAAAATAGTGTCTTTATTTTAATTACCTATATTTTAGAGCTTGTGCTGCGTTATTACTTCCCTAATGACTACTTGTTCCAGCATTTTTCCTTATGAAATATCCATTCCTATTACACAGTAATTGCTTGTACTGATTTTAGGGCTGTCCGAGCTTATTATGTTATGGGCCACATGTGTTTTAAGTACTGTTTACAGTGATAAGCTAGACAAAATTAACAAATTATATCATCCTACAGTGGCCAAGTCTCTGAGCAGGAAGACACAAGTCAACCAGCCCCTTGGCTGTAATTTGGAAGCTGTCGCATTTCAGGTTTTCAAAGCACATGAATTAGATTTCACTAGGAATATTTACAGATTTCTGTCGGGAGCAGGGACGTGTTTGCACCTATTTCCACTACAATGTCAAATCATATGTAGGGAACAGACTATTGATGATCTGGAGAAAAATTGGCATGTAGACCCCTTTGTTTTACAGTGGGTGGTCATTTGGAGCTTAGTCTCATTGCATTGTCTGTCTTTGTAGAAGTCTCACTAGATTGCAGTTTTATAATATAGATGGATAAGGCGCTCACTTTTCTTTATGGAAAACTTTAGGATAAATTAGTGACAATTCAGATAATAAGCTAAATATATATATATATATATATATATATATATATATATATATATATACACATTACATATATTTTATCATTTATATTAAAGAGATTAGCTTTGTAGAGCCAAGCCAATCATAGCAAATATCACACGGAAGTAAAGTTTAAACAGGACTTCTATTTTTATTTTCCAGTTAACAAATATATACAGCCTTCACACTCAGGCATAAAAACACAAAATAAATCCTGCTTGTCCGATGCTAACTATACAGATCTCTGCCCTGTCTGTACAGGTGGCTTACTACCAGCCACCCATCACAACAGTCAATTAATGTGTTACTCACACAGGTTATAATGTCCCCTTTTTTGCCTGAAAACCTTCAAATTCACACTCTGATCAGTGGTGCAGGTTCCCCGCAGCCTCCCTAGACTGACTCTTGAAATTACTAACTATTCTGTTGACATTAAAATTGTGAGAAATACAGATTTTTTTTGTGTATCCCTGAAGACTATTCCCCCTTATTTTTTTTATCAACTTTTGTATTGCGGTTGGCTGCAAGAGCCTATCTCTATTGTTTTAGCTGCAGTTCACATTGAGAAATTGCGCTATGAGTTTCCACTTAGAAATCTGCTTACTGTCAATGGGATTCCACTGGGTAGTTTAAACTACAGAATTTGAATTGGCCAAAATAATTTTTCATTCATTCAAGGTTCATTTTTGTATCCAAATTCTGTGCGAATTTTGAACAGGGATGGAGCACGTGTGAGCAATTAAAGCTGATCTGTGACTGGTTGCTGTCTGTCTGAGACAAAAACCAGACACCATTTGTCTCAGAGTGACAAGTTTGTTCTGTCGCTTCCATTTTTAACTAACAGCTTCTGTAAAGTAGCTGTTAGTCAAAAATGGAAGGGATCAGGAGATTATACCGTTATTTGTACAATGCTATTTGTTTCCTGAACATATAAAAATCCTGCACACTGACAAACACTCTGGTAAGCTTATTTCTTGTTTACTTTTATTATTGACTTTTAGGCTTCGTGTTGGTTTAAAGGGAATTCGACAGCTGGTTCACCTACGCTAAACACAATACACAAGTTTAAAGTGAGAACGAACCTGAGTTAATGATAAGTATGACTTATTCTGATGTATGCTCCTGTTGCAGAGCTGTACTCAATATTGCTAATACTGTATATACTCGAGTACAAGCCGAGTTTTTCAGCACGATTTTTCGTGCTGAAAACGCCACCCTCAGCTTATACTCGAGTGAACAAAAAAATAAATAAAATACCAGTGGAGGGGTGGTCCGGGCCGTCCATCTTCGTCCATCTATGCTGCAGGGACCGTCCGCTGGGGAGGGTTAGTCGTTCTGGGCTGTCCATCTTCACCGGGAGGCCCTCTTCTCCGCTCTGGGCCGGCCCCAAACTAGTGACATTGACGCCACCGCGCAGGGACATTCATGCGCAGGGACGTCACGTACATCTGCTGCACATGGACGTCACTGCGCGTCATCATCGCAATGTCACTAGTCCGGCGCGAAGAAAAGGGCCTCCCGGTGAAGATGGACAGTCGAGAACGACTAACCCTCCCCACTGGACGGTCCCTGCAGCATAGATGGCCGAAGATGGACGGCCCGGTAAGTAGAAAACAAAAGGGGGATTGACAGGCGGTGATGATGAAGGGGGGGATGATGACGAGGGGGGTGATGACGAGGGGGATGATGACGAGGGTGATCGTCACCCTCATCATCATCACCCTGTCATTATCACCCTTTCATTATCACCCTGTCATTATGACGGGGTGATAATGACAGGGTGATGATGATGAGGGTGATGATGACGGGGGTGTTAATGACGGGGGTCTGGATGATGACAGGGGGGATGATGACATGGGGGGGATGATGTATTTCCCACCCTAGGCTTATAGTCGAGTCAATAACTTTTCCTAGGTTTTTGGGGTGAAATTTGGGGCCTCGGCTTATATTCAGAACGGCTAATACTCGAGTATATATGGTATATACATTTCTCCCTGTGCACAACATTAAGACTGGTGTTCCAAGCTTCCATGCCAAATTAATACCGCTATTGTCTATAGATCTGTCTAGTGTTTCAGCTCAGTTCTGTACACTAAGTGGGTCTAAGCTGCAATCCTAGATGCAGCCTGTTAACTTGAGTGACATTTTTTTTGTGTGCAAAACTAAGCACACACTATTTCAATGCTCATTTATGCCATTTAACTCTTCAATAAGTAAGACATTAATATATTTGAACAACACACAAAAAAAAAAAACTTCAGCCGTGACTTGGAAAAACAAACAAACATTTTGTGGTGTCCTTGTACTGTATGTGTACTGTACCTTGTGTTATAAGTCCCCTCCGTAATGATGGGATGCTCTTAGTGGGATAACCCCTAGTCGCTTCTTCCTTCTTTAATTTTATGCATATATTTCATATATTGTATAGTGTAAATGTTGCTTCGAGGACCTTAGGTCACATGATTAATAATTATATTGTTCTGCTAAGGTTAAGGAACTTCCAGGTCAGGTGCTCATGTCACGTGTTGTACCACAATGCTTTGTATTAGGACTGACAGGTCTGGGGACCAATAAGCTTGAAGCCTGCCCCTTTAGATATAAGGGCGCTGTATCCACTGAATTCCCCTCTCTTTCCCCCGGGATATGACAGCGAGCGGAGCTCTGTGCAAATCCACAAGACTAATTAGGCCTGAAGCCTACTAACTTCAGCCGAATACAAAACCGTGGGTTCAATCTAACTCAATCCTAATCCTACGTGACTACTGGACCTAAACAATTCCCCTAAATCCAGTGGAACAGCGTAAAGCAATTACTTCAAGCTTATTCCCTACAAGGTCCCAACCAAACCTGTGAGGAGCCTAAAGTCCGGTCCTCTGTAAAGACTGTTACTACATTTAACCTGCATAAAATCTGCAGTAAAGTTATCTTCAGGTTACTAAAACTCTGGTTGTGGACAATCCTTTATATATATATATATATATATATATATATATACACAGAAAGGAACCCGCACCCTGGCATCACGACAGTTAAGGATTAATCCAACACCCTTTCATCACTGAACAGCTACACCCTACCTGCCCTACACCCCCAAGCTACCACAATTTCAACTTGGTTTAGGCTAGGTTCTCACTACCGTTGTGGTTTGACCAGTTCAGGGACCATTTGGCTGTTTTTTTTTTTTTTTTTTATTGCACCGAATGGACGCTGAAGGGGTTGGAGAACTACTGACACTGCCAGGTCCTGATGAATCCCAATAACTTGAATGGGGTGTCCCGTGTTTTGCAGGAGTTAAGCGGAGAATTCTTTTTTCTCTGCTTAACTCAGACTGACCAACTTTGTACCTTTAGCTGAGTATGTTGGCAGTGTGAACAGTCCCTTAGGAAGAAATAACATGAAGCAACTTTAATACATTGTAATTAAAGATAGAAATAACTCTCTGCAGCTGAGAAGGGGGAGATGCAAGTTTTTGCACACGAGCAATAAATTCCGTATATTCTCAGATGTATTAAAGAACAGTTCCTGTTTAATGGTGTAATGGTATATCTGGAAACATTTGTCCTTGACTAAGTATAATCTGTTTTAATGTTTTGTCTGAACAATATTGTTTGATAATTATATTGCTACATTTTTCTGCTTCAGTTATGTAAGAAGACTTGCTGTATTCCACCTTGGTTAGCAACATTCTCCTGTAGTTACCAGAAGAGACACTCTCCATCTTGATCCTTCTATTGGATTATTCTCCTTGAAGGTAAGATGTGCCCAGAGGCTTTATCAAACTATCTGAGACTGTCTAGAGTTATTACATGTATAGCTGCATTTTTAAAATCAATAGAATCTCTAGCTCTAATCTTTGTCTCACTTTCTCGTTCTTTTTCTCAAGAAACATATACTTCCTGAAAAAAAGTTTTAGCGATAGATGTTTTGCTTCTTATAACTGGCCACCTTACTTTTTATTCCGCAACATAAACTGTAAGTAATTTATAATGCAACATAAAGACCTGGGGGAGATTTATCAAGGTATTTAGATCTCTTTTTTTTGCTTACAAAAGTCACACAAATAGTCGCACGTGCGCCTAAGCAATTTTTTGTGCAACCTTTGGCTCTAAAAAATTACAGAAGAGCTTACCAAAGCTAATTTCATTTTTCCCTTTGCTGTGGTAAAGGATTTATCAAGTGCGAAAGTCGCACAAAAAGTCATAACCGCCTCCAAAGCAGCATAAATGTGAGCCAGACCGGACCTGGTTTATTAAACTTGCTTTGGAGAGCGGTATTTCATATTTCCCGCTGAGAGACGAGATCATGGCTCCTGTGGGAAATATGAAATCACAGCTCCCGGGCACCTGTTCATATCATATCTCCCCTCCCACTGCCCCCCCTATAAATCACATATACCCCCCCCCCCCCCACTCATCTCCCTGTAATCTTAACACCCACTGCTGCTCATCTCCCCCTGGCCACCGCTTATCTCCCCCCCGTCGCTCATCTCCCCTCCGCCACCACTCATCTCCCCCCGCCACCGCTCATCTACCCCCGCTGCCGCTCATCTCCCCCCAGCCACCGCACATCTCACTCTGCCGCCGCCCCTCATCTCACCCTGCCGCCGCCAGCTCATCTCACTCTGACACAACCGCTCATCTCACCCAGCGCTGCTGCCAATGTACATCTCGCACCCACACTACCTGTTGCAAGACTACAAATCCCAGCATGCCCTTACAGTGAGGACATGCTGGGAGTTGTAGTTGTGGCAGGTGGTTGATGCAGGCCGGTGGCCAAGGCAGCGGAGGGCTCCAAGAAATATGAAATTACACTGTAATTTCATATTTCTAGGGCGGTGCCGTTATTGGCCGGTTGGTCTCTGCCAATCATGGCATCACCCGGGAAATATGAAATTACAGTGTAGCTTCATATTTCTGGGATCCCTCTGCTGCCTTGGCCACCGGCCTGCATCAATCACCCACCACAACTCCAACTCCCAGCATGTCCAAACTCTAAGGGCATGCTGAGAGTTGTAGTCTTGCAATAGCTAGCGGGCTGGTGGTAAACTGTGGCTGGCATTTTAATACCTGGGTGCCTCCAACTTTTTCTAAACTACAACTCCCATCATGGACATTGTAGTTTAGAAACAGGGTGCCTCCAGCTGTTTCTAAACTACAATATGCATCATGGAAGTTGTAGTTTAGAAATGGGGTGTCTCCAGCTGTTGCTAAACCACAACTCCCATCATGGTAGTTATAGTTTAGAAAAGGGGTGCCTCCAGCAGTTGCTAAACTACAACACCCATCATGGTTGTTTAGTTTAGAAAAGGGGTGCCTCCAGCAGTTGCTAAACTACAACACCCATCATGGTAGTTGTAGTTTAGCAACAGCTGGAGTCTCACTGTTCCTAAACATAGTGCTTCCAGCTGTTGCTAAACTACAATTCCCATCATGGGAGTTGTAGTTTAGGAACAGCGAGACTCCAGATGTTGGTAAACAGGAGGCTCACTGTTGCTAAATTAAAACACTCATCATTCCCAGACAGCCTAAGGCTGTCTGGAAATAATGTGGGTTGTAGTTTAGCAACAGTTGAAGGCTCCCTGTTTGGAGACACTGCTTTATGGGTGTTCTCCCCAGGGGAGAGCCCTACAAATGTACTAAAATATTTTTGTGTTTTTTTTTTATCATTTCAGATCCATTTATGCAGATGACTGCTTCGGATTCAGAGGAATACAATGATGACCCACGTTTTTTTTTATATTAATAAAATGGTTAACGAGGGCTTGTGGGGGAGTTTTTTTTGAATAAAAGTTTTTTTAAACGTGTTGTGTTTTTTTTTATTTACTCTACAGGCTTAGTAGTGGAAGCTGTCTTATAGATGGAATCCATTACTAACCCAGGGCTTAGAGTTAGCCTCAAAAACAGCTAGCACTAACCCCCAATTATTACCCCTTTACCCACTGTCACAGGGGTGCCAGGAAGAGCTGGTACCAACAGGCCCGGAGCTTCAAAAATGGCGCTCCTGAGCCTAGGTGGTAACAGGCTGGTGTTATTTAGGCTGGGGAGGGCCAATAACAATGGTCCTAGCCAAACCTGGTACCATTAGGCTGTTGCTGCTTGGTTGGTATCTGGCTGAGAATGATAATAGGGGGAACCCCACACGTTTTTTTTAAATATTATTTCATTATTTCCAAAAAATGTGTGTGGTTACCCACATTTTCATTCTCAGCCAGATATCAACCAAGCAGCAACAGCCTGATGTTACCAGGGTGGGCGAGGACCATTGCTACTTGCCCTCCCCAGCCTAAATAACACCAGTCTGTTGCCACCTAGGCCCAGAAGTGCCATTTTTTACGCTCCGGGCCTGTTGGTACCGGCTCTTCCCAGCACCCCTGTGGCGGTGGGTACTGGGGTAATAATTGGGGGTTAGCACTAGCTGTTTTTTGAGGCTAACACTAAACTCCGGCTTAGTAATGAATTCTGTCTATAAGACAGCTCTCACTACTAAGAAAGTAAAGTACATTTCATTTAAAAAAAACAACACGTTTAAAAAAATCAATTTATTCCGAAAATACTCCCCCTACAAGCATTTTATTAATAATAAAAAAACACTGGTCATCGTAGTCCACTGAGGACAAAGAAGTCCTCTGCATACACTGATCTGAAATGAGAAAAAAAAAAAACAACACCCAAAAAATAGTTTAGTACATTTGGGGGGGGGGGGAGTCGTAAAAACTTTTAATAAACACAGAGGAGAGGAGTTGGTGTTTCCCACTGGTGTTCTGAAGTTATTTATTGGTTTTTGCTAATGTGTGCTAAAAAGAATTGCATTCTAAAGTAATTATTTTTTTTTTTTGCTAATGTAAGCCAAATTTATCAACCCCCTGTGATAGTGTGATAAATACATCATACATAAGCAAAACCAAAGAAAGAAAAAAATTACTTCAGAACTCGCTTTAAAAAGCAACGATGATAAATGTCCCCGCTGGTCTGTACAGCTATCCTAAAGGGGCTGTCTTGACTTTAACAATTGAAGGCCTATGCTTTGAATACACCATTCCTAGTAGATTGATGGGGGTCTGATGCCCAGCACTACTGACAGCCAGTTTTTTGAAGCGGCTGTAGTGATTGTACAAATGCTGCAGCCCCTTCACTGTTTACATGGGCTCATACTTGCATTTGCTGTACTATTAGTAGCGATGATGCAAGTTACTACAGCGTTGACCATTTCATTTGAGAAATGTGGAAAACTATTAAACTGGTTATTATAGTTAAATGGATAGTCTGGCGTTCAACTTCTTTTAACACATTTCTCAGGGAGGGGGTGATAAAAAAAAACAATAAAAAAAACACTCTTACCATCCATGTTCCCGCGCCGCTGCCACTACCATAAAACTCCTATTTCTAATGTGTGTGTGTGTGGGGGGGAGGGGGTTCTTAGTTTAGTGACATGATATCACATGCCTGCTCATCCAATCAGCATCACAAGGTGATAGATAGCCACAGAGCAGGCATGGGACATCACATCCCCCAAAAAAATCCTGCTCCCTGGCGCAACCCCCTGCAAAGAGCCGCCCTAGCCACTCAAGCGCCTTGTGGCAAAGATGGCCCTGGTTCCTGGTTATAAAGTAACTAGAAGACACAATTGTAGGGGAGAGGTGAGACTGGATATTTAAAAAGCATGTAAAGAAAAGTAAAACATTTATAAAATAAAAACATGCATGAAAGAGGATGAAATAAAGACATACTATATTCAGGGTGTTAACAGCTGCCTAATAATTTAGTTTTTTTCAGTAATCAATGCTGTAGAGTCAGCAGCCTGTTCTATGAGTAGAATTTATAGTATATTTGATAAAGGGGATTCAGTGGATTAGATACTAATTCAAAGTGTATTTTACTGTTTAGAATGGTATAAATACAGTGATCTCTCAACTTAAAATGGCCTCAATATACGACAGTTTCAACATACAATGGTCTTTTCTGGACCATTGTAACTTGAAACCAGACTCAACATACAATATTACAGACAGTTCAAATCTGAAAAACGTGTCAATGGCTGGAAGAACCGACCAATCAGAATGGGGATTCACTGGTAAAACCCCCTGTATTACTGTGTATGCACTGAATTCCTGTCTGGTAGCGCCCCCTACAGTACAGGGAGGTATTACATGTTCTTTACTACTCTTTAGCTGCTACATTGTACCCTAGGTGAGGGCAGCTCCATTTTATTTTTTTTGGAACACTGTGTATACTGTACAGGACTCTGAAGAAGATCCTGTCCTCTACATAGACAGTGATTTACAGCTCCCAGCAGATCTTTCTTACTTTTATATGTAAGGATTTGCTTTCTCTATATTAGTTATTTACTTATTTTTCTTTAATCCTCACTTTTTCCTATTTTTGGATGACATTTTGATGGCTTCAAAACCAATTACCAGGTTTCCATAGAGTTCTGGTCTCAACATACAATGGTCTCAACATACTATGGTCGTCCTAGAACAAAATAATATTGTAACTTGAGGGACCACTGTAGTATTGTACCAGCTTTAATATACAGTAGGCCTTACATAACAAAGTATGCAGTACTACCTGACATGGGCCCGCCTTTTCTATTTCTGGATGTCAAATAGATGAGTGTGTCCATGAACAAACGTCTTCAATGTATCAGTACAGGTGGTTTAGAAGAAGGATTCTGCAGCAGATTTATGTATTTTGACACTTCAAGTGAATCTTTTGAGACCAACAGTCGTAAATCAGATTAATTAATGCAAATTAAGTTTACACAAAAGGGAGGCAAATGGATTTAGGTACAGTAGGAGCAGAACATACAATCCTTAACCTGTTACAAATGCTTTTCCCTGAGTCCAGGAAGGAAAATAGAATTAGTTTCTAGCGAATTTGGAACCGACTCAGTTCCTGAGATTACATATTTTATATTCTATTAGGTGAAAAGAAACAGTAATATAATCTGTTCACGCTAAAGCAATAAAGTTGCAAATGTCAAAAACATATTCTCCTGAAGGAATGTGATGTAGATTTATCTGAATGTGCCGCTGCAAAAGGAAGTTTAGTTTTGCCTGTAGGGGAGAAAGAAAACTGCTTTTTCCGTCACAGAATGGACCCTGCAGGGGAGCGGAATGTGTCTCTTAATCAATGAGACACGTACAGTTTGCGTTTAGGGGATTTCTTCATATTACCACACCTTGAGGCTGTGCTGTGTCCAAAATCTTTCCAATTTAAGCTGGTGTGAAAACCCTCCAGTTTTTAAGATATTTTATGACTCAGATGTGAACAGTCTAATCCTACACTTGTCACCACATACCGTCATCTTTTCATGTTTTTCAAAGAAACATATGGAAAAAATGTTACAGTTAAATATTGCGGTTTTATGGTAATGTTTAAAATAAATAGAAAATCGATTTATTACAATGTAATGACTGTACTGAAAGTTTTGGATGAGGTTTATACAGAGTAAAGGGTTTGGTTATCTATACAGATGTGTTGCACCTTATTGTTTCTTTATTCTAGTCAATGGTTCCAATTTCTCATGAAACTCATTCAACACAATATCACAACATGCTAACAGAACTCTCAAAAGGCTTCATTCACACACTAATCTCTGAGTGAGACACATAGATAAACATGGCATATACATCCTGTGATGAGGTGTCAGCAAATGATGTTGTTGTGGAATGCTGGTTATCACACACCATACATCTCATGATATGTTAAGTTTAGAGATAAGTTAAGAAAGGACACAACTGTCAGTCTAAAATATCTAAATAGTGGCATTTGATACTTTGATATGCCAATTCAAAAAGTGAACATGTGTAGCGTGTGTGTAACAATTTTATTAGTGTAAAGGGTTATCTAGTTTACAATACTCATTTTCAAATTTCCTTCACAAATTCAAATTAAATTCTATATTATTACTTTGGTATTGTATAATACTTCTGTTATGACTACAAGGGTCTTGGGCTAATGAAAGCAAAAGGAATTCAAAACAGTCTACCCAGGTTGCATCTGTAAAGTCAAATGAAAGAATTAAGGAGTGAAACAGAGGGCTCTAAACAAACCCAGGGGACCTATGATAGGTAAAATAATAGTCAAATAACAGGCAAGATGTTAACAAGAAGACAGACCAGAATCAACAACCAGATTATTCCAAAAACGCAAAAATTCTTAGTATATGAGTATGGAGCCAGGATGCATTAGAGCATCAAAGACACTTACTTAGGTAAATACCTGATGTAAAAACGATTCCTTGCACTAGTATTGGACACTAGGCCAATGCCCTAATTGGCCCAGTGTCCAATATTAGCCTGATATTTACAGTGGTGAAAGACCTGCACAGAGCTTGGGTGCTTGACATAGCAACCCCACATGAATGCAGTGATGTTGCAGGACCGGTGCTACTGCCATGAGATGGGATCCAAAACAGGTACATTTCTGACAGCTTTAGTCTTATATTGGTGGTGCTGCAAGGAAATTGGATACTTGCTTCCATGTTCCCCCACATATCTGTGACATGTCACAGATATTTTTAAATGGCATGGACAGTATATTAAATGGGCACTGTCATTAAACATGATTTTTAATATTTGATTCCTTATGCCAAATAAATAACTTTTGTAATTGGATTCCATTAAATAAAAATGTTTTATAAAACTGTTTTATGTTAGTTTTTGTGCTGTATACTTCTGGCCACCAGGGGTCTCCCTTCTTGACCAGAACACATTCTGTCTGGTCAAAATTTCAGATTTTGATCTCTTGCTTGTAATGGCAGGAGACCAAACTCAGGAAGTGTTTTTTCTGCACTGAGCTTGATTGACACCTGCAAAGAGCCTCATTGAAAGATACACAAACTGAAAGCTGCAAAGAGCCTCACTAAAAGATACACAGACTGAAAGCTGCAAAGAGCCTCACTGAAAGATACACAGACTGAAAGCTGCAAAGAGCCTCACTGAAAGATACACAGACTGAAAGCTGCAAAGAGCCTCACTGAAAGATACACAGACTGAAAGCTGCAAAGAGCCTCACTGAAAGATACACAGACTGAAAGCTGCAAAGAGCCTCACTGAAAGATACACAGACTGAAAGCTGCAAAGAGCCTCACTGAAAGATACACAGACTGAAAGCTGCAAAGAGCCTCACTGAAAGATATACAGACTGAAAGCTGCAAAGAGCCTCACTGAAAGGTACACAGACTGAAAGATGCAAAGGCTTCAGTGATGTCATGCCTGCTGGGAAACACCCACTTTATTTTGCTGGTAGAGTGCACTATGTGAGCAAGAATAAAGGTATGATACACAGCTTTTAAAAGCTCAGAAATTTTTGGGAATTTTGGAACAATGGAACAGCAAAAAGCCCAAGATGAGACCAATGAAAACGACAATTTCTCCAGTAAAAAAACAAGCTCTATTAACAGAAAAATGAAAAATGTAATGGCTCTCAAAATATGACAACACAAAAACTAATGTTTAATTAGAAAATTAAAAATTACTGCGTGAAAATAGTATAAATAAAATACAAAACAAAAACGATGTCAATTTCAAATTGCCATAATTTTATCAACCTGACAAAGTAACATTTATAGTGCATGCTTAACACAGTAAAATATTTAAAATAAGCTCTCTTTTGGCTGTATCAAAACAGTTAAAAAGATATGCTGCTCAGAATGCTGTGATACAAAAATATATAAAAAGTTACTTGCGTCCTTCAAGTTCTCAATTCATTCTCTGTGGGGCTTCCAAAGACTGCCAAGGTCCAAGCTCAGCAAAGTTCCTAAACCTCATAGAGAATAAATGGAGCGCTGGCCCTGCATGTATTGTCAGGAGACAGTTCTCCTCTGTTCTCATGATAGATCAGACGCCCACCAAACAGCGTGTTGTTTCCGACCCTCGATAGGTTCAAATTAGCAATACCCTTTTAACGGATTTAAAGGCTTTAGCTTTGTTTTAAGATTGTGTCTTTGTAAATATTACATTAAATATGCCTAATTTATAATAAGATGGGAGAATTTTGAAATGGTAGTCTAGAGTGCAATGCCAGCAAAGACCCTCAAGAATTTGTGCTTTACAAACAACCTAGTATAAAGAATGATGCAGTTGGGGTGTGAAAATACAGCATGGCTGTCTATGTATATTTACTTTTAGATTGGAAAACTGGAATACAGCTGCACCTGAAACTAGAAGGTTAGGACACATATTACCAATCAAAGTCCCTTATAGTTGAGCTATATGAAGTGTTCAGCAGTTTCTTGCATAAAACGTTAGGTCTAGTCATTGTAAATTTCAATCTAACATGTCTTTTTCCTCTCTAACCCAGCCTGAACTCAAAGAATCCTCAAGAATGGGAATTGTTCACGCTCCACTTCCTTCTCTTTCTTTGACATCTTTTTTTGCCCATTTCTCCTCTTTACAAAATAAATAGCTTACAAAAAAATATTCTAAACACTTAAAAAGATAATTATCCATCTTTGCAGCTTGAACAGAGTCTCACGCAAAACATCATGTTCGGTTCTTATGTGTTCTTGCTGAATTGTGATTACAATAAATTGTATTCCCCATAGAGGTAGAAGCAATCAAGCCAGAGGAAAAAGGTTTTTTGGGTGTTAGATTCTTGGAGAAAGTGAAGTGTTATTTAACTGAGTTAGTGAAATTGAAACAATAACACGTAAAACTGACACTGCTGGTTCAAGTAAAGGGAAAGAACATGAAAAGAGCCAGATTAGCAAATTTTCTGGATTACTAAATGGACACAGAGAGTTCCATAGCAAAAAGTTTTAGTTTATAGACCCCACAGAAAAATTCCAGATACTAAAATAATGTGCATTTATAATAAATTTTACATTAAAGGGGTTATCCAGGATTTAAAAAAAAACAGGAATGATTACTTTCTAAAACCGCTCCCTGTCTGTCTCCACTTTGGGTGTGGTATTACAACTTGGTAAAAATGCAATGTCCGGCACCAGGGGTTCAGATGAAAACTTGTGTTTATTGAAGACAAGACATACAGTTGCAATAGTCACTCTGATGCATTTCGCGCTGTGCAGCGCTTTGACAAAGCGCTGCACAGTGCGAAACGCGTCAGAGTGACTTTTGCAACTGTATGTCTTTTCTTCAATAAACGCAAGTTTTCATCTGAACCCCTGGTGCTAAACATTGCATTTTTACCTGGATTGTATCAGTGAAATCGGGGAGGTGCCGGCGGGTCCGCGGCACAGGTGTGCTCAGAAGGAGGGAGTGAGCTGACTTCAATCTAATCTGTTTGGTATTACAACTTGGCTCCATTCACTTCAATAGAGCTGCAGAACCACACCCAACCTGGAGACAGACAGGGTGTGGTATTTGAAAGAAATTATCTCTGTTTTTCAATTCCTGGATAACCCCTTTAATTCTTTGTGTGCATAATATGGCACCTAAAAGTTGATGGGCCCATACTGTACATCTGTATGCCTCAGAATACAAAGAAATAAATAGAACCATGTCCAATGGAAGCTTTAATATTATATTATTATCTCCAAAAATCTGTAAGGCCTGATCCAGGATGGAATGATTTTTTGCAGAAAATTCTACTGAAAAACCAACCCGAAATCCGCAAGATAAATCAGCACCAAACAGTGCAGAATGGTTGGATTTTCCTCTGCTAAGTCAAACAACCTCTAAAAAAGAGAAAAAATACAGTTTACTCCCCTACCAATCTTCTGGTCAGCTGTCGGTCACTGTTCACATGTAAACAATGAGTTTGGTAAACAGAGAACAGCAGTGGAACAGAGAAATGTTGTCGCTGGGGCAACATGGGATTGATAAAATCAGTATATTGCTTTTTATTTTTGTTTTTTCCCCTAAAGTCTGAACACAAGGGCAAAATGTATATTTTGAAATAAGTTTTTCAACCAAATTGAATTTACTTGATTTTATAAAATCTTAAATGTGATATCCATTATTTGTGATGCAAAGTTCCATGTGCTTTACTAGATTCACATAAACCCTATGCAATAACTCTACATTTCCATCAATTTGGGCACATTCATTGATGATGCGTTCCCGCAGGTGATTTATATCTGTGATTTTCATCACACCTCCTTTAGCACACCCTGGAAAAATAAGTCAAGGGGGCTAAGATCAGGTGAGAGAGAAGATCATTCCACAACTTCCAATTAACATTTACTGAAAGTATGTTGTTTACCTGTGCCCAGACTTTAGGACGCCCTGTAGGGGGTAAGGAGTGTAACAAGCTTAGCTAAGGTAACAGGAATATCTAAATAAAATATTAGTTTATTTATGTACTGCACTTAATTCACAGAAAATCTACAACAATACATTTTTTTTTAAATCCATGGAGAAAATCTGTGACTCCTCTGTGACCAATACATAGCAAATATTGACATATACCACAAGTCAACCACTGCCATCCACTTTTCTTATCCGTCTGTATGCCTTTGTAAAATTTTCCTGCAACTTTGCCCCATGTGGACATATGAACAAGACTCTAAGGAATAGATAATAGATAGTAAATAGGTAAATGAGCGATGGTACCTGACAAAGCCCAGCAAATATGGGCCTTATTTTTTATTGGGTAGTCACGAAGTGGTTACAGATTAGACTTATTTCTAAGGATCCTGCCAAAATTGGTGTATCTGCTGACTATCTCTTGTGTATTGGGGACTCCTGACTATTCCCTGGCAAGACATCAGGGGAAATAATGATCGGGCATGATGGCTTTGTTCTGCCATAGATAAGCTGCTTCCAGTGGTGTTTACTCTTTTTAAAAAAAACTAGCAGACTGGCTGTGCGGCATACTTATGAGAAGGAAGGGAGAAATAGCTTTACTTGAAAAAGCCTCACACTAAATTATAAGGCTGATATTCTACAATATTCTACAGATATAAGCCTTACTCTCATCCCCATGTGAGATCTATATTTAAAAAGGACATAGGGAACTTCCCCAGTGAAAAGTGAAGCAGCCATCAATGTGCAATTACATCCAATAGAAGTTTTGGCAAAAAAATCTTTTGTCTTTCCTCTAAAAAATGCAGTCAGTTGCCACCTGTCAATCTATAAGCTAATTAAGAAAAACAATACTGTTCTTACTTTCCAAGGTCAAACTCCTAAATATGCCACCATTAGGTGAACGCTGACCAAAATCCACCAAGTGTTAATCTATGCACAAACACAAAATAGGAGGTTGGCTTATCTTGGAGATACTCCTGGCGTCAGCTAGGCAATTAAAAAGGAACATCTGTGTTTTTGGCACACACTATTCTTATACAACAACAGCCCTTGGTAGAATCATTTGTCAATGCAACTACTGCAAAATAAAATATGTGAGAAATACAGGATCAGGACAGGAGACAGAGTATTTCTAATCACCACCAGTAAAGAAGGGGAGGTGGAAAAACAGAGGAAAATGTCATTTAGATTTGGTTATTATACTGTAAAAAAAAGAACACATATCACAGCTAAACATTTAAAGTGTCCTCCTGCAAAACTATATTGTATATGACTAAGGCAGACATGTGCGCTGAAACTCGTCACTCTGTTGTCCAAACTGATGTAAACTGATGTCTATGTGAAGGCTTTAATAAAGTAAGTGTTTTACCGCATGCCACTGTGCTGGATCTTCTCCATTCTCTTTGAAAAACTATATAGTAAAAAACTGAGAACATTTATTAAAAATATAAAATGAAGTTGTTACGCCGAGCGCTCCGGGTCCCCGCTCCTCCCCGGAGCGCTCGCTACACTCTCCCCGCTGCAGCGCTCCGGTCAGATCCACTGACCCGGGGCGCTGCGATTCCGCTTCCAGCCGGGATGCGATTCGCGATGCGGGTAGTGCCCGCTCGCGATGCGCACCCCGGCTCCCGTACCTGACTCGCTCTCCCTCGGTCCTGTCCCGGCGCGCGCGGCCCCGCTCCCTAGGGCGCGCGCGCGCCGGGTCTTTGCGATTTAAAGGGCCACTGCGCCGCTGATTGGCGCAGTGATTCCAATTAGTGTCTTCACCTGTGCACTTCCCTATATCACCTCACTTCCCCTGCACTTCCCTGCCGGATCTTGTTGCCATTGTGCCAGTGAAAGCGTTTCCTTGTGTGTTCCTAGCCTGTGTTCCAGACCTCCTGCCGTTGCCCCTGACTACGATCCTTGCTGCCTGCCCCGACCTTCTGCTACGTCCGACCTTGCTTCTGTCTACTCCCTTGTACCGCGCCTATCTTCAGCAGCCAGAGAGGTGAGCCGTTGCTAGTGGATACGACCTGGTCACTACCGCCGCAGCAAGACCATCCCGCTTTGCGGCGGGCTCTGGTGAAAACCAGTAGTGGCTTAGAACCGATCCACTAGCACGGTCCACGCCAATCCCTCTCTGGCACAGAGGATCCACTACCTGCCAGCCGGCATCGTGACAGTAGATCCGGCCATGGATCCCGCTGAAGTTCCTCTGCCAGTTGTCGCTGACCTTACCACGGTGGTCGCCCAGCAGTCACAACAGATAGCGCAACAAGGCCAACAGCTGTCTCAACTGACCGTTATGCTACAGCAGTTACTACCACAGCTTCAGCAGTCATCTCCTCCGCCAGCTCCTGCACCTCCTCCGCAGCGAGTGGCCGCTCCTGGTCTACGCCTATCCTTGCCGGATAAATTTGATGGGGACTCTAAGTTTTGCCGTGGCTTTCTTTCCCAATGTTCCCTGCATCTGGAGATGATGTCGGACCTGTTTCCCACTGAAAGGTCTAAGGTGGCTTTCGTAGTCAGCCTTCTGTCTGGAAAAGCCCTGTCTTGGGCCACACCGCTCTGGGACCGCAATGACCCCGTCACTGCCTCAGTACACTCCTTCTTCTCGGAAATCCGAAGTGTCTTTGAGGAACCTGCCCGAGCCTCTTCTGCTGAGACTGCCCTGTTGAACCTGGTCCAGGGTAATTCTTCCGTTGGCGAGTATGCCGTACAATTCCGTACTCTTGCTTCAGAATTATCCTGGAATAATGAGGCCCTCTGCGCGACCTTTAAAAAAGGCCTATCCAGCAACATTAAAGATGTTCTGGCCGCACGAGAAACTCCTGCTAATCTACATGAACTTATTCACCTAGCCACTCGCATTGACATGCGTTTTTCCGAAAGGCGTCAGGAGCTCCGCCAAGATATGGACTCTGTTCGCACGAGGCGTTTCTTCTCCTCGGCTCCTCTCTCCTCTGGTCCCCTGCAATCTGTTCCTGTGCCTCCCGCCGTGGAGGCTATGCAGGTCGACCGGTCTCGCCTGACACCTCAAGAGAGGACACGACGCCGCATGGAGAACCTCTGCCTGTACTGTGCTAGTACCGAACACTTCCTGAGGGATTGTCCTATCCGTCCTCCCCGCCTGGAAAGACGTACGCTGACTCCGCACAAAGATGAGACAGTCCTTGATGTCTACTCTGCTTCTCCACGTCTTACTGTGCCTGTGCGGATGTCTGCCTCTGCCTTCTCCTTCTCTACTGTGGCCTTCTTGGACTCTGGATCTGCAGGAAATTTTATTTTGGCCTCTCTCGTCAACAGGTTCAACATCCCAGTGACCAGTCTCGCCAGACCCCTTTACATCAATTGTGTAAACAATGAAAGATTGGACTGTACCATACGTTTCCGCACGGAGCCCCTTCTAATGAGCATCGGATCTCATCACGAGAGGATTGAACTTTTGGTCCTCCCCAATTGCACCTCGGAAATTCTCCTTGGACTTCCCTGGCTTCAACTTCATTCCCCAACCCTGGATTGGTCCACTGGGGAGATCAAGAGTTGGGGGCCCTCTTGTTCCAAGGACTGTCTAAAACCGGTTCCCAGTAACCCTTGCCGTGACTCTGTGGTTCCTCCAGTAACCGGTCTCCCTAAGGCCTATATGGACTTCGCGGATGTTTTCTGCAAAAAACAAGCTGAGACTCTACCTCCTCACAGGCCTTATGATTGTCCTATCGACCTCCTCCCGGGCACTACTCCACCCCGGGGCAGAATTTATCCTCTCTCTGCCCCAGAGACTCTTGCCATGTCTGAATACGTCCAGGAAAATTTAAAAAAGGGCTTTATCCGTAAATCCTCCTCTCCTGCCGGAGCCGGATTTTTCTTTGTGTCCAAAAAAGATGGCTCCCTACGTCCTTGCATTGACTACCGCGGTCTTAATAAAATCACGGTTAAGAACCGCTACCCCTTACCCCTCATCTCTGAACTCTTTGATCGCCTCCAAGGTGCCCACATCTTTACTAAATTGGACTTAAGAGGCGCCTATAACCTCATCCGCATCAGAGAGGGGGATGAGTGGAAAACGGCATTTAACACCAGAGATGGACACTTTGAGTATCTGGTCATGCCCTTTGGCCTGTGCAACGCCCCTGCTGTCTTCCAAGACTTTGTTAATGAAATTTTTCGTGATCTGTTATACTCCTGTGTTGTTGTATATCTGGACGATATCCTAATTTTTTCTGCCAATCTAGAAGAACACCGCCAGCATGTCCGTATGGTTCTTCAGAGACTTCGTGACAATCAACTCTATGCCAAAATTGAGAAATGTCTGTTTGAATGCCAATCTCTTCCTTTTCTAGGATATTTGGTCTCTGGCCAGGGACTACAAATGGATCCAGACAAACTCTCTGCCGTCTTAGATTGGCCACGCCCCTCCGGACTCCGTGCTATCCAACGCTTTTTGGGGTTCGCCAATTATTACAGGCAATTTATTCCACATTTTTCTACCGTTGTGGCTCCTATCGTGGCTTTAACCAAAAAAAATGCCGATCCCAAGTCTTGGCCTCCTCAAGCGGAAGACGCCTTTAAACGACTCAAGTCTGCCTTTTCTTCGGCTCCCGTGCTCTCCAGACCTGACCCTTCCAAACCCTTCCTATTGGAGGTTGATGCCTCCTCAGTGGGAGCTGGAGCTGTTCTTCTACAAAAAAATTCTTCCGGGCATGCTGTCACTTGTGGTTTTTTTTCTAGGACCTTCTCTCCGGCGGAGAGGAACTACTCCATCGGGGATCGAGAGCTTCTAGCCATTAAATTAGCACTTGAGGAATGGAGGCATCTGCTGGAGGGCTCAAGATTTCCAGTTATTATTTACACCGACCACAAGAACCTCTCCTACCTCCAGTCTGCCCAACGGCTGAATCCTCGCCAGGCCCGGTGGTCTCTGTTCTTTGCCCGATTTAATTTTGAGATTCACTTTCGTCCTGCCGATAAGAACATTAGGGCCGATGCTCTCTCTCGTTCCTCGGATGCCTCAGAAGTTGAACTCTCTCCGCAACACATTATTCCACCTGACTGCCTGATCTCCACTTCTCCAGCCTCTATCAGGCAAACTCCTCCAGGAAAGACCTTTGTTTCTCCACGCCAACGCCTCGGAATCCTCAAATGGGGTCACTCCTCCCATCTCGCAGGTCATGTGGGCATCAAGAAATCTGTGCAACTCATCTCCCGCTTCTATTGGTGGCCGACTCTGGAGACGGATGTTGTGGACTTTGTGCGAGCCTGCACTATCTGTGCCCGGGATAAGACTCCTCGCCAGAAGCCCGCTGGTTTTCTTCATCCCCTGCCTGTCCCCGAACAGCCTTGGTCTCTGATTGGTATGGATTTTATTACTGATTTACCCCCTTCCCGTGGCAACACTGTTATTTGGGTGGTCGTTGATCGATTCTCCAAAATGGCACATTTCATCCCTCTTCCTGGTCTTCCTTCAGCGCCTCAGTTGGCTAAACAATTTTTTGTACACATTTTTCGTCTTCACGGGTTGCCTACGCAGATCGTCTCGGATAGAGGCGTCCAATTCGTGTCTAAATTCTGGAGGGCTCTCTGTAAACAACTCAAGATTAAATTAAATTTTTCTTCTGCATATCATCCCCAGTCCAATGGACAAGTAGAAAGAATTAACCAGGTCTTGGGTGATTATTTGCGACATTTTGTTTCCTCCCGCCAGGATGACTGGGCAGATCTCCTTCCATGGGCCGAATTCTCGTATAACTTCAGAGTCTCTGAATCTTCCTCCAAATCCCCATTTTTCGTGGTGTACGGCCGTCACCCTCTTCCCCCCCTCCCTACCCCCTTGCCCTCTGGTCTGCCCGCCGTGGATGAGATTTCTCGTGACCTTTCCATCATATGGAGAGAGACTCAAAATTCTCTCTTACAGGCTTCATCACGCATGAAGAAGTTCGCGGATAAGAAAAGAAGAGCTCCTCCCGTTTTTTCCCCTGGAGACAAGGTATGGCTCTCCGCTAAATATGTCCGCTTCCATGTCCCTAGCTACAAGTTGGGACCACGCTATCTTGGTCCTTTCAAAATTTTGTGTCAAATTAATCCTGTCTCTTACAAACTTCTTCTTCCTCCTTCTCTTCGTATCCCTAATGCCTTTCACGTCTCTCTTCTTAAACCACTCATCCTCAACCGTTTTTCTCCCAAATCTGTTCCTCCCACTCCTGTTTCCGGCTCCTCGGACATCTTCTCTGTCAAAGAGATCTTAGCGTCTAAAAAGGTCAGAGGAAAAACTTTTTTTTTAGTGGACTGGGAGGGTTGTGGTCCTGAAGAGAGATCCTGGGAACCTGAGGACAACATCCTAGACAAAAGTCTGCTCCTCAGGTTCTCAGGCTCTAAGAAGAGGGGGAGACCCAAGGGGGGGGGTACTGTTACGCCGAGCGCTCCGGGTCCCCGCTCCTCCCCGGAGCGCTCGCTACACTCTCCCCGCTGCAGCGCTCCGGTCAGATCCACTGACCCGGGGCGCTGCGATTCCGCTTCCAGCCGGGATGCGATTCGCGATGCGGGTAGCGCCCGCTCGCGATGCGCACCCCGGCTCCCGTACCTGACTCGCTCTCCCTCGGTCCTGTCCCGGCGCGCGCGGCCCCGCTCCCTAGGGCGCGCACGCGCCGGGTCTTTGCGATTTAAAGGGCCACTGCGCCGCTGATTGGCGCAGTGATTCCAATTAGTGTCTTCACCTGTGCACTTCCCTATATCACCTCACTTCCCCTGCACTTCCCTGCCGGATCTTGTTGCCATTGTGCCAGTGAAAGCGTTTCCTTGTGTGTTCCTAGCCTGTGTTCCAGACCTCCTGCCGTTGCCCCTGACTACGATCCTTGCTGCCTGCCCCGACCTTCTGCTACGTCCGACCTTGCTTCTGTCTACTCCCTTGTACCGCGCCTATCTTCAGCAGCCAGAGAGGTGAGCCGTTGCTAGTGGATACGACCTGGTCACTACCGCCGCAGCAAGACCATCCCGCTTTGCGGCGGGCTCTGGTGAAAACCAGTAGTGGCTTAGAACCGATCCACTAGCACGGTCCACGCCAATCCCTCTCTGGCACAGAGGATCCACTACCTGCCAGCCGGCATCGTGACAGAAGTCAAGATACAATATCTGTAAGACAGTGGTCTAGAAAACGACTCTATAATACAAAACAGGAAAAACATAAAACTTTATGGTACAAAAGAAATTTAAAAAGCAGGGCTTTCACACGGGAAGGGAGTCTACAAGCAAATCAATGCAAAAAGCTCTAAAAGGCAATACAAAGACATACAGTAACACATATTGGTACAATGAACAGAGGACAACCATGGGTTGCAGTCGGACGGCTGCACCAAATGGGGTATATAGTGTCTCATGTGGAATAAACTCAGAAACACAAAGGGAATTCTGTCAGATATATGGCATGTAACTTCATGGGGATGTAACAGGCCCTATTCAGAATTTTCAAGAATGTCTCTGCTAGAGACACTTAACAGATGCCCAGCTTCCTTTTCTCAGAGTCTTACAGCACGCTTGCCATTTCAGGGGTGATACGGTAACATGCATATCCTATTCCCAAGCAACCATAAAATGTCATTGCATTCCAAAAGGGGGAGAAGTAAGCATACTATCGAGTAGAGAAAGAAGACCTGGTCATAAAGGGGAGTAGAAAAAGGTAGATTCTCATGGAGAGAGGAGAATTCCATCACAGAAGAAACCAGGAAGCACAGAAAAGAGAAAATCTTGTGCATCCTAAATTACTTACATAGTGGAGAGTCATATCTAGATTGAAAATAAGGAGCCATTTATTGTTAAAGAAAGGAAAACATCAAAATAGATTTTTAGACTCTGACCAGGCGAATTCTATAGGAACAAGGCTGGCAAGAAATCCAGAATTATGAAAGAAAGGAGTCATAGGAGACACACTAGACTGTAGATTGAACTTGAAATAAGTGGGCCACCACAAAGCTCATTGATTATATGTATAGTGACCTGTAAAATACAGTTAAAATTTTTATACCATAAAAAACAAGATATTGCTATTTTTAAGTCCTTTCTTTTTCAAAAAAAATTGTCAGTACCACTCAAACATTGAAATATATATATATATATATATATATATATATATATATATATATATATATATATTGTCCTACAAAAAACAAGCCGTAAAGGCTGAAATAGGCTACCATCCTGAAAGACCTATAGACACATAGAAAGTGATGGAGTAGGCAGGCAACATTGCATTTTTGAGATCGTCCATAGCCTAGTGATGTTCTCTTAAATTTAAAATATTATTACCTATTTTTAAGTCAGTAAGTTTACATGTTTTGAGCGGCTAATAACCAGCCTCCATTATCAAATTCTAAATGATGGTGAATGACCAGACTATTATCAAAATCACTGAAGACTGTTAATGTTGGCAGAAAATAAAGTGATAATAGATCTTTAGGGCTTACAGTCTCTAAGGAAAGTGTGGAATTGACGAATGCAAAGAATACTGGATAATAATTTTAATACATCTGAATGGTTATTGGAAATAGGAGTCATATATGGGCAAAACACCATGCATTAATAAACCTCCCATCAAATATCTCTTATAACTTGACAGTGTATACGGTGCTCAAGAGCAACTATTAATAAAATAGCTTTCCATTGACATCACATCCCCTTACTGTGTTACCGTATATACTCGAGTATAAGCCGAGTTTTTCAGCATGATTTTTCGTGCTGAAAACACCCCCCTCGGCTTATACTCGAGTGAACTCCCCCACCCGCAGTGGTCTTCAACCTGCGGACCTCCAGAGGTTTCAAAACTACAACTCCCAGCAAGCCCGGGCAGCCATCGGCTGTCCGGGCTTGCTGGGAGTTGTAGTTTTGAAACCTCCGGAGGTCCGCAGATTGAAGACCACTGCGGCCTTCAACATCATCCAGCCCCCTCTCACCCCCTTTAGTTCTGTACAGTACTCACCTCCGCTCGGCGCTGGTCCGGTCCTGCAGGACTGTCCGGTGAGGAGGTGGTCCGGTGGGATAGTGGTTCCGGGCTGCTATCTTCACCGGGGAGGCCTCTTCTAAGCGCTTCGGGCCCGGCCTCAGAATAGTCACGTTGCCGTGACAACGACGCAGAGGTGCGTTCATTGCCAACGTACTTCTGCGTCATTGTCAAGGCAACGCCTCTATTCCGGGCCGGAAGCGCGGAGAAGAGGCGCCCCCGGTGAAGATAGCAGCCCGGACCACCTCCTCACCGGACCACCTCCTCACCGGACAGCCCTGCAGGACCGGACCAGCGCCGAGCGGAGGTGAGTACTCAGAACTAAAGGGGGTGAGAGGGGGGCTGGATGATGTTGAAGGCCGCAGTGGTCTTCAACCTGCGGACCTCCGGAGGTTTCAAAACTACAACTCCCAGCAAGCCCGGACAGCCGATGGCTGCCCGGGCTTGCTGGGAGTTGTAGTTTTGAAACCTCTGGAGGTCCGCAGGTTGAAGACCACTGAGGGCGAATGATGAGAAGAGGATGATGAAGGGGGGGTGTGGGGATGATGAAGGGGGGTGGGGATGATGAAGGGGGGGGGGGGTGTGGGATGATTACAAGGGGATGATGAAGGGGGGATGTGTGGGATGATAAGGGGATGATGAAGGGGGGATGTGCGGGATGATAAGGGGATGATGAAGGGGGGATGTGTGGGATGATAAGGGGATGATGAAGGGGGGATGTGCGGGATGATAAGGGGATGATGAAGGGGGGATGTGTGGGATGATGACAAGGGGATGATGAAGGGGGATGTGTGGGATGATAAGGGGATGATGAAGGGGGGATGTGTGGGATGATGACAAGGGGATGATGATGAGGATGTTAATGACGGGTCTGGATGATGACAGGGGGGGATGAGGTATTTCCCACCCTAGGCTTATACTCGAGTCAATAATTTTTCCTGGGATTTTGGGTTGAAATTAGGGGTCTCGGCTTATACTCGGGTCGGCTTATACTCGAGTATATACGGTATTCTATTGAGAAATTCCTGACTTCTGAGCATTTTATCCATAATCACCGTGAGTCGCGCTTTTGGGATTATATATAAGGTGTTTGATAAACTATATAGCTAAAATGTGTACATTCTGTTTGGATTTCTATTCATAATACTTAACCCCTTAAGGACCATTTTGGCCTTAAGGACCAGACCAATTTTATTTTTGCATTTTCATTTTTTCCTCCTCGCCTTCTAAAAATCATAACTCTTTTATATTTTCATCCACAGACTAGTATGTGGCTTGTCTTTTGCATGACCAATTGTCCGTTGTAATGCCATCACTCATTTTACTATAAAATGTATGGCGCAACCAAAAAAAATACTATTTGTGTGGCGAAATTGAAAAGAAAACTGGAATTTTGCTAATTTTGGAAGGTTTCATTTTCACGCCGTACAATTTACAGTATAAAGTATGTTTTCTTTATTCTGTGGGTCAATACGATTAAAATGATACCCATGATTACATACTTTTCTATTACTGTACTACTTGAAAAAAAATCTTTTTAACCAAGTTAGTGCGTTTAAAATCCCTCTATTTTGACAACCTATAACTTTTTCATTTTTTCGTATAAGCGATGGAATGAGGGCTAATTTTTTGCGCTGTGATCTGTACTTTGTGTATATAATACATTTTTTATTCATTTTTTGGGGGGAATATGATGTGACAAAATAGCAGCAATTTTAGATTTTTTTTTTTCTGTTTAGGCCGTTCACCATACGGGATAATTAACATGATATTTTAATAGTTCGGACGTTTACGCACGCGTCTATACCGAATGTGTTTATTAATTTTTTTAACGCTTTTTGGGGGTAAAATGGGAAAAAAGGATGTTTTACCTTTTTAATGGGGGTGGGGATTTTTCCAATTTTTTTACTTTTTATTTATTTTTATTGTTTACATTTTTTAAACTTTTCTTTTGCACTTTAATAGTCCCCATAGGGGACTATTTATAGCAATCACTTGATTGCTAATACTGTTCAGTGCTATGCATACGGAGTAGCACTGATCAGTATTATCGGTCATCTTCTGCTTGGGTCTGCTCAATCTCTGGCTGCCATTACAGATGATTGGTTCCCCATGGCAACGCTGCGGGAGATCCGCTCATCCATATTAAGTGCCGCAGATGCCGTGATCTGTACTGATCACGGCATCTGAGGGTTAATGACGGACATCGGCGCGATCTCTGATGTCCTCCATTACCGGCAGGTCCCTGGCTGCTATCACTGGTCCAGTGCTCACGGTCATGTTCATGACGTAAATGTATGTCATGGTGCGTTAAGTACCACCGCACCATGATGTGCATTTATGTCAGATGTTGTTAAGGGGTTATGGAGAAAGATTGTAGATGGTATTTCTTTAAAATGCTCCCAGAGAAGAAAATGTAAGGACCACGTATAGGGAAATATGTCGAGAAATCCTCCACAATCAGCACTTCTAGCACAAACCCACGGACACCTTTAGGAATACAGTACATGGATAGAAAATATGAAAGAGTTTTTTTTGAGAATAAAATGTAGCTATGCTTCATCTGCACAGTTTGTACTTGATATAGGTTCTTTCTCATCTCTACAGTCTGGGAGGAAATCATATAGAGAGAGGTCATGATCTATAGCAAAGAGGTGGCTTAGATTAAAAGGATTAATGGGTTCATCTCCCCAAAGAACCAAAGTGGATCATTATTCGAAAATGTTAAAAACCTATTTGAAGCTCTAGCCCTAAACTCTATAAGGTCAGATTTCATGTACAGTGTGTGGGAGGATAGTGTAGACAATGGAAGGTCAGGCTGGGTGGCATAAGTAGTCCTTGTTCACAGTGACATTGTGCTTCCATTTACAGCAAAATAAATTGTCAAGCAACTCACAAACTGACAGGGCACCTTTATGCAATAAACAACCTTGAAACTCAATTCTCCCGAAATGTTTTGCTGAAATAAATACCTGCGCCAGAGTATTAATCTACAGAGTTTCATGAGCACAGTTCCCCATAGACATTGGTAAAAAGTTTTTGCAATTCTGTCTGTACAAACCAGTGTTTGCAGGCAGGTAATGTCTGAGGACAGGTTTAAATGCCGCCATTAAAAAGATCAATCAGAATCTCGTTTGCATGCATCCTAAGATTCCACACGACGAGGAAGGTTAAGCCAATTTTTCAGGATTGCATTTTAAGAATTTTAAAAGCTTTGTTATTAATTCAGAAACTGAGAAGACACTGTGTATCTTCCGCACGCAACCTAATTGTAGCTGTTCCCGCAACTCTCACCTGCAAACCATGTCCTGTCACTCATTGCTTTTGGAATGCAGAATGAGGTTTGTGTGAAAGAAAGGCAAATACTTGGTTTGATTTGTAATGTTGCAATGCTGTTTTCCTTCAGCACCTTTTGGCCGTAGAAGACCAGATGAAAAAGTTGTTTAATGGAGGCAAACATCAGGTTGGTATAGAAATTTGCTATCGTCACTGTAGTCTATGTTATTTCAGATGTAGCCCAGAAAGTTTAAAATAAAAAAGCAAAGATAACTTTCTGCCAATTTCAACCCGTGTAGATATACCAAGAATTGTTTCAACAAGGTGACAACTCTTCAAACAATCGTGACGGTTCGCAAACAGTATAGTAAGCCATCAATTTTGTCAGACCGACAGCACTGTGAGAATTATGTTGAGAAAAATCATATATAAAACCCTTTAAGGATATGTTCACACGTATGCAGATTTGATGCGCACGATTTTCTGCTGCAGATTTCAATATAAACTAAATGACTGAGCACAGCTTCTAATCTGCAGTTACAAATCCTGCGCATCAAATCTGCGCAAGATCCAGTATGTGTGAACATACCCTTAAGGGACATTCCTATCTCACTGATCTAATGGAAAATGTTTTACAATTCCTAAACAGGCATATTTGCAAACACATCGGTTTATATATGTATTCTTCTTGCTTTGATCTCTTTCTTGTTTTGTCCTGTGTTATGGCCACTGGAGCTAAAAGGGGTACTCCGCCCCTAGACATTTAATGGCGATCAGACATCTTATCCCCTATCCTTTGGATAGGGATAAGATGTCAAGGGAGGGAGTACCCCTTTAGTGGTCTATTCATACGTGCAGATTTAGGCTGCAGATTTTAATGTAAATGACTGAACACAGTTTCAAATCCTGCACATCAAATCTATGCAAAATACTGTGAATAGACCCTAACTGTTTAGTTGGCCATGATTGCACATGTAGCTGCCTTTTTTCTCTATGGACTCCAGCTAGGTTGTTCAAAGTGTGCATTTCAGGTGCATTTCAGTGTATTCATAAAGTCTTCAGAAAAGATTAACATACTGACCAGCCAAAAATATCTAAACACAAGCTTTACCTTCTACACTTTTATTTTTTTTTATTTTTAGGCAAAATATAAACTTAATGTTATGAACAGTAGTCATCTTCCTGATACTCTGTTTTATCCAAAGTTGATAGTCTAGTGATAGGTTGGAATCCATGGGAAAAAATTGGCACAGTTAGTTAGAGTCAGTCGCTATAGTCGCTGGATATTACCTAATTTCTGACTACCATCATCACCATCAAACATTTGTACCATTATCTAATTCTAATCCATCATCTCCAGTTCTTGTTATCTGTTGGTGAGTTGCTATTCTTGCTATACAGTAGTTACCTGCTAGTATTGATATGTTCTTGTATGCTTTTCCTGTTACCAGGCCTGGTGCAAGGATTTTTGCTGCCCTCTGACCCCGCCTTTTGGCTCCTCCCGATCTATCATAATGTTGGACAAACCTGACCTTAGTGATCACACCTGTCTGCCTTAGAGGTAGCGCTGTGCTCCTCCAGCAGGCTGAAAAATGCTGATTATTATAGTACGGGTGGGAGTTTTGCTTGATGGGAAGGTGCTTCGGATGGGTGGGTGCTTCGGAAGCTAGCTAACTTTATTGCAGTGGGCAGAGCGGTGCTCCAATCAAAAGGGCGATCTAGACAGCTGCCTATTTTGCCTATAGGCAGAGCTGGCCCTGCTTGTGACTGTCTGCTTGCCACACTGTTCAGCTCTACCTTTAGACCCATGGCTCTGAGTATTAAGAGCCACAGCTAGGACTCAAAAAGGCGACTGCTATAAGTCCACTTCTGCCTTCTAGTGACCAAAAATACCTAAGATAGAATTTTTTTCTGAGACATATTGCAAAGTTTGTTTATACTACAGATTTATTCAGAGATTAATAAAAGGACACTAAAATTTAAGTAAATTCGAAAGTGTGCCACTAGCATTCTAGTTGCTGGTAACAAAAAAAGATATGTGGTGCAGTTTGGCTGTAGACCTGCCCTTATGTTCTAGGCTCTTGCATACACGGACTTGTGATAGCAGTAGTTTCTAAAGGCCGTAATGTTGAAGCATTCCTTACAGATAGATATCCCTTTCTTATAGATTGGATTTCAGTAATAACCCTTTAAATTAAATTACACTTCCCCAGGGCTTAAATAGATAAGCCCAGGCATAGTTCAACCGATTCCTGATTAAAGGGCAACTCTTCCATGATTTATTTTAAAAGGCTTTGACTTTCAGCTGATAAAATAACATATAAAGTATATATGAGTGTTATAGCAATACTGTTCTCGGATTGGCATCTTAATATTGCAGTGCACTGCTTTGTGAAAGGTTTATCACAAGCCTAAATTTTGTACATCTGATAACCAGCCTGCCATGGCATCAAGCTTCCCGAATTGGAATTTACTGCAATATGACTAGCTTGGGAGATCATTTCGGATGCACAATGGAGCTTTCTAATCAACAAGGGATGCTAGTGAAGTCATTACGAAGGGCCTTTGAAATCCGCTGATCGAACCCTGAGCATTTATTGTATTCTAAAAAAAGAAAAGATGTCCTAATTACAAATCCAGAATTACATACTGCACATAAAGCCTAATTGAGACACATTGTGCGGGAAGCATGACTTGATGGTCTGTGCATGTTCTATCAAGCAGGCTGTTCTCTACAAAGCTCCAAGCACAAAACAACCATTCTCTTCTAACTTCAATTATTAATGTCACAATGCGGAATGGGCAGTTCTTGAAAATATCCTCTTCTAAGAAGGAAAATCCCACAGGTGATGACATTTGAGAGTTATTAGGAAAGGAACTCACATGTTGACCTCACTAATTCCACTAATTCATTGTTCTGTTTACTTTCTATCATGTGCAAATACATTTACTCTATATAGTTCTGTATACCGTCAGTGTCTCTGTATGTGTAAGATATTGGTAAATGATGTGTAATAATGGACCTTTAGACATGGGTGTTTAGCAGCAAAGAAAGATATAAAACCAATGATAAAGGTTATGTCTTCTAAATTATTATCAAGACACAGTATTTCTTTATTCCAAATGATTTCAAAAGATGAATATGAATTTATCGAAGACTTGGCCTACAGGGGATTCAAGCAGCTATTCAAAAGGTGCAGAGGAGGTCAGTATTGAATCTAATACATTTATAAATGCTTAAATATATAGGCACAGAAAATGTGTGCTATATGCAAAGGGAACATCAGTACAGCTACAGTACACTAACAATATGTAGTAAGGGAATTACCGTACTCAAACATCCATTCCTAATACTTTTGGAATTGCTCTAAACCTTAGGGAAGTTCAGATGACCTATCCTACAAAACCATTAGTAGTTCCAGAGGAGCATTTTTGCTTATGCAGTTTTCTAACAGCGACACATCAATGATCATTTACCTCTGTAGACAACCCTTCTGCTCATCTAAATAAGCCATTGGGGAAACGGAAATAATACTTATGATGTGTATAATTACTTAAGAGATCTTATTGCTCAGAAAAAAAATATATTTGATGTATTGTATCATACTCAATAGAGCTACTTGTTCGGTTGCTACATGTTCTATTGTTCCTCTTATGAATTGCAACACATTTTGGATTTACATCTAATGCAGAGGTCATATAGAAATAATTGGAAACCACTGTCTGAGCTATTGGGTTGACAAGGTGAGAAATGCTGAATTACCAGACCTTATTAGTCTATAATTAACCCAAAGAGAGTGTGGAAAGCTTATTAAAGCACCGACACTGCATGGGGGTGACAAGAGGAACCCTAAATATTCCCTCACACTGGTTAATGAATCACACTGAGGCCTGGATTAGGTCTGTAAAGCACTTCTTTAATAAGGCAAAATCCCCTTTTTTCCCTCTACAGTGACTGTTTAATTCAAAATGCTATGGACACATTTGAATACATAAATGTATTTTTGCATTGTATTTATTTTAGTGTAACAAAATTCCTATAGGTCTTTATAAAAGAAAATAAAAAAACTTTGCTTGGTTTATCTTCTGCAGCCTGAGACGCCATGCAAAGTCATACTGACAGAACGTGTTAGGTCTCAGTGGGGCACAGGTTCTTTACACTCCATTATGGCTGCTGCTTGCTAGGTCTCTGTTTGGTATCGTCCATGCTTGTGACCTGTAACAGAGAAGAGAGCAATATGATTGCTCTCTTCTCTGTTACATTTACCTACAGAGTAGCAGAGTCACATATACAATATGTCTACTTTATTACTATATTTTCATCATAAAGTTGACATGTTTTTACTTTTGGAAGACATCAGAGGGTTTCAAAGTTCAGCAGAAATTTTCCAATTTTTCACAACATTTTCAAAATTGAATTTTTTAGGGACCAGTTCAGTTTTAGGGACCAGTTTCAGTTCATATTAGAAATACCAAATAAATGACCCCTCAAAGTATTCAAAATGACATTCAAAAATTGTGTTAACCCTATAGGTGTTTCACAGGAATAGCAGCAAGGTGAAGGAGAAAATTCTAAATGTTCTTGTAGACCCAGTTTTTGAAATGTTACAAGGGGGAAAAGGAGAAAAATCCCCCTCCCCCCCCAAAAAAAAAAAAATTTGTAACCTAATTTCTCTCGAGTAAGGAAATACCTCATATGTGTATGTGAAGTGTTCTGTGGGTGCACTAGAGGGCTCAGAAGGGAAAGAGCGACAATGGGATATTGGAGAGTTAGTTTTTCTGAAATGGTTTTTGGGGGGCATGTTATATTTAGGAAGCCCCTATGGTGCCAGAACAGCAAAAACAACCAACATGGCATACTATTTTAGAAATGACACCCCTCAAGGAACTTAACAAATTGTACAGTGAGCCTTAACACCCCACAGGTGTTTGACGACGTTTTGTTAAAATCGGATGTGTAAATTAAATTTATTTTTTTCACTAAAATGCAGTTTTTTTCCTAAATTTACCATGCATAGAGTATAGAAATATCCCATGTGTAGATGTAATGTAGATGTAAAGTGCTCTGCGGGCGAACTACAATGCTCAGAAGAGAAGGAGAGCCTTTGGGATTTTGGGGAAAGAATTTGGCTGAAATTCAAGTCTGGGGCCATGTGTGTTTACAAAGCTTTTGGAACAGTGGGCTGTGCAAATGAAAAATTAAATTTTTCATTTTCATGGACCACTGTTCCAAAAATCTGTCAGACACCTGTGAGGCATAAATGCTCACTGCTCCCCTAATTACATCCCGTGAGGGGTGTAGTTTCCAAAATGGGGTCACATGTGGAGGGGGGGCCCCTGTTCTTGCAACATGGGGGCTCTGTAAACGCACATGGCCTTCATTTCCAGCTAAATTCTCTCGCCAAAGGCCAAATGGCGCTCCTTCTCTTCTAAGCCCTGTAGTGCGCCAGCAGAGCACTTTGCGTACACATGGAGTATTTATATACTTAGAAGAAATGGGTTTACAAATTTTGGGGGGCTTGTTTCCTATTACGCCTTGTGAAAATGAAAAATTTGGGATAACACCAGCATTTTATTGAAAAAATAAAATGTTTCATTTTCATGTCTAACTTTAACGAAAATTCTTCAAAACACCTGTGGGGTGTTCAGGCTCACTACACCCCTTTTTACGTTCCGTGAGGGGTGTAGTTTCTAAAATGTGGTCACATGTGAGTGTTTTTTTGTGTGTTTATGTCAGAACCGCTGTAACGATCAGCCACCCCTGTGCAAATCACCTCAAATGTACATGGCGCTCTCACTCCTGAGCTTTGTTGTGCGCCCACAGAGCATTTTACGTCCACATATGGGGTATTTCCATACTCAGGAGAAATTGCATTACAAATTTTGGGGGTCATTTTTTCCTTGTACCTCTTGTGAAAATGAAAAGTATGGGGCAACACCAGCATGTTAGTGTAAAAAATAAAATTTTATTACAAAAGCATGCTGGAGTAGACCCCAACTTTACATTTTCATAAGGGGTGAAAGAAGAAAAAACCCTCCAACATTTGTTAGGCAATTTGTACGGAAATACCCCATATGTGGCCCTAAACTGTTGACTTGAAATACAACAGGACTCTGAAGTGAGAGAGCGCCATGTGCATTTGAGGCCTTAATTAGGGATTTGCAAAGGGGTGGACATAGGGGTATTCTATGCCTGTGATTCCAAAACAAGGTGCCTCCAGCTGTTGCAAAACTACCAGCATGCCTGGACAGATTATGGCTGTCCGGAAATACTGGGAGTTGTTGTTTTGCAACAGCTGGAGGCTCCGTTTTGGAAACAATGCCGTACCATACGTTTTTCATTTTTATTGGGTGGGGGGGGGGGGGTAGGGGACTGTGTAGGGATAGGTGTATATGTAGTGTTTTTTTTACTCTTTATGTGTTAGAGTAGTGTAGTGTAGTGTTTTTAGGGTACATTCACACGTGCAGGGGTTCACTTCAAGTTTTCCGCTTGGAGTTTGAGCCGCAGCGAAAAATTTGCTGCATCTCAAACTTGCAGCGAGAAGCTCACTGTAAACCCCCGCCCATGTGAATGTACCCTGCTGTTTCAAAACTTCAACTTCCAGCATGCCCCTTGGCTGTCTGTGCATGTTGGGGGTTGTGGTTATGCAACAGCTGGAGGCACACTGCTTGCAAAACACTGAGAGTTTGTTACTTAAGGCTGGGTTCACATCACGTTTTTGCCATACTGTTTTCAATCCGTTTTTCTAAAGAAAATCGTATGGCAAAAAAACGGATGGAACAGTAATGGAAAAAGTAAACCGTATGCGTTTTTAAACAGTATACTGTGTTTAAAAGTGCATACAGTTCCGTCCGTTTTTATAGAAAAAAAAAACATGCGTTTTTGAAAATGTTGTTCATTTTTAATGGGAGGGGTCTTGGGTGGGGACTTTAGGATTCAAATGCGCATGTGCAAAGTAAAAATGTATACGTTTTTCCCGTATGGAACCGTATACATGTGCGTTTCCCATTGACGTCCATGTTAAAAAAAACGTATGCGGTTGCAGTACGGTTTTTAAACCGGAGTCAAAACCGGGGTTGACCACGATTTTGTCTCCGGTTTAAAAACCGTACTGCAACCGCATTCGAAACGCAAAAAAAAATCATTGTGAGACAAAATTGAAAAAAACTAAAACGTTATAGAAAGGGAAAGGACTCAGGACGTACCGGTACGTCCTTGGTCCTTAAGGAGTTAAACTGTCCAGCATGATGAATAAAGTCTGAAAAGGTCTCAAGCTACTAAAATGGTGAGTGCAACATTTCTTCATTCTCTTTTTTGGATGAAGAGTATATTACCCCTCTGGTTGTAGTGATGCTCACATGAGCTATTTCAAGTGCTGTTAAATGTTTGGTTCTTTTTGTTCCTTTGCATTTATTGTCCAAAAAATTTATCTATTTTCTCCCAACAAGTATTTTTCCATGATTATTACAAATTTTCCTATGTTTTTTTTAATTTTTTTTAACAACTGCTAAAACTGCTGTGAGCTGTCAGGTTTTTAAGAGCTCAAATCCACCCCATTTTCTATGGGAACATTAATAAAATAGTTTGGACAGGCCCCTTTTTCAGTGACCACACCCCTTTTATCAGCAGCCATGCCCCCTTTTCAGGTTTTCAGTGTAAAGTGGAGAGATAGTAGGGTTTTTTGGATTTTTTGTCGTTAATCCTGACGCACGACACATGCAACACAAAAAACCCTACACAATCTACTCGAAAAACCTTAGTAAATGAGGCCCGTTATCTAAGAGTCTAATGATTTATGGTCACAAGATGCCAAACTCCAAATGTTCTTCATTGCTTAATCTAATGTGATAATAATAATAATAATAATAATAATAATAATAATAATAATAATAAATTTAACTTTTTCAAGTTTGCTTTAGTATCTTATCATGTTACATCTTCTGCATGCTTATGAATAGCTAAAAACAAATCAAACATATTCTACAAAATTGAGAGGATATCAAAAGTGTTAAACAGTTAAGTGTATTCAATGTATTTTGTCCCTGTTGAATAGTATAAGTGCTAAAGGTACTTCAAGAATAACTTGGAGGGGAGATGTCTGAGTGTTCAGATTAAATTAGACTAATCAGTAAAATATATGTATTTGCATTTCTCCTACTTTGGCAATTATAGCTTTCTAGACAGCCAGCCGAAGAGAAAAAAAAAAGATACTGCAATAACAAGACAGCATCACATGTCATAAGGAAGAAAACATAGATCAAGATGATGGTACATAAAATCATGAAGCACATAGGTGTGGTAATATTATATGTGCATCAACACCTACATTTCTGGCACACCGTCCACAGTACTACACCAACGTGACAATTTCACATACTCTTTTCTGTACCCTCTATTAGACTAGCGGTTATTTTTTATTGCCCATCAATCTGTATTTGTAGGAGACATCATGAATAATTTAGCAATTCACTTCTCTGATGATGGGTGGACAGAAAGGACGAGGGTATTTAGAAAGGTAATGATCCAACTAGAAGTTTACTGTGGCCTCTGCATCCAAATTCTTTGATTTGTAAGGTTTTCCAATAGACTTTGCAGCAACTTTGACTTTATACTTATATAGTAATTTAAGGTTAGTAAGGCTAATTACTGTATAACGTATTTGGTGTTTCAGTTCTGTGTTTTTAAACAAGTAAATCTAGTTTCTGTCAGTAAATAGGAAGATACTTGTTTACAGGTTCAAGTGTGCCATTACTGTATGCAGTCTAGGCAATCCTTTTTAGTTCTCAATGGGGTCTCTTGTTCTTGATACTGGCGGAGGAGCCAGAGGTCAAATGGTAACCTATCATACTATTATAAAGTGTAATTGACATTATAAGTGTAGTATAAGAGGAATCACCCCACCGTTCCCCACTGAACACATTGCGGGCCGGTGGGCTGACCTAAAGGGATGCCACTGGTGAAATATCACTAATTTTGTTTTTATTCACTAACCTGGTGAGACGACAATGATGGTGGTGATGGTGGTGGTGGTGGGGGATTCATTGTTTGGTATCAGACAACCCATGTAAAATGGTATTCCAGCCTGACGCACTCATTTCTTATCCACTGGATAACTGATAAATGCTCTATCATAAGAGGTCTGAATGAGGGGTCCTCACTTAATCGACATAACGTGGGAATCTGGAAATAGGACCATGACTAGGTAAAATTTCAATGGAGAGGTGGTTAAGTATACCTTCTTTCTGCTCCATTTAGAGTCTCTTGGTAATAATGATAGCAGGCAGAAAAAAGCCAAATCATTGTATTGAAGAGATGGTTCTTTTAGAACAATATTTGCGATTTGACTTCAATGCCATTTTGCACTTTAAATTAAGCAAATTGTACTTAGTGAAAGCTATACAGATAAGACACACAGTAGGGTTTTAACTGAAGGTGGTGCAGAGGTAGCAGTCACATGGTTGTCCTTCATTTTGAAAGGACCCAATGGGTCACACAAGTGAATACAAGTACTGTAAAGAATAGGACAGTTGGAAAGCTGTGGTATCAATTGTGCATCAGACCCGGCATCTTAATACTACATCCGTCACAAAGAATACATTATGGAGCAGTTCAAACTCTTTTTTTCATTTAAATGGGACCATCTGCTGTCTACTAAAATTATGTACATGGCACCATTTATTGGTCTTAATAACCCAAAGTCCTACGGGTAACTAACCTCAAATCACATTTTGCACTATTTCAAGGTAAGTACATTTGTCTGGTCTTTTAATCCATTTTTGGTTTTTGCTTGAAACTTATTTCAACACAGGTGGAGCTTCACAAGTCCAAATATTCAGCATTGAGCTTTTTTATGATATGAGACAAACCCATATGGTTCATAATGTTGGATTTCATCAATGCATCTATCAGAAAAAAGAATGGCTGAACAATGTGATAACAGGCCATTACCTGAGAAGTCATTACCACAAGATACAATAAAAAAAGAATAACTAATCTTCCCTGTCATTGATTTAGTCAGATCTACTGAAATATTCAGAAATATGCAACTTAAAGCAACAAACCCCACTGGTGCCGGCCTTTCACCAGACCAGTGGGTATTTGGAAAATGTTTAAGTTTATCTGTGTTCATTATTGTTTTATCAATTTCTTTTATGTGTTCTGCCAAATGTACCATTCCCATTTAGGCTACAGATTGTAGAAGATATAATCTGCACCTCAGGTTACTGCATGTGAACACGCCATGCGAAATTTTCCTAAAAAACATGTAAGCAGCTTCACTGATGTTGATCAAAGTTGCACAATATTAGTTTAAGAACGTGTTTCAGTGATCAATTTTCATGTATTTTTAGTCATGCATGGATTTGGATCTCCGTGTTGGGAAGAAAATAATTCTAAAAGGCACATTTTGATTCTTGAGATGAATAGCAATAACATGCTCCTAAAAAAGGGTGTATTCTTTACATGAACGTAGATAATACAGAACCAGGATTGTCCCTTTCTGTCTGCACTGTTGGTAGAATAAACATCTGTAAGACTTCCTCTGCATGGTCATCTTATCCAATGTGGATATAGAAGGAAACCTTTCCAAGAAGGAACAGAGAAGGTGGGGTATGGTATTTTTGCATAAGCTTTCCTGTATAGATTCACTAGCTCATGATTTTCTCTATATATGGGATATGAAGGCACAAGTCCCATATAGTTTTCCATCATATATGTAAAAGCTTTCTTCAGTGCAAGATAAAGGGTTTAAAGGGGTTATCTAGGAATCAAAAAAGAGAGGTAATTTCTTTTAAACACCGGTTGGACTAAATAAATATATTATATTACACTGGCACTATGGAGTTTACAAAAAGCTGCCCAGTTGTTTATCAAATGGATACCTGCAGAACCATTAATGTACAGAAGAAAAAATCTGAAAAGTAAATGTATACAACAACGCTCAAAATCCTAAATGTGAAATGTAAGAGTAATCACTCCTACATACTCCCACATATTACTACTTATGGGCCACTATACCTATATGTGGGAGTGATTATTGTTACATTTGACATTTAGGATTTTGAGCGCTGTTGTATACATTTACTTTTCAGTTTTTTCTTTTATACACCATTCTCGGTCTGTCTCCAGGTTAGGTGTGGCTCAGTTCCATTAAAGTGAATGGAGCCAAGTTGTAATGCCACACCCAAAGTGAAGACAGACAGGGAGCAGTCTTTGAAAGAAAACAGGTATATTTTCCGATTCCTGGCCACCCCCTTTGATAACACTAACATCATGTCAGGACACTACAGCAACATAGTGGTAATTCTAATGAAATTCAGACCACCATTGCTTTTATTGAAAAAAAAAAAAAAAAAAAAAGAAATCCTCCAACACTGGTTACCACCCCTCTATATTCCATATGAGATTCATATATTCTATATAAGATCTAATTATATATGTAGAAGCCATAGAAAGGCCTAACGGCTGAGGGGGGTCTACCTAGATTAAATAAATTGTACATATTTACCATATATATACTCGAGTATTAGCCGTTCCGAATATAAACCGAGGCCCCTAATTTCACCCCCAAATACCTGGGAAAAGTTATTGACTCGACTATAAGCCTAGGGGAGGAAATACATCATCCCCCCGTCATCATTCCCCCCCTTTCATCATCCAGACCCCCGTCATTAACACCCCTGTCATCATCACCCCTGTCATTATCACCCCGTCATCATCACCCCGTCATTATCACCCTGTCATTATGACCCTCGTCATCATCACCCTGTCATCATCACCCTGTCATTATCACCCTCGTGATCATCCCCCTCGTCATCATCCCCCCCTTCATCATCACTGCCTGTCAATCCCTTCGTCATCATCCAGACCCCTCTTTTGTTTTCTACTCACCACCCCAGTTGTTGCTGGTCCGGGCCATCCATCTTCACCGGGAGGCCCTCTTCTCTGCTCCAGGCCAGCCATGGACTAGTGACGTTGCATTGACGACGACACGCTGGGATGTCCGTGCGCAGCAGATGTCTGTGACGTCCGGGGCATCCCTGCGCATGAACGTCCCTGCACGGTGGCATCAATGCAGCGTCACTAGTTCGGGGCCGGCCCGGAGAAGAGGGCCTCCCGGTGAAGATAGATGGCCGAAGATGGATGGTCTGACCCATCCCCTCACAGCCATGCCAGAAGCTTTTTTTTTTGTTTGTTTTTGTTCACTCGAGTATAAGCCGAGGGGGGCGTTTTCAGCACGAAAAATTGTGCTGAAAAACTCGGCTTATACTTGAGTATATACAGTATTTAATTTAGTTCACTAGGACCCAAGGAATTGTACCTACAACCCTGCTTCTTTTTAAGGGTCATTGATCATACAAAAACATCCTACCTACAAACTATTAAACAGAAAAAATAATAATATATGAAACAGAGTTTATTATATAGAAAAATATGCTTTTATGCTGCAAGTGTACTATTGCTTTAAAGCAGTCTGTGTGCACTAGACCTTAAAAGATTTGATCACCAGCAAACAAAAATATTGTAATAACTTGGTGGTGAATATAAATGTTAACTACTTGCTTGTTTTGTGTTAATGTTCTTGTTTGTTTGCTTGGGGCATCATTTGGAGGAATAATGTTACAATTATTTTGGCTGACACATTGTGGAGCAGGGGAGACTTCATTTCTATTTAACAGTAAATTAATAGATGAGTCAGTGATTATACTCACAGATATGACAGTAAGGACGTAGGTGTCAATACAAATACACATCCAATGCTTCAGCTCTAGAAAAGTTCTCTAGATATAACCATATTATATTTGCTCCATCTATGAGAATTTTAATAATAAAATGCTACAACAGCACAAAAAATCAATTCCTCCCCTACACATTGCATTGTGCCCTACACAAAGCCCCAGAATTAATTACCCCTATTTTTCTGACATGTGAACAGTGTAGGTTACATATACAGCCCAGCAGAAATTGACTTACGCACATACATATTAATGCTTTGATAAAATATTGAAAATTACTTTTCTCAAGGACTAAAGCAATTTGGTTTCTCATTTTATACCTTAGAGTCTTCCTACATCTGCAATTTTTTTTTCTAAGTGATTTGAAAGCTTAATACAGATGGAGGGGTGTAGTGTGATTCCCAGCACTAGGCACTTGTCCAAAGCCACACACAGTACTGTATATTGTAAAACCACTATAATGGGAAAGCAGTGAAGCGTGGCATCTCCTTATTTAACAGGCCTTCCATAATTTAAGACGTTACACACTTTAATCTGATGCTGTGTGTTGTACTGGACATAATAAACAAGGTAGTGGAGGAGTTGGTGGAGTCACAGAAATGCCGGTTTAACATAAACAATGCTCGAGAAACACAAGACGTACTGCATTAAATATTACAGGAAGTGTTACAGGAAGATGAGCAACAAGCTGAGTAACTCCCCGTGGAGAATCGAAGGATGAGACAGCTCTCTAGGAAATGTTCTTTTAAGCACAGAGTCTTATGTTTGGCTACTATAAAAAGTACCTATGCCTATAATTTCCAGGGATAGTGTGTCTCCTAGAGAAGGTCGCCAAACTGGCAAGTGTTATCTTCAAGTCATGCAATGCTTTATGGGAACAGAAATTTACAATAAAAATTCTCCTCACTGCCACCTATTGGAGGTATCATCACTCAAAGTATGACCCTTAAAGAGCTTTGTAACATGACTGGGGATTATCTGCCATGCCAGATGTTGGAAAAGACACAAGAACTTCATAACAGCTGTCTACAGAGAGGTAGCTGTCTCTTCTGGGAGAGATTCTTGCTTGCCATATACATCTTTAGTCATATTTCAAGGCTCTCTAAAGGTTGAACATTGATTTGAAGGTGGCAGTAAGGAGCAACTTTTTTTTCTTATGGAGACCTACTAAATGTTCATTTTAGGGGTTATCGCCCTGGACGATGTCTGAGTGGTGAAACCCTCAAATGATCACAATGAAAGGGCACAAGGGCTTGGCTAAGTGAAGTACCCCTTTGACTCCTGAGAGAGACGTTAAAAAGGTTCAGAGGTAGTTTCAGTGTGTAGACAAAATAGATATAAGCTTCTGACATGTCACATACAGTAGCTCTCCTAGCACTGTTTCTCCTCATGTCACGGGCACAAGTCTTAGTGGCTTTACAGCCAGTTGCTCATATGATGTTATGTGCCTGAACAAATCAATTCTATTGGTTTATCTAAAGGGAACCTGTCTGGTCTCTTATGCAGTACAAACCCTCTTCAGCTGCTTGTAGCAATGGAACACAGCATTCGGACACGGTCTCCATAAAATACCTGTGATGCGGCACTATTGTAAAATCCAGTAGTAAGTCACACTTGATTGACACACTGATTGACGGGCTCTGCATGAAGTTCCCAGCACTTAGTGTGTCAATCAAGCATAGATACTAGGAAGAGGGCCAGGGCAGCGAGACTGCATTAGAAACAGGATAGATAGATAGATAGATGATAAATAGATAGATAGCTAGATGATAGATAGATAGATAGATGATAGATAATGTTTCTGCTAATATCAGTACCATTGCTCAGAAGGTAATCCCTAAACAAATAAGAATCAATTCCCAATAGGAAATAATACATTATCATTTCCCTAAAATCAAAGAACATGTGTATGTAAGCAAAACTTGTTGTTAGATAAGAACCATTCGGCCAATCTATTCTGCCCAATATCCTAAATACTGATGAATAGTCCCTGGCCCTATCTTATATAAAGGATAGCCTTATGCCTATCTCTATCTTATATGAAGGATAGCCTTATGATTATTCCATGTATGCTTAAACTCCTTCACTACTCATCCATGCATCCACTACTCTCTCAGTAAAGTAATACTTCCTGATATTACTGCAGAAACCTTTATATCTCTGATTTAAAACTATGTCCTCTTGTGGTAGTTTTTCTTCTTTTAAATATACTTTCCTTCTTTAGGCTATGTTCACATGGTTGTATTTCTGAGCAGAATCTGCTGGAAAAATTCTGCTTATAAATTCTATAAAATGTACTGCACATTGTGTTGATTGTTACATTTTGTAAAATTCCATGCAGTAAATTGGGCCAGAATCTGTCTGTAGACTGCACAGAAATTTGCCAAAACTGCAGAACATCTGCAGCCAGCTTTGCAGAACAGAATTTGAGCGGTATCACAGAATCTTCGCCATGTAAACATAGCCTTACTGTGTCAATTCTCTTTATGTATTGAAAATATACATAATCCCCTCATATCATATCCCCTCTGTCTCGTCTTTCTTCCAAGCTACACATGTTAAGGTCTAGAGATGAGCGAAGTTACAGTAATTCGATTCGTCACAAACTTCTCAGCTTGGCAGTTTCTGACTTTAGCCTGCATAAATGAGTTCAGCTCTCAGGTGCTCCGGTGGGCTGGAAAAGGTGGATACAGTCCTAGGAAAGAGTCTCCAGCCCACCGGAGCACCTGAAAGCTGAACTCATTTATGCAACTAAAGTCAGCAACTGCCGAGCCGCAATGTTCGTGACAAATCTAATTATGTAAGTTCGCTCATCTCTATTAAGGTCCTTTACCCATTCCTGGTAAGTTTTATCCAGCAACCCATGTATTAGTTTAGTAGTTTTTCTCTAATCTCTCTCTAAATCTATATGCTTCTGGAGATACGATCTCCAGTACTGCACACAATACTTTAAGGCTGGGTTCACATCACGTTTTGTCCCATACGGGACCGCATACGGCAGGAGCAGCTGAAAACTTGCACTCCCGTATGCGGTCCCCTATGTAATTCATTTCAATGAGCTGACCGGAGTTAAACGCTGACTCCGGTCGGCTCATTTTTGCCCCGTATGCGGTTTTCCACCTAGTCGACCACGATTTTAGGTGCGGTGGGAAAACCGCATACGGAGCAAAAATGACACGCTTCTCCAAATCCTTGCCCTAAAAGAGTTTTGAGGATTGCATAAGACATTTCCAAGACAAGTACAAGCAGTTTTTTTTATCAAGTACTGGTGTAGGATGCTTCTTGAACATCTCTGGAGTTCAGAGAAACTTCTAAAATATTACCAGCGTGAGAATGGTTGTGGCCTCAAGGCTCCACTTTTAGATATGCCTGAACAACACTATGTCAGAACTGTATTTAACCTCTTCAGGACACAGGGTGTATGGATACGCCCTGCATTCCGAGTCCTTAAGGACCGAGGGCGTATCCATACGCCCGTGGGAAATCCGGTCCCCAGCGCTAGCCGGTTGGGGACCGGAGCCGGATGCCTGCTGAAATCATTCAGCAGGCACCCTGGCACATCGCCCAGGGGGGTCCTGAGACCCCCCCCCCCATGGCGGTGATCGGAGAAAATCGCATGTCAATTCAGACATGCAATTTTCTCCAATTCCGGGCTGATCGGGTCTCTGGTGACCCGATCACCCGGAATATAGGGCTGATCGGAGTTGTCAGCAACACCCCCGATCAGCCTAAAGGATGGGAGTGAGATCGCAAAGCTGCGATCTACTCCTATCCCCTGCCATTACTCAGAATGGAGTTCTGACCAATGGCAGCGCAGGACAGGGGGTTGCCATGGCAACCCCCCGTTCTGCCCGCCCCTGGATGTCGAGGGGCTCTGGGAAGAAGATGGAGGCCGTACCTGCAGGAGAAGATGCCTGGGGACCTGGGATCTTCGCTGGAGCCTGCAGGATCCTGATCAGGTAGGGAATCGACAGTCGACAGTGGGTGGGGGGGGGGGATTGGAAGTGAAAGTAAATCGATCTTTACTGTGGCAACCACTAGGGGGCCAAACTGCAACTCCCAGCATGCCCAGAGAGCCAAAGGCTGTCTGGGCATGCTGGGAGTTGTAGTTTTGCAACATCTGGAGGGTCACAGTTTGGAGACCACTGTTACAGTGATGCCCAAACAGTAGCCCTCCAGATGTTGTTAAACTACAACTCTCAGCATTCCTCGACTGCCCAGGCATGCTGGGAGTTGTAGTTCTGTAACATCTGTCCCTTCAGATTTAGCAATTTTCATGACATTTTTGAAAATTGCTGCTCTACATTGAAGCCCTCTAATTTTTTCAAAAAGCAAAAGTATGTCCATTTTATGATGCCAACATAAAGTGGACATATTGTATTTGTGAAGAAAAATAAAATTTATTTGGAATATCCATTTCCCTTACAATTAGAGAGCTTCAAAGTTAGAAAAATGCAAAATTTTCAAAATTTTCATGAAATTTGGGGATTTTTCACCAAAAAAGGATGCAATTAATTTACCACCAAAATAAAGTTGAATATGTCACGAAAAAACAATCTCAGAATCAGAATATTCGGTAAAAGCGTTTTCGCGTTATTAATTTGTAAAGTGACGGTGGTCAGAATTGCGAAAAAGGGCTCAGTCCTTAAGGTGAAAAAGGGCTGCGTCCTTAAGGGGTTAAATTAATATTGAACATTAAAGTAGTTGTCCAGGATTCAAGAAAAAATATTTGTTGTCTATGGTAGTGCAGCTCAGACTTGTTTACTTTGATGGAACGAAGCTGCAGGACGAAATATAACCCACGGACAGGTGTGGCACTGTATTTGCAACATAACAAGCAGCATTCTTCTCATCTTAATAGGATAGTTAGAATGTAAGACCCAAGTTGATAAGCTCCTCACAAGTATACTACAATATGTGGTCTTCTGAGACCAATTGAAGAGCATCATCACCTTTAGTACAGCAGAGGAATCAAATGGCTTGGAATCCCAGTGCATTTATCTTCAGAACGCCATTTAGATGATTTATGCAGCCTTTGGCACAACATACATCCTTTTCCAATCATTATGATTTCCCATTCGCTTTAAATGTTGTTTAAATGCTGGATTATAATGTAAAAGGCTGGCAGACTCTTACTATCAGAATCTTCCATCACGGATGGCTCATTATAGTTTCAAAGCACCAAAACCTCCACTGTGCCCTTCTTGGCATGGTTCCTGGACAGAGCCTGCTTCCTGCACATGCTGCTGAACCTAGCAAACTGTCCTAGCTTCAGCTATGAATTTGTAATAATGCTTCTATTTTTAATGGGCATGACACCCCACCTTGCTGATCGTGGTACTTCTCCAGTTCATTTCCGCAAAAAGACGTAATGGGTGCTTAGAAGAAGGAGATATAATTGAAGAGAAGCAGGTGCTTAAATAAACCATCTACTACCGAATAGACCATAGCACCACGTTTAGCTGATTTTGCTTACTTAGCTGCTTGCTATAAAAGAATGAAAATAGGATCTCTAACGTGACTGAATTCGACTTCTGCTCTTAGAAAATAAATTGTATATAGTAACTTAATGGAACACTAAACTTATAGGCCACTGGCTATAGAATGGACTCTATTGTTTCCTATTTTCAGACATTTTGACAGTCAAAATCCACTCAACACACACTATTTGTAGGGTTATCACACGCCATATAAATGACCATGGCTGTGTGGCTCATGGTAATAACAGGCAATAGAGCCATAAGATATCAATAAATAGTTCTCTTTGGAAGTCTCCATTAATTACAGTTAGAAGGGAGACCTGGGGTTAATTGAGCACTGAATGTGGTGGACCAGTGGCCCATGTCTTGTTGTTAGGCTTTAAATGGTATTAACTTCTGAATAAACAAATCTGTTGAATTGAGATGTCAGATTTTCAAAGTCATACCTAGGGATGAATGAATCAAATCTGATTCATCTAATTTTGTTACGAATTTCAGGAAAAATTTGATTTCAACTAATGCGAATATGGCCACGATTCGATCGCGTGAATCGCCTAATTAAACTCCATTTAGTGTGGTCCAGGCTCCAGGGGCTGGGAATCTAAAATGGCGGATCCATATGTGAGGACATGGGGCAAGGAATCCTGAAAGGCGGGAACAAGGGTCGGCGGGATGACCCTAAATTACACGCAGAATATCAGCAGCCAGCCACCCCTGTGATGTCACAGCCCTAGATAATCGGCAGCCATCTTGCGGCCAGTTACTTCAGCCTTTTATTGCAGAGAGAGAGAGAGGGACAGACAGCAGTGTGTGGCACAGAAAAGCATTTTTACAGACACGATTCACCTCCCAGTCACATCAGAGTTCTATTGCAGAGAGAGAGAGGGACAGAGGGCAGTGTGTTTTTTACAGCAGCGATTCACCTCAAGCCCAAATCCAGCCTAGAAGCACTGATAGGGAAGGGAGGGAGATTGAGAAAGAAAGTGTAATTTTGGGTGTAGTACTTAACGACTATGTGCTCCAGCACTGGTGTGTACAACAACTGAAAAGCTAATAGTAGCCAGCCAGTTAGGGTGAGCAGAGCACTAAAAGCATATTGTCCTCTATTAGGTGTAACCTGTGCGTCCATCTAAGTGGTGTACCATTTTGTTCCAGTTAAAGTCTTAAGGGCCTAGATACTGTGAAAGGCCAGCCAAAAGTACACGCCTGCTGGTGTTGTAGACAAATACTTTTTTAACTCCTTCCCGACCCATGACAAACATGTACGTCATGGGTTGGCTCCCATTCTATAATGCGGGGCCACTGCGCGGCCCCGTGTCATAGCGGATCGGGCCCAGCACCTAGCAACAGCTGAGACCCATGGCCAAGAGCGCGGCACTGATCACTGGGCTGCGCGCTATTAACCCTTTAGATGCGGCATTCAAAGTTGATTGCCACGTCTATAGTAAAAATTAATAAATGCCGGTTAGCTCAGGGGGCTGTTCGGGATCACCGCGGTGCATTCATAGCATCCCGAACAGCTGTAGGACACGAGGAGGGTCCCCTTACCTGCCTCCTGGTGTCCGATCACCGAATGATTGCTCAGAGCCCGAGATCCAGGCATGAGCTGTCAAGCGGCAGAATCATCCTATGGGATAACAATGCTCAATGTAAAAGATCAGAGTGTGCAGTGTTATAGCCCTCCATGGGAGCTATAGCATTGTAAAAAAGTGGGAAAAAAAAGTTAATAAAGATCATTTAACCCCTTCCCTAATAAAAGTAAGAATCACACCCTTTTCCCATTTAAAAAAAAAAACTGTGTAAAAAAATAAATATATGTGATATCCCCGCGTGCGAAAATGTCTGAATTATAAAAATATATAATTAATTAAACTGCATGGCTAATTTCCTACGCGCAAAAAGATTCCAAAGTCCAAAATAGCTTATTTTGTGTCACTTTTTATACAATGAAAAAATGAATAAAAAGCGATCAAAAAGTTTGATCAGTACAAAAATAGTATCGCTAAAAACCTCAGATCACGGCGCAAAAAATTTGCCTTCATCCCGCCAGGTACGCGGAAAAATAAAAAAGTTATAGGGGTCAGAAAATGACAATTTTAAACGTATTAATTTTCCTGCATGTAGTTATGAGTAGGGTATCATTTTAATTGTATGGACCTACAGGATAAAGGGAGGGTGTCATTTTTACTGAAAAATTTACTACGTAGAAACGGAAGCCCCCAAAAGTTACAAAATTGTGTTTTTCTTCAATTTTGTCGCACAATGATTCTTTTTCCGTTTCACCGTAGATTTTTGGGTAAAATGACTGATGTCTTCACAAAGTAGAATTGGTGGCGCAAAAAATAAGCCATCATATGGATTTTAGGAGCAAAATTGAAAGGGTTATGGTCTTTTAAAAGTAAGGAGGAAAAAACAAAAGTGCAAAAACGGAAAAAATCCGCGTCATGAAGGGGTTTGGCGTACTGGAGCGCATTGTCCTCCCCTCATAAGTGCATACCACATACGTACATCTAATTGTTGTACCATTTTTTCCTGTTAAAGTCTTAAGGGCCTAGATACTGTGAAAGACCAGCCAAAAGTACACACCTGCTGGTGTTGTAGACAAATACTGTTTTAACCGTAGTGGAGATTATTGTACTCCCCTCATATACGGACTAAGTATGTCAGGCAGAGAAGTGCCAGGACGTGCACAGAGGAGTGGCAGAGGCCTAAATTCATCAGACAGAGGTTGTTGCAGACTAGGGGCGAGTGGCAGCAGGAGTAGCAGTGAGGGGCCTGAGCTTCCGGTATCAGCTAGCGGTCGTGTCTCGACCAGCAACTCATCTGCCATCATTGATTGGTTAACACGGTCATCCACTTCATCACAAGTGACATCTGATACCCCCAATCAACAGTAGGTGGGTTCCTCAGACACAACCCTCAGTTGGCATGGCCTGGGAGCAATCCCTATCATCCCATTGCCTCTGTCCTATGCTGTTCCCTCCCCCACAGAAGTATCTTATGCTGTGGGTTCAGCTCCACTATTTAGTGAGGACGATCTAATAGAGGACAGTCAGCAACTACTGCCCAGTGAAGAAGTGGAGGAGACATCCGCCGCTTCCTCCACTAGGTGGGCAAGTACAGGGTGGGCCATTTAACTGGATACACCTTAATAAAATGGAAATGGTTGGTGATATTAGCTTCCTGTTTGTGGCACATTAGTATATGTGAGGGGGAAACTTTTCAAGATGGGTGGTGACCATGGCGGCCACTTTGAAGTCGGACATTTTGAATCCAACTTTTGTTTTTTCAATAGGAAGAGGGTCATTTGACACATCAAACTTATTGGGAATTTCACAAGAAAAACAATGATGTGCTTGGTTTTAACGTGACTTTATTTTTTCATGAGTTATTTACAAGTTTCTTACCACTTATAAAATGTGTTCAATGTGCTGCCCATTGTGTTGGATTGTCAATGCAACCCTCTTCTCCCACTCTTCACACACTGATAGCAACACCGCAGGAGAAATGCTAGCACAGGCTTCCAGTATCCGTAGTTTCAGGTGCTGCACATTTCGTATCTTCACAGCATAGACAATTGCCTTCAGATGACCCCAAAGATAAAAGTCTAAAGGGGTCAGATCGGGAGACCTTGGGGGCCATTCAACTGGCCCACCATGACCAATCCACTTTCCAGGAAACTGTTCATCTAGGAATGCTCGGACCTGACACCCATAATGTGGTGGTGCACCATCTTGCTGGAAAAACTCAGGGAACGTGCCAGCTTCAGTGCAGAAAGAGGGAAACACATCATCATGTAGCAATTTCCGCACTATCTTTGTACCCCATATACCACACCATACCATACATTTTTGTGTTCCAACAGTCTTGGAGGAATCTATCCAATGTGGGTTAGTGTCAGACCAATAGCGGTGGTTTTGTTTGTTAATTTCACCATTCACATAAAAGTTTGCCTCATCACTGAACAAAATATTCTGCGTAAACTGAGCATCCTGTTCCAATTCTTGCTTTGCCCATTCTGCAGCACCTGAAACTACGGATACTGGAAGCCTGTGCTAGCATTTCTCCTGCGGTGTATATAGTAGTATATAGCAGTGTATACGGATACTGGAAGCCTGTGCTAGCATTTCTCCTGCGGTGTTGCTATCAGTGTGTGAAGAGTGAGAGAAGAGGGTTGCATTGACAATTCAACACAATGGGCAGCACATTGAACACATTTTATAAGTGGTCAGAAACTTGTAAATAACTCATGAAAGAATAAAGTTACGTTAAAACCAAGCATATCATTGTTTTTCTTGTGAAATTCCCAATAAGCTTGATGTGTCACATGACCCTCTTCCTACTCAAAAAGTAAAAGTTGGATTCAAAATGTCCGACTTCAAAATGGCCGCCATGGTCACCACCCATGTTGAAAAGTTTCCCCCCTCAAATATACTAATGTGCCACAAACAGGAAGCTAAGATCACCAACCATTCCCATTTTATTAAGGTTTATCCATATAAATGGCCCACCCTGTACATTGTGGGAAATACTGTACAAATAAGATCAAATGTCACTTATGCTATATAAATCATATGTTCACCATGATGAAGAGATGAACCACAGATAACTGTTACTGAACACTCTGCTGCATTATGGTAGTAGGCTACTTTTCTGGATTTTTCAAGCTGCAGTTTGTTCAAATGTGGAGAAGGATATTTGAGTAGCGGTATGTATTGTGGAGAAAAAGGCCCTTCTACTGTTGTGCATCCTTGGACATTAACAGTTATGGGCTCAAAGCAAAAATAGAAATGTCCCCCATTGCTGCTGGTTCATGTCAGCTCCATTCCTGGGGCAGGATGTCCTAATACTTGTCTTACTCCTTCGTTGCGAAGACATTGACAGCCTGACCCTCTGGCTTTCCCACTTTCAGCCTTTTGCCAACATTTCTTTGATTGTAGAAAGGGTGTCCTATATTGGTTCATAAAATCCATACTAAAGAAAAATATAGGAAGTCTTGGCTTGACAGTCATTATAAGACTGATTCAAATGAACCGTCTCAACGATGTATGAACCCTTTGCAACTACCTAAAAAAAAACAGCTTCTCCTCATCTTCTGTGACCATTCCCAGTCGGGTCTTGTATTGACAGTATATATTTTGACTGGTCAAGACATGAAATCTATTCTGGTTTTATATGATGACTCCCTCAATCTTCCAGGAACTCAAAACTTGGTGAACACAGCAGTTCTGGTGAAATTGTAGCAAAACTGTGGCACTTTGTGGTTACTGTTGCAGTTAACTCCAATTAGCCCGCACCATGTGATTAGACCCAAAAAGCTATTGAAATATTATACAGGTGCTATGTGAAACTCACTAAATAATTTCTTATTTTAGATATTAAATAATCCACTTAAGCCAAATATTGTATATTTAAAATTATTATTCACATTAGAATGACCACAACTGCTGCAGATCTGTAAAAAAGTGGGTTACTAAGAGTTAATATTGTATCTGATTGGAAGAAGCCGTGTGCTGCTGAAAACACTTGGCACTGTCATTTTGCACTGCAACATACAACAGCCAGACTCCCATGGCTGCTATGGTTTTCAGCTTAAAACAATAATTTTTTCGTTTTTGTCTGTGACGTGTGACACATAGTTTAAGATGAAGGGTGGTTGGGCAGCCATGAGCCTCTTGGGGCCTTAGGTCCTGGGCAGCAGCATAAACATGCTATTATCTGCCCCTGTACAGGGTTTATCCTGGGGAATCAGTTCATTAACCTATGACGCAGAGAAACCCCCTTTTTACTATTCACAACAACTAATAAACGATTACACACCCTTACAATTAGTAAACACCCTAAACTTAGTGATATTGGACACTACATTGGTCTTCTGTGGCTTGTAAGAAATCATTTCTCCAAAGGTCTTTTGATTCTAATTTATTTAACACGTCTTCTGTGACTTCATGTACTATTCATTGTCCTTATGGCTCTGGGACACTTATGATTAACAGAACACACAAAAGTATGCCTTTGAGCGTTTAACCTATGGAGAAAGCTTCTCAGCTTTCTTATGTGAGGGGAACTGCTATTTCATCTCTCAAAGTTATTGTTGTTGAAGTTTGATAGGACATTAGTGTACTCAAAAGCAAGAGTTATTCAGGCCTGGTAATTGTTTTTCTGAGGCAGTATTGGCTGTGCCAAATTCTCCCAAAAATAAAAAAAATAAAAAAAAAGACCAAAACAAACACACAATAAATATGTCATAGGTACAATTGTGTCACCTTCTAATTATTTTTGAGCTGATGTTTAAAGATTGAAAGGCTATGAAGAATGTTGATATAAAAAAAAAACATTCCAGGATATTCAGTTTGCAACCTGCTCCTAGTTTCAAAGTTTTCCCGAGTTGTGTGCTTCTCCCAGTAAGATATGCTGGATGTCAAATATGAGGCTTCAGAATGTGACTGTCTTCACTAGCTCTCAGTGCTACTTTTTTCCTAGAGCTGGAGAGGACCTCCTTTCCTTTTGGTGATGTATACTGATGCTAAGGGTTGTGTGATTTTCCCCTCCTTCTGGGTTCTCTCCACTCTCTGTAAACTTATACATAGCTTGTAGGATTCCCCTTCTCCCTGAAAACTGCCTTATGTGTAATTTCCTCACTATCCACACTTTGAGCCGTGGTGTATAAGGTCTGCCCTCCCTGCTAATAGAGATGGTAGGGGGAGAGAAAAGAAAGTAGATGAGATAAGATCAGTTTGATTAGAAGCAACCTACCAGCTATTTACAGGATGCATATTGAAGGAGGTAGAAAGGCTCCCAGTGCAACTTAGTCATATGATGGCCATACTAGAATGATAGGATTACTAGTCAGTATGAACTATCTTGCAACTACAAATTTTCACACTATTAAGTCCTTGATAGGTCCCTAAATGTATATAACTGTATCAGGTTACATAGCAGAACTGCTAGTTAAGCAAATGTTCAGCTATTAAAACAAACCTGTGCTACAGTACCTGTGTCGTTGTGTAAGTGGTAGGCGTCTAGCAAGTTAATGATTCTTTGTTCTAGTGTGTGGGTTCATTTCTATAGAAATTACAGTGTGCCTAACATTGGATTCTACATTATTTTCTCTAATATTTCAATAAACATAAGCTTCTAAATAACAATAATGTCGCAATACAGAAGTCAGATAGACACCAATCACAGTTGACTTATATCTAACACTTTTTTATGAGGTATGCAGCAGATATTGATACGCAGCAGCAAAATATGGCACAGCAAAATATGGCACGTATAGAGGAACCACTAAAAACTGCATCCACTCCCAGAGATTACCTATTCTACTCAGCATGGGTACTCTGTTATGTAAGCTGAAACGCACTCTTTATTCTGGCACCTGCCATTTTGGAGAAGCTCTAAACTCATCTAGTCAGCATAGTTTAACCCCTACAGGACCCATGACGTAACGGTACGTCCCGACACCCTGGGTCTTAAGGACCAGGGACGTACATTTACGTCATGGGCAGTTTTAGTCCCCGCCGTGCGCCGGGCAGGGATCGGAGCGGGATGCCTGCTGAAATTATTCAGCAGGCATCCCGTGCAAATGCCCAGGGGGGTCATCAGACCCCCCCATGTCGGCGATCGCGGCAAATCCCAAGTGAATTCACACTTGCGATTTGCGCGATTCCGGGTCATTACGGGTCTATAGTGACCCGGTGACCCGGAATGTAAGGGGGATCGCGGGTGTCTAAGACACCCACGATCCCCCTGAAGCGATAGGAGTGAGGTGGCACGGGTGCCACCCCTCCTATCCCTGCTATTGGTGGTCTAGAAGCGACCACCAATAGCAGATCGGGGGCGGGGGGTTTACTTTCGTTTTCCCCGTCCTGCCCTCCCACAATAGGCAGGGCAGGACAGGGAAATGACGGGGACCGGCGCCGAAGATCCACTTACCGATCCGGGCGGGCGTCGGAGGCTGCAGGCGACGGAGATCGGCGGGCGGCGATGACGTGCGGCTGGATCCGACGGAAGCCGATGAGTTGCCTAGCAACATCTGGAGGGTACAGTTTGAGACCATTATACAGTGGTCTCTAACTGTAGCCCTCCAGATGTTGCAAAACTACAACTCCCAGCATGCCCAGACAGCTGTTTGGGCATGCTGGAATATGTAGTTTTGCAACAGCTGGAGGGCTACAGTTTGAGACCACTATATAGTGATCCCTAAACTGTAGCCCTCCAGATCTTGCAAAACTACAACTCCTAGCATGCTCAAACAACTGTTTGCTGTCAGAGCATGCTGGGAATTGTAGTTTTGCAACAGCTGGAGGACCACAGTTTGGAGATCACTTTGCAGTAGTCTCTAAAACTGTAGCCCTCCAGATGCAAACTGCAAATCCCAGCATGTCCAAACAGCAATCAGCTGTCTCGGCATGCTGGGAGTTGTAGTTGCGTACCTCCAGCTATTGCATAACTACATCTCCCAGCATGCCCTTCGGCAATCAGTACATGCTGGGAGTTGTAGTTTTGCAACAGCTGGAGGCACACTTGTTAGAAAATACTGAGTTAGGTAACAGAACCTAACTGAAGGTTTTCCAACCAGTGTGCCTACAGCTGTTGCAAAAGTACAACTCCCAGCATGCACGGTCTGTCAGTACATGCTGGGAGTTGTAGTTTTGAAACAGCTGGAGGTTTGCCCCCCCCCCCCCCCCCCCCATGTGAACGTACAGGGTACATTCACACGGGCAGGCTTACAGTAAGTTTCCTGCTTCAAGTTTGGGCTGCGGCAAATTTTTCGCCGTAGCTCAAACTTCTAGCGAGAAACTCACCGTAACCAGCCAGTGCGAATGTACCCTAAAAACACTACACTACACTACACTAACACATAATAAAGGGTAAAACACTACATATACACCCCTTACACTGTCCCCCTAATAAAAATGAAAAACGTATTGTATGGCAGTGTTTCCAAAAGGAGCCTCCAGCTGTTGCAAAACAACAACTCCCAGCATTTCCGGACAGCCACTGACTGTCCAGGCATGCTGGGAATTTAGCAACAGCTGGAGGCACCCTGTTTGGGAATCACTGGCATAGAATACCCCTATGTCCACCCCTGTGCAATCCCTAATTTAGTCCTCAAATGCGCATGGCGCTCTCTCACTTTGGAGCCCTGTCGTATTTCAAGGAAACAGTTTAGGGCCACATATGGGGTATCTCCGTACTCGTGAGAAATTGCACTACTAATTTTGGGGGGCTTTTTCTACTTTTACCCCTTAGCAAAAGGAAAAGTTGGGGCTACACCAGCTTGTTAGTGTAAAAAAAAAAAAATTACACTAACATGCCGGTGTTGCCCTTTACTTTTTATTTTCACAAGCGTTAAAAGGAAAAAAAGACCCCCAAAATTTGTAACACAATTTCTCCTGAGTATAGAAATACCCCATATGTGGGTGTAAAATGCTCTGTGGGCGCACAACAAGGCTCAGGAGTGAGAGCGCACCATGTACATTTGAGGTCTAAATTGGTGATTTGCACAGGGGTGGCTGATTTTACAGCGGTTCTGACATAAACCCCCCCAAAAAAATACCCACATGTGACCCCATTTTGGAAACTACACCCCTCACGGAATGTAATAAGGGGTACAGTGAGCATTTACGCCCCACAGGTGTCTGACAGATTTTTGGAACAGTGGTCCGTGAAAATGAAAAATGTTATTTTTCATTTGCACAGCCCACTGTTCCAAAGATCTGTCAAACGCCAGTGGGGTGTAAATACTCACTGCACCCCTTATTAAATTCTGTGATGGGTGTAGTTTCCAAAATAGGGTCACATGTGGGGGGTTCCACTGTTCTGGCACCACGGGGGGCTTTGTAAACGCACATGGCCCCTGACTTCCATTCCAAACAATTTTTTTCCCAAAAGCTCAATGGCGCTCCTTCTCTTCTGAGCATTGTAGTGCGCCAGCAGAGCACTTGACGTCCACACATGGGGTATTTCCATACTCAGAAGAGATGGTGTTACAAATTTTGGGGGGTCTTTTCTGCTATTAACCCTTGCAAAAATGTGAAATTTTGGGGGAAACACATTTTAGTGAAATTTTTTTTTATTTTTTTATATATGCAAAAGTCGTGAAACCCCTGTGGGGTATTAAGGCTCGCTTTATTCCTTGTTACGTTCCTCAAGGGGTCTAGTTTCCAAAATGGTATGCCATGTGAGGGTTTTTTGCTGTTCTGGCACCATAGGGGCTTCCTAAATGCAACATGCCCCCCAAAAACCATTTCAGAAAAACGTACTCTCCAAAATCCCCTTGTCGCTCCTTCGCTTCTGAGCCCTCTACTGCGCCCGCCGAACAATTTACATAGACATATGAGGTATGTCCTTACTCGAGAGAAATTGGGCTACAAAAACAAGTATACATTTTCTCCTTTTACCCCTTGTAAAAATAAAAAAATTGGGTCTACAAGAACATGCGAGTGTAAAAAATGAAGATTGTGAATTTTCTCCTTCACTTTGCTGCTATTCCTGTGAAACACCTAAAGGGTTAAAACGCTGACTGAATGTCATTTTGGATACTTTGAGGGGTGCAATTTTTATAATGGGGTCATTTGTGGGGTATTTCTAATGAGAAGACCCTTCAAATCCACTTCAAACCTGAACTGGTCCCTGAAAAATAGTGAGTTTGAAAATTTTGTGAAAAATTGGAAAATTGCTGCTGAACTTTGAAGCCCTCTGGTGTCTTCCAAAAGTAAAAACACGTCAATTTTATGATGCAAACATAAAGTAGACATATTGTATATGTGAATCAAATTTTTTTTTATTTGGAATATCCATTTTCCTTACAAGCAGAGAGCTTCAAAGTTAGAAAAATGCAAATTTTTCAAATTTTTCATAAAATTTTGGGATTTTTCACCAAGAAAGGATGCAAGTTACCATAAAATTTTACTGCTATGTTAAAGTAGAATATGTCACGAAAAAACAATCTTGGAATCAGAATAACTAAAAGCATCCCAGAGTTATTAATGTTTAAATTGACAGTGGTCAGATGTGCAAAAAACGCTCTGGTCCTGAGGTGTAAAATGGCCTGGTCCTTAAGGGGTTAAAGTGGTACTCCACCCCTAGACATTTTATCCCCTATCCAAAGTATAGGGGATAAGATGTCAGATCGCCGGGGTCCTGCTTGGGGGTGACCCCCGGGTTCGCCGCTGTGACACCCCGCTTTCATTACTGCACAGAGCGAGTTCGCTCTGTGCATAATGACGGGCGATACAGGGGACGGAGCAGCGTGACATCATGGCTCCACCCCTCGTGACATCACGGCCCTCTTAATGCAAGTCTATGGCAGGGAACGTGACGACCGCCACGCCCCCTCCCATAGACTTGTATTGAGGGGGGTGGGCTGTGACATCACGAGGGGTGGAGCCGTGACGTAACGATGCTCCGGGCCCCTGTCTTGCCCGTCATTATGCGCAGAGCAAAGTCGCTCTGTGCAGTAATTATAGCGGGGTGCCGCAGCGGCGATCCCAGGGGTCCCCAGCCACGGGACCCTGGTGATCTGACATCTTATCCCCTATCCTTTGGATAGGGGATGAGATGTCTAGGGGCGGAGTACCCCTTTAACCCTTATCGAAGTCACTCAGAAAACTACGCTTGCCATTTTTTCTGCTTCCAACACACCAACTTCAACATCTGACTGATCACTTGATGTCTGATCCATAATGGACAGACAACATTATCATAGATAATGAATGTAATTTACCTCATTCGACAGGGGTTTTACTTTATGGATGCTTTATGAATAATACTAACAGATACTTTTAAAATGCTCAGAGGTGAAAGTAGAGGGAAGAAAGTATTGCATGACTGCAGGATCAGACTACTGTGCGGGTAGCACATCAAACTGTTAGAGCATGTTTGCATAGTTGTCATGAAGATCAGTAGGATCAATGGTTAGGGCATACACTAAGGAAAATGACAAGGAATATTTCCTCGCAAAAATGTTTTTGCTAAACTGCAGCACAATTGAGTACTTATTTGGTGCTGAATTTGGCAGAGATTTTTGAGCAAAAATGCTAATTCTCATTGACTTTATGGGATTTCGTTGACATGTAAATTCTTCTGGCAGAATTTGGATCAACATAGCAAATTTCCAACAGAAATTACTCTTTGTGAACAAAATAGTGAAAATCTCATTGAACTGGGGGGTTTATACTAGGTAGATTTTGTGGTGATTTTCAGACAGACTCCGCCTTAAAATCAATGTGAAGTTTATCTATGGGAAGTCTTCACCTTTGGAGTACTCCCACCATGTTTTTTAACCTCCCACTTTGTACTGCATATGTTTGTATAAAGCAGAAGTCTGAAGTCTATAGATGGAGAGTGTTGCATCTTTGTCTTCTTTGGAAAACCTTGTGTGCTGGATGTTGTCGTTCCAAACCTGACAAACCTGGGCAACCTTGTGATGAAAACCTCTCCCACATCAGAATTGAGATAGCTTGCCTAGCAGTGCCAGACCTGTCTCATTTACACTACTGGAGATTATATTATTTGCATCCTATGACTGCTGTAAATGGTTGCCATCCAGAGACTTCCTGGATAGAAGAGCATGAAAAATAGGCAAGCACTATACAAAAGGCCACATTTACTTGTTACGGGTACAAGGGCAGGCTAGGTACCTATTCCAACTATGATGCAGATCAGCCACAATGCTATATAAGGGGGGGGGGGGTCGCACAGGTGCAAAATACTGATGTCCAATTTTTACTGTGTTTTTTCTATAATGTTAGTGTAGGGATTTGCAAGAGACTGAGGAAACTTGACGTGGGTTGTCAGCTTGTGTATTTGTGCCAAAATATCAAATAAAAAGTATTTTTGGTCATATGGAATATGGTACAATGGTATATATTTTTTAAGATGTGGTCTGGCCTTGTGATGCTGGAGGAGCCCAGGGTTCCAGTGCTTTGTGGGGTGCACATATAAGATGATCGAATAGTATGGGTGTCACTAATAGGATGAAAGCCAACATGGTACACTACATGCTATCATGTAACTGTTACCCTGTATATATTGCCTTATCTTTTCGCAACTATAACACTAAACAGCTACCCCCCTCTTGAATAGAAGGTGTGTGAGTGGTTGTTCAACAGTATTTTACCACCCCGTATCTAGCATTATGGCTGATCTGCATCATAATATGAATAGGAGCCTAGCCTGCCCTTGTACCAGTAACCAGTAGGTGTGACTTATTTTCTGGGATTTTATTGAGTGACTCATGTCCCATTTTGGGGGGATTTTTTTTCTAGGTTATTATATTTAATATGTTCTTATTTGTCAAATTATTGCTTCTATTCACAATTAATAGTAAGTTCAGGTTGAGCTACCATTACATATATAGTGGGTGGACAAGAGAAAATGAAAAGCTCTGTACTATAAGCAGACAAGAATAATGCATGTCTTCAGATAAATGAATGAGGATTGTAAAATTGATCTAAAAGAAAAAGCAATATCTTGCCTGTGTCACACTGAATACAGAAGCCATGGCATTGATTGTATGTCCAATACATCACTTCTGGACTCACTCACTCAAGCTGATTACGTTATGGAGGACCTGTAGAACTTACATATTGTTACGCCGAGCGCTCCGGGTCCCCGCTCCTCCCCGGAGCGCTCGCTACACTCTCGCTCCCGCAGCGCCCCGGTCAGATCCACTGACTGGGTGCGCTGCGATTCCGCCTCCAGCCGGGATGCGATTCGCGATGCGGGTGGCGCCCGCTCGCGATGCGCACCCCGGCTCCCGTACCTGACTCGCTCTCCGTCGGTCCTGTCCCGGCGCGCGCGGCCCCGCTCCCTAGGGCGCGCGCGCGCCGGGTCTCTGCGATTTAAAGGGCCACTGCGCCGCTGATTGGCGCAGTGGTTCTAATCAGTGTGTTCACCTGTGCACTCCCTATGTATACCTCACTTCCCCTGCACTCCCTCGCCGGATCTTGTTGCCATTGTGCCAGTGAAAGCGTTCCCTTGTATGTTCCTAGCCTGTGTTCCAGACCTCCTGCCGTTGCCCCTGACTACGATCCTTGCTGCCTGCCCCGACCTTCTGCTACGTCCGACCTTGCTTCTGTCTACTCCCTTGTACCGCGCCTATCTTCAGCAGTCAGAGAGGTTGAGCCGTTGCTAGTGGATACGACCTGGTCACTACCGCCGCAGCAAGACCATCCCGCTTTGCGGCGGGCTCTGGTGAATACCAGTAGTGACTTAGAACCGGTCCACTAGCACGGTCCACGCCAATCCCTCTCTGGCACAGAGGATCCACCTCCTGCCAGCCGGCATCGTGACAGTAGATCCGGCCATGGATCCCGCTGAAGTTCCTCTGCCAGTTGTCGCCGACCTCACCACGGTGGTCGCCCAGCAGTCACAACAGATAGCGCAACAAGGCCACCAGCTGTCTCAACTGACCGTGATGCTACAGCAGCTACTACCACAGCTTCAGCAATCATCTCCTCCGCCAGCTCCTGCACCTCCTCCGCAGCGAGTGGCCGCCTCAGGCCTACGACTATCCTTGCCGGATAAATTTGATGGGGACTCTAAGTTTTGCCGTGGCTTTCTTTCACAATGTTCCCTGCACTTGGAGATGATGTCGGACCAGTTTCCTACTGAAAGGTCTAAGGTGGCTTTCGTAGTCAGCCTTCTGTCTGGAAAAGCTCTGTCATGGGCCACACCGCTCTGGGACCGCATTGACCCCGTCACTGCCTCTGTACACTCCTTCTTCTCGGAAATTCGAAGTGTCTTTGAGGAACCTGCCCGAGCCTCTTCTGCTGAGACTGCCCTGCTGAACCTGGTCCAGGGTAATTCTTCCGTTGGCGAGTACGCCGTGCAATTCCGTACTCTTGCTTCAGAACTTTCCTGGAATAATGAGGCCCTCTGCGCGACCTTTAAAAAAGGCCTTTTCAGCAACATTAAAGATGTTCTGGCCGCACGAGAAATTCCTGCTAACCTACATGAACTTATTCATCTAGCCACTCGCATTGACATGCGTTTTTCCGAAAGGCGTCGGGAGCTCCGCCAGGATATGGACTTTGTTCGCACGAGGCGTTATTTCTCCCCGGCTCCTCTCTCCTCTGGTCCTCTGCAATCCGTTCCTGTGCCTCCCGCCGTGGAGGCTATGCAAGTTGACCGGTCTCGCCTGACACCTCAAGAGAGGACACGACGCCGCATGGAGAATCTCTGCCTGTACTGTGCCGATACCGAACACTTCCTGAAGGATTGTCCTATCCGTCCTCCCCGCCTGGAAAGACGTACGCTGACTCCGCACAGAGGTGAAACAGTCCTTGATGTCAACTCTGCTTCTCCACGTCTTACTGTGCCTGTGCGGATATCTGCCTCTACCTTCTCCTTCTCCACTAAGGCCTTCTTGGACTCCGGATCTGCAGGAAACTTTATTTTGGCCTCTCTCATCAACAGGTTCAACATCCCAGTTACCAGTCTCGCCAGACCTCTCTACATCAATTGCGTTAACAATGAAAGATTGGACTGTGCCGTGCGTTACCGCACGGAACCCCTCCTAATGTGCATCGGACCTCACCACGAAAAAATTGAGTTTTTGGTCCTCTCCAATTGCACTTCCGAAATTCTCCTTGGACTACCCTGGCTTCAACACCATTCCCCAACCCTGGATTGGTCCACAGGGGAGATCAAGAGTTGGGGTCCCTCTTGTTTCAAGGACTGCCTTAAACCGGTTACCAGTACTCCTTGCCGTGACCCTGTGGCTCCCCCTGTAACCGGTCTCCCTAAGGCCTATATGGACTTTGCGAATGTTTTTTGCAAAAAACAAGCTGAGACTCTACCTCCTCACAGGCCTTATGACTGTCCTATTGACCTCCTCCCGGGCACTACTCCACCCCGGGGCAGAATTTATCCTCTCTCTGCCCCAGAGACTCTTGCTATGTCTAAGTACATCCAGGAAAATTTAAAAAAGGGCTTTATCCGCAAATCCTCCTCTCCTGCCGGAGCCGGATTTTTCTTTGTGTCCAAAAAAGATGGCTCCCTACGTCCTTGCATTGACTACCGCGGTCTTAATAAAATCACGGTAAAGAACCGCTACCCTCTACCTCTCATCTCTGAACTCTTTGATCGCCTCCAAGGTGCCCACATCTTTACCAAACTGGTCTTAAGAGGTGCTTATAATCTCATCCGCATCAGAAAGGGGGATGAATGGAAAACGGCATTTAACACTAGAGATGGACACTTTGAGTATCTGGTCATGCCCTTTGGCCTGTGCAACGCCCCTGCCGTCTTCCAAGACTTTGTTAATGAAATTTTTCGTGATCTCTTATATTCCTGTGTTGTTGTGTATCTGGACGATATCCTGATTTTTTCTGCCAACCTAGAAGAACACCGCCAGCATGTCCGCATGGTTCTTCAGAGACTTCGTGACAATCAACTTTATGCCAAAATGGAGAAATGTCTGTTTGAATGTCAATCTCTTCCTTTCCTAGGATACTTGGTCTCTGGCCAGGGACTACAAATGGATCCAGACAAACTCTCTGCCGTCTTAGATTGGCCACGCCCCTCCGGACTCCGTGCTATCCAACGTTTTTTGGGGTTCGCCAATTATTACAGACAATTTATTCCACATTTTTCCACCATTGTGGCTCCTATCGTGGCTTTAACCAAAAAGAATGCCAATCCTAAGTCATGGCCTCCTCAAGCGGAAGACGCCTTTAAACAGCTCAAGTCTGCCTTTTCTTCAGCTCCCGTGCTCTCCAGACCTGACCCATCTAAACCCTTCCTATTGGAGGTTGATGCCTCCTCAGTAGGAGCTGGAGCGGTCCTTCTACAAAAAAATTCTTCCGGGCATGCTGTTACTTGTGGGTTTTTTTCTAAGACCTTCTCTCCGGTGGAGAGGAACTACTCCATCGGGGATCGAGAGCTACTAGCCATTAAATTAGCACTTGAGGAATGGAGGCATCTGCTGGAGGGATCAAGATTTCCAGTTATTATTTACACCGATCACAAGAACCTCTCCTATCTCCAGTCTGCCCAACGGCTGAATCCTCGCCAGGCCAGGTGGTCTCTGTTCTTTGCCCGATTTAATTTTGAAATTCACTTTCGGCCTGCCGATAAGAACATTAGGGCCGATGCTCTCTCTCGTTCCTCGGATGCCTCGGAAGTAGAGCTCTCTCCGCAACACATCATTCCTCCTGACTGCCTGATCTCCACTTCTCCAGCCTCCATCAGGCAAACTCCTCCAGGGAAGACCTTCGTCTCTCCACGCCAACGCCTCGGAATCCTCAAATGGGGTCACTCCTCCCATCTCGCAGGTCATGCGGGCATCAAGAAATCCGTGCAACTCATCTCTCGTTTCTATTGGTGGCCGACTCTGGAGACGGATGTTGTGGATTTTGTGCGAGCCTGCACTGTCTGTGCCCGGGATAAGACTCCTCGCCAGAAGCCCGCTTGTCTTCTTCATCCTCTGCCTGTTCCCGAACAGCCTTGGTCTCTGATTGGTATGGACTTTATTACAGACTTACCCTCATCCCGTGGTAACACTGTTGTTTGGGTGGTCGTTGATCAATTCTCCAAGATGGCACATTTCATCCCTCTTCCTGGTCTTCCTTCTGCGCCTCAGTTGGCAAAACAATTTTTTGTACACATTTTTCGTCTTCACGGGTTGCCCACGCAGATCGTCTCGGATAGAGGCGTCCAATTCGTGTCTAAATTCTGGAGGGCTCTCTGTAAACAACTCAAGATTAAATTAAACTTTTCTTCTGCTTATCATCCTCAATCCAATGGGCAAGTAGAAAGAATTAACCAGGTCCTGGGTGATTATTTACGGCATTTTGTTTCCTCCCGCCAGGATGACTGGGCAGATCTTCTACCATGGGCCGAATTCTCGTATAACTTCAGAGTTTCTGAATCTTCTTCCAAATCCCCATTTTTCGTGGTGTACGGCCGTCACCCTCTTCCCCCCCTCCCTACTCCCTTGCCCTCTGGTGTACCCGCTGTGGATGAAATAACTCGTGATCTTTCCACCATATGGAAAGAGACCCAAAATTCTCTCTTACAGGCTTCATCACGCATGAAGAAGTTTGCTGATAAGAAAAGAAGAGCTCCCCCCATTTTTTCTCCCGGAGACAAGGTATGGCTCTCCGCTAAATATGTCCGCTTCCGTGTTCCCAGCTACAAATTGGGACCACGCTATCTTGGTCCTTTCAAAATTTTGTGCCAGATTAATCCTGTCTCTTATAAACTTCTTCTCCCTCCTTCTCTTCGTATTCCTAATGCCTTTCACGTTTCTCTTCTTAAACCACTCATCATCAACCGTTTCTCTCCTAAACTTATCTCTCCCACTCCTGTCTCCGGTTCTTCAGACATCTTTCCTGTAAAGGAGATACTGGCCTCCAAAAAGGTCAGAGGAAAAACCTTCTTTTTGGTTGACTGGGAGGGCTGTGGTCCTGAAGAGAGATCCTGGGAACCTGAGGACAATATCCTAGATAAAAATCTGGTCCTCAGGTTCTCAGGCTCCAAGAAGAGGGGGAGACCCAAGGGGGGGGGGGGTACTGTTACGCCGAGCGCTCCGGGTCCCCGCTCCTCCCCGGAGCGCTCGCTACACTCTCGCTCCCGCAGCGCCCCGGTCAGATCCACTGACCGGGTGCGCTGCGATTCCGCCTCCAGCCGGGATGCGATTCGCGATGTGGGTGGCGCCCGCTCGCGATGCGCACCCCGGCTCCCGTACCTGACTCGCTCTCCGTCGGTCCTGTCCCGGCGTGCGCGGCCCCGCTCCCTAGGGCGCGCGCGCGCCGGGTCTCTGCGATTTAAAGGGCCACTGCGCCGCTGATTGGCGCAGTGGTTCTAATCAGTGTGTTCACCTGTGCACTCCCTATGTATACCTCACTTCCCCTGCACTCCCTCGCCGGATCTTGTTGCCATTGTGCCAGTGAAAGCGTTCCCTTGTATGTTCCTAGCCTGTGTTCCAGACCTCCTGCCGTTGCCCCTGACTATGATCCTTGCTGCCTGCCCCGACCTTCTGCTACGTCCGACCTTGCTTCTGTCTACTCCCTTGTACCGCGCCTATCTTCAGCAGTCAGAGAGGTTGAGCCGTTGCTAGTGGATACGACCTGGTCACTACCGCCGCAGCAAGACCATCCCGCTTTGCGGCGGGCTCTGGTGAATACCAGTAGTGACTTAGAACCGGTCCACTAGCACGGTCCACGCCAATCCCTCTCTGGCACAGAGGATCCACCTCCTGCCAGCCGGCATCGTGACACATATGTTTCATGGGAATCATATGAAGAAGTTTTCTTAACTGTACCTTTACTGTAAGACTAGAGGGACAATTTCTAAGAGATAGAATTTTTTGTCATTGGTATTTATCCGGCAAAAAGCTGGAATGACTGCTTGAAAACTAGATTATACTTAAGTTCCTCTTTATCAGATTTCTTCTTAGGCCCTTTACCATTCATTAATGACAGGAACATTAGGAGAACAGAAGAGCTCTGTCATGTGATTAGGGCACGGCGAGATCCTGATTACAGATGAACCTGCCAACTCCATCTTACGTAGCGGGCACCTCAGCTGATTGCATAAATCATGGTTTCCATTAAAGCCGCGGGGAATGTATTTTCATGTACTATCAGGTAGGCAAAAACAATTATCACGTTATTATTGCAGGTGTATATGTTCATGCGTAGACTAAATATAACGGGCGGTCTTTAATTTGGTGGTTGAAAATGATCTGTTATCTAATTTAAATGGTGAAATAAAATCTCATTTACACAGGTAAGTTTTTGTGATGATGATGAGGAGCCGGTATCAAGGCAGGAAACGATCAAGAATAAATGATGAAAATACTATTTTATCATTAATCTTGATCGATGATGCCAGTTATAGATATTAATGGCATAATCTGTAAATGTAAACGATATTTGTAGAAACATGAACATTTTAAGTGGACACTGCGGTTTAGCGCATAAGTCTAGCCAAAGCCTTTACTAGGAAACAATTACTCTCTTCACCTAGGAAGGAGCTAGGTGCCAGGATTGAACTGATAGAAATGACCATCACAGGCCCATTACATGACTGTATATAAAGTACATACTGTTTATTAGACTATTAGTAGTCATCCCTTGTTTAGTTATTTAACCCCTTAAGGACTCAGCCCATTTTCACCTTGAAGACTCAAAACAATCTTCATTTCAGCATTTTCGTTTTTTCCTCCTCATCTTCTAAAAACCATAACACTTTCAATTTTGAACCTACAGACCCATATAAGGGCTTGTTTTTGCATCACCAATTGTACTTTGTAATGACAGTACTTATTTTATAACAATCTGCGGCAAAATAAAAAAAAATTATTTGTGAGGTGAAATGAAAAAAAAAAACATACATTTTGCAACTTTTTAGGGCTTCCATTTCTACGCAATGCACTTTTCGGTAAAAATGAGACATTATCTTTATTCTGTAGGTCCATACGGTTACAGGAATACCCAATTTATGTAGGTTTTATTTATTTTACTACTTTATAAAAATTATAACTACATGCACCAAAATTAGTATGTTTAAAATTTGACATCTTCTGACCCCTATAATGTTTTTTTCTTTCTTTTGCACACACAGGGCTATATGAGGGCTTATTTTTTGCACCGTGGTCTGTAGTTTTTATCGGTACCATTTTTGTCTTGATGGGACTTTTTGATCGCTTTAATTAATATTTTTATGGAATATAAAGTGACCAGAAAATCACCAATGTGGACTTTGGTATTTTTCTACGTGTACGCCATTGACCGTGCGGTTTAGTTAACCTTATATTTTAATAGTTCTGAAATTTACGCATGTGGCGGTACCACATATGATTATTTTTTTATTGCAGTATTATATTTAAAAAATAGGAAAAGGGGGTGATTTAAACTTTTATTAGAGGGGCTTATTCCCATGTATTCTCTTTTTTTTTACCACTTTTTAAAAAATGTTTTAGCCCCCTTAGGAGGCTATACCATGCAATCTTCTGATTACATACACTGTTCAATGCTATACCATATGCATAGCATTGATCAGTGTTACCAGCACCATGCTTCTCTAGCCTGCTCTCTAGCCTAGCAGTAGATCTCCGATTGGACGACGAAGAGGCAGGTGAGGATCCTCCCATCATCCAGTAAGCTGATCAGGACATCGCAATTCTGTTGCGATAGTCCCGATCAGCTCTGCTGAGCTGCCTGGATAGCTTTACTTTCAGTTTAGTCGAAAAACAAGTGTAGTTCATAATATAGTGTATGTCCCTGTGTTTGATGGTGGTCTCGCAATTCTTATGTGCTCTTTGCCCTGATGTTCATTCTTATCAGCATACAAAATGAGTGTTGTCTCAGGTTTTCTCAGGTTGCAGTGTGACCCTAGACATTACATCACTAGTTAGGTGTTGAAAGGAGCATATTTGCTTTAATGGGTGGAGCGACCACTGGTTGGGAGTTGGGGGAGTGATAGCTCATTCTCCAAAGCACTGCTGAAAATTTTAGCTCAGGTGTGCTGCAAAGGGTTGGGTGGCTGATGTATGGGAAGGAGAAAAGTGAACTTACACTTACAAACAAGGAATCCTGGGACTTGTAGTTTGAGGAAGGTAACTCCAACAGGAAATAGCCATTTCACAAAAAGCAGCAATGTCTGGTGGGTAAGTACTAAAGTGACCCTGTGGTGGATAACCCCTTTAACTTCTAGCAACTACAAAACAACAATACATAAAATTGGCTCAAAGAAGTTCACAAAATCCTTTTTGGGTCAGAAATATTAAACATATAAGGTAAATCAATAAATTAAAAGCAAAAATAAAAATAAACTATTATGTGTAACTAGCTGAGTACCCAACGTTGCCCAGTTTTTCCTTCCTAATCCTTGTTGGGGAGGAAAATAAACAAAGGAGGAAGCTTTTGACTTCATATCCCGTCCTCATATATTGTTGTCATATCCCGACCTCCTATCCCGTCATCGTATCTCGACCTCCTTTCCCGTCCTCCTTTCCCGTCCTCCTATCCCTTCCATCTCTCCTGTCCTCCTATCCTGTCCTCCTATCCCATCCTCCTTTCCCGCCCTCCTTTCCCGTCCTCATATCTCGACCTCCTTCCCGTCCTCCTTTCTCGTCCTCCTTTCCCGTCCTCCTATCCAGTCCATCTATCCCGTCCTCCTATCCCGTCCTTCTATCCCGTCCTCCTATCCCGACCTCCTATCCCGACCTCCTATCCCGACCTCCTATCAAGTCCTCCTATCCCGTACTCCTATCCCGACCTCCTATCCCAACCTCCTATCCTGGTCCTCCTATCCCGACCTCCTATCCTGGTCCTCCTATCCCGGTCCTCCAGCCGTAAGGAAGTTATGTGGGAACACACATTTCCCATTGATTTGCATGGAACTTTAAACAAAACCCCGACCCTCACAAATGAGGGTAGTTAAGGGTTAAATTAACTATCCTATATTTTAAGTGGATATATAAGTAACATGTGACCAAGTATTATCAAAATATCTCAAGCCGTTTGGAAGTTATGCAATAACATATATTTCCCATTGACTTGTATGGGACTTTAAACATAAACCCCGCCCCTGGCAAATGGGGGTGAGAGTTAAATCACCTATCCTATGTTTGTTGTTGACATATAAGTAACATGTGTGCCAAGTTTCATGTTAATATCTTTAGCCGTTTGGACGTGATGCTGGAACATACATACATACATACATACATACACACACGTTGAGTTTTATATATATAGATAATATAGATACATTTTAACACTAACATTTTCTAATAATTTTCAGATGATAGGGTTACTATGCCCAAATGTTTTATACTATTTTTTTGCTGGCTAACCAATATCAAACACAACAGCATCTAACACATATGACCATAACATGAATATACATTGTTTTTAATCAATATAGACTTCTCGGCCATTCCAAACCAGCTCAGCCAATTTAGGCTGAGCGGCAGTGTGACGTTTTCATCCTTGGCACTGGTCTTCTGCCTGATTCTGGGACCAAAAACGTCACACTGCCGCTCAGCCTATCGCTGGCTGAGGCAGGGACTTCGCTGTGGCCTGTGATTGGCTGAGTGCAGTATGACTCTATGACCACCAGCAACCAGGAAGAGGATCGCAGCAAAGGCCGAAGCGGGTTACCAGAGGAACCTGGGGAGCGGCAGCAGGTATGTGTACCTTTATTTTTTTTACTGCCGCCAGTCTGAAACACAATTTTTACATCCCGGAGAACTCATTTAAAGGGGTACTCCCCCCCTAGACATCTTATCCCCTATCCAAAGGATAGGGGATAAGATGTCAGATCGCCGCGGTGCCACTGCTGGGGACCCCCGGGATCCCCGCTGCAGCACTGCGCTATCATTACAGCACAGAGCGAGTTCGCTCTGTGCATAATGACGGGCGATACAGGAGACGGAGCAGCGTGATGTCATTGCTCCGCCCCTCGTGACATCACGGCCCGTCCCCTTAATGCAAGTCTATGGCAGGGGGCGTGACGACCGCCGCGCCCCCTCCCATAGACTTGTATTGAAAGGGGTGGGTCGTGACGTCACGAGGGGCGGAGCCGTGACGTAACGATGCTCTTGCCCCTGTATTGCACGTCATTACGTGCAGAGCGAACTCGCTCTGTGCAGTAATGAGAGCGGGGTGCCGCAGCGGGGATCCCACAGGGCTCCCCAGCAGCGGCACCGCGGCGATCTGACATCTTATCCCCTATCCTTTGAAATTGATCAAAACCTGTGTTGGGGAAGAGAGATGTGGTTGCCTATAGCTACCTATCAGATTGCTTCTTTCATTTTTCAGAGGCTCCACTTTTTACTGCACAGGTTTTTATTCATTTGGAATTCACAAGTCTATTCTAGGTGTATGTGCATTTATAAATCAGGCTGATTTATACTTACAAATGATGTCCTGAAGGAGTCGGTCACCAGTTGAAGAGATAAGGCCTAGGGTCCCCTCTGCTCCGGGGAGCACAGGCTCTCTTGGTGACATTGTGCTGTGATTGACAGCCAGTACACGCACAGTAAAAGTACACAGAGCTGCTGAGGACAGGTGAACTCTGTGTGTCAATCTGGCAACGTAGCCAGAGAGAGCAGAGTGGATTCAGGCCCCGCCTCTGACTATAAAGCAGAGAGGCGGGGCTTGTGAAGCCCTAGTGCACTGTATGTGCAGCTTCACAAGATTATTTTAGATGCCAGATGCACTTTAAGTTACTTTTTTTTATAACAGTGAACAATAAGGGGTATTTACTAAGGCTTTTCCATCACCAGTTTGACATATAAAGTTTGGAATTTTGATGCTTGCCTTTCAAAAAAAAAAAATGGCATCAACTGGTGAAGTATAACATAAATTGTCCAGACAAATACAAAACAGGAAACTTAAATAGGCCCTAAAATAGGTTCCTCGACAGAAGTTTAGTTCTGTTGTAAAATGAAGCACATGGAGCCATAACCGGAGGAGGACATTTATAATTACCCTGCATGATTACTTTGTATTGTGCACCAGAAGATTTATTTTAACTTAATTAAAATCCTTCATGTGACTGAAAATTGCAAAACGTCTATACAAGCGTGCTGCACCTCTGGATGTATTGCACATTTCTCTTGCTGAATCCACACTCTTCTGAATACATGGAAATTTTTCTATGATAATGATACAGGGTCTTTGGAAATGACTAATTGTCACCTAACCAAGATACCATCTGTTTACTTCATTTGTGTAACAAAAAAGGCAGGTGCTATGTTATTAAAAATGCAATTAGGGGAGCTTTTTTTCCATGATTTGTGATGACTTCCAATGTAGCGTGTGAGTTTTTTTTTATTTTTTTATATACACATTATCATTTAGAGTGAGAAAAAATAAATATTTAGATTGAGGAGTCCCAGCCCGTATCTACACAGCAGCACAAAATGAGCAATTGCCATTAGTGAGTGTGTGACGTACAGTCAAAGTGTAATTAAAGACAAAGACAGAAAGGAACATTCCTCTCTTGCACTCGTACAATGCACTTCTCAGTATATGTAGGCACTTCTTCCAGCCTTTTATCTTCTGGAGTAGAAGATTGGAGTTTAAGCAGCTCCATATATCTGAGCTAAACTGCACCATTTATTTTGTGCTTTCTGATTGCAATCTTCACTGTTCAAAGTCTTTTTTTACGCTTTGAGGCTTAAAGTGTAAGCTCACCTTTCTACACTATTTTAAAGTTTATGTATGAAATAAACCAGCATAAAAAGTTGAGTAACTTTATAAATGCGTTGCTTATACCTATCCTGAGTCCCAGCTAATACTGTCCGTAACATACAGCAGTTTGTAACAATTCAGTCAGCTTCATAGCTGACCAACTGAATTTATTGATGATCTTCAATATAGGTTAAAACTATCTGATCGGTGGGGGGGTGCCGACACCTGACACCATGCTGATGAGCTGTTTGCCAGAGATTGCTCAGTGAACAGAGCTGGACGCAGACAGCTCCATATATTGTATAGTGGCCATGCTGAGTTACTGCAGTTCAGTGCCTATTCACTTCCCTACACAGTAGAACCATGTACGGGACTGTTTCATCAATCTTGCTCTTGACTGCTCCCGCTGGCTTTCTGTCCAATACTGCCAGCTCCCACAAGGTGTGTGTTTCACCTGCTGCTCCTGCAACATGTGTGTCCAATCCTACCTGATCCTGCAAGCATTTTGTCACAGCTTTTAGAGACAGTACTCCCTGTACCATTTCTTTACCCCCACCTGCAAGTTTTTAATTGGGACCTGCAGGACCTGCGGGACTCCAATCCCAAAGAAGGTGTACGAAGCCATGTAATCCTAGCTCTGTTCTCTTTCTATGCCGGCAAAGTGGCAGAGGTACTAGGTGCCAGCTCCCTTCTGATCTGCATCACAAATGCATTATATAGTCACTGCATTAAATAGAAGCAATTTAGGGGGTTTCCTGAATGAGCCAGAGTGGTGGTCTACTAACATAGAGGACCTTTAACTCTGATAAACCCAGACTTCTACGTATAACATAGGAAGCCATTTATTTATGGTATATCCCAGTGCCTACATTTACTCTTGCAGCAGACATTACAATCGAAACATATACCAATCAGCCATAACAATAAAACTGGTAAAGTAAATAGCACAGTTTTTTTATTTTTTCAGTGGTACTTGTAAAAGGGAAGTACAGTATACAACATGTCACAAGCCAACAGCTAGGATTTAGTGCAAGGATTTGAGTGACTTTCACAAGCAGAAAATAGTGATGGCTAGACTGGGTAAGAGCTTCCCCAAAACGTCAGGACTTATGGGATGGTAAGTTTAAACTGCTTTAGCAGTAAGCTTCCAGATGAGCTTTTTATTTACTATCTAAAATAAAGTCTGACCTTTTAATGAATGTACTTATGATGCTAGATTTCACTACAGTATTGCCTGGAACATTTTCATGGAAGTGTCTACCAGGAAAACATCTGTGCGCCATCCAGAGTCTTTGGTATGTCTATAGATGAGCTGATCTGTAACTATGCAGTAGGTAGCACCAACCAAAAGTGGTCCAGTACCACTGGTGAAACAGCAACAGAGAAATAGCTGCCAAGGCTAGTTGATGTGCAGGGGAAACAAACACTAGCCCGCTTTGTCTCACAGAAGAGCTACTTTAGCAGAAATTCATTAAAAGTTAATGCTGACTATGATAGAAAGGTATCCGAACACACAATCCATTGAAACTTGCTGTGTACAGCACTGCAGACCAGTCACAAGTCTGATGTTGACCATTGCCCACCACTAAATGACTCTACAGTGGGCATGAGGGTATTAAAACAGTACCATAGAGCATGAAAGAAGATGGTCGGGTCTGAAGAATCAGTTTTTCTTTCACACATGGTGGACAGCCATGTGTGCAGTGCTTATCCATCCAAGAAATGGCATCATGATGTACTATGGGAAGAAGGCCTGCTGGAAGAGGCAGTGTGTTCCCCTGGGCAATGTTCTGCTAGAAAGTCTTTCCATTTATCTGCAGTTTACATTGACACATATCCCCTACTTAAACATTGGTGCAGATCAAGTACACCCGTTCAGGGCACAGTCAATCCCTAAGGGCAGTGTCCTCTTTCAGCACACACTTGTTCAAGTATTGACATATCCTTCAAATTCCCAGAGGAAGCCCCACTTCTCAACTTACAGGATCAAAAGGCTGGGCTGCTTATGTCTTGGTGCCAGACGACACTTTTAGAGCTGTTCTAGAGCTGCGCCCAACACTTTTAGAGCTGTACCCAACTTCAATTAAAAAAGGGGCTATGTTGCGACCTCTTCAATTGTTTTTTGTATTGGTTGGGTTTTCAACTAGCATGTGTGAGGTGCCAGCATCCACTCATCGAGGAATAACATTTCTTCTTTTATTAGGCAATATTAAAATTCATAATAAAGTGCAGGAATATTAGTTTTCCTGCAGTTTATTGTGGATTTTTTATATTGCCTAGCAAAAGGGTGCAGAAATCTCTTTGCATATACTCTAAATTCATGGCTTCCCAGCACTTCCGTGCATGCGGAGTACAGTGGTAGCTGTCCTTTCTCCTTCTATGTCTTTCATGTATAGATATAATCCATTTTAGAAAATAGTCAGAGAGATTCTTTTTGTTATTTCTTGTCACTAGGTATATACAGTATTTATCTTCTTCCCTCAACCCATATGCAAGAATTAATAAAATGAGGTGATAATTGAAAAGTGCATAGATTATTCTATTTTCTGGGACACAATGAAAACTTTCAAATCACAGCTGTGAGATTTGACTGTGAATTAAAAGCATGAAATTAATATCAATCCCTAATCCACAGAGCATGCTCCGAGTATGATTAATGCCGAATCAGCCATTAACAGCCTGAAATAAGAATTATTTGACACGGTTATTAAAATGTTCAGTACCCTTCAAAATACCACTGCAAATGAACCTCTTAATCTTTTATTATTTTTTCCAATGGGATTTTTCTTAAAAAAATAAAAAAAAGAAATCATGTAAAAAAATGTCTCTAAATGATAAGGTTACTGTCTAGTTTTCTACATATTTTATTTATCAAAAAATCTCCGAAAATGTAATCTCCCACCTCGAGTTTTGGACACATATTAACAAAAGTTTCAACAACAAATTTTCCGCTAATACTTTATCTGTCCTAAACACCAACACCAACGAAACTGGCAGAATTTTGCTCTCCTTCACATCAATCTTCTTCAACCAGACTGAAATCAGTTTTCTATTCTTTATGTAAAAGTAGCAATTCTTAGTTGTCTTTTAAGAAATCCTTGACCAGGACAATGGATGCCGGATGCCATACAACTGATGACAACTTGTCATCAGTTGTGGCATCAGTTGAGTTCAGATCTAGGCTTAGTTCACCTCTGCCAGACATATGTGAGCACAGCCTTATGAGGGCAAAAAATATAAAAGGACAATTTATGTATATGAATTTTGTTAAGAAAAAGTTTGCATTTTGTCTAAGTAGTAGAATAATAGAAAAACTATATATATATATATATATATATATATATATATATATATATATATATATATCATTTGGATTGGCAGGTGAAAAAGTAAAAGAGTTATAAATTTTAAAAGGACAGGAGGAAAAAACCAAAACGCAAAACTGAAAATTGGGCTGATCCTTAAGGTAAAAATGGGCTCCGTCCTTAAGGGGATAGTTGCATATGGATCCCGATCACCTCTCAAAATTAAATATGACACACAAGGGACAGATGGTTGAGGACCTTTGGTTTAGGTAATCCTCTGGACGGTAAACATCAACTCTAAGACTTTTTGCAATGTGTCTGTGTAGGTAAACTAAATTAACCTGTAGTTATTGCTTTTCATATCATAGATAATTTCTTGTATCGTATACAACTGTAGCATGTCACCACTAGTGTTGCTCGAGAATATTCTCAATTCGAATTTTAATTGCGAATATCGCATATTCGCGAATATTGCAAATATAGCACTATATATTCGTAATTACGAATATTCGTTTTTTTTCCGCATATGCAAAAATGTATGCTCATATGCGAAAATTTATGTACATGTGTGCATATTCGCGAATATTGAGTCCTACCTTATTTAATGGTATAGGGAACTATGACTGATGCATTAACTGATGCATGGATTTTTTTGCCCAATGAAACCAACAGGCCCATTGTGGTCTATGGGGATTTCATGGCATGTGAAACAGTAAGCTAAGCAGGACTGTTGGTAGCACAGTGGATGGGAGACCACTGCGGGTTTGAGTCCTGGGGTGGGACAGCATGTTACAGTGTTGTGGTTTAGCTTTACTTTCCTGGAAAAACTGCTGAGTTGCCCATAGCAACCAATCAGATTGCTTCTATGATTTTTCACATGGCCTCTGCAAAGTGAAAGAAGCGATCTGATTGGTTGCTATGGGAAACTCAGAAAATTTTCCTGGAAAAGCTGCTGAGTTGCCCATAGCAACCAGATTGCTTCCTTCATTTTTCAGAGGCCTTTTCAAAAATGAAAGAAGCAATTTGATTGGTTGCTATGGGCAACTGCACAACTCTTCCTCTACACTGGTTTTGATGAATCTCCCCCATAGAGGGAGATTTATCAAAACCTGTCCAGAGGAAAAGTTTTTGAGTTGCCCATAGCAACCAATCAGATTGCTTCCTTCATTTTGCAGAGGCCTTCTGAAAAATGAAAGAAGCAATCTGATTGGTTGCTATGGGCAACTTAGCTGCTTTTCCAGTAAAGTAAAGTTAAACCACAGCACTGTAACACTCTGTCCCACCCCAGGACTCAAACCTCAAACGAATATGCAAATTTTGCAAATATATGATGAATATTCGTCCATATATTTGCGAAATATCGCAAATTCGAATATGGCCTATGCCGCTCATCACTAGTCACCACCAAGGAGAGATTTGGCCAAACATGACATTTTACAAAAGATCTACGAATATTTGCTACTTTTATTCTGAAAGGTAAAAATAACTGTGTGTTGAGCCTCATGAATTTCATCTGATGGAGACTACACATGTTTCCTGCTTTCCTCAGTCTTTCATCTTTTTTAGAGCATTTTTAGCAGTGTTAAATGCGCATATTTATAAAGTACTTCTTTGGTAATCAGAACTCATCTTTCAATGCGATGCCTTAGCTGAAGTTAAGACACAGTTTATATAGGAAGCCTGCTAAAAGGAAATCATATATTTATGCAAATATAAAATATAAATGTACAATTATGACAGACAGAATACACAGTAAATCTCCCGAGAATCTGTTATATGAAATGAAAACTCTTTGATTATTTAAGCATAAAATAGATTTGTGAATTGAAGTAAATTGTTTATACTATGGCAAGCTGTGTAGAGCATTGTCTGTTTCTTTATGAGCTCCAGAAAGGCAATTTTTAGTCTTGTCCTCTTCCTAGCCTATTCATGAATACAGTCTAAAATGCACATATGGCTCTGACGTCTTAAAGGGAATCTATCACAAGTTCTGCTGGCCTGTGGATAGATAGTACTGGGAGTGGGCTGGATGGAGAGATAGCTCATAAATATAATGGACTACAGAGCGCATGGTCCCTCTGCAGTTCATGGTAATAAACACCTTAAAAGAAAACTAACCTAGCATCACATTTAGTGTCCCTATAACCAGATAGCATAATCTGTCATAAATCTAGCGATGGAGTCTCTTTATAGGGTCTGAAAGAAGTGTCATCAATTTACATAACGAAACAGATGGCAACGGAAAAAAAAAAAACAGGAACCAATGGATTTAGATCCTTAGATCATATGACTATACTGAAAAGATTTCTTTACTTTCCCTTTTTTGAACCATATAACTGCCTAGATCCCTTTAACTGACAGTAATGTGTAAGCAGTCCATGAAGGTCATGCAGCTCCCTAGTGTGGTCATGGTTACATGAAATTAAGGGACCCCATGACCTTGATCTAGAACTCTATTACAGTTCAGTACAAAATAGAGCCACAATGACTTAGGCTGAGAATACACTTGACATACTATAGCTGTTTGCTTAATTCTTATTTGACCATCAGCTGTCTTTCCTAAATCCCAAATACACATACAAGCGTGGCAAAGCAGTCAAATGTTCTGAAAGGGCCAAGGCAGGAAGGCCGCTACCAGACACCTCTTAGAAGAATCAAGAATGTAAAAGTCCAACGGCATATGTCAAGAGTTGCATCTGTCTTGTACGGTTTTGTCCAGCTTTTTTCCATACCCAAAACAGAAGCCTACCACGGTTTTTGATCAGGGTAAAAAAAACGTATTGAAACCGTATACGTTTTTTTTTTACATGGGAGTCAGTGGGAACCATAGAGAACCGTATGGGCGTATGGTTCCATCTGGTTTTCACCATACGGTTTTTGACTTTGCACATGCGCAGTGCACGCCTAAAGTTTTTTTCTTGGAATTTCAATCAAACAAGTGAAACTTTATTTATCATGGAGTGAAAAGTTAAAAACGTTAAAACATTAAAATGCATTTTTTTCCTTGAAAAACCGATGAAACCGGACATCATTTTTCAAATCGTATATGTTTTTTAACCGTATATGGGTTAAAATTTGTACACACGTTTTGATACAGTTTAGTACGGTTTTGAGGAATCCGTCATCACAAACGTGATACGGGAACTGTATTGCAAAAACGTGGTGTGAATGCACCCTAAATCAAGTCCAGCTCTGAAGTAAAATCTTGAACATATGAAGCTTGGACCTGCTCAATGAAGTAGACGTGCTCAATGAGAACAGGACGGGCTTCTAGTTCAGGAATTCATCGGCGCTGACCAGGAGAAGGACATCAGACAGGTAGGATACCTTGACAGAGGATTTTATTGTTGCCTGATGAAGCCAAGCATGCGTGGTGAAACGCGTTGCATTATCCACAATAAAATCCTCTGTCAAGGTATCCTACCTGTCTGATGTCCTTCTCCCGGTCAGCGCCGATGAATTCCTGAACTAGAAGCCCACCCTGTTCACCATTGTCTCATATCAGGAAGGCTGCAGACCCGGATTATTTTCTACGCGATCACCATTGTTGAGTATGGGCTACACAATGTCGGGTGAGCGGTGATTCTTCCCCCTACCCTCCCCCTACATTGTAGTGATTTTACTCCACAAGGAGCGCCTCCGTATTTTCTCTTTCCTCTGTGCTCAATGAGAAGGAATCTTTATCCAATCACAGACATTATGATCCACTGAGATGCCTAAAGACCCCTACAGATGACATTCCTGAGGGGCACTGTTCATATGATTACCCAAAGTCATAATCTGCTTTCAACATTTGCCCCCTTTTAGATGTAAATAATTCATGAACACTACAGAAAAATAAGCAGAATGGTGGCTTTGCAGATAGGATAAGAAATAAGTGACTCTATTTGGTGTGAATTTGATTTGGTCTGGATTTCACGAAAAAAATTCTGATTTGTTAGAATCTAAACTATTTGTGATTTATTTTGTTCCTGTACACTAAATAGTCCAGAGATAAGCAGCAGTGGTGTGTGCCTCTCAGCTTCCACTCACTACATTCATTGGGTCTGGTTTGCTCTGCATCAGGCTCAGCCAACCAATGTACTGCACAGGATCAGGAACCCATGCTGTTCTTGTACATATTGTACTTTTTTAGCCCACGCACAGGATGATGCGCTTCCAAATCTCAATCAGGGTCCACATTCAAATCTAATCTGTCAGTGAAATCCATCAAATCAGGTCAGAAAAAAATCCTGGGAGACTCGCTCATCTCTATTTAAGACCAATTCCTTGCATCCTTTGAATTGGAGTTTTTATGTTCTCTCAATGTTTTCCTGGGTTTTCTCCCCTTTTTAAAATATATTTGGTAAACCGGCCCATGTATCTGATATAAGAAAACTGTAAGCCCCATAGGGATAAAGACTGATATGAACAATCTGTCCAGTGCTGTGCAATACTGTATGTTGGCTTTATATAGGCAACAATAAGCAGTACCTTTAAGACATTTCCTTCGATAGAAAATGACAGCATGTAGCCTGCTAGTACTTTAGCAAAACAAAGAATTACTGGCCTACAGAGAACATTGCTACAGCTTTCAACATAAGATGTAGGTCAACCTTATTAAATGTTCAGTAGCAGAGCCATGATATCTATAAAAGGTGCAAAAAAGACATTTACAAAAATAAAAAATAAAATAGAAGACTTGGGATGGTGGATGCTGTTGTTTTAAGAGAGAGCACCACAGTGGATAAAGAGAAATAAACTTCCCACCCACTGAATTGTATTTCCAGCTCCAGCTTTCCTCCTCTCCTCCTTAGATAGGTGCAGGAGCAGATGACACATCCGATAATGAGGGAGCTGTCTGGGTTCCGCTCTCCACAGGGACTATTTAGGAAAACGTTTTGTACCAGTTTCTCAGCCACAACATAAGGCTGCAGCACATGGAAGATGCTCATTATTCTCTCATCACTTTATCTCAAACTGAAAATTTACTTTCCCAAATGGCTGGGAATCACAAAGAGAGGGCGAGAAGGCAGCAGCAACATACAATAGACACATTCTTATGTTGGTAGCGCTAAAATATGCTTTTATCACAGTAGATTTGTACGTGTAGTACTTCCATACAAAACACCTCATTTTAACCACACCCCCAGCTAAACACTATCAGCATGTGGCAGTGTTTGCTGTTTGTTTTCCACATAGTCAGTGTAGCCGTACTTAAAAATTTAGATGTACAGTATTTTTTGTTTTAGAATATATTGATATTCTGGATGCCCTTCAGGGCTGCCCAGATGTTTACTGTGGTCTATAGCCAATAAATGGGATGTGTATTACAGACTTCCACTTCTTGGGCTAATTTTTCTACTAGCACAACTGTACAAAAAAAAAAAAACACTTTATAGTGCTTCCATGTCTACATTGACATTTTTGATGGTCTAAATGTTGACTGGTTCTCCATACATACACTTAATTGATATAGAACAAGGTGCTTATATATTTAATAGTAAAAACGCAATCAACATAAAATATGTGAACAGCCTAAGTGCAGTACTTGAGTACATGAATATATTCACGTCCATTTACGCAAGTTCATTTATCTACAATCAATATCAGATTCCTTCATTTTTCAACAAACAAGACCAACTACGCATACTTTCAGACATTTTACACTCATTAAGCATCATTTTTCTCAGCCTGTTATTCCATATTTTTATTCTTTTTTATTTTTCATTTTTTATTTTTATTAGTTTTAATTTATGTTAGTTTATGGGATTCAAATTCTATACATTATACCAGGAAACACACACACATATATATATATATATATATATATATATATATATATATGCATATACATATATATATATATATATATATATATATATATATATGCTCAATACCACTTCAGCATCCATTGGAAACTCTTGGTTAAATCGGTACTCTGCCCCTAGACATCTAATCCCCTATCCAAGGATAGGGGATAAGATGTCTGATCACAGGGGTCCTGCCGCTGGGGACTCCTGCGATCTCTCCTGTAGCCCCCCGAGTCATCAGCTCTCCGAAGCTAAGTTTGCTCGGTGGCTAATGACAAGGGCCGGCGGTTCATGATGTCATGGCTCTGCCCCTCATGACATCGTACCCGCCCCCTTAATGCAAGTCTATGGGAGGGGATGTGACAACATACATAGACTTGCATTAAGGGGGCAGGGCGTAATGTCACAAGGGGCGGAGCCATGACATCATGAAGCTCCAGTCCCTGTGTCGTGAATAATCAGCCACGGAGAAAACCTAGCTCTGGAGACCTGATGACTTGGGGGGCTGCAGGAGATATCGCGGGGGTCCCCAGCAGTGGGACCCCTGCGATCAGACATCTTATACCCTATCCTTGGATAGGGACTAAGATGTCTAGGGATGGAGTACCCCTTTAAGGCTCTGCCCAATCTCCAATTTTTCATGCTTTTGGTAATAAGGAAGATCTGAAATAGGAAACCTCTGGTCACATACCCAGATATCTTGTGTAAATCTCCTTCATATTTTCAGATAAATCAGTATTCAGATTAACCTACTAGATGCCATTTCAAAAGGCACCTGATGAAATCTCTATGTACTCATGTGGAAAAACTGCAAAAAGTTTCACCAGGCATGAGATGTACTATAGAACAGTCAATTAGAAATGCTGATACATGACAAAATCCCCTAAATAAGTTAGGTTAGTGATGTTTAGTAATTTATAGTTATACATCAAACATCCAAAGCATAACATTTATATTGTGTAGGTCATGGAAACAGGACATTATATTGTTTACTAGTTGTCCTTGCTTGTACAACAAGTCATCTAGCCATCATGGTTTGGACCCTGTCAAACCTTTCCTCTCACAGGCCGCCTGAGCACTTGTATGAGTGGGTGGGATATGAAGCCTTTGACCCTGGTTCTCCATTTGGACACTTGTTCTCCAGTTGTCCAACCTTGGGTCACATTTGGTAGATACTAACCACTGCACAACGGAAGCACCCTACAAGACCTGCAGTTTAGGAGATGCTCTGATTTAGTTGTTTAGCCATCACAATCGAGACCTTGTCAAAGTCCCTCAGATCCACATGCTTTGCCCATTCTTTTTGGTTTTAACACATCACATCAAAAGCAACACACTGAAAGTAACACATGCACCTTATCAAATATTACAGGTTTGTTCAGAAACCATAACTTAAGAAGTTATAAGAAAAGAAATATAAATCAGTAAAGTAAATGACACCCCACAAGTAATACTAGAGACCAGATTCCATCCATTATCTATGTTTTTTGCCCAAAGCATCAAATAGGAGCAATGGAGGTAGTCTCTCTCTCTCTGTCACCCTGTATCAAAGAACAGCACAGAAAAGAGGACCCTTATGGATATCTGCCCTCTACCTCCAATTCATTTATATGCATTCCCTCTGATGGTGTCTGTGGATTATTTCTGGGAACAAGTAAAAAGGTGTTAGAAGCAGTGTATTAGAAATGTATTAATCCACTTTAAATTAACCAAACTGTCAGGGCTGGGCAGCATGCCAGGATAGTATATGTGTGCATGGCAACCTAACTATTCCTCTCATTGGCAGCCTGAGCCCTTTTATGTGTCATAGGAGAGAGTAGGCAGGACCATTATTTTGAAGAAAAATCCGATTCTGTAAAATGGCACCTCAAGAAAGTTATGTATCAAAATGAGGGTCAAACAAAGGATGTTATCATATTAGAACTTAAAGGGGAACTGATTTGTAAATGACTTCTATTTCAAAATCTTAACCATTCCAGTACTCATCATCTGCTGTATGCTTCAAAATTGTGTAGTTCTTTTCAGTCTGGGGACAGTGCTCTCTGTTGACACATCTGCTTGTGTCAGGAACTGTCCAGAGTAGAAAAAAATCCCCTCTCCTGTTCTGGACAGTTCCTGACATAGACAGAGGTGTCAGCAGAGAGCACTGTGGTCAGACTGGAAAGAACTACACAAATGTCTCTGTAGTTTATCTGAAGCATACAGCAGCTGATAAGTACTGGAGGGATTAACATTTTAAAATAGAAGTAATTTACAAATCTGTTTACATTTCTGGCACCAGTTGATTTGAAAACATTTTTTTTTCTCCACCGGAGTACCCCTTTAATCCAAGGAAAAGTTTTTTTATTTTTTATTTGAAAGACTTCAAGGTACACGTAAAATCCCTTGTAAGCAAATAAAAAAGTTTAAAGGTAGGGTCACACATAGTGTATACGCAGCAGACAGAAAACTAAACAAAGCACCCAGAGCATGTTAGGTGATCATTCGTTCATTCATACGACTTTAATTGAAATAACCATTGTAATTCCAGTTGTATGAATTTATCCCAGTAACTACCAGAAGCACATCATTTCACTGCTCACATAGATCCATGGATTTATTCATACAGATGGTAGACATGGCAGATAGCAGAGTATCTCTTCCCACACACTTAGGACATAGGGTGCCCAATAGAAGATCGTGCTTATATGGGAATTAATAAAATCTGTCATCACAAATATAGCTGGAACCTACAAAGGTTTAGCCTCCTCTATGTGTGGAGAGGCCATACATCCACTATAGTAAAGGCACTTGTACTGTAATAGCTTTATCCAACCAGATTCCTTCATGTATACCTGAAAATAGCTATGTATGAGCCTATCTTTGTATGAATGTGTACCCAGTTTGGCCATGTTTTTTCATATGTTTTTGCTTTTCATAATAAATGTGATATAGATAGGGTATAAGAGAGAGATACTACTCCCCCATCCATACAAGTATTATTCAGTGCTTTTTAGACTAAAATCCAGAAAAGTCTGGAACTTGACACGACTGACCCTCTCGCACTCTTGTCACATGCTTGGAATATTACGTTTGATTGTGCCGTTTCTTTAGTCTTGTTCTTGTCTGATATGAGCCTGCTAGTTTTTAAATATTAATAGATTAAAAGATATGTTTTTTTATCAACATCAAAAACTCATTGTTTTCCTGCTGTCTGATATACAGTATCCAACATATTAACAGGTGTCATTGTGAGAAAATAACAAGGAATATTAACTTTTACCCCCTTAATGGTCTATTCACATGTACAGTATTCTGCGCAGATTTGATGCACAGGATTTTCTGCTGCAGATTTCAATGTAAACTGAATGACTGAACACCGCTTCTAATCCTGTGCATAAAATCTGCGCAGAATACTGTATGTGTGAAAAGACCCTAAGGGTTCATTATTTGTTTATTTATTTGTCCTTTAACAAGAATTATTATATTGAAGGACTGATTGTACCTATTTTATTGCTAGGGGATAACTTGTAGGCCTGGACTAGCCTCTTTAAAGGGGTACTCCACTGGAAAACCAGTGGAGTTCCAGAAAGTTAAATAGATTTGTAAATTACTTTTATTTAAAAATCTTAATCCTTCCAGTACTTATCAGCTGTTATATGCTCCACAGGAAGTTCTTTTCTTTTTGAATTTACTTTCTGACTGATCACAGTGCTCTCTGTCCATTTTAGGAACTGTCCAGAGTAGGAGGAAATCCTCATAGCAAACCTATTCTGCTCTGGACAGTTTCTGATATGGACAGAGTTGTCAGCAGAGAGCACTGTGGTCATGATTCAGCAGAGAGCTCTGTGTTCCAAAAAGATCATACAACAGCTGATAAGTATTAGAAGGATTAAGATTTTTTAATAGAAGTAATTTACAAATCTTTTTACCTTTCTGGTACCAGTTTTTTTTTTTTCCAGTGTAGTACCCCTTTAAGGTTCCAGATGACTGGTGGCAATGTTGTAACTCATACTCAGTCAGTAGACCTCACAAACGTGTAGATCTTGGTATGAGACCACCAGCAGATATCTTCTTATAAATAATATAGCTGGTATGGTTCTTCAATGCTCCTTACCTTAAATGAATCATAATCTTTTAGATGATTTTTGCCTTGAATTGAACAGAATAGATGTAAGATGCTGACAACGTAGAATTTTAAAGTTTCACTCATCTCTAGTTTCAAGGGTGAAAAAGGTTATAAAGAGCTATTTGTATTAATAGCGGAAGAGATAAATTGAACTTTGACGTACTATGAGCATACAGTTTTAGGAAATCTGTAAAAGCTTCAATGCTTCAAAGCAACAGCAGAACTTCATATAACTGCTGAAGAACAATAAACTAATAGTGATAAAAAGAACAAACAAACAAAAAACGAAATGCATTTGGGGAAGTTTCCCCTGTGATAAATCTTTCACATCTGTTCTGGTTTCTAATTAAAGGTACAGAACAATAACAGGTACTCACACATAAGCCTTGGTCCCATTTTTCCTACTTAGGTTAGCACTGACAGAAATGCATTTCCTGGCTTCCTTAATTCAATTGAATGCACATTTAGTTATTTTTCTCCAGACTGCTGGAAACAAAAAAAGGAAGAAGATCCCTGCTGATGTTGTAAACTTGCAGATTCGCTGCTGTCATCAATAATCATAATGAATAATTTCAATAAGAGATGGAACATCTCCTGTCCTGCTAAAGGCCTGCAAACAATTCATAATACTGCACTACAGAAACTGAAAGTTTGGATCAATGAGATAAATAAGGAATACAAATGAAGAATATGTAGCACTTTTAACCTCTTAGGGCACAGGGCGTACCTGTATGCTGTGCGCCTGTTCCCAGTGTTTAAAACGCCGTGACCCCGCATCACACCGGGTCGGTTCTGGCTGCTATTCATAGCCGGGACCCTGGGCTAATAGCGCGCGGCACTGATCGTTGTGTCGCGCGCTATTAACCCTTCAACTTTGATCGCCGTGCTGAAAATGAAAGTAATCGCTTCCCGGCAGTTCAGTCGGCCTGATAAAATCCTGATCAGCTAGGATGCGAGTCGCGTCCTTGCTCTGTCGCGTCCGATCGGTGTTTGATTGCTCCAAGCCTGAACTACAGGCTTGAGCAATCGAGCCCCTATCTCGCTGATCCATGCAAAGCTATGGCTTTGCAGGGATCAGGGTAAAAGATCAGTGTGTGCAGTGTTATAGTCCCCTATGGGAGCTATAACACTGTAAATAAAAAGGGAAAAAAAAAGTTAATAAAAGTCTTTTAACCCCTTCCCTAATAAAAGTTTGAATCACACCCCCCCTTTTTCTCATTAAAAACAAAAAAAAACAGTGTAAATAAAAATAAACATATGTCACACGGTCAATGGCGTACGCGCAAAAAAATAGCAAAGTCCAAAATGGCATATTTTTGGTAACTTTTTAGATCATAAAAAAATGAATAATAAGCGATCAAAAAGTCTGATCAATACAAAAATAGTACCGATAAAAACTTCAGAACACGGCACAAAAAATTAGCCCTCATACCGCCGCATACGCAGAAAAATAAAAAAGTTATAGGGGTCAGAAGATAAGAATCTTTTACCTATACATTTTCATGCATGTAGTTATGATTTTTTCCAGAAGTATGACAAAATCAAACCTACATAAGTAGGTTATCATTTTAACCCTATGGACATACAGAATAAAGATAAGGTGTCATTTTTACTGAAAAATGTACTGCGTAGAAATGGAAGCCCCCAAAAGTTACAAAATGAAATTTTTTCTTCAATTTTGTCACACAATCAATTTTTTTTCAGTTTTGCCGTGGAATTTTTGGAAAAATGACTAATGTCACTGCAAAGTAGAATTGGTTGCACAAAAAATAAGCCTTCATATGGATCTTATGTTCAAAATTGAAAGCGTTATGATTTTTAGAAGGTGATGAGGAAAAAATTAAAATGCAAAAATGGAAAAATGCTGAGTCCTTAAGGGGTTAAGGAGCATGTTTGTCTTTAAGGTACAAGTTAAGTTTGTAAACGTGGTTTAGCTGAACATATAATTTGGTACAAATCCTTGTCTTCTGGTTTGATTGCAGGTTGACCTTTTGTATTTGAACGACGATATTGAGTGGAAGTCAATAAAAAGGACTGAATAGTTAAATTTATCCTGACATTTCATTTTTGTTACCAAGAATATCGCTGATAGCTGCAAATGCAATTACCCCTATTACTATAGTAACAGATGACAACATCATTTCAGACCACTGCTTCCTTCCTCTGCACCTAGAAAAAAGTGCTGGAGAATATACAAGCTGGCGAGGGGAGGACCTTCTCCATACCAAAACTCCCCCTTGAGGAACTGAAGAGCTGGGTCAGAGGAAAGAGTTAAAAGAACAATGTAAGATATTGTTTCTCTTATGCAGAATTGAATTTGGCATAGTGAAAATGGGGTCTAATCTGCAGGCATCATGTTATAGATCAGGAGAAGCGGAACAGATTGATATATTTTGTTGTTTGGGATAAGTGAGCAGTCCTACTCAGTGACTGACAGCTCTCTCTATATGCGCAGTTATACACATAGCTGTCATTCACTGAGTAGAACTGCCCACTTGACTACTAAGCCCAGAGTGAGAAGAAATTGACACGAATAAATGACAAATTACCGTATTTTTCGCCGTATAAGACGCACTTTTTCTTCCCCAAAACTGGGGGGGAAAAGTTGGTGCGTCTTATACGGCAAATACCTGCGGCCATCAATGGCCGGGACCCGCCGCTAATACAGGACATCACCGATCGTGGTGATGCCCTGTATTAACCCTTCAGAGGTGGCGATCAAAGCTGACTGCCGCGTCTGAAGTGAAAATAACACTAACCCGGCTCAGTCGGGCTGTTCGGGACCACCGCGGTGATATCGGGACCTTTCCTGCCTCCTCGGTGTCTTCTCCGTGCCAGGATCCCCTGCGCTCTCCTTCGACGTCATCACGTCGTCGCGCACGCCGTCATCCAATAGGAGTGGCATGCGTAGTGGCGTGATGATGGCGACATGATGATGGCGACGTGATGACGGCGACGGAGAGCGTGGATCCCGGGGAAGAAGAAGTCCGGAGCATCGGGGACACCATGTGGACGCGGAGACAGCGATGGGGCGACATCCATGGCACCGGTGACGGGTCCGGAGCGGCAGGGACACGTGAGTACTACCTCCTATACCAGTGGTCTTCAACCTGCGGACCTCCAGATGTTGCAAAACAACATCTCCCAGCATGACCGGACAGCAGTGACCCAGCGTCATATCGGTTCGGTCCCGGTGGCCATCAATGGCCAGGACCCGCGGCTAATACAGGACATCACCGATCACGGAGATGCCCTGTATTTACCCTTCAGACGCGGCAATCAAAGCTCCGATCGGCGAATGACTGCTCCGTGCCGGAGATCCAGGCAGGAGCAGTCAAGCGCTGACAACACTGATCACAGGTGTGTTAATGCATGCCAGTGATCTGTGTAAAAGATCAGTGTATGTAATGTTATAGGTCCCTATGGGAGCTATATTATTGCAAAAAAAACTTTAAAAAAAAAGTGTTAATAAAGATCATTTAACCCCTTCCCTAATAAAAGTTTGAATCACCCCCCCTTTCCCAAAAAAATAAAATAAAAGTGTAAATAAAAATAAACATATGTGGTATCACCACGTGCGTAAATGCCCGAACTATAAAAATATATTGTTGATTAAACCGCACGGTCAAAAAAATTGCAAAGTCCAAAAAAGCATATTTTGGTCACTTTTTATACCATTAAAAATGAATAAAAAGTGATCAAAAAGTCCGATCAAAACAAAAATGGTACCGATAAAAACTTCAGATTACGGTGCAAAACATGAGCCCTCAAACCGCCCTTTACGTGGAAAAATAAATTATAGTTATAGGGGTCAGAAGATGAAATTTTTAAACGTATACATTTTCCTGCATGTAGTTATGATTTTTTCCACAAGTACGACAAAATCAAACCTATATAAGTAGGGTACCTTTTTAACCGTATGGATCTACAGAATAATGATAAGGTGTAATTTTTACCGAAATATGCACTGCGTAGAAACGGAAGCCCCCAAAATTTACAAAATTGTGTTTTTTCTTCGATTTTGTCGCACAATGAATTTACTTTCCGTTTCGCCGTGGATTTTTGGGTAAAATGAATAATGTCACTGCAAAGTAGAATTGGTGACGCAAAAAAAAAAGCCATAATATGGATTTTTAGGTGGAAAATTGAAAGGGTTATGATTTTTAAAAGGTAAGGAGGAAAAAATGAAAGGGTTATGATTTTTATAAGGTAAGGAGGAAAAAACGAAAATGCAAAAACTGAAAAACCCTGCGTCCTTAAGTGGTTAATATTAAGGGATTAAATATGCATAGGCTGGGACAGGCAAAAAAATGTCCCTATACCATATATTTTGCTAGGTGGTAAAGTGTATATTTGATTGTGCAACATATCTGTGGGCCTATAGCTTTATAATGACATCTGTAGGAGATATCCATCAGAGCTATACTGTAGAGATACAGCAGTCCAAGTAAATGTCAGCATTTCAGGTCCAATACTCTGTGATGATTTATTTTCCTAATATACCTTTATAACTGCCCAAGTGTTATTTGTCTGATACAGAGCTTCAATTCCCATACATATATAGATAGTAAAATGCTAAATGTTTGGCTCCCTGCAGCCATCTATAGGAAGATTTTAGGAGCCTGCTGGATACCGCCTTAATATTCAGTAGACCTTTGCTTTGATCTAAAAAAAAAAGTCGATACAGTAAATGTATTTGGTCTCTGCCATTTCATGTATTCTCTATAGTGTGTGGAATTGCTTGTCTATACCTTGTCTTGTCTATACCTTCTTAGTTAAATACAGAGAATTACATTTTAATAAAAAAAAAATAATAGTAATCGTATTAAGACCAAAAGACTGTTAAATATATGACATGAGCCAATGGAATAGAGACCGCCTTTCTCATACTGTTTTATGTAACATCTAGTAACAGGAGTGTGTTTTAGAAAGAGGATCAATAAATATTTTATTTATCTCTACAGGGTACGGCTTCCTTCAGCCTAGCGCTATCATTAATTTCTCTGTAACATTTCTTCCACTAAATTTATTCCTATCTTACCCTCTGAAGTTACAGTGTTCAAATGCACCATTGAATGTGGCAAACTGCAGTAAATAAGAATTCTTTGTCATTCATTAAACACCAAAGAATTAGTCTTCTCAAAGCAAACTAACAAGCGACAGACAACAAAGACTCAGAGCAGATAGGCAAAGGTCAAGACCAGAAGGGACTATAAGGTACAGAATTGCCAGGCAAAAGTAGTCAAATCACAGTAGCAGATATCAGAGTAAGGCTGGGTTCACATATATCAGTCGTCCGGCAAAGTTTCCCTCCGGCGTGCACCGGAGGGAAACTGATGCTAGAACTGATCCCATTAATTTGAATGGGACAGTTCACAATCATCCAGCGTCTCAATTTTGACACCGGATGGTTGGACATGCCGGAGGGCACCGGACAGGGGAACGCAGCTTGCCCTGTCTGTTGCCCAGAAACAATGGACGCCGCATGCCATACAACTGATGACAAGTTGTCATCAGTTGTGGCATCAGTTGTGTCGAGATTTAGGCTGAGTTCACCTATGCCGGACATAAGTGAACCCAGCCTAACAAAGATATTAGCAGAAGAATGCTTATGAAAGGATATAAGCCAAAATCACCATTAAAAAATTCTGATTAGTGCAGGGTTTATATATCCTGCCTGAGAGGTGTGCACACCAATCCAAAATGCAGTTGACCCTATACTTCTGCAGCAGGGCAGGAGAAACACTTAACTGTGCACAGCTCTGTGCGATGTAGAGCCATTGCCACAGTGATGGGTGATGCTAATGCCTTTCGACATGGATGGAGCAGGATGTGCTGAAAATCCAGGCCAGATCGAGACAGGAGCCCACTTCCCCCGACGTGTGTTTTGCGCACACAGTGGCTTCATCTATTTGGTTATTTGGCCTATACATTTGTACACATTTTTATCTATTGTCTGTTAGAGGTTTTTCTTCCTTTATTAAGTTTTTATTCTCTACATGTGTTTAAAGATGTCTGTCTTTTTTAATATTTGAATTAAATAATATTGTGTTCTTTAAATGCTTGTGTTGTTTTTGTATCTGCAAAAATTAGAATATTAAAGGGGTAGAAGATATTTTAACTCAGGGTGGGATGAAAAAAATTATGTGTACACCTTGACACACTGGAATTGTCTGTAATTCCTAATTTCGAACATATAGTGAATATATTCGCAATATTTGCGAATTCGCAAATTTGTGATATTCGCGATAAAAATTTGAAATGCGAATGTTCGCGCCCAACTCTAATGAGCAATAGCTGGAGCATGTCGCTGCAACATCGGCAAGATCATTGATCACCACATGCAAGCTCAGTTTTTCCCTCATGTGATGATCACAACTGGCATTTGCACCCTCTGGTCTCAGAAGGTATATTCTCAAAACATGCAGAGGTTGGAAGGAAGTGCCAGGAAGGAGAACAAGACCTTTTCTTCTCCCCAGGAAACCTCTTTATAGGGGTTCTTGTTAGGGGAGGTTCCTAAAAATACACTGATCCCTCAGCTGGGGCCCCAGTATTCAACTCAATAGGTATGGGAGGCTTGATAGTAAGTATTTAATTTAACTACAGCGCCACCAAAGGAAAAGTGAAGAATTACAAGGTGCCTGTTTGCATGTGTAATGCTGTAATACAAGGTTTGCATGTGTACTGCTCGATGGACAAAACCTTTGTAACCATGCTTTACTCTGGCCAATAAATGAGGATATGCTTACTGTAACTTAGAATTCCATAATAAGGTATATGAAAGGTGTTTTCTAAACCAGACAACTTCTTTTATATGAGCTGATCGAGGCATTAATAGGTGGATCTACTTCGATGTGATGTGCTCCACCTATTGTTCCTCATAATATTCTCAATGTGGCAGCCAATTCTTAAATCAGTGAAATCCTTATTCGTTGAATGATCCTTTATTTCCTAGGCACTGCCAGACCAATAGAAATTCAAAGCATCCCGACAGGCTTCAGCAATTATCTGTTTATTACAGGCTCTTACTATGAATTCATGTTTGCTTTCTATTTTCCTGTAATGCTTAGGCTGCTTTTGATGGCTTTTTGTAAGGATTTTCAGGCTCTAGTACATCTTGCACTGACTTGTACATGAAGACATTTTTATTTAAATGACTTTCCGGCATGACAGCTGGATTTCATTACAATCTTTAGCTTCACTTAACTTTGTTTTGTTTTAATAAATACAATACCCGGGCAAATTAAAGAGAAAAAAAAGACATAAAGCAGATAACAGTGTTAGTGTCTTGCAGTGTGCGTCTGAGTTTATAGCTTCCATATGCTATTATAGAGCTTTCTGTTTCATGTGCAATGGTTTGCTTGTGCCATGAAATCATTCGCCTTGTTCATGCATAGTTAATGTGCCTCGATGAAATGGAATTAAAATATTAAATAAAAATATTGAGCTGTACAAATGGGGAAAAATAAACTTCATGGCTAAATATCCCACTCTTACTGCATTTTTTTCTTAAAGGGGTACTCCAGCACTTAGACATCTTATCCCCTATCCAAAGGATAGGGGATAAGATGCCTGATCGCGGGGGTCCTGCTGCTGGGGACCCCCGTGATCTTGCACACCGCACCCCGTTAAAATCAGTCCCCGGAGCGTGTACGCTCCGGGTCTGATTACTGTCGATCACGGGGCCGGAGCGTTGTCATGTCACGGCTCTGCCCCCGTGTGACGCCACGCTCCGCCCCTTCAATGCAAGCCTATTTGAGGGGGTGTGACAGTTGTCACGCCCCCTTCCATAGGCTTGCATTGAGTGGGTGGAGCATGACATCACATGGGGGCGGAGCCATGATGTCCAAATGCTTTGGCCCCGTGATCAACAGTAATCAGACCCGGAGCGTGTCTTTAATGGGGTGTGGCATGCAAGATCACGGGGGTCCCCAGTGGCGGGACCCCTGCGATCAGGCATCTTATCCCCTATCCTTTGAATAGGGGATAAGATGTCTAAGCGCCGGAGTACCCCTTTAACACACTCACACACAGAAAATGGGACATAAAACAATTTAATAAATTGTTTCTTTTTATTCCACCTTTTCTTTCCAAATGTTTTAGTTGAGTTAAAGAAAAAGGAAAGCAGATGTTATGATGGCAACTTGACATGAGCCTTATAAAATATAAAAAAATGTCATACATGGTCGGGCATTCAGTTTAACAGCCAGTTTGTAATACTAAGGCTGATGCATAGAGAATGTATGGCTGGTTGTACATCGCCAGACTTTATCAGCTGTTCATTAGAGGGGGGGTTTAGAAGCCAAAGCCCTTTATTACTCCATACTGACTGAAGTTCCACCATATGAAGCATTAAATAAGATGCAGAGAGGGCAGGGTGTCAAAGTCACAGAGTATAAATTATTCATTGCCTTTATAGACTTATACATAATTTTAAGTGATTGGAGATGTAGTGTAGGAATTAGAATGTATTGGATTATAATTACAATAGGGTTTATAACAACAAATTCACTTCAATTATTGGCGTAGATATTTAATGCAGAATCCATATTGAAAATTTGGAACAACTACACGGTGTAGAAATCCTGTCACAGGGAGTAAAGCATGCATTATTTCGGCATGGATAAGCAAAGACACACCAATTTTATTAAGAGGCCCAGATCTATTAATAAATTGTTGCATATAGCACATTTTACATATAGACCAGTGTATAAAACATAAGTCGGAGGAAATCTTCCCCCAGATCTTACGGCTTTAGAATATGAACATAATATAGATATGTACAAACTGAATTGTACATATTAAGGAAACCGATTATCGGTTTGGCCGATATTATCGGCCGATATTCACGATTTTTGACATTATCAGTATCGTTAATTACCTTGCCGATATGCCGATAATGTCCCTCCGCCCCAAGTCCGCCGCCGCTTCTCCTTTGTCTCCCCCATCCCCGGTTTTATAATCACCTGTTCCTGGGGTCCGCGCTACTTCTGGCTCCTGCGGCATCCTGCGCTGCGCAATGACGAGTGACGTCCTCAACGCAACGTCACCATCAGTGCGCACAGTGACAGCTCAGGACACCCCCAGAGCCAGAAGAAGTGCAGACCCCGGGAACATGAAATTATAAAATTGGGGATGGGGAAGGCAATGGGGCAGCAGCAGTGGTTGGACTAGGGAGGACCCCAGGACAGGCAGGGGGAGAGAAGCAGGCGGCGGAGTGGTCTCTGGCCCCACAAAAGCCGCTGCAGTTCATTGATTTAAAGTGCCCGCTTTAAATCATTGATCTGCAGCAGCTTCTGTGGGGCCGGGGGGGGATAATAGCCGATAACTTATACCAGAATATTGGTATAAGTTATCGGCCTCAAAGTTCACATATTATCGGTATCAGCCCTAAAAAATCAATATCGGTTGATCCCTAGTACATATCCATAGGTGTATAAGACCCTAATGTAATTCAATCTGACTATGATTTCATATAAAAACTTGTCGTCACAGGGCATATATATGTAGAAAATCGCTTTTGGGGGAAATATCTCTGCAATGCAGTGCTGTATGGAGGCGTCACATATCTGAGAAAAAGTGCAAAAGACGAAAATATAATGTTTATTTATACTACTGTTAAAAATCTCCCCAAACTATGAAACTTTTTTACCAATAAACATTTTTTGCCTGGATCTGGAACAATATAGAAAATTTGTGGCTAAGACTTCTTTCACATTGCCGCTGCACCTTCAGATGGAGTAGCGGGAGAAAAAGACAGTGCAAGCAGTATTTTTTCTCCCGCTATTTTCCCTGCTGGCCCAGACAGCTGTAACACTACCGTTTGATAACAGTAGTGTGAAAGGGGCCTAACCAAGGTATCATAGCTTAACCTGACTTCCTAACCTAACTGCAATCTTTGCGGCAAGGAGGAAAGCATTGTTAGGAATCACGGCAGGTGGAAAGTAGATAGTGGATCCTCTGGGCCTTTGTGGATGGAGACTTGAGCCGTGCCAGGGAGCGGAGTCTAAGGTGCCACTTGTTTTCACCAGGGCCTGCCGCAAAGCGGGATGGTCTTGCCGAGGCAGGTGGCACCCAGGTGCCTACCCCCGGCACGACTTGTCCAAACAGGTAGCTTGGGGGTGGCATGGCACGGGAGGTGACAGGCAATATGTGGCAAGGAGGCAGAAGGTCAGGCAGGAACACAGTGGAAGGAAGGTAGGGTAACTAGGAACAAAGTCACAGTAATAGGAGCACAGGAACACAGGACTTCACTATGGAAAATACAACCAAAAATCTGTCAGGGAAGCAAGGGAGGAGCAGGAATATATGGACCAGGGGACAGGTGTAAGCACTTTAATTAATTGGGCACTGGCCCTTTAAGAAACAGAGCTCCGGTGCGCACCTGCCCTAGAAGGCGGAGGCACGCGCACCGGAGCTGTGAGGACAGGTACACAGTGAGGCAGTGGCTGAGGGAGGTGAGTGACAGGCTTGGATTTGCATGCGGGCGTGTCCCGCGATGCAGATCCCAGCCCTGCCGGCAACCGAGACATGACAGCGTGCTCATGGCCAGCGTATCTGTCCAGCTGTTACAAGCATTTTGGAGCTTAGGAAATTCCCTCTCCCTATTATGGGTATATATCAGTCCCTAGTCCAAAGTAGAGTGCATATCCTGATAAGATTTACCCAACACCCGAACTTGACCCTCCCTTCTATGCCCTTTGGTCTCAGGCAGCCACAGTAATGGTTATGAAACCCCTGTGAACTGGGCTGACCTAAATAATTATAATAAAAGGTTTCCAGCATTAGGGAACAATTAAAACATTGGAAACAAAATTATGGATGATGGTTCCCAATAAATAAAAAGCCTGCAGAGTAAATATCCTGTTCAGGCACTTTGGCCTCTTTAATTTAACACCTGATAGTCCACGTCCATTGTCCACATTGGAAGTTATTACAAAGTTTTTGTATCTGATACTACAAAGTATTTATCTCCCACAATGCTACAGCATCGCCATCCACTGGACTTGTATCTTGTCATTCAGAATCTTATTCCCGTGGGGGTGCATGTGTATGCAATTTCCACAATGTGACAGCTCAGTTTTTGCAATGCAGATTTTAGCATTTTTGACTTACAAATGTGTTTTCATGCATGCACACAACAAACTCTATACATAAATTACACAAGGATATGGTTTATAGAAATCTACCTGTATCATGGGGTAATCTCTTCGGATTGATTCAAGTGAACAGATAAGAAAAAAGAGATGGATTTTGTGAGTTATTAGGAAATAGCAAAACAGCACATATAACCAGATCTTGTTTTGCTCATAGATTCCGCTCAGGGGCCTGGGTGACTGCTGAGTTTGCTTTTTATAATTTAGAGGCACTTAGGTAGAATATAGTAGATTCAATATAATAGACTCACAAAAATATAATGCCAGAGTACTCATTGGGGGAGATTCTCAAAGAATTTTGATCCCCAAAAATCTATTTTCGCCAAAATTTGGGCGCAAAAACTATCGACCATATTTTCAAAGAGCTCTGTGCTGCAGTTTCCACTGTTCACATCAGTTTTGTGAAAGTGGGCGTGTCCACGTATATTTTCTGCTTTACGGGATGTTTTCAAAGGGGTGAGAGTCCAGTTTACATCAAAAATTTCACACCAGCTTTATGATGGTGTAGAAATCACAGAAATGGTTGTAGTTTGTAGGTTTTTTTTTTGTCTTTTTTTTTTTGGGGGGGGGGGAGGTGTTATTTAAGTAATTAATATATATATATATAATTTTTTTTTTTTTTTTCTTGGTCACTGCACCTGCACTCACATTTAAGCTCAGGAATGTTTTATTTATACAGTTATTGCTTGTCTGGGCACTAGTAACCATGAAATATTTTGTGAGATGTTTCCGCCAGAATTTTCTGGGATGTAAAGTTTGGCGCTAAAATAAGCAATTTTGGCAAACAATTTAAATCCAATATGGCTGCAAAAAAAAAAAAAAGTGCCGCCAAAATAAATTTTCCCATATTTTCATATTTTCAAAGCAGCACAAAAAAAAACTTTGAAATGTGAGGAGAAAAAAAAAGGTATGAATAATATCATTGGAACAGAAATTACAGTAGTTTTTGAGAATCTTCCCCATTGTATTGGTTTAATAACATACTGTATATATAATGAAAGCAGTGAACCTGGCTTTCACAGTACAGAATGACAATTGTTTAGAGAGTTTTCAATAATATAACACCAAAAATGGAAGACATCTAAAGAGCTAACAGTGAAAGTTCCTCTAGATTATAAAGAGCAAACTCGGCAGTCACCCAGGCCCCTGAGCGGAATCTATGAGCACAACATGATCTAGTTATATGTATTGTATTGCTATTTCCTAATAACTCACAAAATACATCTGTTTTTTCTTATTTGTTCACTTGAATGAATCCGAAAAGATTTCCCCATGATACAGGTAGATTTCTATAAACCATACCCTTGTGTAATTTATGTATAGAGTTTGTTGTGTGCATGCATGAAAACACATTTGTAAGTCAAAAATGCAAAAATCTGCATTGCAAAAACTGGGCTGTCACATTGTGGAAAATGCATACACATGCACCCCCACGGGAATAAGATTCTGAATGACAAGATACAAGTGCAGGGGATGGTGATGCTGTATAAATATTTAGGGACTCCACAAACCCTCCATGACTGGAAGCTTTCGTCCCCAACTTGGGACATGATGGTTTTTGTAAAACAACAGCTCCTAGGATGCTGGGAGAACCACCGAGTAGGAATCATTCTCTTAGTCCCATTGGTAGTGTCAAATAGACCAAATGTATGTCTTAAACAATTGGTGTTGGATCATAAGAATCCTATTTTATAAACAAACTTTTAAAGTGTACCCTTCATTTCAAAATATTTAGAATGCAGGAAGACCAAAGTAAGGCTAGGCATTGGGCTAGAGTGGGTAAAAGACGTAGAAGATCCCAACTACAGTATGAACAAGAAGGTATCTGGTCAATTATATTATTAACTGGCGTGGACCTGCAAAATTGCCCGGACAGTGCGTTTTTATTTTGGCCATTCACTTGCATTGAAATTATCATCTAATTTTGAGCTACTTTAATATTGTCAGTGCTAGCTTCATCAGTTTTCTTGTTGTGCACTTCCAGGTGGAGTGGTTAGTATTTTTGCCCACATGGACTTGGGTGACCAGCTGGCGTAGTATGTGAATTTTTATCCTTTTTTTTGCACTATACTGTCATTTGCCAAATTTATGACGCAATGTCACACACACAAATTTGCTAAAGGTTTTGCAAACAAATATATGCTAATTATGACCCCCCCCCCCTTTGGGTTAAAAGGTGAGCTGGCTGTAGGTCAGTCAGGGCTTACAAAACCATAGGAAATTATCAGGTAAAATGAAGGTGGCATGTCACTCCACTGAGCCACGTACCGGGTCACTTGCCTAACCTTATTAAAGAAGGTGTCTTCCAATGACAGCTATGACCTTTGTGGCTGCAAGAAAATGTAAATTATTATTCTACAGCCTTTTGTTCGCTATGACGGGTCACCTTTAAGGGCTGCTTGCCTTTTGGTTCTGCTATCAAACTGTGATTTGTATCTATGTGCAGCTACATTCAAACGTTAGGCACCATGTTTACAGGGATTGACAACCTTACAAAATCAACAAGGAACGCCGAAAACGTGTACCAAACAGTGCACACAAAAACATGAAATCATTATTAATCCATATACTTTATTAAATTCACAAAGTTAAAAATATACATAGAAAAGTGCAGAATGCATAAAAAAGGCACTGAATCACCATGGAAAGGCAGGTATAAGTCATGAAGCAGAGTGATCACATAAATAAATGGCAATAAGGGTTATGAATGCAAGGGAACCTCAGTATAAGACTATGACGAACATAAGTCAATTGGAAGAAAACAGAGCCCAATGCCTAATCAAGAATGCCAGACCATACCTACCAACCCCTTACAAAATCAACAGTAGATAGGCCTGCCATCATTTCTGGTAAGAATAATTGAAAGCTGGGGGCATTATGTCGTGGGTCCTTTTTTATTCAGTTATTTCTATCTAAGGAAAACATTTGTAGCATATGGATTTCAATTGGGTGTAACCAAAATGTAATATGCATATGGCATAAAAGAACTAAATAAAACGTTACCTTTTGTCAGTACAGTAAAATGTGGAAATGTTGGCTTCAAGTTCCTACATTTGAGTTGGATACTTTGTTATACAACACGACAATGTGTGTTGTAGTAGTCTATTGGCCCTGCATTATATTGCACTACTGAGGCATTGATAGGACTATGATTCCTGAGATGCTTACAGGAATTCCTAGAATGACAGCTAGATACGATGGGAGATTATTCTGTAGAGCAATAGTCAAAGCTGCTGACGCCGCTAGCTAAGGTCTCATGTGACAATGTTCATTTAGAACTGGCTTATGTTACTGTCCTACAACTGTATGAAATAATACTTCAATGTCATCTAAGAGAGATAGACAAGTATCCGTGAATTTAGTGTCACTAGAATATTCCACATGGAGTATAACATCCACATGCAATGATGAGACCAGAATAGGAATCATATTTATCGCACTAATAGTAAAAATCTCTTTGTTGCACATAGCAACCTCATTTCACTAACTTTACTTTTGATACCACCATAGAGTCGGGTAATGCATACCCTCTATACTGTAGGCATTTATTCACAAGTAGCATTACCTTAATGTGGACTACATGGATTTATGTAAAACATATCATATATAGTTCTATGTATATACAGTAAGGATGGGACCTAAGAGCACTTTTGGAATTCACATAGACTTTTCGATATCTTTAGTCCACACACCGGCATAAATAGGATGTTTAGTAAATATTAGAATCAAAAATTCGGAGCCATGGGTATGGAGCCTGTATCAGTGAAGCCAGGACATATGGCTCCATGTTAGATAACCACATGGCATTCATGTGCTCCTGAATAGAATCCATAGGGAGTCAATGCTTTTAGAAGATACAAGCCAATGGACCATCACTTGTTTTTCTGTCAGACATGATCGGAATCAGAGAGAACAAACAAACCTCTGTTACACTCCATTTAACCCATTCCCGACCCCCCAAATTTAGATTTTTGGCTTACATTTCTTTCTATGCTTATTTTTTGCAAAACAAGTTGGGCTTACTATTAGCACCATTCTTTTTGATATATGATGTATTTAAAAAAAAAAAACACAAAAAATTATTTGTAGGGCAAAACAAAAACAAAAAATATGGAATTGCGCAATTCTGTGATGCAACAGTTTTTTCAGAGTTCACTGTACGGTAAACCTTACATGCTAACTTTATTCTATGGGTCAGTACAATTATAACGATACCACATTTTGATATATTTTTTTATTATTTTGAATGAAACAATAAGAAACGTGCATTGCCATGTTCTGACATCTTTTTTTATTAGTAGGGGATTTTTTTATATATATATATATATATTTTTTTTTTTTTTTGCTCCCCCCACCAAAATGATGTTTTTATAAGCAATCAAATCATTGGAAAGCATACACATTGATCTATAAGATCTACAGTCTGTTGGTACAGTCCACTTAGTTCAAGCTCCTTGGTGTGCCCCGGAAACGGATTGTCACTTCCCGATTATCCGGTTACTAGACACAGGGACATGCATCAAAACTGTTGAAATGTCACAATCATTATTGATGTTGACATTTATACAGATACATGACTGCCTTTGCAGGGATTGTTGTCTGGTCTCTGGGTTTTGATAAAAATGTAGAGCATTGTGTAAAAATCTGTGTTTTGCATTAGCTTTTTGGTAAAAGGCATTAATAAATCCCCCCCTAATCCTTACGTATTAAGCCATGTTCACACTGTGAAAAAAATATATGCTAGTATGAACATAGCCTTAGGGTCTTTCTTTTACATTCTGCTACATTTGCTAACAGTCTACTTGTTGGTTAGTGTACCTGGTTGGTTTTTGATGTCACCTCTCTGCGTTCATGTGGCGCCATTATGGGACAATTTGTGCCAAATTGCGCACATAGCATAATTGATTAGCCAGGATTTTTAATATATGGTAAGTTTTCTGAGCTCATCAGCAAAATCAAGAAAAATATGAAATAAATAAATAATTTAGAGCACTTATTTAGGGCCAAATAAGAATTTCACTCACTAAAACTCCAGTAAAGTGGCCTGTAAATCAGGCTTCAGGTTTTCTTTTTCTTTTTTGTAGATATTCTTATTTTTCTTTTTTGTGACTTTTTATATACTTATTTGATTATTTTTCCATGTGGTCTGTTTTGGGTGATAAAAGTATCTGTAGGGATCTTACACAGTCACACTTGCTAATCGCCAGTTCAGTGACTTGAGAGTTGTGCATCATCAGCATTCTAAACAGCAGGAAGAAGCCTAAGGCCTATCCCTGCCATGCTGTTTCTCAGAAGCCTCTAAAGGATGGCATAGCCTCCGGTCAGGGCTTCCTGTTATCATTTAGTGGGCAAATTGGTCAGAACAGACAATCATTCCAGAAAAGCTGAATTTAGTAGCGCCAAGCATTTTAACTCTTCATAGATGAAAGAAAACATACAAAAGAATTCAAAATTAAGTTAATATTAAACTAATAAAAAAAACAGTGGAATATGTGGAGTATATATATAAGTACGAGCATTACCTAACTGTAGTATATTGGATACTAGCTGAGTACCCGGCATTACCTGATCTTCCTATCTAAACCTTGTGGGAGAGAAAAAGCAACTAAGATATTTTCTATTTGCTTTTAAACTATTGTATTTCATAACTTCTTTACAACATAAGGAGTATTTTTTGCTTTTCCTTAACATACCGTGAATGTTTAAATTAAGTAAATTTCTCTCCCTCTCCCTCCTCCTGCACTGATGTTTTCTGTACCCCAACTCTTCTTTCAGCCCACAATAAATCTTCTATTCCTCATATACCCAGTCCCCGCTCCCTGTCCTCACACTTACTATTCTCTGCTCCTGCCTGGTGGACAGTGAAATCATACTTTACCAGGACATTGGTCCTGTGGCAGGATGTTTAAAACTTCTGGGCAATCTCCACAGCCTTAAAAAATGAGATCTAGAGATGTACCAGAAGTCCCATAGACTTGCATGGGATTTCAGATACATCTCATGATTGTGTTATTCTTGGGCTGCTGAGATTGCCCAGGTGTTTCAAACCTCCTGCCACTAGACCAATGTCATATTAAAGTATGTTTTAACTGTGTTTTGCCACAAGTGAATGTCTATGAATGGATTTAAAAAATGAAAAAAATGTTTGCGCTAAGCTATGTGTGAAGAAGGACCCAGACGCTTGTCTTTGGTTACAAATGATGACAAACTTGAGCGCATTTGTAGTATGGTTCTATTAGCCAGATGACTATTGATGAAGTGGCAAATCAGCTACAATTATTGAAAGGCATTGTGCTGTGGCATGACCATGCTCATATTCATACTGCGGCCTATACTGTTCAAATCCACCATAAACTTGTAGTACCTGTCATGATCCTGTTCAATTTTATAATCCTCCCAGTTCACTGCCCCTATTATGATAAACCACCCCATGCCTTTATTTATTTTTTATTTTTTTCTACCTTGATATTGCTCTGTATTTTCTGCTCAGTCTCAGTCAGATTCACAGACTGGGAAGGGGCATTACTCAGCAGGTGTGACATCATCTGAAGCCATAAAGGGGAGAACTTCCTCCCTTACTCTGCTACACACAGCTCAGAGCAATTCAGTGTGAGATGAGCTCTTATTGGCTAAGGCTGCACACACACACCCTTAGCACTCCAGACTGTGTTTCTTGATTTTGGACTTCTGCCAGGCCAGCAGGAGTCCAAAGTCTGTGCAAGAGATGGAGGGAAATGTGCTCTGGACAAGTAGGGAGACACCTAGTGGCAGCTTATTTTTAAACACAAAACATAGAAAACTAAATTTTTTTAAACAAAGTACATTAGAAAGATGTTTTATTTACCATAAGGAGTGCAATAGCAAAAATTTGTTTTAATGAGTGTCCATTTAAGTTTAATGTATTTTCTCAAGATAGTCCCAATCACAGAGTTCTAAGAAAAGATCCTTAAAAATAATAACTTTATGGAAACGACGAGTGTTTACTAAAGTACCTATAACCTGTCGATAGCATCTACTGAGCAGCACTATAAGCATGCCTCCTTCATGTACTCACATTCAATAAGAAAAAACTTAAGTCAACAAGAATTCAATTTCTAGGAACTGTAAATGTAAAGCAGTTTAAATGAACCTGCTCTGTATCATACTGTGCTGATATTAAAAATAGACTGTGTAGGTGAAAGCTACATTGGAAATTTTATGACAGGCTGGTGAGAAGTGCACTTATTGTTCTGACTGAAAATGCTAAAACAAAGCCTAAAAAAGTGTCACCAGAGGAAAAATGCCAGAAGCAAAGTGACTGTTGGCAGATTCCTGCTCCTCTTCAACAAACAGCAAATCAATCATTTCTTCCCCTCGGACTTAATTAGTGGAAATTTTCAATGAATGACACCAATGAAGATGTTAAACATCCGCAAATCTTCTGTTAAGTTGTTCTCAAACCCAGCGTAATTACAATCCATCACAATCTACACATATATCTGAAATATCTGCCATTAAAGTTGTATGGAAGCCAGGATGAATCTTATGGGTGAAGACTAGGGATGTGCACTTACTTGACAGTTTTCTTCTTTACCAACCTGACCAATACAGTATAACCAGTCCATGCTTCCTATATTGGTCTCCAATGGTGCGGTAAAATAAAAGCTCATGCAGGGCTATTGCAAACTACCATAACATGGTAAAACCATTCTCAAGCAGATGGTAGATTTCTGTTGCCTGAAGTCCTTTCTCCTAATGAAGCCCAGCAGAGATCACAACTTTTCTTAATATACAGAGCCAAATAAAGTTTTTTTTATACAGTATAGTATGGAGCAATAAGCCAATGCTAACATACTTTGCAAAGCAGTCTTAGTAAAGAGGGACTGGGAGGTGAGAGAGAGCAAGTAGGTGTGCCAGGCTGTGGCACTTCAGCAGCTCGGCAACACCTCCTTGACACTTGGTGGAGAAGTAAAAAGGCAATATATAACTTTGGCAACCACCATTAGCTGCAGGAAAGGTATAGTTTGCTTCTATACCCTAACAGCTATTCAACAGAGTCTACGGCTCTTAGCAGCAAATAGAGCTTGACTGGACAATCTCTTGAATTTGCATAAAAGAAAAATAATGTTGTAACGATTTTGGGGAAAATACAATATCTCATGGAAAGCCCTAAGTAGGGGAACACAGAGAGCCTAAAATGTGGAAAATAAACTAATAGCATACCTCTCACAGAGTCCACGCATGGGACTCTGCAGTGTGCGTGAGACCCTAAATGACAGCCGCTTGAAGTAGTATGTAGGAGAGATGGGGGTGTGTGTGTGTGTGTGTGTGGGTGGGGGTGGGACAGAATTGGGTGGGGGGGGCAGAATTAAATGGCATTCTGAGCCTGAGGAAAGCAGGGAACAACTGTAATGGCTACCATTGGTGGACATCATGCAGGATCTGTCTCCATGTAAAATGCTAAAAGATAATACAAGAGGACTGAGTTCTCCGAGAGAACAGCAAAGACTGGCTTTATAAAAGTAAAGTCAGGTTTTCTTATTTCTGTTGTACTTTATCATTGTTGTGGCTAAACAATAAAAGTCTATATGCGGCATTTTATAAATCAATAACAATATTTGGAAAAATGCAGGGTTTATAACAAGGAAAGTGAATAGTGTCCTCAAATTACCCGGCTTATGAACAACCTCCTCACCTTGCTCAGTCTGCTAAAAATTTCATTTGAGAGCTATAAATTTACGTGGGCACCAGAGTTTTATGTGCTTATTTGACCTGAGTAAACTAGATGTCTGAAGCATCCACAAATCATCCTCAAATGCAGAGTGACAAGAAGATTCCAACTGCATTAAGACTGTGAGATGCAAGTTACTGTATATAACACAAGGAAATGGGAATGTCAGTCACTTCTGTCATGCAACAATGTACCACTTATTATCACGTATTCAGCTGCCCGCAACATATCAGGATTGTTGGCTCCATCAATGGATTTTGAGCTAACCTGGTCTGACGAGTAGGATGGAAGATGTAACATATCTTAAAAATATCTTCACCTATCTATCTATCTATCTCATATTTATCTATCTATCTCATATTTAACTATATCTATCTATCTATCATCTCCTATCTGCTACCTATCTACCTATTTACCTATCTATCTCCTATCTATCTATCTATCTCTCTATCTATCTATCTCATATTTATCTATCTATCTATCTATCTATCTATCTATCTATCTATCTCATATTTATCTATATCTATCTATCTATCTATCTATCTCCTATCTATCTATCATATATATATATATATATATATATATATATATATATATCTCATATCTATCTATCTCTCTAGATAGCAAGGAAGGCTGCAGCACACCAAAATGGACAGTGAAGAAACAAAGTGTTTATTCCATCACAACAGATTGCACTTTATGTCTTTTTTATATAATAATATATACAATATGTATGCCTTTTTTCACTTAATTAATGTTGATTTGTAAATATATAGATATGTTGTACATGTCTACGATCACATGCTTGAAAATGGGCGCATTGGGTGACCGAAACATTGCATCTGTTGTGATGGAATAAACACTTTGTTTCTTCACCGTCCATGTTGGTGTGCTGCATTCTTCCTTACTATCTAGTTACCTGGTGCCTGGGACCCGGCTACACCACTGCGTGCACCCACCACAATTTTTTCTGAGGAGTGCTGCCCTATGTCTGCTTTCTATCTATCTCTCTAGCTATCTATTTATCTACCTATCTATCTATCTATCTATCTTCTATCTATTTTACCTATCTATCTCCTATATATCTATCTATTTACCTACCTATCTCCTATCTATCTATCATATATCTAAATATCTTATATATCTATCTATTTATCTCATATCTATCTATCTATCTCATATCTATCTATCTTCTATCTATTTTACCTATCTATCTCCTATATATCTATCTATTTACCTACCTATCTCCTATCTATCTATCTATCTATCTATCTATCTATCTATCTATCATATATCTAAATATCTTATATATCTATCTATTTATCTCATATCTATCTATCTATCTATCTCATATCTATCTATCTATCTATGAAATACTTGGCAAATAGCAGCACACCCAGATGGTATAAAGTGCAAAGAACAGAGCTTTATTTGCCCATGTCAATACAACTTGTGTTGACATGGGCAAATAAAGCTCTGTTCTTTGCACTTTATACCGTCTGGGTGTGCTGCTATTTGCCAAGTATTTCATCGTTAGAAGCGGTCTGCGACTGGGACCTCATTTCTAGCACGCACCCCGGTTTACTCCATGCCAATTATTGAAGTTGTGCTACCTACCCTATGTGCTTTGTATCTATCTATCTGAATATCATTATCTGTCTGTCTGTCTATCTATGGGTATCAGGTTTTCTTTATTTATCCCTATCCACGGACAATTTGTGTAAAGGCTGGAAAACCTGCTTTCAGAAAATGATCAGCAGTGAATCAGATAAGATTTATGCTGATCTTCAATGATCACACCCTCATAAACAAGAAATGTACATGGTGACATTCACATTTACACTACTCCATTATTAAAGTGTACCTTTCATTAACAAAAACTTTTTTATAATGAAGAAAATAACACTATGGGGGAGATTTATCAGAACCAGTGCAGAGGAAATAAGTTGCCAATAGCAACCAATCAGATTGCTTCTTTCATTTTTGAAAAGGCCTCTGAAAAATGAAAGCAGTGATCTAATTGGTTGCTATGGGCAACTCAGCAACTTTTCCTCTGCACAGGTTTTGATAAATCTCCCACAATATGTATATTTGTAATATACATTGGTTAAAAATTTAAAATGCCCCTGGCTCACACAGCAGGATGATTGACAAGCCAGAAGCCTGCACAGAGCCCTACTTGTCCCGCCCACACTTCCTGTATTTGGTCTCCTCACAGAGACACACATGCAATAGCTGCAGGGAAAGCATTTTTTTCATCCAAAAATGTACACTTTTTTAACCAATGTATATTACAAATATACATATAATAGCATTATCTCCATTGTATAAAAAGTTTTTGTTAATGACAGGTAAACTTCACGGCAGGGTGTCACCTGTATAACAAAGCTGGCACCCACAAGTGATGGCATGGGCACAGTTCTGGAGAAGATGGAAAGGTAATTGACTCTGATCCGATGAGAAATCACCTGTAGTCACAGCAGTCAAAAAAATTTCAGCCATATTATCCTAATTGCTCTAAAATATAATATCAGGCAGAACTATTGCGTGTCTTGAGATATTGCCCTTGTTTCTGCCAGTGTAACTAGAGAAAATGCCAACAAAGGCTGTAAATCATAAATGCAGCATACACTGGTGATGAATTCTATGAGAATTATAACCCACACTTTCTACTTACAATGAATACATATTGCCTGATTTTACACTTTGTATGAATGAGAGACGGACTGGTGGGTTTAACTTTGAAAATGGCTGCATCATACTAGACAGGAACATCTGTTTTTTCCCCCGTAACAGTGCTTGTTATTCAGTACTCGGTAGCAGCATGACTCTTGTCCATGGGCTGTGTCTGGTATTACAGCTCAGTCCTGTTCAAGTGAATATGTCACAGGCAGGCACTGTGGCTGAGGAAAAACAACAATAAGTATAATACTTACGGTAGTAAATGGGTTTTGTATATGTCTGCAGGTGGATTCAAAATAAAAAAAAAACAACAACCTATACATCGGTTCCCCGCAGCTGTGTGTTGCCTTGGCAAGAAGCACTTGCACAGCCATTCACTGCCTGAGGCTGAAAACTGTTGCAGCCAGTCATTGGATGAGCAGGAAATTCATGCCGAGACAACACGTCATCAGGAATAAGGAAGGGGCTGTAAACATACTGATTTGGAATCAAAATAGTACCCCAAAATATTTCTGAACTTTTCAATAAGTTTATCCAAGACAAAATTGTGCCTCTAGCTGTTATACAGCCTGAGACAGAACCTGCCAGCTGCAAATACATGAACCTATATAGGCTCTATCTTAGGCTTTATAACAGCTAGAGCTACAATCTAAGCCTTGTTTTTAATGGCAATAATCCTAAGCTTTTATACAACCCAAGATAAAGCAAAAATGAACCATGAAGTGTCACTAATGTCCCTGGCTACTAAAGTGCCAGCTTGCTGGGACAGCTTTAACCCCTTAAGGACGCAGGATGTAAATGTACGTCCTGGTGAGGTGGTACTTAACGCACCAGGACGTACATTTACGTCCTGTGCATAACCGCGGGCATCGGAGCGATGCCCGTGTCATGCGCGGCTGATCCCGGCTGCTGATCGCAGCCAGGGACTCGCCGGCAATGGCCGACGCCTGCGATCTCGCGGGCGTCCGCCATTAACCCCTCAGGTGCTGGGATCAATACAGATCCCGGCATCTGCGGCAGTTTGCGATTTAAATGAACGATCGGATCGCCCGCAGCGCTGCTGCGGGGATCCGATCATTGAGAGCGCCGGACGGAGGTCCCCTCTCCTTCCTCCGTCCGGCTCCCGGCGTCTCCTGCTCTGGTCTGTGATCGAGCAGACAAGAGCAGGAGATGACCGATAATACTGATCTGTTCTATGTCCTATACATAGAACAGATCAGTATTAGCAATCATGGTATTGCTATGAATAGTCCCCTATGGGGACTATTCAAGTGTAAAAAAAAAATGTAAAAAAATGTAAAAGTAAAAGTAAAAAAAAAGTGAAAAATCCCCTCCCCCAATAAAAAAAGTAAAACGTCCGTTTTTTCCTATTTTACCCCCAAAAAGCGTAAAAAATTTTTTTATAGACATATTTGGTATCGCCGCGTGCGTAAATGTCCGAACTATTAAAATAAAATGTTAATGATCCTGTATGGTGAACGGCGTGAACGAAAAAAATAAAAAAGTCCAAAATTCCTACTTTTTTAATACATTTTATAAAAAAAAAAATTGTAAAAAATGTATTAAAAGTTTTTTATATGCAAATGTGGTATCAAAAAAAAGTACAGATCATGGCGCAAAAAATGAGCCCCCAAACCGCCACTTATACGGAAAAATAAAAAAGTTAGAGGTCATCAAAATAAAGGGATTATAAACGTACTAATTTGGTTAAAAAGTTTGTGATTTTTTTTAAGCGCAACAATAATATAAAAGTATATAATAATGGGTATCATTTTAATATTATTGACCCTCAGAATAAATAACACATGTCATTTTTACCATAAATTGTACGGCGTGAAAACAAAACCTTCCAAAATTAGCAAAATTGCGTTTTTCGTTTTAATTTCCCCACAAAAATAATGTTTTTTGGTTGCGCCATACATTTTATGATATAATGAGTGATGTCATTACAAAGGACAACTGGTCGCGCAAAAAACAAGCCCTCATACTAGTCTGTGGATGAAAATATAAAAGAGTTATGATTTTTAGAAGGCGAGGAGGAAAAAATGAAAACGTAAAAATTAAATTGTCTGAGTCCTTAAGGCCAAAATGGGCTGAGTCCTTAAGGGGTTAAAATAAGTATTAGAAATGGTACATTAATGCGAAAAAACAACAAAGAAAAACAAGTTGCCAAAGTAAAGCTACATAGTAACAAGTCTATATCAGTAATGTATCAGTCCAGATCAGCTTATTCTCATTTTGGTGTACAATCGGCCAAAAACTGTGCCAAAATTTTAGCTTTTTGAAACATATCTGTTGAACAAAGCTACATGGCTGTGATCAGGCCCTCTTTATTTTAGGAATGTAAACTCTAATTTCACGGGAGTAGTGCACTGCATTGGTAAGTGGAATATAATGAATGTGTGCCAGATTTTGGTGCATGAGAGTGCAAGAATGCAGTGTGTTATCAATAGTGAATCCCAACCTGTGTGTAAACACAGCCGAATAGTCGCATAACAGCTCCCCCATTTTTTACTGAGCCTCATCCCTTTTTTGAAGACCACTGCTTCTTGTATTTAGGGAAATTTGTAACATAAAAGCTTGTACAGAATACCCCCAAAACATAGAGCATGTGTTAGTTCTGAAGTTAGCTCTGATCTGCCAGGGTGTGAATATTTTTTGACAGTCAGAATAACATAGCATGCTTTATTATTTTGGATCCATCACATCCTGCATGAATCCTCCTGAAAAAAAGATACCCTAAATGCCATTGTGAACACAGCCGAAATGTGTTTTTTAAATGATTTTTTAATGTATATTCATGTTTATATTGTTATTCAGCTATATTGGTGTATAATGTTCATACTGTTGTTAAATTGCAAGATATTTTTCTTCTTAGTTGTTTAAAAAAAGGGGGGGGGGCACTACAACGCCTGAAAAAATCAATAGATAGAAAGTGGTAGATTTGATTTTGGGGTCTGGTATGGGGTCCAGATTAAATGAAGGGTCTGTGCTGAGGTCTCATTTTATTTAGTGGTCTACTCTGAGGTCTAAATTATTTTAAGGGTCTAAACTGGGGTCTAAACATTTGTTGGGGTCTTCTGTGAAATATTAATTGTTGTATAGGTCTGATTTGACATCTAAACTGTTTTATGGGTCTACCCTAAGATTATTTTATTAGTCTACTCAAAGGTCTAAATTATGTTATGGGTCTGATCTGAGGTCTAAATTATTTTGTGTCTGTGCTGGGGTCTAAATTATCTTATTGGTGTGTCGTGAGGTCTAAATTATTTTATGAGTCTGATCTGAGGTCTAAATTATTTTAAGGGTCTACTCTGAGGTTTATATTAATTTAGAGGTCTGCTCTGAGGACAAACTATTTTATAGGTCTGCTCTGAGGTCTAAATTATTGTATGGATCTGCTCTGGGATCTAAATTATTATATCCATCTGCTCTGGGGTCTAAATTATTGTATGGATCTGCTCTGGGGGTCAAAATTATTTTATGGATCTGCTCTGGGGTCTAAATTATTGTATGAATCTGCTCTGGTATCTAAATTATTGTATGGATCTGTTCTGGGGTCTAAATTATTGTATGGATCTGCTCTGGGGTCTAAATTATTGTATGGATCTGCTCTGGGGTCTAAATTATTGTATGGATCTGCTCTGGGGTCTAAATTATTGTATGAATCTGCTCTGGGATCTAAATTATTGTATGGATCTGTTCTGGGGTCTAAATTATTGTATGGATCTGCTCTGGGGTCTAAATTATTGTATGGATCTGCTCTGGGGTCTAAATTATTGTATGGATCTGATAAGGGCTCTAAATTATTGTATGGATCTGCTCTGGGGGTCTAAATTATTGTATGGATCTGCTTTGGGATCTAAATTATTGTATGGATCTGCTCTGGGGTCTAAATTATTGTATGGATCTGCTCTGGGGTCTAAATTATTGTATGGATCTGCTCTGGGGGTCAAAATTATTGTATGGATCTGCTCTGGGTTCTAAATTATTGTATGGATCTGATAACGGGTCTAAATTATTGTATGGATCTGCTCTGGGGGTCTAAATTATTGTATGGATCTGCTTTGGGATCTAAATTATTGTATGGATCTGCTTTGGGATCTAAATTATTGTATGGATCTGCTTTGGGGTCTAAATTATTGTATGGATCTACTCTGGGGTCTAAATTATTGTATGGATCTGCTCTGGGGGTCTAAATTATTGTATGGATCTGCTCTGGGGGTCTAAATTATTTTATGGATCTGCTCTGGGGGTCTATATTATTGTATGGATCTGCTTTGGGATCTAAATTATTGTATGGATCTGCTCTGGGGTCTAAATTATTGTATGGATCTGCTCTGGGGTCTAAATTATTGTATGGATCTGCTCTGGGGGTCTAAATTATTTTATGGATCTGCTCTGGGGGTCTATATTATTGTATGGATCTGCTTTGGGATCTAAATTATTGTATGGATCTGCTCTGGGGGTCTAAATTATTGTATGGATCTGCTCTGGGGTCTAAATTATTGTATGGATCTGATAACGGGTCTAAATTATTGTATGGATCTGCTCTGGGGGTCTAAATTATTGTATGGATCTGCTTTGGGATCTAAATTATTGTATGGATCTGCTTTGGGATCTAAATTATTGTATGGATCTGCTTTGGGGTCTAAATTATTGTATGGAACTGCTCTGGGGTCTAAATTATTGTATGGATCTGCTCTGGGGGTCTAAATTATTGTATGGATCTGCTCTGGGGGTCTAAATTATTTTATGGATCTGCTCTGGGGGTCTATATTATTGTATGGATCTGCTTTGGGATCTAAATTATTGTATGGATCTGCTCTGGGGTCTAAATTATTGTATGGATCTGCTCTGGGGTCTAAATTATTGTATGGATCTGCTCTGGGGGTCTAAATTATTGTATGGATCTTCTCTGGGGTCTAAATTATTGTATGGATCTGATAAGGGGTCTAAATTATTGTATGGATCTGCTCTGGGGATCTAAATTATTGTATGGATCTGCTTTGGGATCTAAATTATTGTATGGATCTGCTCTGGGGTCTAAATTATTGTATGGATCTGCTCTGGGGTCTAAATTATTGTATGGATCTGCTCTGGGGTCTAAATTATTGTATGGATCTGCTCTGGGGGTCTAAATTATTGTATGGATCTGATAAGGGGTCTAAATTATTGTATGGATCTTCTCTGGGGTCTAAATTATTGCATGGATATGCTCTGGGGGTCTAAATTATTGTATGGATCTGCTCTGGGGGTCTAAATTATTGTATGGATCTGATAAGGGGTCTAAATTATTGTATGGATCTGCTCTGGGGTCTAAATTATTGTATGGATCTGCTCTGGGGATCTAAATTATTGTATGGATCTGCTTTGGGATCTGAATTATTGTATGGATCTGCTCTGGGGTCTAAATTATTGTATGGATCTGCTCTGGGGGTCTAAATTATTGTATGGATCTGATAAGGGGTCTAAATTATTGTGTGGATCTGCTCTGGGGTCTAAATTATTGTATGGATCTGCTCTGGGGGTCTAAATTATTGTATGGATCTGCACTGGGGTCTAAATTATTGTATGGATCTGCTCTGGGATCTAAATTATTGTATGGATCTGCTCTGGGGTCTAAATTATTGTATCAATCTGCTCTGGGGTCTAAATTATTGTATGGATCTGCTCTGGGGTCTAAATTGTATCAATCTGCTCTAGGGTCTAAATTATTTTAGAGGTCTATTCTGAATTAATTAAGGTTTTTTCTGGCTTTTGAGATAACTCAGGGATCTAATATGAGGTCTTAATGGATGGATGGATTGATAGATAGATAGACAGATGATACATAGATAGACAATTGGATTGATAATAGATAATTGGATAGATAGATAGATATGAGATAGAAAGACAGACAGATGATAGATAATTGGATTGATAATAGATAGATAATTGGATAGATAGATATGAGATAGATAGGCAGAGAGCTAGATAGATAGATAGATAGTGAATGAATAGATAGATAATTCAATAGTAAATTAGATAGATAGATAATGGATGGATAGATAATTTAATAGATAATTAGACAGACAGATAGATAGATAAAAAGAAAGGTACGGGCAGCACTGGACAAAAACAAGTCAGGTAGGTGCTCGCTGTAGGTAGACTTGGTCCCAGAAGTTCCAGACTTAGGCAGATAACGGAAAACAGCAGCACACAGGTGGCTTTGGGGAAGATTATGTGGCTTTATTCACCAAACAATAGCAAAGTTTTGGCTGCCTCTTGCAGCCATTGTCGAGCCGAAACGTCGCCATTGTTTGGTTAATAAAGCCACATAATCTTCACCGAAGCCACCTGTGTGCTGCTGTTTTCCGTTATCTAGATAGATAGATAGTGAATGAATAGATATATAAATAAATAGATAATTAGATAGATAGATAATGGATGGATATATAGATAATTAAATAGATAATTAGACAGATAGATAAGGAATGAATAGATAGATGAATTAGACAGACAGATAGATAGATAGATAGATAGATAGATAGATAGATAGATAATGGATGGATAGATAGATGATTAAATAGATAATTAGACAGATAGATAGATAAGGAATGAATAGATAGATAATGGATGGATAGATAGATGATTAAATAGATAATTAGACAGATAGATAGATAAGGAATGAATAGATATATAGATAGATAGATAATGGATGGATAGATGATTAAATAGATAATTAGACAGATAGATAGATAAGGAATGAATATATAGATAGATAATGGATGGATAGATAGATAGATAGATAGATAGATAGATAGATAGATAGATAGATAATGGATGGATAGATAGATAAGGAATGAATAGATAGATAGATAATGGATGGATAGATAGATAGATGGTTAAATAGATAATTAGACAGATAGATAGATAAGGAATGAATAGATAGATAGATATATAGATAATGGATGGATAGATGATTAAATAGATAATTAGACAGACAGATAGATAGATAAGGAATGAATAGATATATAGATAGATAGATAATGGATGGATAGATGATTAAATAGATAATTAGACAGATAGCTAATCACTGGTTTGAGTTTAGAAAGAACTTGTGACATGAAATGATTTGCTGTTCGGTTTTAGCTGCCAGGCTATCCTCCAGAAGGGAACTGACACATAATGTAACAAAGCTGCAGAGAACTATGGGTTTGATCATGAACAATGTATTTCACATCCCTGATTTCGTTTTAATTAGGAGAAAAGAATATAATCTCCCATGTCACAAAGGAGTCCACTAAGGTCCCAATAACATTTGTGCCTGCCCTGCAGCGTACTATCTCTGGATATTATATAAAAATAATGACAGCTACGTGTTTCTAGTTTAGGTTTCCTATTCTCTACAGTAGCATCTGACTAAACTGAGGAGACGAGGGTAGTTATTAATTATCAATTAGGAAGTTCCTTTCTCATCCTACTGTAGGAAACTCCAGCTATACAAACACATCTCACGGAATGGGATCAGTGCGCTACCTTTTTATTCTTTTTTTACAATTCTTAAGAAATATAAAACTATTGGCAGGATAAAAGAATACTGGAACGGTGATATCAGATTGACACTTAGAACAAAACGTTTGCCTCAAATGTGTGCAGAACGGGTGTCAGCAGAATTATGACGCTGAAATTAGAGGAGGAATACAGAACTGTACAGTAGTGGGGGCATTATTTAGCAAACTTAGCAAAAAGAAAAAGCTTTTGTCACCTTTTGGTCTTCAATGACTTCATGCTAAAGGAAAAATATTCTGCTGTCAGTTTAAGGAAACGCTGAATGAGTCAGCAAGAGCTTCTGTAAGAAATACATTGCATACACTGTATATAATTCTCCCCAAATATAATGCAAGTCTGCCCTGTATACTGACCTTGAGAAGGTGTAGTGTTATATGGTTTATAGGGGATTAACAGCGGGGGGGTCACACAGAACTGTACCCTAATGGGGAGATAGATAGATAGACAGATGGATGATAAATAGATAGATAGATAGATAGATAGATAGATGATTGATTGATAGAGATGAATAGATAGGTAATTGATTGATAGATAGATAGGTAGATAGATAGACAGATGGTTGATAAATAGATAGATAGATAGATAGATAGATGATTGATTGATAGATAGAGATGAATAGATAGGTAATTGATTGATAGATAGATAGGTAGATAGATAGACAGATGGTTGATAAATAGATAGATAAACAGATGATAGATAGATAGATCGATAGACAGACAGATGGTTGATAAATAGATAGATAAACAGATGATAGATAGATGATTGATTGATTGATTGATAGATAGAGATGAATAGATAGGTAATTGATTGATAGATAGATAGGTAGATAGATAGACAGATGGTTGATAAATAGATAGATAAACAGATGATAGATAGATCGATAGACAGACAGATGGTTGATAAATAGATAGATAAACAGATGATAGATAGATCGATAGACAGACAGATGGTTGATAAATAGATAGATAGATGATAGATAGATAAACAGATGACAGATAGGTAGACAGATGATAGATAGATAGATAGATATGAGATAGATGGATAAACAGATGATAGATAGGTAGACACATGATAGATAGATAGATAGATAGATAGATAGATAGATAGATAGATAACCAGATGATAGATAGATAAACAGATGACAGATAGATATGAGATAGATAGATAGATAGATAGATAGGAGATGGATAGATAGATAGATACATGATAGACAGATGATAGATAAATAGATAGATAGCTAGACAGATAGATGGACAAATGATACATGTATGATAGATAGATAGATAGATAGATAGATAGATAGATAAACAGATGGCAGATATATAGATAAACAGATGATAGATCGATAGATAGATACATGAAAGACAGATGATAAATAAATAGTCAGATAGACAGATAGATAGACAAATGATACATAGATGGATGACAGACAGACAGATAGACGATTGATAGATAGATAGATATGAGATAGATAGATAGATATAAGATAGATGTATAGATATGAGATAGATAGATATGAAATAGATATAAGATAGATAGATAGATATAAGATAGATATATAGATATGAGATAGATAGATATAAGATAGATAGATAGATATAAGATAGGTAAATAGATTTGAGATAGATAGATGACAGACAGATAGATGATCGATAGATAGACAGATGATAGATAGATAGATAGAGAGAGGATAGATAGATAACCAGATGATAGATAGAAAAACAGATGACAGATAGATAGATAAACAGATGATAGATAGATAGATACATGAAAGACAGATGATGAATAAATAGTCAGATAGACAGATAGATAGACAAATGATACATAGATGGATGACAGACAGATAGATGATTGATATAGATAGATAGATAAATATGAGATAGATAGATATGAGATAGATATAAGATAGATAGATATGAGATAGATAGATATGAGATAGATAGATATAACATAGATATATAGATATGAGATAGATAGATATAAGATAGATAGATGTGAGATAAATAGATAGATATAAGATAGATCGACAGATGATAGATAGATAGATATAAGATAGGTAGATAGATTTGAGATAGATGACAGACAGATAGATGATCAATAGATAAACAGATGATAGATAGATAGATAGACAGATGATAGATATATAGATAGATAGATAATCTAGAAGGAGGAGCAGGTGGTGCCGGGTGCACTCTGTGATGAGGCATAGGTCCCAGGCCTTTACAATATCAACAAGCAATTATCACGACAGCACTCTCAGATATCAGAATAGTGATGTTTATTTCTACATCAGTAATGCCAGAAGCGATGTATTTGCCATCTTACATGGCCATTGGCTTGATACTATCTTGTAGATAAATAGATAGACTCATTTTGCAGTTGTTTTCTTTGTATCTATAGTTGTTGCAATATTCAAAAGCACAGATCTTACATAACATATTCAAATTTCCAATGCAAAAACAGAAGGTCATGATGAATCTTTATAAGGAAAAAACAAGTTTTGAATGAACATTTATTTTTAGTTGGAGGACTATAACAAATGTTTGGAGTTGGTGTTAAAATGACACCTCTTTTTGTTCTGGCCTTGTTACTCACAGAAGAGATGTTGCCTGAGGCAGAGAGTTACAGTAGGAAAGATCCAGGGTCAGCACAAGTCTATTCATTTCCAACTCTAACGAAAACACTAACAATATTCTGACCTCAAAAGGGGATTTTTATTTGTCTTTAAAATGAGAAGGAGAACAGGTTTCTGTTTTTAGGTAACATCCTGTTTGGGGCATGTTAAATCAATCATAGGTTAATCGTAAATGTCTAATACATTGCTAGTTATAGAAGTTGCTATTTATGAGTAAATGGACCTTTTAAAGGGGTATTCCGGGCAAAAACATCTTATCCCCTAGAGCTGCGTCTCTAGTTTCGGAAACCTCTGGGTTTCCGGTACTGGAGACGTGACGTAATGCCATGCCCCCCTCCATTCATGTGTATGGGAGGGGGCGTGATGGCCATCATGCCCCCTCCCTTAGACAGGAATGGAGGGGGCGTGGCGTGACATCACGTCCCCAGTCCCGGAAACCCGGAGGTTTCCGAAACTAGAGACGCAGCCCCACATAGAATGCGGGTGCTGCAGGGAGATCGCGGGGGGTCCCAGCAGTGCCCCCCCCCCCCCCCCCCCCCCGCGATCAGACATCTTATTCCCTATCCTTTGGATAGGGGATAAGATGTTTTTGCCTGGAATACCCCTTTAATTCACCCTAGTGGTCATAAAGGCCATGGGGGAGATTTATCATTGAGTTTACCCCTATTTCTTGTGTATTTTTTTGCGCAAAAATTTGCGCAGCGACTTTCATTGTGTCTTTTTTGTGCCTCTTTTTTGATCTACAACATCTACACTATGAGAAAGCAGGTGTGAAATTTTTGATGTAAACTGGACTCTCACCCCTTTGAAAATATCACGTAAAGCAGACAATATACGTGGAAACGCCCACTTTCACAAAACTGATGTGAACAGTGTAAACCGCGGTACAGAGCTCTTTGAAAATGTGGTCGATACTTTTCGCACCAAAATTGATGTTTTTTTTGGCGCAAAATTCTTTGAGAATCTCCCCCTCTGTGTACTTTATAAAGATTTATGATTTTACTATTGTTCAGAGCCTGTTTGGCGCACACTGCTGCTCCGGCGCTTCTAGCTCTGTGAGCAGTGTACCGCGGGAAAATACCACAACAAAATAGTGCACAACTTTAGTAAATCTTGAGCAAGAGTGTAAATTAGACAAGCAGTGTAAAGGGGTAGATCTGTGTCTACAATAGACACCTAATGATAAATCTCCCCATGTACTAAGTTACAGACCACTGTATATGGCAGCCCTATAGTTTGCAGATAGATACAACTTATGACTGGCTATGGACTTTTTTCCTTCAGCTAGAACTATAGAATTACATTTTATGAGAGTGCTTTTTGATATTTATTACACCACCAAGGAGGACGTACTGTTTAACATACCATTTAACATTTGTCTTCCTCCTCTGCTCCTTACTGTCTGACCTTCAGCTCAATGTTTGTGAATTGGCATCTAATCAACTTCGTGTTCCTATAGTGTCATTCCTACCAATGGGAGACAATAGTGGGCAACCAGTGGGCCACCAGATATCTTCTGCTTACTCAAGCATGGTATAGAAGGTCCGTTGCCTGCCTGCTGGTTATCTTGTATAAATCTAGTGCCTTTTATTTGTTTAATTATACTACTACCTGTAACGATTCGGCAGGCTGGATGTGGATCCTCTGTGTCAGCGAGGGATTGGCGTGGACCGTGTCGGTGGACCGGTTCTAAGTTGCTACTGGTATTCACCAGAGCCTGCCGCAAAGCGGAATGGTCTTGCTGCGGCGGTAGCAACCAGGTCGTATCCACCGGCAACGGCTCAACCTCGCTGACTGCTGAGAAGGCGTGGGACAGAAGGACTAGGCAGAGGCAATGTCAGACGTAGCAGAAGGTCGGGGCAGGCGGCAAGGTTAGTAGTCAAATAGGAATAGCAGGAGATCTGGAACACAGGCTTTGGACAACACTAAACGCTTTCACTGGCACAAGGCAACAAGATCCGGCAAGGAAGTGCAGGGGAAGTGAGGTAATATAGACAGGGAGCAGGTGGAAGCTAATTAGGCTGATTGGGCCAGGCACCAATCATTGGTGCACTGGCCCTTTAAACCTTAGAGAGCTGGCGCGCGCGCGCCCTAGAGAGCGGAGCCGTGCGCACCAGAACATGACAGCCGGGGACCGGGACGTGTAAGTGACTTGGGATGCGATTCGCGAGTGGGAGCGTCCCGCTATGCGAATCGCATCCCCGCCGGCAATGTCAGTGCAGCGCTCCCGGTCAGCGGGTCTGACCGGGGCGCTGCAGAGAGAGACACGCCGCAAGCGCTCCGGGGAGGAGCAGGGACCCGGAGCGCTCGGCGTAACAGTACCCCCCCCCTTAGGTCTCCCCCTCTTTTTGTCTCCTTGTCCCTTCAAAAGAGACGAGAACATAGGGGACGCCTCTTGAGTCTCCTTCTGAAAAAAGAAGTCCTGGGTAGCTATACCAGCGGCAGGTAGTTCAGAAGAAGTGGGAATGGGGAGGGGGGGAAGAGGGTGAAGCTTGTCACGGGGCAAAGTGTCACCAGGACGGGGGCTATGAGGAGGCACGGTACAGTCCAGATAGGCCTTGGGGAGACCAGGCACAGGAGGAGACACTGAGGCCCGACAGACGGAACTGGGAGCAGATGTGAGGCATTTCTTACAGCAAGCAGAACCCCAATTCTTGATCTTCCCGGTGGTCCAGTCAAGGGTGGGAGAATGATGCTGGAGCCATGGCAGACCGAGGAGGACTTCAGAGGTGCAGTTGGGAAGGACGAAAAATTCAATCTTTTCGTGATGGGGTCCAATGCACATTAAGAGGGGTTCTGTGCGGTAACGCACAGTACAGTCCAACTTCACTCCGTTGACCGAAGAAATGTAGAGCGGCTTGACGAGACGGGTCAGCGGGATGCAGAACTTATTCACCAAAGAGTCCAGAATAAAATTTCCAGAAGCACCAGAGTCCAAGCAGGCCACGGCTGAGAGGGAGGAGTTGGCAGAAGGAGAAATCCGCACGGGCACAGTGAGACGTGGAGAAGCAGACTTCGTACCAAGGGACGCCACACCCACGTGAGCTGGGTGTGTGCATTTCCTAGACGTGGAGGACGAATAGGGCAATCCACCAAGAAATGTTCGGTACTAGCGCAGTACAGCCATAGATTTTTTTCCCTACGGCGAGTCCTCTCTTCATGGGTCAGACGAAACCGATCCACTTGCATAGCCTCCTCGGCGGGAGGCACAGGGGTAGATTGCGAAGGATACTGTGGGAGAGGTGCCCAGAGATCAAGGTCTTTTTCCTGGCGGAGCTCCTGGTGTCTCTCAGAAAAACGCATATCAATGCGGGTGGCCAAATGGATAAGTTCTTGCAGGTTGGCAGGAATCTCTTGTGCGGCCAGCACATCCTTGATGTTACTGGATAGGCCTTTTTTAAAGGTCGTGCAGAGAGCCTCGTTATTCCAAGATAATTCGGAAGCGAGAGTACCAAATTGGATGGCGTACTCGCCTACTGAAGAATTACCCTGGACCAGGTTCAGCAGGGCAGTCTCGGCAGAAGAAGCTCGGGCTGGTTCTTCGAAGACACTACGGACTTCAGCGAAGAAGGACTGGACTGTGGCTGTGGCAGGATCATTGCGGTCCCAGAGCGGTGTGGCCCAAGACAAGGCCTTTCCAGAAAGAAGACTCACTACGAACGCCACCTTAGACCGTTCTGTAGGAAATTGGTCCGACAACATCTCCATATGTAGGGAACACTGAGACAAGAAGCCACGGCAGAATCTAGAGTCCCCATCAAATTTGTCCGGCAGGGACAAGTGGAGGCTAGGAGCGGCCACTCGCTGCGGAGGAGGTGCAGGAGCTGGCGGAGGAGATGGTTGCTACTGTAGCAGTGGCAGAAGTTGCTGTAACGTGGCGGTCAACTGCGACAGCTGCTGTCCTTGTTGGGCAATTTGCTGCGATTGCTGAGCGACCACCGTGGATAGGTCAGCGAGACTTGGCAGCGGCACCTCAGCGGGATCCATGGCCAGATCTACTGTTACTATTCGGCAGGCTGGATGTGGATCCTCTGTGTCAGCGAGGGATTGGCGTGGACCGTGTCGGTGGACCGGTTCTAAGTTGCTACTGGTATTCACCAGAGCCCGCCGCAAAGCGGGATGGTCTTGCTGCGGCGGTAGCAACCAGGTCGTATCCACCGGCAACGGCTCAACCTCGCTGACTGCTGAGAAGGCGTGGGACAGAAGGACTAGGCAGAGGCAAGGTCAGACGTAGCAGAAGGTCGGGGCAGGCGGCAAGGTTCGTAGTCAAATAGGAATAGCAGGAGATCTGGAACACAGGCTTTGGACAACACTAAACGCTTTCACTGGCACAAGGCAACAAGATCCGGCAAGGAAGTGCAGGGGAAGTGAGGTAATATAGACAGGGAGCAGGTGGAAGCTAATTAGGCTGATTGGGCCAGGCACCAATCATTGGTGCACTGGCTCTTTAAATCTTAGAGAGCTGGCGCGCGCGCACGCCCTAGAGAGCGGAGCCGCGCGCGCCAGAACATGACAGCCGGGGACTGGGACGGGTAAGTGACTTGGGATGCGATTCGCGAGCGGGCGCGTCCCGCTATGCGAATCGCATCCCCGCCGGCAATGTCAGTGCAGCGCTCCCATTCAGCGGGTCTGACCGGGGCGCTGCAGAGAGAGAGACGCTGCGAACGCTCCGGGGAGGAGCAGGGACCCCGATCGCTCGGCGTAACACTACCTCTACTACTACTTATAATATTAATAATCCATCATCATATTAATAATAACAATAATAATAATTAGAGATGAGTAAACTCACAGTAATTCGATTTGTCACGAACTTCGCAGCTCGGCGGTTGCTTACTTTAGACTGCATAAATGAGTTCAGCTTTCAGGTGCTCCGGTGGGCTGGAAAAGGTGGATACATTCCTAGGAAAGAGTCTCCAGCCCACCGGAGCACCTGAAAGCTGAACTCATTTATGCAGGATAATGTCAGCAACTGCTGAGCCGAAAAGTTCGTGACAAATCAAATCACTGTAAGTTTTCTCATCTCTGATAATAATAATACCAACAACAACTATAATTATCATTATTATTATTAATTTCTATTATATGTCTGGCTGTACAAAGAGAGGGTTACTCCAGTGTATGAATATGGATCATAGACTTGGAAAACAGATTATTTTATTCATGACTTGACATGTTTAAAAAATATCATGTGCTACTGGAAGTCTTCTTTAGGATTGAAATGGGAGTAGCAAGGTAACAGGATAAAATGTTGTGATGAAATGAAAATAGAGAAAATTCTGTTTATTTTGAGAAGGAAAAGCTAATATTATAGTACATGTATATTGGAAAAACATCAGTTCTCACAATATGTTACAGCTCCAAGTCGGCAGTGATATGACCACAAATTATGAAGTGAGTAAGTTTCACTCGTTAGACCAGGCAGGGGTCAGAGCACCAACGTTTTACCGATGATTGTTATGGTTGCATTTCTTCCTCAGGTTCCAATAGATTCTTATCCATTAAATGATTCCAGATAAAAATGGGCTATGCTCATGATCAGTGGCTGAGAACCTAGGATGTCTAGAAGAAACAAATCCCACTAGGGCCGAGCCTAGGGTCATTGATGCCTGTGTATAAGTTTGTTTTGGGTGCCCCCTGAGTGGAGTGGTCCATTCTAGACATAAAAAAAGCGATCTAACTAGTTATAAGTAGGGCATGGGGGCACTTGGTAGTACAAACTTTATTCAGAGGTTAAGGATAGGGGGGGAGGGCAGAATATAATATAATAATAGTGTTATTATTAGGGATGGTGGGAGGGGTGAATCAGCTTTATTTAAGAGGAGAACCAATAGATAGTACCTGATACTGACTAGAGCCTGTAACACACTGCTAAAATCCTGGTCTGACTAATTGTCTGGGCTGAGTCTGGACACTAACTGCCGGCCTCTTGACTCCTGCTGGCACATCGGTCAGCTCCCATACTGGCTCTCCCTGTCTCTACTGCAGGCGCGCAATGTCACTGTGCAAAGGCAGAAGCCCCTCACAATTAAGGCCAGGTGGAAAATAAAGGCCCTACAAGCACTAATTCTAAGGCAAAATCTGCTGTACGGTACCAGTTCTGAAGTGTTGCTCTGCTCCTCTCTGTGCTTCCAGTGGAGGCAGCAGGGTATAGATAGACTGCCTGCACCGGAAGTACCCAGCAGCCTCTGTTCTTTCAACTGTGTGTGCATCTTAAAGGAACAGTTGAAAGTGGCAATTGTGTAGGGATCTGATATATGTGTCCTGGTGACCCTACATATCTAATAGAAGACCAACTCAGGTCACATATGCTCCCCACTTATCTGCCCTTGGCTTGTGGTTGGTGGCCCCTTAACTTCTCAGATGCCTACTCTCAGGGTGAGGTGCACCCTGTGCTCCCGCCTCAATCACTTTGTTTCCTTCCCACCTTCCCTGCCTCTTGCATCACTGGTTTATTGACTCTAATCTCTCCTAATTAACATTAATATGGTCTTTATTTGTTCACCTTTTGAATTCTCCTGAGCTATATTTTAACTTGCATTATGACTTGATTTCTAGTGAGAATTAGACCTTATAGTGTTTGTTTGTGGGAAACATAGAATAATAGTAGAATTAGAATAATAGACCCCTGAGAAGAAGGTATGTCATTTACTATTGGAGATGTTTAATGTACATGTCTTAAACTTGTTTTAATCTAAGTAGTAGGGGGAATTCTGCTCTCTCAGATAACACTGAGATCAGCCATCCTTCATTGACTCTAAGCTCACAGTAGCCCAGAGGTGTGTTAAATATCGCCACACTTACAAAAGCTGCGTAAATGACATTTTCCTAATATACAGTTTCCTACCTGTGTTTTATTCAGCATACACAGCAGTATCCTTGTATATAAATATTAATGATGGGTTATTAAAGGGCTTCATTTAATGACCATGGAGGAATTTGCAAATTATGCTAGTTTTATTGCTGGAGATGTAACAGTTGTCATAGAAACACTGAAATTTCTGGGAAATGAGAACTATGAATCCCTTATTTCACATCCCATACAAGATTAGACCCCACAACATACTTGCAGGAAGTAGAGCTAAACAGTGTAGTTTAGGAATGGAACATATCACTTTCCTTAATCGTGGCTATGCCTGGTGAAAATTGAAATTGACATATATATATATATATATATATATATATATATATATATATATATTGTGTTTCTGGATAGAATTGTCCTTGTCTTATATATAATTTATGAAATGTAATTTACTAAATGAAGACATACCGTATTTTTCGCCGTAAAAGACTAGTATATGAAGTTGGTGTGTCTTATACGGTGAATACCTGCGACCATCAACGGCCGGGACTCGCGGCTAATACAGGACATCAACGATCGCGGTGATGCCCTATATTAACCCTTCAGATGCGGCGATCAAAGCTGACCGCCGCGTCTGAAGCGAAAATAACACTAACCCGGCTGTTCAGTCGGGCTGTTCGGGACCGCCGCAGGGAAATCGCGGCATCCAGAACAGCTTACAGGACACTGGGAGGGACCTTACCTGCCTCCTCGGTGTCTGCTCCGTGCCGGGATCCCCTGCATGGCCGACACTCTCCTTCGACGTCATCACGTCGTCGCGCACGCCGTCCTGTCATCCAATAGGAGCAGCGTGCGTAGCGACGTGATGACGGCGACGGAGAGCGTGGATCCCGGGGAAGAAGACGTCCGGAGCGTCAGGGACACCACAGGGACGCGGCGACAGCGATGGAGCGACATCCAGGGCACCGATGATGGGACCGGAGCGGCGGGGACAGGTGAGTACTACCTCCTATCCAGTGGTCTTCAACCTGCGGATCTCCAGATGTTGCAAAACTACAACTCCCAGCATCCCCGGACAGCCAACGGCTGTCCGGGCATGCTTGGAGTTGTAGTTTTGCAACATCTAGAGGTCCGCAGGTTGAAGATCACTGTTGGGTGCAGAATCTTTTTTTTCTAGATTTTGCACCTTTAAAATTGGTTGTGTCTTATATGCCGGTGCATCCTTTAGGGCGAAAAATACGGTACATGAGCCCATTGCAAGTCAATTTGTTTAAAAATTATTTTTTTGGCTGGGTGTTTGGATTGTTTTCAAACTGTTGGTTTTTATGTCAAAATATTGCCCTGTGCTACAGATAGAGATAGACTGGAGTTACATTCAAAATACATTTCCACTCTTGAAACATTCATCTATATTAATCTAACATCCATCTAAAATAGGGTGCGTCTTACATGCCGGCGCGTCCTATAGGGCGAAAAATACGGTAAGTCAATCTACAGTAGTTCGACAAGTTATCCCACAGTGTTGATCCAAATGAAGTAACAACACCCTTAATGAGACAATAAGGCCATATTCACACCACATATTTTTCCATTGGAGAAAATTCACAAAATCTACGGGAGACGTCCGTTTTGCAACTTGTACGCTGTGAATTTGGCCTATTCAATAGGACAAATCTGCATCCGAGCTACCAACATGGAATCTAGGCAGATTTAATATTAAAGTAAAAGAAGTAAAGATGGCCTCAATATAACTATAAGGTCCCATTCACACAACAGATTTTCCATCAGAAAAATCCATCATAAAATCTATAGCAGACATTGGATAAGCAGCTTGCATGATGTGGATTAAGCCACAGTTTGGGCTGTGCATTAGACCTATTAGCTGGATAGGGACTTATCCACGTGCAGGATTAGTCCCTGATCCTACATCAAATATGGAATCTCACCAAATTTTGAATTATGTCAAATTCTTCTCTTTCCATGACAAAGATTTCAAAAAAGCCATAGTGTGCACATCTTAAAATCACTTCAACCAAAGTCATTCCAAAGTTACATGTCAAATTTGAAAAATGGGACTTGGTCAATAAGGTCAAATCAACACATATCACTAGTGATCTTTTTTTTTTTTTTTTTATCTCACAATTCTGCCCTTTTCATTCTGACCACTAGGCCTAATTTTAAGTTTAGATTTTCGTTAATGTTCTCCTTATCATCACAGGCAGGATTACAAGGAAGGATCATACCAGTATATGGCTAACACAGTATCATACCATTCACAGAAGGTGATGGTCACAGCTACCATCTCTGCACAGTGATGTATGAACAAGTCACAGATCATGCATAGAAAGATCTCCAATATAAATGAGTCAGACTAAAGATTCCTATTAGCCACATGGCTACTGTAAAGCACATGTCTGTTAAAAGCAGCTCAGACAAGATAGGTGCCCCCATAATTATGTACAGAATAGAGTTGAGCAAGCTGAGCCCTCTGTCTCCGAATTGGATGTGAACTTCGGGGGGTTCCCGACTTACAGAACTTTCGAACATTCCCAGGTTTAGCTCACACAAACCTGACAATGTTGAGGCTAAGCTGTGCCAGCAGCTGACAGCTGTGAGTACAGCTCAGCCCAGCAAGAAAGGAGTTAATTTGTACAGCTGAGCAGCACACGTTAACTCTTTGAGGGGGTTGTATACATTACAACCATCTAAATGTCTGCAGTGAAAAGAGTAATACTTACTATTTTGTTGTGGTCATGGCTTCTTGCGTAGCTCTCTCCCTAGGGACATCATTACTAGAGGTGAGGCTACACAAGAACAGGCCTTCATCAGCAACAAGATGGTCAGTATCACTCTCTTTACTTTTACATTATACAGCTATATAGATGACTGTATAATGTATACACTCCCTCCCACCCCAAGGAGTTTACTAGCCATCAGTAGCGCTAATTAACTCCTTCCTTGCTAGTCCGGTGCATATCGTGATCTGACCAGCAAGATGATACAGTAAACCAGTGCATTTGGTGACAAAAAAGCTAAGCTGCACTGCGCAGCAGCTCAACTTAACCTTTCACTGCAAGTTTGTTGCAAACCTGAAAACATTCCGAAAGTTCGGCACGCTTGATCTACAACCATAAAATAGAAAGGGATAAGTAGAAAAGAATATGTATCAGTATTTGGTTTAAATGAGTAAGACACATTTAGGTCTGTGTTTTCCAAACAGCGTGTCTCCAGCTGTTGCAAAACTACAACTCCTAGCATGCTCGAACAGCCGTTGGCTGTCCAGGCATGCTGGAAATTGTAGTTTTGCAACAGCCGAAGACACCCTGTTTTGAAAACCCTGATTTAGATGATAAAGTCCCTTTAAAAAAAATGCTGCTACAGAGGTTTTTCATTCTCTTATGCTTCATTCATCAATTTCCCACAATCCATATGGTCATTCCAAACCCTTTGAAGAAAACACATGTCATATGAGGACAAAAACCTCGCCGTACCATTAGGTGAGCAAATAACCCAGATGTAAAGGACATTTTAAGGATTAAACAAAAAGCACAGGCTGATTAATCCCAAAAGTAAAACAGAGAATTCTTTAAAGCTAAAAAAGCCTGAATATTCATGAAAATGTTTTGCATCATTAAGAGAACAGAATTAATTAGAATTACACATGAAAAAAAAAAAAAAAAAAAAGATTATGCCGAATGCAGCAGGTGGAATGCCTTCGCTTTCGTTGGACGGGGGAAGTACTCAGTGAAGTATGAGCTATTTTTTATTAGCAGGAATAATTTCATCTGTCTGTAGTGTGCTAAAGCATTATACCCGTAAGAAAAGAAAGGTGTAATGTGTTAGGGAATTAAAGGAGACAATTGTAAGGAGTTGTGTTTCAATCCCACTGGGAAACTATCATCAAACCAACATAGCAATACATGCATGTCAATCATTATCAAAGTCATTGTTCTAAAGGGGGCATCTCTTTGAAATTTATATATAGCATATTCAGGCTTTTATTCTTTAAACCATGCCATGTCTAGCGTCAACCAGACTACCCAGTCTCATACGTTTGTATTTGAAGAAATAAGCATTTAGGAGGCAACGTTTCCAGACTTTGTATCATATTGTGTCACTATGTGTCCCAGTGCCCAAGGGCAGGAAAAAGTTGTGTATTAGATCTTGGCCACTTGTCTACCCCATTCTTAGCTTGGCAACCATAGCACATGGACCTCTCAAATCGAGTGAATCCTTGCTTTATACTAACGACCAATTTGGTACTTATAACAACATCTAATCTCTTGTATTCACAAAAAAAAAAAAAAGAGTAGTATGAGATACTCTTATACAGTGGTCCCCCCAAGTTACAATATTAATTGGTTCCAGGACGACCATTGTATATTGAAACCATTGTATGTTGAGACCAGAACTCTATGAAGACCTGATTATCGGCTATGAAGCTCCAAAATGTCATCAAAATACCGTATTTATCGGGGTATACCACGCACCGGCCTATAACACGCACCCTCATTTTACCAAGGATATTTGGGTAAAAAAAGTTTTTTACCCAAATATCCTTGGTAAAATGAGGGTGCGTGTGTGTGCATGCGTATACCCCGATACACCCCCAGGAAAGGCAGGGGGAGAGAGGCCGTCACTGCCCGCTTCTCTCCCCCTGCTTTTCCTGGGGTCTAGAGCCCTGCTGCCACCGCTTCTCTCACTCTGGCTATCTGCGCCGCTGCCCGTTCTCTCCCCCTGACTATCGGTGCTGGCGCCCCATTGCCGGCGCCGATAGCCAGGGGGAGAGAAACGGTGCCGGCAATGGGGCAGCGGCGCCGATAGCCATTGCCGGTGCCGCTGCCCCGTTGCCTCCCCCATCCCTAGTTGTATAATTACCTGTTGCCAGGGTCGGGTCCGCACTGCTTCAGGCCTCCGGTGTGCGTCCCATGCGTCGTTGCTATGCACTGCACGGCGCGGCGCAATGGCGAGTGACGTCACTCGTCATTGCGTCTCCCAGCGCATAGCAATGACGCAGGGGACGCCACACCGGAGGCCTGAAGCAGCGCGGACCCGACCCCGGCAACAGGTAATTATACAACCGGGGATGGGGGAGGCAACGGGTGCCGCTGCCCCTTCTCTCCCCCTGGCTATCGGTGCCGCTGCCCCATTGCCGGCGCCGCTTCTCTCCCCCTGGCTATCGGCGCCGGCAATGGGGCACCAGCACCAGAAAGTCAGGGGGAGAGAACGGGCAGCGGCACAGATAGCCAGCGGGAGAGAAGCGGCGGCAGCAGGGCAGCAGGGCTCTCTCCCCCTGTCTGTCGGCGCCGCTGCCACATTGCCGGCGCCGCTTCTCTCCCCCTGGATATCGGTGCCGGCAATGGGGCAGTGGCACCGATAGCCAGGGGGAGAGAAGGGCTGGCAGGACTCTAGACCCCAGGACAGGCAGGGGCAGAGAAGCCGGAAGCGACGGCAGGTCTCTGCACCTGCAAAGCCGCTGCAGTTCATTGATTTAAAGCGCCCGCTTTAAATCATTGAACTGCAGCGGCTTATCGGCTTATAACACACAGATAGACTTTAGGCTAAAAATTTTAGCCTAAAAAGTGCGTGTTATACGCCGATAAATACGGTAGGAATAAGAGGGGATAAAGATAAAATAAGTAGACAACTAATACAGATAAAGCAAATACTTACATGATGTAATCTATGTAGAGGAAATTAGCTTCTTCATGATACAGTATACAGTGTTCCATAAAGTAAAATGGAGACATCCCCAAATAGTGTCCGAAATCAGCTGATTCTGGCATAGGTAAAGAGTACTACCGAACATGTAATACCTGACTGGTGCTACCAGACAGCCAGTCACTGCGTGCACTTCATTAATACAGGTGTTACCAGTGAAAAGCCTATTTTGATTGGTTAGTTTTGCAGATCTGGACTGTGTATAGCATTGTTTGTTGAGTAAGGTTTCAAGTGATAATGTTCCAGAAAAGACAAATATATGTTGTAAATATTGTAACCTGAGGCCATTGTGAGTTAAGGGATCACTGTAATAGGATAAGAGGCCTACTACGCATTCCACATTTCATAAAGAAGGTTTACAAAAAATCCTTTTAAATGCATGTAATTTGTAATTATATTACCTAAAAATAACCTGAGATGCACTTAAAAGGGTACTCCACCCCTAGACATCTTATCTCCCATCCAAAGGATAGGGGATAAGATGTCTGATCGCGGGGGTCCCGCCGCTGGGAACCCCCGTGATCTCCCTGTAGCACCCAGCGTTCGTTAAGAGCGTTGGGTGCAGCGCTGGAGGCTCGTGACGTCACAGCCGTGCCCCGCCCCTCAATGCAAGACTATGGGAGGGGGCATGGACTTCATGAACGGGGCGTGGACGTGATATCACAAGCCTCTGCCCCGCATCCCCAGTCATCCGACACAGAGCAAAGTTTGCTCCGTGCATCAGATGTCTGGGGTGTCGCGCCGAGATCACAGGGGTCCCCAGCGGCGGATAGGGGATGAGATGTCTAGGGATGGAGTAAGTCCTGGCTAATTTGTGCTTATACATGGCAGTGCCTGACCTAGAACTGCTGCAGTGTAAAGCACAGGGGCTGAAAAGATGCTGAATCCTGAGTTTCTGAGACAGACTAACTGAAGGGTTAAGATAACGCTGCAGTCCGTAATCATAGCTTTGCCTTAATGGAAAAGCCAAGCAGCCAACACTAATGAATTTCAGATACAAATGGGTCATAAAACGTACATGGGATTTTAAGACTCAAATTTACAATTGATGTATTATTTAATTAGAAGATATGGTAAAAGCATCGCTTCAGACCTCAGCGGGGGGCATGTGCTTGGGAAGGAACACATTGTCTACCATGTACCTATCATCAGGGGGCAGCATGTATACATTTCACTGTGGTGCTTAATAAAGAAGATTACTTGTGTAATAAATAAAGTGTATTGTTTGATCACACTGCTTATCCATTCACATCATTATCTTCATTCCGGATCTTCATCTTCCATCATTCCTTCCTACTGTCTTTACTGTCTTTTTTTTCCCTGACATTTTATCCTCACGCTCATTTAATCTACTAAATTATTCAGAACATCCAAATATTCAAATTATTCTAGCATCAAATTAGTCTAGCAACAAGTCTTTCTTTTTTTTTACAGAAACTGTAGCCCATTAGTAGCTGTAAATACAGAGCGACAAATTAGTAAATCGTTCTTCTTATGCAGATATTTTTAAATTTCCATGTCACAATCATGATCTTCCCTTGTTTTGGTCATTATTCCTACAGAATCGTTATTATAATTTTTTCCTTAGGTGGGACAGGGATGCAGGGCTGGGACAGAGGTACTCCGGCTCTAAGACATCTTATCCCCTATCCAAAGGATAGGGGATAAGATGTCTGATCACGAGGGTCCCGCCGCTTGGGACCCCCGCAATCTCTCATTCAGCACCCACCTGTCTCATGCCCCGCCCCCTCAATTCCCCTCCCATTGGTTTGCATTAAGGGGGCAGGGCATGACATCACAAGGGGATGGAGTCATGACATCACGATACTCCGACCCCATGGTCGTGAGTCTTCAGACATGGAGCTCTTGTTGCTCCGTGCAGCTGAGACAGGTGGGTGCTGCATGAAAGATTGCGGGGGACCCCCACGAACAGACATCTTATCCCCTTTCCTTTATTTTTTTTTACATGTTTTTCTCCAGGCACTTTTACTACACATTTTAAAGTGAAAATGTGTTGTGATGCTAAGCTAAATTCACATGACACTTGGGCATTGTGCTCTGCAGGACTAAACATATGACTCATATATAGGAAATTATATAACTTTACAGCTAAATATGTTCCATAAAACATACTCAGCTCTGTATCTTTCCTTTTTAGATACAGATGTTTGAAAACTATACATGTTATTCATACATTTCAGCACAGAGACTGACATATAACCAAGTGCAATGGCCAAATCCATGCCGAAAATAGAATAGTTTGGCTCACACATAGCTAGTCTATGGACATATTAGGATATACTACATTTGCTGAATATGCTCCTGGTATATATACTCATTGACCAAAAAAATAAAAAAATAATGATTTCAATAAAAGAGTAAAAATATATAATTATTGGGGAACTGAACAATTGAAAGGAGGCTGTAATACCCTGTTTGATTGACTCAAGTCTGAATACAAGATGAGATATGGTTTAGCATACAGGTTCTACATAGCACCCTGTGGTACATTTGGCCCCAGGTGTTGCGGACGGGCCAATAGATCCTCCACTCTTGTAGTTTGCTGAAGCTGGCTCAATTGGAGAAAAATCTGGCAACCAGGAAATGTTGCAATCTGCAAGACATCCTTGGGAAACTCTTGCCAGTTGATAGCGCTGACATTGGAGGAAGCACATCTGGCCGTAGGGTGTCCTGCACGTATCGCTGAGCTGTAATGGCCCTCATATAACTACTAGTTGTGACTGACTGTTTTATGTGATTGTTCCCCAGATCATTACACCATAAGTGGCGGCAGTGTGTCTCTCCACAGTAAAGGAAGGGTTGAAGTGTTTGCCATAAGGCCTGGACATGTTGGTGGACAAGGAAATTGTGGGATCCTCTCTACTGCTTGTCTGTCTGGGCTGTCAGAAGCCTGTCCGCTATGTTTGCATGCCCTCATGTAACCGCTGCTCCCAATATCTCAGCTTCATTGAGAATAATGATGCACCAACTCTTAGTCTTTGAACAAATCCATCATGAAGGCAGTCTGTAATCTCTCACTAAGAAGTACACTACCCATAAGTAGCCTCTGAAAGCTTATCAGCAGGAACAGCACCATTACATCTTTGTGTGGCAAGGCCTAGCGTCTGATCAGACCACAACTATAACCCTACACATATCATATATCTGTTTTGCTAAGATGACAGATGTTTATGTGATGTTTATAAATGTGTTTTACAATGTTAATGTATATAGTTATATTTTAGATCTTGGATTTTATATTTTGTTAATAAAATTGGTTGTTGTGGCCTTTACACCTTATACTTACGTCAGTCATTCTTGCGGTTTAGGGGAAGTCAGGTGGTGGATGGGCACAGCTAAATTTAGACTATCCCATGGTCATGCTGCCCACATTAAAGTTGGAGTTTTTGTGTTCTGCCTTAGTTGCTTGTTACTTGTACTACTTGTAGAGTAATTTTAAGATAGGAGAAATGTATGAAATCTTTGATGTACAGAAAAGATGTGCTACATTGTTTTTTTATCATTCATAGTCTTTCTTTGATTCTATCATTGACTTCCATTGATAGAATATTTTTTACTTTTTCACTTTTATACTGTCTGAACCATCAGTTATCAGGGTAGTGCAGTAGAATATGGTGGAGCCATATCATTGGCAATAATGGGAATCACTCCTGGAACAAAGCAATGTGACATGTCCCCTTCGGTGTAGTCTAATACTGTATCATTCGTGAACCCTGCACAAGTGAAGTTATCTTATCAGGAGAACAAAGTTTGAATCCCGTCTTATAATTAGTCTTCTTAATTAAGAAGATGAAACATTGGCAGCCGCTTTTGTATTAAAGCTTTCATGAAGCGATAAGATGTGGACAGGATTGCTGAAGTGTTTACTCATACGGCCAGGAAAAAAAGTATATCAGAGCATTTTGATTTTCCTGCAAGCCCCCACCCCCGGCCCCCTCCTATTATTCGGGGATAGAGGAGATTCAATCTCTGTGAAGAATTCATTTGAACATCGCTATGGCATGTCTGGATCTTGCCATCAGAAAATTAACACAGCAGTTTTCTTTCCTATTTAAATTCTGCTTTGTATTTCCAATTACAAAACTATTATTTATTTATTTGCTCGTTCTATTGAGTCTGGAGAGAAATAGGGTGAAAACAGGCTTCGTGAACATTTACAATGCATAGGCTGCTATAATAAAAAATAGACTGATGGAGATTATTTTTATGAAAAAAAACTAAATGCAATTTAAACTGCCCTGTAACACGATTTATGTTATTATTCCCTTGTAGCTCCCTTTAATAGACATGTCTGGCCATCAGTCCATGGCTTCTGTAATCTTTCTAAGGACTGTGATCTTTCTAAGGTAGATTGGGGGGGCAATGTTGTTGAGGAATATATATAATCATATGCAATACAAGGCCCAACAAGTGATGAGTGAGCCAGGAGGGAAGAAGTAGACTCTCTCTCTCTCCCCGGGAACACAGCAGTGTGTGGCTGTCATAGAGACTCAAGTGTGGAGTGCTCATTCTCAGGTCTATGGGACAGACAGACCGGCGGTCTGAGGAGCACACAGCAAGTGGCTGGGACTAAGTTGCTGGATGTGTTTTGGAGCTGGTAGAGACTAGTATATAGTGAGGGAATGACTAATGTGTGTGTGTCAGTGGCAGAACAGGCAAGGATTTTGTTGTGTTCATATATGAATTATGTTTACTGCAGTTAACATGCTGCAGTTGGTATGGACCTGCTTCAATAAAGGGAAAATGTGTCCTTTTGGCTACGGCAAAATGGATAACGTGGTGAGCTCCTTGCTGGGAATGGCTGCAGCTCAGGGGGAAGCTACCCAAGAGCTACAGAGTGCAAGTGCAGTCCATGAAGAGGTTGGCAGAGAAAGATCAGCCACACACTGCTGTGTTCCCAGGGAGAGAACCTGCTTCTGCCCTCCTGTCTTCTTAAATATCCATCCTCTCTGCTGCTCTGCTTCAAAACGTGCCCGCAGATCCAACAAAAAACTTTTTTTTTTAAATATATCACTCAGTACCTAATCCTGACCATGTACATCTAATTTTTATGTGTCATGCTCCTTTATTTTTTTATTACACTTTTAATTTAGCTCACTAGTCTGAATTCCTCTCAAAGGGAGGGGGTGGGGCCTCACTGTGCAGGTCCCCCCCCCCTCCCTCAGTATGCTGTCTGCTCACATCTCCCCTAGAATTAGCAAATCTACAACTCCCAGCTTGTCCTCACTGACAGTAGCGGGACACAAGCTGACAGTGGGAGGATTTTTCCTGCAGATGTGAGCCCTGCACTCACAGCTGTCAATCAAGGAAGTGTGTCCATGACATAGGGGATGTAGTATAGGAAGAAAAGTCGGCACTTCTGTGGTGGGTGGTGCACGTGGAAGAAATAGGCATATAGAACAAAAAGTCCCGGCACTCACCAAGTTGGAAGCCAATACGTGTTTATTGTATGCGGGTAAACAGGACGCGTTTCGGCAAAGCCTTCCTCTGCTGAGGAAGGCTTTGCCGAAACGCGTCATGTTTACCCGCATACAATAAACACGTATTGGCTTGCAACTTGGTGAGTGCCGGGACTTTTTGTTCTACATGACATAGGGGATGAGGCATGGACACAGAGCGACTAGTATGTGTCCAAGCAGGCGGGGGGGGGGGGGGGGCAGTTGTTTGACTGGCTTTTTCATTATGAAATACAGAACATTTTCTAATGAAAGCAATTGCAAAACCTATTGGTTTTGCATGCTTTACAACATATCAAAAGTTTTTGTATCTGACAGTGCCCATTTAATAATGTATCAGGTAAGCATCTCTGCTAGCTCACCTAGGACAAGGGACTGGAAAAAACACCCTTTATTTACCTACAGCCTTGCCCGAGTGTATATATATATATGTATATATATATATATATATATATATATATATATATATGTGGGTGTGTAGCTGATTTGCTATGTGCCCCCGAGACTTCATATGTATTCTTGGGTGGCGATGGTAACTGGGTAGGCTTCGTACATGCAATTTCTACCTCTTTGTGCAGTATGGGTGGCAGGGCTGCCATCAGGGCATATGCATGTGCCCTGGTTATATGCGTGTGAAACTCACCTGTTGGCTACAGCAACAAATATGAAAAGAAAAGATAGATCATAAAGATGATTATAAACAGCCGAGCACTGATAGATGAATGTTCGGAAGCACGGGTGCAAGGAAACCCTTTTCCCCGTTGAAAGCAGGCAATGGAAGAAACTATCCAGCTCCCGATGATCCAGATAAAACTTATCATTTAAAACATCCAAGATAGTGTTAAAAAGGCATTGCAGAGATGCAAAGGGACATGTCACTCATAAAAACGGAGTGAAACGCAGACGCGTTGGAGTTTCACTTCGTTTTTATGAGTGACATGTCACTTTCCATCCCTGCAATGCCTTTTTAATAACATCGTGGATGTATTAAACGTTAAGTTTTATCTGGATCATCGGGAGCTGGATAGTTTCTTCCATTGCTCACCTGTGGGCTGCCTAACACTTATTTCCCAAAGATTCTGCATGGGAGATTTAAAGTTCCCCTATAAAGTGAAATGGACTTGTTTGGTGAGCAATGAGGTACAAACCTGATTCCCAAAATGGTACCCTTCACAAAAGTGTATTCACCCCATACCCATTGGCCCACAAAACATATTGTATTGGCCAGAATGGTTGCATTTGAATTTTATTAGCATTTGGATATGCCAATACATGTCCTCTAGATGCACCTACCTTGTGATTGAGGGTTCCGATGGCTTTTCCCCCTGCTTGTGGCTGAATCTGGGTTTGGGAAACCGAAAACAGCAAAGTCAGGTGTTTTATGAAATTTGCCTAACTCCCATTTGACTATAATGGGAGTTGAATAAACAGATTAGCACTGTGAGCTAGGCAATTTCCATCATTTCCAGACCTACAGAATGTAAACAGCAAATCCAACGGTGGTATACTGTTTACACAACTCTCATTAAAGTCAATGGAAGTTATCAAAATGCATAAAACTGCCAGCACAACAGTTTTCAACTTCTCAACCACCTCTGGCTTTCACAAGAAGTCTGGAGAAGGCTAAGGAGCCCTTATTCCCAGATGAGTATACCCCTATAATTTTAACCCCTTAAGGACTCAGCCCATTTGGACCTTAAGGACTTATTTTTACGCTTTCGTTTTTCCTCCTCCCCTTCAAAAAATCTTTTATATTTTCATCCACAGACTAGTATGAGGGCTTGTTTTTTGCGCAACCAGTTGTCCGTTGTAATGCCATAACTCACTTTACCATAAAATGTATGGCGCAACCAAAACAATTCTATTTGTGTGGGGAAATTAAAAAGAAAACTGCAATTTTGCAAATTTTGGAAGGTTTTGTTTTCACGCCGTACAATTTATGGTAAAAATTACATGTGTTTTTTATTCTCTGGGTCAATACGATTAAAATGATACCCATTAGTATACACTTTTCTATTACTGTTGCGCTTAAAAAAAATTGCAAACTTTTTAACCAAATTAGTACGTTTAAAATCCCCCTATTTTGAAGACCTCTAACTTTTTCATTTTTCCGTATAAGCGGTGGTATGAGGGCTCATTTTTTGTGTCGTGATCTGTACGTTTTATTAATACCATATTTGCTTATACAAAACTTTTATTACATTTTTTATTAATTTTTTGGGAATAAAATGTTATAAAAAATCAGCTATTTTGGACTTTTTTTTTTTTTACGATCACGCCGTTCACCGTACGGGATCATTTACATTTTATTTTAATATTACGGATATTTACGCATGCGGTGATACCAAATATATATATATATATAAAATACATTTTTTTTACACTTTTTGGGGGTAAAATAGGGAAAATGGGACAATTTACATTTTTATTGGGGGAGGGGGTTTTTCACATTTTTTTTACTTTCTTTTTTTTACTTTTTTGTTGTTTTATTTTTACACTCTTATAGTCCCAATAGGGGACTATTTATAGCAATCATTCGATTGCTAATCCTGTTCAGTGCTATGTATAGGACATAGCACTGATCAGGGTTATCGGTCATCTTCTGCTCTGGTCTGCGGGAAGGCAGATCAAAGCAGAAGACTCCCGGAAGGCGGCAGAGCCAGGTGAGGGGACCTCCGTCTGCCGTGCAGGATGATCGGATCGCCGCAGCAGCGCGGCGGGCTATTCGGTCATCATGTTAAGTGATCGCAATGCTGCAGATGCCGTGATCTGAGGGGTTAATGGCGGACATCTGTGGGATCACGGGTGTCCGCATTACCGGCGGGTCCCTGGCTGCGATCCACAGCTGGGACCTGCCACGCATGATGCCGGCATCGCTCCGATGCCCGCGGTTATGCTCAGGACGTAAATGTGCGTTCTGGTGCGTTAAGTATCACATCACCAGGATGTACATTTACATCCTGCGTTGTTAAGGGGTTAAAAGGTGAAGTTGCATAAGATTCGTATTATGGATATGGACACAACAGACAGACTAGGGACCTAAAAATTCACCATATTGGGCCTAGATATTTGGCAGCACTTACGGTAGATCCATACAAAATATTGTTAAAGTTGTTGGCATTAAGATACATGATCAATTTAAACAAAGAATAGAGAATTCTACTATTATAAAGTTGTCTCTGAAATTTTTAAGTAGTATTTACCATTTTTATTCTCATGGAACATTGTGGATTTGGTCAACTTTGCGTAGATGATTGCTTTAGTTTTGCTGAATCATTTCTTAATACATAAACTTCATCTGTAAGAACTCTTCAACACATAGGAAGAGCTTTATCAAAACTTGTGCAGAGGAAAAGTTGACCAGTTGCTCATAGCAACCAATCAGATCTCTTCTTTAATTTTCAAAAAGTCCTGTCAAATATGAAAGGAGCGATCTGATTGGTTTCTACTGGCAACTACACCACTTTACCTCTGCACAGGCTTTGATAAATATTCCCCATAGTCTATTGGTGGACAGGTTTGGAAAACACTGATCTAAACTATGTCTTCAATGCAAGGGAACAACAAAAAAAGATAATTCTGAATAATCGGAGTGTAATATTACACTAGGGTTTTTCAAAAACAAATGTTGATGGTCCGTGCAGCATGTTTAAGACATACTGGACAAAGGTCAATGATAAGCCAGCATGGCGGATATAATTGCTCCAGGGAATGAAAATATATTCATGAACTACTAAATAGAAGAATAAACAAAGGGCCAACTTATTTAGGTCCACATCAATATGACCATTACAAGGTTGACCTTTGATGACTATTGTCTTTTTAATCATCTAAAGTAAAATTATCATTGTTTGCTTTGGTAAGAAAGTTCTTTAGGCATTTATTTTTTTTGCTTTTGGTTTTGCTTATGTGTGATGTATTTATTATACTATCACAGAGGGTTGATAAATTTGACTCACATGAGCAAAGACTAATAAATTACTTTTGAATACCATTTTTTTTTAGCACATATAAGCAAAAACCAATAAATGACTTCAGAACACCAATTTGTAACCTTACCAATTTGTTACCCCAAGTCGCAGCTGTGCAAAAAAAAAAAAAGTGCAATATATATATGGGGGAGTGTTTTTAAAATAAAAGCTTTATAAATGTGTTGTGTTTTTTTATTATTTACTTAACAGGCTTAGTAGTGGAAGCCGTCTTATAGACGGAGTCCATTGCTAAGCCAGGGCTTAGCATTAGCCCCAAAAATAGCTAGCGCTAACCCCAAATTATTCCCCGGTATCCAGCACCACAGGGATGCCAAGAAGAGCCAGTGCCAACAGGCCCAGAGCATAAAAAATGTCACTCCTGGGCATAGGCAGTAACAGGCTTGCATTATTTAGGCTAGGGAGGGCCAGTAACAATGGTCCTCGCCCACCCTGGTAACATAAGACGGTTGCTGCTTGGTTGGTATCTGGCTGAGAAGAAAAATAGGGAGAACCCCACATGTTTTTTCATAAATAATTAAATATACAAAAAAACACATGGGGTTCCCCCTATTTTCATTCTCAGCCAGATACCAACCAAGCAACAACAGCTTGACGTTACCAGGGTGCGCAAGGACCATTGTTACTGGCCCTCTGCAGTCTAAATAATGCCAGCCTGTTACCACCTAGGCCCAGGAGCGCTATTTTTGACTCTCCGGGACTGTTGGTAACAGCTCTTCCTGGTACCCCTGTGACGGAGGGTACTGGGGTAATAATTGGGGGTTAGCGCTTGCTGTTTTTGGGGCTAATGCTAAGCCCTGGCTTGGTAAGTGATTTCTTCTATGAGACAGTTTCCACTACTAAGTCTGTAAAGTAAATAAAAAATTAATTTAAAAAACTCAACACTTTTAAAACAACTTTAATAAAAAAAAAATACTCCCCAACAAGCCCTTGTAAACCCTTTTATTAACATTAAACAAAAAAAAAAATAGTACACACGATACAAGGATCAGAAATGAGAAGTAAAAAACCCACTTAAAATAGGTTAATACATTTATTGTCACCCTCCGCACTGCACGACTACAACTTCCAGCATGTCCTCACTGTAAGGGCAAGTTGGGAGTTGTAGTCATGCGATGGCGGGCTGGTGGGAGATGTGCAGGCAAGCAAGTCAGGGAAGCATGTTTCCCGCTCGCATATCTCCTGCCACCAGCGCCTTGCAGTAAGGACATGCTGGGAGTTGTTGTCGTGCGGCATGGGCGGGTGAAAGATGTGCTTGTCACCCGCCCTGCCACATGACTACAACTCCCAGCATGCCCTTACAGTAATGGCATGCTGGGAGTTGTAGTCATGCAGCGGGGCAGGTGACAAGCTTGTCACCCGCCACCGCTGCAGGACTACAACTCTTAGCATGTCCTCACTGTAAGGGCTTGCTGGGAGTTGTAGTTGTGCAGCAGGAGCAGTTGAAAAGCTTGTCACCCACCCCGCCACACGACTAAAACTCCCAGCATGTCCCTACTGTAAGGGCATGCTGGGAGTAGTAGTCATGTTGTACGGGAGGGAGATGTGCGAGTGGGTTGCAAGCTTGTCACCTGTCCACACATCTTCCGCCCACTCGCGGCACTACTACAACTCCCAGCATGCTGGGAGTTGTAGTGGTGCAGTGCGGGCGGGTGGAAGATGTTCGGGCGGGTGACAAGCTTGTCACCCGCCCGCACATCTCCCGCCTGCGCCGCAGGACTACATCTCCCAGCATGCCCTTACAATAAGGACATGCTGGGACGTGTAGTGATGCAGCGCGGGCAGGAGATGCGCGGACAGGTGACAAGTAGAGATGGGCGAATTTTTCAGAAATTCTATTAGGCCGATTTGCAGAATTTTCAGAAAACATTTGGTCTGATACGAATATATTAGCAGAAAATTGCTATTAAAAATGGCTATTTCCGGGTTACAGATAGCCTCAATAGGGGTGTCGAACACTTTGCCTTGCCGTAACACACATAGGGAGTGTGCTGGGGTAGTGAAATAATACTGCTATATAGTATGACATGCAGATTACAGGCATCACAATTAGAATCCCTGCTGCAGAGTGGCACAAAGACAGAGTTTGGATGTGGCAGCAGGGTCGGGAGACCAAATGCTTTCTGTGATTATCTCAATTGTCAGACTATGAAACGACTTCTAAACTCTCCCTGCCTGCAGTGATGCAGGCTTGAGGTCAATGGATTTCCTGCTCTGTATTGTCAGTAACGCTGATAAGTGACCACACAGTGTCTGCTCTCTCTCTAGCCAGAACGAATGTGAGCTTTTGGTGAATGGATTCGCCACTGTAAAGATCTGTATTGTCAGTAACGGTGATTAGTGCACACACACAGTCTCTGCTCTCTCAGGAAATGGCTGCCGAATATATAGGGCTGTGACATCACAGGGTTGGCTGGCTGCTGATAGGCTCCATGTTGCTGTGTGATTCAGGATGATCCTGCCTTCCCTCCTTCCCAGACTTCCTTGCCCCATGTCTTCACACGTGTAGCCGCCATTTTAGCCTCCCAGCCCACACAATGTAGTGAATAAAGCGATTTGTTACCACGAAGCACGAGAAAATTCGGATTCCTTCGGAATCAAATTTTTCATGAAATTCCATACGAATTCGACTTCGTCAGCTTCGATTCCCCCATCTCTAGTGACAAGCTTGTCACCCGCTTCCACATCTTCCGCCCACCCTGCACCACTACAACTCCCAGCATGTCCTTACTGTAAGGGCATGCTGGGAGTTGTAGTAGTGCAGCGTGAATGGGTGACAAGGAAGCCAGAAAAGTGGGTGGCTTGTGCTCCGCTCCCTGGCTTCTCAGTAGGGAAAATGAAGTTACAGCACTGTAACTTCATGTTTCCCTCTGGCAGCTGTGATTGGCAAGGAGGTCTGGACCAATCACAGGTATGCCCGGGAAATATGAAATTACAGTTCTGTCATTTCATATTCCTGTTGTCCAGCTCTGCTCCCCAGCCACCTGCCCGCAAGCTGTTGGGACTACAACTCCCAGCATGTCCATACTGTAAGGGCATGGGGTTGTAGTCCTGCTGTAGCTAGAGGGTGGGTGATAAATGCCAACGGGTGGCCGGGGAGTGGAGCTTTACAAAAAGTCGCACTTGCGACTTTTCGTGCGACTTTTTGCAAAGCTCCACTTCATGGCCATCCGCCTGTCCGTTATTAATAACGGGCTATGACAGGTTAAAACGGATAATGTAAAAATCCCATAGACTATAATGGGATTTTCTAACGGCCGTATGGGCTTTTGTAATGGCCGTTTAACAGCTGCTTTTCAGGGTTTTTATAATGGATGTTTATAAACGGATGAATTTTATAGTGTAGAAGCAGCCTAAAAGAGTGAAGGTTTTCATGTATTCGTACAAGGCGATTCTTTACTGCAAGAGAAGCAAGACTTTAGAATACTCTGCTACACAATGTAAAGTTTTTTCCAAAGAGTGGGCTTGGATTTTTTTTTTCAAGAAATATAAAAATTACAAGCTTACCGGAGGTGGGTCACTGATCCAGAAAGGTTTCCTTTCATTAGGAGGCAAATAGCAAAACCTTGTAGCTCTTTGTTGCCTTTCTCTAAATCAATATTGTGCTGTTTAAAATTTGGTTTTGATGGATGTGACTTTTTTCAATCTTATCAACTATGTAACAAAAAAAAACAACTAAAAACTCAATTATTTCCTAGCTTTTTAAGATTAAAGAAGAAAATCTCACCTTAAAACACTCCCAATGGGAACAAACTGTGATTTAGAATTTCAACCTTCTCTGCATTATTTTAGGAATACATACTTGACTCTCTGAAGTGCTTTTCACTTCTATCAAGTTTCTCATTTTTAAGTAATTATAACTAGAAAGACATTAAGATTTATTTTGTTAAATTTCTTGTGTAACCTTTGTGTGCTTTAAATGGACCTTTTCGGAATAGACATAGGTAACAGATCCCATGTCATTTTGTTATATGCAGATGCCGTGATATTGATGCGGACTGATCCGGAGTCCTCTCTGGAGACGGTAATGCATCTCATCTCTGAGTTTGGTCTCCTATCATATTACTCTCTAAACACGTCTAAAACCCAAGTTCTGCCGCTAAACCTGCCCTATTCTACAGTGCATACCCTTAAAGGTGTTCTCCGGTGCTTAAACATCTTATCCCCTATCCAAAGGATAGGGGATAAGATGCCTGATCACGGCAGTCCCGCCGCTGGGGACCCCCGGGATCATGCACGCGGCACCCCGTTTGTAATCAGTCCCCGGAGCTATCACGCCCCCTCCCGTAGGCTTGCATTGAGGGGCGGAGCGTGACGTCACACGCCACCCGCCCTGTAGTCGCCGGTAATCAGTCCCGGAGCTAACATGCTCCGGGGACTGATTACAAGCGTGCATGATCCCGGGGGTCCCCAGCGGCGGGACTCCCGCAATCAGGCATCTTATCCCCTATCCTTTGGATAGGGGATAAGATGTTTAAGCACTGGAGAACCCCTTTAAACAGCGGTATACGTTTGAATGGAGGGACAGTGACATTGCCTATCTAGGTGTTCATATATCTTACCCACATTCCTCCCTCTTCAGTTTTAATTACGAGCCTGTCCTGCACAGCTCTCCAAAACAGAAATATCTTGGATGGGACGCGTTGACCGCCTCTAAGATGTTCCTACTTCCAAAATGACTCTTTTTTTCCATTCCCTCCCGATCTCCCTCCCTTACTCCTTCTTCCGCTTTGCCCAAAAGATTCTCTCAGACTTTATTTGCTCTAATAAACCCCCTAGACTTTCCCATTCAATAATAAGAGCGATGGATATTATCTCTGAAACATTGGTGGGCCCCTCCTGCTGACTCCCCCTGGGTAAATCTTGAAACTGTTGCTACTTTCCCGATGACATTTAAAGAGCTTATGCTCTGGCCAATTTGGAACCTACCTGAACCACATTTATCTCACCCTGTAGTCAGGGCTTCATACCATGCCTGGAAATTTTATTTGTCCTCACACGCACCCAGAGGCTCAACGTCCCAGCTGACCTGCCTCTTTCTATCATACAATCACAGATACCCAATCTAGACCTCCGTGGATGGAAAAATAGTGGTATTTTCCTTTCCAAACATATTCTTGATGGACACGGTGTTAAACCCTTCTCGGAGCTGAGAATTGAGCATACCCTACCTAATAAGGACTTCTATATCTATCTACAAGTTGGACATTTCTTACAAGCTTTATCTCTATCTCCGTTGGGCATAGACAGATTCACATTTCACTACCTTTCATCATCTCAAGGAAGACTCAAACCAATTTACATTGCACTCACTGACTCAGATAATTGTAAGAAAACATACCCACTTAGAACATGGGAGCGTGAACTTGACTATACAGCAGATGTGACAACATGGCAAAGAGCGTTTAGGAACACTCGGAAAGCTTTCCAATGTGCAAACCATTTAGAATCAGCTTATAAATCTTTACTACAATGGTACTTCACTCCGGATAGACTATCTTGAATGTACCCTGGGTCTTCTGACAGATGCTGGCGTGGATGTGGGGGGAGGGGTACACTAGCTCACATTCTGTGGCACTGCCCATTGATTGCTGTCTATTTGACCTCAGTAAAGACATTACTCAACTCTTTATTTAGTAATTATCATTTAGACTGAATGGCTGCCCCAATCTATACTCCTTTTCCTTGGTTTGTCCCATATTCCCCCTGCACATAGAGACCTGTCCGTCATAGTCTGTATTATAGCTAAATAATGTTAACTAGATATTGGAAATCCTCGACGATACCCTCCATTGAGATCACCTACGTTTTTGAACATATCATTGCTAGAGGCTCAGGGCATATGCTAAGGTTCTCCACCAGATTTCAACTTTGGGAACAATCCCCACATTTTGTTTCCCAGACCCACACCCTACACCCATAAACACCTGAGTTTATCCCCTGTTCTCGAGGGGTACAAGCTTCCCCCAGACTTATCCCCTCAGACTAACATCCTCAACTTTATATTTATTATCAGTTTATACACTTAGAGTTTGAGCTGTATGTTTCTAACAACTTCCACCTGAACTCCAGTAATAATATAGCGCCATCATTTCCAACTCCACCTGGTGGTGACACCAACACTCTTGTTAATAAATAATACCTTATTCGACCGAGATACCTGAGATAAATTGACAGTTTATGGTCAGAACTCGAGTGACAACTGGTCTTTAACATCTTATTGATACTGACCTTTTTGTTGTACCTGGTTGGGATGCCTCCTTCGGCACCCTTGGTTTTATTTCTGTTATGTTGTTAATAGGTTCACCACCTACATGTTAACTCATTGGAAACACTCACTTTTGCCAAATACTACTGCAACTTCAAATGTTGATGTTTCCCTTTGTAGACTTACCAATGTCTATTCTGCTTGTCTGAAGTAGCTGCGACTACACATTCTTATATTTTATGTGTTTGGTTTTGTTTCTATGTGTCAACATTTTATAAAAACTATTGAAAGTAAATGGACCTTTTCAGTATATTAGGTAGGGGAAATGGCTCTAGGACATTTGACCCTGAATCCATACTTACCTCTCATTGGTTAATTGACCTCTCCATTGCCGAGTTTAAAAAGATATGCAAATTAGGCTTTGGAGTCCCCTTGACATTCCCCTCAACTTCTAGATAGAAGTTCAGCCCCTTCGCCAGTTAATCTCTCCCCTCTATATGATAGTCACCTCCTTTACCTGCCTGATTGACAGTCACTAGGCTGTACTGTAATCCCCACCTCACCCGTGTAATCTAGCATCCAAGGGGAGCGCCCAGTGGAAAGGGTTAATATCTAATGAGAGGTATGTATGGATTCAGGGTCAAAAGACCTATATAGCCATTGCTTCCTTTATACCTTAAAAACCTGTTGACAGGCTCAACTTTTTTTCTGAACTACATGAAATGCCCTATATGATTTGAAAATCATTATTTTACTAGAAAATGCCGATGACTAAAACACAAAATGTAAATCTAGCAGGATTTACAGTTTGTATTTTTAGAGTATTTCTAGAGTAATAACTAGTTTGTGGTTGTTATTACACTGTAATAAAGTAAGCAGAAACATTTGGCGCTTGAATCACAAATTATTCAAATTATAGATATGAGATATGCTTAGAGACTCGTGAGAAAGCCCCACCTTTCATTTACATTGGAAACAGTACATAGCATATCTAACATGTTAAAAACAGATTTGCATTACCTTTAGCTTGTTGTTAATGTTTTTTTTCCATAGAATGTGAAACTATAATCAAGCTGTTGTTCATTATCTGTAATTGTTATGATGTTTTCTTGTTTAGTATTTTATATGCAGAAAGTTCTCTTGTGGGAATGGGCTGTGCCTTTCACTATCTTCTCAACAACAGAAGGGCACTATTTCAAGGCGAATACGCTGTGTAAACAAGCTTTCATCTTGTAGAATTGTGCTGCTATAATGAGCCTATTACAAGACTCGACCACCATGCGGGAAGGGTCAGGAATGAGCATGTATAGTAAATGCCTAAGGCTTGACTACAAATTTCATCCAGCGATTATTTGTGGGGCCGCTTGCTTCATTCATTTATCGGCTACCCATCCTCTATTACGTGGGGAGATGTGCTGTCGATAAATGGTGATTTCTATGCAAGGCACAACAACATGATTAGCATAAGCATGTGCTTATCTTATTTTACATGAAAATGTTGGCCTGTTCAGCTGATAGTTGCTCCATGTAATAGAGCCTGAATTCCATCACTTTTTATTATCACTAATTCATTATATATGACGAAGCAAGAAGATGAAAGACACACCATATAAGACAGTTTAGATGCTGGTGGATGTAATTTATGTATTTGTTAATAAGTTGAGATGGCCTCACAATTGAACTGACTACATTAGTTGTCCCTTTTATCTGTTACAGTCAAGCCTTAAGCACCTACAATATTTGCTTATTCCTGACCTAATGACTCATGGTATGCTATGTTTTGGTTTTCCACTTCAAAAAATTATATTAGTAAACCAGCAGCAACAACATGGCTCTAGTGTTACAATGCAACTCCATTCACTTCAATGAAACTTAGCTACGAAGAAGGCCACTAGGTTTTTCTAATCCTGAGTAACCCCTTTAATATCTTGTCAACATTACAAATAGAGATGAGTGAGGCAAATCCGGTGAACCTGGATTCGACCCGAACTTTAGGAATTTTTCCGGCTCGGCAAACTCCTGAGCTTTTACTGGCTTGGCTCGCATGAGCCGGTAAATAGCGCAAAAAAATGTGAAAGCTTTTTTGGAGGACGGAAGAAGCAGGGCAGGCAGGGGGTGGGGACATAACGTAGGGAAAGCAGCAGATCACATGATAACCCTGCTTCCATGTGTCAATCAGCACAAAGGCCAATAGGATGCAGAAAGGGACACAGATAAGAGGCCAGTGATGTCACCCACAGCATTCAGAACCACGGTGCTGCTGAAGAGACCTGAAGAGGCAGTAATAGTGACAGCTAGTGTTTAGAAAGAGAGAGATACAGATTAGAAAGAGAGAAGAACAAGGCTCACACCTGCATATACCTGATTTGAATAGTGTTCCTGAACAAGCTCCATTGAAGTGCATTTCTCTGTTCCACCCACAAAGCGTATTCAAGTGTCACCTATTTATGCCTATAGGGCATGTGAAGACAGTAGTTATTTGTGGCTCTAATAGTGTTCCTGAACAAGCTACAGTAGCCAGTGAGGTCCAGGGATCTGTGCCACCCACCCACAATTTAGTTGAATTTCCTAATTTTCCGCATACACACCTTAAATCTTTCTCGTTGTGTACACACAAACATGCATTATACTAAAAAGCCTGAGCATTCCAAACACATTAGGCTTCTAAAGTGACTGTACTGGTTTTATTGAACTTGCCTTATACATACCTTGATAAACGCAATTCAAAGCATTGAAACTTAAAGTTGACAAATAGGTTGGTGACAAATCCCCCCCCCCCCCCCCCAAAAAAAAAAAAAAAAAAAAAAAAGATAAAACAATCCTTAAAAAATATGTTTGGTAAAGGATTTGTCCATCCTTAGAGGGTCTGTTTCCTCATCTCTGTCTTTGCTTCCCCCCTCCCCCTCTACTGGGGAGCAGGCCTTCAGGTCCGAGTAGCTAAGGAGCAAGTGATGGTGACACTGGTGCCGGATCTGAAGGCTTGAGAAAAAAATACATTCTAGAACAGGGGCACAGTCAGGTATTGAAGTACTTAGCTATTTATGGTATCCTGCCGTGTTGAAATTCTTTACTATGTTACCAGATGCAGGAAAGCAGGCACGGTGCTGATTCTGCGGAGAGAAAGTGAGGCACAGGCAGGGTCCACATTTAGAAATTAGGCCTCTACGTCAGCACCTAATGTATCACAAAGCCTGGGTAGAAGTATACCTAGTCCACCAATGCCTGCTCTCTGCTGGCTACAGATAACTCTACCTCATCACCATCTGCTGTATGCTGGGTACTACTAGTAACACCAATCCACCATCACCCTACTTCCATCCAGGCCTACACGTATGTAACCCATCATACACAATAAAAGGGATAATTTTTGGGAGGCTTGGAAAAATTTGTGCCATCTTCTTAAGTTGCTAGACTAAGAATCTTTTGCTACTCCCAAAAAAGAGATAATTTTTTGGACGCTTGTAAAAATCCATGTCATCTTCACTTTCTAGACTAAGAACCTGTTGCTACTCTCAAAAAAGGGATAATTTTTGGTGCACTTGGAAAAATCCTTGCCATCTTCTTCACTTGCCAGACTAAGAACCTCTTGCTACTCCCAAAAAAGGGATAATTTTTGGCATGCTTGGAAAATCCATGCCGTCTTCTTCACTTGCTAGACTAAGAACCTATTGCTATTCCCAAAAAAGGCATAGTTTTTGGAACATTTAAAAAAAATCCATGTTGTCTTCTCCCAACTGTATAACAGCCTGGCGTTTTCAATAGGCAGCACATTTCTGGGATTTGCCTCATCTGTGTCATGCCCTCCTCCTCCCCGAACCCTTCAGTTATCCATTGGGAAATCCATGTCCTCCATACAACAGTATTCTCCCAGTCACCCTGTTGTAGTGCACCTCAATTCCTACCTGGCCAAGTTGTTGGTGGCACAGGCCCTCCTATGACATCTTGTGAACTTCACGGCCTTCAGGCAACTAAAGGAGTGTGCCCAACCGAGGTGGCATATACCTAGTTGCCATTATTTTGCTGAGACAGCTGTACCATGCATGCCACGGTTGATACATGTAGTAGTACCTTTGGCCAGGGGCAATATGTGGCCGAAAAAAGCTTTGCTCCATTTCTTTGCTCCATTTCTTGGTTGGGGCCAAATTCAAATTTATCGTGTATGCTTTTGCATCCACCCTGTGGTCACCCAAAGCAGTGTGGAAAAACTGACTTTTACAAAAAAGAATCCGGCATGGATCAGAGAGGGATTTAAATCTCTTGTACCAGATGCCACTGATTAGGCAGTGCTTCTACCACCCCTGCTGTACACTAGTGACATCTGTCTGCCATCCCGTGCTGTACGCTATAAACATCTATCTTCCATCTCATGATGTACTCTATTAAAATCAGTCAGCCACCACCTACTGTACACCGGCTACCAATAGTAACACCAATCCACCATCACCGTACTTCCAGCCAGGCCTACACATACACAACCCATCATCCCCAGAAAAGGGATCATTTTTGGGGCTTTTATACAAGAGCTACTTCTTCTTCAGTCTTCACTATTTTAGAATGCTGATTCTGTTACTACTCCCAAAAAAGGGATCATTTTTAGCACGCTGGGATAAAGATATATTTCCACTGGCAGGCACCTCCCGGCAACCAGGGATACTTTTTGCCGCTTTATTTTGGTGTGAATAGGCCTAAAAATCGAACTGGAACTGGAATAGTTACCATGGGTTACCACATGTCGCCATAACTGAGTCTTAAAGAAACTTTAAAACTACTTGAATACACTCCTAACAGTGTTAGACAGGGGTTTAGAGCTGTTAGGCAGGGGCTTATGTCACTGCCGGTTCAAGTTGAACCGAGACGAACCAAACTTGCGATTTTCAAAAAGCTTGGCGAGTCCGGGGAACCAAATTTTTCAAAAGTTTGCTCCACTCTAATCACAAATATACCTTTTGACCAAGTTGTTTTTGCCCTGGACTCAAAATTTCCTTAAAGGAAAACTGTCAGCTTGCTCCCCCCACACTAACCAGCAGTACTGGCTGGTAGTTCGGGGGATGCTGATCAGTTTGATGCCTACCGTTCCCGGATCCGCCCAAAGATCTTCGTTTTTCTGTATATGCTAATTAGTTGCTAACTGGCACAGGTCGGGGTTACTGTTTACTGGCACCGCCCAGCTCATCAATATTCCTCCCCTCCCTCCACCTCTCTCTCTTTTACCCGCTCTGTAATGAAGAGGTAGAGGCAGAGGGAGGGTTGGAATATTGATGAGCTTAGCGGTGCCGCGGATGAGCGGCGCTGATGTCAGATTTCCAGTAACCCCGCCTGTCCCAGTTAGCACCTAATTAGCCTATGCAATATCAAAGATTTTGGCCGAACGGCGGGGCGGATCCGGGCACAGTAGGCATCAAACTGATCAGCATCCCTCGCACTACCAGTCAGTACGACTGGTTAGTGTGGGGGGAGCAAGGTGACAGTTTTCCTTTAAGGTGCTTGTTACGCCTAGCGCTCCGGGTCCCCGCTCCTCCCCGGAGCGCTCACGGCGTCTCTCTCCCCGCAGCGCCCCGGTCGGTCCCGCTGACCGGGAGAGCTGCACTGTCATGGCCGTCGGGGATGCGATTCGCACAGCGGGACGCGCCCGCTCGCGAATCGCATCCCAGGTCACTTACCCGTCCCGGTCCCCTGCTGTCATGTGCTGGCACGCGCGGCTCCGCTCTCTAGGGCGCGCGCGCGCCAGCTCTCTGAGACTTAAAGGGCCAGTGCACCAATGATTGGTGCCTGGCCCAATTAGCTTAATTGGCTCCCACCTGCTCCCAGACTATATCTGATCACTGCCCCTGCACTCCCCTGCCGGATCTTGTTGCCTTGTGCCAGTGAAAGCGTTTAGTGTGTCCAAAGCCTGTGTTACCTGAACCCTTGCTATCCATCTTGACTAAGAACCTTGCCGCCTGCCCCCGACCTTCTGCTACGTCTGACCTTGCCTCTGCCTAGTCCTTCTGTCCCACGCCTTCTCAGCAGTCAGCGAGGTAGAGCCGTTGCTAGTGGATACGACCTGGTTGCTACTGCCGCAGCAAGACCATCCCGCTTTGCGGCGGGCTCTGGTGAACACCAGTAGCCTCTTAGAACCGGTCCACTAGCACGGTCCACGCCAATCCCTCGCTGACACAGAAGATCCACTACCTGGAAGCCGAATCGTGACAGTAGATCCGGCCATGGATCCCGCTGAGGTGCCGCTGCCAAGTCTCGCTGACCTTACCACGGTGGTCGCTCAGCAATCGCAGCAAATTGCCCAACAAGGACAGCAGCTGTCGCAGTTGACCGCCACGTTACAGCAACTTCTGCCTCTGCTACAGCAGCAACCATCTCCTCCGCCAGCTCCTGCACCTCCTCCGCAGCGAGTGGCCGCTCCTAGCCTCCGCTTGTCCCTGCCGGACAAATTTGATGGGGACTCTAAACTCTGCCGTGGATTTTTGTCTCAGTGTTCCCTGCATATGGAGATGTTGTCGGACTTGTTTCCTACAGAACGGTCTAAGGTGGCGTTCGTAGTAAGCCTTCTTTCAGGAAAGGCCTTGTCTTGGGCCACACCGCTCTGGGACCGCAATGATCCTGCCACAGCCACAGTCCAGTCCTTCTTCGCTGAAGTCCGGAGTGTCTTCGAGGAGCCAGCCCGAGCTTCTTCTGCCGAGACTGCCCTGTTGAACCTGGTCCAGGGTAATTCTTCAGTGGGCGAGTACGCCATCCAATTTCGTACTCTTGCTTCCGAGTTATCATGGAATAACGAGGCTCTCTGCGCGACCTTTAAAAAAGGCCTATCCAGTCGCATCAAGGATGTGCTGGCCGCACAAGAGATTCCTGCCAACCTGCAAGAACTCATCCATTTGGCTACCCGCATTGACATGCGTTTTTCTGAGCGACACCAAGAGCTCCGCCAGGAAAAAGACTTAGATCTCTGGGCACCTCTCCCACAGTATCCGTTGCAATCTACGCCTGGGCCTCCCGCTGAGGAGGCCATGCAAGTGGATCGGTCTCGCCTGACCCAGGAAGAGAGGAATCGCCGTAGGGAAGAAAATCTCTGTCTTTACTGTGCCAGTACCGAGCATTTCTTGGTGGATTGCCCTATCCGTCCTCCACGTCTGGGAAACGCACGCACGCACCCAGCTCACGTGGGTGTGGCGTCTCTTGGTTCTAAGTCTGCTTCTCCACGTCTCACGGTGCCCGTGCGGATTTCTCCTTCAGCCAACTCTTCCCTCTCAGCCGTGGCCTGCTTGGACTCTGGTGCCTCTGGGAATTTTATTTTGGAGTCGTTTGTGAATAAATTCAGCATCCCGGTGACCCGTCTCGTCAAGCCGGTCTACATTTCCGCGGTCAACGGAGTCAGATTGGATTGCACCGTGCGTTACCGCACAGAACCCCTCCTGATGTCTATTGGACCCCACCACGAAAGGATTGAGTTATTCGTCCTTCCCAACTGTACCTCTGAGGTCCTCCTTGGTCTGCCCTGGCTCCGGCTTCATTCTCCCACCCTTGATTGGACCACCGGGGAGATCAAGAACTGGGACTCTGCCTGCCATAGGAAGTGCCTCTCCCCCCCTCCCAGTCCCGTCAGGCAAGCCTCAGTGCCTCCTCATGGCCCCCGTCCTGGTGTCACACTGCCCCGTGCCAGGCTTCGCCCTCTGCCCTCCCTCCCCATTCCCACTCCTGCTGTGCTGCCTGCCGTTGAGGAAACCCTCCATTCTTTCCCGGTGTCCTCATCCCAGGGGAGGCAGTTACCGGACAAAGAAAAAGGGAGACCTAAGGGGGGGGGTACTGTTACGCCTAGCGCTCCGGGTCCCCGCTCCTCCCCGGAGCGCTCACGGCGTCTCTCTCCCCGCAGCGCCCCGGTCGGTCCCGCTGACCGGGAGCGCTGCACTGTCATGGCCGTCGGGGATGCGATTCGCACAGCGGGACGCGCCCGCTCGCGAATCGCATCCCAGGTCACTTACCCGTCCCGGTCCCCTGCTGTCATGTGCTGGCGCGCGCGGCTCCGCTCTCTAGGGCGCGCGCGCGCCAGCTCTCTGAGACTTAAAGGGCCAGTGCACCAATGATTGGTGCCTGGCCCAATTAGATTAATTGGCTCCCACCTGCTCCCAGACTATATCTGATCACTGCCCCTGCACTCCCCTGCCGGATCTTGTTGCCTTGTGCCAGTGAAAGCGTTTTTTGTGTCCAAAGCCTGTGTTACCTGAACCCTTGCTATCCATCTTGACTACGAACCTTGCCGCCTGCCCCCGACCTTCTGCTACGTCTGACCTTGCCTCTGCCTAGTCCTTCTGTCCCACGCCTTCTCAGCAGTCAGCGAGGTAGAGCCGTTGCTAGTGGATACGACCTGGTTGCTACTGCCGCAGCAAGACCATCCCGCTTTGCGGCGGGCTCTGGTGAACACCAGTAGCCTCTTAGAACCGGTCCACTAGCACGGTCCACGCCAATCCCTCGCTGACACAGAGGATCCACTACCTGGAAGCCGAATCGTGACAGTGCTATTGGGATCTACTAAATTATTCTTCCATTTAAGTCTGCATGCTAGCATTACCATGATTGTTATTTAAACCAAATCATGTTCAAGAGATATTTCCAATATAGTAATTTATGGCATATCCAAAAATGTCTGATGGATGTGGGCCACACATCTATGTGCAGAATAGGGGTCCTGATGTGATATAACATGGTGGCCACCAGTCACTGTATCAGGCAGAGAATGAATGAAGAGTTAGATGTGCATGTGTGTGGCCTTCTCCAACTCTTCTATGGGAGCTATGGAGTCACCCATGCTGATCACACATCTATTATTCGTTTATGACACATCCTATGGATTTATCATAAATGTCCATGTAGGGAATACAACTTTAATATTTTAGACATAATAAACTGTGTAGAAATATACAACAGTGAGACAAGTGAAATTCTTCCCTGGCAGAAAAAGGGTTTAAATACATCTGCTTCAATAGATTAGCTGATCCTATTACCATAATGCCTGTGTTTTTACCGATGAAATGCTTAATCCTACACAACGTTCCATTTTCATCCAGGATCCATCCTAGCTGCGGAATTGAATTCATGAAAATAAATAAATGTAATGCTGCGTGCATTCCTCTGATTACGCTAAGGATAAACACATGTTTCTCATTAGACCGACTCCATTTTTCATTAACAAACATGTCAGATTTCACCGACTTCCTGTCAAGATAACTCATTTAGAATCACGCTTATCATTTTGACCATCAGAACGTAATATATGTGTTCAGCAGCATCTGTCTGATTATTTTCCCCAAATCCCATGGAGTTCTTTACATACCATCATATAAACAAGACAGCTTTTCCATAGCAAGCTATTCCACTGTGATGACTCTTTCTCTATAAATACGCTATGTAGTTTAATACTATCTTGCTACATTTTCCTTGAGGATTGGTGCAACTAAACAGAAAGTGTGTTGTTAAATATTCTGGAATGTGTCCTTTCTATTATGACATCCATATATCTTACTTCCATGTTTCAGGCTTCAACCTTATATTAATTAAGTTAAATTTCTTAGAACTAATAATTAAAAAAACACAACACCCATATCTGATAGACCCAACATTCCCAAGATACACACCGTGGAAAATTCAATAATCCCTTATTAAAACATAATAATCACTTTCCACCCCAAAAATAACAAATAATGATACTTTCAAATTCTGCTTGTACCAACACGTAACTCTAGCAGCCAATTGCTGGCTACAGCCGTGATGTTGGCATAGATTGATTCCCAAGTGACACAGTATGACATGAATTCAAATTGTAAGGAAATTACTGTAAATTTTAACTGTATCTTGTTTATAGTGTTGCAAGAGGTTAAACAGGCTATATGACATTCCAAAAATGATGGCTATCCTCTGGATAGGCCATAAATATCTATTTGGCAGGGGTACAACACCAGGCAACTCTGCCAATCAGCAGTTAGAAGAGGATGTGGTGCTTGTGGGTGTGTGACCCTTGTTCATCTGATATCGATGGCTCATTTGGAGGATAAGTCATTAATTTTAAAATGTTGTATAACCCCTTTAAAGGGGTACTCCAGCCCTGAGACATCTTATCCCACCGCGGGGGTCCCGCCGCTTGGGACCCCAACAATCTTGTATTCGCCACAAACCTGTTGGAGCTGCACGCTGCGGTGCCAGCTCACAAACAGCCAGGTGGCCACCACGGGGCTGGACGACTCCGCCCCCCGTGTGATGTCACCCCCCGTCCCTGCTATGCAAGTTTATGCATAGCGGGGGCGGGAGTGATGTCACACGGGGCGGAGTCGTGACGTCAAGATACTCTGGCCCCATGGTGGCCACCTGACTGTTTGTGAGCTGGCACCATGGCATGCAGCTCAAACAGGTGGGTGGCGAATACAAGATTGCGGGGGTCCCCAGCGGCAGGACCCCAGCGGTGAGACATCTTATCCCCTATCCTTTTGATAGGAGATAAGATGTCTCAGGGCCGGAGTACCTCTTCAATGTTAATCAACTCAACATGGTTATATGATCTATATCTCTTCTAAGACATTATACCCAGATTTATATTTTGAGGCACTGAAGATTTGTGCCTTGAAAAAAATTACTCTGTACGAACAAAAAATAACTCTATACAAACCTCAGATGGGCCCAAACATTCTATGAAATGTGACCTAAGGATAAACCAGCACAGTCTTATTTTTTGCCATGGTGACATATAATTTAAGTTGCATTTTTAGTGAGTCAGTTTACAAAATTTACACGGTCTCTGGCTCTGTAAACTATGTGCAAACATCCTTTATGATTTATTTACATATGACTCGTGGATTAGCTTTATGATGCCACTTTTAATGGTGGCTTCCTATTTGGTACCATTTTTAATTCCATGATAGTGAAGCTAGCACCATGCCAACACTGCAGTCATGTGACTGCCTCAACAATGTGCTCTATGCAATTTGCACTTAGGTGCCCCACTCAGTTTTTATTGTGAAATTCCTGGGACAGTGGTGTAACTAAAACAGGTTGTGATCAATAGTAAACTTTAAAATGGATACTTCTGCCCTGTGCATAAGCATGTATAAGCTCCTTGGTTTAGCCAAGTCGCTTCTTCTCAATTGCCCCTTGAGATCAGTTCTGTTTAGTGTCACTTTGATGCTCATTTGCCATTTATTACCCCTCATGTGCCCTTATGTCTCAAATCAGCAATAACAAAACCTTAAATGGCTTTAGGGGAGAAAGGAGGGACAGTAAATAGAAGGACATTTTAGGAAAATCATTTACACCTATTTGCCATTTTTTGACCGTTTTAGTCTGTTCTTTGCTCTGGTACCATTATTTAATAAAAAATAAATAAAAAATAAACTGTCTGACCTACTGCCAGCAGAGCTTTGTACTTGTCTCTCTGTCTCTCTGTCCTGCTGCTGTCACACATCAAAGATGTACATTAAGGAGTCACTCTGTCTCTCTGTCCTGCTGCTGTCACACTTCAAAGATCTACATTAAGGAACAGACGTTTTCTGTTTAGTGTATCTGCCCCATTTTGAATATATATACTCTTCCACAGAGTCTGCTGTGAAAAGTGGTCTTTAGGCTGAGAGCTGTGTACATAGAAACCCAACCCAAACCCTATGCAACCCTCCTCACCCCAACCCCTACCCCCTTGGTTCCCCTGACCCATCTTTTATACCGATTCCTAAATGTTGATACAGACGGATGTGATGACGTCATCAAGGTAGGCTATACCCATACATACTTTTACACAGAGAACCTGCTGTGAACAGTGGCCACGTGGCAGAGGGCTGTGTACATAGTAAGCAACATCCCAGCCACTGTTGCCCTAACACCCCCCCACCCCTCTTATCACCTCCCACCTCCACCACCATTCAGCACACTGTTAGGCTGCTGGCACCTTGTGTTAACCATAACCCATAATACTGCATCTATAGTTACTTGATTTTCTGCTGCTTTTCCTGAGCTGCTTCAAACTTGTATTGCTTGGATGTCTTAAGGAAAGAACGCAGCAGGCTAGCTGTGTAATTAGATGCAAACTAAGCGTCTCTTGGCACCTGCAGCAATTTCAACCCATCAATAAGGTTGAGGAGCCAAACCTGCCCAAAGAAAACTTGTACTGAGGCTCAAAGATGTTGGACCAAAAGCAAATGAGATCAATTGGATGAATAACCGATTAAAAAAGTTAAACACCATTCAAAGGTCAGAGATCTACCTTTTGACACCCTGGAGACAAATTACATCTTACTGTGGAGTCAGTGCTTAAGCTGTCTTTAGTCATTTATAATCAAGGAAATTAAGTCTATTAAATACAGTATAATCTAAGCTTAAATTAAACTGCAATTAAATGCAGGTTAAAACTATTGGAAGCTTTGGGTGTGAAATGTAATGAAAACATAATATGCATTTTTAAGGGACAAGTCAAGGACAAAATAAGTCATGATCTTGCAATGGCCAAGAAGATATAAATGAGAAAAATTGGAGACAACAATTACTAAGCAGTATTAGGTTGACTTGAGATATCTTATTAAACAATAAATATTGTTTTAAAGGGGTAATAGCACCTTATAAGGTTATAACATAAAGCTTTGACTATGGTGATCTTACTTCTGGGATCCTCACCGATTCTGACACTGAAGGACCATGGTTGCACAAGCACTTTTTTTCCACGGTGGTGTTTCCATGCAAGGAAGTGAGGCTTTGATAAAGTTCTACAAAGTTTCTCCCACCTACAGTGGGTAGATGGGAGAAACTATGTGCAAGAAAATAATAGTGTTACTGGTCCTCTTAGTTGTAAGTGTTAACTACCATTACTTAATATGTATATGAGAATGGTAAATTTGCTAATATTTTTATTGATTGTATAATGTGTATTTTATCCTTTTTACACATCTTGTTTTTAATGAAAATTATTATTATTATTATTATTATGACTTATGGAGACATTACTGGGACCTGTAGATTTTGTTATCTTTTGATACTCAATCTCAAGCATTAATAATGGGAATATGACAAAGTCTCTGTCATGTTTATTTACCATCTTCCCTTACCAACTAAACTTTCTTCCAACCACTACATCTAGTAAACAGATATCCTTTAAAACGTCACATTTTCCAGTTATATTACACACAGATGAAAGAAATTATTTAATAATGAATAAACACCAACATGTTTTATTTATTCTGCAATTAGATGTTCCCTCTTTAACAAAATGTATCTTGACATTAGCTTCCATAATTTGTCTCTGGTGTACTCCTCCGATACCGCTATAGATTCCATTTCAATTTTTCGGAATGGAAACCCTGACCTATTTACCTGATTCACAGTGAGATATTTTCCCGAAAATTGTTTGTTGAACAAATACATAAAAAGTCTAATCACAGCAATCATAATAGATGTTGTATATAACGTTCCATTAAACAAACATCTAGAGATTTCCTTATTACAGTGTAATTTCCTCCAATTTGTATTAGAGTCGGTCTCCTGTTTTATTAGGTTTATTTACCGTCGTGGTTTTGTTTATGCAACCGAAGATACAGTTTAATTACACCTATTTTTCCATTGTCATTAAATAGCTTGTTATTTTTATTACATAGTCTGTAAGTAAAAATTTTTTAAACAATATCTACAACCAGCACCATAATTCCAGCTACCAAGTTATATTTGAGACATCATTTGACGTTAGACAGTTATAAGGTAAGAGGCTTCATATGTTAGAAAAACTAACCAAATCAAAGACACCTACTTGTGGTCTCATCATATTGACCAGTTCTTAATATCATGAATATGTTTGTCACCCCCCCCTTCTAATGCTTGTATAGGTTCTCATATGTTCTTCTCTGCTCTAAATCGGAAACAGTAGGCGGACAAAAACCCACAGAAGGATTAACTGGATATTTATGAAAATCTAACTCAAATCCTATTACAAAATGAGCTTGTAACCCATTGAAACTGTAGGATGACAAAACTAATCAGCTTTGGCTGGCGGCACTGGAGAAAAGAGAAGCAAGAGGAAAATGAGATCAGATACACAGATGTTCCATATCTGCGTATCTGAAACGCATAGAGAGTATGTGCGTTGTAGAGATTAGAGGGGATGTTTGTTTGAAAGCTACTTCTATACTTGCTATATAAAAACAAAAAAACATTAATTTATTTCCAAATACTGTAATATACAGAGGCACAGTCATAGATGTGGCTGTGATTTTTATGTGATGTAAATAAATACATGTTCATATCTTTGGCTATTCTGTAGTTCTTTATTATCTTATGCATCATAAGAGAACTATGAAATATTGGTAGGTGTAGCAGAGTATTTGGATTCTCCTTTTTAATCATAAGAGCCCTTTCAAAATGAGCAGATTTCCATTGCTGACCCGAGAACTTAGCAAGAACCTTTTAGCAAATGTTTACTTTTATTAACAGCACCCCCACAGGGAAACATAAGCATTACATGTTCCATATGAAAATACCCAGACCCTGGTACTCTAGAGAGTAAAACAGATGTTCTTTGTACCCCTTCATTATGCCAGCTTATTGAAAGAAATCTTTGAACTGAACTATTCACTATTAGGGTACGTTCACACGTACGCAGATTTGTTGCGCAGGATTTGATGCACAGGATTTTATGCTGAAGATTTCAATGTAAACTAAATAACTGAGCACAGCTTCTAATCTGCAGTTACAAATCCTGCGCATCAAATCTGCGCAGGATCCAGTATGTGTGAACGTACCCTTAAAAAGATTTTCTAAGGAAGACAATACCTTTCAATCAATAAGCCAAAGTGGTGTTAAGATGATCACCAAGGGCTCAGCTTTTATCTGTATAATGGGTATTATTATCCAGACATTTCTATAAGAAGGTGAAGTGAATGCATATTAGTGCATCAAAAGAGTTAACACCTATTTTCCCCAGGTAATATAATAAAATTACCAAGGACATTTTTGTATTAAATGGGTGACTGACGGTAATTTTGCAATACTACAAAAGAGTAGGGGCTTCAGCTCTTGTGCTTGGAGGGATGCTATTGGGTGCAAGCCAAGAATCACATAAGAAAAAGAATGAAAAAGAACACACCATAAATAATGCACACTCAAACAATGCTAATAGTAATAATGTTTATTAAGGCAGCACACATAAAAAAACATCCAATCTAAAAACACTTAAAAAGCTAAAAAAGAAACCCTACCTACAAAATGATAGGACCCATATTGGCCTTTTTCTGGACACCCCGTACAGAAATACACAGCAGTATAAATGGTAGCTACATAAAAATCTTAATCCTTCCAGTACATATAAGCTGCTGTATACTACAGAGGAAGTTGAGTTGTAATTTTCTGTCTGACCACAGTGCTCTCTGCAGACACCTCTGTCCAAGTCAGGAACTGTTCAGAGCAAGAGCAAATCCCCATAGCAAACCTATCCTGCCCTGGACAGTTCCTGACATGGACAGAGGTGTCCGCAGAGAGCACTGTGGTTAGACAGAAAATAAATTCAAAAGGAAAATAACTTGCTCTGCAGTATACAGCAGCTGATAGGTACTGGAAAGATTAAGATATTTAAATAGAAGTGATTTACAAATCTGTTCAACTTTCGGGCACCAGTTGATTTAAAAAAAATAAAAATTCTACCAGAGTATCCCTTTAAGCACAATATGGTATTCCCTGTTATACAATAACGTGCCAGTGCAAAAGAAGGTGAACAAAGCAAGTACAAAATAATCTAGGAAAAAAGTATTCACTGTAAAACTGAGTAAATGAGTAATTCAGAACAATACAGCGAATACCAGTCAAAGGGAAAGAGGGCAGCAAGAATGAATAAGCATAGTGAAGCCCCACGCATTTTGTTGAAAAGCAATTTTCTCAGAGGTTCTCTTGCACTGGAACTTTATTATATAACAACATTGAACTTAATTGGTTATGGTAATTGTGTTCATTATAGAGGATGTAGCTACCATTTTTACTGCTGTGTATATTTGTATGGGTTGTCCAGGGATAGGCCAATATGGGTCCTCTCATGCTGTAGGTAGGCTCTTTTTTAAGCTACTTAAGTGTTTTAGAGGGGATGGTCTTTTGTGTTGCCCTAATAAACTTTATTAACCTTACCATTATAGGGGTATGCATTGTTTATGGTGTGTTCTTTTTCTTTCTTTTTGTTTTGTGACTGTAATCTTGAACTCCTTTCTGCTCTTTAGATTTGGGAGGTACAGTTGATGAGGCAACCGAGGCAACCATACTATGCCCAGTGAGTTCCATGCACCAGTGCATTTCTAATGAATAGGACTTGTACATGTACAGAACAGTGCATCATATGATTGCCTTAGTAACCTAACAACCTAACAGCTCAATGTAGAATGCATCTGTGGTGTCCCAGTATGGGATATGGACCTTCTGTCTCGTCAGGTTGAGTCCCTATCTGTCCCTGGGGCTCTCCTGTAGTGTCTCCCCCTGTGTATATAGGCTTCGCATAAAGGGTTTTCACATAAAGAGTAAAGGACCTTTATTGTTAGTTACATGATTATGTTTAAGTCACATGTTTGTCATATGATTGTTACCCAGAGAACCGAGTGACCAGGTGACCTCTCAGTAACCTATGGGCTCCTTGCACAGCCCCCCTATATAAGATGAGGGAGGAGCTGCAATCGGTCTCTTATCTCTTTTGATTCTCTTACACCTCGCTTGTTCCTGAGGTCCAGTGCAGTGCAGTCACCTCGGTGTGTGTGCCCAGAGCATTGGAGGCCTTAAGCCTAAAGTCTGCAGAATCTGTCAATTGCAAGTAAGCTAAAGTCATCTAATGGTCAGTCATCAAGTCAGTCAAGTATACTGTCTAGTCACCGTGGCCTGCATTATAGTCAGTCTACCTATTGCAAGTCCCAGCAAGCCTGCGAGGTCTCTCTGTGTCACTGGCCACCTCTCTGGGATATTGGCTGAACTGTATAGACTGTACCACCTGTCTAACCTCAGTAAAAGCTACTGTTACCCTTAACCTGGCCTTGGACTCTCTATTGCTTGACCTAAGACTAGCGGTACTACCTTTGGGTGGTTATATAGAAAAACCACTCCCTGGCCTCACGAACACGAAGGGGTTAATACCATCTACCCCTGGGCAACACCATCTGCCCCTTACACCTCACCTCACACCCAATCTAAAAAATGGGGGGGGGGGGAGTTAAAGATTGCAATTAGGCTTTAAAAGACATACAGGCGTTCCCCATTAACTTTTGCTAATTTACAAAGGTGGGTAGGGGAGAGGCCACTGGGTACTGACCTGATGACTCACGGTTCTGGCATCATGAAAGTAATAACAGGTTCCCTTGAAAATATCTTTCACTCATTTTAAAGTTATATTATTTGTTTTAAAGGAAGCTTTATGACTGCAAATATGGCTGCCACAAGAATTTTCAGCAAGCCTGTGCAGATGTTATATTATGCAGTAGTGTAGGAGTAGGTAGAGATTGGTTGAAACCTATTTTCCCAGTGATAGATTCAACTAGTAAATGACCAATGCAATTGTAACTTCTTGACATAAAAGGTCAACTTATTTTTTATTGGTGATTTTAATTTTATTCTGTCAGTTAAACACATTCAGCATGTACTCCTTTAAGCATTACAATTTACCAAAAACAATAGAATGTTGAAGTATATAATCAATAGTATTGAATGTACACTTGACATGTGCTTCTAGCTTCAGGCCATATACAATCAAAGCCTTCGACAGATCCCTTTATTTTTCAACAACACATTAACCCACTGGCTCCCAAAGAATATTTATAATTTATTTGTGTTCTTTCCTAGTAACAACAAGGAGCATCTGTTATTGCAACAAGTACTTGTACTGTGTATATGTCAAATATTCTGTCTGTGCCCAATTCTCTTAACAGGTTCCTCTGTAAAAATTCTTCTCTTAGCAACTGTCCAAACCGACCAATGTTACAGAAGGAGAGTCAGAGCTGCGTGACTAACGGAACAATTATCGTTGTGCTGCCAACATCACACAGCCATATGTTATATTTGCTAGCTGAGTGCCTGGCCCATATTTATGTGTAAAAGATTAATGCTTGGTCTACACTTTGCCTAGAATGTTGGCAAGTTGATTCCTTTATTACAGCTCCCACAGGTCATGTCTGATACCTTTAGTCTGGGTTGCCTTACGCATAACCTAATATGAAAATGGATTGAAGGACTTCAAAGAAGCATCCAACGCATAGACTTCAGATCTTCCTGGAAACATTTATGGACACGTTTATTTGAATGTTTATTGAAATATTGATAGCTAACACATCTCTTTTCTAAGATGCTGTAAATGTTATAGAAAAGAAAAACAACATTCATCATTAGATAAAGATTAGCTGTTGCATCGGGGATCTTTGGGTCCATCAATGGACCCAAAGATACATGCACACCCATACACATGCACATACACATGCACACCCATTTTTCATTTTAATCATAATATTTGCTGTTTTCTATACACATACAGAACATATCATATCATAAAACCTTTAGTCACTAAGAAAACCTTAATTGTTCCAGTTTGTTCCTTCTCGCTTTCTTAGAGCCATTTCTCTTTTACGTTTCCTTCTACAAAGCCATGGGGGGCTTGTTTTTTGTGGGTGCAATTTTACTTTGTAATGACACCCTACATTATAACATCAACTGCATAACTGAAAAAATATTTGAAATATTCTGCAATTTTTATGGGATTTTGTTTCCAGGAATTTAACTTTGCAGTAAAACTGGCATGTTATCTTTATTCCACAGGTCATTGTGATGAGAATGATCCCCAATTTATATAGTTTTTTTGTTTTGTGTTGTCTATGAAACTGTGTAAAAGCTTGTTTTTTGTGCCATGATCTATAATTTGTATGGGTACTATTTTAAAAGGATTGCTTTTTATTCCATTTTTTTCTGGGATGTGATGTGACTAAAAATCAGATGTTCTGGCATTGGGTATTTCTTTTGTTTATGTTGTTTACTGTGTGGGACATTTGGATATTTCCATATGACAATACTAATTATGTTAATATTTTTGCAGCATAGAAAGTGTACAATATTTTACTTTAAAAAAAAATGGAAAGTGGGATGATTTTTTTATTTTTTATTGGGATGGATATTTGATATATTGTAAAACTTCAACTTTTATATTTTTTTTGTCTCCCTAGGGGATTTGTATAAGCAATCAGTTGACTGCTTAATCTGTGTGAACACAACGTTAAATTTCCAGCATGTTTTGTATTTTATGCATGGATGACCAGTGAAAATGTGACAGTTAATTATTATTTTTTTTGCAGATTTTTACAGATTACAGTCGCAGTTTAGTAGCAAATCAATGCATAAAACAACATATGTGCAACATTTTACACAGTGAAAACCGCGCCTTAGATAGGTCAATGAAATACTACTGTATAGGTGATCTTTAAAGTGGACTTTTCAGCCAGACAACAGGTGAGTAAATAAGTGGATTACTTTAATAGTGCTAGTTTTCATGATTCTGGTCATACTTTACAGTGCTGAGATCTAAGCCCTTTTTTTTTAATATGTATGTATGTAATGGGGCTCAAGTGCTCAGGGGCATTCTCTAGCACAGCAAGAGGCCACGGTTAGCCAACCCATCTCCTCTAATTCACTGCCACTGTGCCTACTTACAACATCTACCCCTCCTATTATAAGGAGTGAGTAAGAGGTGAGCTGGCTATCTGTGGGCTCTTGTCTTGCTGGGAAACACCCCTAAGCACTTGAGCCTCAGTTACATATTAACAAAAAAGCTTAAATCTCGATGCTGGAAAGGATTATTGAGAGAAAAAAAATGTATAACTCTACTTAGCCATATGCTTAGTTACACCCCTTTTAAGGTCTAATGGATTATTTGTGACAAGTTACTGAAACATGGTATAATGAAAGGAATGACTGGGACATATCCATACCAGGGTACTCTTTATACAGAAGAGACAGAGAAGGCAAGAAAGGAGGAGGAGTGGCCCTATATGTGAAAGATAGCATAAAATCTAACCTAATACAAGTTAGTGAGGCAACCACAGAGTCAGTTTGGGTTACGTTGCAGTTTGGTAATCATGCAGTAACTTGTGTAGGTGTGATATACAGACCACCTGGCCAAGTTAAAGAAGTAGATGATCTACTAGTTGAAGGAATAGCTAAAATGACAATGAAAGGAGAAGTTATCATTATGGGAGACTTCAATCTTCCGGATATAAACTGAAAAACCAAAATAGCAAGTTCTGCCAGGAGTACAGATATTCTAAATTCCCTACTGGGATTATCTCTACAACAAGTGGTTGAGGAGCCAACACGGAAGGAAGCCATTTTGGATTTGGTATTCACAAATGGTGATTTGGTATATGATGTTATTGTTGGCGAAAGCTTGGGATCTAGTGATCACCAATCAGTGTGGTTTAATATAAGAACAGTGAAGGAGTCACACCACACAAAAACAAAAGTTTTAGATTTTAGAAAAACAAACTTTTCAAAAATGAGATTAGTCATAAATGAGTCCCTATCACACTGGAACAAATTACATGGAGTTCAGGAGAAATGGGACTACTTAAAAGATGCTTTATTGAAGGCAACAGAAAATTGCACTAGACTTGTCAGTAAAAGCAGAAAAAGGAAGAGACCACTGTGGTACTCAGCAGAAGTGGCCAAAATCATAAAAACTAAAAACTAGCATTTAGTAATTATAAAACAACCCAGAGCAATGAAGATAGGGGAATCTACAAGACTAGGCAGAAAGAGGCCAAGCAAGTTATAAGAACTTCTAAAGCACAGGCAGAATAAAAACTAGCTCAGTCTGTGAAAAAAGGGGATAAGACATTCTTCAGATATATAAATGAAAAAAGGAAATCAAAACAAGGAATAACTAAATTAAAAACAAAGGAAGGAAGGTATGTAAAAGAGAATAAGGGGCTAGCCGACTGCCTTAATGAATACTTCTGTTCAGTTTTTACAGAAGAAAAAGAAAGAAAAGGACCTCCATTAGAGAGAAAAACTAAGGAATCATTTGATGCATGTGTCTTTACAGAGGAAGAGGTTCTACGTTTGCTTTCTAAAGTGAAGACAAATAAATTACAGGGGCCTGATGGGATACACCCAAAATTAAATAGTTTAGTGGTGAGCTAGCAAAACCGTTAGCAGATTTATTTAACCAATCAATGGTAACAGTAGCCATCCCAAAAGATTGGAAATTAGCAAATGTTGTGCCCATTCACAAGAAAGGTAGGAAGGAGGAATCAAGCAACTATAGGCCAGTAAGTCTGACATCAATAGTGGGGAAATTAATGGAAACCCTACTAAAGGATAGGATTGTGGAACATCTAAAATCCCATGGATTGCAAGATGAAAAACAACATGGGTTTACTTCAGGGAGATCATGTCAAATAAATCTTATTGATTTTTTTGACTGGGTGACTAAAATAATAGATGGCGGAGGGGCAGTAGACATCGCATATCTAGATTTTAGTAAGGCTTTTGACACTGTCCCACATAGAAGACTTATCAATAAACTACAGTCATTGAGCTTGGACTCCAATATTGTTGAGTGGATTAGGCAGTGGCTGAGTAACAGACAACAGAGGGTTGTAGTCAATGGAGAATATTCAGAGAAAGGTCTTGTCACCAGTGGGATACCTCAGGGATCTGTACTGGGACCAATATTGTTTAATATCTTCATTAGCGATATTACAGAAGGTCTCGATAGTAAGGTATGTCTTTTTGCCGATGACACAAAGATATGTAACAGGGTTGATGTTCCTGGAGGGAACCACCAAATGGAAAAGGATTTAGGCAAACTAGAAGAATGGTCAGAATTCTGGCAACTGAAATTTAATATGGACAAGTGCAAGATAATGCACCTCGGGCGTAAAAACCCTCAGGCAGAATATAGATTATTTGACACAGCCCTGACCTCAGTATCTGAGGAGAGGGATTTAGGAGTAATTATTTCAGAAGACCTAAAGGTAGGAAGACAATGTAATAGAGCAGCAGGAAACCCTAGCAGAATGCTTGGATGTATAGGGAGAGGTATAAGCAGTAGAAAGAGAGAAGTGCTCATGCCGCTGTACAGAACACTGGTAAGACCTCAAATGGAGTATTGTGCGCAGTACTGGAGGCAGAAGGATATAGATACTCTAGAGAGAGTTCAAAGAAGAGCTACTAAACTAGTACATGGATTGCAGGATAAAACGTACCAGGAAAGGTTAAAGGACCTTAACATGTATAGCTTGGAAGAAAGAAGAGACAGAGGGGATATGATAGAGACTTTTAAATATATAAAGGGAATCAACATGGTAAAGGAGGAGAGCATTTTTAAAAGAAGAAAAACTACCACAAGAGGACATAGTTTTAAATTAGAGGGGCAAAGGTTTAAAAGTAATATCAGGAAGTATTACTTTACTGAGAGAGTAGTGGATGCATGGAATAGACTTCCTGCAGAAGTGGTCGCTGCAAATACAGTGAAGGAGTTTAAACATGCATGGGATAAGCATAAGGTTATCCTTCATATAAGATAGGGCCAGGGACTATTCATAATATTCAGATTATTGGGCAGACTAGATGGGCCAAATAGTTCTTATCTGCCGACACATTCTATGTTTCTATGTTTCTATGTAAGTGATTGGTTATAAAGTCAAAGAAGTGACCAGCGCATTCACCAATGACACCTCTTTCTGTTACAACGTATATTATATCAGAAGATCTCCTGTACCCTTTATGCTCATGTGTAAAACTCCTCATAGGTTGTGGATTATTGTAAAAGTCCTAGAAAAACTTCTAAAAAGCAGTAACGTTTAGTTTTAGTGCAATGTGTCCACTTCATTTATTGCTCTTTAGTTAGATCTGGAAGTAGCTTCAGCTATCTATAGAGGAGCGGTAATTGACTTTAAGTATGTGGCAATGTAAGAATTCACCTTCACTGTGACATATGAAGTTGTCAGGGCTTGAGCTCAGTAGTTCTCTGAAGCTTTGAAGTCTTTGAAATCCTAGAATAGATATTTTTTCTTGAAAATTAGGAGTCTCTCTGATTTTAGGGTGACAGTGTTCCATAGATGTTCTTGTACTTTGCAGGAATGGGTTCTTATGATGCTCAAGTTAAGAAATGGGCTTTCAGGGAATTGACTTTCTATATGCTTGACCAGAAAACTACATATATATATATATATATATATATATATATATATATGTGTGTGTGTGTGTGTGTGTGTGTGTATATATATATATATATATATATACAGTATATGTATGTATTATAGATGTCGTAGTTGCTATTATTGGCAACTGCTAAAGAAGTATGGAAGAAGAACCTGGTGTTGAAGCTGCTCTTCACATTGGGAATCTATTTTTAGATATTCCCTTCATGATAAATAGTGTTGAGTGCGAATATAAAAAATGCTCATTTTTACCGTGAAAATCGGCACTTAGCAATTTCGCTGATATTTAGAATGTAGTGATATATATTCATAATGATGAATATTTGTTTTTTATATGCAAATATTTATGTGAATATCGGCACTGCCAGAGTGGACACTGATCCCTCCCTTCTTTTAGGTGAAAGATATAATTGCGCATGCACACTATGCGAATTTCATTATGAATTTCCGCATGGAGAAAAAAAAAAGAGAACGAACATAGCGAATGTGCAAATTTCGCAAACATCATGGGCTGTCCATGTAATGTAAGGACATATTTGGTCCCAAGAGTAAGACACACTCTTTGTATTCACTCTGGCTCCTCGAACTAATAGATGAGGGTCCTAAATGAGGGACAGCTCTCCAGAGTACCCAAGATGATTACTTAACAATAGGGTTCCTAAGCCAGGCAAGGCTTTTAACAATTTTTATGTTCTTATTACATTCCACAATTGCATTCAGTGAATATGGCCATACATTGCCTTTCATGCAATGCCCAATATATGACTTTAATAAAATATTTCATTGAATGCCATCAGAAGACCTACCATACCTATAAAGAATTTGAAGACAGTGAAACAGGGCATGGAATCAATTAACATAAAACAACCCATATTTCCAACAGCCTTAGCACATTGGCATTACATTTGAGTCTTGAAAACCAGTAAACCACTAGGGACATAAAAATGAGTAACTGCTGCAGAATTTATGTCTTGCCCTTAAATAATTGTCTAATATACAAATTAAAGGGATAATATTGCGCCTTGCCGGTTGGATTTATGTTGTGCAGTTAGTGACGCTACATTTAGGAGTCTGTCTCATTCAGTCTGGAAGGAGACCAGAGCTTAATTGTGTAGAAAATGTTGGGTATAATTTGGCTGTTTATGAACTTCACTGGTTTACGATGATTAATTTATCAACAATTAAGACATATTAATAATTAAAAGTTTAAGATAAACACAGTGTTCTGAACATGCCTCCCAGTGTAGGCATAAAAGAATCTAAGACGCTCATATTCTTTCCAAATAATTAGTCGGTAACCTCAATGTGCTCCTTGGAATAGATAGGCAGAAGTGCAGACTATGTGTAATGCATCACTGTATGGCTTTGCTATATTATTGACATACAAACAAAAACTTCATACAAAATAAATGTAATTAAACTGTAAAACAGCATTGTATCAAGCGCAGAGGACTAATGTGCAGCGAGCAATACATCGAGCTCTATTTAGATTAACATTTTAAAAGCTTTTGTATGGAATATAAATATAATTTCAAGTTATATTAAACAAAGTACATCAGGTGACAGCTCAATGATAAATGTAGGTGTTGGTGATCATGTAGCGCTAGATAGCAACAAAGGAAGCTAGTGAAAAAGTTGGCACAACCAAAGTATGGGATTATAGCTGAAATGTGTGGGAGATATAGAAAGTGTTGAAAGATAAGAACCATGTGGCCATCTGGTCTTCCCAATATTCTGAATATTATGAATAGTCCCTGACCCTATCTTATATAAATAACCTTATGCCCATACATGCATATCCCATTTAAGTCTATGCATTTATTACTCTCTCAGTAAAGTAATACTTCCTGGCATATAGTTGCCCGATTCTTCCCTACTACCTATCTTGTGAATGGTCACAACATTTGGTAAATTCCAATCTTCTGGGATGAATCCTGATTGGTTCAATAAATCTGTTACTGGTTTCGCTAGTAAACCATAAAGCTTTTTTAATAACTTTGGGTGTATCCCATCAGCCCATGTGACATATTTGTCTTTACTTTAAAAAGCTGATGCAAAACCTCTTCCTCTATAAAGACATGTCTCCTCCCTGAGGTCCTTTTTCTTAATTTTCTTCTGTAAAAACTGAACAGAAGTATTCATTGAGGCAGTCAGCTACTCCTTTATCCTCTTCTACATAGCTTTGTTCCTTTGCTTTTTATTTAATTACTAGCTGAGTACCCGGCGTTGCCCGGTTTTTCCTTCCTAATCCTTGTTGGGGAGGAAAATCAACAAAGGAGGAAGCTTTTGACTTCATATCCCATCCCCATATATTGTTGTCATATCCCAATCCCATATCCCGTCCTCATATACAGTCCTCATACCCCGACCTCCTATCCAGTCCTCCTATCCCGTCCTCCTATCTCGACCTCCTATCCCAACCTCCTATCAAGACCTCCTATCCCGTTCTCCTATCGCGACCTCCTATTCCGACCTCCTACCTGACCTCATATCTCGTCCTCATATCCTGTCCTCCTACCCCGACCTCGTATCTCGACCTCCTATTCCCGACCTCCCATCCCGTCCTCATATCCCGACCTCCTATACCGTCCTTCTATACCGTCCTCCTATCCCATCCTCCTATCCCGACTCGTAATATGTGTACCAGGTAATGAAATAGCTCCAGCCATACGGAAATTACATGGGAACATACATTTCCCATTGATTTGCGTGGGACTTTAAAAAAAAAAAACTGACCCTCACAAATGGGGGTAGTTAAGGGTTAAATTAACTATCCTATATTTTAAGTGGACATATAAGTAACATGTGACCAAGTATTATCGAAATATCTCCATCTGTTTGGAAGTTATGCAATAACATATATTTCCTATTGACTTTTACGGGACTTTAAACATAAGCCCCGCTCCTGGCAAATGGGGCTGAGTAAGGGTTAAATTACCTATCCTATGTTTGTTGTTGACATATAAGTAACATGTGTGCAAAGTTTCATGTTAATATCTTTAGCCGTTTGAAAGTTTTTGTGGAACATATACACATACATACACACATACACACACGTTGAGTTTTATATATATGTATATATATATATATATATATATATATATATATATAGATTACTTGTTTTAATTTCCCTCTTTCATTCATATATCTGAAAAATTTTGTATCTCCTTTTTTTCACTGTCTGAGCTAGTTTCGCCTCTGTCTGTGCTTTAGAAGTTCTAATAAATTGCTTGGCCTCTTTTTGCCTTATTTTATAGATTTGTCTAGCTTCATTGCTTTATGTTTTTTTTTATATAATTACTAAATACTTGCTGTTTGTCTTATTTTTTAATTATTTTGGCCACTCATGTTGAGTACCACAGTGGCCACTTCCCTTTTTTGCTTTGACTGACAATCCTAATGCTGTTATCTGTTGTCTTCAAAAGTGAAACTTTTAAGTAGTCCCATTTCTCCTGGATTCCATTTACACAGTTATTTTTTTTTAAACTAAAACCTTTGTTTTTGAGTGGTTTCTTGTTATTAAACCACACTGACTGGTGATCACTAGATCCCAAACTTTCACTTACAGTAATATCATATACTAAATCCCCATTTATAAATACTAAATTTAAAACTGCATTTTTCTCAGGTTGGCTCCTTAACTACTTTTGGAAGAGATAATCCCAGTAGGGAATTTAGAATATCTGTACTCCTGGCAGAACTAGCCATTTTGGTTTTCCAGTTCACATCAGCAAGGTTTAAGTCCCTAATAATGGTAATGCCCCCTTTCAATGTCATGATAGCTTTTTCCTCAACTAGTAGATTAACTATTTATTTCACTTGACCAAGCGGTCAATATATTACATATACACGAGTTTATGTATGATTACCAAACTCCCGAACAATCTTATAGTCCAAGATTACTCTGAGATCAGGAAACGTATGCCTGAAATTCCCATAGACTTGCACAGGAATTCTGGACATTCTGGGCAATTTTTGTTTCATGTGCACCTTTTAAAATATGTCCCACAGATTTATCTGCTTGCTGTCCCTAAATAGAAGCATAAAGTTGTCCAAACATTTTAAGGCTAGTTTCAGACAAATTGATTGCATCATAGCGAACAACACTGTTCAAAAAATAAAGGGAACACTTAAACAACACAATGTAACTCCAAGTCAATCACACTTCTGTGAAATCACACTGTCCACTCAGGAAGCAACACTGATTGATAAGCAATTTCACATGCTGTTGTGCAAATGGAACAGACAACCGGTGGAAATTATAGGCAATTAGCAAGACAATCCAAATAAAGCAATGGTTCTGCAGGTGGTGATCACGGACAACTTCTCAGTTCCTATGCTTCTTGGCGGATGTTTTGGTCACTTTTGAATGCTGGCGGTACTTTCACTCTAGTGGTAGCATGAGACGGAGTCTACAACCTACACAAGTGTCTAAGGTAGTGCAGATAATCCAGGATGGCACATCAATGCGAGCTGTAGCTAGAAGGTTTGCTGTGACCAGAGCATGGAGGTGCTACCAGGAGACAGGCCAGTACATCAGGAGGCGTGAAGGAGGCCGTAGGAGGGCAACAACCCAGCAGCAGGACTGCTGCCTCCACCTTTGTGCAAGGAGGAGCAAGAGGAGGATTGCCAGAGCCCTGCAACATGACCTCCAGCAGGCCACAAATGTGCATGTGTCCACTCAAACAGTCAAAAACAGACTCCATGAGGATAGTATGAGAGCCTGATGTCCACAAGTGGGGTTGTGCTTACAGCCCAACACCGTGCAGAATGTTTGGCATTTGCCAGAGAACGCCAAGATTGGCAAATTCACCACTGGTGCCCTTTGCTCTTCACAGATGAAAGCAGGTTCACACTGAGCACATGTGACGGATGTAACAGTGTCTAGTGACTCCCTGGAGAACGTTCTGCTGCCTGCAACATCCTCCAGCATGACCGGTTTGCTGGTGGGTCAGTAATGGTGTGAGGTGACACTTCTTTGGGGGGCTGCACAGCCCTCCATGTGCTTGCCAGAGGTAGCCTGACTGCCATTAGGTACCGAGATGAGATCCTCAGAACCCTTTGTTAAACCATATGCTGGTTCGGTTGGCCCTGGGATCCTCCTAATGCAAGACAATGCTAGACCTCATGTGGCTGGAGTGTGTCAGCAGTTCCTGCAAGAGGAAGGCATTGATGCTATGGACTGGCCTGGCCATTCCCCAGACCTGAGTCCGATTGAGCACATCTGGGACATCATGTCTTGCTCCATCCACCAACGCCACTTTGCACCACAGACTGTCCAGGAGTTGGCAGATACTTTAGTCCAGGTCTGGGAGGACGTCCCTCAGGAGATCATCTGCCACCTCGTCAGGAGCATGCCCAGGCATTGTAGGGAGGTCATACAGGCACGTGGAGGCCACACACACTACTGAGCCTCATTGTGACTTGTTTTAAGGACATTACATCAAAATTGGATCAACCTGTAGTGGGGTTTTCCACTTTGATTTTGAGTGTGACTCCATATCCAGACCTTTATGGGTTGATAAATTTGATTTCCTTTGATAATTTTTGTGTGATTTTGTTGTCAGTAGATTCAACTATGTAAAGACAAAAGTATTTCATATGATTAGTTCATTTATTCAGATCTAGGAAGTGTTATCTTAGTGTTCCCTTAATTTTTTTGAGCAGTGTATGATGCTATCAGCTCAGATCATTAGACTTGTGGTCAGACCAGGCTTGCCACCATAAAAAGAAAGCAGAAATGGCCATAATGTGCTTTTCCGAAAATGGCCTAATTGGGTGTAAAGGCCAATTCAGAACATTTTCTGTTGACAGTCAGTGCTATTTTGTGACATAAAAGGGCATATTAGACACCAAATAATGAAAACATCTGGGAACATGTCAGTCGGTCTAGTTGATTTATTTTTTTTAAGTGTTGTCATGTGCCGTTACACTTAGAAAGCTGTTTGTGCCAAATGAAAGATGTACATGCTCAACTATAGGATAAAATGGGTTTTCAAACAACTTCCTCTCCACATCTATAGAAATTCAGCCAAACAGTCATACATCAAGGCTTTGATCAATCTGCTATTCTTCTGTGGTTTATTGTTTGAACTATATTCTGAATGGAATCTTCTCAGATCTAATTTTTTTAACGAGATTTAAAAATAGTGACTTTCCAAGTGGCATTAGATCTGAATCTCTTCTCCACAAAACCCCCCACAAAAATATTATATGTCTTCCTATCTCCATACCTCCACTATGCTGGATTATTGTATACAGAATAGGATCATACAAGGGCTGTTTCATTGGATCTTTTTTTTTATCTATCAGGCTGGTTCCACATATATCAGTTGTCCGGCACAGTTTCCCTCCGGCGTGCTAGAACTCATCCCATTCATTTCAATAGGACAGTTCACAATCATTCAGCATCTCAATTTTGATGCTGGATGGTTGGACACGCCAAAGGCACCGGAGAGGGTAACGCAGCTTGCTGCGCCATCCAGAAACAATGGACACTGGATACCATACAACTGATGACAACTTGTGATTGAGATTTAGAGTTAACCAAAGCCGGATGTGGACATATGTGAACCCAGCCTTAGTAATGCATTTTGACTAATATACATTTATGATTGTGTTTTAGATCTGACAAACAAGTCAGCACTTACTAATAGCTTTCACAATAAAAACCTCTTTGAACATTTTACTCAACATATTATTTAAACAATGTTCTATGCAAATTTGTTATCCTTTTAAAATGTGGCAGTACTGCATGTGTGAACATAGCCTAACATGATCTGTAGATGAGATCTATGAATTGTTTACAAGCCAGCTGTTTAGAGGCACGCATCCTGCAGGTTGTAAGCAATAGTCTGCACTAGTAGGGAGGTGATACAATGTTATGATACATAAAATTGTAAAAATTGATCTTAGGCTGTGGTTTAGCATTCATTTCTAAGCGAATTAAAATGAGATTTATTTCTTAGCTGTACTCAGATGGATGATGGTACATTCTGTGCGTTACCTCCCCCCTTGAAATCAATATATGAAATAGGATGCAGTGTGGGCTAGACTTTAGCACAATAAATGCCTGCTGAATTTATAAGGATGTTCTGTAAATGTGGACCATCTCTCTTGCAATGCTCTTAACTTTTACTATCTTTTTAAACATTTTAATACAGGAACAGAATGTATAGTCTGCAGGAGCATACAGAGCAAACCATTTAACAATTCCCACAACCCAAGCGATATTGCTTTTTATTAGCATGGGAACAGACAGATTTTCGGGCCAGAAAATGTATGTTTAGATGGGACTATTGTGCTGTGCTTGCTTAGCTGTTGGTAGGAATGATAGGTACAGAATGATGATGGTAAATTGGTGGGACACTTGCTTAGAATTGAGGATGTAATACATACCAATATTTACATCGTTTTACTCGTGTATCCTAAAGAAGTTATTAGGTACAAAAATACTCATACACCATTATCTCTAGCATGACCTTAAACACCAGCTTAAAGGAGTTGTCAGTTATAGAAAACCTTTCATTTTATACCCATTTAAGCAATTTTAATTGCCTTCTATTCTGGATCCTCATCTCTTGGTCAGAGTAGGGAGTGGTTACAAAAAGCTTCTCTTGCTATGGAGGACTGGCCTGTTCTGTCCTACTAAGACAAATAATGATATAAATGGACAATATGTAATGCTTAATTTCCCCTGGAGTGGTGCTGCAGGAAAACAACACTTTCCGCCAGGTTTATACATAGGTTACAGCTGGTCACTCGGTGTCATAGCAGGGGTCACTTAGATTATTGTTATCAGACCCTTTCAACTAGTCGCGGTTGTCTAACCTCTGGGAATATCTTTAACTAAAATCCCTAGAATACTAAAATCATTATCCAAAAATACATATCCTAACATATCCTAAGCACAAGAGACATTTAAGTCAATTTGTTGGTTTATTGATAAGGAGGTTTACATTTGACTTATTACAAAGAGTGATTTTAAACCCTATATTGCCCCGTGTAATGCCGCCACCAATCAGTTACTAAACAAACAAACATTTGATTTATTGGCTGATTGTTTAGATTTGCTCAACAAAAAACAAAGCAAAGGGCTACACAAACAATTTATCAATCATTTGTGTGGTCCTCTTTGAGCCTTGTAATATGCTCTGGTTATGAGTACAAGATAGATGCATGTTTACACAGCACATTGACCCATGTAATAGGGCCTTTAGTCTATTTAGCCTACTTCACTCTACCAAAACACCTACTGATAGAGCTGACAGCACCAGATATACAGGTGAAACTCAAAAAATTTGAATATCGTGCAAAGTTCATTTATTTCAGTAATGCAACTTAAAAGGTGAAACTAACACATGAGAGAGACTCATTACATGCAAAGCAAGAAAGTTCAAGCCATGATTTGTCATAATTGTGATGATTATGTCTTACAGCTCATAAAAATTCCCAATAAATTATATGATTTGGGAGCCATGTCATCTGCTGAGCTTCATTAAATGCATTAGCAGATTTTGGAGCACTTCATGCACTTCATGCTTCCTTTCCTTTCAAGTTGCATTAATGAAATACAATGAACTTTTGCACGATAATCACATTTTTTGAGTTTCACCTGTACACAACAATGTGGTTATATATATATATATATATATATATATATATATATATATATATATATATATATATATATAGTCATGGCTGTAAATGTTGGCACCCCTGACATTTTTCAAGAAAAGGAAGTATTTCTCAAAGAAAAGGATTGCAGTAACACATGTTTTGCTATACACATGTTTATTTCCTTTGTGTGTATTGGAACTAAACCAAAAAAAGGAGGAGAAAAAGCAAATTGGACATAATGTCACACCAAACTCCAAAAATGCTGGCTCTGGCACTGGGTGCCTTGAATGTGTGCAAGGCATCATGAAATCTGAGGATTACCAATGGATTTTGGGTCGCACTGTACAGCCCAGTGTCAGAAAGCTGGGTTTGCATCCAAGATCTTGGGTCTTCCAGCAGGACAATGACCCCAAACATATGTCAAAAAGCACCCAGAAATGGATGGCAACAAAGTGATGGAGAGTTCTGAAGTGGCCAGCAATGAGTCCAGATCTAAATCCCATTGAACACCTGTGGAGAGATCTTAAAATTGCTATTGGGAAAAGGCGCCCTTCCAATAAGAGAGACCTGGAGCAGTTTGCAAAAGAAGAGTGGTTCAACATTCCGGCTGAGAGGTGTAAGAAGCTTATTGATGGTTATAAGAAGCGACTGATTTCAGTCATTTTTTCCAAAGGGTGTGCAGCTAAATATTAAGTTAAGGGTGCCAATAATTTTGTCCAGACCATTTTTGGAGTTTGGTGTGACATTATGTCCAATTTGCTTTTTTCCTCCATTTTTTGGTTTAGTTCCAATACACACAAAGGGAATAAACGTGTATAGCAAAACATGTGTTACTGCAATCCTATTCTGTTAGAAAAACTTAATTTTCTTGAAATATTTTATGATGATTGTGTCATTCTGTTATGACCTACAGCTAAACATGAATCCCACAAGAAATAAAGAAGAAATGTGTTTTGCCTGTTGACTCATGATACATACATTACCAGTTCTCTGAGGGTATGCAAACTGTTGAGCAATACTGTACATTGGGAAAAGTATATAATACCGCACAATGGTAACTGCCCATGGTCCTATCCGTACTAATATTAATATCAAAATGAACAACTAATGGCAAGCAGAAACTGGAAATGTCTGGCATTATGGGTTTCCCTATAGTTACGATGATATCAAAATGTGTACACATTGGTAATAAATGTCCGGGTCAGAATATATATAGCTATTATAGAGCTTTTTTGTAACAGAAAATGTGTCGCTTTTGTTAAATTAGGCAAGGCAAATAATACATGGAACCTGACTATATAATAAAGAACAAATAGGGTTTTCCCTAGTAATGCTTATAACAAGCACAAAGGGTTTAAGAGTCCCTGTAATGAAGAGCTTCACAAATATGTTGTCCATCATTTCTGATGATATTGGAGAATTTTTCCAATTAACACATAAGCAACAAACATGTATCATGGTGTTGCCATGACAATTCCATTGTGCATGTTCTGTAAGGTCAGGACCTCTTCATACCATCATTCATAAGGTCTCATTATACTGTATTGGATGAAACATCTAAAAATTAAGATGCAGACTTTGTTGTATAAGCCACATAGGTGCAGACAGACAGGGGCTCTGAATGCTTGTGTCTCCTCAAGGTGACCTGTTACTCTTTCTTCTTGAGAGACTTGCAGAACATCGTGTGAAATGTCGTGAATCAATAAAGTAAACAGATAGAATCTTGAAACAGATAAAGGGCAGCAGTTTCCCTTCTGTAAAAGTGAAGCATTCTGCTGCTTTTTTATTTATTATTCTCCAGCCTTTCGATTTATGTGGATTCCTCCGAGGGATCCTGACACCAGGGACAGTAGTGTAAAACTTTTATTTGTAATGTAATTTGGAACAGGCCTGTGTGCGCTCCATATCATCCAGGGATAATGGCTCTTCTCTTGTTATCGCTCACAAAGCATATTTCAATTTGTTCTTTTGGCAGGCCTTGCACTTGAGGAATGGAGCTATTAGTTTGGAAAATCCAATCTAAAAGTTAAAGGAACTGTGATGGCATCTTGACAAGGATATATCTATCATATACCCAAAAATCTTGCTACTTATTCTAATTCCTTATAATTATGCTTTCCTAATGCAGGAGACTCATGCAGTGGTGTATATAGAATAACAGGGGCCCCCATAGCAAATATCAAAATGGGCCTCTTATTAAGGCGTCTATGAATTTGCCCCCCAGGACTGAAAGGTCTGGTGTTTGTTTCCCTTTACTTTCCATGATCCACAGATCAATACCCCTCATCCAGTTATTTGCTGACAATGCAGTTCTCTGGAAAGAGGAGTTTTGCACAGGTTCTAACCAATAGAAAATATATTGAGACCAACTAGGATGGAAATCCCTCTCTCCAAGGGCACCACAACAGCTGCATGGTCTGCCAGTATGGTATGTATGCCTTTAGATTCATGTATATACCTAATCTAAGTCATACAATAGATATAGCTAAAGCAAGGCTTTGCAAAGAAGTAAAGCTGTCTGCTCTGCACCAACGACCTCCAATGCACACCTGCCGATCCGGCCCCGGCTTCACAAGAGAAATCCGAAAGAAAAGATGTCCGGCGCTGGGAATGCACTTAAAATTTGCTTTATTTGCTTGACAGGAGTCACAGCACAGGTAAGGAACGTCTGACGCGTAGACTTATAGCAAGGCTTTAACACAACTACTGTGATATAAGAGACAACTCAGAAAAACAGAGGCAAAATAAAGACGTATATTATCCTGTGCATCAAATGTATGCAGGCTACTGTATATGCTACTGTGAATTAGTGTTGGGCGCGAATAGTCGCATTTCAAATTTTTTGCATGAATATCGCAAATTCGCAAATTTTGCTAATATATTCGCTATTTATTCAAAATTACGAATATTCACTTTTTTCCGCATATGCACATATTCGCATAAGTGAATATTCACATAAGTGAAGTGGGCCAATTAGAAAGATGCAAATACACTTGTCAGAGGTCATCAACAACATCCCTAGCAACCATTAGTAAAGTTGCCCACCCCCTCACAGTTTTCTTCCTCGAATACGCGAATATGCCAATACGCAAAATTCGAGAATAAAAGACAAATATTCGTCTGTATATTCGCGAAATATCGCAAATTGGAATATGGGCAATGCCGCTCATCACTAATGTGAATACATTCTTAAAGAGATTTCAAATGACTTGAAGCTGCAGATTTGAAGCTGTATTCAGTTTACAGTGAAATCTGCAGCTTCAAATCCTGCACATCAAATATGCACAAGGGTCACACGTGCCCTATCCACTGCAGATTTGATGCTGTGTTATTAATTTATTTGTATTGATTTACTAGCATGCAATCTGCAGCAGTCAATGTGCAGCAGATACAGTACTTGTGAATGTACCATAAAGGAAGATGATGGGGTAGAAATTTGGTGCAGTTGCCCATAGCAACCAGTGTGCTTGAAGCGATTTGATTGGTTGCTATTAGCAACTGCACCACTTTTCCTTTTTACAGGTTTTGATAAATTTCCCCTATAATGACGAGTTACTATATATTGTTGTGTGCCATATCGTTAATTTGTATGTTTGCTATAAAGTAAAACAAAAATCTGGGTGACCATCCTCTTAGTGTGGTGATTTTAAGTTTTATTTTTTATTTTTTACCAAGTGCCAAGGGATGCATGTTCATTCGGGCTGTCCAGTGAAAACTATAATGGAAATAGTTCCAGATACAATTTAAATTACCAATTAAAAAGACCCTTATGGTGTCAGTGGTTCTGTAGCTTGTTGTGGTGCCCAATAAAGTTTTGCCTTATTGTATAAATGCATCTTCTGCTATTTTAAGAGTTGGCCTAACATTTCTCCACTTTAGGGACTGGTATTAAAAGCAAGAACTAAAGTTTCATATTTTTGTATTTCTCTACACATCCAGTTGCAATTGGCAATTTATTGTGTATGGGGACCGTCTAAGTGCCCCCTGATGGTAGAAGATCTAATAGATTGAATGTTATTTATTCTGATGCTTGGCGTTACTGTAAATATTCGGCACTAGCTATGTCTGGCTGTCATTTATTCCTCCCTGTTGAATAGCACAAGCGTTCAGCTAAGCCAAATGGGCATGTTTATGGGGGAATCAGTGAACTTAGATGCTAGCTAAAACTACAGTATAGTATATTTATGGCAAAGTAACTGGTTTCTAAGACTTAATATCAAATATACAGAATGTGACTAATCCTCACTATGTTACCAGGACTATATTAACTAATGATTGGTCTTTATAAAAAAGACTAAGCTACATTCATATCATGTTTTTAATATATTGTTTTGTATTTGTTTGTATTTCCCCAAAAACAAATAACTGACAAAACTATATGAAATTGTATGTTGTTAAAACGGTTTTTGGTTTTTATAACATACAATTACATATGGTTTTGTCAGGTCACAAATACATTCCACAGCCGCCTGCAGACTCCCACAGCCGGGGATGTGCAGGAGCAGTCCCTCAGTGCTTCGGTACTACTACTTCAGAGTCTGTTCCATGATTGGAGTACCGCAGCGCTGAGGGACGGCTCCTCCATATCCACCTGCTGCGGAAGTCTGTGGGCAGCTGTGGAGTAAGTTTCGACAACAGGAAACAAAAGTACTAAATTTTACACATCTGGATTCATCTAGTTGTGTAAGTTTGTGTATGGGAGGTCAATGAATACGATTTGCTATAAGAAAGAAAACCGTATACAGTAACAATATAGCAAAAACGTGATGTGAACCAGCAAAGCACAACAGTAATTATATTCATATCACAAAATGTCAGTGTACAGTAAACTTCATAAAAGCTTAGTCTTATTAGTCCTATTTTTTTTCCGGGGCCTGTCAAAGAAACGCTTGCCCTGTTAATGGTTTTTGGTAAATCCTGATTAGTAACTTATTTCACCTATGCTAAGGCAGGCATACCAATACACTGCGTTCTGCACAGGAAAAGAAGGACTAGTCATTATGGTGTTAATTATTCTTACAAACTTACATTAGCCATGGGCTGGAGACTCCTCTCATTAATAAACATAAATCATAGGATAATAGCAGAGAGTTCACTTTGTGAAAACCCAACTTACAAAGCTGGAACAGTAAAAATGGTCTACAAATCAGTGTAATGATAGAACAATGTGCCTCTTAAACCTTTGGTATTTAAGCTTTTATTCTTAAACCCTTCCAACGGCAAGTGTTGTCTCAAAGAAAACACTTCATTAGACAAAGGGAATTAATTACAATTATGAATTGCTGGGAATATGGAAGCACCTGATACTATTGTGTTTCAGAATCATTGTGTCAATGACAAGACTGGAAAGTACAGAAACATTTGTCTCTTCATATTTACTGACTACAGGCTTTATGTAACCATACTACACTGCTCAAAAAAATAAAGGGAACATTAAGATAACACATCCTAGATCTGAATGAATGAACTAATCGTATGAAATACTTTCATCTTTACATAGTTGAATGTACTGACAACAAAATCACACAAAAATTATCAATGGAAATCAAATTGATCAACCCATGGAGGTCTGGATATGGAGTCACACTCAAAATCAAAGTGGATAACCACACTACAGGCTGATCCAACTTTATGTAATGTCCTTAAAACAAGTCAAAATGAGGCTCAGTAGTGTGTGTGGCCTCCATGTGCCCACATGACCTCCCTACAATGCCTGGGCATGCTCCTGATGAGGTGCCATCCGCCAACTCCTGGACAGTCTGTGATGCAACGTGGCATTGGTGGATGGAGCGAGACATGATGTCCCAGATGTGCTCAATCAGATTCAGGTCTGGGGAATGGGGGGGCCAGTCCATAGCATCAATGCCTTTCTCTTGCAGGAACTGCTGACATATTCCAGCCACATGAGGTCTAGCATTGTCTTGCATTAGGAGGAACCCAGGGCCAACCACACCAGCATATGGTTTCACAAGGGGTCTGAGGATCTCATCTTGGTACCTAATGACAGTCGAGCTACCTCTGGCAAGCACATGAAGGGCTGTGCGCCCCCAAAAGAAATGCCACCCCACACCATTCCTGCTGGAGGATGTTGCAGAAAGCAGATTGTTCTCTATGGTGTCTACAGACTCTGTCACGTCTGTTAAATGGGCACTGTCATGAAATCTAAAAATTGATATGTTGTAGTACTTAAGTACTACAACATATCTCTAATATACTTTAATTAACCCCTTAAGGACTCAGGGTTTTTCCGTTTTTGCACTTTCGTTTTTTCCTCCTTACATTTTAAAAATCATAACCCTTTCAATTTTCCACCTAAAAATCCATATTATGGCTTATTTTTTGTGTCACCAATTCTACTTTGCAGTGACATCAGTCATTTTACCCAAAAATTCACGCCGAAACGGAAAATAAAATCATTGTGCGACAAAATCGAAGAAAAAACGCCATTTTGTAACTTTTGGGGGCTTCCGTTTCTACGCAGTGCATATTTCGGTAAATATGACACCTTATAATTATTCTGTAGGTCCATACGGTTAAAATGATACCCTACTTATATAGGTTTGATTTTGTCGTACTTCTGGAAAAAATCATAACTACATGCAGGAAAATTTATACGTTTAAAAATGTCCTCTTCTGACCCCTATAACTTTTTTATTTTTCCACATACAGGGCGGTATGAGGGCTCATTTTTTGTGCCGTGATCTGAAGTTTTTATCGGTATGATTTTTGTTTTGATCAGACTTTTATTCATTTTTTAATGGTATAAAAAGTGACCAAAATACGCTTTTTTGGACTTTTGAATTTTTTTGCGCGTACGCCATTGACCTTGCGGTTTAATTAATGATATATTTTTATAGTTTGGACATTTACGCACGCGGCAATACCACATATGCTTATTTTTATTTTTATTTACACAGTTTTATTTTTTTTATGGGAAAAGGGGGGTGATTCAAACTTTTATTAGGGAAGGGGTTAAATGACCTTTATTAACACTTTTTTTAAACTTTTTTTTTCAGTGTTATAGGTCCTATAGGGACCTATAACACTGCACACACTGATCTCTCATCCTGATCACTGGCGTATATTAACACGCCTGTGATCAGTGTTATTGGCGCTTGACTGCTCCTGCCTGGATCTTAGGCACGGAGCAGTCATTCGTCGATCGGACACCGAGGAGGCAGGTTATGGCCCTCCCGGTGTCCTGCAAGCTGTTCGGGACGCCGCAATTTCACTGCGGCGGTCCCGAACAGCCCGACTGACTAGCTGGGATACTTTCACTTTCGCTTTAGAAGCGGCGGTCAGCTTTGACTGCAGCTTCTAAAGGGTTAATACCGCACATCGCCGCGATCGGCGATGTGTGGTATTAGCCGCGGGTCCCGGCCGTTGATGAGCGCCGGGACCGACGCGATGTGATGCGGGGTTACAGCGCGACCCCGCTTCATATCGCGGGAGTCGGTGCAGGACGTAAATATACGTCCTGCGTTGTTAAAGGGTTAAAAAAAAGTGATTTTTAAACAAGTTTAAAATCACTTTTAAATTCGGCCACTAGGGGTCGCCCTCCTAGTGGCCGAATGCATTCTGCAGTGAAGTCCAGTCCAGAAATCCAGTCACTGCGGTGCTCGCTCCCGCCTGGCGAGAGCGAGCACAGGCGAGAGCGAGCACGCTGATAGCTGGGGCTGCACGCATTGGCCAGCTCCACTGGCCCCACGCGTGGCCCCGCCCGTCCACCCCACTAGAGGAATGGGGTGGAGGAAGCGGAGTTCGGGGTTATTGTTTTCACCACAGGGTGCCTCCAGCTGTTTCACCACTACAACTCCCAGAATGCCCTGACTGCCAGTAGATGTCAAGGCAAGCTGGGAGTTGTAGTGGTGAAACAGCTGGAGGCACCCTGTATAGTGAGCTAAGGGCAGAAGTGCTGGCCCCAGCAGGCATCAGTGACGTGGTGCCTGCTGGGGAAGTCTGCCTGGTAGTGAGCACACTACCAGGCAGACAAAAAGGCATTTTAATATAGTTAAAAAAAATGTAAAGGCAGGGAGGGGGTAATAGATGGGCAATAGGCAGGGACAGAAAGAAAAAAAATGGATGGTGGCAGCTACCCTTTAAATGTGTTCACTGTGAACCTGCTTTCATCTGTGAAGAGCACAGGGCGCCAGTGGCGAATTTGCCAATCTTGGTGTTCTCTGGCAAATGCCAAACGTCCTGCACAGTGTTGGGCTGTAAGCACAACCCCCACCTGTGGATGTCGGGCCCTCATACCACCCTCATGGAGTCTGTTTTTGAGTGGACACATGCACATTTGTGACCTGCTGGAGGTAATTTTGCAGGGCTCTGGCAGTGCTCCTCCTGCTCCTCCTTGGACAAAGGCAGAGGTAGCGGTCCTGCTGCTGGGTTGTTGCCCTCCTACGACCCCCTCCACATCTCATGGTAGCGCCTCCATGCTCTGGACACTAAGCTGACAGACACAGCAAACCTTCTTGCCACATCTCCTATTGATGTGCCATCCTGGATGAGCTGCACTACCTGAGCCACTTGTGTGGGTTGTAGACTCCATCTCATGCTACCACTAGAGTGAAAGCAACACCAGCATTCAAAAGTAACCAAAACATCAGCCAGGAAGCATAGGAACTGAGAAGTGGTCTGTGATCACCACCTGCAGAACCACTCCTTTATTGGGGTGTCTTGCTAATTGCCTATAATTTCTACCTGTTGTCTGTTCCATTTGCACAACAGCATGTGAAATTGATTGTCAATCAGTGTTGCTTCCTGAGTGGACAGTGTGATTTCACAGATGTGTAATTGACTTGGAGTTACATTGTGTTGTTTAAAGGGGTACTCCGATGCTCACACATCTTATCCCCTATCCAAAGGATAGGGAATAAGATGCCTGATCGCGGGAGTCCCGCAGCTGGGGACACCCGTGATCATGCACGCAGCACCCCATTTGTAATCAGTCCCCGGAGCTTGTCGACCGCAGGGCCGTAGGCTTGCATTGAGGGGCGGAGCGTGACATCACACGGGGGCAGGGGCGGCCGACCTTAATCAGTCCCGGAGAGAACACGCTCCGGGGACTGATTACAAACGGGGTGCCGCGTGCATAATCACGGGCGTCCCCAGCTGCGGTACCCCCGCGATCAGGCATCTTAACCCCTATCCTTTGGATAGGGGATAAGATGTGTAAGCACCGGAGTACCCCTTTAAGTGTCACTTTATTTTTCTTATTTTCACAGAGGAGACTAAGAGGCTATGAAGACATGTAAATATAGAAGTGCTGTATATCAGGTATGAATGATGCATAGCTTACCAACTCTCACTACATTTGTTCAACTAGTCACCAAGCCGGAGACATAAAAGAATTCACGTATGAGAAAGAGATGAGATCTGTCTTGTAATAGTACAGATGCTTTGTTTTTATGTGAATTCTCATATTTATTTCTCTCTCCATTTAGAAAAGGAATAAATACAAGCATTTCCAGACCAATTTTTCTTTGACACTAAAGGACATTTATTAGCTACAGAAGCAGGGGAGGCAGGCATACAATGGATTTTTGTTTAGACCGAAGCGCATTGTGCATATTTTGATGTACACCCATGTTTTCAATTTGTAAGTAATCATTCTGGAAAAGCAGAACACTTTATAAACTGGAGGGAAAAAAAGACTCTTAAAAATAATTATTTTTTTATTTGGTCTATTCGTTTGAAAGGGAGGAACTAATAGGATTTTTTTTATTCCACTAAAGTATATATAAGCTTGGGCGGAAAAAGGGGTGAAGGTTAGCTGTATCCCAAAATTAATAAAGACCCATAGCAAAGTCATATTTATGTCCCCCCAACAGTAAACCTTCAAACGAATAGTAGCATTATATATCAGATCTTCTCCACTAAGGGGAATCCGGAATAGAGCCATAGTAGGTAGAAAGAAGTCCTCAGTAGCTTTCCCCAGCAATAAAAAAGGAACATATATACCTCAGTGGGCACTCACAACTTCTTCTGCCTTGTAGGAACAGCTATTGCATTAATATGTGTAGTTATAATACTGGGAAAGGTAACAAACGCATTGGCACTACCAATTGTAATTTTTGACATCCTACATAGTTGGGTAGTACAGTGTTGCACCACACATACATTTTCTTAAAAACATCTAAAGCGTAAAAATTAAACAGAGCGGCAGTACCACTAGAAGGCTGCCGAATACAGGGGAGGCAAAAAAGTGTTTTCTTTAAAGTGCACTATGCCTTTCTAGGTCAAGTTGGCACTTTTATCGGGCCTCATTAAATAATAGTAGAAAAATATATTGTTTATAAATTGTTCAAATGGTCAGATGTTGATTTCGTATGTTGATGTGTCTGTGCATGTAAATAAATTAAAAAAATGTAGAAATACTGTATAAAAAATAATACTAATATTGGAATTTTGTTTTCATTATATATCAGACCTGCTGAATAACCCTGTTGTCATTTTTCTTTATGTCTACAGAGTATCCAGTCTTCATTTTATAGATTATAATAGACATTTGTCAATGGATTTGAATTGTTTTTATACTGGGAGAATCAATTCAAATTTATTTGCCTACTATGATTTTAGTCAGCTGATAAAGTATATTGCAAATAAAGGACTTTACTGTCCTTTCTGTCCTACTCAGGTAGTGTGTCCCAGGCCACATTAAGTATGTGAGGGGAAAATGTTGCTGAAGACATGATCATTTGAAGAGGCTTCAATGTGAATCAGTACTTTATTTGCACCTTTCAGTGTATAAAGGTACTTTCATAGCTACAACATACTGTATCTACTGCAGATAAAACGCTTTGTAATGTCCCAGTACAGAACATGGCTCTGTACTACCCTTAGGCCCTGTCAGGTTGAGTCCCTCAGTGACCTGGGGCTCTCCTGCAGTGTCTCCCTGTTGTTACTGTACTGTTATCTATTTTATTTTATGGATAGTCAGTGTCCTAATGTATAGTCAGTATAAAGGACCTTTGGAGGACTCCAGCAGTTGTCTAAAGGACCTGTGAAATGTCACATGTTATGTTTATGTATTCACATGTTACCCAGAGGGCACCAACTTAACCTATGACACACAGCTTGACCAATGGGCTTTGGCTCAGCCCCCCTTTATATAAGGGGGCAGCCATCACAATTCTCTCTCTTCCATCACTTTACTGAGACCAGCAAACACCAAAGATATCAGTGCTAGTGACCAGCACCTGGAAGGCCTCATGTCTACAGTGATTCCAATAAGTCAAAAGTCTATGTCTGCTTCACTACCCGTAGTCAAGTCCAGTTTAAAGTCAAGCCTCAAGATAATTATTTAAAATCTATTACAAGTCTAATTGGTCCCAATTGGTCCCCAAGGTCCTTCTGTGTTTCTGGCCACCTCTCTGGGATTCTGGCCAAGCTGTGAAGATAATACCATCTATCTAAACTCAGTAAAGCCTCCGTTAAACCAAAACTGGGTGTGGACTCTCCTTTCATTGCATAGCCATTGGAATAGTGGATATACCGTTCGTGTGGTTCCAGTACCCAAAAACTACTCTGGCATCATAAACATTAGGGGTTAACACCATCTTGCCCCTTCCACCTACACCGCTACTCCTCGTGGTCCCGCCATACACCGTGGGTCACCACAGCTTAATGCATTATTAAAAACTACACAATATACATGGCCCATCCATAGTCTGTTACTGTGACTGGAAGACCTGTATGATCAAAAAGTCCTTGAGTCACAGCAAGAAGACTCCAGATAGATGGAGAAAAAGGAAGGTAGGTGATGTGTTTGTGTGCATGTGAGTTAGTGTGTGCGCACAGTACCAATTCTCTTGCCCTTTATAAACAGGTTGTGTACTACCACTTGCACCATATTGCTGCACTCCTTGATCAATATGTAGGGCCCTGCATAAAATATGGAAGAGTTCTGCATCAGTCTTGTCCATAATATGGAGGGATGTATGCAGTAGTCTTGTTTAAAATATGGGGGTATAGTGCAGCAGCCCTGTGTAAAATGTGGAAGGATGCATGCAGAAGTGCTGTGTAAAATATAGAAAGATGCATTCAGCAGTCCTGTATAAAACATGGAGTGATGAGTTCTGCAGTCGTAAGCAAAATATGGAGGGACGTGTTCAGCATTCCTGTGTAAAATTTAGAAGGGTGCGTGCAAAAGTCATGTGAAAAATATAGAGAGGGTTGGTAGAGAAGTTCTGTGTAGAAAAGGGAGAGGTGCATGCAGATGTCAAGGATAAAGTATTGGAGGTGCAGTATAGGGGTCCTGACATGTTATTAGTCACAATAGCTTAGCATGTTGCACTATTTTGTCCAGATTTTTGACCTACAGTAGAAGCTTCCATGATGACTTTTCCATATGCACCGGAATAGCTCCCAATGCATGCGGTAAATAGACCCATAGAGCCCCATAAAAGCCTCACTTTGGAGGGAATCGTGCTCGGTGAGTGGTTTCTTTTTCACAATGAGAATGTGCAGGTGTGAATATGATCTAATAACTCTGATGCTGCAGAATCAGATCTAACAGCAATATGGCTACTTTCTCTGCCCGGCCTTCAGAGAATTTGACCCCCTCCCCCCCCCCCCCCCACACACACACACAATCAATATGGGGCCACATTTAAGCTTTTTTCCAGGGCCACTTTAGGTTCCCAATTGGTCCCTGTACACTTAAATGCTTACCTTATATTGTACAACAGATTTCACCTTTGTCATACCCTTGCTGTTATGATTTACTTGCAGTGTGACTTAGAATAGAAAAAGCCTTGGGGATCTGAGCCTATATTTAGCAGGTTTCTATCTGTCGGTGTTCACGGCATGTATGTTACCCAGGCTGTTTCTTTATGAAAGATGCACATTTCCAATGCAATAATTGTGGAATGTGATGATCTTCACAACTATGTATCATTATAATTCACTAGACTGTGCAATGACAGTGCCTGCCTAAGGCCATATAATTATCACCTGCCATACCCGCTGCATATTACCTTTATTTATGTGTTCCAGCCAACTGGAAGAAACAGAACAAAATCTTTAAAGTGATGCATAGCCATTGTTTAGAATGATGCAAAGACCAATATGCTTTCATTTCCAGGCTTTTTTCAGACAGAGAGAAATATCACTTGAGCCGAAAAACGGGCAAATCAGCAGACAAGTCTCACTCGGGTCATCCAAATGTACACCGCTGCAGGGCCTTTGCTCCTTTGTTTTACATTTCAGAGTTTTTGAAAACCGCAAATCTGGTAAACATTTAAAATGGCCTTTCACCTTTACCACGACCCAAAAAGAAGGAGCGCACATGAACAGCAACTGATCTATACTGTAGTGGATTTAGGTGGAAACTTAAGTGCTAAAAGCTGGAAAAGTGCTGTTTTATTTCTTATTAAAATGTCGCGGCATAATGTTCTACCACATTACACATGTAAACTGTGCAAACATTCCCATTTCGGTAGGTCACATCATTCCTTTATCATGATGGTTTACTGAAAATAAATGCAATGTATACAAATATTTCCTCAGTATATGAATTTGAAATAACCAAAAAAAAATTACATATATTATCTATTTTGTTCACATTAATTAAACACACATTATACTTTAAACTTTTTTATCCCACACAATATTTCCTATACACAGACAAAAAAAAATTGGTGTATACTTTCTGCTCTTATGGTGCATCAATAAAATGGGAGGTTAGGGGCAGCCAGGAAACTACACTGGAGAGAGTTCCCTCGTTGATGTTTCTGTTTTTACATTTTGGCAAATAAATATGTATATTCTGAGTATCCATGCACAAACTGATGCTGATCACCACTACTTCTATCAATACTAGTGCTGTGAACATTTGGCCCATGGAGTATTGTGTCCAATTTGAAGGGACCTGTATATAAGAAAAACATGGCTGAATTAGAGGGGTTATAGATAAAGGCAGCTGAGGTATTTAAAGAAAGGGGTGGATTATAGTATCAAGACAGGTTATCAAAGTTGGGGCAATTCAATACAAATAAATGACGGCTTAGGGACCATCTGATCACAATGTTCAAAAGTATGACTGGACGGAACAGAGATTTATCTAATGATCTTTTTATACCTAGGCCTATAACCATAACGAGTGGGCATCCCCAAGAGCAGTGGTCTTCAGACCTTTAACAGTTGCAAAACTAAAACTACTAGCACCCCCAGACAGTCAACAGCAGTCGGTCCGGCTGCTTAACCACTGAGTCTTTCTATCTTTGGGCATCAATGTTGCGGAGTCCATTTTAAGTAAAGGACCGGCTCTACCAAGGTGTCATGACGTGGTAAGTGGGCTTGCACACTTTGATCAAAACAACCTGTTAGTTTCCTAAATATGGTGAGAAGCAAAGGGTCATTGTACAAGGTGTGGATGTGCAGCCTTGTCTGTTTTTCTACATTAATGTTAAATCTAAAGATGATCCCCTGTTGTTCAACCATATAAATAGTCTAATGTCACCATGAACCTCAAAACCCATTTTTCATCTCTAGCAACAAATGCGACACTGCTGTATTTTTCTATTTTATACATTTACTATATAATCACTTTAATCTAAGACCACCATCTCATCCTATGTACCCTGCATTCTTCATACTATATATCATTGTAAATCCAAGGATGCTTCCATTATCTTTCCACAATGGTTTCCTCACCTTTTCACCTTTATGTCTCCCATTGTAGAGTATTTAACTTGTCTCATCAATCCAGTGTATTATATAAAGTATCTGACTCATCTACAGTAAATCCACATCCAGTATTATATATTGCTTATTTACATTTCTTGCTGAAGGCATCTCTCATACAGTATTTTATATGTCCCGGTTATCTATTGTCTGTATCCTGTGAAATCACCAATACCTTTTCTGTACCCTGATATGGTTTGTCTCAGTATAGAAACATAGAATGTGTCGGAAGATAAGAACCATTTGGCCCATCTAGTCTGCCCAATAATCTGAATCCTATCAATAGTCCCTGGCCCTTTTTCATATGAAGGATAGCCTTATCCCATGCATGTTTAAACTCCTTTACTGTATTTGCAGTGACCACTTCTGCAGGAAGGCTATTCCATGCATCCACTACTCCCTCAGTAAAGTAATACTTCTTGATATAATTTTTAAGCCTTTGCCCCTCTAATTTAACACTATTTCTTCTTGTGGTAGTTTTTCGCTTTTTAAATATGCTCTCCTTCTTTACCATATTGAATCCCTTTATGTATTTAAAAGTCTCTATCATATCCCCTGTCACGATGCCGGCTGGCAGGTAGTGGATCCTCTGTGCCAGAGAGGGATGGCGAGGACCGCGCTAGTGGACCGGTTCTAAGCCACTACAGGTTTTCACCAGAGCCCGCCGCAAAGCGGGATGGTCTTGCTGCGGCGGTAGTGACCAGGTCGTATCCACTAGCAACGGCTCACCTCTCTGGCTGCTGAAGATACTGAAGATAGGCGAGGTACAAAGGAGTAGGCAGTAGCAAGGTCGGACGTAGCAGAAGGTCGGGGGCAGGCGGCAAGGTTCGTAGTCAGGGGAGATAGCAAAGGTACTGGTACACAGACTATTAAACACACAATAACGCTTTCACTAGGCTCTAGGGCAACAAGATCCGGCAAGGGAGTGCAAGGGAGGAGACTAGATATAAGCAGGGAACAGGTGGGAACCAATTAAGCTAATTGGGCCAGGCACCAATCATTGGTGCACTGGCCCTTTAAGTCTCAGGGAGCTGGCGCGCGCGCGCCCTAGAGAGCGGAGCCGCGCGCGCCAGCACATGACCGCAGGAGACGGGAACGGGTAAGTGACCTGGGATGCGATTCGCGAGCGGGCGCGTCCCGCTGTGCGAATCGCATCCCCAACGGCCATGAGAGAGCAGCGCTCCCGGTCAGCGGGACTGACCGGGGAGCTGCAGGGAAAGAGACGCCGTGAGCGCTCCGGGGAGGAGCGGGGACCCGGAGCGCTAGGCGTAACAGTACCCCCCCCCTTAGGTCTCCCCTTCTCTTTATCGGGTAACTGCCTCCCCTGGGATGAGGACACCGGGAAAGGATGGAGGGATTCCTCAACGGCAGGCAGAACCGCAGGAGTAGGAATGGGGAGAGAGGGCAGAGGGCGGGACCTGGCACGGGGCAGTGTGACACCAGGAGGAGGGCCATGAGGGGACACAGAAGCTTGCCTGATGGAACTGGGAGGGGGGGAGGGGCATTTCCTGTGGCAGGCAGAGTCCTTAATGACCTTAGGGGGACCAGATACAGGAGGAACCACAGAGTTACGGCAAGGGTTACTGGGAACCGGTTTTAGACAGTTCTTGGAACAAGAGGACCCCCAACTCTTGATCTCCCCAGTGGACCAATCCAGGGTTGGGGAATGAAGTTGAAGCCAGGGAAGTCCAAGGAGAATTTCCGAGGTGCAATTGGGGAGGACCAAAAGTTCAATCCTCTCGTGGTGAGATCCGATGCTCATAAGAAGGGGCTCCGTGCGGAAACGTATGGTACAGTCCAACCTGGCTCCGTTGACCGCGGAGATGCGGAGTGGCTTGACAAGACGGGTCACCGGAATATGGAATTTATTCACAAAGGACTCCCGAATAAAATTTCCAGAAGCTCCAGAGTCCAGACAGGCCACGGCTGAGAGGGGAGAGCTGGCTGAAGTGGAAATCCGAACAGGTACCGTGAGACGTGGAGAAGCCGACTTGGCATCAAGAGACGCCACACCCACGAGAGCTGAGTGTGAGCGTGCGTTTCCCAGACGTGGAGGACGGATTGGGCAATCCACCAGAAAATGTTCAGTACTGGCACAGTACAAACAAAGATTCTCTTCCTTACGGCGATTCCTCTCTTCCAGGGTCAGGCGAGACCGATCCACTTGCATGGCCTCCTCGGCGGGAGGCCTAGGCGCAGATTGCAGTGGAGACTGTGGGAGAGGTGGCCAGAGATCTAAGTCTTTTTCCTGGCGGAGCTCTTGATGCCTCTCAGAAAAACGCATGTCAATGCGAGTGGCTAGATGAATGAGTTCATGCAGGCTAGCAGGAGTCTCTCGTGCGGCCAGAACATCTTTAATGTTGCTGGATAGGCCTTTTTTAAAGGTCGCGCAGAGAGCCTCATTATTCCAGGAAAGTTCAGAAGCAAGAGTACGGAATTGTATGGCGTACTCGCCAACGGAGGAATTACCCTGGACCAGGTTCAGCAGGGCAGTCTCAGCAGAAGAGGCTCGGGCAGGTTCCTCAAAGACACTTCGAATTTCCGAGAAGAAGGAGTGTACAGAGGCAGTGACGGGGTCATCACGGTCCCAGAGCGGTGTGGCCCATGACAGGGCTTTTCCAGACAGAAGGCTGACTACGAAAGCCACCTTAGACCTTTCAGTAGGAAACTGATCCGACATCATCTCCAGATGCAGGGAACATTGGGAAAGAAAGCCACGGCAAAACTTGGAGTCCCCATTAAATTTGTCCGGCAAAGACAGGCGGAGGCTAGGAGTGGCCACTCGCTGCGGAAGAGGTGCAGGAGCTGGCGGAGGAGATGGTTGCTGCTGCTGTAGCTGAGACTGAATCTGCTGTAGCTGCGACTGGAGTTGCTGAGTCATGGTGGTCAAGTACGACAGCTGGTGATCTTGTTGGGCAATCTGTCGGGCTTGCTGGGCGACCAGTGTGGGGAGGTCGGCGACAACAGGCAGAGGAACTTCAGCGGGATCCATGGCCGGATCTACTGTCACGATGCCGGCTGGCAGGTAGTGGATCCTCTGTGCCAGAGAGGGATGGCGAGGACCGCGCTAGTGGACCGGTTCTAAGCCACTACAGGTTTTCACCAGAGCCCGCCGCAAAGCGGGATGGTCTTGCTGCGGCGGTAGTGACCAGGTCGTATCCACTAGCAACGGCTCACCTCTCTGGCTGCTGAAGATACTGAAGATAGGCGAGGTACAAAGGAGTAGGCAGTAGCAAGGTCGGACGTAGCAGAAGGTCGGGGGCAGGCGGCAAGGTTCGTAGTCAGGGGAGATAGCAAAGGTACTGGTACACAGACTATTAAACACACAATAACGCTTTCACTAGGCTCTAGGGCAACAAGATCCGGCAAGGGAGTGCAAGGGAGGAGACTAGATATAAGCAGGGAACAGGTGGGAACCAATTAAGCTAATTGGGCCAGGCACCAATCATTGGTGCACTGGCCCTTTAAGTCTCAGGGAGCTGGCGCGCGCGCGCCCTAGAGAGCGGAGCCGCGCGCGCCAGCACATGACCGCAGGAGACGGGAACGGGTAAGTGACCTGGGATGCGATTCGCGAGCGGGCGCGTCCCGCTGTGCGAATCGCATCCCCAACGGCCATGAGAGAGCAGCGCTCCCGGTCAGCGGGACTGACCGGGGAGCTGCAGGGAAAGAGACGCCGTGAGCGCTCCGGGGAGGAGCGGGGACCCGGAGCGCTAGGCGTAACATCCCCTCTGTCTCTTCTTTCTTCCAAGCTATACGTGTTAAGGTTTTTTAACCTTTCCTGGTAAGTTTTATCCTGCAATCCATGTACTAGTTTAGTAGCTCTTCTCTGAACTCTCTCTAGAGTATCTATATCTTCTGGAAATTTGGCCTCCAGTACTGCGCACAATGCTCCAAGTGAGGTCTCACCAGTGTTCTGTACAGCGGCATGAGCACTTCTCTCTTTCTACTGATAATACCTCTCCCTATACATCCAAGTATTCTGCTAGCGTTTCCTGCTGCTCTATAACATTGTCTTCCTACCTTTAAGTCTTCTGAAATAATTACTCCTAAATCCCTTTCCTCAGATACTGAGGTCAGGACTGTGTCAAATATTCTATGCTCTGCCCAAGGGTTTTTATCTTGCACTTATCCATATTAAATTTCAGTTGCCAGAGTTCTGACCATTCTTCTAGTTTTCCTAAATTCTTTTCCATTTGGCATATCCCTCCAAGAACATAAACCCTTTTACATATCTTTGTGTCATCAGCAAAAAGACGTACCTTACCATCGAGACCTTTTGCAATATCACTAATGAAGATATTAAACAAAATTGGTCCCAGTATAGATCCCTGAGGTACCTCATTGGTAACAAGACCTTGCTTGCTCTGAATATACTGTCACTCAGCCACTGCCTAATCCACTCAACAATATACGAGTCCAAGCTCAATGACTGCAGTTTCTTGATAAGTCTTCTTATCATATGTGGGACAGTGTCAAAAGCCTTACTAAAATCTAGATATGCGATGTCTACTGCCCCTCCGCTATCTATTATATTAGTCACCCAGTCAAAAAAATCAATAAGATTTGATTGACATGATCTCCCTGAAGTAAACCATGTTGTTTTTTATCTTGCAATCCATGAGAATTTAGTTGTTCTTCAATCCTATCCTTTAGTAGGGTTTCCATTAATTTCCCCACTATTGATGTCAGACTTACTGGTCTATAGTTGATTGATTCCTCCCTACTACCTTTCTTGTTAATGGGCACAACATTTGCTAATTTCCAATCTTGCAGGATGACTCCTGTTACCAGTGATTGGTTAAATAAATCTGTTAATGGTTTTGCTAGCTCACCACTAAGCTCGTTTAATAATTTTGGGTGTATCCCATCAGGCCCCTGTGACTTATTTGTATTCACTTTAGACAGCAAACATAGAGCCTCTTCCTCTGTATAGACACATGCATCAAATGATTCATTAGTCTCCTTTCCTAATTGTGGTCCTTTTCCTTCTTTTTCTTCTGTAAAAACTGAACAGAAGTATTCATTAACCTCTTAAAGACGCAGGGCGAACCTGTACACCCTGTGCCCGGTCCCGGTATTTAAAACGGGGTCATGCCGTGACCCCGCATCATACCGTGTCAGTCCCGGCTGCTAAAGATAGCTGGGACCCTGGGCTAATAGCGCGCGGCACAGATCGTTGTGCCGCGCGCTATTAACCCTTCAGATGTGGCGATCAAAGTTGGTCGCCGCATCCAAAACGAAAGTAAAAGCTTACCGGCAGCTCAGTCAGGCTGATCGGGACTATCGCGAGCAGAGGCCCCCTTACCTTGCTCCGATCGGGTTCGATTGCTCCAAGCCTGAGCTAAAGGCTTGAGCAATCGAGCTCCTAGAACGCTGATCCATGCAAAGTTATGGCTTTGCAAGGATCAGGGTAAAAGATCAGTGTGTGCAGTGTTATAGACCCCTATGGGAGCTATAACACTGCAAAAAAAAGTGAAAAACAAGTTAATAAAGGTAATTTAACCCCTTCCCTAATAAAAGTTTTAATCACCCCCTTTTCCCATAAAAAACTGTGTAAATAAAAATAAAAATAAACATATGTGGTCGCCACATGCGTAAATGTCCGAACTATAAAAATATATTGTTAATTAAACCGCAGGGTCAATGGTGTACATGCAAAAAAATTAAAAATTCCTAAATAGCGTATTTTTGGTCACTCTTTATATCATGAAAAAATGTATGCAAAGCGATCAAAAAGTCTAATCAATACAATAATGGAACCATTAAAAACTTCAGAACACGGCGCAAAAAATGAGCCCTCATACCGGCCCGTACGTGAAAAAATAAAAAAGTTTTAGGGGTCAGAATATGAGAATTTTTAACGTATAAATTTTCCTGTATATAGTTATAAATTTTTTCAGGAATATGACAAAATCAAACCTTTATAGGGAGGGTATCATTTTAACCATATGGACCTACAGAATAAAGTTAATGTGTAATTTTTACCGAAAAATGCACTACGTAGAAACGGAAGCCCCCAAAATTTACAAAATGAAATTTATTCTTCAATTTTGCCGCACAATGAATTTTTATTCTGTTTCGTCGTGAATCTTTTGGTAAAATGACTAATGTCACTGCAAAGTAGAATTGGTGGCACAAAAAATAAGCCATCATGTGGATTTTTAGCTGCAAAATTGAAAGCGTTATGATTTTTAGAAGGTCATAAGGAAAAAAATGAAAATGCAAAAACAGAAAAACGCTGAGGTTAAGCCAGTCGGCTAGTCCTTTATTCTCTTCTACATACCTTCCTTCCTTTCCTTTTTTCATTTATATATCTGAAGAATGTCTTATCGCCTTTTTTCACAGACTGAGCTAGTTTTTCTTCTGCCTGCGCTTTAGAATTTCTTATAACTTGCTTGGCCTCTTTCTTCCTAGTGTTGCATATCTTCATTGCTCTGGGTTGTTTTATAATTACTAAATGCTAACTTTTTGTTTTTTATGATTTTGGCCACTTCTGCTGAGTACCACAGTGGTCTCTTCCTTTTTCTGTTTTTACTGACAAGTCTAGTGCAATTTTCTGTTGCCTTCAATAATGCGTCTTTTAAGTAGTCCCATTTCTCCTGGACTCTTTGTAATCCGTTCCAGCATCAAATACCTGTGTTGTTCTCAACCTATCTACACAGTTTGTGCTCTTAGCTTCATGATTATTTGTATTGAACCCCCAAGTACCTTGTTTCTCTCAAGGGTCTTACCTAAACATCTACTTTGTTCATTTATTATGTCTCCTATCGATATTATTCATAAACCATATCTGATTCTTCAGTGTGTTATGTTTTCAGTTTAAAGTATCCCTCTATTCACATTGTTATCCTTGGCAAGTGGCCTCAGTGGCTTTCTTATACGTTAGTCTGATCTTCTATTCTTTCACACTTACCAATTGCTGTAAACAGGGAGGGCCTTAAACAAAGTGTGGGTCTTAAATATTGCACCAACAACACGGTCATGTTCACTCAATTCATGCTGTGCAGATAATTCTAGCACTGATCTCTATTGCTTCGGGGGCATTGTCAGTTTTTTTTTTCAAAGATCAAGGCTCATATGTCTGACCTCACACCCACATATGAAAGTGATTTATATACATATATATCAGATACTACTTTGCAAGGACCAAAAATTACCCACACTTATGATTTTATTTCTAGTTTCACAATCAATGTTACATTGACTGTTCACTCACCCTCTTCCCTCACACTCACAGACTGCTCTCTAGGGTCATCTTTTTTGTTACACACACTGCTTATCTTGCTCCCTCTCACACAGGCTGCTCTTCATGTCTCTCTTTCTCTCTTCCTTTATTGTATCTTAAGATAGAGATTAGTTACGGAGAAGATTGAGAGGACATTGCAGCTGTAATTTTACAGCTGTACAATTTTGTCATTATCAGGTAGATATGATCAATGATCATCAGTGCTTCCTATTGTTATAGGTCTCTAAGTCATAAAAAATTACTAAATGTTAATGAAAAATTGATCGAACTATGGAGTGAAGAGTGGAGACCTGCTAGGTAGGCCTCCTTGTGACCTCCCTCAACCTAACCTAACTCAATGATGTTCACAAAAAAATACATCCTTAGTATTATATAACTATTCATTGTAAAAAAAAAAAATGTATTATTGTATTCCAGTCTTTTTTAACATTAATGTCAATTTAGCTCTGTTTACAATGGCCATGTGTTTTAAACACCAGGGCTCATAGGTTACTTCAGTAGGTCTTCCAAACATACAGATGTGTCAACTTTTTCTTTAACTCTATAATCACGAAACTCATTCAAGACAATATCAGGGCGTGATATGTGAACACCAAATGACTTCATTTACATAACAATCAGTGTCCATACATAAATAAACACAGTGTATACATTCAGTGACAGTGTCATCAAACCATGTTATTGTGAAAAGCTGGTGATCTCACATCATATATTGAGTTTAGTGATAAGTGAAGTAAGGACACATTTATATAGGAATTTATAAGACACCATTATCTAAATATGTTTTCATTTGTTTTAATCACAAATAATGAGTTTGTCTAATAACATGGGCAATTCCTAATAACTAAGAGAAATTGTGAAGCTAACTGTAGAATATTGTGTATTTTACAAACTACATCAGAACAAACAGCCTATCTTTGAGTTTTAGAAGAATCAAATCATATGATCTTTATACCTTAAAGGCATACTCTGCCCCTAAACATCTTATCCACTATCCAAAGGATAGGGGATAAGATCTCCGACCGCGCCCCCCCGCTGGGGACTGCAGCACCCCAGACATCAGGTGCACAGAGCAAACTTCGCTCCATGCCAGATGACTGGTGAAGCGGGGTGGAGACTCATGACTTCACGGTCATACCCCGCTCATGATGTCACGGTCATGCCCCCTCAATGCAAGTCTATTGGAGGGGGCTTGACGGCCATCACGCCCCCTTCCCATAGACTTGCAATGAGGGGGCGTGGCCGTGACATCACTAGCCTCCGGCTCTGCACCCAACGCTTTAAACGAACGCTGGGTGCAGCAGGGAGATTGCGGGGGGCCCCAGTGGCAGGACCCTCGTGATCAGACATCCTTTGGATAGGGGATAAGATGTCTACCGGCAGAGTACCCCTTTAAGTTATATATAGTATATGTTTTTAATGCTTTTGAATGACCAATGTGTAATACAGCTTACTGTAAGTGTTCACTTACCAGAGAGATGAGCCTTCTGTTCCTGTGACTTCCAGGTAGTCATACGCATCTTCTAACTGAAAGTCTGTGAAGATCAAAGCAATTGTATCTCCAACCTCTGCAAGGATTGTCCATGTGCAGTCAGCATTATTATTGTATTCCGATGGGAAATGAGGACTTGTGATGATTCCACTTTGGCCTCTCAACGTTCCTCCGCATGCATCATCCGCTAGAAAAAGTAATCACATTCATGTATAGAATAAATATTTTGGTTTTGTAGTCTTGCTATTTGAAATATATCTTTAATTCATGAAAGAGGAAAGTATTTACATGGAATGGAAGTTGGAAAGCAATATTGTACAGATTTTTTTTTTCCCAAAGGATCTAAATGTTTATGACTACAATTTTCTCATCACATGTCGTCATGTGATCTCATATTTTAAATGGGGTAATCATCATATGCTAACATTAGAAACATTAGATTCCTAGACACTGAAGTGTGAATGCAGGTTGTTCAAGTACTTAGATCAGTTTCATTCATATCCTAATGTGCAGATGAGAGGAAATGGTGGGGCTTGCAAGTCCCAGTGGGAGACGTTTGCTTGAAAATGTATAGTCACTGCTCTTGTGCAATCACTCATTCATTGCTAGATACCCTAACATTGCAGCTTTATTACTGCGGTAGTGATATAATGTGGGCATCTTGTTATATTCATGTCCTACTGTATATATTTATGTCCATACATACGTGGAAGTTAGAATGTATAGTAACTAAAGAAAGTGACACACTGACAAAATTTGTCATTCACAGGTGGTCCTATAGTGAGTTATTCAGGGACATGGCACAGATGGCAACATACAGTAAAACATTTTTTTTCTCTCATTTATTTAAGTAGAAGAAAATATGTGGAAATAAAAAGTAGAATTGCACATGGAAACAAGTAATCGGATGGAAAGTCTTAGTAGAACAAGACACCACTGACCTGACTAAAGGGAGTGGAATGTATTAAAGAACTGAACATCATTCACTATCAATTCTTCAGGGTAATTTACCCCCTGGGTTATTAGGACAACTAATTCTGGTAACAAGTTCCCTTTAAATGGAGAACTGATGACATGGGAGAAAAAAAAACTACAAACACAACATATAGCAAAGTTGATATGTATGAATATGCTTTGTGCAAATATGTTTTGGCAGTAGACAAAGTAGCTAGATCAGCTTGAGTAGACCATTAAAAATGAATGTGATGACAGGAGGCACCAAGTGAAACCAATGCCGGACAGGAAAACATACCGTAATATACTGTCATTCTAGATAAAACATTGCCGACTATAAAATCGCTTAAGCAAAATGACAGGACAATGTTTTATAAAAAAATTGACTGACAAATGTACAAGCACATACTTCTGCAGGTAGGAAGTGGAAAATCCCAAGAGGCGCTGTTCTGGGAGCTTGATACGCAGGTTAGCAAGGCATGTCCTTCAAGTATATACCCAACATTGCAGCTGTAGCGGACCTTGTCTCCTACGTTAAATGATGTCCCCTGTTGCAAGCCGTTCTGTAGCCGTCCAGGATTTCCACATGTGTGGCTTGGCAAGACTGTAAACATAAAAATTCACACAAAGGGTTAAACAAAAAGTCAATAATTCGTACAGAAAACAAAGGGCATTAAGAGGTTTGTACTAATCAAACCTAGTAACATCATAGAAGATACATATTGTTAATAGCATTTATTTATATTTTCATTTTAATATGATCATATTATTGTATAGTAAATCTATAAAATTACTAGCAGAATACTCGGTGTTTCCCGGTCCTCCTACCTAAAATATGATGTAGCAGTCTGCCTGACAGACACCCTTGTAGCCACCTTCTCTTACATTTGTCTATACAGTCAAGCAGAATTATAAATATTACCCATTTTATCAATTGTATTGTTTGGTAACATGCTTGATCTGGGGTTAATGATTTTCAGTGTGTTTTTTAAAGAAGACCTTTCACCACTCCTGACATGCCTCTTTTATTAAATACTTGTATTCTCCATGAAATACCAATACTTGATCATCTTTTTTAGAACTTTTTATAATCCTCCTGACAACTGAATGTTACTATTCCCCTTGTCAAAGTACACACTGATACTGCCTGGACTGACTGGACATTGTGAGGGTGAATCGGAACTCACTCCTAACCAGTAGCACCCAGTTGTCAGTTTACTCATAAATCACTAGTAAGGATAACAGAAGAAGGGTACAATGCAAAGTAACAAGAAAAGATTCTCTAGAATTGCAATATTATAGGGAATACAACTATTTAATAAAACATATAAAGTATGTCAGAAGAGCTGACCGCTCCTTCTTTAAAGGAAATCTGACATCACTTTGATGCTACCTAAACCCCAAGTCATTGGAATGGTCCCCATTGGCTGATCCACACAACAGCTTTGACTGTTAGATCTCTCCATGTTTTGGAATGGATGCTTGAGATCTATCAATGAAGGCCAGCGGGTCAGCAGAAGCCACCAAGGATCTTCTCAAAGAGTCGTGGCTCAGACAGCATGAAAGCGATGCCAGGTTTTCTTTAAGAAACATAATAATATAGAACAGTACAGGAGTAAGTAGCTAGCTACTCCTACTTAGGCCTCAAGATAAATCAATATGGCTGGCAACCTGGACATAACTACATGAGAAGAAACATAAGACATGAGTTGCTGAAACAAATAACCTCATACTGTAGGTTACAACTTATCCTGGAGTTTTATGGAATTATATTGACAGGAACTACATGTATGTGAGTGGAAATAATCCAATTATAGACCATCACATTGACTGAAATATGAAATTCTCCACCCTAGTCTGTTTGCAGAATACAAGCTACCATGTGCACTGCAAAGTATGATAAATTAGAATATGAGCGTGTGGATTTTGATTTCCCTGCTGTTGTCCAGCTCCCATACCATGTATACCACTGTTTTTAATGAATGTCGCTATATTAACATATAGGTTAAACAAAGATGAGCCTATGTTTTTTCCATAATGCTTTTTGCCCATAACAACAGTGACTAATGCAATAACCAACCCTGATGGGTTATTGTAAGTATGGTGTGCATAAGCATGAAATTCTTTTTTATTTAGTTTTTTAAGCAGCCATATATACTGTGTTAGGAAATAAAGAAAGTACAGGACTGGAGGAATTCAAAAGGTCAGTGGTAATGAGAAGATATTACAATCTGTAAACATACTCATACACTAAAATAACAAAATGATTACAGATGACACATAGTCCATGATAGATCTAAAAGCCAATATCACCATCATGATCAATGTAACCTGCGACCTCAGTCTACATAACTGAAAAAGGATAATAAATAAAATTGGATAAAAATAGTCATTAAATAGAACTGAGAGCATAAAACCAATGACAGGGAAACCAGTCATTAATAGCAATAATCAACATCTTGTGTCTACATGTAACCTACCGTATATTCCGGCGTATAAGATGACTCTTTAACCCCAACTTTTTTTCGGAAAAGTCGGGGGTCGTCTTATTGGGGTCCGGGATAGGAAAACTTATGACTATCTGCCCGGGCCGGCTCCCGTGTGCGGGGGCCAGCCAGAGCAGATAAAAACAAATTGCTGATACTAAAAACCAGGGTGTCTCCAGCTGTTGTGAAACTACAACTCCCAACATGCCCGGACAGCCTTTGCCGGTCCGGGCATGCTGGTAGTTGTAGTTACACAACAGCTGGAGGCACCCTGGTTTTTGGTATCATGGGAGCAGATAATCAATTCTTTTCCTATGTCGTAAATCCCTGTGTCCCGAAAGATCTTTTCGGGACATAGGGATGTCTGCCGGAAACTCACCATTCCCCGACCGGCGCGCGTCCTCCTGCGGTCCTCCTCCGCTTCTCCGCCTCTATGGTTGTACGCACGGGACGTCAGTGACGTCCTTCTGTGACCATAGAGACGCAGGAGGACCAGGAGAACCGCAGGACCATCGCAGGAGGACGCACGCCGGCCGGGGCCTGGTGAGTGACCGGCGGCGCATCATCTTCTTCAGTGATCCGGTCACCACTCCTACAGGCCCGAGACTGCTGCTATGGTCCATAGCAGTAGATGGTGACCCCGGGCCGGAGGAGCAGTAATCAGAACACTGTGGGGGCAGTACAGACATACAGCCTCCAGCCATACATTGTATATGGCTGGAGGCTGTATGTCTGTGAGGGGCTGTCTACTAATGTGGGGGAGCTGCCTACTAATGTGGGGTAACTCCCGACCTAATGTGGGGTAACTCCAGACCTAATGTGGGGGATGCTGCCTAATATTGTGGGGGAACTGTCGGCCTAATGTGGGGGAACTGCTGACCTAATGTGGGGGGAGCTGCCTACTATTGTGGGGGAACTGTTGACCTAATGTGGGGGGGAACTGCTGACCTAATGTGGGGGGAACTGCTAACCTAATGTGGGGGAACTGCTGACCTAATGTGGGGAAGCTGCCTACTATTGTGGGGGAACTGCTGACCTAATGTGGGGGAGCTGCCTACTAATATGGGGGAACTGCTGACCTAATGTGGGGGAGCTGCCTACTATTGTGGGGGAACTGTCGACTTAATGTGGGGGAACTACAACCTAATGTGGGGGAACTGCAACCTAATGTGGGGGAACTGCCTACTAATGTGAGGGAGTTGGCAACCTAATGTGGGGGAACTGCCAACCTAATGTGGGGGAACTGCCAACCTAATATGGGGGAACTGCAACCTAATGTGGGGGAACATGCTTCCTACCTAATGTGAGGGGAACTATATTGCCTACCTGATGTGGGGGGAGCTACAAGGTACTGTACATCGCGGTAGAAGGGGTAGTCTTATACGGCGAGTATATCCCAAACTCTATATTTTAACTGTAAAAGTTGGGGGTCGTCTTATACGCCCAGTTGTCTTTTACGCCGGCATATACAGTATGTGAACTTGACAAACAAAATGAGTGATGATACCAGGGTGTAATAATCCCCCTATAAGATGGTTCCAAAGCTAATTTAACCTAGCAAAAATACCCTCACCCCTTCAGAGTCCAAGCTTACAAAAAACTATTTGTTTTACAGATACTTTTAGGCAGATGTATATGCAATATAAAGGTAATATATCTATGATTTGCTTATGCTTTCGAGTGTATAAAAAAAAGTCTACATTTTTAGGGGGTTTTATGCTGCCTTCGGCATCTTTTGAAAAGTAGGTGGGGCTTAGTGAAAAGAGGAGGGGCTTACATGTAACTGCATTTACTATAAATGGTGCCAGTAACTGAAGTGCCAGATTTATTAGGAGGCTGGCGACTCTTGATATATCTGGCAGTGCTGACAGGGTAGGATTTTATGGCGAATGAAATGCCAGTCTTAGTTAATCCCTGTTGCCTGTTAAGGGTCTTGCCAGCATATTATTTAATTTGCATTATTATTTATGGACAGGGAGGGGTGGACAGATCTATACTGGGCTGGCAGGCAAAAACCATGGAAAATTGTCATAAACAGTAAAGATGAGCTTTGACACTTTATTTTCTTTGCAGTAGGTCCACCCAATATTTGTGACCCTAGAAACACAAACAAATTCAAAGAACAGTGCTAAAAATAGTCTACTGTATGATGTTCAGAATTGTGTTATGTATTCAATATGGGAGGAGAAGTGAACTAGAACTAATGCTTCATTTTCTGCAGTGTTTGTCACAAAAGCAATTTCATCAAATTACCAATGTCATTTTTTTCCCTTTTTTTAATGAATCTGTTTTGTTTTTATTCATTCAGTTTTTTTTTCTTCATATTGTGAATTAATGACTGCAACGTCACTATAAATAAAAATCTGTCATTTTTAAAAATCATTCTGTAATAACTACAGATCTCTACCTAATGGACTGTTAAAAATGAGACAGGATTGGCCTAAATTATTGTTGTATTAAAAAAAAAAAATGTGTTAAAAAAAAAAAAAATTGATACCAATAATAAAAGCTTCTATTTACTTATAGTAAAGGAGAGATGTGGCAGGTTTTTTTTTTGTATCCATTGTGGCCAGGCTGCAAAAAATGAAATATCAAACTGTAACTCGCTCCCCTTCTGTCTCTTGGGCCTGGTCTTCTTCCTCATCCTGGAGCCCAATGGTCACACTGCAATTAGCTTATTTGCCAGCCTGCAGTGATGTCTCACCTTGGCCAGTGATACGCTGAGAGCAGTGTCATGTAACAGGACTGGGCAGCAGGGAGAAGGTGGGGCCCAGGCTCCTTACATGACACTGCGCTCAGCCTATCACAGGCCAGACATTGGGCTCCAAGATGCAGAAGAAGACCAGGCTAAGAAGACAGAAGAGCTATATCGGACATCAGGGGAACAATGGAAGGTGAGGTACAGTTTGTTATTTTATTTTTTGCAGCCCGGGCACAATGGATAAAAAAAAAAAAAAAACATTTTACCTAATATCTCCTTTACCTCCATGTGTTATTAAAGGAGTAGTCCAGTGGTGAAAAACTTATCCCCTATCCTAAGGATAGGGGATAAGTTTCAGATTATCCCCTCACGGGCCCCAGCGGTCAGACCTCCGCGATCTCCTGTACGGGGCCCCGGCAGCCCGCAGGAAGGGGGCGTGTTGACCAACGCACGAAGCAGCAGCTGACACGCCCCATCAATACAACTCTATGGCAGAGACGGAGCGCTGCCTTCGGCAATCTCCGTCTCTGCCATAGCGATGTATTGAGGGGGCGTGTCAGCCGTCGCTTCTTGCGGTGGTCAACATGCGCTATCTGGCCAGCAAGCCGGGGCCCGTACAGAGAGATTGCGGGAGGTCCCAGTGGTCGAACTCCCCGGAATCTTAAACTTAGGATGGAGATACGTTTTTCACCACTGGACTACCACTTTAAGCTTTGATTGTTACAGTAAAGACAATGTTGGCATTTGGCTGGGAAAATGCATGGAGTCTGATCAGTAGGGGTCCAGAAAGCCACAATTTTTTGTTGGGTGCTAGAAGGTAGTGATAGAAGAGTTAGAAAAGCTTGGCCATTCCTATTGGCTTCAATAGGTATGGTCGGACCATATAGACTATGACCTATAGTACAGGCAACAAAATCAGCTACAAATATATTATTCTATAAGGCAGTGATTTTTGACTACAAGTAGTATAAGGAACAGCATAGACTGAGATAGCTCTGAGTTCATGCTCAATTAGGTGATGGCGCTATTTGACATATCAAATACAGGAAGATGATACTGTTAAGGTTAATAAATCTGGATCCTCTCTACTAGTTCATTATTACCATACAAGATATTCCTTGACTTATCTTTTAGGAAAAAAAAATCTCTTTGTATCATCTAAATAAAATTAATGCAAAGAGAGAACACTCCAATATAAGTTTATTAGTCACAGCCAACAGCTGTGTATGTGTGCAATTTGTCACTTACAAATATGCTGTTGCTGACAAGAAATTCATTTCCAATTATTCACCCCATATATTTATGTCAGCCACTTAACACCTCTTTCCTGCTTTACATGGAAAAAATGTTTGTATACAAAAATAAATGGAATATTCACAACAAACTTATTTCCGCATGATTCCTTAGACTACATAAGCTACAACTGTACCAAGTCGGCACCAACCCAAGTAGGCATGTAGAGATTTGACCCATTACAAAAATACATCATTTTGTATGGTGAAATAATTTGGTCAAAAATCGGAGAAACATGTCAGAATATTGTAGCACAAGTTTCACACATTACCCACAATTAGTTAATTAACCCCTTGAGGACACAGCAATTTTTTTTGTTTTCTTTTTCTCCTCCTTGCCTGCTAATACCATAACACTTTCTTTTTTCAACCTACAGACCCACATGAGGAATTTACTTTATGCCACCACCAAAAAATCTAAAATTAAATTAAAAATGGAAAAAGGAGGGTGATTCAAACTTGTATTAGGAAAGGGGTTAATTCACATCTATTAACTTTTCTATTGTTTTACATTTTATTTACTTTATTTTAGTCCTCATAGGGGAGTATTACATGTAGTCTTTTGATTGCATATGCTGTTTAAGGCTGTGCCATAGGACAACATTGATCAGTGTTATCAGCGCTCCATTAAAACAGGCTGCTGAGGCTGCCTGCAGAAATGGATTACCGATCGGACGGACCGGAGGCAGTTATGGACCCTCCGCCTATCCTCTGAGATGATTGGGACCCCACACTGGTTGCTGTTGAGCTACTGGCAACTGACGGTAGTATTTTAAACGATGCAATTAACTTTGCGGTTTCTAAAGGGTTAATTTTGGACATCATTCTGATCGGTGATACCCAGCATTAGCCATGAGTCCCAGCTGCTGGTAGTAGCCAGGACCAACCGGGTATGAAGCACATTTAGCTCCTGAGCACGGTTTATAGATTGGGAGAGGTCAGAGGGCATCCATTTACACCCTCCACTCAACATTTGAGGGCAACAGAAAGGAAGCAAATTTTTCAGTGCGTGACATATGTATATTCTCATGTAGAATGTAGGGAACTTCTGTGCACATCGCAGTTTTGTTGGCAAATTGTAAGAGGCTTTTTTTTATGAAGCTTTACGACAGCCTTTCTCAAAGCCTTGCGCACCTCTGTGACAGCCATAGTACAGCCATCTACCGTATTTTTTGCCGTATAAGACACACTTTTTCTTCCCCAAAACTGGGTGGGGAAAAGTTAGTGCGTCTTATACGGCGAATACACACACCTATTGGGTCGGTCCCTGCGGCCATCAACGGCCTGGACCTGCGGCTAATACAGGACATCACCGATCGCGGTGATGCCCTGTATTAACCCTTCAGATGCGGCGATCAAAGCTGACCGCCACGTCTGAAGCGAAAGTGACAGTAACCCGGCTGCTCAGTCGGGCTGTTCGGGACCGCCGCAGGGAAATCGCGGCATCCCGAACAGCTTAAAGGACACCGGGAGGGACCTTACCTGCCTCCTCGGTGTCTGCTCCATGCCCGGATCCCCTGCATGGCGGCGCTCTCCTTCGACGTCATCACGTCGTCGCGCATGCCGTCCCATCATCCAATAGGAGCAGCGTGCATAGCGACGTGATGACGGCGATCGAGAGCGTGGATCCCAGGAAAGAAGATGTCCGGAGCGTCGGGGACACCCCGGGGACTCGGTGACAGCGATGGAGCGACATCCAGGGCAGCGGTGACAAGCGGTGACGGGTTCCGGAGCGGCGGGGACACGTGCGTATTACCTCCTATCCAGTGGTCTTCAACCTGCGGACCTCCAGATGTTGCAAAACTACAACTCCCAGCATGCCCGGACAGCCGTTGGCTGTCCGGGCATGCTGGGAGTTGTAGTTTTGCAACATCTGTAGGTCCGCAGGTTTAAGATCACTGTTGGGTGCAGAAACTTTTTTTTCTAGATTTTGCACCTTTAAAATTGGGTGCGTCTTATATGCCGGTGCGTCCTATAGGGCGAAAAAAAAAAGTCAATTTGTTTAAAAATTCATTTTTTGGCTGGGTGTTTGGATTGTTTTCAAACTGTTGGTTTTTATGTCAAAATATTGCCCTGTGCTACAGATAGAGATAGACTGGAGTTACATTCAAAATACATTTCCACTCTTGAAACATTCCTCTATGTAATAGGTATGGTACTTATTTGTTTTACGTTCTCATTTTAAGATGTTTTAATGGCTGTTACCACAGACAAGTAAATTCCTACTGGAATCCTGTCACCTATGAGCAGGGCATTGTGGAAGATCAGATGACAGTTCCCCCTTTATAACAAGGGCTGACAGCAGAACAGAGGTCAGCTGCTGTCTGAATCAAATGAAGCCACAACATTTTGAACAACTTGAAATAACAAGAAAATCAATGCAAAAAACAAACATATAGCAAACAGCTAAATTTCGGCTGGTGCATCTAATAGTCCACATGCAGACATCAAGAGGCATATTAAGTCAAAGGTCGTGACATTTTAGTGTGTGGAAATAGAATGTACTGTGATGTGTGTACAGAATCTCTGTGTTATCTATGTACTGAACAATCACATCTTACATACCGAATTTTGTAAACTCTACCAGTTTAGCAAGTTAATACTTTGCACACACAGCATAGTATACTGTATCTATACAGTACCTGCTTTCCCAGGCCATTATACCCATGCTGTGCACAGAAGCTGCCAGGATTCTCTCCTAAGCTGTCTGATCAGATTTATCCCCAGTATCTCCTTCACTGCTACTGTCTGGCAAGTCCATTGGAGAGGCATATTGTAATGCTGTCCCTGATATAAAGTGACCACTGTGGCTGGTATTAGACATGTGCAATTCGTTTCGGAACGAATACTAAACTTAACGAATTTTCCAGTTTTCGGGTGTTCGTTACAATCCGAATGCACGAAAAAAAAAATCTAATATTTCCGAAAAAGAATACGAATATACAGTTAATGAATGCATTTGTTAAATAATGTATTACGAGTAATGCATGTTAACGAATAACGAATGCATTCGTTATCCGTAAACCGAATGTAAGGAATGAATTAGATTTTTTCATTGGGTTTACCTGAGGAAAACTTGCCTTCCTACACAGAGAAAACTGCAAAAAAAGTTGAAAACAACAAGAATCCTAAGGTAACACCTGCTATTTATTACAAAGGAGGATCAGCAAGTGAAACTAATGTGCATTTCGTTTAGTAACGAATGCTAAATTTAACGAATTTTACAGATATGACGAAAGATCCGAATTAACGAATGCATTCGATGTTATTAACAAAGGCATCCGAAAACAAAAACATTTTTAGCCTATGCATCTGAAAACCGAATATAACGAAATAACAGCATTCCGAATATTCACAGAACCGAATATTTTTTTTTAAACGAAAACGAACGAAACAAAAAGAAACAGAATTTTTGGTTCTGCACATGTCTAGCTGGTATATCAAGGGGGCACTCTGGTTAACTTGATGAAGTGGCACCATGGATGGCATGTGAAGGGATATTGTGGATGGCATAATGATGAGGGACTCTGGCTTTTGTATATTATTCTGTCTGTATCATATAAACTGATTATTACCCATTGAATATATATGGTTAAAATATGTTCCCCTCTTTTTATGCCCCTGTTATGCAGATCAGACTTTCATTATTGTGTTGCATATTGAGTTTTCCTTCAGTCTGTCTTTTCCTGTTGTATGTTTGTTGTTTGCACTGCTATCCAGCAAGACTACTACTCCCATTGGCCACTGACATCTAGTGATGACATGCCATTTGTTTTCGCTTCTGGCATATTTCTCCAAAAACAAGTGTGACTGGAACAAAACATATATTAATCCCCAAAATAAAAAAAAAACACAATGAATGGTTTTTGATACACCAATAAAACCAGGAATATATTAAAGACACATATTTGAGATAAGGCACTGAGGTTACAGGTACAGAAGACAAGGCAGTGGGAACAGTATACAAACAATGGTAATGTACAGTTACATAAGTCACAGAAAAACTGAAAAAAGCCAAGAGGCCACAGCAGTAGTTTCAAAGAGGCCTGAGACAACAGGAAAGCTGGGCAAAAAATGACACAACATAATAAACAGTGACAAAAGACTACCTAAATAGAAAGAAATGACTCAAAAAAGGCATGAAAAACAATAATTCTTGCCATGTGTTCTGTCTCAAACCGGACACCTATGTACTCCAATGTACGTTCCACACTGAGGCTTCGTCAGGGGACCTGAGTGCCTTAAATGCTATCTGTGTCTTTTTAATATATTGGTTTTATTGGTGTATCAATAAAGTTTTGAAGCGGCGGCCCCCTGCTTCGGGCAAGGGTCATGGCATGCCTCTGTGAAGGAGAGCCGGGGCTCCAAACAGGAGATTGCAGGGGGCCTCAGCGCTCGGACCTATCCTTTAGGATAGGGGATACGTTTTTTCCAGGATACTTTAAAGGATACTTTAATCCTATGCATTTCTACAACTTGTTATCAAGTATGTTTACTATGACCTACATAGAATATATGTAGACTACTAAAAATAATCACTTTTATTGTGATATCAATTAGCTGGTACATGACTTCAATAGACATCATTGACTAGAACAATCCTGTCCAGGGTACTACAGGTCGAATAGTATCTGATCAATACCACATGCTTGGTAAGATTATCCAGTTCCTTTCCTTCTACTTACTTTCTCAAACATTGATTTGGTTCTCTTAGGTTTTAGTTTGAAACAGTTTAAAGGAAACTACAGTTCTAGGCTATAATAAATATAATCTCATATTATCTTTACGTTAGGGGAGCTATAGTGAATCCATTTGTTAGAGAAAACAGGATGAATGAAGCTTTGCTCTTGAAGGAGACGCCAGATAGAACTTTAGCTCATTAATGGGAAGCATTGATCTGATGTCTTACTCCATAAAATGGAGAAACATAGAAAATGGCTAACATGGGAGATTTCAATGTGTTTCTTGGACATATAGCAACAATTTAACCCACAGGGGTTAACAAAAACCTTTATGTATGTGTTTTATAAAACGTAACTTTTAATAAACAATTAATAATGACTGGTGAGACATACAACTAAAATCACAGGTCCAAGTTGCACCAGATCAGATTATTGTATCCCTTGTTGGTGACCAAGAGTAGAGCTACATGGCTCCTACATACAGAGATGTCACAGGCGATGTTAAAGTGTGAACCTATTCATCTCCCAGGGACAAGCCCCTTCTAATGGGAGTATGATTATACGTACACCACACTGTGATATCTATGAACAAGATTAAGGTATCAGTATACAGAGGGTAATGTACAGCAGTAATGTGCAACAGAGACCTGCTAATTAAAATATCAACTGTCAACCCCTACATGTTTCACCACATAAGTGGCTTCATCGGGGAGATAAACTGACAGCACTGAGTGTAGCTGTCACACAAGTTCTATTTATATGGGTAGTGCCTCCCCTTCCCCTACCTCCCCCAGCAATCATGGACCTAATCCAATCAACCTATCCAAGGTAAGTTGTTATCCTCTCAAGATTGCCATTAGCCAGTCATATCCGACCATGAATATATCATCTCTCATCAGGCCAATCATAGTCTACCTTATTGGATGATGTCACATGCCATACCAGTGGTAATCCAATCCTCAGTGTTGTTCTATATCAGGCCACATATCTTCCGATGTTATCCCCGATCTCCGGTCATGTGATTAAACTGCTCACATGACCTATTGTTTACCCATGTGCTTCGGGCTTCCAGTTTCAATGCTGACACTCGGGATGTGCTTCAAGTGAACGCGCATGCACGCTACACAGTAACACTCAACATCGGAGCTCGGGCATCACTGCGCACGCGCATTGCATCATCCCGATCTGACAGCTAGATGCCGTGCCACGCATCTCATTCAGAAGTCCAGCGGTACCCCTGCGCGGGTGTACATAGACTCAGCAAGTACATATAGACTCAACATGTATAAAAAAAAACTCAGCAGATAGTTCTCAGCATGTAGTTCAGCATATGATTCAACATATATTTAAAAGCCTACACAAGCATACATGAGGAAGATTGCAAAGTCTAAATTAACTGACCTAGAGAATAAAACTGATGGCTCTAACTCAAACCAAGCCATTCTATGGGATATGTCATAATAGCCTACATGAACCATTGATCCTATTGGGAAACAACAAATACCATACAACGTAGATAGTCTAAAAAATTGTATCACCATGACTAACATAAATTGTGAGACATATGTTACAGTATGAAATATTTGTTTAATTGCAATATTAATATGGATCATGTAATATATATCATAATGTGAAATATTTACATCACACATACCATTCTCAGGGCACATACTATTCAAGTCACCACATGTAATACTTTAATTAATATGTATCCATAAGTATTAAAGGTCCATGAGAAATTTGTCACAACATGACCCAAACATTAATACTGGAGGTCCATGAAAGGAGAAGGGGGGACCAGGGAACCATGGGGGGGGGGGGGAAGGGGTGGGGTGAAGAGGAGGGAAGACTGCCACCAAAAGTGCGGCCATAGCCCATATTCTGGCACATGATATACTCCCCAGATAAACGGATGTGTGTTACTAATCATACTATAGTATTCTACACTCAGCTTGGTCTCTACCTATCCAAATAATTTAGTGAAGAACTTAATAATAAAGCAAAAAATCATATAGTAGTGATGACTGGTGTTCTACTAATCACTAGCTAAATTGCCTAAATAAAAGCAGTATAGTTGAATCCCTCATTCAATCAGCGAGGGCTTAAGGTGCGTAATCGGAAGATCCACTTAGGTTCTTCTTTAAGTAATATATTATCGAGATTACCTCCCCTTGGACCAAGTTTGATCTGTCTAAATCCCCAGAATTTCAAGTTCGTGGGGTTATTGGAATGTTTTTCTCTTAAATGTCGGGCGATAGGAGTATCGGCCCCCGTTCATATAACACTTAGATGTTTCGAAATATGTCGGCGGAATTCTTGAACTGTCTTACCGACAAAGAGTTTTGGGCATGTGCACCCGCACACATAAACTATCCCTGAACTTTTGCAGTTTAGAAATCGTATAGCTGGTACACTCTATTGTCCACTGGGTTTGTGAACTCCTTGCGACGGTGTGTTTCTTGGACGACTCAAGTTGTGATGTTTTCCTACTGTTACTAAGACTAAAGAGAAGACACCAGATTTCTACAATTTTGAGTATAGAAAGGTTTCAGACCCTTTCACTTTTTCTGATTTTGTTATGTTGTGGCCTTGTGCCACATGGTAATGTGAGAACTGAATGTTAGAAATATTTGCTAATTTATTTAAAAGTAAATCTTAAAATATGCCTTGACATAAATATTACGATTACTGCCGTCAGTCATTTTGGGTAAAAGGTCACAAAGTTTGCACATATAGATTTAGGGGCCGTCTGAAATTTCCCTCTGCAGATATTCTCAAGCTCTACCAGGCTGGATAGGAATGGTCAGTGGACGGTAATTTTCATTTTTACAAAGTTGTCCCTAGGCCACTCCTGTATTGTTTTGGTTGTGTTTTTAGGGTCATTGTCTCATTGGAAGGTGAACCTTTAGCCCATTCTGAGTTTCAGAGTGCTCCGGTCTGGTTTTCATTAAGAATATCTCTGTAGTTTCCTCCATTCAACTTTCCCTCAACCCTGACCAGTCTCTCAGTCCCTCTTGCTTAAAAAAACCTTCTCAGCATGATACTGCCACCACCATGCTTCACTGCAGAGATGTTATTGGGCAAGTGATGGAGTATCTGATTTCCTCCATATTTGATGCTTAGAACTGAGGCCAGAAAGTTCAATTTTGTTTTATTAAGATCCAAGAATCTTGTTTCTCATAGTCTGAAAGTCTGTCCCTTTTTGAAAACTCCAAGTAGGTTTCATGTGACTTGTATATAGCAAGTCTATTCAGCATCTGTCTCTTGCACGTGAGAGAATAAAACTAGATTGTTTTTCGAAGCCTTCTACGTGGAGGTACAACTGCATCACTCTATAAAGCCCACACTTCCTTTGTGTATTTTGTCATTTACGTACGAGTGTTCATCAGGATCAGATTAACAGTAGGAAATCTCTCTCTCCACAGGCCGAGGCTTCTGTGATTCTGAGCGGGATGGTGTGTTCAGCTGAGCGTGATAAAACCTGCAGACATCCATCATCTGCTATCCCGGCTTTTACTTCTCCTTGTAGCATTTATGTTTTTACTGTCGCACTTCGCTTGTATTCCATGGGAAATGATTTGTAATTTTCTTGGCAATGCCAGAGCGCTAGCTTTTCTTGAGTTTGAGTTCCCAATTTTTCACCAGAATTATTTATGTCTCCAGCACAAGGAATGTATCTATAACTTTATCTACTGTTTATACTGTTTTTCCATAGTGCCTTCAGGGCTGCTTTCAGTAGGGGCTACTAAATATTTCTTGTAATCCACTGAGGATTCTTTATAATAAATGTTATTTCGCTCTAAATAGAGAGAGCTGTTGGATACAGTGTTGTGTTTATGAAAGCGGCTGAGGGCACAGGTGGACTCTGCTATTCTATATAATGTTTGATTCAAAGACAAGGCTTGTTTTGTTAGTTGTGCACATTATTGGAACATGCATGTTAAGCTGAATGCATTTTTTTTTTTTTTTTGGGGCATTCATATTTGAACCCTATTCACACTCGTGAACCATTCCCAGTTCTCAGGATCAGGGGGGTCCAAGAGACCAGGCATATTTTCCCTAATCCTCTGAAAAACAAATATGTTCAGAAGGGAACACGCCTTTAAAGGGGATATGTCATCAAATTTTACCCTATAATTGTTGCAACACATTATATAGGATAACGTCAGCCTTCTCCCCACATCTGGATATCATCAGAGCTGGCAGCAATACTAGAGAAAATAAGTTGTCATATCCTAATGAAGTGTAAGTAGTCCCCTGGGCTGTTCGGAATCTTCAAGTAGTGTTGCGTGCTATAACCACTCCTACTCCAGCCATTAACAGCCCGAGCACCAACGATATCACTGCTCTGCTCCTTCTGCTCATTGAAGTTTCAGGAGTCCAGAAGCTGCTTCATTCAAAGGGATAGCGCGGCCTCTGTACCTGGGCAAGATTTTGCAATGAGCACTGATGTCGGTGGTGCCAGGCATGTAAAGTATGCCAGAATAGGGGTGGTAACAGTCCTGAGCACTGTGACTACCTCAGAATTCTGAATGTCCTTAAATTCTGAATGCCCGTACTAGTACATGGTATGGAATTTTCTAACTTATTTTCTCCAGTATCACTGTCAGCTCTGAGGGCATCCACTACAAGCATGTATAACAGGTTAGTGCGGGTGATACTTATGACAGATTTCCTTTAAAGAATGGTAAGGAATTGCATTGGATAGAGAAAATATGCATTTATAGTATACTCTCACAGTTTGCCATTTATAGTTGATGCAGTAGTCAACTAATATTAGCTGAGAACATTGTAAAGCACCCATGGTATGCTAAGTTCATTTATTGGATACTGGATGGGGCTGAACTTCTAGAGTCCATTAAGATGGGTTTACCGGTGCTTTAAATTAGCACCGATCTAGTGCAAGCAAACACTGTGCAGGGAAGGCCTTATGAAAAATCCCTGGATCATTCTGGTTGCCTTTTAATTTCATCATTATGGCCACACATTGCTCTGTGTAAGCAGTGACAAATTATTTTTGAGACTTTGTAAACAAAAATCAGCCAATGAAAAAGTATTTTTTTGTGAGTGTGACTGTTCATTTGGCCATTTTGTGTAAATGGACTTTTAACTGTAGCTAACAGATCAAACCAAGGATCTATTCAAGAAATTCTGTCATCAGTGTCACCCGCACGAACCTGTGGTTGTGCAGGTGACAGTGATGATGTGTGGGTGACAGTGATGATAATGATACCTACGGGGCAGTAGGCTTGGTACATGGGCAGCTGACCCCAACTGGTAACATGTTTATGGCCTATCCTATGGACAGGCAATCAATGTCTTTATCATAAAAAAAAAAACAACTTGACATGTCACAGAGACATGTAAAAAGTTTTTATGTTTTAGACTTCAGTGATGAGACCCCCACAATCATTAGAAGGAATCGGTAGAATCACTTGCTAGAATGCTTTACTCCCTAACAGTGATCTCTATCCAGTTGCACTAGATGGCCCAATTATAAGTCTATGTGCCAGTCTGGTGCAACTGGATGGATGTTTACTGCTAGTAAGCAAGTGAATCACTTAAAGGGGTACTCTGCCTCTAGACATCTTATCCCCTATCCAAAGGATAGGGGATAAGATGTAAGATCGCCGGGGTCCCGCTGCTGTGGACCCCGGTGATCGCCGCTGCGACACCCCGCTATCATTACTGCACAGAGCAAGTTTGCTCTGCGCATAATGACGGGCAATACAGGGGCTGGAGCATCGTTATGTCACAGCTCCGCCCCTCGTGACGACACGGCCCGCCCCCCTCAATACAAGTCTATGGGAGGGAGCGTGGCGGTCGTCACGTCCCCTGCCATAGACTTGCATTAAGAGGGCAGGCCGTAATGTCACGAGGGGCGGAGCCATGTTGTCACGCTGCTCCGTCCCCTGTATCGCCCGTCATTACGCACAGAGCAAACTTGCTCTGTGCAGTAATGATAGCGGGGTGTCGCAGTGGCGATCCCGGGAGTCCCCAGCAGCGGGACCGCGGTGATCTGACATCTTATGCCCTATCCTTTGGATAGGGGATAAGATGTCTAGGGGCGGAGTACCCCTTTAAGTGTGTGCTTATTTCTACTCATTCTGAGGATAATCCGTAGGGGTTTCAACACTGAGACCCTGACTGATCAAAACTTTTCACACGTCTCTATGGTATGTCACACATATTTTGTTTTAATTACAGGGACACATTAATGCTGTAAGTTTAGATATTTTTATCCAATGACACACTTTCTTAGGGTCTGTGACTTGTTATTTAGAAAACAGTCTTAAAAAACCCATTCAACTCTGAATTACATTATTATTTCAAAGCAAACCATACACACGTATACATTTTAAACACAAAACACCACACAAAGCCACAAGCTTCAACTGATATATAGTAGATCGGTGGCATGGATGTTTCTGTTACATAAACTATAAACATAAAATGTATAATTTTGAACATTAAAGGGGTAGACCAGCTGATTAAAATAATTTTTCCCTGTCTCTATCATGTAAAGTTATATATGTTTGCCACCTGGATAACTCTTTCTATCCTGCACACCAGAAGTAAATCAGTTTTCTCTGTGACTGATGACTGTCAGGCCTGTTTCCGCTGCTCCAGCGGCCATTTTGGGTCCAGGATCATCACAGAATCATGTGACTTATCCTGCTTTCCCTACTTTAGGGTCCCACCTAGTGAATATTGTAATCAGTTGGGCGTGCTCAGCCACAATCAGCTGAGCACATCTCCTTCCTGTCACTGTGTGGTAGAGGAAACACTTGAAATTATGGGGGTTGTAGGCACAGGGGAGTGCATCAAGATACAGAAACCAACAGTTTGGCTGTTCAGAGCTGCAGCGCAAAGTGTGTACAGAGGGCAATAGGATTTATTGGCACCCAACCACAGGAAATATGAACAGAAGTAACGCGTTTCAAGCGCCAAACACTGCGCTCTTAGTCATATGAATAAGAGTGCAGTGTCTGGCGCTTGAAACGCGTTACTTCTGTTCATTTTTCCTGTGGTTGGGTGCCTATAAAACTTAGTTTTTACCTACAAGAGCTGGATCATCTCTTCTTGTCTATTTGCTTGTGGCCGACACAGTCCGGTGTCGTGGATCCGCTGCTCCATCTGTCCGGGCTGGGTGAGCTGGAGCTCTCTTTCTGTCTACGTAGAGGGCAATAGGAGGTCCAAATCACCAGACAAAGATGACAGATAACAAAGTATTCACTATGGCTACTGATAGCTGAGTTTTTAATTTTAAACCCCCTCCCCCTCCAAACTATACCCTGATTGAAAAACACAGGTCTTTTGAATGGATGCAGCTCATTTATGTTTCAATGGGTGGGGTGGCTGATGTGTGGGAGGGAGGAAAATGGAATTATGGGATTTGTGGGCAAAAAGAAAACTCAAACAGGAAATACCAGTTCACAAAAAGCTAGCCACAGTGTTATGGTAATCTCACAACATAGCCATTTAGCCCCAAGACAAGTGCAAAGCCTTCCTAAGCATGTTCATTACTGCCTGCCAGGTACCTACTAAAATCACCTTATGGTAGATAACCCCTCTAAAGGTCAATTAATAAAGAGCTAACATACTCACTTTTCTTAGCAAGATTTTAAAGGTTAAGATTTTGTTCTTAAACATTTTAAATACCATAAATTCAATTTCTTAACAAACTGATAGGTTAAGATTGTGAGCCCCAATGGGGACAGGGACCAATTTGAGTGTACAGCGCTACAGAATCTGTGTGCGCTATGTAAATAAAGAATTATTATTATTCTTAAAACCAAGGGACTCAAAAAACAAAACAAAAAAAAAGAAAAACAAGCACCAGTGGCTTACAGGCAGACATATAGTTATTGGGAATTAGAGGACAATAATTAGTTCCTTTAATCTAGTTGTCAACTACAAATGTGTTCAACCCTGCCTTGACAAGAAGGAACATGAACTTTGCTTTTTACTGTCATTGGCATTTGCTCTGTTCCCATGGGATGCATATTTTGCACAGACTCCATTAGCTAGAGTAAAATCTTGAAACATAGAAATCTGAAGTAATGGAGTACAAATATTTGGAATAAAGTACAGTTTAAATGCAAGTTCAATGCTTTATTATATCAGAAATGGTTAGTATTCAACCATGCCATGTGACTTTCTATCCTGACATAACCTATTTTACGGTATCATGACCTTTCTAAACGATATATCCTCGTTACCCGAGACCATGACTTTCTTATACAATTGCTGTAGAATGCACTACTTTTAGATTTATCTTGTTTGTGGAGCTACTGTATGGTTATAGTAACAAATACAACATTCAAGTTTTTACTTTAATACCATTTGGAATGTGTTTGCCTTTCTAGCGGCTCATAGCGTGATGATATTTGTTCAGACAGAACATTTAATCATACTGATTTATCACAAACACGTAGCTGAACACTGTATTTTTCCATCGTAGATATCCTACACATTAATGCTGATAATGGAACTAAGGAATAATGGATTTTGAAGTAGACACAGATGTCTGAAATTGCTCCTGAAGTTGGTATCTTGTCACATTGACACATGTACATCCTCGGAGAGAATTCTGGGAATAGATACAATCGCTGCAAATACTTTCATACATAAAGAACATGAAGAAAGGCAACACAAATCCTAAGTCACGATTGTGCAGCTGTCGGTGGAGCTTGTAAACAGAGAATTATTCAATCTCAGACCTAAAATGGTGTCATCTAAGACTCCTGTGAAAACCATCTCTCATGATGAATGGTCATTTATACAGAGTAGAATTCTCCGCTTGTAAGTGCCCGGAATTCATAGAGCTCAAGGAAGAAATGACTGAGTAGGTGAAAAGGTTTATCATGCTGAATCTGTCACAGCACAAATCTCAGTGTTGATGCTATTCATATAAGTTATAAAGGCAATGTGGGGGCCACAATCACATTCTCTACATATACAACCCTACATAGTAGTACCATGTTAATACATGTATTCTGGATTTTCAGGAAACAATAAAAATGAATATATATATATATATATATATATATATATATATATATTTAAAAATAAATAAATAAAAGTATCACCTTGTCGAAAGCAGCAAGCACTTTTGGGTTTCCATTGCTGTGCTCTGTCAAAGGAGTAGAACAATAAAAAAAAAAAAAAAACAGCACAGCCAGGTGACTTTCATGCCGGGTACATACAGCATTTCAAGCCAGTCACCCTTCATTTTTTTGGGGAAAAAATACCAAGATATCCTGCATTATGTTTTCTAGCATTATTGACTGTGACAGAGGCTGCTAATCGAACCTTCAATGCAACCTGGATTCTATTCACAACTCAAAGATCACAAATAATACATTTTACTTGCTTTTTTGAACCCTCCCAGACCTATCTGAACCCTGAAAATGTATAAGGCAGGATTCACAGGATATTTATTCACTCAGTCCATTTGAATCAAGGGAGTTGAGTGGAGGAAAAAAATACTGCAGGTCCGTTTTTACTCTGCTTAACTCCTCCAGAACAATGGACACCAGACGGAAACCCAATGGACCCCATTTAAAGCCAATAAGATCCATTGGTGTCCATTGTGTAATGCAGAATCCAACTAAGTTGTTTGTCACTGAAAAGGACTCTGCGATGGAGCCCCCAAATGGAGCCTAATGCAGATGTGAACTCGACCTTACACGTTACTCTCAGTTCATAGCAGGTCATGGGTATTTTCTTGCTGTTCAAGCATTAGCTTTCAAGAGTATATCAAGGGGATAAATAACTGCACGATATGATACTGTTCATATTAATACTGCAAATGATAGTAAGATACGCAGCTTGTTGTACATGCTCTGAATGTTTTTAAATATCCATAATGGAATCTTAATTTTGTCTGGAAGTAGCCTGGACAAAAGTAGTGGCCAAAGCCACTGAATAAGTGAGTGCTATAGTAGTCAATGTCATCACTTGATATACATATGTATCCTTCCTTTCCTATTATTAAGGCTCAGTATAATCCGGAATATGTCAAAGGATGACTAGCTACAGATGTTGAAATATGTATGCTATATGTGACTATGTGGGAGATTTATCAAAACCTGTGCAGAGAAAACATTGCTAAGTTGCCCATAGCAACCAATCAGACTGCTTCTTTCATTTTTAATAAGGTCTCTGCAAAATAAAAAAAAATGATCTGATTGGTTGCTATGGGCAACTGGGCAACTTTTCCTCTCTACTGGTTTTGATAAATCTCCTCACATGTGTCCATAGGTTGCAGTTCACAGGATTAAGTAGGAGAGAATGTGTTTAGCATGCATATCTCTTGGCTCGTTGCAGTGATCTTGAACATTCAGACCCTGATCGATCAAACATATCAAAAGCTTTTTGTAATGACAGTGCCCTTTTAACTCAAATGGAGGAAAAGGTAAGGGTGGACACATCTGTTATATTCTTCTCATACAGTATTAATCTACATCTAAAAGCAATTGTTAATGTATTTACCAGAAATTGTCATACCAGAAAGATTGTAAATGAATGTTCCAGTAAGCAGTTAAACAGTTTATCACCTCCACAATAGCTCGAGCCAGTGACAACACCATTCTGAATACCTGTAAATTGCAATCTTTCAAGGTTCTCATGTTGGCGAGTTCAGTTATTTTAGTCTTCTCGATATCAATACGGTAAAATAAACAATTTAATGGATTTTCACCATTTTAATTTACAAAAGAATGCAATAAGATATTTGCTCTAATGCGCTCGTAACAGTTGTTCTGGTAAAATATCGAGTACATAAGTGCCAAACCACATGCCCACAAGATAAAGATAGCCTTGTGGACGCATAAAAACATGACTGCGAGAGACAAGGAGGCCATTAGGGGAGATTGGAAACAGTCATTGAACGTAACAAATAGTGTTTAACAGGATTTTATCTGACTTTTTTAATGAGCTGGGAGATTGCGGCAGATATTAGGCCATTAGCTAGAGGACATGTTTTGCCAAGTTCCCATTCTTATAATATTCTAACAGCCAAGCCAGGAAGTGCCCTTCAGAGCTAAGAATGATACAGGAAAAACTATTTCCTTGTGTGGGTGTACAACACACTGGGAGATCACATTACATTGCGTCCGTTGCAATTTTACAGCATATGACACTCAGACTTCCTTATGTTGTCACATCCTGAACAAGCTCTTATGATTTGATGATGGACAGTTCTCCATGTACTCACGGTCCTTGGCTCTGTTGGCAAATCGAATGCATTTTCCTTTTTCCATTTGTCATTGAAATAGCAAAATAATCTTTTTTTTTTTTTTCTTTCTGACAAGTCTAAAATAATGTAGTGTTGTCCCCCCGGCACACACTGAGTTATATGGAAGGATGATCGGCTTAATAGCTAATTAGAGAATTGGGAAGATATTCTCCAGAAAATAGCTGGATCGGAGAAATGCTAAAAAAAATGTGAGGATATATTTATTATGAATGGTAGAAATAGAACGGTGTGCTGTACATAGGCATAAAAGGGACAGATCACCCCTGAACGTCTTTCATAGTCAAGTATGCAATTGCGACTGTAAAGGATGCTATTATTTACCAGTTCCTATGAATTCTTTGTCCATGTATTTACTGACACATATATATTTCTATGAAGGCAAGGTGTACTATTCACATGTCCGTGGATAGCAAAAGCCAAGGTTCTTTTAAAAGAAAGATCTGCCACAATGAAGTAGTACGACATAAAGGCTGTAAGAAGAATAAAACAACCTTCAAGAAAATCTCCATCTTTGTGAGATTTTCCTCCCATTGAGATAATACATGTAAAGTAATTCTTTAGTCGCCATGAAAAAAACTGATGCCATAACATGCATGGAACACTACTCATTTTTATTGTGTGATATGCTTGGCAACAAACTAGCGACAACTACCCCAGTACCACTAAGACTAGGTTTACATTTGTCTGCTAGCATTTTATGGTCAAAAAAATAATTTTCTTATTTTGCTGTTATTTTTCTAGCACTTTTGCCTTTGTGTGGAAATGGCATTTTTTCTCCTTTTGCCCATTTTACCTGTAAAAATGCCAGAAAAGTAATCAAGGCAAAACCCACATTGCCTTTTTAACCCCTTAAGGACCAGGCCATTTTATACCTTAAGGACCGGAGCGTTTTTTGCAATTCTGACCACTGTCACTTTAAACATTAATAACTCTGGAATGCTTTTAGTTATCATTCTGATTCCGAGATTGTTTTTTCGTGACATATTCTACTTTAACTTAGTGGTAAAATTTTATGGTAACTTGCATCCTTTCTTGGTGAAAAATCCCAAAATTTGATGAAAAAAATGAAAATTTTGCATTTTTCTAACTTTGAAGCTCTCTGCTTGTAAGGAAAATGGATATTCAAAATATATTTTTTTGGGGTTCACATATACAATATGTCTACTTTATGTTTGCGTCATAAAATTTATGAGTTTTTACTTTTGGAAGACACCATAGGGCTTCAAAGTTCAGTAGCAATTTTGAAATTTTTCACAAAATTTTCAAACTCACTATTTTTCAGGGACCAGTTCAGTTTTAAAGTGGATTTGAAGGGTCTTCATATTAGAAATACCCCATAAAAGACCCCATTATAAAAACTACACCCCCTAAAGTATTCAAAAAAACATTCAGTAAGTGTATTAACCCTTTAGGTGTTTCACAGGAATAGCAGCAAAGTGAAGGAGAAAATTCAAAATCTTCATTTTTTACACTCGCATGTTCTTGTAGACCCAATTTTTGAATTTTTGCAAGGGATAAAAAGGAAAAAATTTTTACTTGTATTTGAAACCCAATTTCTCTCGAGTAAGCACATACCTCATATGTCTATGTTAATTGTTCGGCGGGCGCAGTAGAGGGCTCAGAAGGGAAGGAGCGACAAATGGTTTTTTGGGGGCATGCCGCATTTAGGAAGCCCCTTTGGTGCCAGGACAGCAAAAAAAAAACACATGGCATACCATTTTGGAAACTAGACCCCTCAGGGAACGTAACAAGGGGTAAAGTGAACCTTAATACCCTACAGGTATTTCACGACTTTTGCATATGTAAAAAAAATATATATTTTTTTTACCTAAAATGCTTGGTTTCCCAAAAATTTTACATTTTTAAAAAGGGTAATAGCAGAAAATACCCCCCAAAATTTGAAGCCCAATTTCTCCCGATACAGAAAACACCTCGCATGGGGGTGAAAAGTGCTCTGCTGGTGCACTACAGGTCTCAGAAGAGAAGGAGTCACATTTGGCTTTTTGAAAGCAAATTTTGCTCTGGGGGCATGCCGCATTTAGGAAGCCCCTATGGTGCCAGAACAGCAAAAAAAAACCACATGGCATACCATTTTGGAAACTAGACCCCTCGGGGAACGTAACAAGGGGTAATGTGAACCTTAATACCCTACAGGTGTTTCACGACTTTTGCATATGTAAAAAAATATATTTTTTTTTTACCTAAAATGCTTGGTTTCCCAAAAATTTTACATTTTTAAAAAGGGTAATAGCAGAAAATACCCCCCAAAATTTGAAGCCCAATTTCTCCCGATACAGAAAACACCTCGCATGGGGGTGAAAAGTGCTCTGCTGGTGCACTACAGGTCTCAGAAGAGAAGGAGTCACATTTGGCTTTTTGAAAGCAAATTTTGCTCTGGGGGCATGCCGCATTTAGGAAGCCCCTATGGTGCCAGAACAGCAAAAAAAAACACATGGCATACCATTTTGGAAACTAGACCCCTCGGGGAACGTAACAAGGGGTAATGTGAACCTTAATACCCTACAGGTGTTTCACGACTTTTGCATATGTAAAAAAATATATTTTTTTTTTACCTAAAATGCTTGCTTTCCCAAAATTTTTACAATTTTAAAAAGGGTAATAGCAGAAAATACCCCCCAAAATTTGAAGCCCAATTTCTCCCGATTCAGAAAACACCCCATATGGGTGTGAAAAGTGCTCTGCTGGCGCACTACAGGTCTCAGAAGAGAAGGAGTCACATTTGGCTTTTTGAAAGTGAATTTTGCTCTGGGGGCATGCCGCATTTAGGAAGCCCCTATGGTGCCAGGACAGCAAAAAAAAAACACATGGCATACCATTTTGGAAACTAGACCCCTCGGGGAACGTAACAAGGGGTAATGTGAACCTTAATACCCTACAGGTGTTTCACGACTTTTGCATATGTAAAAAAATATCTTTTTTTTTTTACCTAAAATGCTTGGTTTCCCAAAATTTTTACAATTTTAAAAAGGGTAATAGCAGAAAATACCCCCCAAAATTTGAAGCCCAATTTCTCCCGATTCAGAAAACACCCCATATGGGTGTGAAAAGTGCTCTGCTGGCGCACTACAGGTCTCAGAAGAGAAGGAGTCACATTTGGCTTTTTGAAAGCGAATTTTGCTCTGGGGGCATGCCGCATTTAGGAAGCCCCTATGGTGCCAGGACAGCAAAAAAAAAAACACATGGCATACTATTTTGGAAACTAGACCCCTCGGGGAACGTAACAAGGGGTAATTTGAACCTTAATACCCTACAGGTGTTTCACGACTTTTGCATATGCAAAAAAATATATATTTTTTTTACCTAAAATGCTTGTTTTCCCAAAAATTTTACATTTTTTAAAAGGGTAATAGCAGAAAATACCCCCCAAAATTTGAAGCCCAATTTCTCCCGAGTACGGCGATACCCCATATGTGGCCCTAAACTGTTGCCTTGAAATACGACAGGGCTCCAAAGTGAGAGCGCCATGCGCATTTGAGGCCTAAATTAGGGACTTGCATAGGGGTGGACATAGGGGTATTCTACGCCAGTGATTCCCAAACAGGGTGCCTCCAGCTGTTGTAAAACTCCCAGCATGCCTGGACAGTCAACGGCTATCTGGCAATACTGGGAGTAGTTGTTTTGCAACAGCTGGAGGCTCCGTTTTGGAAACAGTGGCGTACCAGACGTTTTTCATTTTTATTGGGGAGGGGGGTTGTATAGGGGTATGTGTATATGTAGTGTTTTTTACTTTTTATTTTATTTTGTGGTAGTGTAGTGTAGTGTTTTTAGGGTACAGTCGCACGGGCGGGGGGTTCACAGTAGTTTCTCGCTGGCAGTTTGAGCTACGGCAGAAAATTTGACGCAGCTCAAACTTGCAGCCGGATACTTACTGTAATCCTCCGCCCATGTGAGTGTACCCTGTACGTTCACATTGGGGGGGGGGGGGGGGAACATCTAGCTGTTGCAAAACTACAACTCCCAGCATGTACGGTCTATCAGTGCATGCTGGGAGTTGTAGTTTTGCAACCGCTGGAGGCTCCCTTCTGGAAACAGTGGCGTACCAGACGTTTTTCATTTTTATTGGGGAGGGGAGGGGGGCTGTGTAGGGGTGTGTGTATATGTAGTGTTTTTTACTTTTTATTTTATTGTGTGTTAGTGTAGTGTTTTTAGGGTACAGTCGCACGGGCGGGGGGTTCACAGTAGTTTCTCGCTGGCAGTTTGAGCTGCGGCAGAAATTTCAGCCGGATACTTACTGTAATCCTCCGCCCATGTGAGTGTACCCTGTACGTTCACATTGGGGGGGGAACATCCAGCTGTTGCAAAACTACAACTCCCAGCATGTACGGTCTATCAGTGCATGCTGGGAGTTGTAGTTTTGCAACAGCTGGAGGCACACTGGTTGTGAAACACCGAGTTTGGTAACAAACTCAGTGTTTTGCAACCAGTGTGCCTTCAGCTGTTGCAAAAGCTACAACCCCCAGCATGTACGGACAGCGGAAGGGCATGCTGGGTGTTGTAGTTATGCAACAGTTGGAGGCATACTACTTTGGCTGGGGATGCTGGGGATTGTAGTTATGCAACAGCTGGAGACACACTGGTTTACTACTTAACTCAGTGTGCCTTCAGCTCTTGCAAAACTACAACTCTCAGCAGTCACCGACAGCCAACGGGCATGCTGGGAGTTGTAGTTATGCAACCACCAGATGCACCACTACAACTCCCAGCATGCACTTTAGCTGATTGTGCAAGCTGGGAGTTGTAGTTACACAACAGCTGAAGGTACACTTTTCCATAGAAAGAATGTGCCTCCAGCTGTTGCAAAACTACAAGTCCCAGCATGCCCATAAGGGCATGCTGGGAGTTGTGGTGGTCTGCCTCCTGCTGTTGCATAACTACAGCTCCCAGCATGCCCTTTTTGCATGCTGGGAGCTGTTGCTAAGCAACAGCAGGAGGCTGTCACTCACCTCCAACGATCCTCGCCGCACAGGTCAGTCCCTCGTCGTCTCCGCCGCCGCCGCTGCTCCTGGGGCCCCGATCCCAACAGGGACGCCGGGGATCGGGGTCCCCAGCACCGGGGGTCGTCTTCCCGCACCCGCTCACGTCCTCCGGAAGAGGGGCGGAGCGGGTCGCGGGAGTGACACCCGCAGCAGGCGCCCTGATTGGTCGGCCGGTAATCCGGCCGACGAATCAGGGCGATCGTGAGGTGGCACCAGTGCCACCTCACCCCTGCTGGCTCTGGCTGATCGGGGCCGTCTCTGACGGCCCCGATCAGCCAATAATTCCGGGTCACCGGGTCACTGGAGACCCGATTGACCCGGAATCCGCCGCAGATCGCTGGACTGAATTGTCCAGCGATCTGCGGCCATCGCCGACATGGGGGGTCATAATGACCCCCCTGGGCGATATGCCCCGATGCCTGCTGAACGATTTCAGCAGGCATTGGGGACCGGCTCCGCTCCAGATGGTTGCGGGGGGGGCGGTAAAACACATGACGTTCTCATACGTCATGTGTCCTTAAGGACTCGGAAATGGAGACGTATGAGAACGTCATGTGTCCTTAAGGGGTTAATGGTGTTTTTTTTTTTTTTTTTTTCTTTCCCAAAGACCTCTATGGGAGAGAAATGCCAAAATTTCATAGGAAAAAAAACACCTTAGTCTCCAGACTAGACTTGCAGTCAACATGTGGCATTTGAGGAAGTGGAAATCCAGCCTACTGGCTGAAAATCTGCTCATATTGTGTGCAGGAAAAAAATGCCTAAAATGTGCAGTTTTCTATTTTTACTAAAGGAGAAATAACCAAAAATCAATCACCACATGAAGCTAATGTAACAATTTATTAAAGTAGAAAAACCCTATTACAGCATGAATCATAAATATTAATTTACAAAAAATATATTTCTCCAATGATGAACATCTGTATGTTTGGTTCATCATTTGAGAAATATGTATTTTGTTAAATTAATATTTATGATTCATGTTGTAATATTGTTTTTCTACTTTAATAAAATGTTACATTAGCTTCATGTGGTGATTGATTTTGGTTTGGTCTGAGAAGCTATTGACACTTGTCGAATTGTCAGTGATAGTAAAGAAGAAATACTGAAAGGGTTATGCATACTTAAAAGTACTCTGGAAGGTTTTTATATTGGTTACTTTGTAAACTTGAAGTTTTAGGGCCAAAAAAAAAACTTTTCTCACATTTTGGCAGCATGGCATGCTGTGCCAATACTATATTTTTCTGTCTAACAAGGCACATCTTGTATACTTTCTCCCTGCCCAGTGGTCCTTCCTAATATCTGCTTCTATTCATTGCCCTGTTATGTCTCCTATGTTAGAGTTACTCCAGGGGGACTGGTACGCATTGGAGGCATAGGCTATTCAGGAGGCTGGCCAAAGGACAGCACAGCAAGCCATACCCTCGGAGATGATAATAAGTACTGCCACAAAATGGCTGTAAACATAAAACATAATGGTACTGAATAAACATAATGGTACTGAACTACACAGCTTCAAGGTAAGGGATGAAAACTAAATGAACTATAAAGAATCAGAAATAAAAGCCTATTAAAATGTTAGATAACTTTGTAGTAAGCTTTTGTTACCAAATCTGAAGCATCATCTTTAAAGGGGTTTTCCGGTCCTTTCTTTTATTCTGAAAAGTGCTCATGTAGGCTTAAAAAGATATATACTTTGCTTTTTCAACAGTACCCAGTCCCAATACCCAGTCCCAATACTTCCTGCCGATGATTCGATCTAAGAATGGGTCTTCTCAGTCAATCACTGGCAGAGGCAGGTCACTTCTGTGTCAAAGACAGACCCTGACCCAGAAAGTGGTTAGCAGGGGAGACAGAATAATGGGGGATCATGGAAAGTGGTTTGCAGGGAGTCTTTGTAGGGACCTCCTGACTTTATTACAAAGGCAAGGCTTGGAGAGGGGTGGGACATGTTGGATTTCAACATGACAAATCCTTTTGTTCTCAATGAGATAAACCATTACCAGAGATGTCTAGAAGTGACAGCATCATAATAAGAAATTAAGATGGCGCACTAACCAGACGGAGTGCAACAATTCTTTATTTCCAAAGGCCGGAAGAAGTACCTGATGGTACAAAATGTCTGTCACCTGTCCACACTCTCTGTTGACTTGTCTCCCCGCTATGCTGCTATATCGATTTTAGTTAACGTGAAATTCTTGGATGAGAAAGTCCGGTGAGTGCTCCATCTTAATTATACTCCACTTTGAACTAATAGACAGCCCCCGGCAATAGTATTCATAGGTTATTTTGTCCTAAAGTCTGTCTGGACCACTCCTTCAGTGTAGGACTAAAACATCTGGAGCTGCACTGTGCCTGGTGATATCTGACATCTTCACTACTGTGTATGTCTAATAATGAGTTTCTTCCCCCTCTCTATTTCACATCCACATGCTCTTGGTCAAGCCAAGGAGATTCATTTGGCCAAGTGCTAAATATATAGGTGGATTTAAAGTACAGTACATTATATACTGTATAGTCCATCCCTTGGACTGCACCATTTCACAGGAAATGGATTGTTACTCACTGACTAGAAGCTTCAGGAGCTATTTATTGTGCAGAATTATCTCTTTCTAGCCTGAGAGATGTCATACTAACAAGTAGAAATAAGACTTATAGTAGATATGTAAGAAGTATATAGAAAGAGTAATGTAAATATCCACATTATTGATTGAACCGAACCCTTGAACTTCCACATTCGAATGCCAAAATAAATTCATAATATATTCATAAATATTTTCACTTTATTCCACATTAAATGTTTTTGTGAACATTGTAATAATGTTGGATATGTGTTATCAATCTTAAGCTGCTGTGTGGTTGCCCTGTATGCAGAAAGCATATTAACAACTCTTTCTATGGACAATTCCCTGATGTTACACAGGTTTAAACTGGCTCAATTGCCCTAAAATGGAATTAAATTAATTAGCCTGACTTCAATGCATAAAACTAATGATTATTGATGCTTTACAAGACATCAGGGAGAAAAGGGTGATTCATGAACGGCAAAACAAAACTGATCATGGTGATGAATAGCATTCGTCTTTGTGTCCAAGAGAAAAATAACATTGACATTTTACCTGATATTCTGCCATAGATAAGGGTACCGGTGGTGCAAGGAAGACCATAGGTTCATGGGGTATTAATAAAAAGCCCCTACTTGGGACTTCCGGTTCCGGCGCACGGATGTAAGGAGTGCTCAGACAGAGCTCCGTCCGCACCGCTGCCTTCACCCGTTACCCGCCGCACATATCTGCACATCCAGGGACTCTGAATAGCTGCACTATCTTCTGAACGCTCCTGGGAACAAGATGGATCGTTTTATCTCCCGAGGCGGGGACGGACAAGGTCAGAGAGCGGGATCTCCTTCTCAGGCCATGGGGGAGGGAGGAGGAGGTAAGATGGCGGAGATGTGCGCCACAACGGGAGTAACGGGACAGAATGCCCCACTTACACAGCAGGAGATACCGGCCCCCCTGCCACCTGATACTGACAACAGTCTTATCCCAGGACTGCCTTTCTCTATTAAAACTCTGGCCACACTTCTGGCAGCTGAAGTGGCTAAATTAGTGCTGACTGACATAAAACAACAGTTGGATTCCACTATAACGTCCTCCCTGTCAGCCATACAGGGGGAGGTTTCTCGTCACTCCTCTCAAATTGCTGAACTTGAAGAGAGATTAAATGTGGCTGAGGGGGAGATAATGATGACGAAGCAGCAACTACATAAATCTCAGAAACTTACAGCAGCGCTCCAGGAGAAAACGGATGACCTGGAAAATCGCTCCAGAAGGAGTAACCTTAGGCTAGTGGGTTTTCCTGAATCCATTCCGGGTCATATATTGCATATAATCTGCGCTGAAGAGTTGCCAACGGCGCTGGGGCTATCGGCCAAATGCTCAGTGGAGAGGGCCCACAGACTGGGACCTTTGCGGCACACACTTCCTTCTACTACCACTACAGCTGAATCCAAACCGAGACAGGTGATCGCCAAATATCTTAATTACGCTGAAAAAACTCTTATTCTGACAACTTACAAGAAACTGACTACCCCACTAATGATTAGAGGTCACCGTATACTCCTATTCAATGACTTTTCTGCTGAGGTGGCCAAAAAACGGAAGGCCTTTTCCACAATATGCTCCCAGTTGGTGGCACAGCAGCGAAAATTTGTATTACAATACCCGGCTATCCTGAAAATTTTTAAGCCTGATGGTTCTATGGAGATATATCACTCACCTGACGAAGCGCTGGCATCGCTACGCCTACAGGAGGTAGTGGAGTCCCATTCTGAGACAGAGAAGCACAAACGCCGCCGCCACAAAAGCCCGCCGCTGATCTTGGAAAGCATGGAGTGAGCTGTCATCTTGTTTCTCTTCTGGAATATTGGACTGTTCTATGAATGAAGACCATCTCTCCTTACTAAGGAACTATGGAGGGACTATTAGATCTCTGTTTTCCTATTATTATTCTCCCTGGACGAGGAACGCTTCTGCATACAATCTCCGAGACAATTTGTTCCCCCTTTTTTTTTTCTCTCTCTCTCTTTCTCTTCCCTTCTCTCCCTCCCCCTCTCCTCCTTCTCTGCTCATCTCGATTTCCCCCTTGCTCCTCCCTCCCTGCATCTCTTCTTATCCCGTGTTTCTCTTATCTTGTGACACTTCTTACTGCGTCCATACGGACGCTTATGGTCGGGGCCCGTCCTCAAGGGTCAGGTTGCCAACTGATAGATACATCGTATATGCGGATGTGCGAGGATCCGCTAATGGTCCGTGGAAGAAGTGAAGTCCTGACTTTACTTACCTCGCTAGGGCTCTTAGAGCCAAGATGGATCTTATTGTTACAGTCTTGTTGTTATTTATTCCGTTTCATATTACTGTTTTGTGAGGCCATTCCCCCATGCTATGCAAGTCGTGTCGTCTGTGATACTTGTGCACATTGCTTTTGGTATACTGCTTACCTTGTTGTTTATATAGTCTTTAACTGCATTTCTATCCTTTTAATGCAAATTATTTAGTAATGAAAGTAGTAACGTGGAATGTAAAAGGATTGCGGTCTCCTGGAAAGCGGTCACTAGTACTTCGACATTTGCAAAATTTAAAGGCTGATGTGGCGCTTCTCCAGGAGACCCACCTACTTACTGAGGACTTCATACGCCTTCAGAAGAGGTGGGTGGGGGCAGTAATAGGTTCTCCGGCAGTTGAGAGAAAAGGTGGTGTTTTAATCCTACTGCATAAAAACTTAGCTCAGTCTGTCCACTCACATTGGGAAGACTCAGGAGGTATGCTACAACATATGGTACTAGAAGAGGGGGGTCGCTTATATAGTATTTACAATGCATAAGGCCCACATATAGGTAAACAGACCTTTTATGATACTTTGAGTGCGCGCCTCAGAGCAGACAATAACATATACAAAATACTCGGGGGAGATCTTAATACTGTGATGCGCACATCAGAAGATAGGAGACGCAGCACTGCGATCACTACCTCGTCTGAGGAGTTGTTTCTACAGAACCTCACACAAACTACTGATATGATTGACTCCTGGAGGTATTATAACCCGACTGACAGGGTGTTTACTCACTTTTCCCACGCACACCACTCGTGGTCGAGACTAGATTATCTTTTTCTTTCCCAGACACTTCTGCCCCAGACCATTAACACCCAAATACATGACATTGTGATATCAGACCACGCCCCGGTGTCCTTAGACCTACTAGAATCATATCCTCAGGGTACTGATAGGGTATGGAGATTCCCATCGTACCTACTAAAAGATGAACACTTTACACAACTGTTAAAACACTGGTGGGAAGAGTATAGTGATAACAACAACCAACATATGTCTGAACCCTTTTTATTTTGGGAGGCAGGTTAAGCAGTTCTGCGGGGGAAGATAATAGCGTATATTACTCATCAGAAGAAGAAGGCTTCAGAACAATACTCACGTGTGTCAAACACTTTAAGACAGGTCTACAAGGAATTTTTGTCTACACCGACAGAGTCTAATAAGGAGATATGGGTACAAGCTTAGCGTGGTTTTGAGGCTTCCCAGGCAGCATTAGAGACTTTCCGCTCTGACCGATTTGCGGCTGAATTCTATAAATTTGGCAACAAGTCTGGCAGACTATTAGCGAATTTGGCAAGGGGACAGAGGAGGGTGACGCCCATTAAGCCAATGGTAGATGAGAGAGGTGTGTTAAAGAAGAACCCTAAGGACATAGCTGACATTCTGGGTCATTTTTATCAACAATTATATTCCAAGCAACACATAGATGAGGAGGGGGCTGCCTCCTTTATAAACACACTATCCCTGCCTTCCCTACACATGGATGACCTGTACATCCTCAATGCCCCTATCTCTGTGGAGGAGATAGAATCGACAATAACAAACTTGAAAATCCAAAAGGCTCCGGGTCCAGACGGATATACTGGAGAGTTCTTTAAAATCTTAAAAGATAAACTTAGTGTACCCTTGCAAAATGTTTATAATACTATTCTATCCACAGGTCATTTGCCACAATCGAGCAACATGGCCTACATAAAGGTTCTACATAAAGAGGGTAAGGACCCTTCCATGCCAGGTGCATACGGCCCAATATCGCTAATCAATGTGGATATAAAAATTCTAGCTAAGCTGCTCGCAGATAGATTAGCTTTGGTCATGCACAAACTAATTGGACCCCACCAAGTAGGCTTTATTAAAAATAGAGCAGCAGTTTACAATATTAGAACTGTTCTGGCGGTGCAGGGAGCGGTTACTTCACAGCCTTACTCCAGCCAGGTCCCGGCTTTGTTAGCATTGGATGCGGAAAAAGCATTTGACCGCGTGGACTGGGCCTGGCTGGACATGGTATTAGACAAAGCTGGCATCCAGGGACAATTTAGATCCTTTTTAAGGGCATTCTATTCTGCCCCGGTGTCTAGGGTACATTTGCCAGGTTTTCTCTCTGCTCCTTTCCCCCTCCAGCGAGGTACAAGACAAGGATGTCCCTTATCGCCCCTCCTTTTCAATTTAACTTTGGAGCCATTGGCACAATATCTCTTACAGACCCAGGTGTATCGGGGAATTAGAGTGGGATCCACCGAGGTAAAAATTAGCTGCTTTGCAGACGACACATTGTTGTATTTGAGTCAGCCGGAGACACAACTGGGAGAGGTCTTTAAGGCTCTAGATATGTTTGGGTCATACTCGGGTTACAGAGTTAATGTGGACAAATGTCAATTATTGTTCTTGGGGAATACCCCGTCCTTGCCTCTGCAGGTTCCGTCAGTCCAGGTGGCCAGACAACATATCACCTATCTCGGAATTAAGATTGGACGTACCCCCCTGTCACTTTATAAATTAAATTATCCCCCACTCATTAACAAAATAGACAGGGAACTGCAACGCTGGAGCAAACTACCTTTGTCCCTCTCAGGTAGAACACAGCTCATAAAGATGATGAGTTTCTCTAAACTCTTATATATGTTACAGACGATTCCACTGCTTCTACGACATGTTGATGTCAGGAAATTGCAGGCCATATTTACGAAATTTATTTGGTCCAATAAAAGGCCTAGGGTAGCATACGACACTCTGTGTTTAGCGAAGGGGACGGGGGGATTACGTATTCCTAATGTACGTCTATATAATGGACTGGATATTTGACACGTCTTATTTTTCAAATACCAAATTGGAGGAGGAGTTATGTCCTATAGGTAATCTCAAAATACTATTTCATCTCCCCTGCAGAGATATCCCATCTCAGATAAGGAAAAACGTTTTATTTAGTGATACTCTGGCCACCTGGAAGACGTTGAGAAAATCATATGGACTACCATGGTGCCTCTCTAGATTCTATAGTTTGTGGCATGCACCAGCGTTGAAACATTGCTTCAGTAACCCGGTTCGTAAGATATGGGAGGACAGACGTGTAACTTCTTTTGGGGATTTTCTTGACAATAGAGATGGGATTCTTTTAAGTTTGGAGGCCTTTAGAGAGAAATATGCTCTTCCAAACTCACATCATTGGTTCTATAATCAGCTATGTTCATATTTTGGCAGTCTGGTCCGAAGCTATAGATCAGTAGAAAAACGAGGGAAATTTTGCACGCTCATGGGTACCTCCGCAAGTCATAAATCCTTATCACTCGTCTACACAAACATCAGGGATGTAGTGTTAAGAGGGGCGGAAGAGAAGGCGCTTGTAAAATGGTTTACCCACATTGATGACCCGGATTTACAGTCCCATATACGAGAAGGTCTTTTAGCAGTAGGCAATTCTACTCCGAGTTCACAGCTTCAAGAAATACACTGGCGTATCATTCATAAAGCAACATATGCATTCAACTGGAAAGGCACTCCCCCTCCCCCTCCATACTTGGACCATTGTCCCACATGTCACTTACCTAGAGCAGATTTGTGGCATTGCCTATGGGAGTGCCCACGGGTGCGTGAGTTATGGAACAACGTCAGGTCATTAATTCTCACAGTTTGGAGCCTTGGGCTCCCTCCCACACCGGAGCCATATCTATTTCATTATTTACCTACACGAGAATCGAATCCTCCAGACAGAGGAAAACTGACTAAGAGCATACATATCTTACTTTTGGTCACCAAGCTGTGCCTACTTAGACATTGGCTTACCCCCACGCTCCCTACTATAGCTGAAATACTGAAGGAACTGCACTGTATAGTACATAGGGAATTATTACTAGCTATACGGAATTCTGAGTTGCACGCTAAAAAGTTCTTTCAGAAATGGAGGGCCTATTTACACTATCTACCAGACGAGAGTGAACGACACAGGATAGTGACATATTTTGCATCTACCACATGGTACAGCCTGGAACTTTTGAAGGGAACATTGGGGAATCTAGCTCTCCCACCTGATGGGCCTGCTGGTAATGTCACACACTGAAACATGAGCGGTGTGCTAATCTATGATGTGTATGAATGTCAGCATATGACACAGATGTTCTTTTGTATTCATGCATTCTTTTTTTTTCACATTATGTGGGGAAATGTGTTTTGCCTCTTTTTTATTTAGTTTTTTCTGTTGTTGATTGATAACATTGCTATGTTAAAAAGCACTATATTGGAAAATGCAGAAGTTTCATACAGATGGTTGATGTCGTTGCTAAAGACGAGTGACATCCACGGACTCTCTGTCATGAAGTTTTGTACAAATCCTTGTATGTTGTTCCAGTGTCATATACTGTATGCTTCTGAGAATAAAAACTTTATTTAAAAAAAAAAAGCCCCTACTTTTTCCACCAGAAACAAAACCACTCTGCTGCTATATCTGGCATCGTAGCTCAAAGTGTGATAACCACCACAAATTTTACATGTAATTGTTTTATAAATGGTTTATTAAACTGTATATAAAATATGTGTGGACAAATATCTCCCACAGTTACAAAGGTATTGGAGAAGTTGAACTATAGACTGTCAAGTTTCCTTCCATGCTGGCACTTTAACCTTTGCCTTTCCTCGCTCCTGCACCTCCTGCTGCACCCAGATCTTTTAGTAAGGTGTATGCTCTTTGTCCCAGTCTCTTAAAGGGCTAGCAGTGCCTCTAAAATTTGCTCCACACCAACCACCTTTTACCACTACATTTATCTGACTGCCACACCTTCCATGTCTTTTCTTGACCAACATGGATCTTTGAGTACCTACTAAAGGTGATGTGTATTCTGATTTTACCTATATAGGATCAATGCCAAGTCTCCTGCCACTGCCACTGCCTGACCATATTGTTTAGTATTGATCCTCCTGTACCTGTATGTGAACACATTTGCTTTCCCTAAACCCGTGCTGTCTGTCAAAAACAGAAATCTAGCCTAAACCATAATGTAAACACAATCTAAGCTATGTAAACGTAATAACCCAAAAAGATACTTGGAGTTATCCTTATGGTACAGGACAGTTTGTCAATTCAAATAAAACACACTGCTGAAATGCCACTACCATATAAGACAGTTTACAAGGTATCTTAGATTTGCATCTTTAATGTAACCTTATATTTAATATATATTTATGCCAGCTGTAGCTCACCTCTCCAGAGCCCTACAATAATGTATCTTTGGTAGCCATGGCCCCTGCCAAAGGTCACATATAGTTACTACTGTGGGTAACAAAAACCCTCCTTTGCTGCTGATACCACATCTAGCAGTAGTTTTCCTCTTTTGATTTCAATAAGGCATTGGGTTTTCCAGGAAAATGGTGCTTGATGATGATGTCAGGGTCAGCAGACTATTTAAAGCACTGCTTATAAGGGTTCATTCCCTTTCCTGTGTCTTTATCCTACTAAGGTTTATTTTTTTTTCTTTCTAATGCTTATGATTGACCCTGACCTTAACCTTAATGTCGTTTTTGGATATAGTTTTTTTGTCTCGCTCTTTGGATTGTTTGACTGATACCTGTTGTGCTACTCCTTGCCCTGACTCTTGCTTAGTTTCTGATCATGCTTGTATCTTCTGGATGGTCGCACCCTGACCACTCTCCTGGTAATGACCCCTTTCTATGTTTCTGACTATGCTTTTGTTTTTCCAGGCTGTAATTGTTCAACAACCACTGACTATTCTAGGTATTGAGGCTTTTGGGATCTGAAAATCTGAAAAGGAAAGTCAATACCCTCTTGCAAATGTGATGGGGGAAAAATGGGGAAATTGTTGGTGTAGCATACAGTACTAGGAGCCAGCAGCAGGTGTTGACGCAAGCCTCTGTGAAGGTATATAGATACAGAGATAGGTAACCTGAATCTTTGCCCTAAGCGAAGTAATAAAGGAATATGTAATAATAAAAGCATTGTTCATAGTTCATAGTCATTAACAGGCATAAAGGTTGAAAATATTTCTTCTTATTTCAATCTGGCTTTCTTCCCTCCGGGCAGAGAGAGAGAGAACTATAAAGCTTTCTGCCCAATTTAAGCAGCACTCCAATATTCTCATGTAAATAGGCAGTAAAAAAAAAAAATTAGCACATGAAATAAGTGTGTTCTGTGGATGATTTACAACAAGCAATGCAGTTTTTTATGTTAGTGAAAAAATAAGGCAAAGCCAACACGTTGAGGTTGGACCTCCCACAATCCTTTGCTGTCTTTCCATTAACAATTTTTCATCAATTAATATTTGGGCAGCTCTGCTTCCTCGACAATCCCTTCAGACCCAAAGACCTTTGCCTTTGTGACTGAAAATACGGCTGATAACAGAATGGCTGGACGCAATAATGACTTCTAGGCACATATACCATTAGATGTGATGTACAACTGGCAGGTCTGAAACACCAAGCAATGTAAAATAGATTACTTAGACTGCCAGTGTATATGTTGTTAACATGCAAGGGCATACAGCTATTTATCAGGCAGTAAACAGCCTACAAGCCAGACTGTGCTGCATTATTACTATGTAAGTATTATTCTGTCTTTTTGCGTCAGCGTCAAGAGTAACAAGCTTTCCTTGTCAGGATTCATATGCTCAAATCTCATTTCTTTGTAAAACTTGGCTCTGCAGTGAGCGAGAACAACATGAGCCGGAACTCAGATAGAAAAAGCGAGATATTCAAAGTACAATAGATAATCCAGTTTTAAATAGAGGGATGTGGGAGACAAAAATGTAAGTCTCAAGAAGGATCAAAATAATTTTTACAATCTGTGCCAAGAAAAGTTACAAAAATAAAATGGTGTACAACTAACAATAAAGCAATGGATTTATAATGAAGAAAACCTTTTTAACCCCCTCCCTTCCTGGAATATATGGATACGTCCTTGCAGCAGGTAAGTTTTCGAGACAAGTATCCATATGTCCTGTCAAGTTGTGACATCAGTCATGGCAGCTTTAACCTCATAGATGCCATGGTCAGTACTGACCACTGCCTCTATAGGTTGACAGAAGGGGCTCCCCCTGTCCCCCATCGACAACCTGATGGTTGCCATGGCAGCCAGAGACAGCTGAGGAACGCCTGTAGTGCCAAAACGCATCCTGTCTGTACCTGAATCATAACCAGATGTGAATAAACACCACAAGTTACTGCATCCACTTAGTGAGTGCTGGGATAGTCTTATTACAACAATACTTGTTACTGGCTTTGATGCCACCATGAGTACCTCCGCCATTGCAGCAGTGCTATGAGTATGGCCTCCTTGTCTGCCAAGTACAGAAGCCTGTGATTTCTAGCCATAGTATAGAATAACAAGGAAAAAAAAAAAAGTATCAAAATTAAATGTTTTTCAATAAATAAGTAACATGTGAAAAAATAATAAATACATTTCCTTTCCCAATATTGTCATAAAAAAGTAAAAAAAACACCTATACATAATACAATACCTATGAATTACCCTATAAAATGATATGTTATTGTTATTTATTCCGCATGTTAAATGTCGTAAAAAAAAAAGCATTGCTAATTTTTGTCAAAAAAGAAGAAAAATTATTAAAAGGTTGCATGTATTGCAAAAATAGTACCATTAAAAAGGACAGCTTGACCCGCCAAAAATGCAATTGGTAAGAACACGGTAACACGAAGACAGGGGAAAAAAAAAAAAAGATTTTGTTGTAAAAAAATAAATTAAAAAATATAAAAAAATACATAAAAAGCTATATAAATTGGGTGTCACTATAATCGTACCAACTCGCAGAATACATTTAATGTAATTTTTATTGCACAGCAAATGGCATAAAAAAGTACTAGAAAAGAAAAAAGAAAAACTAAATGTTTCCAATTTTTCACAATATTTTGTAGTTTTTCACAAATATTGCTGCATAAACAAAAATTTACCACTAATATAAAATACACTAAGTCACAAAAAACAATCTCAGAATCGCGTTGCTCAGTAAGTATTTCCATGTCATGTTTAAAACATTGGCACCAGTCATTAACTTCAAAATAGGCCGTGTAATTAAAGGGTTAAAGAGACAGTAAACCAGAATACAACCCCACCACACTCCCACACACAGTTCAGCTGCAGTCAGTGGCATTCCTCATTGGTGGTGTGATCACAGCAACTTATTTCACATTCTTTTGTTGCTTTTAAATAAATGGCTGTCAGTATATTGCATTGATTTTTCCTGTGTCCATCAGGAAAGTTGTAGCATGAAGTATATGATGTCATATTATCTAGCTGGAAAAAAGACATGGGACATTGCTTGATGTTCTGATCATCACACTGGATCTATCATGGGGTGCCTTAAAGGGGTACTTAATTTTTTTTTTAATCAACTGGTGCCAGAAAGTTAAACAGATTTGTAAATTACTTCTATTTAAAAATCTAAATCCTTCCGTACTTATCAGCTGCTATATGCTCCGCAGGAAGTTCTTTTCTTTTTGAAGTTATTCTCTGTCTGACCACAGTGCTCTCTGCTGACACCTCTGTCCATGTCAGGAACTGTCTAGAGCAGGATAGGTTTGCTATGGGGATTTGCTCATCCTCTGGACAGAGGTGTCAGCAGAGAGCACTGTGGTCCGACTGAAATGAAATTCAAAAAGAAATAACTTCCTGTGGATCATACAGCAGCTGAGAAGTACTGGAAGGATTCATATTTTTTTATAGAATTAATTTACAAATCTGTTAAAAGTATTTTTACACCGTCTCTATTTTTACACCGTGGGTATTGGTGTCTGTTGGGTTGCTTGGGTCTTTAGTGACGGTCAGACAGACAGGAGCCTCTCCATTGTGTTTATATAATTTACAAATCTGTTTAACTTTATCGCACCAGTTGATTTAAAGAAAATGTTTTCCAATGGAGTACCCCTTTAATAAATCCAGGTGCCTCAGAGTTTCAGAAATGAAATAGATTTCCATTACTATTTATGCCTGCTAGGAATAGTGCACAGGGTGGTTATGAAAGGGCTGCAACCCAGCTTCTCCAAAACCCTGAATATAAAATCTTTCTATTTATTTACAGTATCAATTAGATTTGCTACTCAGAACTACAGAATATCTGGATGATTACACCTGTCAGAGCTCTAATGGTGGCAATATTGGCAGTGGTATAACAATATAACCAAGACATGGCCACAACCTGAGGATGCATCACTGACTGTGTTTATAAAAGACATTGTGATTTTATCCTGTTAACACATAGCCGTTGAGGTGCGGTTTTCACTGGTGCTGCTACATGTGCCTAGACTCTGTGCTCTCTGCTCATTCCATTCTAAAAATACAACTGAACATCTGAGCGCCTTGATCAGATAGCAGTGAGCAGAAGTGACACCTGTTGGGATCTGCCTGTTAATGCAGGTACTTCAGCTCCCAGCATGGAGCAGAGTGTGTTCCATCTCGGATACAGTAGTACCTGAAGTTAAGGACAGATTGCAGCGGATGTCCTGTATAATGTATAGATGCGGATGCACAGCCACTCTTCCCTGGTCCCACTGTAGTATGGTCTTCACTGTAGTATATGCCATAGATATCTATTATTCATATTTATCGCAGAGAGTTGTGATTGGATGGAACCATCCGGCCAATCACAGCTCTCTGCGGGAAATATGAATCTGTGATGGGATGAACTTCACATCGCAGAATACAGTGCAGGGGAGCAGAGAAGTGCGGCAGTGCCGCCTGCTTCTATACATTATATAGGAGGATCGTAATGGGTGTCAGAAGTGATACCCGTGGCGATTTGTCTATTAGTACAGGTACTACTACTCCCAATATGGAACAGTCTTCTCCATGCTGGGAATAGTGGTACTACCTAAACATTTTAAAAAATAAATATAAAAAGTGAAAAAAGTAAAAAAAAAAACCACACACACACATTATTAAACACATTATTAAAATACATTACTAATAAAAAGTTAAACAAAATTAATTTAAAAAAACATAATTTAACATTTAAATGGCCCCTTTCTACATTTTTCTTATTGTCGGCTACATTTTTAGTTCCCCTCCCGCCCATATAAATTGATCCCTATTTAAAAATGGATTACATTTTCATTATAAAAATTATAAATTTTGTTAAATGCAATTTTTTCCATCCCTACTGTATATATATATATATTTTTTTTTAATAGTACCCTAGTATCTCCATCCCTTTTTCGGATTGCTTAAAGGAAAACTGTCATATGTTTTGTCCCGCACTATCCACAGGTACAGATGGATAGTGCGGGAAACACTGAACATTTTGAGTCCTGCCTTGCCTGGATACGCTGCGCCGTTCTCCCGTTATAGCAGTTTTTCTGTACATTTAAATTAGCTGCTAACTGGCACGGGCGGGGTTACTGCCTTCATCTGGCACTGTGACGTAACCGCCGCCCGGCCCACAGGACCGCCCGGCTAATGAATATTCATATAATGTCTTAAACTCTCCTTCTCATTCAGGCCGATACTGCACGTGTGGGATTTCCTACTATACCTGGAAGCGGTCTTCAGAGCTGCTTCATTAGTCCGGAGCAGCACTGGAGTAAATCCCGCACATGCGAAGCATCGGCCGGGATGAGAAGGAGAGTGTAAGACATTATATGAATATTCATTAGCCGGGCAGTGCTGTGGGCCGGGCGGCGGTTACGTTACAGTGCCAGATGAAGGCAGTAACCCGCCCGTGCCAGTTAGCAGCTAATTTAAATATACAGAAAAACTGCTATAACGGGAGAACGGCGCAGCGCATCCGGGCAAGGTAGGACTCAAAATGTTCAGCGTCTCCCGCACTATACACCGGTACCTGTGGATCGTGCGGGAGAAAACATATCACAGTTTACCTTTAAGTCCAAAAAAGAATTTAAAACTGCCTGCAAAATCGCCAGAGTTAAAACCCACATTGCATTTTTCTTGGTGTATTTTATACTCCCATAGACTTCTATGCGAGAAAAAATGCCCCAATTTCAGTGAAAAAAACACCATATGCTCAAAATGCTGTGATTTTGAAAAACTGCCAAGGAGCTTAAAAACGCCAAAATGATTTAAAAAAAGAAAAGCCAAAGTGAAAAACACAATGTGGATATGGTATTTTGGGTTTTTCCATTGACTTGCAGCTAACATTGGCAACAGCGTTCTTCACTGAAAAAAATGCCATGGGGTCGTGTTGAGGTTTTTTTGGGGGAAAAACGCACAGAAATGACTAAGTGGAAACATAGCCTAAGGGCAGTATAAAATCAAAATACACCACTGCCCCCTACTGCGCTAAACCTTACCCTCTTGGCGAGAGCTGCACAGATCAGCAAACAGTTGCAGATTTTTGTGGATTTGCGCACACATTGGCCCGGATTTACTAAGAGTGGAGTGGAGTTTTTTATGTGGGTTTTTTTCCCCAAGGTTTTTTTCCCATGGTATTTACAAAGATTTCCCTACATTTTGCACTTTTCCCTACATTTATTTTATTTTTATTTTTTTTACACATGCTTTGAGCAGTGGGATTTTGCTCAGCTCAAATCCACTACATTTTCTGTGGAAACCATAGTAAATATGTTGGGATTTTTGCTAAATGTTGGGGACATGCCCCTTTTAGGCAACCACACTCCCTTTTCCCAATGGCCACACTCCTTTTTCGGGTTTTCACAGTAAAATGGAGAGTTGGTATGTTTTTTTTTTTTCTTTTTTCTTTTGGCGCAAATTCTGGCACAAATTCTGGCGCAGACAGAATTTCTGGTGCACAACCCGACAAAACATGTCGAGTTTACAATAGTAGTTCAGGGCCAATATGTGACTTTTTGCTGAACGCCACCAGGTACAGACCTAAATAAATCCCCCCCAAGATACCACACGGCAGGTATATCACCGCACTGTGTATATTTAATGTTTTTTTTTTTTGTTTAGTTTTTTTTTTTTATGCAAGAGTTAAAATGTTCTATAGCTTTCTTTTTTATCAGTGGATGAAAACATTCTTGCTTACTTTAAAAGGCAACATCATGTCCACATTGATGCCTGTTCAAAGCTGAATGTTAAATAGCTAGCCTAGGAGCAAGGCCACATTCATACTATGCATTCCATTCTATTGAAATGTACTGTTTTCTTGTCTTGCCTTTAAAACTGGGTGCAACAGGATGATAATAGGGCTCCAGTAAATTTTTGTTTTTGCATCCTGCTTTAAAGGGAATGTATTGTATAGATTTTGTGCCTTATAAGAGACACATACTGAAACTGAAATTTGTTTCTAGAGTAATAATTTACGTGCAAACTATCCGACTGGTGTGATGTGTGAGCTGACATCAACAATGACTAAGCTGTCTCTGAACAAGCCTATATACTCAACTACATAAACTTCATGAATAAACAACTCCGATTTACACACAATGAAAGTTTCCTAGAATAATGGAACTAAAAAGAATGAGGCATAGTCATATTGCAGCATACAATTGGACTGTTAAGGGAATTTAGATTTTAGAAAAGAAGAAAAAAGAAAAAAAAATTTGCACATTATTATGAGGGCTGCTATCTTGCCTGAGCTGGGTTTTTTTTAACAGCATTTAGAGATATGCTTTACTGTAGGACCCCTGAACCATAGACAACAATAGACAGGACCTGTCCCATTTAGATTATTGGAGATGCTACTGGGCTTTCTCTGTGACCTTTTCAGAATTCATTCTATAGGGAGGGGGAGGCTGAGCTTCAGCTGTTATGAATGGTAGTTTATTCAGTGTCTTTAAATTAGTATCTTTTTACTGATCAGTATCTTTTTACTTTGATTCAGCCCCTTTACTTTAATCCGATCTGTGATAAGAAGAAAGACATGAGGAGTCTCAGTTTAATTTTAGGCCTAGTGGTTAGAATGTAAACTTCAACATTTCATATTCATTTAAAAAATAGAAAGTAGAGTTAAAAAGAAAAGAAAAGTAAACAACACTTTAACATCTGAAAAAATATGGTTAACATAAAAAATATCTAAAAAAAATAAATATATATGGCTACCCTAATAATTTATGAGCTTAAGAGTTTGGACTTGGGGATGAAAAATTGAGGGTGAATTTACACATATTTGTTGCATAAATTGCACATAAGAATTCCATTCTTCTGAATGGGGATGTTTCTGCAGCATTCATATGGTTCTCTACAAGCCTATTCAGGTGATACATTCTAGAATCATAGCAGATACATTTGCTGTTAGTTAATATGGGGTTGTCCATATTGGATACAATTGTAGGAAACTCTTATATAGACGTATTGGTTCTGTACTGTGTGTATTCATGGTCTCTTAATGGGAAAAAAATGTTCAACCTTTTCAATGTAGAATGGTTTAGCCTTTTTTACTGCAGATATATTGATAAACTGCCTTTGGCTGAGGAACCATACCTGAATATTGTCTATCATCACAGGACCAACATGGCAGCCAAAGTCCATACAACCATAATACATGGACCTGCACGAATGAATAGGGCAAATTGATACTAAAGATAGCGTCAGACACAGCAGAGCTTAATAGCTGTTTATTAGATGATCAGATGCTGTGAAAACAGCTAGCCAAGTTTAGTATACAAGCAGGATGAGGAACACAGGTACAGCAGACAGACAGGATCAGGAACCCAGGTACAATAGACAGAAGACTGGGCATCAGGCAGCAGGTAGGGCAGGTTTATATAGGGAGGCAGGGATGGGAGAAGGATGGATTAGTGAGCCCACACACTCTCTTTAAGATTCAGCCAGTGCTCTCGCACGGACTCTAGAGGACAGAGCAGGAACTGCAGCAGGAGACACTCTAGAGCAGGAAGACCAGGAAGCATGGCAGAGATATGGCACAGAGAATGTCGTCTGATGCTGGTAAGGGCCAGGACACATGGAAAGCTGGTAGTTGCAAACCAGCAGTGTTACAGTTTATATTTGGACAGAAGTTTTGCTTGCACACATGTAAATTTTAAAAATATATGACCAGCAGATGTAGTAGACAGATAGATGTATATGTCTACCTTAAACTAAACCATCTATTCTGACATTTGAAGACCATATAACATATGTGAACTTCACTGGTGGAATGCAAAGAAAAACAATTGCAAGGTATGTGAAATGCAAAGTTTCCACATGTCTGACTACTAGGACATTCGTATTGTGTGTACAGTCATCTGTCAAGATTCATACACAAGAGCGATACTGAGAAGCTTGGCAGGGTTCAAAAGGCGCACCTGCTGCTTGCTTTCTATTCATTCCTCCTGGAGATGCAGGCGCCAAGAACTGCAGATATAAACAACTTGTTCCCCACGGCTGCAGAATGAGAGACGCACAATTGTTAGACTAAGTAATTATTTGCTTTCGGTGGACAAATGAATCCACCCTTGGCTCATCACCGCAGCCCCGCCATTGTTTGTTTTACAACAGCTGCCCTGGAGAGCTCAAAACATAGGAGGCAACAGAAGATTAAAAAGAAATTGACCCTCTCACACTGCCCTTCCCTACAAAAGAAGAAACACTATTTTAATAAGTCCTTATTTTTCTCAAATTGAACTATTTTGCCAGAAGGTTTCCATAAATCTACCCACTTATTTTGTGTTCTCTTTTGTAAGCTTGGTACTACTAAGACACTGAAATGCATATTTGTAATTATGCGGATTATGGTCATTTCATTTACAATGGATATTGGGTACACAGGCATACAAAAATATGTGAGAGATGTTTGTTCTAAAATAACATGTTACCTAGGGACGTCTAAAGATTTGCTGTTCTCCCCTAATTTCTTATTGTTGAAGTAACAGCAGCATGACGTCATGGAGGAGAGGCAAGTAAGTGCTGTGTTTTGGACATATAGTTGCAGAAAGAGACTAAAATACTAATACATATTGCATATATTTGGCATTATACAAAAAACTCTAGGAAGGGTTCTGGATGTCACAAACCTCTTCCATTCAAGAATTATGGAGGCCACTGTGCTCTTTGGAACTCTCAGTGGAGCAGACATTTTTATGTACTCTTCTCCAGATCTGTGCCTCCACAAAATGCTATCTCTGAGCTCTACCGGCAGTTCTTTCCTCCTCATGGCTTGGTTTTTGCTCTGATGTATTGTTAACTCTGAGACTTTATATAGACAGGGATTAGACTTTTCAAATCCTGTCCAATCAGCTGCCTTTACTACAGGTGACTCCAATCATCTCATAGAGGATTAAGAGAAATGGGAGTATCCAACAGCTAAATTTTATGTGTCACAGCAACGGGTCTGAATGCCTTTTCCTTTAAAATAAATTAGCATAAAATTCTAATATTTGAACACAAGGCCACCCACAACATAAAAATTTGAATGCATTACACACTCATAGAACACATTGAACACATCACACACACACACACACACACACACACACACACGTTTGTGTGTGTAATGCAGTCATAAAGTTTTTAAATGCATAAATATAGTATACCTCTGTAACCATTTGGTTAAATAGTTGCATTTACTGTATATTTATTTATGTATTTATTTATTTTCCCATAAATTCATTATGGTAAATTTGACTAATACACAGGTAAGACCACATCTTACTGTTATACAATGATAAGTCTGTGCAGGGTAAAATAAATGGTGTAAATTCTCACTTATTAGTAAGTGACATTACTTCTGGAACAAACCAGCAAATCAATAAATAGAAAAAACGCAGCAAGCAGGGTCCAAAAATATAGCCTTTCCTTTGACATTCAAGAGAACATGCTAATGAGCATTGAGGGAGTAGCATATAGATGAGCCTCTAATTACCAGTATGCTGAGAGTCATATTAATATGGTCAGATAGGGAGATAAGATGTCTTTTAGATGGGTATTCATTCAGTTAGATCAGACATGTCTCTAGCTTGGATTACATACAAGCAGCCATACAAATATGAAACATTATTAGCATTATGTGCCATCCAATTACCATATGTCATAGTCATATGCTCAAACACTGCAGCAAATCATACCACATAAATTATTCCGCTATTTCTGCTATTACAGAATAAAGGGGCTGTTTAGTTAATAAGGCTGTATATAGTATTTTCTTCTCTTTATTCATAATACTTTATATTTAATGAGGACCCGTGGCCAAGCCACAATTTCTGAAAGCTTATGGTGTCCTGACCACACACTTTTTCTTGACACGCCCTTTTGTTCCGGAGATATGTGGGTTTATTAGATATGTGCAATTTGTTTAGTCAAGAATGCATATTCGTACCAATTTTATCGAATTCATATGTTCGGATCCGAATATACAAAATACATTTTTCGAACATTTCCAAAAAAAATAAAAAACAATAATCTGAACAATGCGCTGCCGAAAGCTGAAAACAAACTAACGAATGAATTTGTTAAATGTGTATCCGCAGTAATTCATTCATTTGATTAGTTTTATTGGTCCTTTTTTACACGAGGATCATTAAAGTTTGTTGAAAAGGTCTGGTCTGGCCTATTTGCTTATTCACTTTGGTCGTTTCTGTTATTAGTTAGAAATAACAAATCTATCCGAATAACAAATTCAGCCAAATAAGTAATAAAACACGAATAACGAATAGATCCAAAAAAAATTCCGACCGTGTCCGAAGACAGAATAAAACAAATTATTCCATCCTGAATATTGAACAGATCCGAAATTTTATTTATACAAAAATAAAGGTAATAAAACGAAACATAATTTTGGGTTCTGCACAGGTCTCAGATTTATATTTTGTCTGATAATTCAGGAAATCAGTCAGATGGGCGTGAGTATAATTTTAATAATGGGAGTGACTATTAGGTGATGGGTGGGGTTTTAAAGTGAGGGGATATGAATGTTTTAAATTGAGGGGCTTGTATGCTTAGTACACACCCCCTGACTGCATAACACCCATCACCTGATAGTCACACCCATTTGACCGATTCCCTAAATAATGAGACACATTTTAAACCCTTATAGCTCAGGAACAGAAGGACATATCAAGAAACTGTAAAAAGGTTTGTGATCAGGATACCTTAAAATTTTTTAATGATAATGCAGTTTCATATTTTTGGGGTTAGCCACAGGTCCTGTTCAATGTTTCATCTCTTACCAGGGACAATGCTACTTTTGCAAAAAATGCTCCTTTTACATCCATATGTTACAGATTGTAACACCGACACATATAAAGCTAAGGCTGCATTTATACATCCACATTCAAATCCTGCAACAACCTATGGTACAATGCTTGAGGATGGGGTCTGATCAAATCCTACTTACAGCGTGGAAATAAGCAGATAATTCTAGGCATGCTGCTGATTTTTAAATAATGTCCTATCTGATGTTGAAATGCGGTGGATCTTTATTGTGGATGTCATTCATTGTAGTGCACATCAGAGGCGTAATTTGTAGCTTCTGGGCCCGATACAAGATCTGCAACAGGGCCCCATGTGCCATTTATAATACTGGTCTCTTATGGGGCAGATGTGCTTTGGGGCCCTCTTAGGCAGCAGGGCCCCGGTGCGACCGCTACCTCTACACCCCCTATAGCTATGCCCATGGTGCAAAGAGTAAAATCTACAGCTTGAATCTGTAACGAAGTCAAACCAAATCTGCTCATATGTAACACATGGATTTCAAAGCACGATATTATACAGATTTTTAAGCTGTCTCCAGAGTGTTATATTTTATACTGAGTGTAAAACCTAGTGTTGTATGTCATTGTAAGATTTCTAAAATTATAGACCCTGTATTCAGCTTCTTTAGTTATTCAGTTATTTAAATGTCATCCAGAAAGACATGGAAAACTTATGGTTGAGATTTGAGATGCAATTATTAATATACCGGTACTTATCCTTAGGTCCATCCATCCTTTGGGTTCACTGCAATGGACTACAATGTAGTAATAATGAAACAAGAAATGCTAAATAATGTATAATGTATGAACTATGCAATAGGCATTGAACTAAAGGACACAATGAAAGGTCTATGCAATATAAACTTGCTTGTGATCAGTAAGGCTGGTTAAGGTTCGGATTATGACATCATACAATATATATATATATATATATATATATATATATATATATATATATATATATATATATTTGTATGCATATGAATTTATATACATATATAAAGTGTACCTACAACTATCAACATATTATTTGATTATTCAGTGCAGAATGATATGTAGTTATAAATGGCCATAAATGGTGGATACCAGCTATGTAATACCTCTGCGGTAGGCAGAATCGGAGATAAAGCAGGCCAAGGTTGCCGTCAACTGTGTTGGGAGGTTTGGATTATAGGGACCACAGCTCCATTCAGGGTATTTTTTATTTTAATGTCTGGCAGCCAGATTGGGATAGGTGAGGTAAGACAATGGAGACAATAAGGACTGTAGAATATCTATAAGTGTTAAAGACCTGTCGATTTGTCTATGTGTGATAGGTAGAAGTGTCCTAAGACGGAACATTGATAAAGAAGGTTTTCATCAAAGGTAGGGAGGAGTAAATTGATAAAGTGAAGTGAATTCCTGTCTTTGTGAGTAGGACAAATTGGATATGGTGAAAGGCCTAATATTAAATGGGGATACCCACCATAAGGTTATTTTAGTACTTACCTGCCAGAAAGTAATGGACATGTTTAGGAAGGATCCGTGCTTGTCTCGGTGCTAAATGGCTATTGTTACGCCGAGCGCTCCGGGTTCCCGCTCCTCCCCGGAGCGCTCGCTTCTCCCCCTCCGCTGCAGCGCTCCGGTCACGTCCTCTGACCCGGGGCGCTGCGATCCTGCTGCCAGCCGGGATGCGATTCGCGATGCGGGTAGCGCCCGCTCGCGATGCGCACCCCGGCTCCCCTACCTGACTCGCTCCCCGTCTGTTCTGTCCCGGCGCGCGCGGCCCCGCTCCCTAGGGCGCGCGCGCGCCGGGTCTCTGCGATTTAAAGGGCCACTGCGCCGCTGATTGGCGCAGTGGTTCCAATTAGGGTTATCACCTGTGCACTTCCCTATATTACCTCACTTCCCTTGCACTCCCTTGCCGGATCTTGTTGCCTTAGTGCCAGTGAAAGCGTTCCTTGTGTGTCCCTTGCCAGTGTTTCCAGACCTTCTGCCGTTGCCCCTGACTACGATCCTTGCTGCCTGCCCCGACCTTCTGCTACGTCCGACCTTGCTTCTGCCTACTCCCTTGTACCGCGCCAATCTTCAGCAGCCAGAGAGGTGAGCCGTTGCTAGTGGATACGACCTGGTCACTACCGCCGCAGCAAGACCATCCCGCTTTGCGGCGGGCTCTGGTGAATACCAGTAGTGGCTTAGAACCGGTCCACTAGCACGGTCCACGCCAATCCCTCTCTGGCACAGAGGGTCCACTACCTGCCAGCCGGCATCGTGACAGTAGATCCGGCCATGGATCCCGCTGAAGTTCCTCTGCCAGTTGTCGCTGACCTCACCACGGTGGTCGCCCAGCAGTCACAACAGATTGCGCAACAAGGCCAACAGCTGTCTCAACTGACCGTTATGCTACAACAGTTGCTACCACAGCTTCAGCAGTCATCTCCTCCGCCAGCTCCTGCACCTCCTCCGCAGCGAGTGGCCGCTCCTGGGATACGCTTATCCTTGCCGGATAAATTTGATGGGGACTCTAAGTTTTGCCGTGGCTTCCTTTCCCAATGTTCCCTGCATCTGGAGATGATGTCGGACCTGTTTCCCACTGAAAGGTCTAAGGTGGCTTTCGTAGTCAGTCTTCTGTCCGGAAAAGCCCTGTCATGGGCCACACCGCTCTGGGACCGCAATGACCCCGTCACTGCCTCTGTACACTCCTTCTTCTCGGAAATCCGAAGTGTCTTTGAGGAACCTGCCCGAGCCTCTTCTGCTGAGACTGCCCTGTTGAACCTGGTCCAGGGTAATTCTTCCGTTGGCGAGTATGCCGTACAATTCCGTACACTTGCTTCAGAATTGTCCTGGAATAATGAGGCCCTCTGCGCGACCTTCAAAAAAGGCCTATCCAGCAACATTAAAGATGTTCTGGCCGCACGAGAAATTCCTGCTAATCTACATGAACTTATTCACCTAGCCACTCGCATTGACATGCGTTTTTCTGAAAGGCGTCAGGAACTCCGTCAAGATATGGACTCTGTTCGCACGAGGCGTTTCGTCTCCTCGGCTCCTCTCTCCTCTGGTACCCTGCAATCTGTTCCTGTGCCTCCCGCCGTGGAGGCTATGCAGGTCGACCGGTCTCGCCTGACACCTCAAGAGAGGACACGACGCCGTATGGAGAACCTCTGCCTGTACTGTGCTAGTACCGAACACTTCCTGAGGGATTGTCCTATCCGTCCTCCCCGCCTGGAAAGACGTACGCTGACTCCGCACAAAGGTGAGACAGTCCTTGATGTCTACTCTGCTTCTCCACGTCTTACTGTGCCTGTGCGGATGTCTGCCTCTGCCTTCTCCTTCTCTACAGTGGCCTTCTTGGACTCTGGATCTGCAGGAAATTTTATTTTGGCCTCTCTCGTCAACAGGTTCAACATCCCAGTGACCAGTCTCGCCAGACCCCTCTACATCAATTGTGTAAATAATGAAAGATTGGACTGCGCCATACGTTTCCGCACGGAGCCCCTTCTTATGAGCATCGGATCTCATCATGAGAGGATTGAACTTTTGGTCCTCCCCAATTGCACCTCGGAGATTCTCCTTGGACTTCCCTGGCTTCAACTTCATTCCCCAACCCTGGATTGGTCCACTGGGGAGATCAAGAGTTGGGGGTCCTCTTGTTCCAAGAACTGTCTAAAACCGGTTCCCAATAACCCTTGCCGTAACTCTGTGGTTCCTCCAGTAACCGGTCTCCCTAAGGCCTATATGGACTTCGCGGATGTTTTCTGCAAAAAACAAGCTGAGACTCTACCTCCTCACAGGCCTTATGATTGCCCTATCGACCTCCTCCCGGGTACTACTCCACCCCGGGGCAGAATTTATCCTCTCTCTGCCCCAGAGACTCTTGCCATGTCCGAATACGTCCAGGAGAATCTAAAAAAGGGCTTTATCCGTAAATCCTCCTCTCCTGCCGGAGCCGGATTTTTCTTTGTGTCCAAAAAAGATGGCTCCCTACGTCCTTGCATTGACTACCGCGGTCTTAATAAAATCACGGTTAAGAACCGCTACCCCTTACCCCTCATCTCTGAACTCTTTGATCGCCTCCAAGGTGCCCACATCTTCACTAAATTGGACTTAAGAGGCGCCTATAACCTCATCCGCATCAGAGAGGGGGACGAGTGGAAAACGGCATTTAACACCAGAGATGGACACTTTGAGTATCTGGTCATGCCCTTTGGACTGTGCAATGCCCCTGCCGTCTTCCAAGACTTTGTCAATGAAATTTTTCGTGATCTGTTATACTCCTGTGTTGTGGTATATCTGGACGATATCCTAATTTTTTCTGCCAATCTAGAAGAACACCGCCAGCATGTCCGTATGGTTCTTCAGAGACTTCGTGACAACCAACTCTATGCCAAAATTGAGAAATGTCTGTTTGAATGCCAATCTCTTCCTTTTCTAGGATATTTGGTCTCTGGCCAGGGACTACAGATGGATCCAGACAAACTCTCTGCCGTCTTAAATTGGCCACGCCCCTCCGGACTCCGTGCTATCCAACGCTTTTTGGGGTTCGCCAATTATTACAGGCAATTTATTCCACATTTTTCTACCATTGTGGCTCCTATCGTGGCTTTAACCAAGAAAAATGCTGATCCCAAGTCTTGGCCTCCTCAAGCAGAGGACTCCTTTAAACGACTCAAGTCTGCCTTTTCTTCGGCTCCCGTGCTCTCCAGACCTGACCCTTCCAAACCCTTCCTATTGGAGGTTGATGCCTCCTCAGTAGGAGCTGGAGCTGTTCTTCTACAAAAAAATTCTTCCGGGCATGCTGTCACTTGTGGTTTTTTCTCTAGGACCTTCTCTCCAGCGGAGAGGAACTACTCCATCGGGGATCGAGAGCTTCTAGCCATTAAATTAGCACTTGAGGAATGGAGGCATCTGCTGGAGGGATCAAGATTTCCTGTCATTATCTACACCGACCACAAGAACCTCTCCTACCTCCAGTCGGCCCAACGGCTGAATCCTCGCCAGGCCCGGTGGTCTCTGTTCTTTGCCCGATTTAATTTTGAGATTCACTTTCGTCCTGCCGATAAGAACATTAGGGCCGATGCTCTCTCTCGTTCCTCGGATGCCTCAGAAGTTGATCTCCCTCCGCAACACATCATTCCACCTGACTGCCTGATCTCCACTTCTCCTGCCTCCATCAGGCAGACTCCTCCAGGAAAGACCTTTGTTTCTCCACGCCAACGCCTCGGAATCCTCAAATGGGGTCACTCCTCCCATCTCGCAGGTCATGCGGGCATCAAGAAATCTGTGCAACTCATCTCCCGCTTCTATTGGTGGCCGACTCTGGAGACGGATGTTGGGGACTTTGTGCGAGCCTGCACTATCTGTGCCCGGGATAAGACTCCTCGCCAGAAGCCCGCTGGTTTTCTTCATCCTCTGCCTGTCCCCGAACAGCCTTGGTCTCTGATTGGTATGGATTTTATTACTGATTTACCTCCTTCCCGTGGCAACACCGTTATTTGGGTGGTCGTTGATCGATTCTCCAAAATGGCACATTTCATCCCTCTTCCTGGTCTTCCTTCTGCGCCTCAGTTGGCTAAACAATTTTTTGTACACATTTTTCGTCTTCACGGGTTGCCTACGCAGATTGTCTCGGATAGAGGGGTCCAATTCGTGTCTAAATTCTGGAGAGCTCTCTGTAAACAACTCAAGATTAAATTAAATTTTTCCTCTGCATATCATCCCCAGTCCAATGGACAAGTAGAAAGAATTAACCAGATCCTGGGTGATTATTTGCGACATTTTGTTTCCTCCCGCCAGGATGACTGGGCAGATCTCCTTCCATGGGCCGAATTCTCGTATAACTTCAGGGTCTCTGAATCTTCCTCCAAATCCCCATTTTTCGTGGTGTACGGCCGTCACCCTCTTCCCCCCCTCCCTACCCCCTTGCCCTCTGGTCTGCCCGCTGTGGATGAAATTTCTCGTGACCTTTCCATTATATGGAGAGAGACCCAAAATTCTCTCTTACAGACTTCTTCACGCATGAAGAGATTCGCGGATAAGAAAAGAAGAGCTCCCCCCGTTTTTTCCCCTGGAGACAAGGTATGGCTCTCCGCTAAATATGTCCGCTTCCGTGTCCCTAGCTACAAGTTGGGACCACGCTATCTTGGTCCTTTCAAAATTTTGTGTCAAATTAATCCTGTCTCTTATAAACTTCTTCTTCCTCCTTCTCTTCGTATCCCTAATGCCTTTCACGTCTCTCTTCTCAAACCACTCATCCTCAACCGTTTTTCTCCCAAATCTGTTCCTCCCACTCCTGTTTCCGGCTCCTCGGACGTCTTCTCGGTCAAGGAGATTTTGGCTGCCAAAAAGGTCAGAGGGAAAAATTTTTTTTTAGTAGACTGGGAGGGTTGTGGTCCTGAAGAGAGATCCTGGGAACCTGAGGACAACATCCTTGACAAAAGTCTGCTCCTCAGGTTCTCAGGCTCCAAGAAGAGGGGGAGACCCAAGGGGGGGGGTACTGTTACGCCGAGCGCTCCGGGTTCCCGCTCCTCCCCGGAGCGCTCGCTTCTCCCCCTCCGCTGCAGCGCTCCGGTCACGTCCTCTGACCCGGGGCGCTGCGATCCTGCTGCCAGCCGGGATGCGATTCGCGATGCGGGTAGCGCCCGCTCGCGATGCGCACCCCGGCTCCCCTACCTGACTCGCTCCCCGTCTGTTCTGTCCCGGCGCGCGCGGCCCCGCTCCCTAGGGCGCGCGCGCGCCGGGTCTCTGCGATTTAAAGGGCCACTGCGCCGCTGATTGGCGCAGTGGTTCCAATTAGGGTTATCACCTGTGCACTTCCCTATATTACCTCACTTCCCTTGCACTCCCTTGCCGGATCTTGTTGCCTTAGTGCCAGTGAAAGCGTTCCTTGTGTGTCCCTTGCCAGTGTTTCCAGACCTTCTGCCGTTGCCCCTGACTACGATCCTTGCTGCCTGCCCCGACCTTCTGCTACGTCCGACCTTGCTTCTGCCTACTCCCTTGTACCGCGCCAATCTTCAGCAGCCAGAGAGGTGAGCCGTTGCTAGTGGATACGACCTGGTCACTACCGCCGCAGCAAGACCATCCCGCTTTGCGGCGGGCTCTGGTGAATACCAGTAGTGGCTTAGAACCGGTCCACTAGCACGGTCCACGCCAATCCCTCTCTGGCACAGAGGGTCCACTACCTGCCAGCCGGCATCGTGACAGCTATGTTGTAGGTTTACCATAATGCTGGGGCTATCTTTCTGTGAAATGGCTATTTCCTGTTAGAAATCCCTCCATCAAACTACAAATCCCATAATACCTTGTTTGTAAGTGGGAGTTCATTTTACTCCCTACCACACACCAGCCACCCCACCCATTGAAGCACATCCAAGCTCCCTTCCATGCTTTGCTGTGAACAATAGACCAGTGTTTTCTGACCAGGGTGCATCCAGCTGTTGCAAAACTTCAATTCACAGCAGAATAATCTCCTTTCCACTCCACCCACTGAATCACCTGACTAGTGATGTAACGTCTCGGGCTGCACTGCAACCTGGGAAAACCTGAGACTAAATAATTTTGTTTTCTGTGAAAAATAGACATTGTGGCAAAAATCACAGAAGAATTGCGAGACACAGCCATCACACACAGGTACAGACACTGTATTATGAACTACACTAACGTTACAGCTCCGGTAGCACAAACAAATAACAAACAAAATCCTGGAATACCCCTTTAAGAATAGAAACCAAGAGCCAGATGCGAGATTGGGTTGAAATGTCATGTCAATGTCATCATAGATCATTATGAGTTAAAGCAGCCAGGAAGTCGGCCAGACTGGCCATAAGCATACCATAGAAGTGAAGCCAATGACAACCCTCACCAATTTCCTGTGAAAAGATGGGCATGATATTTCTATATAGAAAAATATATAAATGGTTTGCAGATAAATCTTGGGCTGTTTATTTTGTGGGAACAAAGACATGGTTGGGTTAAAATTATACTCATCCAAGCCTTCTTTCTCCCAACTAGAAGATAGTAGATGTGACAGGGTGAGGGGAGGTCATAGACATCATAATATGATCTTAAAATATGTTTCCATAATACAGTTTCTCCTGGAATATCAAGTTGGAATTGCATCTAAGGGTGTAGGGGTAGTAGTCATTGCCAAAGACCCTATGCTACATAAGACAATACAGTATTGCACATGACACATAACAGATTAGGGCTCCTGTTATAGATTTTGCATCATGGCCCAGAAACTATTACTCTTTTAAAGTGTACTTAAACTTTTGCTGAGACCCTTACCTTTGCTAGAACAAAGTGACAGAAGTGCTAGCCTGAGCACTGTGTCCTTTGATTTCTGATCAGCTTTCCTTGAAATGCCAGGTGCAGGATTTATGGATGTAGTGAAAGTCTATAAGACTCTCACTCAGCCCATACTGTGTGAGTTCTAGACCATATATGATGGTGACCTTCTTGGCACCTGGTTGAAAATCCTATGACTGTTTGATGACAGTTATTGTTAATATCAAATGTTTTATGACCATTACCCTAATTATCCAGATGATCAAAAAATTAAAAATGATCAAAGAACAGAAATCTGCCCCATTGGTCACAACATATTATTTAATATTTTCAGGGCAAAAAGACTAGTAGACTATGCTATCTTTCTAAAGAATTACATGTTTCTAAAGCTTTACATGCCTGGAGAGAAAAACGAGAAACACTGCTACAAGAGATGACCATCGGCTTCCCCAACAAATAATTGAATGGGGAAGAAGAGCTTCAAGCTTGGTAGAAGACCTGCCAGGGTTAGCGTTACAGGAACTTGGTTCTTTAATAAATTCAACAAAAATTACATTTATGCTGGATTTTTACGTTTTTCTTTTTCATTTTAACAATTTTCTGGTCAAAAACACTACTGCAAAAACGTGCTGGAAAAAGTAGTGTTTGTGAGCGTGAAGCAGGCCTTAGGGTAAGTTCTAAATGGCTCATAATGATGTGTTTATAAAGGCATAATGATTGCATCCATTTCAGAAATTCCCTTTCAAGTTCAAGAAAAAATACATACTTTAGAAGATCTTTTGGAAAATGTTTGTTGTGTCAATCTAATTTACTAGCAGAACTTGAGTAAAAATAAACACATAAAGCTAAGTAACTATAGGCTGCATTGTATCTCTAGAAATGTAATACTGATTCGCCTCACTGAGCGCAGATAAATCATAGCAATGAAATTCCATATAAGAGACATGGTCTTGCTTGCAAAGCATTTGATTTACTGCATTAGATTGCTCCTTTTTTGCCTTGTGTGTTCTATACTAAGAGACACAATGTATGCTTTATGCAGACACATATTGCAGCTCCTCTCTCTTAGTCATATAAATACAGAAAGTAATTACCTTGCACATCAGTATGGTAGATGTATGTGAAAAGTGTTCTTACCTAGATAGGTTCCATACTATTTCTCTCACACTATGTGGAGTAATTTCTGTATAAAATATAGTCATAAGTATGTGTAGCTGCATACAATTTGGACAACACTCAGTGGAGTTGTGCATCCCCACAACCTTGTTTAGTTATGAATCAGGGCTAGATTTACATTTAAAAAAAATATATTTACCTGCCCTGTTCCCTGCTTCTGCCATCCCAACAGTGCCATGTCCAAGCTACACAGTCCATTAAGCCTGGGTTCACATATGTCCAGCATCTAGCATAGGTGAATTCAGCCTAGATTTGGCCACAACTGATGCCACAACTAATGACAAGTTGTCATCCATTGTATGGCATCTGGCGTCCATTGTTTCTGAACAGTGGACATTGTTTCTCTCCAGCGTGTCCAACCATCAGGCGTCAAAATTGAGATGCTGGATGATTGTGAACTGTCCCATTCAAATGAATGGGATCAGTTCTAGCACCAGTTTCCCTCCGGTGCACGTCAGAGGGAAACTATGCTGGATGCCTGATATATGTGAACCCAGCCTTAGCCAATCACTGACCAACAAAAATGTATTTAAGTATTTTTATTTTTTTTTAAGCCAAAGCCAATTGATAAATTCTTTATTTCGGAAAAGGTACTGGACAGGTTTGATTTTAACATTTTTTTCTCAACAGAAGTCCCAACAGAACATGAATGTCATTCTCGTCCTCAGGTAATGTGGTAATTCATGGGGTTAAAAAGGGTATTTTGGCTTACTATATGTTTTATGTTGTTGGGCATGATGTAAGAACAAGCACACGCCAGGTGTGCCAGCTGCCATAGAGCCCAAAAACTAAGGAGGCCATCTCCACTCCAAGGTTTGTTATAAGTTACTGAGTACTGTGGTTGATGGATATCATTTGGAGACTGGGGGGTAAATATGAAATTACACAGGGGACAAAGTGTAAACCAACATTGCCATAAGCCTTTATGTCTTGATAGACTAGAGTCCTATTCCAAGCTTTGCTATTGGCACCCATGATTATTTGTCACACTTCTGCATTAACTAATCTTATAAGAATAATTCTTCTTCTTTATATTATAATGAAAACCTTTGGACACCATTTCCCCATTTTGTAAAAAATGGTAAAAGAAATCTGTGATTAAAGAATAATGTCAAACACTTCTAGATATCATTCTGAGTTAGCATATATATGGGGGCACTGAGAAAATTAAGCAGTGCATGGAGTCTTACAGACAATGCACCTTGGTTAAACTATACAGAATAGCTCTCACCTATAAGAAAAAAAAAATCTTGAAAAATTGTCCAAAACTGTGCTAAAGGGACATTGTGTAATCAACCAGTACTCTACTCTGTATTTACAAGGCGCAAGAACCTGGAAACTGAATATTCAAAGTCATGTTTCAAAGCTCTTGTATGGGTTCAACATTGACTTATAGGGTTTCCATCGCTGATTTAGTTAAGGATTCTAATTTCTCATTTTAAAAATTGAATAAATATTACAACATGCTAGTAGAGGCCCCCAACCAGGTGCAATTCACATCATAACCACTGGGTGCCCACACAGATACATACAACATATAACAATGTGTGACAGTAATAAATAACAATGAAATGCTCCCTAACATACTCCTAGGGTAATGTAAATGGACACGGGTAACTGCTGCCAGATACAGCGGGAAGATACACAAGGCCTATATAAGTAAATACTGTGGCACGCTCAAAAGTAATGTAAATAACAAATAATTTTATTATTAAAAACAAACATTACAACAGGAATGGTGTCTTAAAAATTATGGAGCAACACTGAAGCCATGGTAACAGGTATATGTAAACAAGAGACCAACCTCAAAGAAGGTTTTGCAGCAATAATAGCAGCATTAAGATAGTTGAATGGTAGTTCATATATAAAGTGTGTCAGTGACAGCAACAAAGTGCAAAATACTACAGGTAAAACACAATATGAACCAGCAACAAGTAATACCCACATGTGCAAGCAAAGAATATGGCTGAGCGGCGTCCACCCCTACGTCCGTTTTGAATGTAAACCACCATAGGAATAAAGTGACTTATGCAAAAAGTTTATAAATGTAAAATAAATGTGTAACATAGACCCACAGTGGTGATATTTACAATGCACTGTAAATGATAACAATATATATATATATATATATATATATATATATATATATATATATATAGTGGCCGTTCAAATTCACTGCCGCCAATACAGAGGCCCAACTGTGTGCTCAATGTACAGGTCACAGAATCAAAACAAAGATGATACCAACCGGCCAATGTGGATGTCCCCCCACCTCACACTCTGATGCGTTTCTCTCTGATTCCTCTAGGACAACATATAGGGGGACATCTATCAATGTTTGCTTATGTATCCCTTTTTTTCGTTTTTTTTTTTACAATTTTCTTGCTAATGTGCGACTTATTTATCAACTGGTTTCAGTGTGTTGATAAATCTTTTTCACGTAAGCAATTTTTTTTTTTGCTTTGGTAGTGGCCTTTTCTGCTCCATGTTTGAGCTGGAGTAAATTTAGTAGGTTTTTTTCATGTGATGCGACATTTTTGCAACTTTCACACTTGATAAATCTCTGACCACTGCAAGTCAAAAATCACTTTTGGCTTTGGTAAGCAAGTTTCTTTTTTCTTTTTTTGCTTAGGGCACTGCACAGTCAAAAAGTCACACAAAAAATAGAATAGTCGCACATGCAACTTTTTTGCGACAATTTTAAGCAAAAAAAAACCTAAATGCTTTAAATGCATAGTTACAAAGTTTTTAGTCCATCAAGTTCAACCTATATCTCTAATGTGTTCCTACTAAGTTGATCCAGAGGGAGGCAAAAATAAACTCTGTTAGGCTCATGCCTCATACCAGAGGAAAAATTCAATTCACCAAATATGACTAATATATAATAAATCCCTGGATCAACGTTTTGTCTCTATAAATCTAGTATCCATAAACTGTAATGCTATAACTGTCCAGAAATGTATCCAAGTCCCTTTTAAACTCTTTTATTGAGTTCACCATGACCCCTTCCCATGGCAGAGAGTGCCTTAGGCTTACTGCTCTTACAGTAAAGAACCCCTGTCTAGAGGATGACCCCTTGTTATAGATACAGTCCTAGGTATAAATAAATCATAGGATAGCTCTCTGTACTGATACTTTTTCTAGGTACTGTAGTCCTCCCATTCCCCGTAATGCTCTAGTTGCCTGTCTTTGAACCCTCTCCAGCTCCACTATAACTTTTTTGTGCACTGGTGCCCAGTTCTGTACACAGTATTCCATGTGTGGTCTGACTAGTGATTTCTACAATGCTAGAATTATGTCCTTGTCTTGGGCACCTATGCCCTTTTTGATACCCCCCCCCCCCCATGATTTTATTTGCCTTGGCAGCAGCTGCTAGACACTGGCCTCTACAATAAAATTTACTGTTAATTAACTAAAACTCTGAGCATCTCTCAACGGGGTATTTCAACGTTTCTTTGTCTAGGCTAGTCATCTCTTGACACACATTTTGGCATGTGTTCAGCCATAAAATAAAGGTAAGGAAAAACACATCTGTAACAGTTTTCTTCTTTCTGGAAAAAGGCCGTTCACATGGGTTAACATCTATATATCAAATCAGCTTACTTATGACATAAAATCACACACTTTTTCCACTCACCAGCCAGTTATGGCAAGTATCAGCATACTGAACTGTTTCAACAGTCATAGATTTAGATTAAGAAAAAAAAAAAAGGTTATAAAATTTATATTCAAGATATGACAAAATTCTCTGAGAAACGTTCATTGTGAAATGACCTGCAACAAAGTACAGAGTCTGAACCTGAAGTCATGAATGTGTTGTATAAAATGACAGATTATTTTATCATTATGGTTGCGATCCAACTTCTTTATGCCTCTCATCACTGCATCGCCTATCATTCACACAAGACAATCTTCTTACTCATCTTGGTCTCTAGAATTACATTTATCTAATTACTTGCCTTGAACTTCAAGAATGTTCTACTAACTACATTTTCGGCCTTGTAGTTTAAAGCATGGTCTTCAATAAGTGTTATTTATGGCCCGAGTATTATGAGAAATTGTTTAATTTCCCATTTCACAGTTGTCTTTGGCCTCTAACAGTTCCCAGCACTTAGGCTCAAGAAGTTCTCACTTTCTTCTGAAAGGCAAGAACATTTGTCTCTTCCTACCTGTTTAGTATGCTTGATGCAAGTAAACCGTCTCTGTCTCCGCATACAAAGCTCAAGAACTGTACCACAGCATAAGACAATTATGTTTTTTTTTTTTATAAAGTAAAATATATTCCTATTTATTTTATGTCACAATATCTGACATAAATAGTCGGCAGACCCGATAATAGTGCTAAGAAAACCTTACTGCTGGAGGACAAATTATGACAAAAATTTAATTAACACAGAATTAAAAAATAAAATATAAAAAATACTTTGTGTTTCGAACAGTAGTTTCATGATATTCTAAAAGTAGTCTGACCTTTCTACTTAATTGATGTCCACAGGAAGGAGTAAGAGGGCAGCCATTAGGAAGAGTCAGTGCCGCCAAAGACTAAAAAATTTCTGACCACGACCAGGCATCTTGTAACAGGCTTATGAGATTGGCACCTGTCCATTTTTTCTATCAAGCACTTTCAAAGAGACTGGCACTACACTAGAACACTGCAAAATCTATCAGCCTGCCTTGAACATTCTTTTCTTACCGCAAGGAAGAGAAGGAATTGGCTGCTTGGCAATCCAATAGTACAGGCTTATTACAGAAAGCTCTATCTTCCTACATTCAACTTAAAATTAATTGAACAACAAAGCAATATACAAGATCATTCAATGGTAGCATCATGGAATTCACTTTTTGTCAGGTTATATGATCTAGGTAGAGATAATACAGAATAGGCTGATTTACAGCAGGAAATTGGTGTGACTGGGGTAGGTGAGAAAGTGTTATCTTAGTGTTTTACTTGGCTCAATGAGACATAAAAATGTCTTAATGGTGATATTGTCTTACACTTTCTTGTAATGTTTCACGCTGATTAACTCTTTTTAAAGTCTAGAAAAATAGTAAGGAATTATGGTATAAATATATTTTTATAGGGTTGGACCTGAATAATGTTTCATTTTTTATAAGTACTGTCTAGATGTAGTTTACACAGTCATGAACACAAGGAATCACACAAATCCAAACAATATGGTCCAATCTAAACAATATTTAGTTTTGCCATTTGCCTGAAGCTCACTCCATTGCTTCTCCTATCTAGATAGAGCCCAGAATGTGATTTGAGTAATGACAAGTCCTATAGATCTAATTTACTTTTATGTAGTGTTTTATGTCCATCGATTTCTAGTGGAAGAAGAATAACATTTCAATTTTGAGTCTTATACCTTGTGTATTTTGTTTGATGTACAAGATATTAATTATTAAGGGACACATTGTTTTATATTTTCAAGAAGTAATTCATAGAACATATTAAGTCACAGTGGTTCATTTTATAACTCCATTTTTTTTATCAAGGCCCAAGTTTATCTGGGACTGTGTAATAAAACAAGTGTTTATTAGACAATATCCTTAAATAAAGATTAGCTAAGATTAGCTGTGGATCCTGCAGTTTTTGGGTATTAGTGTATTATAACAGTATCAGTACAAGGGCTAAAATGTCATAATAAACCCATCTCCATAATGTAATGGCATTTTCTAAGGTTGTTGTCCTGCTTCTGCTATAGAGAACTACATTGAAGCTATTATGAAGTGCTCATAATAGAGGCTGCTTGAATGTTTATAAAAAAAAGAAAAAAAAGTTAGCAGTTTTTTTCATTGAATCCTATCACTGGAATAGCCTGATGCATGCTGAATTATCACATGTTTTATGGACTTTTTTTTTTTTAGGGAACAAGACAGCAAAGTATAAATCATGAATCTGTAATAGGCAATGTGTAGGCATATAAAACTCCAAACCTTAAGTAATAGCCTTCCCTTTTGAAAGTCCACAAACAGCGAATAGATGGTAAAAAAAATATCTGAAGAGTTGGTGCTAAGCCAGAAAATTCATATGGAAACATCATGTGCATCGAAACACGTTGCATCTTGGTCCTGAAATAAACGAGTTGGATTTTACCTTGACTCCTCTCCACTGATTCCTGATGTACATTCAAGTACTGTATATTACACTGTGCTGGCATAAAATATCCTGTATTAAATGTGGTGCCCAAACAACTCTGATTTGTTGAGACATTGACTCTTGTGGTATCTGGCAACAAGACACATGCAGCTGATCCTTTTTGACCTCTAAATGGTGGGGTGGAGACTCCATAAGTCAACTGAACTCCAATATCTACTATCCTGCAGAAAGATGTCACACTGATAATGCTCAGCTAGGCGGTCTGTGTCAAAGTAACATCAAACATGAATGTCAGGACCCATAGTGCTCCAGAAGAGCATTGCCCAGAGCTTCACACTCTGCTGGCTTACTTTCTTGCTATAGTACAAAAGAAATACACATGCATCTGTCCCTCCACATGATGTAAAAGAAAACATGATTTGTTAGACCAGGCCATCCTTTTCCATTGTTTCATTGTTCATTTCTAAAGATTGTTTGCCCATTGTAGGCACTTTCGGAGGTGGACAGGGATCAGTAAAGCCACTCTAGCCTTCCGTTTTTTTGTTGTTGTTTTTTTTGGTGTAATTTGATCTACATTCTCCTCTAAAGCGCTCTTTTGCCTCCAGAACTGCCTTTATTCTTTATATTCAAATTTTCAACAAGGTGCTGAAGACATTTCTCAGAGACTTTGGTCCATATGGACATAAGGGCATCACAAAATTGCTGCAGATTTGTCAGCTACACATCCATGATTCTAATGTTCTGTTCCACCCAAAGGCTCCAAATTGAGGAGGCCATTGGTGAAGAGTGAACTCATTGTCATGTTCAAGAAACCAGTTTGAGATGATGCGCACTTTGTGACATGGTGCATTATCCTTCTGGATAGTCATGGGATGGGCATGGTCAGCAACAATAAGTAGAGAGGTTGTCAGGTTTAAACAATGCTTAATTTGTACTAAGGACCCAAAGTGTTCCAAGAAAATCTCCCCCACACCATCACACCACCACCACCAGCCTGAAAAATTGATACAAGATAGGATGAATCCATGTTTTCATGTTGTTTATAATAAATTCTGACCCTGCCATGTGAATGTCAGAGAAACGAGACTCATCAGACCAGGCAACGTTCTTCTAGCCTTCCATTGTTGCCATGTGATTGGTTGATTAGTTATATGTGTTAACTTGTGTAACCAGTATACACACATGTATATATATATATATATATATATATATATATATATATATACACACACACACACTCATAGGAAAGTGACCTCTGAAGGACAAATGCAAAGTCAATGTTTTTGCAGCTTCTGGTTTTATCAATGGTTATCATAAACCTGTTCCAGCAATTTCACTTATTATTTATGTCAATCGCTGCTTGCCACTAGACTCAATACAATATCAGTGGATCAATGTTATCCGACTCATGCAGATGTGAGTTGCAGTCATACGATTCTGCTGTTGACTAAAGTAAAATGCTGATTAAAATCAGGCAACACAACATTAAGCAATGACAAGGTTTTTCTTTTCATATCAAGGACAAATGAAGCATTTCACAGGGAAACCAAAGCAGCTTGCTATCAGTGATGAATGACACACTGTCTGGGAGACAAATAATGGAAGGGCATTTTTGTATAGATAGGGTAGGAAAGACATAGGGTTGGAACCCTTAAATCTTTTCAAAAATATAAAGAAGATCTTTTACAATAACATTTTTGAGTTATTAAAAATGTCACCTACGGGTTATAAAGGAATAGTAAAAGGACTATCTTAAGCTTGAATCTAACTAAAAAAAATGTGAAAAAACTATATAAAAGAATGTTTCTCTTTTAATTCCATGTCAGCCATTTTAGTTTATTTTTTAAGACATCTTTACATTGCTTTCCTAAAAAAAGAGCTCCACACCCCCGGCGTACATATTAATAATGATATAGTTACCATAAGAAGGTACTGGGGAGCTTGCTGTTATATAAATATTGAGTTCAGTATGTAAACTATATGCAGTATGCTCACATACTCTTCCTATATTCAAGCAATTTTTGCCCCGGCTGGAGGGGAGGGTACAATATAGCTAATAACAAAGATGCCCAATAGGCACTAATCCCTCATAGATCCCTCCACCATATAGTTTACATACAAACATAACTTTTATTTATTATTAGTAAAACATGTGCAAGGTGGGTTTAAAAGCACATCCACTATCCACTTGAATGTTATTATCTATCCAGTCCCTATTTTCCAGTGTATGTGCTGGATCCAGCACAGTTACACTTTGGGTTTAGATATTTAGTGCTTATAGTAGCACTAACTGATGGCAGTTGCCAATGAGCAAGTGCAGCATGCACTCTGCTCTTGAATTAAACTTGTGGATAGTAGTGCAACTTAAAATCTGTGTGTACTGTTACATCCTGCATGTTTCGCCACTAGAGCGTGGCTTTCTCAAGGATGACAGTAGCAGACTGAGAGTCCATTAGTCAAACGCAGTTTATAAGTCCTCTGATCCTGACGTCATAGACCATTAGACCATTAATGGTCTATGACGTCAGGATCAGAGGCCTTGTAAACTGCGTTTGACACATGGACTCTCAGTTTGCTACTGTCATCCTTGAGAAATCCATGCTTTAGTGGTGAAACATGTAGGATGTAGCAGTATGCACAGATTTCAAGTTGCACTACTATCCACAGGTTAAATTAAAGAGCAGAGTGCATGCTGCACTTGCTCATTGGTAACTGCCATCAGTTAGTGCTTCTGTAAGCACTAATTATCCTAACCCTAATAGGATTAATGAAAATAAAGTGTAACTGTGCTGGATCCCCAAATAAAAGGATAATAATCCAGCACATACACATACTCTTCCTAGACCCAATTTGACCCAACCAGAATTATACCACCAAACTTCATGTCTATGGAGATGATTTAAAGCTTTGTATCAGAAACATGAAGCTCTTACTAAGGGTCTCATTGAAAGTCATTGCTGCAGCTCCATACAACTACAGCACATATCTACAAATTTAGACAAGCAATCGGCATCTAAGTGGTCATACTGGCAAGGACAAGTCCAAGGAAATTCTGGAAATACAACAGCCGAATTAAAACCAAGAAGATCTTAATATATTTATTTGGAGAAACTCAGCATATACTCCCTAAGATGGCAAAAAAATGACTTGGAATTAGTTCATGAGGAGGACTTAGGTGCCTAAGATGGTAAAAAATAACTTGGAATGAGTCCATGAGGAAGAGATGTAGACAGCATCAGAGCAACCATGTCTAGCAGAATCAACACTAGTCTCTTGTTCATTAAAGAAAAAAAAACTGCAGGCATTGAACCCTTTTGCGCCTAAAGATTAAAGGGGTACTCCGCCCCTAGACATCTTATCCCCTATCCAAAGGATAGGGGATAAGATGTCAGATCGCCGCGGTCCCGCTGCTGGGGATCCCCGGGATCCCCACTGCGGCACCCTGCTATCATTACCGCACAGAGCGAGTTCGCTCTGTGCGTAATAACGAGCAATACAGGGGCCGGAGCATTGTTAAGTCACGGCTCCGCCCCTCGTGACATCATGGCCATAGACTTGCATTAAGGGGACGGGCCGTGATGTCACGAAGGGCGTGGCCTTGTATCGTCCATCATTACGCACTGAGAGAACTCGCTCTGTGCTGTAATGATAGCGGGGTGCCGCAGCGGGGATCCCGGGGATCCCCAGCAGCGGGACCGCTGCGATCTGACATCTTATCCCCTATCCTTTGGATAGGGGATAAGATGTCTAGGGGCGGAGTACCCCTTTAAGCTCAAATCAAGACAGACACAAGCTTTAGCACCAAAAGACTCAACTCAATAGAACATTCCCTATCCAGACTATCCAAATTTGTGTAACCTATTGGGAAACGAGTCTCTAAAATAACCCTGGGTCAGAGGACCTTGCACCAAGTCTAAAGGTCTAAAGTCTCAAAGACCATGCTTGATGGGTTACTTCAAAACCTTAGGAACGTAAACATGCAATATATAATGAAAAACTGGACAAGCTTTGCACCTTTCAGCACCAGTCAGATCTACAAAATGTGGAATTGTGGAAGACTATACTGAAAGAAAAATCTCAAAAAGTCACAGAGAGGTCCATGCGTACTATGAACATTTGAGTATTACTTGCTGATCCCTCACAGATTCTTTCTTTCTAGTTACTTTGTTATTTCAGTTTAGGCCTCAAACACTAATCCCGCTATTAATATTGTGATTGACATCATAAATTAACTCTATAATCCTCTCTGTAATGTCTACCTATGTAGTGTTCAGATAATGATTAGATTTGGTAATTTGTATACTTTTGTATGTAACAGTAAGAAGAACACTCACTATCCCCCTACCTCCTCATATTTCTCCACCACCAAGCTGGCATTATTTCCTAAGAATCTAGGCTTAACTCAATACAATAGAACTAATGCTGAAAATATACTTCTGGTCAGCATCTGTAATTGTCTATTCATACGACATGTTTAAACCCTCAAGGGAGCACTATTTAAACTCAAGAACAGAACTATTGTTTCCATTAGAACAATGTTAATGCATAAATGTACCCTTTACCATCTAATAAAAGACAACTTTTCTAAATGTTGTCCTTTTTCCCAGCCCCCTATCATTATGACCTTCCCTACTTCCCCCAATAACTCTGTATTCCATCTTTCACCATAATAATCATCACATTAATATTCCAAACAAATACCATCATCTTTGCAGTAGATCTTTGCTAAGGTATTGGCTCAGGATTTGAAGCATATAAATCATCTACTGTATTATTGCAAGAAATACATTTTAAAAAGGGGAAAGTTCCTAATCTCCATTTGTCCTTGTAAGTCCATAGTGGTTGTCCTAGCTGTGTTTTTCAAGGAGTTACTATAGTGATTCACAAATAATTGTCCCTTGGTCTTTTTTTGGCACAACACATTGCTAAAGTTGGCAGGGTTATTTTTCTAAAAGTTGAGATAGGCAAAACTGAATACAAGCTGGCATACTTGTATGCACCAAATTTCTCCTACGTTACTTGATTTTGGAGAGTCTATAAGTGACTTGCAAGCATTTACAGAAGATCTCTCAATTATTGGGGATCTAAATATCCCTGAATTACCCTTTCACACGGTTTTCAGCGCAGGGAACGCTTAGGCTTGAAATATACAAATTCAACATCTCATTTATCATCATACTGCAAATGGGTCTATCCCTACCTTTCCTTTAATCTAGTTAAAGATCCAATTTCTCATTAAACCAATTTATCACTCTTTGGTGGGATTCACAATCACTGAGTTTTCAGACAAATTTATTTGTATGTGTATATTTAGGAACATTAAGTTGGTGCACGTTCTTTGGTGAATTTGTTCCAATAGGTTGTGGCGCCATAATTTGTCCTGTCTTGCACCAAACCACAACTAATTTTTACACCAATTCTCTTTTAGTCTATTGCACACCATAAGATACCTCACAATGTTTGTCCATACACTTAATATATGTGTATATATGTTTGAATACCCACTTGTGAGACATGAACAAAAAAACATTTATCAGTCAGAAATAGTATGATTTCTTGCCGCATGATAATAATAAATGTGTTGGTCGAATAAATAATGTGCAGTTACCCCCAAATTTGTATCTAATAAAGAATGATAAAATCCTCCCAATATGCTATATCAGAATACTGAAAAGGTTTCATTTACATAACAATTACTTTGTGTACACACATAGATAAATACAGTGGCCCTCATGTGCTATTGCAAACCTGACATGTTTTGTTGGGTTGTGCACCAGATTCTGTCGCATTGCGCCAGAAATTCTGTCTGCGCCAGATTTGGCGCCAGAATTTGCGCCATAATTGAAAAAACCCAGACTAACTCTCCATTTTGCTAAGAAAACCCTAAAAAGGGGCGTGTCGTTGGGGAAAGGGGGCGCGGCCTCCAAAAAGGGGCATGTTCCCAACATTTTCACAAAAACCCAACATATTTACTAAGGTTTCACCATAAAATGTGGTGGATTTGAGCTGAGGAAAAGCAGACAGATCAGAGCATGTGTAAAAAAAGCAAAATGTAGGGAAAGTGGAAAATGTAGGGAAAACTTAGTAAATACTGTGGAAAATTATTTGTAGGGAATTAGAACTCACAAAGAAACCTACACTCCACTCTTAGTAAATAAGGGCCAGGGTATATATCTCAGGATGAAGTGTCATGTTGCTGATTTGAGTTGACAATTTCATACCATACATCTCAGAGTACATTGAATTTAAAGAATTTTACTCTACTCTATTCAGATTAAATTGGCCCAACTAGACTTTTAAATGACACCCCTGTTCTAACTACAGTACTTATCAGTAGTTTACTGAAAGGAGAATAGACAAATAATGTGACCCTATTATATACCAGTGATCATGTAAAATATTTGATATAACAGGAAATTTATACAGAAATAAATATAAGGCTGCTTTCACACTGTGAAATAGTTCCGTTTAGGAACTTCCGCCAGAAGTTCCGTCACTATATCGGCGAAACCCGGCCGTTACAAAACCCCTGACGGCCGTGACTAAATTGCATTGCAGCCTATGGGGTTTTGTAACTGTCCGTTTGCACCCGCATGTGCCCGTAATTCATTACGGGTGTTATATAGTGACGGGACATCGTGGCGGAAAAATTACTGCATGCAGTGACGGAACATGTGACGGAAGTTTGTAAACGGAAAAATTCATAGTGTGAAAGGAGCCTAACTCTGGACATCCCAATTACCCATGCTTGTAAAGCCCATAAGGCGTATGTCAGAGGCCTTTTTTTGTCACATTAGATGCTAGAGTAAAAAAAACAAAGAACAAGATTAAGAGATTAACTCACTTAAGCTTAAATTACATCTATAGAAAGAATCCACAAAAGAAATGCAGCTCAGGCAGCCAATTCAGACTTAACTGCCCTAAGACACAAACTAAAAGACATTGTCAATAAAATAAAATAAAAAGTATTTAATATTATAAAAAGGAGGATTAAGAAACACAGGGACAAAGGTGGGGATTGATGTCTGCATTAACAAAGGAATCAGAAGAATTTCTTCATGAAACTACAATATTTTATAGAGAATGAGGGAGCATGTCATTTGTTGGCTACAATAGTCCAAGTTCAAAGGTAAAGTCCTTTTGTGACTTCTTTGAAGACCTGTGGTGATGAGTTGGTCACCCAACATTCTGAAATTCTGCTATATTCATGCTTTATAGCAACCCTTCAACAATTATTCAACAATGGAGGTTTAGGCCTCTCCCTTCCCATTAACAACAGGAGAAAGCAGGGGTTTGCCCTGTCTTTCTTCATCCTCCTAACTAAAATACTACCCACTTAGTGGCCTCTTCTGTTGACAATTTATTATAACTTTTTTACCAACTGAAAATGAGACCCTTTTCTATGTTTTTCATTTTATCTGACTTAAATATGTTATCCAGGAATAGAAAAACACAGCTACTTTCTTTCAAAAACAGTTCCCTGTCTGTCTCCAGGTTGGGTGTGATTCTGCAGCTCAGTTACATTGAAGTGAATGGAGCCACGTTGTAAAACCCCACCCAACCTGGAGACATACGTGGAGCTGATTTTGAAAGAAATTAGCTGTGTTTTTCTATTCCTCGATAACCCCTTTAAATTCAGTTTTAAAGTAAATTATAGCAAACACTTCCCTCCTAACACAGTTAGCTCAAGATCTAAAAGTGAACTCACTGTTTACTTGGCCACAAACTACGATCTGCTATTAAAAGATCTTTTCAAATTACTAGCCACTCCTAGGGTCCTATAACACAGGGTGGCTATTGGCTAAACAGCAAATGCTTGTTTTCAGGCTAATCTCTTCATTCTGACTGGTCAAAAAATTGATGCTCATTGGATACACATTGTCCTATGTAAAAGGAAATGGATGGTCTACGAATGACCGCAGTAAAAAGGGCTGTGTGAATGATCGAGAAATCATTTGTGTGGTGTTCCTAGCATGACGGTGAAGTCTTGCTAATAATAATGGCAAAAATGGCAACATCCACACATTTCTTGCTTATGATTAAAATCATATTCTGTTTACTCTTCTTGTCCTCCTCCCCACTGACACCCTCTTATTCCCACCCTTTATTACTTTCTACCCTTTGAAGAGTTAAATAGCGATCATTTCTTTCAGTTGCTTCCTTTTGTTATAGTTTTATTGAAATACATAATCTCATCCTCATCATTACAGTTAATATCCCAAAAATTACCTTATAACTGTTAAACCTTGCATTACAAAAGATAACTTAACTGTATCTTAATTGAGATATGTTCTGTCCCAAATGTTGTTTCATGCTCTCTTTTTGAAAAGTCTATTATTTTTTTCAACAAGAAAACAACACTTTGTTACTTCTGAAGATAAAATGAAAATGTTTTACTTCTTTCCTTAAAGTCTTGGTGGAGGAGAATTCACCTATAAAATAGCAAAACATTCCATGCATGTAACAATTTAATTGAAAATTCTTGAAATTGACTAACAAAATTTAGTAATGACCATGCCGTAATGACACTAGATGAGACCCTGATAGCCTCTCTGCATGAAGCATTGATCCCTTGCCTCCATTTGCAGATGAAGCTCTTTCAACATAATAAATTATGTTAAAACATGTTAGATTTACTGATTGCTTGAAGAAAATATAAAAGGTAAACCAATAATAATCAGCCACTTGGCAACACAAAGCATGATCCCACAGTCTTTCGTGATCTTGGCATATGAAGGGTTAGGCAAAGGAAGGAACTCTGTCTTACACCCAACTGACCTCCATGTTATAGAATTAAGGGGTAACAAGGGGTCATTATCACAGGGACCTAGTAAAGGCCGCCAGACCTACTATCTACATTTTAATACAAGTACTATAAAAACACAAAGCACTGCTGATACAGATGTACTGCGGTATATTGTAAAAGTAGTGATTTGCAGTGAATACAGACTCCAGTCTTCTTGAGGATGATGCCAAAGCCTGCATACCTGGATTTTATGTCATTCTTCTCTGCAGAGCCTATCAAGCTCTGTCAGGTCAGATGGGAACCAACAGGTGGAAGCCATTTTCAGGTTTCTATAGAGATGTTCAATACAGTTCAAGTCAGGGCACTGGCTGGCCTACTCAAAGAAATTCACAGAATTGTCCCTAAGGGACTTCTGTGTAGCCTAGGCTGTTTGCTAAGGGTCAATTTCTTGTTAGAAAGTAAGCCTAAGGCCCAATCTGAGGCCTAAAGCACTCTGAATCTGTACTTTTCTCCAGCTGTTCCCCAATCCAGACAAGTCTCCCTGTCCCAGCCACTGAAAAGCACCCCCATTATGCTACTTCCCCACGCTTCACTGTAGGGATGATATTTGGCAGGTGAGCAGTGCTTGATTTACTTAAGACATAAGGCTTAGAATTGAAGCTAAAAAGTTCAACCTTGGTTTCTTTCATCAGACCAGAAAATCTTGATTCCATGGCATTTCTCCTTCGATTACTTAGTTTAATGGGACGGCCAGCTCTAGGCCAGCTCAAAAATAGGGGTCTGTCTATTGCATTGCTTAATTCCTTTAGAACATGGTGGTGAATGTCATCTGGATCTGGGAATTTGTCTATTTAGATTTTTTGTAGGCGGCACTGTACTTCTTCCTGGGTTAGACAGGTGACCTCTACTGGGGAGTTTACCTTATCTCGCTGTATTTCACTTGGAATTTAATTTTCCTTGGTGAATACAGTGGAGAAGAAGCTTCTTACATCTCTCAGCCAGAATGTTGGACCACTCTTCCTTTGCAAACTGCTCCAGGTCTCTCTTATTGGAAGGGTGCCTTTTCCCAACACCAACTGTAAGATCTCTCCACAGGTGTTCAATGGGATTTAGATCTGGACTCATTGCTGGCCATTTCAGAACTCTCCAGCACTTTGTTGCCATCCATTTCTGGGTGCTTTTTGACATATGTTTGGGGTCATTGTCCTGCTGGAAGACCCAAGATCTCAGACACAAACCCAGCTTTCTGACACCTGGCTGTATAGTGCGACCCAAAATCCAATGGTAATCCTCAGATTTCATGATGCCTTGGACACATTCAAGGCACCCAGTGTGAGAGGCAGCAAAGCAACCCTAAAACATCATTAAACCTCCACCATATTTCATTGTAGGTACTGTGTTCTTTTCTTTGTAGGCCTCATTCCCTTTTCTGTAAAGAGTAGAATGATGTGCTTTACCAAGAAGCTCTATCTTGGTCTCATCTGTCCAAAATATGTTTTTCCAGAAGGATTTTGGCTTACGCAAGTTCATTTTGGCAAAATGTAGTCTTGCTTTTTTATGTCTCTGTGTAAGCAGTGGGATCCTCCTGGGTCTCCTGCCATAGTTTTTCCTTTCATTTAAATGTTGACGGATAGTTTGTTGGGACGCTGATGCTCCATGAGTCTGCAGGACAGCTTGAATATCTTTGGAACTTGTTTGGGGCTGCTTATCCACCATCCACACTATCCTGCATTGTCACCTTTCATCAATTTTTCTCTTCCATCCACGCCCAGGGAGACTAGCTACAGTGCCATGGGTTGCAAATTTCTTGATAATGTTGCGCACTGTGGACAAAGGTAAATCTAGATCTCTGGAGATGGACTTGTAACATTGAGATTGTTGATATTTTTCCACAATTTTGGTTCTCAAGTCCCCAGACAGTTCTCTTCTCCTCTTTCTGTTGTCCATGCTTAGTGTGGCACACACAGGTACACAATGCAAAGACTAAGTGAACATCTCTCCTTTTTATCTGCTTTCAGGTGTGATTTTTATATTGCCCACACCTGTTATTTGCCCCTGGTGAGTTTAAAGGAGCCTCACATGCTTGAAACAATCTTATTTATCCACAATTTTGAAAGGGTGCCAATCATTTTGTCCAGACCATTTTTGTAGTTTGGTGTGACATTATGTTCAAATTGCTTTTTTTCCTCCATTTTTTGGTATAGTTCCAATACACACAAAGGGAATAAACATGTGTATAGCAAAACGTGTTACTGCAATCTTTTTCTGTGAGAAATACTTAATTTTCTTGAAAATTTTCGGTCAACATTTATGGCCATGACTGTCTATGCACTTATGTGTTACTTTATTTTTGTTTTTACAAATACTATAGCATATTTACTTAATACTAGATTGTATAGTGTACAATATAGCCATGCAGGATAAAAATGAAATGGTAAATGCATCTTCCTAGGTCCCAGTATTTGGAACCATAAATTCATTGAGGTGGACATTTCATCTGAGCTTCACCAAGGAAGATCATAAATGAGTATCATTTTGCTCACGATTAGTTACTCACACTTTGTAAATGTACTTACACTTTGTCAGAAGCTTTCATCTTTACCTCGCTCCTTTCAACCTGTGTTAAGTTTTAGACTTAAAGTATTGATTTAACATTAGTGCTTAATTTTTTTATTGATACATGAAAGCTCAGGAACACCTTCAAGCATGACCAGTCTCCAATTCTTGAAGCTCATTTAATATCCTGGGTAGACATTCAATTTAGTTTTTGTGCTTTTACACAAGATATGCCATAAATTTCAGAGAATGGAAACCAGCGCCTCATGTAATACCCAGAGACTGGAGGGACTGATGTCTCAATGCAGTGGCTGCTCACTTTATAAATGGAATAAGCAAGCTTATCACCCCAAAATCCAAGAGTAGGGTACAGAAACTAGAGTAGCTGCTCAGTCAGAAGGTCACAGGAAACAGGGTCATCCTGTCCTGAAGTACAGCAGGAGAAGTAGAGACAAAAAGATCCTTTGTTTTTCTGTAAGTCCTTGGTAGGACCTGTTTATTGGTCAAACAAAAAGTAAAAGTACAATAACGCGTTTCGAGGGTTGCTTCCACCTTTATCATATTGAAATGAACATGACAGGTCATATTAAGTATATATCACAAACAAACATGGCACCATGGGGTGGAGCCACACATGTGTAATACATTCTGTAAGTAGATACACAGAAAATCCAGTCCAGTAAGTGGAGTGTAGGGCTGAGAGCTCCAATTTGCAGTTTGATCTCAGGAGAGGGGCTCCATTGCAAATATATGGATGTTATGGAAATCCTCCGGATGAAATCCTTGACAGTTTGTTTCTAGCCTGTCCTGTTTTGGTTTGACAATAGAGTAATCTGATCAAATAAAGGAAAGAAGATCAACAGAACAGTCCATGTTATGATCCCTGCATATATAACCAGGTATATTCCATTAGCATGCTATTAGGGGACTCAGCACACAGTACTGTGGAAAGCTGAAAAACTGCAGGTCTCAGAAAACAATGATATGATTGTTTCTATGAAGGCCATTACTGGGATGGCTTTGAGGTAGGAGATCTGTAGTTGGAATGCAATGTTCTCCAAATAAGAGCTTGTTATCGGCAGAACATTTACAGAATGAATAGAGACCTGAGGAGGCCTGTGTTCCCTGCATACCGTGCAGTAAATAGCATTAGCTAAGACAAGCGCGTAATGATGCCGTTGCCTGCATGTTGCTGCCGCTGTAGACAGTTTCAAAACCAATTGGCAATTTGCTATCACAAGAGAAAAAAAAAATGAAGATTATTAAATTATTTTTCTACTATGATTTTTATGCCAGGCTGCTTACTCCAATTGTTTAAAGTGGATCTTTCTTCTCTTATGCTGCTCTGTACAAGGTGCATAGAGTTAGTAATCAAAATGCTGCATACATTTTTATTCCATTTGAATTACAGGATCACTAAAACAATTTAATATAAAATAGAGTTAAAGTTATAAGTCAATTATATTTATGCGGAGAATACTTCTCTCCTTGCCCCTCAATACCATACATTGACTAACAGACCGTTGTTCATATACACAGCTACTGTCTTGAGGTGGGGGAGTCTATTAAAGATTGAGTAATATAATTCTTATCCTTGCGGTTGACTTAGACTCTGGTAAGTTCTAGTAATGCTATCACCTAGCTGGTGCCACTAGTGCACAACATTATCAGCAACAGACAAAAAATGGTGAGCAATATGAGGCTCTCAACTCTGAAGCTAATTTTTGGGACAAGCTGGTCTATAGTATGTGGAAAATACTCCTTATTCCTATACTTTATCCAAATAAATAATAATCACTCTAAAATGCAAAAAACTTCAGTGGATTTACAATTAATGTTGACTATCCCTTTGATCCAAGGATTTATTGTTGTTCCAGGGTTTTATTCTGGGACTTATTCTGATTACCATATTGGAGTTGGGAAGGAATTTTTGCCTTCCTCTTGATCAACACAGTAGGGTCTTAGGTTAAACTTGATGGACTCTTGTCTTTTTTTTTTTAACCTTACAAACTATGTTACTATATAGTTTTACCAATACTTTTGAATATCTGTGCAAATAAGTTAAACCCCCAGATGGAAAAAAAATGTCTTTCTAGGTTTTCTATCTAAAGATTAACCAATGACACAGTAAGGCTGTAAGTTCACATTTGTCCGGCATCCATCATAGGTGAACTTAGCCTAGATCTCGATGCAACTGATGCCACAACTAATGGCAAGTTGTCATCAGTTGTATGGCATCCGGCATCCATTGTTTCTGGGCAACGGACAGGGGACCCTGTCCGGTGCCCTCCAGCGTGTCCAACCATCCGGCATCATAATTGAGACACTGGATGATTGTGAATTGTCCCATTCAAATGAACAGGATCAGTTCTATCATCAGTTTCCCTCCGGTGCACAGCCTGAGGGAAACTATGCCGGACAACTGATATATGTGAACCCAGCCTAAGAAAGATCATTTTGCATACATTTTCCCTTGAAATATTTCCTTTAGGACTCTATACTCAACTTGAAAACCATTATTATTATTTTATTATCTAACAAATAGCATTTAATTGTAGCTCATCTATGTATAATATTTATCTCTTTATCTCAGGTAGAACGTGCTTTAAGAAGATGACCGAATCTGCAAATTTTTGTTGGAAAAGTACGTGTTCCACTGTTACTGGTACATCTTTTAGAACAACTGGAAGATAAACACATTGTCTTGCACATTACACAGCAGGGCTCTACTAATGGATGATCTTGTCACACTGACTCGATAAGACCTTTTCCAGGCACTGACCATAGGAGATTGATAGCATGAAGCCAGCTGACACAGCCAATCTAGGTTTTAGTAAGGTTTTTTGCAGCTCTGAGCCCAATAACAGGCTTATGAGCAAGATGTCAAGCTCCTGTAATGATCAGCAGAGAACATTTAGAAAGAACAGCAGAAAGTTAAACAACGGATGTCAGTTGATCTTCTTTATAGCGCATCATAAATAGGTGGTAAACATCAGTATTTCACGAAAAAAGGGACTAAGCCTACACCGGTAACAGCATGATTTGGTAGGAAGTTTGTGTTTTTTCTGTTAAAAAAGGGGGTAGTGTAGATACTGTAGATGATGCTAAGACGAACCAATGATGACTAAAATAGAATAACAAGAAAAATAATAATAATAGTAGTGACAAATTTCTGTGGCAATTTTAGTTTTAATTTATTTCATTTATTTATTTATTTATTCATTCATTCATGGTTCGATTTATTTATTCATTTCCTGAAAAACTCAGCTACCATTTAAAAAAAAAAAAATTTCAAGCTTCCAAAGAAACATGAGGTATTTTGCAAATGTTTTAACAATACCTATTTTGGATGAAAGGATCTTCAAGTCAAGTGCAATAGTTTGCATTAGTATGTATTAAGAATTTACAGTATATGTGAAGGACAAACGTTCTGTATATATGTATGTTTCACAAATAAGTTGCTATCTAGATTTTTTTGTAACTACTATTTCCCCTCTATTACATTATTATCTAAGATGTAGAGGGAAAAAAAAAACACTTTTGACTGGCACACCTTGCTTTGCTTTAGGCCACGTGCACATGGGCATAATCTAAGCTGTGGCTTTCTTTGAGCTGCAGGCAGCATGGGGAGGAGGCAGCTAGGAGGCTCCACCTGGCTTCCCTGGATACTTCAGTGCATAACCACATGGAAAATAAGTGACATATCAATTCCTTTTGTGTTCTACCACCCATTGACATGAATGGAAGTAGGATATGCTTAAAGGACACTGCATGGTTTTCATGTGGAAATCGATGTGGTTTCTGTGCATAAATCACATTGTTACGAGCAGTCTTTAGATAGAAAAAGTGTGTTCCTGACCCACTTCTGACAATCTCACACATCAGCATTTCACATTACTGCCGTCTGAATTGGAGTATGTTATACTACTATTTATCTGTAGTAGGTGGCTTCGGGGGGGGGGGGGGGGGGGGGGGGATGCATTTATTTTTTCTTATTAGCACTTGAAAATGTTGTTCCCTAACATGAGGACAATTGAACATTGATCCCATATAGTGATTTTTTTGTCTTTGGTCAACAGTGCAGGACTGACTTACATCTTTACTCACTATGTAAGGTTTTCTTGTTTTGCAGAAAAAGACTTCAGACAACTATGGCAGACAGTAAACCAAGAATTCAAATATATAAATATATATATATATATATATATATATATATATATATATATATATATCATTGTGTGTATATACTGTATGTATGTTTCAGCAAAACTTCCAAATGGCTGGAGATATTTGGATAAAACTTGGTACACATGTTACTTATATGTCAATTAAAGTAAAAAATGCTAGAGTTAAATTAACCCTAACTCGCCAATTTGCAATGGTGTTTTATTTTTTTATTTTTTTTACTGAAGTCCTATCCAAGACTGTGTCACTTTGAGAACATCTGATCGCATTACTCTCGGCTGAAGCGATTGCCCTGGAGGATGGGATATGAGCACAGTATATTAGAAAGGGAAGAGAAAGGGATATAAGGAAGGGCTATAAAGTCAGGGTATGAGGTTGGCATATGAGGAGAAGAGTATCATTGGGATGAAGAGCATCATTGTTGCTTTAATTCTACTACAAGATTTAGGTAGAAAGGCCGGGCAACACTGGGTACTTTGCCAGCGCTAAACAAAAACTTGGTAAGGTTCTCTGAGGGATGCCCTGTTCTGATTCATTCGTTTTAATGTCTGACGGTAGAAGAAAGGTTTATAGAGTACTTGTCACCAGATATATGATGTAGCATAACCCCAATAGACTACATTTCTTAGATACTGTAGTTCTGATAAAATTGCTGTTTACCACTGACTATAGAGCACGATTGACAGTGTTCTGTCAATACTGTAAGGGCCGCCATCTGGGGGGACAGCTAGTACTCCAGTAAGGAGCCCGAGTCCACGCTGCACCCCACTGCAGCTGCCGCAGCACAGAAGTTAGGGGCCGCTGTTTGCACAGTGGTCTCCAGCTTCCATGGCTGTTCCAGGACAAATTAAACTATAAGCGCGTCTTACAGACGCGCTTATAGTTCAATTCAGCACTCGGGCTTGGCTTATTGACAGAGCAAAGAGTCATTGGCTCTTTGCCCTGTCAATCACTCTTGTGGGCCACCCATAATTGCAGGCGCCAACAAGAGGCACAGGCTTCTGTTCTCTGTACTCCGGCACATGAATGACGTCATCATCATGTGCCGGAGCACAGCCCGGAGAGGAAGACAGAAGAGAAGAGACCATGAACCGTTCAGGAGCAAAGTAAATATGTTTTTTTCTCTATTATTACCTAAGGGGGCTACTTATTTCTACCTAAGGGGGCTACTTATTCCTACCTAAGGGGGCTACTCATTTCTACATAAGGGGGCTACTTATTCCTACCGAAGGGGGCTACCTATCCCAACCTAAGGGGGCTACTGATTTCTACCTAAGGGGGCTACTGATTTTGAACTAAAGGGGCTACTGATAACTATCTAAGGAGGCTACTTATAACTGCCTGGGGAAGCTACTGATTACTATCAAATGGGGCTACTACTATTAACACCTAAGGGGGCTGCTGGCTATTGCTACCTAAGGGGGCTACTGATTACTACCTAACATGGCTATTGCTATTACTACCTAATTGGGCTACTGATTAATACATATGGGAGCTACTGATTACTACCAGAGGGGGCTGCTGATTACCAACTAAGTGGGCTACTGTTATTACTACCTAAGGAGGCTGCTGGCTATAACTACCTAAAGGGACTGCTTATATTACTACCTAAAAGGGCTGCCACTACTATTACCTAAAGGGGCTGCTGCTAACAACTACCTAAAGCGTGGCTGCTACTACTACCTAAAGGGTGGTGCTACCACTGTATATGGGGGGGGGGCTGCAACTATATACAGGAAGAGGAGTAGGTGGGGAGGAGAGGGGAGGAGTAGGTGGGGAGGAGTCAGGTGGGGGGGGGGGGGGGGCGGCCCAGGCCTTGAGCTGTGTAAGGGGCCCCAAAATTTCTGACGACAGCCCTGAATACTGTATATAGACTGTGTGTATATGCTGGACCAGAAGAAGTGCCCTAGCGGCAGGAAACGGTCATTGTCTCAAGAATCACTATACTCCCCGGGCCTGGCTGTATCCACCATATATATACCTGAACAAATAAAATGAAGAAGATTTCTACTGCAAGATGGTGAGTGCCACAACTTTCTTTCTGTATTCAATATAGTTTGATATTTGAAGATAGTGTTGGTGGGGGTTATGAGCTGAGACTCCACTATCACTAAAATGTTGTGGGCCCATGGTAATGTATTGGATATTTCTATATCATTGATCTTGATGGCAGCTATGCTGAATTGAATGGGACTGTAATATGCATGAATATCAGAAGGGGTGCTAATACTGTTAGTATTATTTCTTGAATGCGGCAGTAGGATTATATATTTACTCTGGATACGTGCACATGTAAATATTCAACATAAAGAAAGGGTCAGCTCCATGGGATAATTTTATACTGATTTAATCCATAACACAAACATTAAATTAGGAGACAAATAATAATCTGAACGCAAACAATAAAATGCAAAACAGGTAAATCTCAAACTGAGGCAAAACTAATCTGTCATGTGTTATGGTGGTTAGGGGTCAAATATGACTCTGTTTGAATGAATCAATTTGATTTACATTAATTTATTCATGTAGTAACTCCCTCTTGTGAAAGTAGCATTAAATTATTCATATGTGCACAACCACCACCCATTAGGCTAATACAGATTTATTCCTACTCAGCAAACACCACCCATTAGACTAACATCTTTTCACTAATGCAGAGTAAACTATACATTTCCTTATTTTTCGAATGGGAAAAAAAAACTATTCTGGCACATTATCGTTCTACTTACATATGTCATCACCATCATAAGGCCTGTCTATTTTTATCTCTTGCTTTTTATATATGTGATTTAGTTATATTGGCCAGCAAACAGGAGACTAAAAAATATCCTTAAACTTGCCATTTTAAACTACTCATCAGTATTGTTGCAGGCAGCATGCTTTTATGGCCCAAAGCTGCAGATCTCTAAATCTTTCAGTCACTCTTACTTGCCAATTTTCCCACACTTGCCAAGTTTCCCATTTTGCTATGACAAAGAATATATTTCTGTCATTTTATTTTATAATCAAATCGTTGCTGCTTTGGCAGCAACTTCCCAGATGTATACAGTTTTTGAAATGAAGGCTCACAATATGCAGAACCTAGTATTTTATTTTAAAGTCTTATTATAAGTGACTATCCAGCATTCTTGCTGGACAGTCAAGTCACTATAGGTCCCCTTTGGTGGGGGTTAAAAATTATATTTTCCCACAGCTAATTTTCCTACTGTTGGCTTTGGGATGGAGTGGGCAGATGACCCTGGTGTGCCCACCCACTCACCCCATTTATAAACACCTGGCCCCCCTTTATTCCAAGCACCAGTAGTGCCTTTGTCTACTGTTTACTCCTATATGGCCTCCAGAGTGAAGAGGTAGTTTGGGATCACAGTAATAGCTAACAGCTGTTAGTATGATCCTAAGGTAAAAATAATGCCAGGGCTAAATACAGATATAACGTCATACAGTCACTTGAAATAGCATAGGCTACAAAGTAAATGAACAACAATATTATTTTTAGCTGTCACCACTCTCCCCTCTTGGTCCGTTATTTTCCATTTTCCATAAGTATAAGGTTACACAACCAACTTTATATTTAGGAAGTGATTGTTGCGATTGTGGTAAAAATGATAAAAACAACAACACAAAATATCAATTCCTCTAGAATTTCCAAAGAACCAACTGAAGGCCATAAGTGACTATATTTGGCCACATGTCATTCCATTATTTTCTATGTGTGAAACAAACGGTTGAAATCTAACCAAACTGTGTATGCAGTCATATTGCAAAGCTCCCATTTGAAATAATAGGGAATAACTACAACATCTGCTTAGGTTACATGTTGCCATTAACATGAATGTACCTTATAGCCTAAAGTCAGACCAGTAGGGTAGATGATATCATATGTATATTTCTTTGAAAAAAAAAAAGAATTGGATAATCATACGTGTAATATTGAGTGCTTAGAGGTACTAAAAACTGCTCATGAATGATTGTATACATGGCTGGATTACCTTATTGGAAACAAACAAACAGATTAATTCTCAGATGTATATATCAGGGGACTCACCGATATATACAGCAAACATATACCTTTAAGAAATGCCACTACATAGGTTCCCTTGTTAAAAAATAACCATCTACCAAACATTTTTTTACTTCAATGGAAGAAGTATGTGATATTTTATGCAGTGAACTCCTATGGATATGACCTGAATGGAGGTTAAAATTACCCATTTTTGGTCTCTGGTGGGTAATAGAGATTAATGGAACTTCTTAATGTAAGCATAGCAAGAAAAAAACCTAAAGGGCTTCTCAAATGGTAAAGAAAGCAAAAGAGAACCATACATTTTACTAATGCATTATTCTCGATAGGATGCAGAAATGATGAGGCCATAGGACATTTTGTTTTTGTAAAAACAAAGAATGTTATATAGTAATTAAAAACGAAATTAGAGATTTGCTAATTTTGCGCAAAAATTTGGTTTGGTCCGAATTTATTTGTATGAATCTCTGTTACAAGTGGCTATTTCAGGCCTGTAGAGAGCCTCAATCTCTGTTAAAAGTGCCTATTTCAGGCCTGTAGAGAGCCTCAATAGGGGTGCAGAACACTTTGCCTTGTTGTAACATGCATAGGATGTGTGCTGGGTTAGTGAAATAATACTGTTATTCAGTATGACATGCATATTAGAGGTGTCGTTATTAGAATCACTTTCGTAGAGTGGCACAATGACAGGGCCTGGAGGTGGCATCAGTATGAGGAGACCATATAGTGGCTGAAAAACACAGCATGGAGGTGGCGGCAGCATGAGGAGACCATATAGTGGCTGAATGACACAGCGTGTAGATGGAGGCAGCATGAGGAGACAAACAAGCGGCCCGCGGGCTGCATGCTGCCCACAACGAATATATTTGCGGCCTGGACATTCCTGTGTCCCGAAAGATGTTTTCGGGACACAGGGATGCCCCCATCAACTCTCAGCGGCCCTGCGTTAAGTTTAAAAATGGAGGGGCCACCGAGACATCCCGAGGCACGGAGGAGTGGAACATGAAGGTGGAAAACGCGCGTTGGCCAGCATGGTAAGTGACCAGCGGCATGTCAGCTTCGTTGGTCAGACCACCGCTCCTCCGGTCTCGGGACCTACAGCTATGGCCAGACCGGAGGAGTGGTGGTCACAGCACTGAAGTGGGGCAGTACACAGGCATACAGCCTCCAGACATTGTATATGGCTGGAGGCTGTATATCTGTGGGGGAACATGCTGCACCTAATGTGGGGGAACTGTACTGCACCTAATGTGAGGGAACTGTACTGCACCTAATGTGTGGAAACTGTACTGGGCACCTAATGTAGGGGGAACTGTACTGGGCACCTAATGTGGGGGAACTGTACTGGGCACCTAATGTGGGGGAACTGTACTGGGCACCTAATGTGGGGGAACTGTACTGCACACCTAATGCGGGGGAACTGTACTGCGCACCTAATGTGGGGAAACTGTACTTAACACCTAATGTGGGGGAACTGTACTGGACACCTAATGTGGGGGAACTGTACTGGACCTAACGTGGGGGAACTGTACCTAATGTGGGGAACTATACTGTGCACCTAATGTGGGGGAACTATACTGCACCTAATGTGGGGGAACTGTACCTAATGTGGGGCAACTGTACCTAATGTGGGGGAACTATACTTCACACCTAATGTGGGGGAACTGTACTGCACACCTAATGTGGGGGAACTGTACTGGGCACCTAATGTGGGGGAACTGTACTGCGCACCCAATGTGGGGGAACTGTACTGCGCACCTAATGTGGGGGAATTGTACTGCGCACCAAATTTGGGGGGACTGTACTATGCACCAAATGTGGGGGAACTGTACTGGGCACCTAATGTGGGGAAACTGTACTGGGCACCAAATGTGGTGGAACTGTACTGGGCACCAAATGTGGGGGAACTGTACTGGGCACCTAATTTGGGGGAACTGTATTGGGCACCTAATGTGGGGGAACTGTACTGGGCACCTAATGTGGGGGCCTCGTATTGACATTTGCTCACGTCACATTCCCAGAATTCAAGGGCTGACATTACTACGTCCTTTTTTTGATGCAGCCCACATAAATGTAAGCCTTGTTTTTTTGGCCCATGTTAGCCTTTGAGTTTGACATGCTTGGACTATATAGTGCCTGAATGACACAGCATGTGGAGGTGGCAGCAGCATGAGGAGACCGTATAGTGGCTGAATGCCCCAGTCTGGAGGTGGAAACAGCCTGACGAGACCAAAAGACCTCACAACTGAAAAGATTAAAGATATTTTTTAACATTTTAATTGAAGATTTCAAATATATGAACCTAAAAAGTTGTATTTAATGTGCCAGCAGCATGAGGAGACCACATGGCGGTACAATGACACAGCCTGGAGGTGGCGGAAGCATGAGAAGACCATATAGTGGCTGAATGACACAGCCTGGAGTTCACAGCAGCAAGAGGAGACCACATAGTGGTTCAATGACACAGCCTGGAGGTGGCAGAAGAATGAGTAGACCATATAGTGGCTGAATGACACAGCCTGGAGTTGGCGGCAGCAAGAGGAGACCATACAGTAACTACGTCCTTAGGACTTTAACAGCAACAAAATCGTACATCACTTAGATGTACGTATGTGGTACGCACTTATGGGGGGAGTACAATGCACTCCACTATGCTTAAAACAGTATTTGTCTACAACACCAGCAGGTGTGTACTTTTGGCTGGCCTTTCACAGTAATTAGGCCCTTGCAACTTTAACAGGAACAAAATGGTACACCACTTAGATGTACGTACGTGGTATTCTTTTATGAGGGGAGGACATTGCGCTCCAGTACGCTTAAACAGTATTTGTCTAGAACAGCAGCAGGTGTGTACTTTTGGCTGGCCTTTCACAGTAACTAGGCCCTTGAGACTTTAACAGGAACAAAATGGTACACCATTTGATGTATGCACAGGTATCACTTAATAGAGGACAATACGCTTTTAGTGCTCTGCTCACCCTTACTCGCTGGCTACTATTAGCTTTTCCTGGCTCCATTCACTTCAACAAAACTGAGCTGCAGAACCACATCCAAGAAAACTGCTCTATTTTTTTTCTGATCCTGGATAACCCCTTTAACTAAAACTGTGTGGTATAAACACTAGTGCCTGGTAAGTGTATTTACAGAAGACCACCAAAATAGTTGTGGATTAACAACTAAACATGTAAAGCTTACATGTTTTGTACATTTATTATACATTTGTTCACAACCGTGTTATATAACAAAGAAAAAAGTCTTTGATTTCTAATGAGAATATATACAATAAAGGGATCATTCTAATCCAATTAAAAGGCTGTTAATATGTAACCATGAAATTCCAAAATATCCACAAAGAAATGAATGTCTAAAATGTCATTATAAAGACATTCTTGAAAATCTCTTGTTCCATCCATTAGAATAAGATTTTTGAGCTCCAGTACACAATGAAGGTTTTTACTCAATATGAGATGGGTATCTTGTCTTTTCTCCTCTGACAGGCTTTGGACTAGAATTTCTGCAACTCTTTCCAGGTTCTATTAAAAGTTTATCCACAGCACCATTTCTGTACTTTGATGCTCCTGATGCTAACAAAGTTGTCCTACATCTAAGGGAGATGTCCATGCTTTTTTCCAAAGGCAGAAAGGTTAAAATATAGGTTGTCAATATGTTTATTTGCTGCTGTGGGTTGTGGATTCCTGTGATTTTATTTCGTAAAATCATTGCACACACAGCCATACAAAATAGATTGAGAGAGAGAGAAAGAGAGACATAATATATATTAACTAGATAGACAATTTTTCTTGCTATTATTATTATTAGGGATTAGCGAATTGAATCTGACGAATCCAAATTTGTTACGAATTTCTGGAAAAAGTAGATTTGCACTGAATATGAATATCGTCGAGATTCGACCGCGCAAATTGCTTTGTTAAACTCCATTTAGTGCGGTCCAGGCTCCAGGTCATCTGAAATGGCGAATGCACATGTCAGGACATGGGGCAAGGAATCCTGGAAGGCGGGAACAAGGGTCAGCGGGATGACCCTGAATCACATGCAGCATGCAGTCTATCAACAGCCAGCTACCCCTGTGATGTCACAGCCCTACATAATTGGCAGCCATCTTGCGGCCACTCACTTCAGCATTCTATTGCAGAGATAGAGAGACAGAGGACAGTGTGTTGCACAGAAAAGCTTTTTTACAGCAGCCATTCACCTCAAGCCCAAATCCAGCCAAGAAGCACTGATGGGAAGGGAGTGAGATTGAGATAGAAAATGCAATTGCAGGTGTATTAATGCAGCAATTCACCTCAAGCCCAAATCCAGCTAAAAGGCACTGACAGGGAAGGGAGGGAGATTGAGTGAGAAAGTGCAATTTTGGGTGTATAACAGCAGTGATTCACCTCAAGCCCAAATTCAGCGAAGAAGCACTGATAGGGAGTGAGATTGTGAGAGAAAAAGCTATTTTGGGTGTAGTACACAGGAACTGCAGGCAGCGCAGGAGATCAGCGGCGGGACCCGGCTGTCAATCAAAAGCCAGTGTCCCACCAATCCCAGCAGCCATGATCAATCCTATTCATGGCATCTATGGTGTTGACAGGGGGAGCGCGCTCCCCCTGTTCCCATACAGCGGCGCCGCAATACCATTGCAGGTCACCATTGTTTGCTCTGGCAGCAGGAGATCAGATGATGACCTCCTGTCTGCCTGCTACAGAAGCCTGTGAGATCCAGCCACAGGCTGGATCGCATAGGCTGTAGTATCTGCAGATGATCAGGTCATACTGTGCTGCAGTACAAATGTATTGCAGTATAGTATAACCTGTAAAAAGTGAAAAATAAAATAACAAAATGTTGTTCAATAAATGTATGAAGTGTAAAAAAAAAAAATCATTTATATGCCCCCCTTCCCAATAAAATCCTGTAATGTCATCAAAAAAGATCATAAACACAGATTATATACATAATATGTATTTCCACATCCATAATGAAGTGTACTATAAAACTATAATGTAAATTATCCTGCACAGGGAACAGCGTAAAAAATTGCAACAAAAAAGCACAAAATTCGCCAATTTAGGTACAAATAGTGGAATAAAAAAGATCAAAAGGTAGCACATATCACAAAAAAACGATACCAATAAAAAGTACAGCTCATCCCGCAAAAAATAAGCCCTCACTCAATGACGTCAGATAAAAAAATAAAAAAGTTACGGCTGTTGGGAAAAGAATGTCAGAAAAAGAATTTAGCTTAGAAAAAGAACATAGAAAGCTATATAAAATGGGTATCGCCATAATCGTACTGACCCACAGAATAAATATAACATCACTTTTACTGCACAGTGTACACCAAAAAAATAAATAAAAAAACGTCAGAAATTTTCCAGTTTTTCACAATATTTTGGAGTTTTTCATGCTACAAGTGTCAACAAAAATGCACCACTTATATAAAGTACAATATGTCACGAAAAAACTATCTCAGAATCGCTCCGCTCAGAAAAAGAATTCTAAAGATATTACCATTTAAAGAGACCCAGTCAAATAAAAAATAAAGAAGAGCATGGTCATTAAGATAAAAAATGGGTCAGTCCTTAAGGGGTTAATACCACACACAACCTGAGGACAGGTGTGGTGCTGTTTGTGGAAGAAATTAGCTCTGTTTTTCTATTCCTGGATAACCCCTGTAAATATGGATAAGAAGACTAGTGCAGCAGAACTTTGAAAAGGTCAGGTTAGTTATGGTAACTATGGATGGATATAGCTACCACTATGGATGGATATAGCTACCACTATGGATGGATATAACTACCACTATGGATGGATATAGCTACCACTATGGATGGATATAGCTACCACTATGGATGGATGTAGCTACCACTATGGATGAATATAGCTACCACTATGGATGGATATAGCTACCACTATGGATGGATATAGCTACCACTATGGATGGATATAGCTACCACTATGGATGGATATAGCTACCACTATGGATGGATATAGCTACCACTATGGATGGATATAGCTACCACTATGGATGGATATAGCTACCACTATGGATGGATATAGCTACCACTATGGATATATAGCTACCACTATGGATGGATATAGCTACCACTATGGATGGATATAGCTACCACTATGGATGGATATAGCTACCACTATGGATGGATATAGCTACCACTATGGATGGATATAGCTACCACTATGGATATATAGCTACCACTATGGATGGATATAGCTACCACTGTGGATGGATATAGCTACCACTATGGATGGATATAGCTACCACTATGGATGGAGATAGCTACCACTATGGATGGATATAGCTACCACTATGGATGGATATAGCTACCACTATGGATGGATATAACTACCACTATGGATGGATATAGCTACCACTATGGATGGATATAGCTACCACTATGGATGGATATAGCTACCACTATGCATGGATATAGCTACCACTATGGATGGATATAGCTACCACTATGGATGGATATAGCTGCCACTATGGATGGATATAGCTGCCCCTATGGATGGATATAGCTACCACTATGGATTGATATAGCTGCCACTATAGATGGATATAGCTGCCCCTATGGATGGATATAGCTACCACTATGGATTGATATAGCTACCACTATGGATGGATATAGCTACCACAGTAGCAGAAGAGGCTCATCTCCATTCAGAGGTAGTATGTAGTTAGTGATCACACAATTGTTTTTGTAAGATATATTAGAAAGGTTACTGGTTTGCAAATACAACATATAAAATGTTTTTGATTCTGACAGTGTCTGGTTAACTCAATTGTCTGATGACAAATGAAATCTAAGTCATGCTGGAGAGAAAAGTATTCTAAGATCAATGCCACTCCATCACCAGTGAAGAGATCAGCTAGATATACATTGGATTTGAATGACAAAATATTTTCATTTGTTATTGAGTATTACTCTTACCAACCACCCTGTAAAAGGACCCCCTTCTGTTCCTGACATTTTAGGTCAGTTCTTTTCAAGCTAAACTCTTACATTGAAGGGGTACTCTGGTAGAAGTTTTTTTAGAACAACTGGTACCAGAATGTTATACAGATTTGTAAATTACTTCTATTTAAAAATCCTTCCAGTACTAATCAGCTGCTGTATGCTCCACAGGAAGTTCTTTTCTTTTTGGAATTATTTTGTGTCTGACCACAGTGCTCTCTGCTGACACTTCTGTCCATGTCAGGAACTGTCCAGAGTAGGAGCAATTCCCCATAGCAAACACCTCTGGACAGTTCCTGACATGGAAAGAGGTGTCAGCAGAGAACACTGTAGTCAGACTGAAAAGAAATTCAAAAAGAAAAGAAGCTCTTGTGAGCATACGGCAGCTGATGAAGTAATGGAGGGATTAAGATTTGTAAATAGAAGTAAGTTACAAATATTTGTCAAGTAGAAAGAAGATGCACTCACCCCATCTGGTAGCAAAGAAAGCTTCTTTTAATGTTGCAGTGAAGTAACAGACAAGACCCTTGCAGCCCGTGTAGGGAGTAAGTGCAGGACGCTTCAAACGTTTGCAGTGTCCTGCACTTACTCCCTACACGGGCTGCAAGGGTCCTGTCTGTTACTTCACTGCAACATTAAAAGAAGCTTTCTTTGCTACCAGATGGGGTGAGTGCATCTTCTTTCTACTTGGCAATTACTATAATGCGGTTTGTGCACTATTAGATGGCACCACCCAGCAATATATCAGCATTTACCGTGTCTGAAATTGGTTCACACTTGGTACTGATGATTTGTTGTATGACGCCACTGGTGCTCAGCATTGTTGTATCTGCTCTTCACCTATTTAAGTTACAAATCTGTTTAACTTTCTGGCACCAATTGATTGAAAAAAAAAAGAAACATCATGTTATCCTTCGTAGATCACGGGATCTGGCCTTCACTAATGATCCATTCTACAAATGAGCATCATGTTTAAGTCCCAAAAACCTGTTTAACTGCTTCCAATGGTCTGTCGCTTATTATGACTCATAAAGTAGTTTTAGAGAATTCACCTGATGAAGTAGGCAGCACGTGCCTGGCCCTGCAGGATAAGGAGCCCTGGATATTCATGAGCGACAGCTATCTCTGCCCACTGGGCAGCTGGCCATGCCCACCCACTAATGATTGGCAGGTTTCTCCATATGCATAGTAATAGAAACCTGCCAATCATTTGGTGGGTGATCAGGACCAGTGGCCCATTGGGCAGGACTAACTGCCACTTATGAATATCCAGGACTCTTTATACATGCTGCATACTTCAGCAGGTGAGTTTTCTAAAACAACTTTATATATCCTAATAAGAACACCGGAAACAACATATCTGTCGCTATGTTATGCTTGCACTCAGCAAGACATGTCCCCTTTAAGTCATATGGTGCTTTAAATGTATCTCCTTATACAAAATAAGGCATCCTTCCCTGAAACCCCCCTGTAGATAAATCAGGTCGTGTTTTCTAATACGGTAATACACAAATTAAATGCTGCACTTGTGCTGCTCAAAAAGCCTTGTTCATTTATATCTCAGATTTACCAATTGAAGCTTTGTAGACTGAACTTTTCATAAATTACCGGCAAACACCCAGCGCTCCAGCGTCCTCCGTTATCCCTCTTTTTAATTCCGACACAAACTAATATTGAAGGAGAATAGAACTACCTATTTACAGGAGATAAATGAGCTCTTAGAGAGAAGGCAGCCTTATGAAATTAAGTCAAAACATTTACTAGCTCATTTTTAAGGAATTAAGAAGTTTCATTTCACAGGAATTAAAATAATACCTGTTGTGTCTCGTATCTTCTGGGAGAAACATATCATTAGAATATTTAGACATTAACAATTAGGTCTATTAAATGAAAAGCATCAGATCATTGCGGAGACATTAGAGGCAGGGGATTCTCAGAGCGCTCTCAGACAAGTGGACCTATTAAAATGGTGTTTAAACAACATGTCTGGCAGAACGGATTAATTGTGTGGCACAACCCAAGTCACCCGCAACATACAGTTTCCTATAGACACGCAGTAACAGGTCGGAGTGATTAAAAGTAGTAAAATCGCTCTGGCAGATAATTAAATCTTCGCGGCATTAGACCATCCGACTTCATTGCAATATGAAAATGATTCCTGAATGTACGCAACGTTTCATTGTCCTTTAGAATTAACCTACTAATTCTATTATATAGGCTGATCTTGCTTAAAACCACATATGTTGTGTCCAGGAGGAATCAACAAATTTGTTTTTATATAACAATATTTCAATTACGTAGAGGGAAGAAGGATAAAGGGGTTATAAAGGGGTTACCCCCCTTACCCCCAAGTATAAGGGATAAGTGTTTTATCACAGGGAGTCAAACCGCTAATAGGGGATAAGTATATTATAAGGTGAACAACTCCTTTAGGGTACATTCACACGTACACAGATTTGATGCGCAGGATTTTCTGCTGCAGATTTCGATGTAAACTAAATGACTGAGCGCAGCTTCTAATCTGTAGTTACAAATCCTGCGCATCAAATCTGCACAGGATTCTATACATGTGAACGTACCCTTGAAGTGCGTTTATACTTGAAATATTCTAACTCAAGGCTTGCTTGTAGTATGTGGCCGTGGGGAAAATAGATCTAGATAGAAACTGGATATACAACATAGTAAATTATTTTTAATGAAGAATATATTCAAAATAAAAATAGCTTTATAACTCTAAAGTAAACTATCAGGAGAAGCATAAAATAGGCTAGCTGCAAAGGGGAGATAATAGAAAAAAACTGTCTAATTCTTAGACAAAGTAAACTTAGGCTAATTAGTCTAAAAAGTTGTCAAATTTTTAAAGGTGCTATCCAGGATTAGAAAAACATATTCTTGCTTACAAATACAGCAACACAACTGTCCTCAGGTCGTCTTTAGACTATCAAGCGTTTGTTTGCATCATGTAGTATTTGGCTTTTGGTATATTTAAATCTGGTCCTAATTTTACCAAAACAATGCCCCTCTTTCTAGTAAGCCTTATGGCATGTGAGCAATGTGCAAAAGTGTCCAAAAAAGTGTCTAAAACACTTTAAAATGTAGCCATTTTTTTGTGCAAATGGCAAAATTGTTAATTTTTTCTTCAATATGTACTGGACCATAACTATTAAGGATACTAAAAACACAAAGTAGAGGCGCTCCCTGTGGAGGATCACACGTGCTAATGCCGGACAGGGTCGGGGTCAAGGTGGTCTCTAACCTGCTCCTGTTGTGTACCGACATACACAACAATGGTTAGCATGAATTGAACAATTGAGGAATCTTTGTTGTCCGTCTGCAACCTTCCCATATAAACATATGCAATCCAAATGAAGCTTGCGGGGAAGCTGCGCTTGTGCAGTGAAACGCATTGCATCTTGGCTGAATAAAGCTTTTTATCTGAACCTATCGACCTGAATTGTCTCTGTCCTGGTCAGCGCCATTGAATTCCCTGCCACCCACCAAGTTCATTTGGATTGTATTAAGGATACTAGGCACAGAACCATACAATTTGCTTGCCAGAAAGCTAATAATTGTATTAGCCCCAGGACTAATAACGTACTGTATATTAGACCACGAACCTTATTTATCCCCAAAATTATTACATGTACTGGTTTCACAACCAAAGAAACATCATCTAGTCCTGTGTGTTCTCTAGATGCAGAAAACCCCAAACATGTTAATAACTATGGTGGATCCTGTAGGAAATCTGAACGCACAGTTACTCACTGGCTTCATACCACATCCTAACACTGCTCCCTTGTCAGTTCTCCTATGTTACTGGTTTGGCTTGTTTTCTTATCATCCAGCCACCAAGCTTTGACACATTTAACTCTAGTTGTGCAGAAGCCACAAGAAGAAGCTGGCAATACCCACCAGGCACTTCCTCAGCTGCCCTGATGTTGAACACTTAGCTTCTGTGACACTGCCACTGTGCAGCATATAGGAACCACATCATCTACACACACTTACATCTGAAATTATGCAATTTATATATACGTATCATCCGCAAATCCCAAAGCACATTCCAAACTTATATATATAATTATCATCCCTAGTCCTAAAAATAAAATAGTAATCATAGCAGTAGACATTTCCTGAATTTTCCCAACATTAAATGACTGCTTGCAGGGAACAATAACCTAGCACCCTAAGAGAAAGCTTTAGGCTCATGGTATTTTAAACAAGTACTCAAAGAGCCTTGAGCCTGCCAAAAGTTGGCATGGTAGAGATTTTTTTTTGTTACATTGGCTGTTCGAAGGGAAATATCTAGGCACCAGCTAGGCAGATGTAAATATGCCTTGTGCTGCCATTTACTCTCCTCCACAGCTCCTAACCTGAATTTTCTGGGGTTTCTCTTCTAGAAATCCTGACATGATATGTAAACACAAATGCTGAATCATTGGGGATACCTAACTAAACAATTATTTTGTATTTTGTAACTTTTAACTAAAACTACTAAACTACTCTGCCTTGGCTTCTCCTCAAACTGGCAGGACACTAACAAGAAACACTATGACAAGATTAGAACAAATGGCCCTCTTTATTTAAAAAAAAAAACAACAAAACAACAACACCACACTTGTCTATGTTTTTTTTTTTTGTATTTCTTGTCTTTAACTATTTCAGGCCAGACCCTCATCATCTGGCCCTTTTATGCAGTTCCAGCTGTGTTGCCCCGATAGTGGCGCCAGTTTGAATTGTTGGGTCTATTTTGTTTTAGTCCTGTATTTTCTACTTAAATACTAAAATTTTTACATTGTTTACCATTTGTTTTATCAATGTCACAGACTTATTTGTTGATAGACTTATTGCTCTGGTATAACACTTTACATGTCAGCCTGATATGATAGACAGTTTGGGTACAGGACTCAACTAAGCAAGTGCTTAAAGGGTTAAACTAAAAACTAATAAGAAATACATAATTCAATGTTTAAAAGGAATTAAATTTAATAAATACACATACAGCCTTCAATACGTCCAGTCACATTACCACAAATTGGGTTCAGTGGAAAAATTAGAACAGAGGTCAGTTAATTTAAATATCCCCATATCCATAGCAAAATTAATTGCAATATACAAATATAAATTAAATGAATTATGTTCAACATACAAGTCCTGGTAAAGTAAATTAGCTCATGAGAAGCAAATAGGCACATACTGCGTCAAAATACATGAATAGGAATTTAGTTTGTCATATAACACATGATCCCGTGGAAAATGACTCCTGCTGTACCAGCTGTAATAGAGTCTACAGAATGGCTCTGCGGCCAGAAAACCATCAGGACCATGGACAGCAGTCTGGATGTCTATAGCACCATGGACAGTGACTGAATGGAAGGACAATGTGTTGTAGTGACATAACAGTGCATATCAGTCCAAAATACAGGTTCATCATGATTTCTGTATTTCTAGTCATTCTTTTTAGGTACCCCTTTAACTAAGAGCATTGATGTAAATAACATCAGCCAATCCTTCAGAGCATTAAAGAATTAGGATATGATCAACAGGTTCAGCAAATTTTTTAACCAAAATTCAAAAACGAAAGAAAGATGACAGTTAATTGATTGATTGCACCAGATAAAAGGCAAATAAGAGTTAAAATAGAACTCACAGAGCAATTCAACTCTATTGGCACATCTCAAGAAGGTATCAAATTGTGCAGATATTAGGGATCAGAGTCTAACTGATGCCGTATAAGTTCAAGAAGTCGCCCAGTCTGGTGACAGTAGTTCAGTCTGTAGGTGATAGTGGTGTTTCCTATGACCTATTGAACCTTAGTATGAATGTCATGACATGTCTGACAAAGCCTACCCAACTTCTAATGAAGGCATCTGGCAGGATAATGACCAGGTCACACAGGATATGTAATGCCACAATGGTTTCATGAACAATGTATGCAATGTAGTCCAATAGTATACACATTCACCAGACTTCATACTGATAACATTCTATTTTTTACAGATGTACATATACGAGTAACGTATCTCTACTTTAGAAGTGTGGCATCAAGTAGAGGTGTATCCATTCTTGCTTCTCCTTTAGAGATGGAAGCAATTTCTTATGAAATCCCTTTCAACACAATATCAGTCCATGCTAGCAGAACACATAGAATGATTAATTTACACAGAGATCTCTGGGTGTCCACTCACTGTGAAAAGCTATTAAATGGATACTCCGCTGCTAGACATGTTATCCCCTCTCCTTTGGATAGTGCATAACATGTATAGGGGCGGAGTACCCCTACAACACTTTTTGGTGGTGCAACTATTACAATGATGTAATATAACAAACATAGTACTATGAGAAACTTCAAATTCCCCACCGTTGCTCTGCAAATGCATCACTAGACACAATCTGCTTTACAACAACCCGTGGTTTGTAGCCTGCGAGTAATGTACAGGCTATCACCTTAAGCAATATTGACTGTGCTGATGGATTAGTAGAAAATGTTAGATTTACCACAGACTTGACTCATAAAGGAAAAGGAGATTTTTTTTTTTTTTTTTTTACAGTAACATTAGGTTGGTGATATTAAAGAGGTACTTCTGTATACTACAGAGGAAATGCTTTTCTTTTTGGATTTCTCTTCTGTCACGACCACAGTGCTCTCTGCTGACCTCTGCTGTCCATTTTAGGAACTGACCAGAGCGGGAGAAAATACCCATAGCAAACATATGCTGCTCTGGACAGTTCATAAAATGGACAGCAGAGGTCAGCAAAGAGCACTGTGGTCGTGACAGAAGAGAAATCCAAAAAGAAAAGCATTTCCTCTCTAGTATACATCCCCTAAAAAGTACTGGAAGGATTAAGATTTTTTAATAGAAGTAATTTACAAAGCTGCTTAACTTTCTGGCACCAGTTGATTAAAACAAAATAATAATAATAATAATAATAATAATAAAAAAAAAAAAAAAAAATATATATATATATATATATATATATATATATATATATTCCACGGGAGTACCCCTTTAATCCTCTGATATATTTTGAGTAGGTTCACCAAAGGTAAACACTCGCAGTCATCTTATAAACCATACACACTGTTTCATATTATAACTGTATATCTTTTAGGAAATATCCATGGCAACACTGGTACTGAGCTAAGTGTGTGTGTGTGTGTGTGTGTGGTGGTGGGGTATTTCTGAAGCATTTTACCCTGGTTTTCTTGGGTAAATTTGTCGCAATATTTTGGGGCAGTGTGTTTTTTGCGACTTTTCCTGTGACTTTTTCATTTACCTGTGTTTTGGATTGTAGTACACGTGTTTTGGTAGATTTTTTTTGCAGTGGTCAGAGATTTATAATACTGCAACTTTTTTTTTAAAGTCTCATACTTTGGTGCAACCAACCAAAAAGGGCGCTTATCACCACCAAATAAAAAAGAGCTTACAAACTAACTGTAGACAGTGTTATTAAAAAGCCCAATTGTCGCACAGGTTAAAAAGTCACACAAAAAGTAGCAGAGAGAACAACATACAAAGTGGAGTACTGATGTAAGAAATGTGATCAGTACCAGATTTATCACATGCCCTGCACCATGTAATAAATTTGGTGCAAGTACACAGTTTCCACTACATGAATTAATGGAGTAAAAAGACGTGCACTTACCCAACTTTTCATAAATACCCTCAGTGTGTCTACTAGAACATACAGCACGGCTTTGTGATCTTTGGATTGGGATTTTATGGAAGAGGATACATTTGAAATGATGAAATGTAAGTGCTGAACAATCCTATTGACAACTACTGTTGCTTACAAGGGTCATTGGTGTGCCTCCAGCAAAGCTTTAGTAGTCATTGGACAGAGAAGTTGGGCACTTGTGGACCACTGGAGCTGCGGACCAGCGGGAATGGTTTGCTGAGAACCTGTTCTGTTTTTTCTCCACTGAACTCCAATGTAGCCAGCATACAAATGCATACATATTTAATCTTCCTTCATGTCTCAGCGCTTTTAAGCTCTAGCTGTTTTCCAACAGTAATTAAAAATTGTAATGATATGCCTGACAGCAAACAGCACATGTGCGTCCTCATCCCAGCAGTATTTTACACCTAAAGAAGGGAGATCCCAGCACCACGAGAAAGGTAGAGGCAAGAAAATGATACACATCTGCAGGTAAAACTTATGACCAGCTGGAGCTTCCCCTAGTGATAACATGTGGTGCGACGATTTCTGGTTTAATATGACAGAAATATGTCAACAGTGATCCATATTGCCAACCTATTCATGACTAGCAAACATATACAGTAAAATCGCCTTTAGCGGACACCTCCCAATAGGGGACACCTCCAAATAATGGACAGTTTTAATTCCCTGGCAGAGTTCCATAAAACTTAATGTATTTGCACCCTCTAAATAGGGGACATTCCCGATAGCGGATACGGACACACCCAGTAGAGGACAAAACACTCCCAATAGGGAACAAAACACTCCCAATTGGGGAAAAAACACTATAAATAGGGGACAACCAGGCATATGTGCCGGCCCTACTTTGTACACAGGGCCGCCGTCAGGGGGCAACAGCCAATACATCAGTATGGGGCCCAGGCTCCTACTGCACCCACTGCAGAAGCCCCAGCATAGAAGCAGAAGACCACTGTTTAAACATTGGTCTACTGCTTCTGTATGTCCGTCAGCCACATCATTTGCCCTCCTGATCCCCCCCTGATCTCCCCATGCCACTTTATTCCCCCTGTGTCAAATCCTCCCCCCTTTATTATCCTTTGGGCCGCATCATTCCCCCTTGATCCCCCCGTGCTATTTCATTCCCCATTTATTACTCTTTGTGAAAATTCATCACCTCCTCTTTGCCACTTCCTGCGCCATTTCATCCCACCTGTGACATTTCATTCCCATTTTTCCTCCTGTTCCACTTTACTCCCCCTATGCAAAATCATTCCCCCTCTTGCACAGATGGGATCAAGGGGAAATTATGTGGCACAGGTGGGGGATAAAGTGGCACAGGGTATAAAGGGGGGATGAGATGGTACAGGGGGGTGATAAGGGGTGATTAAACAACACAGGGAGATTCAACTGTAATAATGCTTTTTATTGTGTTTTTTTAGATAATTTTAGTATTTGGTCATTTAGAAAGTTTTTTGAGCCTTTTTTCCTAATAGGGGACATCTTTCAACAGCGGACACTTTTTTATTCCCTGTGAGTGTCCGCTATTGGGAGATTCTACTGTAGTAAAATGTTTTATTTGTTAAGTTTAATTGAGTGTGGAATAGAATTAAAAGCATGGGGGGTGCAGGTCTTCTCTGAGGGCAGGGGCGTTGCTAGAAACCTCAGGGCCCCGATGCAAAAATCAACAATCAAGATTAACCCTGCTGATTGCAGCATTGCGGTGGCGGGGGCCAGGTTTGCCAAGTGGTAGGTACACCACTGCCTTAGGGTACATTCACACATGTGTATTTTCTGCTGCAGATCTTCTTCTGCAGATTTTGCTGCCAATTGTGAACGTACCCTTAGGGTAGGGTCACATGTAATGGATCAGCAGTGTATGTTACGCTGCTGATCCATCAATTACCTGACCCTAAAGTCTGCCTCCAGCTGTTTTCCCCTTACAGCAACAATCTGCCGCTATGAGCCACTCTGCAATGTCTTTGAGTACACAGTATATGCCCACGGTGACTCACAGGTCCTTGTGTGGCTGCTCGTAGCGGCGGATTGCACAGGAGAAAACAGCTGGAGGCACTCTATAGGGTTGGGTCATCGGCGGATCCGCAGCGTAAAATACGCTTCGGATCTGTTACATGTGACCCCACCCACCCTAATGTTAATCATTCCACAATATATTTCCATGGCACATCCTGCTGTTTCCAACCAAGGTGCCTTCAGCGGTAGTAAAACTACTACTCTCAGCATGCCCGGACAGACATAGGTTATTTGGGCATGCTGGGAGTTGTAGTTTCGCAACGGCAGGAGACACAAAACTACAACTCCTAGAATGCCCAGACAGCCTTTGGCATTGTCGTTTTGTGTCACTTTGTGCAACTACTATAAAATGAGCGGCCGGCTGGGGATATGTGCGGGTGGCTGGGAGGATGAGCGGGTGGCCGGGCGGATGAGCAGGTGGTCCAGCAGATGAGCGGGTGGGTGGTCAGGCTAGCAGCCTGTCCGGCTACACTGCGGAAGGATGAGGGCAGGGCTTCCTGGACTTGGCGCCATAGGTGACCTCCTCCTTTACTCAATGCGGCGGCAAGGCAGGGGTGGGGCAGTCACACTGCGCTGTCCCTAGGTCCTAATGCAGACTTTGCTGCTTCCGGATGGACAGGTCTGGTAGCAGTGGCTGTCATATTGTAAATGTGGCAAGGGGGCCCAGTCGCAATAGCGACCTTTGCAACCTCTGTGGCTACGCCACTGTCTGAGGGTCCCTTATCTAAGAATCTTTTTGGGGTGGTGCTTGGCTAAACCCCTTAAACATTGCTTACTGGGTTGCTATACTTGTCATGACTTAAAACAGACCTATCAGCAGGAAAACGGGTGTAAATAATAAATAGACAGGGCAAGCCAGAAGGATTCTGGGATACTTCTTATTACCCCATGTAAATGAGGCTCAAAAGCCCAGGGGGGCGTTGCTTAGCATGATAAAAACCTATAGTTTGTCAGCCCATCTCCTCTTATTCACTGCCTCTATTTCTACTTATCTCTATTTACACTGACAGTCATTAGACAAAGATATAATGGGGATTTGACTTGCCCGGACTTTTGCTGTGCTGGGAAACATGCAGGGGGTTTTAAGCCTCATATACATGTTAACAAAAAGGGTTCTATCTCAGCTTTTGGAAAGGACTATAGAGATAAGTGTACATCAATATACTTACAGTGGTAGAATAAATTAAGACTCAAACCCATTATTCAATACTGATGTACTTACAAAAAAAAGCAAGTATGTCCAGCTATCCATGGGCTTATTTACACCTGTTTTCCTGCTGACATGCCAGCTTAAAAAAATATATATGATTTTACAAATGATAATTCCATACTGGAATAAATTAGTGAAGGAGATGAAGGGCATATCAGCATGGTTACATTTTTTTAAATTTTTTCAGCTTTCTTTTACCTGTTAGATATCCTTTATTTTAATAAAATACTTAGCTAAAATGGTTGAGAATTTTAAATTCATAGGTTTGAAACGAGATGGACTTATTTTGTTTACTTTGAACACCTATTATTGAAGCTTTTTTGTGAAAAGTACAAAAGTATTTGTAACTGCTGGTTATGGAGATGTGGATCCGCTGGACCTGTGTGGATGATGACGTGGGCCATACGAGGGAGCGTAGTCTAAGGTGCCGCTGGTTCTCACCAGAGCCCGCCAAAAAAGCGGGATGGACTTGCTGCGGCAGGTGGCACCTAGGTCACTAACCGGCAATTACCAGTTACCGGCGTGCTGGCCCTTTAAATCTCAGAGAGCTGGCGTGCGCACTAGGGGACGAGTGCGCATGCACTAGCAAACAGAGCGCATAGGAGAGGGGAGTAGGGGCAGGGAACACGGGAGTGCCCACGATCTGGGAAGAGGCGAGCGACTGCGGCAGGGACACCGGACCACAGGAGTGCATCTGACAGCAGGGGAGCACCTGGGGCCGGGACGCCGGACCGCAGGAGCGCTCGTGACAGTACCCCCCCCCCCCCTTAGGTCTCTCTCTCTTTCTAGGGTGCAGAAACCTGAGAACCATATCTCTGTCTAAGATGTTCTAAGGTTTCCAGGAACTCTCCTCAGGACCAAACCCCTTCCAGTCCATCAGAAAGAACTGTTTTCCTCTGATGGTCTTGGTGGTGAGAATCTCCTGAACTTCAAACACATCAGAGGCCCGGAAACAGGAATAGGAGAGATGTTCTTCTGAGAGAACTGGTTAAGAACCAATGGCTTTAGGAGGGAGACGTGGAAGGAGTTTGGGATAAGCAGAGAAGGAGGAAGATGTAATTTGTATGCAACCGGATTAATGTGGCCTAGAACTTTAAAAGGACCCAAGTACCGCGGCCCCAGTTTGTAACTAGGTTGCTTCAGACAAACATACTTCGCAGAGAGACAAACCTTGTCCCCAGGAGAATAGACTGGTGGAAATCTCCTCTTCTTGTTGGCCTGGGACTTCATGCGAGAGGAGCGCACATAACAGCAGACGAGCGCCTGTGGCCAGGACGCCAGACTGCAGGAGCACTCGTTACGTATTGCATAATGAGTTTGATCCTGAATTTTATCTGCCATTAAGTGTAATGATGCCCAGTATAACAAACTTATTCCCTTTTCCTTATATAATCAATAAAGAAAATTGTTGAGACAAAAGGGGAAGGCAGAAAGGGCCTTTATTTCTACAATGAGGTAGCTATGTTTCAGCAATAGATTAGTAAAAGTGAAGGTGGGGGAACCAGTCCCTAGTCAATATCTGTATTATTATTAACACCAAAAAAGAAAAGAGTCATGTACTGCCACCAAATAATGATTAAAATCATGATTTATTATCACAAACTAAAATCCAACACATATCCTCTTGGGGATGTTCTATAACGCGGGGCCAAGGCAATTAACCCTTTAGATGTGGCATTCAAAGTTGATCGCCATGTCTAAAGTGAAACTAAACTAATGCCGGCTAGCTCAGGGGGCTGTAAGGGATTGCTGCGGTGAAAACGTGGCATCCCGAACAGCTAGAGGACACGACGAGGGTCCCCTTACCTGCCTCCTGCCCCCCTTATTACCGCGTCATTCTGTCCCGAAGCGTCCCCGCATGATGAGCACAACCTTTTTCCACATATTTATTGCACTGGCACTTTAAGATGGAGAGGGAGATGGTATCCAGTCCATAGTTTACATGTTCGATTTTACCTGGCTCAGATGTGCGCATGCGCGGTGTGGTGCAGATTCGCTGTCCTGTGTCATCATGCGGGGACACTTCGGGTTTGTGATGACGTGGTAAGAAGGGGGGGGGGGTGGGCGTGATTCCCAGTCTCTGCACCAAATACACGAGCTTACACCGGAGGCTGTAGTAGCGTTCCAGAAGTATTGTGTATGGGGCATTTATACGAAGGACACCAATTAGAAATGATTGCCCCCTGAGGAAGACTACAAAATGTTCGTTCGGGGCACACGGCATTCCTCCCTGCTACTTGGCAACATGGTTAAGTGAGATTGTGGGACTGCTATAGACATCAGCTGTTGATTTGAAAAGGATAGCTTTGAGCACATGGGTGGTAAGGAGTTTATTTACTACACAGCAGTAACTTATAATAATATTTGTTCACTTTCCCTCCATAGGGCCAACATTACAATGTTAGCTGTTGTCATATATTATTTTTCAGTTTACTACCACCTCCGCTCCCCATCTTGGTTTGCCATATAATACTTATAACTTTTATATATTATTATTGTGAGGAGTTGCCTTCTTTGTCAGTATCTATTGTTGTGTTTTGATTCTTTTTTTTAAATTTATTTTGTGTAATATATGTGTAGGATTTTAGTTTGAGATAATAAATCATGATTTTAATCATTATCTGGTGGCAGTACATGACTCTTTCCTTTTGGTGTTAATAATTTGGTTGGAGTTTCTGCAATTATTATATGTCCATAGGTATGTTTTGGTATAGAGACATGCTTGACTACAGGGCAATATATCAAGCTGAACTTTTGGTGTTAAATATCTGTATCATATCTACTGCTGATGATTGTATGATTTACATAGTAGGCTGAAGGCTAATAAAGTCATTGGCCCTGATTTACCAACTGACATTTTTTCTCGGTTTATGCGCCAAAATTTTTGTCGCACCATTCATGCGACTAATTCTGCACACTTTTGAAAACACTGGGAGTGTTTTTATTATAAGAAAATGGGCGTAGCTAATCAAAAAATGGGCGTGTTCCTGACAAAAAGCAGTACTTCCAAAATCACTCCTGAAAAAGTGTGAGTTTGGCTCACAGAATAACTGACAGCCAAGAGGATGCGTAAAAACTACCAAAGCGAGTGACTTTGGAAAAGGCACAGCTTAACATTGTGGTGGGGGATGCTTAAACTATTTTCTTTTTTTTCTTCTTTTCATTGTTTTACAGTTCTACACAAGGATTTTTAGAATATGCAATGCATTATAAACTTTAAAATATGCCTTTTAAAAAAAAAAAAATATATATATATATATATATATATATATGTGTATATAAAAAAAATAATTTTTATTTTTTTATTTTTTGGGGGGGCGGTTATACACATGCTATTGACGATTTCTATTCTATACCCATGTTTTTTCGTTTATTTCTTTTAACTCTAGTATGTGCAACACATTTTACCGTGCGACACATAAAACAACAAAAAAAAAACATGCGACAGAAAATAAACCGACACGTCTAACACATTAGTAAAGCAGCTCCCAGAAAAAGAGGAGTGAAATCCAAAACACTCCAGAAAGAACACTTGGATTTTAGTAAATCAGAGCCATTGTGTATTGCATGTTGTGTAGGGAAGTAGGGAATAACATTTTACATATATATATATATATATATATATATATATATATATATATATAATTTTTTTATGCTAGGGATGTTAGGGACCCACTATGAATAGGTGGCCTTGACGAGGCGAGTGGGCTTGTACTTTTTGATCAAAAATGTATACTAACAACCTGTTAGTTTTTGATATTATGCTGAGAAGCAATCAGATCATTATACAAGATTGTAGATGTGCGCTATGTCTGTATTCTACCCGAAATTTATATATATATATATATATATATATATATATATATATATATATAATTTTATGTAAAATAAAGAAAAATAAATCACTGCACACGTTTGCCTGAAGATCACAACACTGGGCAATATCTTGATGGTTCAAGCATCTTCTAAAGTCTCCTTGCTATGATACCCTAGGAAGGGCCATTTTAAGTCTGTAAATACCTGAGTGGCATTTATAGAATAAGAATAACATTTGACCTGACTTTCTGCAGCATGTGCATTCTTTCTTCTTACAGGAAGAGAAATTCTTCTTCTCAAGGTCACAAAGGGTTCATGACCAGATATTAAAACAGGATTTATTCCTGCGCCTTCTTCCCAAGCATCACATAAATACTGCTTTTCTTCAAATCTCATTGTATAAGGCTGAGGAAAATAGTCATGCTCCTTTGATCTATGAGATTTGAGTAGAGGATGGAAAAGTTTTGAAGGTCATTAGAATGTGATCCCATTTATAACAGCGCTTCCAATGTTCTCAGTGATAGGGACCAGTAACCTCTCTATTTAAGAAGGAAAAGGATTGTGTATTGAAAGTACACTAAAGTATCCTCTAAACACATAGAGATCCATTCTTCTTAATACACTGGAGCGTGCAAATCCACAACACAGTATGAGCCTTTACCATCTACGAGATATTTACAGGAGAACTACAGCTTCCATACTGATAAGTGGAGATTACAGCAAGGATTCTCTCAGGAACCTCTAACAGCTTTTCAAGAGGACATGTGAACACCTTATTATCAAATAGGAGCCAAAAGTAAATAAAATGCTTGACATCCTGGGGGTGCGGAATGCTTGCGAGGTGGGCTCAGGGGACAGACAAAATGTAAATGCTCCATTCTCAGCATAGTTAGAATAGTATTATACGGCATTCTAATTATTTTAAAGTGGTTCATTGACCTAGATTTACAGGACATTCATCAAGGTATATTGGTAAGAAGACTTGTGTAACATATGGTACGTATGTAGGACATCATGAAGTCACATTTCCTTAAGACTGGGAGCATTTATGTAAAATCAGCATACTGTAAAAGTGGTATATATTTGTCCTTAATGAGTAAATATAATGTTTGAATTGGTTACAGTATTGGTTACATTTTCATGGTTCATTTGGACAATTAATTTGCTCTCCTACTCATCAGATCGACTTTCTATACACATATTCTGTTACAGTCTACTTACCTAGCATAGAAGCCATCTTGTGTAATTTTCTGGCTGAGGATTTTTTTCAACGTCATTTTATCATTGTATTACCAGGGCTCTCACATATTCAAGACTGGCTAGGTAAGGCTGGGTTCACTTATGTATGTACGGCATCCGGCACAGGTGAACTCAGCCTAGATCTAGATGCAACTGATGCCATAACTGATGACAAGTTGTCATCAGTTGTAAGGCATCCGGCATCCATTGTTTCTGGACGGCAGACTGGGGAATGCAGCAAGCTGCATTCTCCTGTCCAGTGCTCTCGGGTGTGTTCAACCCTCCGGCGTCAAAATTGAGACGCTGGATGATTGTAAACTGTCCCACTCAAATGAATAGAATCAGTTCTAGTATTAGTTTCCCTCCGATGCACGCTCGAGGGAACCTGATATCGCCTGTTATCTATGAAGTAAAGGGGTTATCTCAAGATCAAACCTATCAGTTATCCACAGGATAGGAAATAACTGGTTGATCGTTAGGGGTCCCATCATTGGGAACCCCACTTATCTCAAAAACAGAATTGAGTTTTCCCCAACAGCAGGCATTTCATGGTCATTGCTCTGTTAAAGGAGTAGTCCAGTGGTGACCCAGTGGTGAAAAACTTATCCCCTATCCTAAGGATAGGCGATAAGTTTGAGATCACGGGGGTCCAATCGCTGGGGCCCCCTGCGATCTCTCTGTACAGGGGCCAGGCTCTCTGGCCAGATATCGGGTGTCGACCCCTGCATGAAGCGGCGGCCGACACACCCCCTCGATACAACTCTATGGCAGAGCCGAAGCGCTGCCTTCTTCAATCTCCGGCTCTGCCATAGAGATATATTGAGGGGGCGTGTCGGCCGCCGCTTCGTGTGGGGGTCGACACCCGATATCTGGCTGGAGAGCTTGGCCCCCGTACAGAGAGATCGCAGGGGGCCCCAGCGGTCGGACCCCCCGCGATCTCAAACTTATCCCCTATCCTTAGGATAGGGGATACGTTTTTCACCACTGGATTACCCCTTTAAGTCTCTATGGCACTTGCAAACACTTTGAGACCTCAACTCAGATCTGTTTGAGTAGAGATTGGCTTAGAAGGGGTTAGTTTTTTTTAATTTTTATAAAACATATGAACAATTACGGTATGTGACATACACTTACACTGTTAGATTAATGCTATGCTATGTAGCATTCTAAAGCTCTGCTCTTTTGATCACTGGTCCATCCATGTAGTGATCCTGTCCATAACATGGCGACATGTGGAGGGCTTATGACCATAAAACTCAATCTCCTTTACTGTACCTGCATTTGTTTCTAGCACCCAGTATGCTTCTATGGAGGAGGCTGAAAGATATAAGGTCACATGGTGCCTCCAAACGGCAGACTAGCAATTGAGGGAGTTGAGCTACACAATTATACATAATCATTTATAGATATAATAAAGGTTCCCTTTTTAATGGATATACTGTATGCCCTCACTACCAAAAAAGACTTTGTACTTGAGTTTTGTGTGATTTACTTGAGAAGTTGGCATGAATGGAAATGGTAAACAATGTTAAAGACAGCATATTAATTCTTTCACGTATTGTTTCTTGGCATTGAAATTTCTAAGATTCGTTTCCAGAGGAAATCCTGATTAAAAGGCTGAACACAGGTTTTCATCCTAGACATGTAAACAGCAGATGATGAACAATAAGGCACCCTGATACCCCCGGGAATCCTTAGCCTCTGATCAAAGATCACCAGGACAGAGCGTCTGGCGGATTACAGAGTTTTAATTTGCTAAACTCTCTGGATACTCCATGGTCTGCTACATTAGGCAGGAATCCAAAGGCTTCTATAAAGAAAATGCACAGAGAATAGACGAAATTGCTTTGCTCTTACAGCAAAGGACGTTGCACTGACAATGCCACCACAGGTCTCCATATATCAGCTGGATCAAGGTATTGATAGTACCCTCAATTACATGTAACAATGGAGAAAGCAGAGGTTTACGTTAAGTTGTTAACTTGCCCTCCCAAAGGGCAAGCAACAGAGGGCCAAAATAGTCTATCTCCCTTCGGTCACACCACTATTCCAGGAACTGATATTGGAAAGGAGGAATGTTATCTTCTACCATGAATAATTGAAATCTTAATAAACCTGCTGTGCCAGTGAATCTGTACATGTACTAAGGCAACAATCCGGAATGTGATACAATCAAATCTCTGCAAATGGGATATTTGCTTCTGCATTTTAATATTATCACCTCAGAGTCGCGTAAACCGCTACCCCCGTTTATTCTATAATATGCATACAAAACCAGCAAACCTGGACGCATATTTTCATAGCATCGGCATCTTGATCCTTACACACAAAAGGTATATCTCTCCCCTCCCCAATGCTTTCTAGCTGAGCTGGCAAATGTTAATAAGCTCCATTACTTTCAAGCCTTAAAATCAATTAGCGGTATATTAAGCCAGACTTGCTGGGAGCCAATTTAAGTAATAACAATCTTTTTGTGTATGGCTAAAAACAAGAGGCTGGCATCCAAGTCCAGAAGGCTCATGGGACTACGATCATTTGTAGTCACTAGAAAACAGAGGCCTCTGTCGGAACAGTCTGGAAACAAGAGGCTGCATTGCTTGTACGGACCTCAAATCTGCTCTGGCGCACTGAAATATAATAAACGGAAGTTACATGAAAAAAGATTATTCACAATCCTGCAATAAATGAAAGGGAAAGATTTAAGGAACATCATGTCGTGCTATTGTTGGTTAAAACTGCTCTTTTCCATAAAAGCACAAGTGTCACTTAAAAAAACCTAAATAGTCAAGTCTTTTCATTGGGTTATAATAACAAAGGACATTAGTACAAGAAAGCAGCGGGACTAAGTAAAACACCAACTGTGACTCATGTCTATTCAATCCATTAACTGTTTCCTAGGCCATAGAACGGAGCCTATATGGTGTTTTACAGTGATGAAGTACAAAATGCTTCTTTTTGTCGTTCTGCCTTCATGCTCTTCATCAGGTAGGTACAGAACCCATTTCATATCCACTCGTCTTCTTAACCAGTACTTGTTTCCATAGTGCAATACTGTCCTAAGTTCCAGCTTTAGTTCTGTAATACTAGTATGTTTCCACATAGGGACATATTTTGTGTCACTTTGCTTTTTGTCCAGTTTTTCAATATTTCTCTAATCGTATGTATTTCTCTTATTAGAAAAAAAAATGTTTACAGTAGATGAAAGAGGAGGGAGGGGTGTTAAAAGGCTCTTTAAAGGAGCACTCCGTGATTTATTTTTGCTTATACAGTGGTCCCTGAACATACGATGGTAATCCGTTCCAAATGAACCATCATTTGTTGAAACCATTGTATGTTGAGGGATTCGGGAAATGTAAAGAATAGGAAGTTATACTCACCTGTCCTCGCCGCTCCGGACCTTCACTGCTGCCCTGGATGTCGCCCTCCATCGCTGTCGCCGTGTCCCCGGGGTGTCCCCGATGATCCATACGTCTCTGCTTCCCCAAGATCCTCGCTCTCCATCGCCGCCATCACGTCACTGCATACGCCGCTCCTATTGAATGACGGGACGGCATGCATGACAACGTGATGACGACGTAGGAGAGCGACGGCGAGATGCAGGGGAACCCAACGAGGACCTCCGGAGCCCCGAGGACATGTAAGTGATCGTCACCGGAGCACAGGGGCCACCGTAAACGGCTATCCGGTGGCAGTTGAAGCAGTCTGCGCTGTCGGATAGCCGTTTATGCGATGGCCCTGACATACAAAAGCATCATATGTTGATGCTGCCTTCAACATGCGATGGCATCTGAGAGGCCATCGCATGATGAAATTATCGTATGTTGGGGCCATCGTAGGTCGGAGGGTCACTGCATAGTGCAGCATAGGCTATTATCACAGAAAAGTGCTTAGGTTCTTGTGTTTTCTTTGTGCTTACCTGTTTTAGCTGATGTGGCAGATAAAGGTTTGCATATTTGTTTCTTATTTAGAGCAAAACTGAAATTGTCAAGCTGCATACATTTCCCATGAATCCTCTGGCTTTGCATAAAGAGAAAATGGTGCTATTCCCTTAATGAGACCAACCTTTTCACCTGACTATATCCCAGCAACCAGAAGTCTAAACAGCTGAGACTCATGAGTAGGTTGGTGTCAGTTTACACTACATGCAGTTATGATGCTTTTTCTTCAAAGCATTTTTTAAACAAATATTGTCATGAGGCAAAACTGATTTGACCTATAATCAGAATTGAGTTTTTTTTTTACAAAGATTTGAAGTTTTTAGATTGTCTTTCACATATTGCATTTTTATTGCAATTATCATGTGTTTTCACAGCATTTTGGCTGTTCGTGCTTACATTTTTCTAAAATCATGATAAAAATGACATGTTTACTGTGATTTGCATAATTGCAGTAAAATATCCCCATTTTTTGCTATGATGTTGTGGAAATCACAGCAAAAACAAAAAAGTGCTGCAAGAAAATGTTTTATGTGTGAGCACAGCCTTAGAGCAGGTGTAGAAAGAACTACTTTATATCCTGATCTGGATATAAAGCAGCTGGATTCCGGTAGGGGATAATGTCATCTTGTAGTAGATAGGAAAACACTAACTCAGGAATGACATCCATTGATACTAATATTGGTGATTGAACATAATATGTTTACTCTCTTCTCACTGAGAAGATATAGTATAGAATATATATGGGTACCAGGATCATTATTGGGGTAAATTGGGATAAACACACATTAAACCCTTGCCGCAAATGGACATTTATTAACGTCCATCTGCGGCTCCCGAGGTATGTCGTGCGCTCAGCTGATGTCCAGCATTAACCCTTTAGATGCACTGATCAAACTTGATACCCACGTCTAAAACAAAAGTAAACATTGCCGGTTAGCTCAGTGGTGCTGTTCGGGACTGCCGCGGTGAAAACGCGGCGTTTCGATCAGCTTGCAGGACGGGAGCAAGATCCCTACCTACCTCCTCGCTGTCCTACTGTCAAATGACTGCTCCATGCCTGAGATCCAGGAAGGAGCAGTCAAGCGGCAGAAACACTGATCAATGCTATGCTATGGGGGCTATATAACATTAAACTGGCAGAGTCACTGGTAGAGAAGGATCTGGGTGTACTTGTAGATCACAGACTACAGAATAGCAAGCAATGTCAGGCTGCTGCTTCCAAAGCCGTCAGGATATTGTCATGTATCAAAAGAGGCATGGACTCAAGGGACAGGGACATAATACTCCCCCTTTATAAAGCATTGGTACGGCCTCACCTGGAATATGCTGTTCAGTTTTGGTCGCCTGTTCATAAAAGGGACACTGCGGAGTTGGAAAGGGTGCAGAGACGCGCGACTAAACTAATATGGGGCATGGAACATCTTAGCTATGAGGAGCGATTAAAGGAGTTACAATTGTTTAGTCTTGAGAAGAGACGTTTAAAGGGGTGTTCCGCCCCTAGACATCTTATCCCCTATCCAAAGGATAGGGGATAAAATGTCAGATCACCGCGGTCCCGCTGCTGGGGCCCCTGGGATCCCCGCTGCGGCACCGTGCTATCATTACAGCACAGAGCGAGTTCGCTCTGTGCGTAATGACGGGCGATATGGGGGACGGATATGGGGGACATCAAGGCCCGCCCCCTTAATGCAAGTCTATGGGAGGGGGCGTGGCGACCGCCACGCCCCCTCCCATAGACTTGTATTGAAAGGGGCGGGTCGTGACATCACGAGGGGCGGAGCCGTGACGTAACGATGCTCCGGCCCCTGTACCGCCCATCATTACGCACAGAGCAAACTCGCTCTGTGCTGTAATGATAGCGCGGTGCCGCAGCGGGGATCCCAGGGGTCCCCAGCAGCGGGACAGCGGCGATCTGACATCTTATCCCCTATCCTTTGGATAGGGTATAAGATGTCTAGGGGCGGAATACCCCTTTAAGGGGGGATATGATAAACATATATAAATATATAAATGGCCCATACAAAAAATATGGAGAAAAACTGTTCCAGGTTAAACCCCCCCCAAAGGACGAGGGGGCAGTCCCTCCGTCTGGAGAAGAAAAGGTTTAGTCTAAAGGGGCGACACGCCTTCTTTACTGTGAGGACTGAATTTATGGAACAGTCTACCTCAGGAACTGGTCACAGCAGGAACAATTAACAGCTTTAAAACAGGGTTAGATACATTCCTGGAACAAAATAACATTAATGCTTATGCAGAATTATAAAACTACATCCCTTTCCCTTATCCCCTTACACCCTTCACTTCAATTCCCTGGTTGGACTTGATGGACGTATGTCTTTTTTCAACCATACTAACTATGTAACTAACTATGTAACTGTGTAAATAAAAATAAAAATAAACATATGTTGTATCACTGTATACGTAAATGTCCAAACTATAAAAATATATCATTAATTAAACCGAAGGGCCACTGGCGTATGCACAAAAAAAAAAATCCAAAATAGCGTATTTTTGGTCACTTTTTATATCATGAAAAAATGTAATTGAAAAGCGATCAAAAAGTCCGATCAATACAAAAATGGTACTGCTAAAAACTTCAGATCACGGCACAAAACATTAGCCCTCATACCTCCCCGTACAGAGAAAAAATAAAAACGTTATAGGGGTCAGAAGATGACAATTTTAAACATATTAATTTTTGTGCATGTAGTTATGATCTTTTTTTCCAGAAGTACAACAAAATTAAACCTATAAAAGTAGGGGATAATTTTAATCATATGGACCTACGGAATAAAGATAACGTGTAATTTTTGCCGAAAAATATACTGCGTAGAAAGGGAAGCCCCCAAAAGTTAAAAAAAAATTGTTTTTTCTTCAATTTTGTCGCACAAAGATTTTTTTTTTGTTTCGCCATATATTTTTGGGTAAAATGACTGATGTCATTACAAAGTAGAATTGGTGGCACAAAAAATAAGCCATCATATAGATTTTTAGGTGGAAAATTGAAAGGATTATGATTTTTTAAGGCAAGGAGGAAAAAATGAAAGTGGAAAAACGCTCGGTCCTTAACCCTTATGGACTTGGCCCATTTGGGCCTTAAGGACTCAGACAATTTTATTTTTATGTTTTCGTTTTTTCCTCCTCGCTTTCTAAAAATCATAACTCTTTTATATTTTCATCCACAGACTAGTATAAGGGCTTGTTTTTTGCTCGACCAGTTACCCTCCTGGGTATAAGGGTATAAGGTAGTATCACTTTCAGTACAGTTTCATATCCTATCTCCTGTCTGTAACTAACCTACTGTGCAGTTTTCAATTCTGCGACATGTCATGTTATGTTGCGGATGTGTTGCAGATTTTCCCCTTTTAAATCAATAGGGCAATATATACACTAGAAGTCTACAGCAAAGCCACATCTGCATCTGCACAACTTTCCTTACAGATTTCCCTGTGGATTTGCTGCAGAAAATGTCTGCAGCAAATATGTTTAGTGTGCATTTTCTCTTAGGAATGTTGACTTTTGGATCAGTTCTGGTATGCAGCCAGCACTAGGCGGCTGTATAAGCTATATACAGTATATATATACTGTGAAGTGCTTTTGATCAGTTGGATAATTAAAGCTATTCACTGGAGTCTTTACTTCTTGCCAAGTGTTAGAAAACTATCCGACATGGCTTGTTATCTGGGCTTTAAAGCTTATTTGTCACAGCAAAAAATAAACGTGCGAGAGATCTGGGAACTGTTTCTGTTTCCTTGTGATTTACTTTTGTCTATTCAAAGAGAGAGCAAGCTGTCCTGATAGTACAAGAGATCCTCTTAGCAACCATTCACTGTATCAAGAGTATGTCAGACAATGGTCTAGGTGACATGGTGAGTGTACATAATGTAGTTACCTCATCCTTTCTAAATAGTTTGTACTGATATAGGAACATGAAACGTTATATATTTCCTTATAAGAGCTAAAATGTTCTCCAGCAACTAATTATACTTTGCCTGTTACCTTCTAAAAGGGGTATTTCGGGGGCACACAATGTTTTATAGTTGGCTTAGGGTGTTGTAAAAATTCAGAAGAAATGGTGCTCACCTGCCCTGATCTCTCACAGCTGACATACCAATGACTCCTGGTCCCCTGCTTTCTGATTCCCACTTAGCCAGTCACTGGCTAAAGAGAGTCACTACTGTAGACAGTGAATGTATTAGCAGGGAGTTCATGCAAGGATAACGCATCACAGGAATCATGAAACAGTCGAAAGCAACAGGGGACCAGGATTCATGGAAATGGCAGCTGTGGGGGATCAGGCCGGAGAGTATAATTTTTTTTTTTTTAAACATTTAAAGCAAAATTATTAAACATTTGGGTATATTTATCATTGATTTACCCTGATTTTCCTAAGGGTAAACTGTTGAAGATTTTTTCACAATGAGAGAAAAAGTCGCAAAACTTTTGTGCAACAGTGACTTTATAAAATTGATGTTAAATTTTGACGCAAACACTCAAATTTTTGGCCAATTTCACAACAGCCCAGATGCTTAGAAACTTGTCTAGATCTAAGTTACTTCACTATTTATGAGCTATGTGCCCCTGTATTATAAATGTGGAGTAAGTACACATGATATATGCCTGGGCACTTCCCCCACATTTATAAAAGAGGAGCACACTCCTCACACATGACATATGCCCAGGAAAATAGGGGTAAAAAGAAATTTATTTTCACAGGCGATGATAAATTCTCTCTAATGTGTAACCCTGAGACACCTTTTAAAGTGGCCTGAATATCTTAAGATATCATTGCATAAATACATTAAATATTAACCAACGTAACATAACTGAGTGTGTCACATATGGCAGAGCTAAGTGTATTTTGTTGGCTCACAATACAGTATATTACCAGTGGTTAACACTTCTATATTTTATTGAAAGTGTTCTATTGATAGAACTTAGTTTGTCCATAAATAAATAGTTTCTTCAAATACTCTATAATATACAATATATTAGCAGGGTAATGTGTCATCTCTTCAACCCACCACAGCCTGCAGTTTCCTTCTCTTACCACAAAACTTTTAGAAATTAGACAATAAATGAACATAGCAAAAGGGAAAGGAGGGTAATGTGGCTGCAGTACCTCTCCATCATAGTCCATGTGGGACATAGGCTTTCTGTGAGAAAGTAGGGGGGGGAAGGGGGGGGGTGGTAGAGGGGGAAATGTTATCAGGGGGGGCATTTGGGTTTCGGGGTGTGGAGGGGTGGCAGGCGTTGATGTGTTGGCCCAAAACACACATCATGGCTCTGAGAAGGCACAAACAGAAAACAATCAGATAAGATTTACCATTGGCTGCAAAGAGGTTTTAATCCTTAAGAGGCATTTCAATTTAAGACACTATACCTTATACGGAGGATAGGAAAGTGTCAGATTGAGGGGACCTTCTACAATTAAGGAAACAGGATTTCGAGGCTTACCTTACAAGTTCTACTCAGAACAAACCATGCCATAGTTGACCAAAGATGTTGAGTGCACATGCTCAGCGTCATATCTAGAAGTTATTTTTGGTAAACACGCTTATGAGTACTATTAGCATTGCTGCATGGTTTGAAGGGTTTAGCCTGTAAGTGCTCAGACCATATGCCACACGCTGTATCAAATCTCTTTTAAAGGTGATACACAAGAATGCCTACAAACAGTTTGCTGAAGGCAAGCAGACTAGGGACATGGGTTACTGGAACTATTTTCTGTGGTCTGATGAGACCAAAAATACATTTTTTTTGGTTCAGATGGTCTCAACGTGTGGTGTCATCCAGGTGAGGAATACAAAGACAAGGGTGTCTTGAATAAAATCAAACATGGTGGTGAGATTGAATGGTCTAGGGCTGTATTAGTGCTACTGCCGCTATGGAGCTATAGTTTTTTGAGAGAACCATGAATGTCAACACATATTGTGACATACTGAAGCAAAGCATAATTCGCTCTCTTTAGAGACAGGGCAGCAGGGCAGTATTCAAACATGATAACAACTTCTAAAACACCTCTGATATGACCACTGCCTTGCTAAAGAAGGGTAAAGGTTATGGACTAGCTAAGCATATGTGGGGCATTCTCAAACAGAAGGTTGGAAAGCGCAAGGTCTCTAACATCCACCATATCCTTGATGTGGTCATGGAGGAATGGAAGAGGACTCCATTGGCAACCTGTTAAGCTCTGGTCATCTCCATACCCAAGAGGCTTCAGACAGTGCTGGAGAATAATGATGGTCATACATAATATTGACAATTTTTGCCAAACTTTGTGGCAGCATGAAGTATACCACTAAGATGCCAGTATGTGGTATGCACTTATGAGGGCAGAAAAATGCAGTACAGTATGCTAAAAAAAAAAACATATTTTAGTAGAACACCAGCCAATGATTACTTTTGCCTGGACTTTCACAGTATGTACCCCCTTGACAGATTAACACGTACAAAATAGTACACTACTTAGATGTACGTATGTGGTATGCACTTATGAGGGCACAAAAATGCGGAACAGTACGCTAAAGAAAAACGTATTTTTGCACAACACCAGCAGTACACAACAAAGTGCTGCAGCACAAAAAAGCTGTGTACTAAACACAAAATTGCACTCTGTCTAAGACTATTAGGAATGGACTGCCGGGTATCATACCGTCTACCGGCTAGTATAACCAGTAGATGATTTGTTGTGGAACAAAGACACAGAATTGCACTGAAAAATTATTCCTGCCTCCTCTGCTAAGGTTTATGAAGTTGAGACAGCTTGTTGAAATGTAACACACAGCTATCTGCCCACCAGCTATCTGTCCACCAGAAGGCTGATGTGACTAGGAGGTGAAACGCTGCTGGAATTAGCTTTTCTGTGTAACACACACACAGCGATGTCCGTCCTATCTCTATGCAGTGTAATGAATGATATAACGAGCCGCAAAATGACTGCCAAATATATAGGGCTGTGACATCACAGGGGTGACTGTCTGCTGATAGGCTGCATCCTGCATGTGATTCAGGGTCATCCCTTCCCGCCTTCCCAGAGTTCATTGCCCCATGTACTGACATGTGGATCCGCCATTTTAGATGCCCAGGAGCCTGGAACGTAGTAAATGGAGCTTAATGAAGCGATTCATGCAATATAATCGTGGCGATATTCGCATTAGTTGCAAATCGAATATTTCATGAAATTCGTAATGAATTCTGGTTCGTCAACTTAGCTCCACTCATCTCTAATACTCACTTATGTGAGATACTGTAGATATACAAACAAGATTGAAGGTTATTTGGCATTTGTGTTCTGTTCTGTAAAAACAAGTCGGAATTCAGGTTATGGCTTTCTTTGGTGGTTTTTAATAAATATTTAAATAAAGAATAGTGCTTTTCCTGGATGCGAGACCCACACTGTATAATTTCTTGGAAGTATTGCTTGACCAGAAGTGTGGCACATGCATTAGTAATAGATGTCGATGAACAGGAGGGGACCTGGTTTCTTCACTTATGTACTGAAGGAATACTATGGGACATAGTGAGTCTTAAATAGAAATGAGTCTTAAAGCAGCTGACAGACTTATATCGATTGGCCAGAGTGAAGAGTAGTTACAAAATAAAATAAAAACTTCTTACTCTTTAAGTCCTGTCCTGTCCTGTAATACACTGACAACCTAACTATCAGAATGAGTAGTATGTAATGTGTAATTCCCCCTTGGGCCAATTCACACTATGTAGTTTCCACTCTGGAATTCCGCTATGGAGAATCTGATGCAGCAATCTTCCTTTGTTTCCAATGGGATGCGGCTGTACCATTCACACAACAGAATTTCCGTGGTGGACATTTTGCCATGAAAACTCGGGATCCCAGTCTCCGCAGAAAGAGTGAACATGAGCGTTGCCATCTATGAACAATCCTGGAGCCGGTATGTTCTGCTGGCTGTCCATAGAGTCTTCATCCGGAATTTCTCTGAGCACTGTTTCTGTAGTGTGAATTGGGTCTAACTGACAGGTTTCCTCAAGTAGAGTTCATGCAAGTGGAGAACCTCTGGAGAGTTATCAAGATGGACAGATGATGCAGCATCAGATTGCTGACAACATGTAAAAATATAACAAAATGTGTAAGACCATTTAGTATTAAGCCAGGACTTTTTCTTGCATACTAGAGCAGGTAGTAGCATTACAGTGCAGTATGACACATTGAACCAAGTGAATTTCTATCATCAGTAAAGACATGGAAATCTTTCAGTTCACTAAACATCCCTTTAATTCTCAATTATCATATACTGTACATAATAATAAGAGAAATGGCTACAGCCCAAGTTCTGCACATAAGTGATTTCCTTAATATCCTTGAACCTACTTCATAGTGTAACTGTAATGTGTATACATTTTACCAGCTCTTTTCTAAAGATGTCATTCTAGTGAGCTGTGCTGAGATTATTAGCTAAGGAACGCATTGTACTATTCTTCCAAGCCAAGGCTATGATGAGTGAAAAGGGGACATATCAGAAGATTTTATTAGCTCCACACATACTGGTGTGCGCTAACACAGCAAGACATGCAGTGAAATACCAAAGCAAACAACCTTAGTAAAAAAAAAAAAAGACAGATGTAAAGCCTTAAAACAAAGGAGGCTAAAATGGTAAAAGGAATGTATAATGGATAAGCTAGAATACAACATCAATTTATAGTACAGAGATATTGTCTGTAAAAAAAAATGTTATTAAATTAGTGAATACAATAAATAAATTCTCTAGGGTATACCTATTATCAGATTCACTCCTTTTACAAGTAGTAGCCATTTGATCGTCTGTCAGCAAGCATGGGCTATTTTATGAGTAGCACTGAATGTATCTGATGGTCTATAGAACATAAACTGTCATTTACTATTGCTGTTTGGACTGCCTATACAGTTTTATATCAGCTCACACTGCTGCATTCTGTTTTAAGTCCAGCCAAAACCACACGCCTGGCTAAACAATAAAGCAGATGTGTCACTGGCTGTAGTGCTACAGACTTATATTTAGCTGAACAACTGGGGTGCCTGAAGTCGATCCCCCACTGATCAATGACTGATAGCTTATCCTACAGCTAGACCATAACTATGACAGCTATGAAAATCCTCTTAAATTATGGGCAGAGAACTAATGAAGCTCCCTGCCCAATCATTAAACTGCTCTGGTTTATTACATTAGAGAAGTGGATACAGGACATCTACAGGACTGAGAAATGTAGCAGCATGAGGGCAGAACAGTTGACCTATGAATATCATGCCCGGGTCCTATTCTAAATAATGGAACCCATGCACTTAGCTTGTTTGGTGTCAGATGTATACCTCAGCAACTGATCCTCCAATCTGCATTTTGTCTCTTCACAACCAATATCAGGTCAGGTGTGTAAGTCTGCACAACTTCTTTATCCTCTGAGTCCTGATCAGTTCTCATTAAATAAATTATATTAACCACATAGTTAAAGGGGTTCTCTACCCCTAGACATCTTATCCCCTATCCAATGAAGTATTTCTCACAGAAAATGATTGCAGTAACACATGTTTTGCTATAAACATGTTAATTCCCTTTGGAACTAAACAAAAAAATGGGAGGAAAAAAAGCTAATTGGACATAATGTTACAAGTCCATCTCTAGAGATCTAGATTTGCCTTTGTCCACAGTGTGCAACATTATCAAGAAGTTTGCAAACCATGGCACTGTAGCTAATCTCCCTGGGCTTGGATGAAAGAGAAAGATTGATGAAAGGTGTCAATGCAGGATAGTCCGGATGGTGGATAAGCAGCCCCAAACAAGTTCCAAAGATATGCAAGCTGTCCTGCAGGCTCAGGGAGCATCAGTGTCAGCGCGAACTATCCGTCGACATTTAAATTAAATGAAACGCTATGGCCGGAGACCCAGGAGGACCCCACTGCTGACACAAAGATATAAAAAAAGCAAGACTACATTTTGCCAAAATGAACTTGAGTAAGCCAAAATGCTTCTGGGAAAACGTCTTGTGGACAGATAAGACCAAGATGGAGCTTTTTGGTAAAGCACATCATTCTACTGTTTACAGAAAACGGAATGAGGCCTACAAAGAAAAGAACACAGTACCTATAGTGAAATATGGTGGAGGTTCAATGATGTTTTGGGGTTGTTTTGCTTCCTCTGGCACTGGGTGCCTTGAATGTGTGCAAGGCATCATGAAATCTGAGGATTACCAACAGATTTTGGGTCGCATTGTACAGCCCAGTGTCAGAAAGTCTGGTTTGCGTCGAGATCTTGGGTCTTCCAGCAGGACAATGACCCCAAAAATATGTCAAAAAGCACCCAGAAATGGATGGCAACAAAGCGCTGGAGAGTGGCCAGCAATGAGTCCAGATCTAAATCCCACTGAACAAAAGTGGAGAGATCTTACAATTGCTGTTGGAAAAAGGCGCCCTTCCAATAAGAGACCTGGAGCAGTTTGAAAAGGAAGAGTGGTCCAACATTCCAGCTGAGAGGTGTAAGAAGCTTATTGATGGTTATAGAAAGCGACTGATTTCAGTTATTTTTTCCAAAGGGTGTGCAACCAAATATTAAGTTAAGGGTGCCAATAATTTTGTCCAACCCAATTTTTTAGTTTGGTGTGACATTATGTCCAATTTGCTTTTTTTCCTCCCTTTTTTGGTTTAGTTCCAATACACACAAAGGGAATAAACATGTGTATAGCAAAACATGTGTTACTGCAATCCTTTTCTGTGAAAAATACTTTGTTTTTTTGGGAAACGTAAGGGGGTGCCAACATTTACAGCCATGACTGTATGTGTCTTGCTAAATGTGACCTGTCCACCTACAATGTTATGGTTGTGTGTGCCACGGAGATCCTTATACTGTATCGAAAATTTGACAATCCCCCTACAGCTAGGTCAATGTACATAATATATTTCAGTGGCTTTCCTGGTATAAAAGCATGCACGTGTATATATATATATATATATATATATATATATATATATATATATCATTTTTTTAAATACAGTATGAAATTCTAAGTGAGAAAAACAAGGTTATACTCAACAACAATAATGGCTAGAGCCAAGGGAACTGTTTTATTTAAATAGTCTTTCACTTATTAAGGTGTTTTTTTTACAGTCACAATAGTATTAAGCTAACCCCAAAACACCCTATAATTTGTTATAAATCTAAATTACCACTTCTCATGTTCATTGGTGTAAAAGTTTTAAGAATAGCACAAGGAAGCTTGCATTATTGGTCTCCGTAAACACAAAGGAAAAGGCTTGTCCTGTGAGCTAAGGGGTTAATGGAGCAATCCGATGTGTAGGCAAGTGGAGAACTGCAGATTTCAGTCAACAGACAGCAAGCGGCCTATTTCACGGGATGACATGTATGCCTGCGGAATAACTAGATCGTGTTAATTACTGGAATTGGCAGAGAAGTACTTGCTGTTCTTGTACATTTCACATAACAATCAACAATACATTTTAGTGCTCCGATCCTCCCCTGCTCCAGAGAAGAGGGTGATAGGGAGCGGGTTTTCATTGGCGCCACCTTTTCAGGTGGGAGCTCAATGTATAACATGTGTAATTGAAGAGCTATTAAAAAGAAAATAATCTTCAAAAATAACATTTGGGAGAAAAGCTGAGCTCACCATATGGTGTTAGAATTATTTCCAGGGTGTGCCAAAACCATCTTTTGGGGGCTGAGAAGGAAAAAAAAAAAAACAGCCCACACACTTGAATACAGTCACTGACTAATCTTTGGAGACTTTCACAGTGAAGCTCTCATGACTAAGTGGATCCTCCTGCATTCTTGTTAGCAGGGAGATGGACAGCTTTCCTTACATGCTGTTATTAACAGTAATGTAATTATTGCTTTATCCTATTATATCCAATCCACATAATGCCTTGTAACAGGTTTAAATAGATGAATTGCAACACCCGCTTAAGTGATCATGGGTTTAAGATGATGTACTGTAGCTTACCGCCACATACTGTACTAAGGTTGAGATGTACAGTACATTAGAAATAAGTGAATTAGCTGATACAACACATCCTATTTCCTATTATAAGACTGTAAGAAAAAACAGACACATAGCCATAAGCATCTGCTTAGACAACGAGGGGGGCTCAAGTCCTGCAGGAATGCATGGGAACGGAGTTTCTGCACTTTTTCCACAGCAGGAACACTTTTCCCATTAGCAGGAGTCCTGCAAGATCAGCCCTTGAGGGGAAATCTTGAGTAAGTTCCCACACTTTCTTTTGCCAGAGCTTGACCCCTGGTAACAAATCATTTAAGCATTAGTTTTGCTGCCTATCTAAGAGTGAAATATAAGAGGCAGCAGGAAGCTGAGCACTGTGATATATACATGTATATGTTTTGGAGCAGGATTTCTGAGTAAAACGCAGAATAATTCCTGACAGGACTCCTATAAGAGACACAAAGAGTCCTGATAATTCTGCCCACATACATTCATTGACAGCTTTCCCCAGATCAGTGTGTACACAGAGGGCTGTCAATCAGATTATGTGGGCGGGGCAACCGGACTCACTGTTTCTTCCAGAGTCCTATCATAATTACTCTGGTTTTCACAAAGAAATCCTGCTTCAAATCGCATAAAACTATATTACAGAACTCAGTTTCTCAACGTCTATGACATATTGCTTCTAAGGTGGCATCAATTACCTAACAGGTTTACTTTACGTCACCCCCGCTTCCCATAGATTTTCGTTGAGGGGGCGGACATGACGTCACGAGGGGTGGCCCTGAACACGGAAGCCCGCACACAGCGTTCGGAACAATAAACTTCCGGACACTGGGGAGCGTAGCTCTGGAAGCAGGGCAGCGGAGTACCCCTTTAAGCTGTTAAAACACTATGGGCGTCATTTATTGACATGTGCAACATTTAAACTTGCTTGCGCTTGGCATAGCAGGTTGGCTTAATGAAGATGCCTGAGCCTTATGATCCACGCTAATATGGAGCACACTTGTCAGTCAGCCCGGAGTGGCCGTTGTGCAAAACTGTGCAACAAAAGTCTCACGTCATAAAATATGTGCCTAGGAAAACGCACCCAAACCATACCCACTGGATTCCCCTTTGCCCACTGGATTCCCCTTTGCAGAAACAGTCGTATCATATATGAATAATTAACACTGGGCACAATGAGTTAGCAAAAATATTGACAGATTCAGACCTTGATAAATGACCCCTTGTATTTCAACTTTTTGAGGGAAGACTAGGTGTTAACCAAGGTGGGTGTCATTTTCTTTCCCATATTGGTTGTAACCCATTGTCACCAGTAGAGATAAGTGAATCCCAAATAGCACATCTTACTGTCAGGAGTGATTACAGCCCATGGGGCTGTGGCTACTTCCAGATGCCGCACCCCCTGATGAGTTTTAAAAATGTTTTCTTTGTTATGGCGGCAAGGAAGAATATATCCAGGCATGGTAGGAAACATTCTTGAAAGATATAGAACGTGCTGCTAGTAGTTATGTAAGATAAAACCCCATCACACGTTCCCTTATAGATTATCAGCCAACACTCCCAGAAACTTTCACATTATCTGGTGATTTTTTCTTCTTCTCATTTTAAGAAAACTAATTATTAATAAGAACATGAAATATTATCTAATATGTTCACATGTGAAAAATATAGCGATATATGTGGACTATTATGATGTGACAGCTGGGTTATAGTTTTCTTTTCAGTGGCCCTGCACTCACGTCCCAAAATGTTTCCTTCCATAATTTCAAGCATATACTCAAATATCAGCTATATATTGTTTAAATGGGCAGAGATATGAATCTTCAGACTGACTTAAGATGTTCTTAATGCCCTGCTGAGCACAGTTTCATGCATCGACTGTTTCTGAGCTCATTTAACTTATTGCAATTGCACAATGATAGCTTCTGTTTCAAATATAGTTGGGAATGCTGGGACCATCATCTTGCTGACAGCAAGCTGAAACATTTGCCTTTGAAACAACAGCCATTGATACAAAATCTCCGATGAGAGATGAGAACATATCGCTGACCCTTTCTGGTATTCCATTTATGAGCAGCTTTGATATCCACCAATTGTTTGATATACCTGATGTTCATTACAAACAATTTTAGGGTCAGTTCACATGTCCTTATTTTTGCTGCAGATTTTGCTTCCCATTGACTTCAATCGGTAGCAGCATTTACTATAGTGAATCTGCAGTGATCAGTGTGTGAACTGATCCTTAACCCCTTAAGGACTCAGGGTTTTTCCGTTTTTGCCCTTTCGTTTTTTCCTCCTTACCTTTTAAAAATCATAACCCTTTAAATTTTCCACCTAAAAATCCATATTATGGCTTATTTTTTGCGTCGCCAATTCTACTTTGAAGTGACATTAGTCATTTTACCCAAAAATGCACGGGGAAACGGAAAAAAAATCATTGTGCGACAAAATCGAAAAAAAACGCCATTTTGTAACTTTTGGGGGCTTCCATTTCTACGCAGTACATATTTCGGTAAAAATTACACTTTATCATTATTCTGTAGGTTCATACGGTTAAAATAATACCCTACTTATATAGGTTTGATTTTTTCGCACTTCTGAAAAAAATCATAACTACATGCAGGAAAATTTATACGTTTAAAAATGTCATCTTCTGACCCCTATAACTTTTTTATTTCTCAACGTACAGGGCGGTATCAGGACTCATTTTTTGCGCCGTGATCTGAAGTTTTTATCGGTATGATTTTTGTTTTGATAGGACTTTTTGATCACTTTTTATTCATTTTTTTAATGGTATAAAAAGTGACCAAAATACGCTTTTTTGGACTTTGGAATGTTTTTGCGCGTACGCCATTGACCGTGCGGTTTAATTAATGATATATTTTTATATTTCAGACATTTACGCACGCGGCGATACCACATATGTTTATTTATTTATTTTTTTACACTGTTTTATTTTTTTTTATGGGAAAAGGGGGGTGATTCAAACTTTTATTAGGGAAGGGGTTAAATGACCTTTATTAACACTTTTTTTAAACTTTTTTTTTGCAGTGTTATAGGCACCATAGGGACCTATAACACTGCACACACTGATCTCCTATGCTGATTACTGGCGTGTATTAACATGCCTGTGATCAGCATTATCGGCGCTTGACTGCTCGTGCCTGGATCTCAGGTACGGAGCAGTCATTCGTCGATCGGACACCGAGGAGGCAGGTAAGGGCCCTCCCGGTGTCCGATCAGCTGTTTGGGACGCCGCAATTTCACAGCGGCGGTCCCGAACAGCCCGACTGAGCAGCCGGGTCACTTTCAGTTTCACTTTAGAAGCGGCGGTCAGCTTTGACCGCCGCTTCTAAAGGGTTAATACCGCACATTGCCGCGATCGGCGATGTGTGGTATTAGCCGCGGGTCCCGGCCGTTGATGAGCGCCGGGACCGACGCGATGTGATGCAGGATCGCGGCGCGATCCCGCTTCATATCGCGGGAGCCGGTGCAGGACGTAAATATACGTCCTGCGTCGTTAAGGGGTTAAAAGGGTACTCCGCCCCTAGACATCTTATCCCCTATCCATAAGATGTCTGATCACGGGGGACCCAATGTTGGGGACCCCTGCAATCTTGAATGCGGCACCCCAGACATCTGATGCTTGGAGCGAACTTCGCTCCGTGCCGGATAACTGGTGATGCGGAGCGGAAGCTCGAGACTTCATGCTCACACCCGGCTCATGATGTCACAGCCATGCCCCTTCAATGCAAGTCTACAGGAGGGTCCTAGGGGGGCACCTGCCTGGTCATTCTTTTATCAGCCATCCTATGTGTTTCTCCCCCGTGCTATCAATATAGACTATTCAGGTTGTATTGAGGGTTATTTTCTGTGGGGTTGAGTGTGTACTGATGTTATATTATTTACACGTTCACTGTGACAGGCTGTCACAGGTGCCCTGGGTGGAGTTCCCTCTTTTAGGAATCTCCCCCTGTTTGTGCATATGGCCTTTTTTGGCCTTTTAATTGATTTTAACTGTATTGTCTGCTTTTGTATTTAGGAATGTGCAATTAAGATAAGTTTTTCCTATAATACTAAATTTGTGGGTGTGCGCTACATTACGTATTCCTTTCTTCTTGGTGTAGTCTACGGGAGAAGGCGTGACGGCCGTCACGCCCCCTCCCGTAGACTTGCATTGAGGGGGCATGGCCATGACGTCACGAGCCTCCAGCGCTCCGGTGCTGCACCCGACTCTCTAAATGAACGTCGGGTGCAGCAGGGAGATCACGGGGGTCCCAGGCAGCGGGACCCCCACGAACAGACATGTTATCCCCTATCCTTTTAAACAGTGTTATTTACCTGCCAACCAAAGTAATTATGGAGAATAAAGGCAAGTAGAAACTTTACGGCTTATTTTATACTATTGTGGCTTTATTGAAACTAGACACTTATTTATGATCTACTACTAATGAAGCTCAATTTAAAATAAAAGAAATTAATATAGGTTAAAACAAATAACTTGGATAGGTTGTTTTCCTTTCAAAGTCATACAACTATTGCCCAGCAGATATGGCCCTATAGCAATATATTATGATCCTGCAAACATGCTTTGTGAAATATAAATGTGCAAGAAATGTAAGGAAGGATAGTCCTGTACTTACTTATACATAATAATAATCAACAGATGGGGAAATCAAAAAGACACATCACCCATAATCATGGCAGCTGATCAATGGGCCAAATCCACTGTGGTGCCGTGTGGTCTGTCAAAATGTGACATGGCTTCCTCACTTTTGTGATAATGCAGAGCTACATGCCACATGGTGTATATTGTGTAGGATCCCCTTCAGAGTCATAGCTTGTAGCTTCTGGACCCCGATACAAAATCTGCAACAGGGCCCCATATGCCAATTACTATACTAATCTCTTATGGCAGTGGGTCTCAACCTTGGACCAAATAAGTCATAAAAGTACTTAATTTCATAATGGTGTGTGCTTACCTTTCTAATGCGATTCTTAATCCCTTGGGTCCATTATTCCCCCCCCCCCATCTTAATCCCCTTGTGCCATTATTGCCCCCTCTCTCTGATCCCCTTTTGCCATTATTCCCCCCTCCGATGCCCCTGTGCCAATATATGAGATACATACAATAACACCCTCCCATACTGCGGTGTTACACTTATTAACATGCTTTCCAGGCCTGTGTCTATCCCGTTCGGCGGGAGTCGGAGGGCCGCACTGACAGGTGACATCCTTCTGAGCTGTGCCAACACATCCGCGCAACTTCAGGGACGTCACACGTCAGGCCTGGCAGCCACTGCAGCTCACGTAAAGTGGCTGCAGCTGCAGCTCCAGCCACGGTATAATATAGTGAGCAACTACGGCGTCCAATCCCCGCTCTGTGCTGACAAATACTGGCCAATGCATGGCCGGTATTTGTGAGCGAATTGCCGTACCCCCACATAACCCTGGGGGTACCCCTAGTTGAGAACCCCTGTCTTATGGGGAAGATGTGTTTTGGGGCCCCTTAGGCACCATAGCCCGGAGCTACTGCTACCTCTGCTTCCTCTATAACTATGCCCCTGCTCCCCCTCTACTGTCAAAACAGCGCAGACCTGCCTCAAAAAGACCTCTATGGTATGCTTGTAATATCTGCCACCAAAATATTAGCAGTAGATTGCAAGGTGGCTCGAAGCCTCCATAGATCTGACCTGTACGAACTGAAATCTGGGAAAGTTGGAGGCCAAATAAACATCCTGACCTCTTTGTCACATTCCTTAAACCATTCCTAAACAATATTTGCAGAGGCCACTGGCATGTCTTCTGTTGCCATGAAAAGGTTTACTTTGTCTGTAGCAATGTGTAGGCAGATATGTGTGAAAGTGACACCTGCAGTACATAAATGCCAGGAGACAAGATTTCCCAGCAGAACATTGCCCAGAGCACAACACTGCCTCCGCTGGCCTTTTTCACATAGTACATCCTTGTACATTACTTCTCTAGGTAAGCTGCCAAATGATGTAAAAGAAAACATTGTTCATTAGACCAGAGAACCTCTGAACTATTGCTCCTTGTTCCAGTTCTGATGTTCTTGTTTCCAATATAAGGCCATGTTCACACGGCAGAATTTCAGTTCCGGATTTTGCACTGGAATCCGGCACAGAGATTCCACTGCGGCAGAGTCCCTCTGAATTCAATGGGATTCTGCTGCTCTGAGCACATGGTGGAATTTCCGTGTCCCCACAAAGAATGAACACGTTCATTCACTGTACAGAGTTCACACGGAATGCATAGTCGTCTATGAGATGGCGCATTCCTGTGAGGTCCAAGCACCGGCAGTTTGCAAAATGTCCACACAGAAATCCTTTGTGCGGACATTCCATTGTGTGAACATGGACTTACTGATTCTGGAGGAAGATGGGTCAGCCAGCTGCTGCCCTGCACTATACTCAGCAAGCTGTAATGCCCCATCAGTCCAGGCACTTTTCGATCAAAACCAGCAATAACATTTTCAGTAAATTGTAGATCCTCTGTGGGATCCAATCAGATAGATTAGCCTTTCCCTCCCCATGTGCATTGAGCCTTGGGCATCCATGACCCCTTTGTAGGCTGACAAGTTGGGTAGGTACATACCAAGACATCCCAGTTGTCAAGCATCGCTAAAGTCATTCAGCTCTTGAAAGCATGCACATTTTTAATCCTCCTAAGGATAAGTTTCCACTTTTTTTTTTTTGTAAAAACGCCAAGAAAAACGCCAATTCTGCCGCATGGCATTTTTTCGGCCAAAAATGCTGCGGCCAATAAATCAATGAGAAGTCGCAAAATTCTTTTTCCACTTGGCGTTTTTCAGTTTGGCTTTTTTAAATTCTTTTGGCGTTTCTTCACTCTTTTTTAGCTCCTTGGCGGTTTTGAAAAATCGCAGCATGTTGAGCCAATGGCTTTTTTCCCCCCTGAAATCATGGCATTTTTCTCCCATAGAAGTCTATGGGAGTGAAAAAACGCCAAGAAAAACAACATGTGGGTTTTAACTTTGGCATTTTTGCAGGCGTTTTTTTATTCTTTTTTGGACTTTAGCAATCCAAAATATGATGGAGATACATTTTTTTATAAAATTTCGTAGGGTACCATTAAAAAATAAAAAAGATGCAGTAGTGAATGAAAAAATTTCATCTAACGAAATGTATCTTTTTTATAATAAACTTTTTATAAATTATTAAAACAGGGATCAATTTATGTGGGCAGGCAGGGCACTAAAAATGTAGCTGACAATAAGAAAAATGTAGTGTTTTACATTTTTTTAGGTAGCACTACTATTCCCAGCACTAATTGACAGATCCCCGAGTCTGTTGCGATCCTTCTGTATAATTTATAGATGCGGCCAGCCGCTCTTCTATGGTCCCCTGCACTGCCGTATTCATATTTCCCATAGAGAGCTCTGATTGGCCATATGGTTCCACAACTCACAAATCACAACTCTCTTGGAAATATGAATAGGTGTATATATACGTCAGTGCAGGGGACCAAAGAAGAGCGGCCTCCCACATCTATAAATTATACAGGACGATCACAGCGGTTGTCAGAAGTGACATCCGCTGTGATCTTTCCTTGACTGCAGGTACTACTGCTCCCAACATGGAGCAGAATGTGCTCCATGTTGTGAGTAGTAGTACATGCAGTTAAGGACAGATCACAGTGGGTATCACTCCTGACATCCGCTCTGATTGTCGTATCTATTGCAGAGATGCGGAGAGGCTATATACAGCGCTCACATCTCTGCACAATACTCTGGCCAGTGATGTGAATAGAACATCACTCATTCATATTTCCCTCTGAGAGTTGTGATTGGCTGCAACCATCCGGCCAATCCCCACTCTGGGTGGAAAATATGAATGAGGGATGTTCTATTCACATCACTGGCCGGAGTATAGAGCAGAGATGCGAGCGCTGTATAGAGCTGCTCCTCATCTCTGCTATATTATGGACGATCGCAACGGGCGACATGTCTACTAGTACAGGTACTACTACTCCCATCATGGAACAGTCTGTTCCATGCTGGGAGTCGTATTTCTACCTAAAAAAAAAAAAAAAAAGTGAAGCACACATCCACACTTTATGAAAAATGTATAAAAATTTCGTTAAAAGTATATAAATTTTGTGAAATACATTTTATTTTACCATCACTACTCCATCCTTTTTTTTTTTTTTTTTGGTACCCAACAAATTTTGGGTACCAAAAAAAAAAAACCCCAAAGGTGCCAAAAATACAATTTCAACTCAAATGTAAAAAAAGGCAGAAAAAAACGCAAGAAAAAAACGCCAAACACAGGACAATGCTGTGGCTTTTTTTTCGGGCGTTTTTTTCTTGTTTTTTTTTTTTGGGACACAAAAAAAAAAAAAAACAATTAGAAGCTTAGCATAACATGGGAACTTCAAGAAATGACTGCTCACCTGCTGCCTTATAAATCCCAATGCTTGACAGGTGCCATTGTAATACTATAATCAATGTAATTCACCTCATCTGTCAGTGGATTTAATGTTGTCACTAATAGGTGTATACTGCTTAATGTCAAGGTTTAAAGAAAAGTTGTCATTTTTAAATGTTCTCTTTCAACTGCACTACCTGTTAAAGGTCAATTAATAAGTATGCAAAATGACTGTAACCAACTGGGAACAAAGGGAATGGAAACCACATTCTGACAAAGGATACAGGAGGTAAAAATACTATTGACAACATTCTGACTAGCCCCTTATGGACCAGGTCAGTTTTATTGTTTGAAATTTCATTTTTTTCCTCCTCTCCTTCTAAAGGCCATAATCCTCCTACTTTTTTTTACTTTTACATCTACAAAATGGAATGATCTTTTTTTTTATTTTTTTGTGGACCAACTGTACTTTGTAATGACAAACTTTATTTTACCACAAAAGGTAATGCAAAAAAATCTCTTTGATGCACAATGCTTTGCACGCTCTTTATGTCTTCAGCTCACTGGCATATTTCAAAATGGTATTTCAAAATGGCGCTGTGTAATGCTGGTGGTCTTCTTCTGCTGTCTTACTATTACTCGACTTTCTGGCCTGTCTCTGGCTATGCTACCTTGCCACCGGCCCATGACCATTACATAAACGTTGACCTGTGACAATTTTTTTTTCAAATTAACTGATGTTGGAAAGTTAAACAGATTTAAAATGTTCTATTTATTTAACAATCTTAATCCTTCCAGTACTTATCAGCTGCTGTATGCTCCAGAGGAAGTTGTATATTAGTGATGAGCGACATTGGCCATATTCAAATTAGTGATATTTTGTGAATATATAGACAAATATTTGTCCTATATTTGCGAATTTTGCGTATATGTTATATTCGCATATTCGCGTATTTGAGAAAGAAAACAGTGAGGGGGTAGGCAACTTTACTATTGGTTGGTAGGGATGTTGATAACCTCTAACAAGTGTATTTGCATCATTCTAATTGGCCCACAAGTTAAAAGAAGGAATATGCGAATATGCGCATATGAGGAAAAAAAGGTAATATTCGTAATTTTGATTATATAGCGAATATATTCGCATTATTCGCAAATTTGCGATATTCGCAATAAAAATTCAAAATGTGAATATTCGCGCCCAACACTATTGTATAATTCTTTTCAGTCTGACCACAGTGCTCTCTGCGAACACCTCTGTGTCAGGAGCTGTCAAGAGCAGGAGAGGTTTACCATGAGGACTAGCTTGTACTCTGGACAGTTCTTGACATGGACAGAGGTGTCAGCAGAGAGCAGTGTGGTCAGACTGAAAAGAGCTACACAACTTCCTGTGGATCATACAGCAGCTGATCAGTACTGGAAGGATTAAGGTTTTCTAATTGAAGTAATTTACAAATCTGTTTAACTTTCTGGCATTAGTTGATTAAGTACTTCATACCAGTGTCTCCAGATCCTCTGGGTTAAAGGGGTACTCCGGTGAAAAACTTTTTTTTTTTTTTTTTAAATCAACTTGTGCCAGAAAGTTAAACAGATTTGTAAATTACTTCTATTAAAAAATCTTAATCCTTCCTGTACTTATTAGCTGCTGAATACTACAGAGGAAATTCTTTTCTTTTTGAAACACAGAGCTGTCTGCTGACATCATGAGCACAGTGCTCTCTGCTGGCATCTCTGTCCATTTTAGGAACTGTCCAGAACAGCATATGTTTTCTATGGGGATTTCCTTTTACTCTGGACAGTTCCTAAAATGGACAGAAATGTCAGCAGAGAGCACTGTGGTCATGATGTCAGCAGACAGCTCTGTGTTTCAAACTGAAAATAATTTCCACTGTAGTATTAAGCAGCCAATAAGTACTGGGAGGATTACAATTTTTTTAATAGAAGTAATTTACAAATCTGTTTAACTTTCTGGCACCAGTTGATTTAAAAAAAAAAGTTTTTTCACCGGAGTACCCCTTTAACCATTACCATTACTGAGATCACTCTAGGGAAGCAAACTTGTACCCTCTAGAGTCTAAGTTCATCTTCCACATCTTGGAGTGGGTTAAAGGGTGAACTCCTAAAGGGTATTTAGACTCTATTTCTGACCTAAAGCCATACTGGTTAGGTAACTCAATTGGTGCTACCTCAATGACATTTGACTCAAGGATTGATATCATTCGTCCTGATGACCAGTACGATACATCATAATTTTTATTAAAAAAAACAAACATGGTTTAGTCTGATGTCTAAAAGGAATATTACAGAAGAAAGGGACTGAATAACATCATAAAATGGTGCAAATGAAATAAGGGCTTAGCTGGTCACATATCTGGCAGCTTCTAAAGCTTGCGTAGTCTGGCCTTGGAGAATAAAGTCATGTAGAAGAGAGATGGCAACAGATGTTGGATCCGTTACAGGTGCCACAAGGTGGTGTATAATTGCAGCAATTAGCACCCATATATCACTGTTCAGCTGTGATCATATACTGTTCACTTGGTTGGTTCAGCAAAGCCTGCAAGATGTCACCCACACAGTAAGCATCTCCATTAAATAGTCCCCAAATATATAACACACAGCCGGCTGTTCATGGAAAACCCCAGATGTTCCTCATCAAGTGTTTCATTCATCCCATTAATATGAAATACGCTACACAGTTTAGCCATATATTGTATGCGCTCTGTATGTTTCTTCTTCGAGCCTCCCCATGAAGGATCCAGGGAATATTCCATCCAGTTTATCTGAAGACCTTTAACACACAATTTTTTTTCCTTCTTTTTTATTTTATTTATTTTATTTTTTATTTTTAGGTGAAAATGCAAGACATTTACTGTCAACTGTCAACTGCTATAGTGACATTTGTCAGCGATTTGGCATTTCCTGCTGAGATTTCCTATGTTTATAGGGATGTTGAATGGTTTTGACAAAGAGAACATGTTTTTTTGTGACAATAACTTTTACAGCAAATAATCATTTTGCCAATTGAACTTATCTAATAAAAAACTAAACAAAAATATTTATGAACATTCTTACTAAATACCAATCTTTAAAAACAGCCAAAAACCCAGTCTAGAAAATGTAGTTTACAAGCAAATTACCACTGTCTTAATGATTCTACATTTATATTGTTTTACATCGTAAATATATTGGGAGGGTTTTAGTTTATATTGTCATGGGACAATTAATACTGTGTGTTTACACTCCCCCCTTCCTGTTACTTACCCTGGCCCATTTATCTGTGTAAGAATACCGTACCTACTGTGCTGAGTCTTGTCATGCCGAAAAAATAGAATCTTTCTATAAAGATAAAGATGTATGGCCAGTTCATGACACCGATTGATGACAATATTTTAGTAATATTAGACAGTCAAGAAGGACTCCTAAGATCTCCCACGATGGATTTGGGATTGGGCGTTCTCCATTTTTATGTCTAAAGTTCTACTTTACACATAAGAACTAAAACTTAGAAATGTTAGAAATAACTCCCATATACAACACTGACAGGTTGTAGAATTTATCTAACCCTTCCTTGACCACACTCCAGGCCATTTTCAATTTCAGATCTATTGCAAAAAACAATCAAAACAGAGAAATATCTTGACAGAAACGGGACTGTGAAGAGAAGGAGCTCGCACCTCGAAAGACCTCTTTAAACCACTACATTCATCTTCTCTTTACTTTCTTTACAAGATTGAAATGAAATAGGGTCTACACCAGACTTTGTGTCTGGCATTGAATCTGAGCCTCATTTAACTAAATTGGGCTGTATTGCAATTGCACCAGTAGCCTGGGGGCGAGAGTGGTGCTTTTTTGCTAAATCTTTTTTTTTTTCTTCTTTTCTTATCTCTTATAGTCCTTTTAATTTCTGGTTGAACTATTTCTTTTATGTTAAGATCCTTTACCTCAGCAGGTTTTTACCTGCAGTCCTATATAAAACCTCAGATAAGACATATCATAACGCGTTGCTCCAAATAACTATCTTAATCCCACTACAATGAAAAACTCAGCTCTGCTACATCTGTTATCCTTCCACACCATAATAGGATTTCCGAATAGTCTGTCAGGCTTTTAAATTCATTCATGGTATACGGGGTATTGTTTGGTGAGATTTGTACTATGTAAATGAAAGACTGCTGAGGCGGATGCATATGTTTGTGGAGATAATTGCAATACAAGCTAACACTGTTTGATTTCCTAATTTATATTGTTCCCCTCTGGCCATGGGAAATGTTGGTAGGTATGCCATGTACAACTCTTGACTTGGAAAATAAGCTTCCACTCAGAACTTGTCACCGCTTTAACCTAAGTGGAGATATTTGCTGTCTTTTTTTTGGGAATACAAGACCCAGTTGCACTGTTTATCTGTGCCCTCCTGGATAAGGATTACACAAAGCGATTGATAACGCTGTATCACCACTGCTACATTCCTTTGTAACACAGGCACCCACTGGGTCCTGCCACTGCTTTCCTGCTTGTTTTTCTTGTTTCACCCAAAATAATGACCAAGGTTTCTTACCTCTAAAGGTGTTTGCAGTACAATTGGAGACGTTGTCTTCAAACAGCACTTGGCTGCATACAAAATCTGACCGAAGGATTGCAAAAAGACTCCCTCATAAATTATTTATATTGATTCAGAGAAAGGCAAACACATTTGGCAATCACATTTCATTGGGAAAATAGTTCTTGCTGACCTATATAAACTACTATCAGATTAGTGGCTGGATCAATGTCATCCCGGAGTCTAGCTTGTTCAGTATAACCCTGCGCACCTCCCATTTATTTGGATTGTCTGTAATATTTATACTCATGGTTGGCAGGGAAATAAAAGTTACACAATGCAGGAAGTAATTATATCGTACAAATAAAAGACAATGAATGATGCGTTTACTCCAGGTGTTATAGTGGCTGCCGCTATAAATAGTGAAGCACCAGCAGTACAGTGGTGTAGCATGGGCATGCTCGTATTTACAGTAGGCTTTTTGTTTCCTGGAGCAGGGATTCAGCTTCTCAGCCTTAGTCCATTATTGAAATACCACGCTTTTGCCTTTCTTGGCTCTTAGAACCCAGGGCACACAAACAAAAAACATCCCCATATGAAGTATAGTAATTATAGTTATTATGAGAAGCTTTGGTGCTTTAACATAACCAAAAATCACGTAGATGACCACTGGAAGTCCGGCTGCTAGAACTACCAGCAATGGCTAAAAGATTGCTTTCTCCTGTCCCCCAGATATGGCCTCTGCAGATGACCATGTAACACACACTAGGCCCAAAAAATAATTGCTCTTACTTAGTAGCTCTAAAGTCTTCCCCGTGCCATTAATATACCCTAATGTTCATGAGCCAATCCCTAATTTTATAATACTGTACATTATGGTGGATGTCAGTATTTGTGTCTATATACATGCAACTGCAGTTGAAGGAGCACTGCAATGCATCTAAATATATATTGCATCCAGGGGCCTAACTATAGGGGTTACAGAGGGTATGGTTGCACCTGGGTCAAGGAACCTGGGGCTTCATAAGGTTTCTATTTCCTATATGAGGAGACCTGTACATTAAATTAAGAATTAAAGCTGGCTCTGCTCCTGCGGTGGCCCAGTACGGGAAGGTGTTTTCCTGTACTTTCTCTGCCCTGTCAGGCAGTGTCCCTCAGTGTCCACAGGGCCCCCTGCAGTTATTCCCCCCATGTAAATAGGTTATGTATTATATAGTGTATTGTACCATGTACCATGTGATTGTTACCCAGGAGGTACTAGTGTCCAGCTGACCCCAAAGGTGACCTATGGGCTCCCTGCTAGTGTACCCCATATAAGCCCTGGGGGGAGCTAGCTTCTCTCTCTTGCTTCCTGCTGAGATCCAGTAATGTCGTGGCTAGTGTGTGTGTCCAGAGTAGTGGAGGCCTCAAATCAAGTTCTGCAGCCACAAGTCCAGTCCTGCAGCCTCAAGTCAGGTTCTGCAGCCTCAAGTCAAGTGCAAGTAAGCTGAAGTATTTCCTGTCAGTCAAGAAGTCTTCTGTCTACTCAGCATGGCCTGCACTAAATTCTCCTGTCTACTACAAGTCCCAGAAAACCTGTGAGGACTCTGTGTCACGGGTTACCTCCTTGGCCCCTGGCTGTACTGCATAGACTGGAACAACTCTCTACCCTCAGTAAAGCTTCTGTTGTCCGTAACTTGGCATTGGTGTCTTCATTGCTCCATGCCTAGCCCAGGATCCAGCAGTATACCTTTGGGTGGTTAAGGTTAAACCACGCCCTGGCTGCATGGGAGACCAGCATGGAAAAGTTATGCCTCTGACTGTGTAGATATACATGGAGTTATATACTGTAAGTTATATAAATCAATTAAAATCTACCCTGGCAGCCATACATCTAAGTTCCATACATCTAATGCTATATAACAAAGCTCACTAACCCTGTAAGGTTGCGTTCTGACCATCAAACACTACAGAGGTCACATATCCATTAATAAAACATTGGATCCCAGTGGAAATCCCATTAAAATAATGTTTTATTTAAATATTCTTTGTAAGCATACATTTTGCATTCATTGCATTTTTTTTTACTCTATACCAGCAGATTCGCAAGTTTTAATGGGTCATGACATTTTGCAATGCATTTACAAAGTAGCAAAGTGCCTTCACTAGAAATTCTACCAACAGATATCCAGACAGTGTCCAAAGTGCATAGAAATGACAGCAAGTACCACACATTAGTATTTGGATCATTTTGACCTGAGTGTGTCATCCTGCAAAGAAGCCTTTTCCATACAGTACATATTAGTTATTAACACCATTTGTCTTTTGCCATTAAATCATCACCAGGAAAATAAATTACAAAGGAAGAATCCATTGGTAGGGTGATAAATACAACCTATTCTTATTTCATTGACCATTAAAAAATGCAATGGGTTTAATGGATTTTTATAAAGTTGCCAACATGTGGCATGATAATCTACATCCTCCAATGCCATGACATATGGCAGTACATGTGAATATGTACTTATTTTTAATGGAAAGAACATGTTTATCATCAACATGGCAGCAGCTGTTCAATGTTTCTTAGTTGTAACAAATAGATTGAATTGCTTCTTAATTTTAAGATTCTTAGCTGACCACGTGTTCTGAAATGCATCTGTCACGACTGGGCAGGGAAGTGCACACTCTTCTCACCCACTCCCCTATCCCTGCCTACTTACATACCCACCCTAGGCAACGGGTCCGTAACCACAGTGACAGTCCCTCCCTAGACAAGTGAGGGGATTCCACTTTCAAAATAATAAAATACAATAACACAGACACAGGTCAAGGTACAATAGGGAGCAGACAGACTAACAGAAGAAAAACTAACACACTCACACAATAAGTAAGAGTGCCCTATCCCTGTCAAAAACCAGGAGTTGTCAAAGTACGAAATCGCTAATACCAGAGAAGAGTCAGAGAGCAGAGCCAAAGGGTCAAAATGCCAGATATTACAGATGCAGTAGAAAGTTACCTAGGAGTATGAACTGAGCTTTTTGGCAGGCAAAGACTGGGAGTAGACTGCCAGCTTATATGGAGCCAGAGCAGGTGCTCCAATCAAGGTCAGTTGACCAGTCCAGACAGCCGGGCATAACCCAGCAACAAAAAACAACAAAGAACCTGTCAGAACCTTTAAACCATATAGGTTCTAACACTACCCCCCCCCCTTTAGAAGGGGCAACCGGACCCTTCACAACCTGTGAGTAAAGAGGTCTTGACTTGGATACAGATGGACCATCAATGTCCTCATCTGGTGTCCTCACAGTCATCCTCCAGAATCTCACTACTTCCCTCTGACTGCAAGTGACACCATGTTATTGCCCATGGTGCCACATGACGCTGGTTCAGCCAGAGACTGATGCAAAACAGGATTTACATAACTCTTAGATGTTAAGTCAGATTGTATACAAGATGGAACAATGCCCACCAGAAAAACTCTGCCAGGCGTAGTTCTCTAAGAGACATGACATACCTATGTGCCCAAGTGGCCACCATGATTGCACAGGAGGTGATGAAGTGTGTATTCTCCCCACAGTAAAAACAGGCCGTTTAGTTGACAAAACCTGCTGCGCTCCTCTGGGGCTCAAATTGACCTTATTTGCATGTGCTCCACCTCAGGCACAGATTGATTATTATAGACAGGTAAAGAGTAAAGCAAAAGAGGAGAATTTGAGGAAGATGAACACTCTCATTTGCACTCACGTAGACGTCTATCTAAACGGACAGCAAACGTCATGGCTTGGTCAAGGGTGTCAGGAGAGGGGTAGGTCACCAGCATGTCTTTTAAGGTATCAGATAATCCTAATCTAAACTGACAAATCAAGGCTGGAGGATTCCAGTTGGAGGCCACTCACCACTTTCTAAAATCTGCACAGTACTCCTCTACTGGTCTGCGACCTTGCCTTAAAGTACGTAGTTGACTCTCAGCATACACAGCACGGTCCAGTTCAGCATACAAGAGACCCAATCCCCCGAATAAGGCGTTCACTGAGGACAACTCCGGAGCATCGGGACCAAGGGAAAATACCCATTCCTGGGGACCCCCTTGCAAAAGAGACATAACGATATCCACTCTTTCGGCCACAGTACCAGATGTGTAAGGCCTTAACCAGAAGTACAATTTGCAGCTCTCACAAAAGGTTTTGAACATCTTGCAGTTACCAGAAAATCGGTCAGGGAGAAGCAGGAACAGATGACATTGAGTTGGGGCAAACTTCAGCTCCTGAATTCTGGCTAGTAAGCTCTGAACTAACTGCTCCTGATCTTGCAACCTCATGGTCAAGGTCTTAACTAATGCTGACTGAGACTGAGATGACTCACATTGCTGAAGTCTTTCAGTTAAATCATGGACAAGCTAAGTCAAGCCATGCATTTGCTCCACCAAAGCAGACATTGTTTCCATGATGCAGAAACAAGACAAATGCAGTAAATGGGCCTCTAAAATGTCATGTCTGGGCAGGGAAGGAGTGTACACTATTCTCACCCACTCCCCTATCCTACTCCCCATCCTATCTACTTACATACCCACCCTAGACAATGGGTCCGTAACCACAATGACAGTCCCTCCCTAGACAAGTGAGGGGAGTCAACTGTGAAAATAATAAAATACAATAATACATGCAAAGGTCAAGGTACAGTAGGGAGCAGACAGACTAACAAGAAAAACACTCACACAATAAGTCAAAGTCCACTATCTGCATCTAAAACCAGGAGTTGTCAAAGTACAAAATCGCTAATACCAGAGAAGAGTCAGAGAGCGGAGCCAAAGGGTCTAAACGCCAGATATTACAGATGCAGTAGAAAGCTACCTAGGAGTACAAACTGAGCTCTTTAGCAGGCAAAGATTGGGAGTAGAGTGCCAGCTTATATGGAGCCAGAAAAGGTGCTCCAATCAAGGTCAGCTGACCAGTCCAGACAGCCAGGCATAACCCAGCAACAAAAAACAACCTGTTACTATAGGTTCTGACAGCATCGGCAGGCAAATACAGAAACGACTGAATAAATAAATGTGCATTGCTTTGGTAAAGAGCTTTGTCTCACTTGATATTAATACTTTTGGAAAGTATATTAAAGGCTATTAAAGAGTTGCCCCTTTAATAATAAAGGGGAACCCTTATTCATAGTGTCCATCAATTCACTGGAAAGAGAGGAAATTACAAAGGGAGTCTGTTTCCATAAAATACCTCAAAAAAATTTCCATTACACAAACAGCTTACTTCAATGGGCGCCATGAAATTTTTACTTTATAGGGGAATTTATATGGAGGATCTATCATAGGATAGCGCATAAATATTTAGTTATTGACTTTTCAATGATGATCACTTCAATTCAGAGGGTACAGCACTTCTGCAAGGGTCATAGTCCCTTCCTTTAGCTGACCAATGTGGATACCCAGGAATTTGATGTTTACTGACCATACATTGATTGCTTATCTTAAGGAAAGGTCATCAGTATTAGAGTCCTTGTAAAACCTCAGAAAGGAGGTAATAAAAGAAAACTTCACTTGCTATTTTGTCCCAAACATTTTATACAATACGATCTAATGCAAAAATATTTTGTCAGCTACTTTAACCCCTTAAGGACTCAGCCCATTTGGACTTTAAGGACTTTTATTTTTACGCTTTCGTTTTTTCCTCCTCCCGGCTAATTTTTTGCGCCGTGATCTGTAATTTTTATTAATACAATATTTGCTTATACAAAACTTTTATTACATTTTTTATAAATTGTTTTTGAATAAAATGTTATAAAAAAGCAGCTATTTTGGATTTTTTTTTTTACGCTCACGCCATTCACCATACGGGATCATCTATATTTTATTTTAATAGTACGGATATTTACGCACGCGACGATACCAAATATGTATATAAAATAATTTTTTTACACTTTTTGGGGGTAAAATAGGGAAAATGGGACAATTTACGTTTTTATTGGGGGAGGGTTTTTTTCACATTTCTTTTACTTTATTTTTTTACTTTTTTTACTTTAATTTTTACACTCTTATAGTCCCCATAGGGGACTATTTATAGCAACCATTCGATTGCTAATCCTGTTCAGTGCTATGTATAGGACACAGCACTGATCAGCATTATCGGTCATCTTCTGCTTTGGTCTGCGGGAAGGCAGATCAGAGCAGAAGACTCCCGGAAGACAGCGGAGGCAGGTGAGGAGACCTCCGTCTGCAGTGCAGGATGATCGGATCGCTGCGGCAGTGCTGCGGGCGATCCGATCATCCATTTTAATGACCGCTATGCTGCAGATGCCGTGATCTATATTGATCACGGCATCTGAGGAGTTAATGGCAGACATCCGCGGTATCGCAGGTGTCCGCCATTACCGGCGGGTCCCTGGCTGCGATCCACAGTCGGGACCTGCCGCGCATAATGCCGGCATCGCTCCGATGCCCACGGTTATGCTCAGGACGTAAATGTACGTCCTGGTGTGCTAAGTACCACATCACCAGGACGTACATTTATGTCCTGCGTCGTTAAGGGGTTAAAGGGGTATTCCAGGCAAAAACTTTTTTATATATATCAACTGGCTCCGGAAAGTTAAACAGATTTTTAAATTACTTCTATTAAAAAATCGTAATCCTTCCAATAGTTATTAGCTTCTGAAGTTGAGTTGCTGTTTTCTGTCTAACTGCTTTCTGATGACTCACGTCCCAGGAGCTGTGCAGCTCCTATGGGGATATTTTCCCATCATGCACAGCTCCTGGGACGTGACATCAAGCATTTAGACAGAAAACTTCAGAAGCTAATAACTAATGGAAGGATTAAGATTTTTTAATAGAAGTAATTTACAAATCTGGAAAGAAAAATGTGTATGTGCATCTCACAATTACTAATACACACCGAGGTCAAACTAGGGCATGCAACTATACCTTAGTTGCAAAAAGGAAAAACCAGAAACAAATACTTTTGCCCGGACCTTCTAGGTGAGTATAAATATACTAAATTTGGGTTTATAATTATAGAAAAAATTATATTGGGTCGTGCTTCAATAATAATATATTAAATTTAGTAAAATTACAATGTAAAAGGTTACTCCTCACAGGGCCCTGTGTGGAGAACACATAAGATACAGGCAATTGATATCAATGCATAAAAAGAATATGTGTATAATTATACCACTGGCATGAATAGTAGTTTCTTATGTGCAACAAGGAAATGCCTATTCTAGATAAGCAGATAACTATTGCACAAAGCAAGCCACGTACAAGGCTAAAATAATACGCTATTTAGGTGGCTGGTTACCACATTCAAATACGTATATGCAGAATGTGTCCTTTTTATAATGCTAGACAGTTTGTAGCAATTCAAATATGTTACCGGTCTTATGTAACAACTCGGGCAGTCCGCACTGTAAACAGATATTGTTGTGGCAGTGCCTGGATAGTAAGGCGCACTGGATCCTCTGTGTGGCGGTCCCAGACGGTGGCAAAGATATAGCCTGGCAGAGTCCTTAATGTGGAGCGGTGGTGGTCATCACGGGCTGTTGGCGCTGGCAGGCGCTGATGTAGACAAGCTGCCAGAGGACCGTTAGCGCTGGCAAGCACTGTAGATGGAGCAATTCTCACCGCTGGGCTGCAATGCTGGCTGGGTGGGACCAAGGACCGCACACTGGATATAAGGAGCTCACCTCGTGTTGTCGGCGTGTGACGTCAGCAGGTGTTGAAGCTGGAAACAGTTGGCCTTGCAAAGGCTGGACCGGACAGATGCTGGGCTGGCCAAGGGACTGGCGCAAGGCGAATGTGGTGCCAATCTTCAAGAAGGCCTCTAGGTCTTACCCAGGAAACAATAGACTGGTATGTCTAACGTGCATTGTGGGTAAATTGTTTGAAGGACTTATACGGGATTACATACAGGAATACATAGGGTATAATAGTATTATAAGTGATAGCCAGCATGGGTTTACTAAGGATAGAAGTTGTCAAACCAATCTAATTTGCTTTTATGAAGAGGTGAGTAGAAGCCTTGAGGAATGGCTGTGGATATAGTGTTTCTGGATTTTGCTAAAGCATTTGATACTGTCCCTCATAGACGTCTGACAGGTAAGTTAAGGTCTTTGGATTTGGAAATTTTAGTTTGTAACTGGATTGAACACTGGCTCATTGATCGTACCCAGAGAGTGGTGGTCAATGATTCGTACTCTGATTGGTCCCCAGTAATTAGTGGTGTACCCCAAGGTTCTGTACTGGGACCGCTGTTGTTTAATTTATTTATCAATGATATAGAGGATGGCATTAACAGCTCTGTTTCTATCTTTGCAGATGACACCAAGCTTTGTAGCACGGTACAGTCTATAGAGTAGGTGTATAGGTTACAAGATGACTTGGATAGACTAAGTGTCTGGGCATCCACTTGGCAAATGAGGTTCAATGTGGATAAATGTAAAGTTATGCATCTGGGTACTGATATCCTGCATGCGTCGTATGTCTTAGGGAGGATTAAACTGTCAGAGTCACCGGTAGAGAAGGATCTGGGTGTACTTGTAGATCACAGACTACAGAATAACATGCAATGTCAGGCTGCTGCTTCCAAAGCCAGCAGGATATTGTCATGTATCAAAAGAGGCATGGACTCAAGGGACAGGGACATAATATTCCCCCTTTATAAAGCATTGGTACGGCCTCACCTGGAATATGCTGTTCAGTTTTGGTCACCTGTCCATAAAAGGGACACTGTGGAGCTGGAAAGGGTGCAGAGACGCGCGACTAAACTAATATGGGGCATGAAACATCTTAGCTACGAGGAGCGATTAAAGGAGTTACAATTGTTTAGTCTTGAGAAGAGACGTTTAAGGGGGGATATGATCAATGTATATAAGTATATTATTGGCCCATACAAAAAATATGGAGAAAAACTGTTCCAGGTTAAACCCCCCAAAGGACGAGGGGGCACTCCCTCCGTCTGGAGAAGAAAAAGTTTAGTCTTAAGACGCGACACGCCTTCTTTACTATGAGAACTGTGAACTTATGGAACAGTCTACCTCAGGAACTGGTCAAAGCAGGAAAAATGAACAGCTTTAAAACAGGATTAGATACATTCCTGGAACAAAATAACATTAATGCTTATGAAGAAATATAAAATCCCATCCCTTCCCCAATATCGCGCCACACCCCTACCCTTCAATTCCCTGGTTGAACTTGATGGACATATGTCTTTTTTCGACCGTACTAACTATGTAACTATGTAACTAATTCCACAAAAGGTCACGGACACAATTCATAAATAGCGTTTCATAAATAGCGTTTATGCCAGTGGCTTATGCATACAAGACTAGACGCGTTTCAGGGTGATATAATCAACCCTTTCCTCAGTAGTCAGTAGTGACTACTGAGGAAAGGGTTGCATTATATCACCCTGAAACATGTCTAGTTTTGTATGCATAAGCCACTGGCATAAACGCTATTTATGAAACGGTATTTATGAATTGTGTCCGTGACCTTTTGTGGACTTCAGTGGATCCAGTCCAGCATCTGTCCGGTCCAGCCTTTGCAAGGCCAACTCAGGTGCAGTGTTTCCAGCTTCAACACCTGCTGACGTCACACGCCGACAACACGAGGTGAGCTCCTCGTATCCAGTGTGCGGTCCTTGGTCCCACCCAGCCAGCATTGCAGCCCAGCGGTGAGAATTTCTCCATCTACAGCGCTTGCCAGCGACAACGGTCCTCCGGCAGCTTGTCTACATCAGCACCTGCCAGCGCCAACAGCTCGTGATGACCACCACCGCTCCACATTAAGGACTCTGCCAGGCTATCTCTTTCCCACCATCTGGGACCGCCGCACAGAGGATCCAGTGCGCCTTACTATCCAGGCACTGCCACAACAATATCTGTTTACAGTGCGGACTGCCCGAGTTGTTACATAAGACCGGTAACATATTTAAATTGCTACAAACTGTCTAGCATTATAAAAAACAATAAACAACCTATAAGGGGTGACCCCCTTATGGGGACAACCCTCACTACAACCCTCCCTATAAAATAATTACTTTATTTGGTATTAGTTAAATATATGACCCCAAAATAGATAAAATCTGCAGCGGTAGGGGAATATTTATGGTCAGGTGTAAAGGAATTCAGTAGCCTCGCAACCCTTGACAAAGGTGATTCGTCACCGAAACGTCGGGGAGGCCTACGGTCTAAGTTTTAGTTAGCGTGGTACAGGGGAATTCTAGTAATAAAGGAGTGAGGGATAGCTGTGCACCAGTGGACACTGGAATTACCAGTGGCCCACAGAGTAGAATCAAATAAATGCGCAGCTGCCCCGAACACCCCCTAGTGTGTGAATTCCTTTACACCTGACCATAAATATTCCCCTACCACTGCAGATTTTAACTATTTTGGGGTCATATATTTTAACTAATACCAAATAAAGTAATTATTTTATAGGGAGGGTTCTAGTGAGGGTTGTCCCCATAAGGGGGTCACCCGTTATAGGTTGTTTATTGCCAATTTTGCCCTGAACACTCTCAGGGACATTTTTTGAGTATTGGCATTATAAAAAAGACACATTCTGCATATATGTATTTGAATGTGGTAGCCAGCCACCTACATAGCGTATTATTTTAGCCTCGTACGTGGCTTGCTTTGTGCAATAGTTATCTGCTTATCTAGAATAGGCATTTCCTTGTTGCACATAAGAAACTACTATTCATGCCAGTGGTATAATTATACACATATTCTTGTATGCATTAATATCAATTGCCTGTATCTTATGTGTTCTCCACACAGGGCCCTGTGAGGAGTAACCTTTTACATTGTAATTTTAATAAATTTAATATATTATTATTGAAGCACGACCCAATATTATTTTTTCTATAATTATAAACCCAAATTTAGTATATTTATACTCACCTAGAAGGTCCGGGCAAAAGTATTTGTTTCTAATTTACAAATCTATTTAACTTTCCGGAGCCAGTTGATATATAAAAAAAAAGGTTTTTGCCTGAAATACCCCTTTAAAGTGGTCTTCCCAGCTGCTGCAACATTTTAGAGTATGCAGTGGGTTATTTCAAAGTGTATCAACTCAGTGGGCACCTATAGTTTGCAGTCACATGTCAGTGAAGAAGTGTAATAGAGCTCCAGGATGTATGCAGGCTTATTAACTTGATTTGCACTATGTGCTATACCTACATGTATATGTAAGTTAATCATAGTAAATCATAGTACACTGTAATGAGGGGGCCTGTCTCTGTTTCATGATGGAGTAATCTTCTGATGGACCTTTGTGGCACATTACTTCTGATGGACCTTTGTGGCACATTACTTATGATGGACCTTTGTGGCACATTACTTCTGTTGGACCTTTGTGGCACATTACTTCTGAGTGACCTTTGTGGCACATTACTTATGATGGACCTTTGTGGCACATTACTTCTGATGGACCTTTGTGGCACATTACTTCTGATGGACCTTTGTGGCACATTACTTCTGATGCACCTTTGTGGCCCATTACTTCTGATGGACCTTTGTGGCCAATTACTTCTGATGGACCTTTGTAGCCCATTACTTTTGCAGAGCTGGGCTTGGATCCTCTGTTATTCTGGTAGACCAGTCTGAACCTGCAATGAGCTGATAAGTATGCATCAATATCAGCTATTAAATAAAAAAGTAACTAAATGCATAGTGAATGATATCAACAGAGAAGATGCTTGGAAATGAAGTATATGAAAACTCTGCAATGCATTTATATATAGACTGCCAAGTCATTTACTCTATACCATTCAAATGGTTTTCATCAACTACTGTACACAGTATGTTTTTCATAGCAATTTTGTAGAGACGTTTAGATCCATTACTCTACTTTATTGATAATTCTAGATGGGATAAGTCCTGATAGCGTGCCAATAATGTTCTACTGCTCATTGTATGTTCTCTGCTCCAGATAAGCCAAATTGTTTCAAGCAAATCGAGTTTCATCTCTGGAATGTGTCTGGATGGGATTGAGAATCCACAAGGAATTGCAAGTGATTAAACAATGTCAGACAGGCAGTCCTAAGAGCTGCATCATTAGATGTTGATTTAGAACGTAATGTAATGGCACTAATAATTAATGCAAATGAGACTGTTCCCAGTCCATGCACATCACCACTCCAGTTCCGCATGGCATTACGAGGTGCTTCTTACAGCTCCTGAGCACCAAAACTGGTTGACATATCTGGATCTTTTATTAAAAACGAATAAAAATGGTGGCTAATTTACTAACTTGCCTCAATGATGACGTACTTGCACTGTTTAGCCTCAAAACTGATAAAGAATAACAACCTATAAAAGTACAAAACACGAACAAAATGCTTCATTATAATGTGTTATTGATTGGCAAGCTTACTTAAATAAAAGCTCCCCCTCCCCATAATAGGTATAATTTACAATCGCTTCAGCGACCTGGCACTGTGCTGTATATGTGTTACACAAGCCTACTGAAAGGGCGAGGGGTCTATTTTATAACATTTACTGGGAAGGAATGAGAAATCTGATTGCAGCTTTTCTAGAGTGGAGGGAGTAAATACAGAGGGGGTGTAACACGCAGTTGTTGGTTTAGTTTAGAAAGGCCATTCAAGTGTGTAAGCAGAAAATAATGTGCTTCATAGCACAAATCTAAGCATCATGTCTACTAAAACACAGTCTGGTAACTGTCAGCTCCAGTCCGGCTGATGACAGTGCAAGCGGAGTGGCCAGTTGTGTATAGCGTCTCTATTATAGAATATTCTGCATACTCAGGATCTCCTAAATGAAAGGAAATATGACAAAAGTTTTAGCCCTCAGAGCTGATAACATCCCTTTATGGAAGGCAGAGAGTGAGCTGTATTCACAGCTTGTGTAAACTGCATGGCAATAAAAAATGCCCTCTGCTATGACACCTGCCCTGGAGACCTGGACTTCATGTAACATGCTTAGAGTCCTTTTCCTGCCTTCCTCTCATGTCTGAGTGAATGCTCTAGTGTCCAATGTGGCATAGGGCCCACCTCCAGTCTACTTGCCATAATGGTATCTGAAACATTAACCCCTTAACGACAATGGGTGTAAATGTACATCATGGTGCCGTGGTACCCAATGCACCATGATGTACATTTACGCTCCGCCATGACCGCGAGCACCGGACCGGTGTTTGCTTCATGAGCGACAGGTCCCGGCTGCTATCAGCAGCCAGGGACCCGCCGCTAAAGGCGGACATCCGTGATTGCGCAGATGTCCGCCATTAACCCCTCAGATGCCGTGATTAATACAGATCACGGCATCTGTGGCAGTGCAGTACTTTAAATGGGTGATCGGATCGCCCACAGTGCTGCCGCAGGGATCCGATAATCCATAATGACGGACGGAGGTCCCCTCACCTGCCTCTGTCCATTTCCAGGGGTCTTCTGCTCTGGTCTGAGATCGAGCAGACCAGAGCAGAAGATCACCAATAACACTGATCAGTGCCATGCCCTATGCATAGCACTGAACAGTATTAGCAATCAAATGATTGCTATAAATAGTCCCCTAAGGGGACTATTAAAGTGTTAAAAAAAAGTACAAAATGTAAAAGATAAAAAGTTAAAATGTGAAAAATCCCCTCCCCCAATTAAAACGTAAACCACCCGTTTTTCCCATTTCACCCCCAAAAAGTGTAAAAAAAATAATTAATAAACATATTTGGTATCAACGTGTGCGTAAAAGTCTGAACTATCAAAATATATTGTTAATTATCCTGTACGGTGAACGGCGTAAATGTAAAAAAAAAAAAAAAAATGTCGAAAATTGCAGCATTTTTGTCACATTTCATTCCAAACTTGTTTTTATAAAAAATGTATAAAAAGTTAAACCCAAGCAAAAGTGGTACTGATAAAAACTACAGATCACAGTGCAAAAAATGAGCACCCATACCGCCCCATATACGGAAAAATGAAAAAGTTATAGGTGGTCAAATAGAGCAATTTCAACATACTCATTTTGTTAAAATAGTTTGAGATTTTAGAAAAGCATATATCATGGGTATTATTTTCATCGTATTAACCCACAGACTAAAGAAAACATGTCATTTTTACCATAAAGTGTACACTGTGAAAACAAAACCTTCCAAAATTTGCTTAATTGTGGTTTTCCTTTCAATTTCCCCACATAAATAATATTTTTTGGGTTGCGCCAAACATTTTATGGTAAAATAAGTGATGTCATTACAAAGTAAAATTGGTGACGCAAAATTAAGCCCTTATATGGGTCTGTGGATGGAGATATAAAAGAGTTATGATTTTTAGAAGGCAAGGAGGAAAATATGAAAATGCAAAAATAAAATTGGCCTGGTCCTTAAGGGGTTAAAGTAAATTTTTCTTGATCAAGCAGGTTTAATGACTGGTACACTGGGTATGGTTACACACCTCTCTCTGCCCCCAGTATAGTTTTGTCAGCCATGTTTTAGGGCTCAAAACCGCAGACTTATGTTAGGTTTCTTTATTCATTATACAGACTACTGAAGTTTAGTTATACATGTTGAAATGCCATAAAGTGGGGTATTGAAATGTATTCTGACACACTACAATGTTTTACCACTTGTAATAAAGATTATACGTTCAATGCAATTGCCATTTCATTAAAGCACCCTTTCATTCTTTTGGGCTCTAGATGCACATGTCTCCTACCTCTACTTTCAAGAAGTAGATACCATTGTTGGTCATATTGGATTTTATAAGGAAGGGTTCTTCTCCAGGTTGAAGTTGTGATTTCAACCTCCTACATTTTTTTTGTTGTTTTTACTGGGCAGTCTTACGTGTGAATCCAGCATTTTTTGGGAGACAGTAAGCCTGTAGAGTCTGTGTCTGGGTTGCTAGCTGCACTTCTTCTCCTCACTCATCCCCCGTTACCCTTCTTCTCTCTACAGACTTGTATGATCCTTGTAAATGGATATCACTACAACTAAAAACCTACAAATATAATGGGGAGGGCTGGCATTTTCTTTCCATTGGTGTGTCCGAGAAATCTTAGTCGTATGTGTGACCCATACACAAGAGATAAGGAGGTATTTACAGAAAACGGGGTAGACCAGTTCTCAGGAACCAAATAATTGAATAATTAAAATAAATGCAAAAATGTGTCCCCTAAATTGTGTGTGAACTTAACCTTACACTACTTTCTGATCTTGCCCCTGTACATTGGTTCTTGTGGGGGTGGTATGGTGTTTGTTGAGGGTTGGAACACACATTGCAAGTTGTGTACATCCAGCTGCAGTAATTTGAGGAGCCAATTATAGAGACCTCATTTGTACCTATATCGACACGTCTTCTCAATGCATGTTTACAATTTTCATTTTGCACACAGAAATGACAAAACACGTATAATCTGTGACGGCCCAGGCTATAGCTTTAGTGTTCCTTGTTCTAAGGGTCTCATTTTTCTGTGTTGCGTATTATCATCTAACAGAGTGTCATTTCAAAAGTCATGATGCTTTTTTTTGGTCAAAATTTGTATGCTGAGTTATTATGCCTTTTAAGGAGAGCTGCCCAGTTTAATCAAATGCTTTGTGAATCAGCGATAGCATAAAACCATGTCCTTCCCTCTGTTCTCGGCTCCTTCAAAGAAATGCAAGATGAAGGCAGTGTTATGGATACAGCCAACTGATTAGACTGGTAAAGATGGCTGCCACCCAGTGGTCAAAGTGAACAGAGACAGCAACTAAGCTTTGCAATATTCGTGAAAAAAAATTATATATAAATATATATATATATATATATATATATTTCATAACATGTCTCAAGGTTGTTCCTGAATATAACACAGTAAAATGAAAATGCTAATGCAAGAATCCCTATAGCAAATCAGAATTTTATATTGCTTACGCTGTATCGATAGCACATTAAATTATAATACATTATCTTTTATTTTCTATGTTAAAACGTTACCTTTCAGATATGAGACAGTTTGATGCTGACCTATTGTAAAGCTGACCTATTATAAAGGACAGGGCTACTCATATGAAATCAGCTGCAATATTTTATACATACAAGCTGGCATGACATGTGACAGGTGCCGGGGTTTGTAGAGAATACAACTACATCATATAATAGGGAGGGAACGTAATGTGCTCAAACACTGCAACTCCTTCGCTCTGCTAGCAAAGATTAAGTCTGTTCCAAATATAAATGATTTTGGCACACCAAGAGAACTAGGCATCCTAATGCCTGTAAGCCATCTTGAGAAGATTCACGGCCACTTAAACTGGCACTGCTCTCCAAATCCAGCTGTTACAATGTGCAATTGTCAGGATTTTTTCCCCCAGTGCAATCCTTTGCATAAGTAATAATAATTTTAGAGCTAGGTCAAAGGGAGGACAGGTTAAGATGAGTAAGGAAATCTGTCAGACTTAAATCCAGCACACTAGGCTAACCTATAATACAGGTAGGTATTAGGGCTGAATCCTAAACCTGTTACAATATTCCCATTCAGTGCACTAGAATGCTCGCTATTATCTCTTATTATTGTGGAGATTCAGAAGAAGCTGTATTATGGAGGATTTCGATTTTCAGAACCCAAATTGTAATGTTGGAATCTTTACTTCATAGAAAAGAAAAAACAGATTGACCTACTTTAAAGGAGTCCTATAATCTGAACATCTGAATATTTTCTTTTTATTCAAAGGAGTTCTTCAGGATTAGAAAAACAGGGCTTTTTTTCCCCCCGAAACAGGATCATACCTGACCATAGGCCGCATCTTATATTTGCAGTCTTGCACCATTGAATTTATTGGGATGAAAAAAAGATGGACAGATGTGGCCATGTGTTTTTTTGTTTTTTTTTTGGAATATATGAGTCTGTACAACGCTCACCCTGTCAACCATTACAGACATATGAACAAAAAAGTAAGAGGATAAACAGCCAATTGTGAATGCTTCCTTTCTGTACACCATGGGATGGGAAGGGAGTGGTGGTGGGCAACAACAATGGGCCAACTGGTCCAAACAATCACTTTTTTACTATTATGACTCTACATAGAATACAACATGGTTTCACATACATGCTTATTATGGCTAGCATGTTCTTTAAGATTTACATGATTTCTAACACAGTCTGTCTCCATGAGCTGCATAAATTAATTTCTATGTATGCAGCTCATAAATGTCCCATCCATGAAGGGCTTTATGAATATGGTATGTACAGTAAAGAACAAGCTCCCCATGCAACATAAGCATGCAACATGAAGCTCCCCATGATGCCTATATCTCATCTAAAGCATTAAACAGTATTATTGTTTAGTAAAATTAATACTAAATGGTCATATTAAGAAACCCAATAAATGATGGATAAGGAGGCATCAATACAACCTGCTTGGTAACAAAAACAACATAACTACCGGTACATATTTAGCTCTAGAACAATGCTTAAATGATGTTGTCCCCCCAAATAAAATATTTCATCTCAACAGATGGGAATGTCTTTAGGGATTAATAGGAATTATGCAACCTACATAATGCTAGAAATTTGTATCTGTACCCTGTCCTCTGATAGGGAAGATGTCATCAGTTTTGGCCTGATTATCATACCTGCCTGCCCCGATCTTCTGTCAGAGAACTCTGCCTACCCTAACCTAGACCTAACTGATTATGTTAACTGTCTTCTGCTTCGGTGCCTTGCATGGAAATCATCAGCTGTTGTTAAAGGGAACTACTCTGAGGGTAACACCCTGGAGGGTATCTGCAGTGAAGTCTATAGCCCTGTATATGAATGAAAGCATAAAGACCTGGGAATACCTCAGACTTTGCTCCACAGCCCTCGTGCGCATGCGCTGTGCTAGAGGCATGGAGCGAGCGTAGGCGCATGGAAGTTTCAGCCGGCAGGAGTCAGCGCTAGCGGAGGGAGCGAGCGCTTACTCTGGTAAGTCACACCAGGCTGCGCGCATCCAGGATATCAGTGGCGCATGTGCTAAGGACCTCTGTCTCTCTAGCAGCAGTGCAAGCGGTGACGTAGGGAGGTATCTTACTGTTGCTGACTGCCATCCAACCATGATTTCTGCATGAATAAAGCAGCAAGAATTGCAGCCAAAGGTATTGCTGCATTACATGTGTTCACAAGTGTAAACTCATGCGGGTAGTCTGGGGGTAAAACACTGGGTACAGTTGCGCTTTAACTTCCAAAGAAGTTACCAGCTAACAGACCCCCCCCCCCCCCCACTGATGGTATCTTCTGACTTCTAAAGTGTGTCTTTTCAATGTTAACTTAATTTACAGCAAGTGAGAACTTCCAATAGAAGGTCACTGTGGATTGCTGATTTTTATGGAGAAAGGCCACTGAAATGCTATCATGGCTAGCAATGGAGTATTGTCAAAGAGAAACAACCTGAGCTTGTGAGATTAAATTAAAATCTCTAATATTCTCTTTTCAGTATTACCAACAATAATATCCATATTTAGACATAAGTGGCAAAGAAATTCTACTTGAAACTTTAATTCCATGTATTTCAATATGTCTAACTGTGTTATATAGGTGGATGAATTTTACACATGGATAATAGCAGTAAACATACAGTATTACTTGGACTCCATTACCTCTCCCCGGTTTCAATGCATCCACTCTTACACAACACAACATAAAGCACACTGCTTTGTGACTTAGTACAGCTTGACCTGACAACTTGTGAGTCAGTCGTATTTGACCTAGAGAATATGAGCATCTCTAGAAACTATCATAGCGAGAGATATCTAAATGATTTAAATAACACAAAATATTTCATATAGAAGAGCACATGATAAATAAAAGTAGCTTCACAATAAACAGCATAGAAACGTAGAAGATTGCCGGCAGAAAAAGACCACCTGGTCATTCTAGTCTGCCCTTTTGTTATTTTCTTTTTCTTTTGATCTTAGGACGTAAGAGAATAAAAGTTCCCAGTAAGAGAATGTAAACATGCCTGGGATAGACATATAGCATATCTATCCAAAGATAAAAAGAACAAGGAAATTATATAAGGGCAAACTATGTGGACCAATGTTCCTTTTCTGCTGACAATCCTATATGTTTCTACTGAATGTTGTTTATTGAATCTGCCTTGATTTAGGCCTGGATGTGGATGACACATTATTAAATTTGAGAAAATATGGCTGTGAAAAAGGTAAAGAAAAAAGGTATTTTTTTATATTTAATTTTACTTTATAAAAAATTACAAATAATACAAGGTACAATCAAAATCAACATATGAAAAAAGGTATTTTTAATATATATATATATATATATATATATATATATATATACTTAATGAAAGTCTATGGTAGAGATGAGCGAACTTACAGTAAATTTGATTCGTTACGAACTTCTCAGCTCGGCGGTTGCTGACTTTTCCTGCATAAATTAGTTCAGCTTTCCGGTGCTCCGGTGGGCTGGAAAAGGTGGATACAGTCCTAAGAAAGAGTCTCCTAGGACTGTATCCACCTTTTCCAGCCCACGGGAGCACCTGAAAGCTTTACTAATTTATGCAGGAAAAGTCAGCAACCGCCGAGCCGAGAAGTTCGTGACAAATCGAATTTACTGTAAGTTCGCTCATCTCTAGTCTATGGAAAAGAGGTCTCACACATTGTGTAAAAAAAACTGCTGTGATTCCAACTTTCAAATTACAGCCATTGTTTAAAACAGTATGTGCACTGAGACCAGTTTTCTTTAAAAATGTTATTTAGTATATTACTACATTAATAATATAGCCCTTTTTATATCTATATCATGAGTTTTTCCATATGAAATATTTTGGCACAATGTTATCTAATACATTCACATATGTCCCTTGCTCCGTGTAACAGCAAATATATATATTACAAATTTTTTTAAAATTTTTTAAGTACATTTAAAAAGTAATATAAAGTATTATGTCATAGAAACTTAAAATTATTTTATACAGCAATTTAACAAACTTTATATCCTATATAATCAATTAAGACAAATGATTTAACTGATGACTAAACTGACAGCTAACTACAGCCCTAGGGATTGTTTGAGGGATGCTCCCACTTGTATTATTCTTGCTGAAGAGCCACTTTTGTTACACATATGAATCCCTTGATTTCACCATCCAACCCCAACTCCTACCTCCCACCTAGTGCCTTGTGCACCAATCATTCATTCTCAATTCGCAGTTCAAATTTGCCTTGAGATACTAGAGGGTTTATTAATTCACTGAGAGATCAGGTTAGATGCTGTTGAAGGAATTGAGAAGGAAAAGTGAGAAGGTAGAGGAAGAAGAAGGTGCAGAAAGATAGAGACACAGACAAAGTGTTTGTAAGCTCTAGTAAGTGGTTCATAGTCGTATCCCAGATATTAATTTACCTTCAGAAGTAAAGACATTATACAACAGAATTTAGCAGTGTAGCTAATTAATCCAGAAAAAAGGTAACCCATAACTGGAGAAATACTTTTTTTTTCCTCGAATAAGTTTTTGTTATACTATTATAATGCAATGCTTGTTAAAAGAACAGTGCCTGGTTAAATCTACATTATTCCCATATCTAACAAAATCTTATTTTTATACAAGTAAGGGCTTATAGGGTGAATATGTTATAGAAAAACAAGGTTCTATTTATGCAATAGTCTACTGGAGAAGACAGTAGGACATGAAGGCAATCACTGCCTTGTTTGTTTGGAATTTAACATAATATAGATGATCAAAATGGTCCAGTTTTGTAAGCAAAGATTGTGAAATGAATAAATATCAGAAAAAATGATCTCCCTGAGGCTTATCTAGTACAAAATATCTGATATATTTATTAGTCTATGGGATTGGGATGCAAAAATTGCAGTGGAGTGGGTTAATCCTATAAAATGCTGTTATGTTGAGTTGTTTTTTTGCTTGGATCAGTGGGTCCCTGAGCATTTCCAGAGCCCTTCCATACTTGATTGACATGAGATATTTGTGATGCATATACAAAATAAACAAGCACAAGATACTTCTGGAGGTAGCTTGTAAGATTCGGTACAGGGCAGTCTGCTTGACAGGCAGCAGTAAGCTGCTATATTTGTTATTCAGAGACAGATGCTTCTGTGTCACTTCAACGACCTTGCTGCTTATGACTAAGAGAAACTTTTCTAATTGAAGATTCATCTAGGTATGATGTTTACGGTTTCTGCATACATCTGTTATGTCATTTAATAGAATACAGACACAGGCTTGGACTTTAGCCTAGTAAATTGACCAAGTCGGCTAACCCAGGTCTTAAGAAGTCTAGTTCTATCCCTGGAACTTCCATATATTAATAACAGCTGTAGCCTTCTATCAACAGGCGACTATGGTAATTAAAACAGCACAGAGGAAAAGATGGCTTGCAGCACAATTAATTCACTCAAAAATAATAACAATAATTCATTGTAATGTACACCAGATGTCTGATACACCTGTTCGTTCCGCTAATGTTGGATGATCATTTTGAATGGCGGTGAGGCTTGCTAAGCCAAAAGTCTAACCATTGCTACTTGTCCTTAAAAGAGTAATACAACTGCGCTCTGTCTGGAGGTAAAGTTTCCTTATTATCAAAAACATAAATCTAAATATTGTCAACGTACAAAATGCTACACAAATTTTCATTTGCAGTATAGTGTAAAATCAGAACTCATTTATTTAGAAATGTCGTTATCTTGTTCTTCACATAGTTGTCTAAAATTGGAAAAAAGGTCTGTTTTATTTTTTCCAGAAACAACACCACTCCATAGGAGGAGCTGGTAGTACAGCTTTGCCCCGTTCACTTGACTTAAAGGAAACTATTATTCAATCCCATGGAAAAAAGTGATTTTGATTCAAATTTATCAAACTTGAAGGAGGTTGTCCTGTTAAAGAGAACCTGACCGCTAATTCACCCACACTAAACCCTAGGTATGCTGGGTTATAGTGCCAGTGAAGAGCTGTAAAATGAGAGGTTACTCACTGAAATCTGTTAGTTAGGTGCTGCATTATGTTTGTAAATAGTTTTATTCCTAATGCGCTCCAGCGAGCATTGGAGGCGGGGAGCCGTCTTGCCGAGTTCTCCTGTCTCCTCCATATTCCCCGGTCATGCCCCTTTATTATTGTTATGCTAACAAAGGCCATGGATGATCGCACAAAGAGCGGCCTTCATTAGCATCATAATAATTGCAAGCATAATACAGCAACTAACCAATGGACTTCAGTGGGAAACCCCTCATCTTACAGCTCTTCACCAGCATTATAACCCAGTTTACTGGGTTTAGTGGGAGTGAACTAGCTGTCAGATTTTCTTTAAAGAATCCCCCTTCATAATATCTAAAAATGCTTATAAAGGCATAAGAAAGGATGCTTGAAACCAGACCTCCATACTATTAGCCAAAGAAAAGAAACAATAAACAGGGTTTGTTTTACTGTAATCATAGAGACACATACGTCTCCATAGGAGCTGCATACACAAAATTATAATTCAATGTTAAACAAGAATATTGCCTAATTTATTTCAATTAGATGCATTGCAACAATATAAACATGGCCTTAGGGTCCGTTCACACGAGTGGACCCACAGCATATTTTTCGCTGCAGATCCGTCACTGAAGGACCCTTGCATGGTGGCTTTACATGTGCCTGCTCGGAGAGGAAATGCTCCACTACGAGCAGACACACTGCTGTTTGTGAGTCGCAGTGCGCATGCGCAGCATACTCGCACATCGTGCCAGCTCTCGACCTAGCTCATGGAGCAGGGGGAGCTCCCGCGATGTGTGTGAGTACACTGCGCATGTGCGGCAACTCGCACATTGCAGTGTGTCCACTCGTAGCGGCATATTGACGCTCCAAGCCCGGACATTTAAAGCCACCATGCAGCGGTCCTTCAGCGGCAGATCTGCAGTGTAAAATACGTTGTGGGTCCGCTCGTGTGAACGTACCCATAATGTGCATCTGTCGCATACATTCACCGCATACACTCACCCTCATAGCCCAGAAGGGATTAGTGCTCCCATGCCAAACATACTTTTTTATGCAATCAAAGTTTATGTCATGTCCCACAGTATCAAAGAGACATGACCATGGGTCCACTGTGCCCCTTGGCTGCAACGTCTCTGTGCACTGTGTCATGCCACTTTGACTGACACACAGTGTTCCCCTTTGTGTATTGTCCGTGCATGTGCAGTAAGTCTTTCAGCCTGGGAGAAACAATGTTTGTGTGTGTCATAATGCCAGTCCTCATTGGCGGTGCATGTGCAGACATAACACGCTGGCTGCTGTCGGCAGCCGAGCCCTGTGTGGCAACCAAAAAGGCATAATGTAGTGAAATGACACTGTGGAATACTGCATAAACATTTTAGTGGGAAAAAAAACCACAAGATTACATAAAAAAAAGTATGTTTGCCATGAGGATGTTAACCCCTCCTAAGCTATAGTGGTAGTTATATGTGGCGGATTTATGTGACAGATGCACTTTTGGCACACAATGATTTCTTAGTGAAAACTTAGTGGCACACATAAACACAGTACAGAATGTAATATAGAATATAGTATTATATGATAATAGTGAATATTTATATTACAAACATAAAACATACATATTTGTTTTTATTAAACAATCCCAGTATTTTAAATTGAGACAGTTCTGACCTTCATAGGTAGAGCGGAAACCTTGAGCACTGACTGCGTAGTCCGACACCATCCACAGAGTGAGGCGATTTCCACTACTCACAATTGGAGCTGGAAGATGAAAACCCGTTAACCTACAAAATAAAATAAGACAAAGATTGAACATTGAAGCCATGAACAGCAGAAAGAATTGTAAATTCATTGCTAGCATATAAACCAAATTTTATGGCAGATTTCCCACCTGTCCATTCAGTTTTATTAATACTATAAACCATCATATAACCAGCTTACTTATAATATTAAGATTATTTTAAGCAAAATACCTTCTCATTTTCTATATTATATTACAGAATTAAAGTACAGAATTAAAGTAAGAGTCCGGTTAAGTTTGCACATATGGTACATGTACTTCAAAGGAGTAGATGCACATATTAACATATTAATCCCTGTATTTTATTGCCCACAGCAACAATCACAGCTCAGCTTTATTCCATAAACTGCTCTGTTAAAGGGGTATTCCAGCATTATACATCTTATCCCCTATCCAAAGGCTAAGGAATTAGATGTATGATCGCAGGGGTCCCGCCGATGGGACCCCCACAATCTCAGTGCAGCCCATGGCATTTTATGGCAGGCGTTGCCTCTGAGATCTAGATGTGACGTCAAGGCCACGCCTCTCCTTAATGTCACGCCACACCCCCTCCATTCATGTCTATGAGAGGGGGTGTGGTGGCAAAACATTATCGTAAGCATTATACAGTCTTCCCCTAGTGCATTCTAGTGCCATTTTTTCCCTGCAGTTTTGGCTGCAGTAGGAAGATTTCCTGCCATGACCCCCTCCCCTAGGCAATGGTATAGTTTTTTGTCAAAAGTCCTATTCAATTGTATGGAACTTCTGGGACTTTTCAACATCCTACTGACTGTCAGGTAGGCAGCTGCATAGAATAGTTAGTGCAGGGATGCAAGTTCGTAATATGAATTTGGAATATGAGGATGGGGTATGAGGATTGGATGTGAGGATGAGATATGAGGACGGGATATTAGATTGGGATTTAAGGATGGCATATGAGGATGGGAGATGAGATTGGGATAGGATGTCGGGATATGAGGATAGGGTATGAAGAAGAGATATGAGGACAGGATATTAGATCAGGATATGAGGACTGAAAATTAGGATGGGATATTAGATTGGGATATGAGGAAGGGAAATGAGGTTGGGATAGAGCAATGGGATATGAGGATGGGACATGAGGATGAGAGCATTTCCGGTGGAAAACTTTTTTTTTATGAACTGGTGCCAGAAAGTTAAACAGATTTGTAAATTACTTCTTTTAAAAAATCTTAATCCTTTTAGTACTTTTTAGCAGCTGTTTGCGTTGTCCACAGTGCTCTCTGCTGACACTTCTGTCCGTGTCAGGAACTGTCCAGAGCAGCATAGGTTTGCTATGGGGATTTTCTCCTGCTCTGGACAGTTCCTGATACGTGCATCAGGTGTCAGCAGAGAGCACTGTGGACAACACAAAAAATAAATTAAAAAAAATAAAGCTGCCAACAAGTATTCTTTTCCTCTCTTACGAAGTTTAGGTAGGAAGACCAGGCAACACCAGGTACTCAGATATTAATCAAAAAATTTAGGGAGAATATAGTAATGCTATTGTGTCATATATGCTAACTATAAGAGGTAGTAGATTACAGGCATAAATTATTTCAAACTCCCACCTGATCTATTCACTTTTTAAGAAAGTGGTGAGTGAGATGCAAACATGCTAAAAATACATACATATATATTTTTATTTATTGTGCTTCATGCTTTTATTTCGCAATTTATTTATTTAATCTTACTGTTGTAAAATGCGGATTCTTTTCATACAATTTAATGTATAGAGCTGAAAAGGGGCAATCGGCCATAAAAAAAAAAAAATACACAAGGGGATCTCAAGGTCTCATCCTGAATGGCCAGATAGAGTTTTAAGTGACAGAAAACTCAATGTATTCATTGCAGGAAAGAAAGGGACGTTAAAATTGAATTTCACTCTCCCTCACGGCCGCCAATATCTAAAAAGACAGAAAAGCTGCCATAAAATACTTTTGTATAGCATGCAGTACATGTTTCTGGCTGCCATCCTGGCTGCTTGTATATTATCTTTGTGAGCAGCAGAAGAGTGCGGGAACGGGTATGTGTATGACACTTTTTTTTAAGCTGAGATCACTTAACCTCACCAATAATTACAGAAAGGATTAGAAAGCAGGAGAAACAAATCCTCAGGGATGTGCAAAACTGTCTCAAATGGCTGTGATTGAATTATGTACAGCACGGGTAAAATCTGCATTCACAATCTGTCATCTGCAAGGGTTCTGTGATCCAAGGAGAGCTGAAAGTTTCTTGATATTGTTGTCTGACAGTGGCAGCTATCAATGTGACAGAGCTGGATAATGCATTGTAATGCTAATTCTTTTCCTTCAAGGTTCTGAAACTGGAAATCGCCAGAATGTCCTCATTTAAATACATGGCGGGCATGCGCAGTGCAGCTGACTATATCTACAGAACTAGCCACACAGGGCTTATCAAGAAAACCATCTCGATATCCGTAAGAATTATAGCTCTAGGTACTTTGTAGCTTTCAGATCTTGAATGCTTCTATCCCTACTGCATATTTGTTGTTAGATGTTTAAATTATTTCCTTTTGTCATGTAACAGCTGTAGCTCTGATAAAGAAACTGAACTTAAAGCTCCAGGTCCCTTGTGCAAAAGCTGTAACAGGGCCTCCCACCAACCACGTACCATTTATAATACTGGTATACAGTGGCAGTGGCTCCTTTGGGTACAATTGCTTCCTCTACATCCTATTCTGCTACACATCAGCCTGGTATTTAGATATACTCTACAGTATTTTACAGTCAAATGATGGCAACCAAGATTATTACCATGTCCCTACAAGTAATAAAGAACTAAATACCTCAAAAACCCAATTACATTTGGATGTTTAGTTATAGAGCTAGGTACACATTTTATTCCAGCATGATCTATATTACGTGTTGTTACGCCGAGCGCTCCGGGTCCCCGCTCCTCCCCGGAGCGCTCGCTACACTCCTCTCACTGCAGCGCTCCGGTCGGTTCCACGGACCCGGGGCGCTGCGATACCGCCTCTGGCCGGGATGCGATTCGCGATGCGGGTAGCGCCCGCTCGCGATGCGCACCCCGGCTCCCGTACCTGACTCGCTCTCCGTCAGTTCTGTCCCGGCGCGCGCGGCCCCGCTCCCTAGGGCGCGCGCGCGCCGGGTCTTTGCGATTTAAAGGGCCACTGCGCCGCTGATTGGCGCAGTGGTTCCAATTAGTGTTTACACCTGTGCACTTCCCTATATCACCTCACTTCCCCTTCACTCCCTCGCCGGATCTTGTTGCCTTAGTGCCAGTGAAAGCGTTCCTTGTGTGTTCCTTGCCTGTGATTCCAGACCTTCTGCCGTTGCCCCTGACTACGATCCTTGCTGCCTGCCCCGACCTTCTGCTACGTCCGACCTTGCTTTTGCCTTCTCCCTTGTACCGCGCCTATCTTCAGCAGCCAGAGAGGTGAGCCGTTGCTAGTGGATACGACCTGGTCACTACCGCCGCAGCAAGACCATCCCGCTTTGCGGCGGGCTCTGGTGAAAACCAGTAGTGGCTTAGAACCGGTCCACTAGCACGGTCCACGCCAATCCCTCTCTGGCACAGAGGATCCACTACCTGCCAGCCGGCATCGTGACAGTAGATCCGGCCATGGATCCCGCTGAAGTTCCTCTGCCAGTTGTCGCTGACCTCACCACGGTGGTCGCCCAGCAGTCACAACAGATAGCGCAACAAGGCCAACAGCTGTCTCAACTGACCGTTATGCTACAACAGTTACTACCACAGCTTCAGCAGTCATCTCCTCCGCCAGCTCCTGCACCTCCTCCGCAGCGAGTGGCCGCTCCTGGGATACGCTTATCCTTGCCGGATAAATTTGATGGGGACTCTAAGTTTTGCCGTGGCTTTCTTTCCCAATGTTCCCTGCATCTGGAGATGATGTCGGACCTGTTTCCCACTGAAAGGTCTAAGGTGGCTTTCGTAGTCAGCCTTCTGTCCGGAAAAGCCCTGTCATGGGCCACACCGCTCTGGGACCGCAATGACCCCGTCACTGCCTCTGTACACTCCTTCTTCTCGGAAATCCGAAGTGTCTTTGAGGAACCTGCCCGAGCCTCTTCTGCTGAGACTGCCCTGTTGAACCTGGTCCAGGGTAATTCTTCCGTTGGCGAGTATGCCGTACAATTCCGTACTCTTGCTTCAGAATTGTCCTGGAATAATGAGGCCCTCTGCGCGACCTTCAAAAAAGGCCTATCCAGCAACATTAAAGATGTTCTGGCCGCACGAGAAATTCCTGCTAATCTACATGAACTTATTCACCTAGCCACTCGCATTGACATGCGTTTTTCCGAAAGGCGTCAGGAACTCCGCCAAGATATGGACTCTGTTCGCACCAGGCGTTTCTTCTCCTCGGCTCCTCTCTCCTCTGGTCCCCTGCAATCTGTTCCTGTGCCTCCCGCCGTGGAGGCTATGCAGGTCGACCGGTCTCGCCTGACACCTCAAGAGAGGACACGACGCCGTATGGAGAACCTCTGCCTGTACTGTGCTAGTACCGAACACTTCCTGAGAGATTGTCCTATCCGTCCTCCCCGCCTGGAAAGACGTACGCTGACTCCGCACAAAGGTGAGACAGGCCTTGATGTCTACTCTGCTTCTCCACGTCTTACTGTGCCTGTGCGGATGTCTGCCTCTGCCTTCTCCTTCTCTACAGTGGCCTTCTTGGACTCTGGATCTGCAGGAAATTTTATTTTGGCCTCCCTCGTCAACAGGTTCAACATCCCGGTGACCAGTCTCGCCAGACCCCTCTACATCAATTGTGTAAATAATGAAAGATTGGACTGTACCATACGTTTCCGCACGGAGCCCCTTCTTATGAGCATCGGATCTCATCATGAGAGGATTGAACTTTTGGTCCTCCCCAATTGCACCTCGGAAATTCTCCTTGGACTTCCCTGGCTTCAACTTCATTCCCCTACCCTGGATTGGTCCACTGGGGAGATCAAGAGTTGGGGGTCCTCTTGTTCCAAGAACTGTCTAAAACCGGTTCCCAGTAACCCTTGCCGTAACCCTGTGGTTCCTCCAGTAACCGGTCTCCCTAAGGCCTATATGGACTTCGCGGATGTTTTCTGCAAAAAACAAGCTGAGACTCTACCTCCTCACAGGCCTTATGATTGCCCTATCGACCTTCTCCCGGGCACTACTCCACCCCGGGGCAGAATTTATCCTCTCTCTGCCCCAGAGACTCTTGCCATGTCCGAATACGTCCAGGAGAATCTAAAAAAGGGCTTTATCCGTAAATCCTCCTCTCCTGCCGGAGCCGGATTTTTCTTTGTGTCCAAAAAAGATGGCTCCCTACGTCCTTGCATTGACTACCGCGGTCTTAATAAAATCACGGTTAAGAACCGCTACCCCTTACCCCTCATCTCTGAACTCTTTGATCGCCTCCAAGGTGCCCACATCTTCACTAAATTGGACTTAAGAGGCGCCTATAACCTCATCCGCATCAGAGAGGGGGACGAGTGGAAAACGGCATTTAACACCAGAGATGGACACTTTGAGTATCTGGTCATGCCCTTTGGACTGTGCAACGCCCCTGCCGTCTTCCAAGACTTTGTCAATGAAATTTTTCGTGATCTGTTATACTCCTGTGTTGTTGTATATCTGGACGATATCCTAATTTTTTCTGCCAATCTAGAAGAACACCGCCAGCATGTCCGTATGGTTCTTCAGAGACTTCGTGACAACCAACTCTATGCCAAAATTGAGAAATGTCTGTTTGAATGCCAATCTCTTCCTTTTCTAGGATATTTGGTCTCTGGCCAGGGACTACAGATGGATCCAGACAAACTCTCTGCCGTCTTAGATTGGCCACGCCCCTCCGGACTCCGTGCTATCCAACGCTTTTTGGGGTTCGCCAATTATTACAGGCAATTTATTCCACATTTTTCTACCATTGTGGCTCCTATCGTGGCTTTAACCAAAAAAAATGCTGATCCCAAGTCCTGGCCTCCTCAAGCAGAAGACGCCTTTAAACGACTCAAGTCTGCCTTTTCTTCGGCTCCCGTCCTCTCCAGACCTGACCCTTCCAAACCCTTCCTATTGGAGGTTGATGCCTCCTCAGTGGGAGCTGGAGCTGTTCTTCTACAAAAAAACTCTTCCGGGCATGCTGTCACTTGTGGTTTTTTCTCTAGGACCTTCTCTCCAGCGGAGAGGAACTACTCCATCGGGGATCGAGAGCTTCTAGCCATTAAATTAGCACTTGAGGAATGGAGGCATCTGCTGGAGGGATCAAGTTCTCCTGTTATTATCTACACCGACCACAAGAACCTCTCCTACCTCCAGTCTGCCCAACGGCTGAATCCTCGCCAGGCCCGGTGGTCTCTGTTCTTTGCCCGATTTAATTTTGAGATTCACTTTCGTCCTGCCGATAAGAACATTAGGGCCGATGCTCTCTCTCGTTCCTCGGATGCCTCAGAAGTTGAACTCTCTCCGCAACACATCATTCCACCTGACTGCCTGATCTCCACTTCTCCTGCCTCCATCAGGCAGACTCCTCCAGGAAAGACCTTTGTTTCTCCTCGCCAACGCCTCGGAATCCTCAAATGGGGTCACTCCTCCCATCTCGCAGGTCATGCGGGTATCAAGAAATCTGTGCAACTCATCTCCCGCTTCTATTGGTGGCCGACTCTGGAGACGGATGTTGTGGACTTTGTGCGAGCCTGCACTATCTGTGCCCGGGATAAGACTCCTCGCCAGAAGCCCGCTGGTTTTCTTCATCCTCTGCCTGTCCCCGATCAGCCTTGGTCTCTGATTGGTATGGATTTTATTACTGATTTACCCCCTTCCCGTGGCAACACTGTTATTTGGGTGGTCGTTGATCGATTCTCCAAAATGGCACATTTCATCCCTCTTCCTGGTCTTCCTTCTGCGCCTCAGTTGGCTAAACAATTTTTTGTACACATTTTTCGTCTTCACGGGTTGCCTACGCAGATTGTCTCGGATAGAGGCGTCCAATTCGTGTCTAAATTCTGGAGGGCTCTCTGTAAACAACTCAAGATTAAATTAAATTTTTCTTCTGCATATCATCCCCAGTCCAATGGACAAGTAGAAAGGATTAACCAGATCTTGGGTGATTATTTGCGACATTTTGTTTCCTCCCGCCAGGATGACTGGGCAGATCTCCTCCCATGGGCCGAATTCTCGTATAACTTCAGGGTCTCTGAGTCTTCCTCCAAATCCCCATTTTTCGTGGTGTACGGCCGTCACCCTCTTCCCCCCCTCCCTACTCCCTTGCCCTCTGGTCTGCCCGCTGTGGATGAAATTTCTCGTGACCTTTCCATCATATGGAGAGAGACCCAAAATTCTCTCTTACAGGCTTCTTCACGCATGAAGAAGTTCGCGGATAAGAAAAGAAGAGCTCCCCCCGTTTTTTCCCCTGGAGACAAGGTATGGCTCTCCGCTAAATATGTCCGCTTCCGTGTCCCTAGCTACAAGTTGGGACCACGCTATCTTGGTCCTTTCAAAATTTTGTGTCAAATTAATCCTGTCTCTTATAAACTTCTTCTTCCTCCCTCTCTTCGTATCCCTAATGCCTTTCACGTCTCTCTTCTCAAACCACTCATCCTCAACCGTTTTTCTCCCAAATCTGTTCCTCCCACTCCTGTCTCCGGCTCCTCGGACATCTTCTCCGTCAAAGAAATTTTAGCATCTAAAAAGGTCAGAGGGAAAACCTTCTTTTTAGTGGATTGGGAGGGTTGTGGTCCAGAAGAGAGGTCCTGGGAACCTGAGGACAATATCCTGGACAAAAGTCTGCTCCTCAGGTTCTCAGGCTCCAAGAAGAGGGGGAGACCCAAGGGGGGGGGTACTGTTACGCCGAGCGCTCCGGGTCCCCGCTCCTCCCCGGAGCGCTCGCTACACTCCTCTCACTGCAGCGCTCCGGTCGGTTCCACGGACCCGGGGCGCTGCGATACCGCCTCTGGCCGGGATGCGATTCGCGATGCGGGTAGCGCCCGCTCGCGATGCGCACCCCGGCTCCCGTACCTGACTCGCTCTCCGTCAGTTCTGTCCCGGCGCGCGCGGCCCCGCTCCCTAGGGCGCGCGCGCCGGGTCTTTGCGATTTAAAGGGCCACTGCGCCGCTGATTGGCGCAGTGGTTCCAATTAGTGTTTACACCTGTGCACTTCCCTATATCACCTCACTTCCCCTTCACTCCCTCGCCGGATCTTGTTGCCTTAGTGCCAGTGAAAGCGTTCCTTGTGTGTTCCTTGCCTGTGATTCCAGACCTTCTGCCGTTGCCCCTGACTACGATCCTTGCTGCCTGCCCCGACCTTCTGCTACGTCCGACCTTGCTTTTGCCTTCTCCCTTGTACCGCGCCTATCTTCAGCAGCCAGAGAGGTGAGCCGTTGCTAGTGGATACGACCTGGTCACTACCGCCGCAGCAAGACCATCCCGCTTTGCGGCGGGCTCTGGTGAAAACCAGTAGTGGCTTAGAACCGGTCCACTAGCACGGTCCACGCCAATCCCTCTCTGGCACAGAGGATCCACTACCTGCCAGCCGGCATCGTGACACGTGTTTTGTGGTTGGTACAAGTCAAGGTCAAGATGTGAGTGTTATCATACAGTGGGCCATAGGCACATTCTATACTAAAAGTCCATAAAAGTGAGGCAAACCCAAACTTGGCACCAGAGAGATAACTATTGCAAGAAGACTACTGTGTATATACTGTTGGCATGGAAGACACTGGAGTCTGGATATATTGCGGCAGTGCCTACATGGAAAGAGAACATCTGGATATCATTGACAAAGAACAGATAACGTAGCACTCACCCTCCGGTTAGCTGATATTGAAGAACTTTATTGTGGCATCACACAGTCTATGCTGAAATAAAGTTTTTCAATATCAGCTAAGCGGAGGGTGAGTGCTATGTTATCTGTTCTTTGTCAGTGACATTCTATACTAATATCTATCCTTGTCGGTTTTAAGTGTTTGGGACCCCAAGACTCATATTTTCACATTAGAATAACTGTTCCCGAAGTAACAACATTAAATTAACACATTTGTTTGTTACAAACTATTCCAACTAAACAGGGAATACCTGAAGTCTGGACTGTTCATGGTCACTAGAGACTGAAGGAATTAGAGCAATGTAAAGAAGATGAAACCGCTTTCTTTTAGTCATTGTGCAGAGCAAATATGTTTTTTTCTAAAGTGTCCTGAATGGATTTAAGAAATGAAGAAATGTACTGTATCAATTTTATAGTCTGTCTAGTTGACAGTTTGAAACAAAAGTTCAGTATGTCTAGAAGAAGGTGCACTATTGCTGATAATAAATATTAATATACATTAAGGGTCATGTATATATGTCATATTTCAGTTTCAGATCTTTTCTTTATTAATACATTACTACTTAAGAAGGAGATTTTACTGGAAAGAGGATATAATATTATGTGAAATACTATGCTCCAACTCTACAAAAGCTTGAACAGTTAACGCAAGGGGGTATAAAAAATGTTTGCCAGGAGCATGCCCAGTGTTTAAAATTTGATGTGCTGCCACCAATAATGGAAGTGAACAGCCACATGAAGATTCCAGAGATCATATGTGCAGCTGTTTATACCCAACAACTGGGGCTGTCTAAATGGTCGACTTGTATATAGTAGATCATCACTTGAAATGGGCACTAATCTACAGTACCTGTGGAAAAGGATCCCTACTGTGTGTTGGTCATCTGAAAGTGGTGAAGCCCAGGTTCACACGTGAAGTGAAAAACAGCCATGCCAAACAAGCCATGTTACCTTAAAAGCTATATGCAACAGTCATTTCCATCGTTTTAATTCTCTCTTTAACAAATAGTCATGATTAGACAAAAAAAAAAAAAAAAATTTTTAAAGGTTCTGCACAAAACAGTCATCAAATTTGTTTTGGAATTAAAAAGCAATTCGGAGTGAGTGCTTGGCTCGGCAAGTCTAAGGAATTAATAGTAATGCATGGCTGCTTTGGACCATACAGTAAGCAGGAATACATAATACATTGCTGCTTATTGACAAGAGTGGCTGCTCCTTCATGCAGTTTTTAAGGTGCCCTATGCTAGGGCACTATGGAAAGTAGTTACTGAGAAGGAAGAGCATGCTGCATTAACCCTTTAGCATTGCCTATTGAAGAGGAGTAGGGTGTCCTGTCAAAATGACAGGAGTCCTTACTCCTCTACATAGTTTCCATGGCACACTATTCTAGGGCACCATGGACGCTGCATAGTGAGCAAAAAGACATATGCTGTATGCCTCACTGCTCAATGAACACTTGCTTAGCAGAATGCCCAGCCCAAGTGTACATTTATGTTGTTAAATTCTGAACAAATCAGATCAATTAGTTGAAGTTAATTCTCTTATATATTACTCTTAATTAAAAAAAATACCTTACTATTTGGTTACGTGATGCTCCCTAAACTTATGGCTCTGGGAAGAGTCCCTAGTCTAGACTCTTCTCCCTGGAGAGGGGTAGACCTAAAACAAGTCTAAGCAGAACCACATCTCTCCTATCTCTGAAGAGGCTGCTACAGTAAGTCCAGGTTGCATATACCATAAAGATCAAACAGCAAAGCGTCTATGACAAGGGGGGTGGACAAAAGACAGGTAGAGAGAAACACGCAGTGCCATCTGGTCCTGCTGTCATGTAGGTATAGCACAGTTCAGTTCCGCCAAGAGAGGAAAGGGGGGAAGGGGGAGATGGGGGGTGGTAGGATGAGGGGAAAAGTAAACCATACATGAACCAAAACTTCAGGAAACCAGATTAAGTAAGGGCAAGTCCACCCATAGAACCACAGGGCACATCAGCAGGCCATAGACACCCGTTTGGTCCAATCCCGGTGGCACAGAAAGGGCACAGTTACCATCCATCAAGGCACAGGGGGCACTGACTTAAGTGCCGTTTTCCACTGCTGCTTAGAACCTTCTGCTTGTTGCTTGCTTTCCAGGGTTCAAACCTAAGTAGCGGTGGCAGTGTTTCAGGGACTGCCAGGGGAAGCCAGGAGGGTATCTGTAGAGATTGGAGCAATAGAACCCAAGCTTTATCCAGGTCAGCTGGTGTGTGAATAAGAATCCTACGGCCATTCCTTGCCACAGAGAGTCAAAAGGGATGGAGCCAAGAATACTGGAGGTTGTGGGACAGTAGCAGGTTCAGTAATGGCTTCAGAACCCTCTGTTTAGCTGGAGGGAGCCAAGTTCTGGTAGAAGTAAAGTTTGTCTCCCTCATACAAAACCAAGCATTGCTCCCTGGCGGCTGTCAAAATAGTGGTTACGGCAGCCCTTTAATATGGCCCTTTGATATGGACATTGCAGCATCTGCTCTGGTTCTCAATAAGTGGAAGAGCTATATTAATATGCATAGTGATCATCCAAGTGTTGTGTGAAGGCAGCAGAGAAGGAGTTGAGCTCAGAGAAGGAGGTCTCCAGTGCTTCCACCCTTTGTCTGACATATTACACCTCGCTTTTATTCTCAGCCAGCTCCTGTAAGACCGGATTCAGCGACTGAGCCAGTGCCTTCTTCAAAAATGTTCATTAACCCCTTAACGACAATGGACGTAAATGTATGTCATGGTGCTCGCGTCATGCGAGGCAGGTCCCGGCTGCTGTCAGCAGCCAGGGACCCACCGGTAATGGCAGACATCCACGATCATGCGGATGTCCACCATTAACCCCTCAGATGCCATCGTCAATACAGATCACGGCATCTGTGGCAGTGTGGTACTTTGAATGGATCATCGGATACCCTTTGATGTTTAGTATGGACCTAAAAAAAAGTAAGTGAAAAAACAATAGTTTTTTTTTACAATCGACTAAAATCTGGTCCCCTAAATACATAAATAAAAAAACTAAAAATTATACACACTGTTACGCCGAGCGCTCCGGGTTCCCGCTCCTCCCCGGAGCGCTCGCAACTTCCTCGCATTTGCAGCACCCCGGTCAGACCTGCTGACCAGGTGCGCTGCAATATCTCTCTCAGCCGGGATGCGATTCGCGATGCGGGAGGCGCCCGCTCGCGATGCGCATCCCGGCTCCCGTACCTGACTCGCTCCCCGTCGGTCTTGTCCCGGCGCGCGGCCCCGCTCCTTAGGGCGCGCGCGCGCCGGGTCTCTGCAATTTAAAGGGCCACTGCGCCACTGATTGGCGCAGCAGGCTTAATTAGTGTGTTCACCTGTGCACTCCCTATTTATACATCACTTCCCCTGCACTCCCTTGCCGGATCTTGTTGCCATTGTGCCAGTGAAAGCGTTTCCTTGTGTGTTCCCAGCCTGTGTTCCAGACCTCCTGCCGTTGCCCCTGACTACGATCCTTGCTGCCTGCCCTGACCTTCTGCTACGTCCGACCTTGCTCTTGTCTACTCCCTTGTACCGCGCCTATCTTCAGCAGTCAGAGAGGTTGAGCCGTTGCTGGTGGATACGACCTGGTTGCTACCGCCGCTGCAAGACCATCCCGCTTTGCGGCGGGCTCTGGTGAATACCAGTAGCAACTTAGAACCGGTCCACCAACACGGTCCACGCCAATCCCTCTCTGGCACAGAGGATCCACCTCCAGCCAGCCGAATCGTGACAGTAGATCCGGCCATGGATCCCGCTGAAGTCCCACTGCCAGTTGTCGCCGACCTCACCACGGTGGTCGCCCAGCAGTCGCAACAGATAGCGCAACAAGGCCACCAGCTGTCTCAACTGACCGTGATGCTACAGCAGCTATTACCACAACTCCAGCAACAATCTCCTTCACCAGCTCCTGCACCTCCTCCGCAGCGAGTGGCCGCTTCCGGCCTACGATTATCCTTGCCGGATAAATTTGATGGGGACTCTAAGTTTTGCCGTGGCTTTCTTTCACAATGTTCCCTGCACTTGGAGATGATGTCGGACCAGTTTCCTACTGAAAGGTCTAAGGTGGCTTTCGTAGTCAGCCTTCTGTCTGGGAAAGCTCTGTCATGGGCCACACCGCTCTGAGACCGCAATGACCCTGTCACTGCCTCTGTACACTCTTTCTTCACGGAGATTCGAAGTGTCTTTGAGGAACCTGCCCGAGCCTCTTCTGCTGAGACTGCCCTGCTGAACCTGGTCCAGGGTAATTCTTCTGTTGGCGAGTACGCCATCCAATTCCGTACTCTTGCCTCCGAATTATCCTGGAATAATGAGGCCCTCTGCACGACCTTTAAAAAAGGCCTATCCAGCAACATTAAAGATGTGCTGGCCGCACGAGAAATTCCTGCTAACCTGCATGAACTTATTCATCTGGCCACCCGCATTGACATGCGTTTTTCCGAAAGGCGTCAGGAGCTCCGCCAGGATATGGACTTTGTTCGCACGAGGCGGTTTCTCTCCCCGGCTCCTCTCTCCTCTGGTCCTCTGCAATCCGTTCCTGTGCCTCCCGCCGTGGAGGCTATGCAAGTTGACCGGTCTCGCTTGACACCTCAAGAGAGGACACGACGCCGCATGGAGAATCTGTGCCTGTACTGTGCCAGTACCGAACACTTCTTGAAGGATTGTCCTATCCGTCCTCCCCGCCTGGAAAGACGTACGCTGACTCCGCACAAAGGTGAGACAGTTCTTGATGTAAACTCTGCTTCTCCACGCCTTACTGTGCCTGTGCGGATATCTTCCTCTACCTTCTCCTTCTCTGCTATGGCCTTCTTGGATTCCGGATCTGCAGGAAATTTTATTTTGGCCTCTCTCATCAACAGGTTCAACATCCCGGTGACCAGTCTCGCCAGACCCCTCTACATCAATTCTGTTAACAATGAAAGATTGGACTGTACCGTGCGTTACCGCACGGAACCTCTCCTAATGTGCATCGGACCTCATCACGAAAAAATTTAATTTTTGGTCCTCTCCAACTGCACTTCTGAAATTCCTCTTGGATTACCGTGGCTTCAACGCCATTCCCCAACCCTTGATTGGTCCACAGGAGAAATCAAGAACTGGGGTACTTCTTGTCTCAAGGACTGTCTTAAACCGGTTCCCAGTACTCCCTGCCGTGACCCTGTGGTTCCCCCTGTATCCGGTCTTCCTAAGGCTTATATGGACTATGCTGACGTCTTTTGCAAGAAGCAAGCTGAGACTTTACCCCCTCACAGGCCTTATGACTGTCCTATTGACCTCCTCCCGGGTACTACTCCACCCCGGGGCAGAATCTATCCTCTGTCTGCTCCAGAGACTCTTGCCATGACAGAGTACATCCAGGAAAATTTAAAAAAGGGGTGTATCCGCAAATCCTCCTCTCCTGCCGGAGCTGGATTTTTTTTTGTGTCCAAAAAAGATGGCTCCCTACGTCCTTGCATTGATTACCGCGGACTTAATAAAATCACGGTAAAAAACCGCTACCCCTTACCTCTTATCTCGGAACTCTTTGATCGCCTACAAGGTGCCCACATCTTTACCAAACTGGACTTAAGAGGGGCTTATAATCTCATCCGCATCAGGGAGGGGGACGAATGGAAGACTGCATTTAACACCAGAGATGGACACTTTGAGTATCTGGTCATGCCCTTTGGCCTGTGCAACGCCCCTGCCATCTTCCAAGACTTTGTTAATGAAATTTTTCGTGATCTCTTATATTCCTGTGTTGTGGTTTATCTGGACGATATTCTGATTTTTTCTGCCAACTTAGAAGAACACCGCCAGCATGTCCGCATGGTTCTTCAGAGACTTCGGGACAATCAACTTTATGCCAAAATGGAGAAATGTCTCTTTGAATGTCAATCTCTTCCTTTCCTAGGATACTTGGTCTCTGGCCAGGGACTACAAATGGACCCAGATAAACTCTCTGCCGTCTTAGATTGGCCACGCCCCTCCGGACTCCGTGCTATCCAACGTTTTTTGGGGTTTGCCAATTATTACAGCCAATTTATTCCACACTTTTCCACTATTGTGGCTCCTATCGTGGCTTTAACCAAGAAAAATGCCAATCCCAAGTCCTGGTCTCCACAAGCGGAAGACGCATTTAAACATCTCAAGTCTGCCTTTTCTTCCGCTCCCGTGCTCTCCAGACCTGACCCATCTAAACCCTTCCTATTGGAGGTAGATGCCTCCTCAGTGGGAGCTGGAGCTGTCCTTCTACAAAAAAATTCTTCCGGGCATGCTGTTACTTGTGGTTTCTTTTCTAGGACCTTCTCTCCAGCGGAGAGAAATTACTCCATCGGGGATCGAGAACTACTGGCCATTAAATTGGCGCTTGAGGAATGGAGGCATCTGCTGGAGGGATAAAAATTTCCAGTTATCATATACACTGATCACAAGAATCTCTCCTATCTCCAGTCTGCCCAACGACTGAACCCTCGCCAGGCCAGGTGGTCGTTGTTCTTTGCCCGTTTTAACTTTGAAATTCATTTTCGCCCTGCTGACAAGAACATTAGGGCCGATGCCCACTCTCGTTCTTCTGATGCCTCTGAAGTAGAGGTCTCTCCGCAACACATCATTCCTCCGGACTGTCTGATCTCCACTTCCCCAGCCTCCATCAGGCAAACTCCTCCAGGGAAGACCTTCGTTTCTCCACGCCAGCATCTCGGGATTCTCAAATGGGGACACTCCTCCCACCTCGCAGGCCATGCGGGCATCAAAAAATCCTTGCAACTCATCTCTCGTTTTTATTGGTGGCCGACTCTGGAGACGGATGTTGTTGATTTTGTGCGGGCCTGTACTGTCTGTGCCCGGGATAAGACTCCTCGCCAGAAGCCTGCTGGCCTCCTTCATCCTCTGCCTGTCCCCGAACAGCCTTGGTCACAGATTGGTATGGACTTTATTACAGACTTGCCCTCATCCCGTGGCAACACAGTTGTTTGGGTGGTCGTTGATCGATTTTCCAAGATGGCACATTTTATTCCTCTTCCTGGTCTTCCTTCAGCGCCTCAGTTGGCAAAGCAATTTTTTGTACACATTTTTCGCCTTCACGGATTGCCCACGCATATCGTCTCGGATAGAGGCGTCCAATTCGTGTCTAAATTCTGGAGGGCCCTCTGTAAACAGCTCAAGATTAAATTAAACTTCTCTTCTTCTTATCATCCCCAATCCAATGGGCAAGTAGAAAGAATTAATCAGGTCCTGGGTGACTATTTACGGCATTTTGTTTCCTCCCGCCAGGATGACTGGGCAGATCTTCTACCATGGGCCGAATTCTCATACAACTTCAGAGTTTCCGAATCTTCTGCTAAATCCCCATTTTTCGTGGTGTACGGCCGTCACCCTCTTCCCCCCCTCCCTACTCCCTTGCCCTCTGGTTTGCCCGCTGTGGATGAAGTGACTCGTGATCTTTCCACCATATGGAAAGAGACCCAAAATTCTCTTTTACAGGCTTCATCCCGGATGAAAAGATTTGCCGATAAGAAAAGAAGAACTCCCCCCATTTTTGCTCCCGGAGACAAGGTATGGCTCTCCGCTAAATATGTCCGCTTTCGTGTCCCCAGTTACAAACTGGGACCACGCTATCTTGGTCCTTTCAAAGTCTTGTGCCAGATCAACCCTGTCTCTTACAAACTCCTTCTTCCTCCTTCTCTTCGTATTCCCAATGCCTTCCATGTCTCTCTCCTTAAACCACTCATCATTAACCGCTTCTCTCCCAAACTTGTTTCTCCCACTCCTGTATCCGGTTCTTCTGACGTCTTCTCCGTGAAGGAGATTCTGGCCTCCAAGACGGTCAGAGGAAAAAAAAATTTTTGGGTGGATTGGGAAGGCTGTGGTCCAGAAGAGAGATCCTGGGAACCTGAGGACAACATCCTAGACAAAAGTCTTATCCTCAGGTTCTCAGGCTCCAAGAAGAGGGGGAGACCCAAGGGGGGGTACTGTTACGCCGAGCGCTCCGGGTCCCCGCTCCTCCCCGGAGCGCTCGCAACTTCCTCGCATTTGCACCGCCCCGGTCAGACCTGCTGACCGGGTGCGCTGCAATATCTCTCTCAGCCGGGATGCGATTCGCGATGCGGGAGGCGCCCACTCGCGATGCGCATCCCGGCTCCCGTACCTGACTCGCTCCCCGTCGGACTTGTCCCGGCGCGCGCGGCCCCGCTCCTTAGGGCGCGCGCGCGCCGGGTCTCTGCAATTTAAAGGGCCACTGCGCCACTGATTGGCGCAGCAGGCTTAATTAGTGTGTTCACCTGTGCACTCCCTATTTATACATCACTTCCCCTGCACTCCCTTGCCGGATCTTGTTGCCATTGTGCCAGTGAAAGCGTTTCCTTGTGTGTTCCTAGCCTGTATTCCAGACCTCCTGCCGTTGCCCCTGACTACGATCCTTGCTGCCTGCCCTGACCTTCTGCTACGTCCGACCTTGCTCTTGTCTACTCCCTTGTACCGCGCCTATCTTCAGCAGTCAGAGAGGTTGAGCCGTTGTTGGTGGATACGACCTGGTTGCTACTGCCGCTGCAAGACCATCCCGCTTTGCGGCGGGCTCTGGTGAATACCAGTAGCAACTTAGAACCGGTCCACCAACACGGTCCACGCCAATCCCTCTCTGGCACAGAGGATCCACCTCCAGCCAGCCGAATCGTGACACACACACATATCTATCTATCTATATCTATCTATCTATCTATCTATCTATCTATATATATATATATATATATATATATATATATATATATATATAAATATATATATATATATATATATATTTATTTATATATATTCACACATAAATATATATTTACAGCTACTATCCCTCCTTCAACCTTTACCTTGCTACTCATTATTTAACTCTAAAGCAAAGTCTTCTTGTCTGAAATGATCCATGATCTACAGTCCTCAATGTACAAATCTTCCTCCCTAAGGTTCCCCGTTGTGTATAAACTGTATACACAGCTCTTGCACCATTTTATAAATATATTCATGAGCCTCATAACTCATTGGTGTTTCTTGACTCCTCGCACAAATGAGAATCGCCTAGATAACTCTGTGGAGATGTCATCACATGTCAAATGGGATGCTGCAATGTTATGATTACCAAGGGCCACTCATTCTCGATGGGGAACAGTTGAAGTTAATGCCTCTCGGTAGATGGAAATAATGAAAAAGATGCAGTCAACAGAAACCCAAGGAGGATGATCACGTCCATTATGGGAAAGGATTTTAACAAAGCATAATTTTCTGTGGTTGTTTCCTTACCGTCTTCGAGTTTGAAGTGAAAGAATGGGAGACGCATTTAGCAAATGCAAGTATTTGTCTGAGAAGCTACTTTGTATGTCTAATAAGGTTTTCAAGCTTGTCTAGTCTCATTACATGATCAGCGAGAAATCCTTTCAGCATATGGCTCGGCCATGTTATTTACAAAACAAGGAAGATAGGAAAATCATTCTTACTTTATTTTGTTAGGCTTTTAGTAATCAAGCACCATGCAGATGCTGACACAACCCCCAACCCCCTCCCCCTCTACTCCCTGGAATAGCTCTGGAATCACTTTTACAATTATGCCTAAAATTTGGGTTTGGAGCCCATTACTTTCTTCTCTTTAGGGCGGATTTCACCATTATATTAAAAGAAACATCATCTGCACATCTTTAACGGGGTATTCCGCCCCTAGACATCTTATCCCCTATCCATAGGATAGGCAATCAGATGTCTAGGGGCGGAGTACCCTTTAAGTCCTTGAGTTTTTTTCAGCTTCATTGGACTACGAAATTCTCATAGATTTGTCTCCAGCTTTACCATAAACAATATATCTGAGAAATGACTGAATAGATTTTTAGCTCTCCTCCTAAAATGTAATTTATGAGGTGTACACTGTCAGCCAAGTTATAAGGACATAACCTGGGCTTTATGTCTATGGACAAATCTGTTTCAGTCTTTTTGACTGCATCAGCACAGAGCAAGGTTATTGAAGCTATAGGAACAGCCTCACTGAATTGCTAAGTCTCCTTCTAGCCCCTCGTACCTGATAGTAATTGCTCCTCTATGCAAACTTTTTCCTATGTTTAAAATGTAAAAAAAAAATAATGTGTTTCAAGCAGTTTTATGGTTCGTGGCAATTTTTTGTGTGGGACATTTTGTACAGTTTGGATAATTTATGACACTATGGAGGAAAAATAAAAACACATGTAGAGTATACTACAAATGTGTCCCTTACCATTCCTTTAGTTTAGCTACAGATTAGAATTCATATTAAACCATTTCAGCATTGTATTTGGATATAGGATTATAAACCCTACTTAGATCCCGATAAAGTTAACCCCTTATGGTACCATACATTAAAATTTTTGCTTTTTTATTTTTCTGTCGTTCTAAGACAACTTTCGCACTTCTGCTGCTGGGCTCCACCACAAACGGACGTTAAAGCTCTCTTTTTCTTTTTTTTTTTTTTTTTGCCTTTAACAGCTGTTAGTGTGACGGAACCCAACAGGAGGCATAAGAGGCACAGAGAATCCCATTCACTTAAAAGGGATTCTCTGACATCCATTATTACAGCAGTTAATCCGCTGGAAGATATAAGGAGAAAAAGACGTTGCAAGCACTAATTTTTCTCCCGCTATCTTCCAATGGACCCGCTTCTGACAGGCAGTAGGTGTATTGTGAAAGGAACCTAAGACTCACAAGGTGGAACTTCCACTCAAATTTCATTTAATGGAATTGAGATGTAATTGCGGCAGAATTTAAGCCCCATTGACTTCAATGGGATTCTGCTGCGGGCAAAGATTGATCTAATATTTTTTGCGAATGCGGAAGATGGAATTCCGCTGTCTGAATGGTACTGTGGATCCCATTAAAATCAATGGGCAGTGTGAGCATACCCATATTACGCTATTTAGTGTTAGGCTATTTAAATTAAGGCTGGGTTCACATCAAGATTTCAACCTCCAATGCACAGATACCACTTTGGAAGCTCACATCTTCTTAAATCGTATCTGTGCACATACAGGTACGGAGCCATTAACTTATATGGGGCTGAGGACCCCGATCTGGTCATTTCCGATGACCGATCTGGTTATTTTCTTAGATATTCGATTTTTGACACAATTTGGTCTGCCACAATTTTCAGTCCGTGTCAAAAATTGGGTCCCCAGGGCAAATGACCAGATTGTAATCACTAGATGACTACAATCGGATCCACAGCCCCATATAAGTAAATGGCTCCGTACCTGTCTGTGCACAGATACGTTTTAAGCCGATTTGAGCTTCCGAAATCTTATCTGTGCATCGGAGGTTCAAATCGTGATGTGAACCCAGCCTAAGTTTAGCTAAGTATTATGATGGAAAAAAAGGATGGAATACTAATGAAAAATGTGCTCCTTCAGGTTATGCTGACACAGCGGTATTTCGGTATCAGTATTTGTAAGCCAAAGCCGGGATTAGAACAAATAAAGAGAAAAAGCATTTTAGCAACATTTGCCTTACTGACTGCTTTCTTTGAGGAGAGTTATTAAAATTGTTGGAATACTGACAATTTCCTAGTTATATTTGTGAAGATTTATCAAAACTTATGCAGAGGAAACATTGAACAGTTGCCCTTAGCAACCAATCAGATTGCTTCTTTTATTTTTCAGAGGCCTTTTTAAAAAAAATGAAGAGATCTGATTGGTTGCTATGGACAATTGGTCAACTTTTCCTGACTGGTTTTGATAAATCTCCCTAATTGTTTCTAGAAAAGCTGGGTGACAGACAGAATGAAGTCCGTTATAGCTCCGATAGGGGTTATCAGGTTCATGAAATTCTAAGGTGGCAACAATCATCTAGTTATGCAGCTATATGTTGGCTGGATCTCTCCATAACTATGGATATTTGTTTTCATGCAGGACACTAAGAAACTTGACACACTCTTTGACAGCTGAAATGATGACCATGTTACTGTAGTACATCATAAAACTATGGAAGAAGAGTACCAGTCAAGTACATTTAAGAAGTCAATGAGAGTGCTGTTAAAGGGATACTCCGAGTAATTAAAAGTAACTCCTATCCACATAATGGGGGATAAGTGTCTGACCACTAGGGCACCCTGTGAATTCCAGAATGGAGCCTGGCTATTCATTTGTCCTCTGAACAGAGTAGCTCTCACCCTCGAAGACATGCAGGATTGACGGCTTGCTCATCCAATAACCAGTTGCGATGGGATCTCTGTCTCTGTGGATAGTACGGCTTTGTTTTGAGGTCTGGTGTGTAGCCAAGCCCTATTCTGGAATTTGGCACACACCCCACGATCAGACACTTATCCCACAGGATGGAGGGTATTTTTTAGTTACTCAGAGTACCCCTTTAATAGCACACTCCCTAGAACCCCTTTAAAGTAAAACTGCAAATAGTGTTAGAGCTGCTCTTTGCACATGTTGACTCAACATATTGTTGATTTGAAACAGTCCCCTATAATTTATTATTTCATTGACCTCTGAGCTTTGACAGGGGCACTTGGAATTGATAGAAGGGGACATGCTTCAATACAGAAAGATACACAGATTGTCAGATATATGGTGGCACAGTATACATCTGACACCGACAATAAGAAGATGGATTACACTATATTGCTTTTTATGTCATTCTCATGACACCCAGTCCCTGAAAACACTGTTATATGTGAAACAGCAAAACATAAAAAGAGTATTTCTCTCCAGAACATCTTGGCAGGACCTCAATGAGATCTTCAAAATATAATTGAAGGCCATTTCTTTGTTGTTTCTCAAGCAGCCTTCCAGAATGTCATGATAGAGTGTCAGTGGGGGAAGACAGAGAGGTCCTGCGTCAGCAAATCTTTGACCCTTTTTAAAGCCAAGTCCTATTCATCCAAGGATGATGTATAATCCATATCTCAGAGTACTAGATCACATGGGGGATGTGAAGTTCACTGTATATTGCCTGCAAATTAAAGAAGAAAATGGCCAAAAGAAGACAAAATGCACTGAAGCTTTGTTCTGCGGAATGTAGGGTAGAGGGAAAAAAAAAAACACAGAAAAAAGAAGCCAAAGATGGATGACAAGGAACGCATTTGCTGGCAGGCAAGGAATGTCACTTTAATGATGTCCGGAGCAAATGTGCTTCATATTGTCTAGAGAGTGACTCTCTTCGATACACTTTCCTCATTAATATACAGCCGCTGACCTTTATCTGCTACAGCGCTAATGGCGAGCACCATATAATTTTCTTCCAATCTATAATCATGTCAATTATCTGAACAATAATAAATATAAGTAAATAAATCCATGGCCGTAATGTGAATATGGTAAACATATAGGAGATGATCTTAAATGAATACTAATATCCTCCCCACATACATCATCTTCCCATATGCTGAAAACAGCTAATGATTTATATGTGATATTAATTGAAAAAAAAATCTGCTTATGTCTTGTGACCGGCTCTGCATATAACTAAAGAAGCTACAAAATATACATTCCATTTACATCTCATCCAAGGGCTGCAATGTACAGGAGCAGTTAAAAGATTTCTTCCTCAAGCATTTGTCCCTGGCAGGTTACTTTTTCGCTTGGTTTGCTTGGTTACGGTGAAACTCCATTTTGAGCAATTGCAACACTTATAATATATTAAGCTTCTGCGAGCACCAGCCACAGGGTAAGGGAAGGCATTTCTGGCTGATCAGTCATACCCTGACCATGTCCAGAAAAGAATGATCTTTAGCAGCGCTAGTCATTCAGGAAATCCAACCACCATCCATTACAACTCTGTTCTTTGGACCTTTTCTCATTGCTCAACATATCCCTACATGTATCACAAAGGATTACTAGCTTAGAAAGCAAACATGGTTGCATGTTACTCTGTCAGGGGAATTTTGAAAGAATCCGAATGTCCTCATGCTTTGTGGTAAGGAATCACTTCATTCACTACATTTTGTGCATCCGGGGGGCTAAAATAGCAGCTACACGTGTGAGGACATGCAGCAAGGAAGTTATTGAAGACAGGTAGGCGGGATCACCCTCAATCACATGGTGACATGCAGCATATCAACAGCCCTATATAGTCGTCAGCCATTGCCGAAGACTGGCATTTCCGAGATCAGAGACTGTGTGCGCGCACTAATCACCGTTACTGACAATACAGATCTTTACAGCAGCCAATCCATTCACGTAAAGCCCACATTTGTTCTGGCTAGAGAGAGAGCTGACACTATGTGGTCACTAATCAGCGTTACTGACAATACAGATCAGCACAGGGGAAATCTATTGACCTCAAGCCTGCATCAGTGCAGGCAGGCAGTGATAGTTTAGAAGTCATTTCATACTCTGCAAATTGAGATCATCACAGGAAGCACTCCCCTTTCAAAGACTGGAGGCAAATCGTAGTGCCATCCAGACTCTGTGTCACGGATTCTAATAGCGACGCCTGTAATCTGCGTGTCATACTGAATAACAGTATTATTGCACTACCCCAGCACACTCCCTATGTGTGTTATGGCAAGGCAAAGTGTTCTACACCACTATTAAAGCTCTCTATAGCCTGGAAATAGCCATTTTTAATAGTGATTCACCAAAAATATGTTCGGTTGAAACCAAATTTTTGGGGAAAATTCGCTGAATCGAATTTTTGAAAAATCTGCCCATCTATAATTTTAAGCCCTGCACCTTTGCCATTTAAGGATGATCCTTAAACTGTGCTATTCCTTTGGTTATTGGGTGCCAGGTTCCTATGCAGGGCTTCACAGGAAATGTACTGCAAACTACTGGGTGAAGAATTGTCTCTTATATCTATATTACAAGACCTATTTTGACTTGTGCTGCACGACCCCCTTTCTTCTGTGCAGATTGGGTTGGACACCCCACTAGCAGATTAGTAATATGATTTATTGTAGAGTATTTTCCAATAGAGAAATAATCCTGATTGTAGGGAATTCTATGGGTAAATGGATCTGTTAGTTGTTTATACCATCAGGTTTTTATCTGCTCCATTGTGGCGATGATCCATTATGGACATGTCAGCTGAGCCCACTCATTTTGACGAGACTGACATTTGCATATGTATGGAGACCTCATGATTCTCCACCAACATGTATGAATATATACATGAACATTCAGCTGAGCTGAACATTCATAAATATGAGGGATAGGAGAAATGGCTGTTGGCTGATCAAGCATACAAACAATCTCATGTGAGTGGCTACCTTAACATGACTACTACATTACTAGGTCATTACCTGCCATACAAACATGGTCTCAATTTGGAAAGCAGGAAATTGCCTCACACTAGACTGACCAAGAGATAATCACATAAAAGCAATGGATGAAGAGTAATAAACATTCAAAATTGACCAACGTATTCTAGAAAGTAATTTTAGAATGTAAATGTATCCATATGAATAATGAATGTCTATCAATATACATCTGATAAAATAAACACCCCCCCCCCATTTCTACAAGTGAATAACAGGGTCACAGGACCCCAAATTACTTAACCCTCTGATTATATAGACACATGAATTTTCAATAGAACATCATTATTCACATAATTTAGACATGCTGTTTCCCTATTGCCACAATGCTGTTATTTACTGGTTACACTCTACATGATAATGGAGTATTTCTAAGCAAATGTAATTGGAAGATAAATTAAAATAAGATAAGCTGCAGTCTAAGAAGCCTTGCAGCATCATTAATTGTGGATCAATAATTCTAACCTAATGTAGATATGATAACTCTACAGAAATGGTGTATTTCAAAGTGCATGGTAGAAATATAATTAGACAAAGGAACAACCTAGTCCAGCCAAGCAACATCAAGAACTGCATGTAATATATATATATATATATATATATATATATATATATATATATATATATATATATATATATATATATTCCCGGCTACTGAGAACATCAATGAAGATGATACTCAAGGAGATTTACCATGTGCTACCAATTAGCTGAACCATTCCTTGCACACTTAAAAGAGGTTTAAGAGTAACGGGTGAATGCTTTTTATTGAAATTGCTATGAGAAGTCAATTATTATTTTTATGGCCGTACACGGTAAAGAGGTACGAATACATACATCAATATGAGCAAGAACATACAAATGCGTATGATGCTACTATACAGTATTAAATGGTTTCATTAAGGTCTAAGTTAAAAGGTTTGACTTTAAGGACAACAGTATATTAGTGATAATGCTATACTTTCAGAAAACCTTGCTATGTTCATGCAATTTGCATACGTACTGTATATTGCACATACTTATATTGTCTGGAAAGATTTTTTCCTAAATCCTTAGGATTATCAAAGGAGTTAATGTAAGCTTAAAGGGGTATTCCGGCCAAATACATCTTATCCCCTATACAAAGGATAGGGGATAAGATGTCTGATGGTGGGGGGCCTGCCGCTGGAGACCCACGCGATCTCTGTGCAGCACCCGCATTCTATGCTGGGCTGAATCTCCAGTCTCAGAAACCTCTTTGTTTCCGGGACTGGAGACGTGATATCATGCCACGCCCCTCATGATGTCACACCATGCTCCCTCCATTCATGTCTATCCATAGACATGAATGGAGAGGTTTTACTGCATTTAAATATATATTGGAGACTGGAAAACAAAAATACAGTACATATAGTAGGTAGAGTCAGGGCTGCCATCAGAAATTTGGGGGACCCTTACACAGCTTAGGCCTGGGCCCCCTGGACACCCCTCACAGTACCGCCAATTGCACATATCGCGTTGCGCGTCCTACGACGTATAACATGATACCAGTATCAGCATTACAAAGTGGGCTGCTACCCCCATGCATTCTCCCCCTTGATCAACCTCCTGTGCCATTTCAACCACTCCCCACTGTGCTATATCATTTGCCACCCCCCTGATCGTCCCCATGCCACTTTATTTCCACTCTCTGATCCCCCCTGCAGCTTTATTCCCCCCCCTCTGATCCCACCCCCTGCCACTTTATCCCCCCCCTCTGATCCCCCCTGCCACTTTATCCCCCCTCTGATCCCCCCTGCCACTTTATCCCCCCTGTGATCCCCCCCTGTCACTTTATCCCTCCCCCTCTGATCCCCCTTCCACTTTATCCCCCCTCTGATCCCCCTGCCACTTTATCCCCCCTCTGATCCCACCCCCTGCCACTTTATCCCCCTCCTCTGATCCCCCCTGCCACTTTATCCCCCCCCCGATCCCCCTGCCACTTTATCCCCCCCTGCCACTTTATTCCCCCCCCGATCACCCCCTGCAACTTTATTCCCCCCAACTGATCCTCCCCCCCCCCCTGCCACTTTATTCAGAGACAATGGGGAAGAATTATCAGATCCTGTGCAGAGGGAAAGTGGAGTAGTTGTAGATCGCTTCTTTAATTTTTCAGATGCCTTTAAAAAAAATAAAAAAAAGGAACAATCTGGTTGCTATGGGCAACTGCTCCACTTTCCCTCTGCACAGGATTTGATAAATCTCCCCCATTATCTCTGAATTTCATGTGTGTTGTGGCCTCTGTGCTTACTTGTGGTTTTCTCCTGATGCCTCATATACATGTTTTTAATTTGGTTGGTGTTAACAAAGTAAACTTTTAGCGATATGTGGACCCTTTTATGTTTTGTGTAGGTTTTGGAGTTTTACCCTTACAGTTACAGTCGCCGGCAGATCAGCCAGATATTGTGGCAGCAGTGGTGGCCGGTCACAGGGGGCTCAGTCAGGATTGTGACAGCTGGGAAAATGATATTTATACCACTTGTGTATTAGAGCCATAATACTTTTAATTTTCAACTTTCAGACCTATATGAGGCTTGTTGCTTTTTGTGCCACCAATTTTACTTTGTGATGGCATCAATCATGCTACCATGAAATACACAGTAAAAAAAAAACACCATTTTGCAACTTTTGGGGGCTTCCGTTTATACAAAAAGTAGTATGCTTAAAATCATCCTCTTCTGACCCCTATAACTTTAGCATTTTTCCATATACTGGGATGTGTGAGGGCTCATCTATTGCGCTTTGATCTGTAGTTTTTACTGGTACCATTTTTGTTTTGATGCGACTTTTCGATCGCTTTTTTTATTTATTTTTTATGGTATATGAAATTACTAAAAATTAGCAATTGTGGACTTTGGTATTTTTTAACAATTATGCCATTGACCGTGTGGGATAATTAATGTTATATTGGAATAGTTTGAACATTTATTTATTGATTCTTAAATCAATAAATGTGGTAGGTGTGTTCAATGCAGTGTGTGGGAATTATATAGTGCAGTGTAGTTTTGTAACAGCTGGAGGCACACTGTTTGGAAAACACAGACATAGTCATTTGTGTGTGAGTATGTAGTATAGGTTACCTTCACATGATACACATTCCCCTATACAGGAACTTCTTCCTGGGCCTTCATTGCATAGTAGTCAGGCTCCTCCCACCCATGTGACTGATCACATGGTAATGACATCACCAAAGGTCCTCTGCCTCCCACACACAGCCCGATGTTCGGCAGTTATCACTCCATTGTGCTGTTGTCGTCTGTAAGAGCCTTATCCAGGGAGTAGAGGACAGATGGCAGGAAGTATTTTGCAGCTGCCAGTGAAAGCAGGAGGCTGCTGCTTAAACAGCAGTATTCTGTGCTGGGGCTGCTGCAGGGGGGTGCAGCAGGGGCCCGGGGCCCCTTGCTGGAGTACTGGCTGTACCCCCCTGATGGCGGCCCTGGGCAGAGTAATTTATAACAATGAGGTATAAGTTTACTATGTTGCTACAATCCTTTCTTTCTTGTATGAGAAATTGTGCTGTCTCTTTAAATTACCAGTTAATGCTGTAGTATCTATAAGTGTCCATTGGATGACTAAGGTCCCATTCACATCATGTCTTTTGGGTGTGTCAGCAGTATACATTGGGATGTATACCATGACATATCCATGACTGACCCACTGACTTTAATAGTCTAAAAATAGTCTACTCGTGACTAAAGTCAGTCTATTTACTATGTATTTACATTTTTAGTTTTTTTTTTAGAACTGAAATGTGTAGTCTACCTGCAAATTAAAGAATATGTACAGATCAAAAGTAGTCACTAGTACACTACTTTTTTCTCTATTAAAGTCAAAGCCCTGCCATAGTATACATCTGCATAACTTTTTGCCAGTGTCCTACTTTGTGCTGGCAATGTACCCTGAAAACATGATGGGAATGGGGCCTAAGTGCAAAAAACAGAAGACATTTAAATAAAGTTTATATCTATCTAGGTAACGTGGCTGCTTTGGGGCCCACATTAGAGGCCATGGTCATTTTATGGGTAATATAACGACCTGCGGGTCAATAATGCTAGAATACCATGTCTGTGTTCTTGTTATCACCGATACATATGGTTGTGGTTATGCGTGGAAGTGCAGTTTAGATTTAGTGGATCGGTTGTGGTGTCAGGCGTCACTCGCCCACCGAACAAACAAATATAACTTTGTCTTTGAATAGGCCATTTTTTTTAAAGCCCTTGTACAGAGGTAGTGGCTCATCTGCAATTTTCTGAAGGATAGATGCCAGGTTTTGCCTGCCTGTATACAAACTGTGTGCACCAGCAGGGATGGTGCAAAGTTTTTTGCCACCCTTGGCAAAAGCTAATTTTGCTGCCCCCTTCACTCCACCCATTGACCTGCCATTGGACACGCCTCACCTTACCCTTACTACTGGGGTGACACACTGTAATAAGCCCCCTCCTCATGTAATTAGCTTACTACTGGGGTGACACACTGCAACAAGCCCCCTCCTCATGTAATTAGCTTACTACTGGGGTGACACACTGTAACAAGCCCCCTCCTCATGTAATTATCTTAAACAAACCTCCTCCTCATGCTGCTGGCTGATCGAGTAGTTCGGATGGTGGTTGTCTAACTTTCTTGCAGCAGGCAGAGCGACGCCCCCCATCAAGAGGGCGCTCTAGGCGGCTTCCTATTATGCCTATAGGTAGAGCCGTCCCTGTGCACCAGCACCACATAATAATGCCACTTGAGTTTATGCTATTTTGCCTTCTCTCCACTGACTACCGGACATGCAGTAGATTTCTCTCTTGCTCTAATAAAGTAGACAAAGCTTCCATTACACATACGTTATAAATACTACAATATTCCAGCTGGAATTAAATACATATTTTCAAATGTAAAAAAAAAAAAAAAAGTTGTCATCTTGTCGTCTGTTTTATTAAAAAGCGAGACCGGCGTAGATCCTCATTCTGACTTCATTAGCGGACTTTCAATACCTACCTATTAATAAAACATTGTTAAAATTGATTCTGTCCCTTCCGTAAGAGGAGGTCCAGTGACATGGTTTTGTTCAGTGTAATGTGTCTCTTTACTAAATCCTTTCACTGAATGTGACTGCAAACCAATTACATTTCAAAAACCAGAGAGCAGCAAAATGCAGCCACTTTCCCCAGTATCTCATTTATCTTTGAAACGCATGTTTGCCCGATGCCGGGACTCAAGGCAATTTAGCAAGACGCGTTTTTTTGCAAGGAATGGGGCCAGCAGTTTTAATTGGAAAGAAAAAACAACGACGGGTGACATAAAAAATGAAACAGCACTTTCCGAAAAAAACAAGTTTATTTTTTCATAGAAATATAAAGGACTATAATGTGTGACAGGTTAGTATTTTATCATTCTCTAGGTCAGGGGCCTTAAACTGTAGCCCTCCAGATGTTGCAAAAACTTCAACTCCCAGCATGCCCGGACAGCCGTTGGCTGTCCAGGCATGCTGGGTGTTGAAGTTTTTGCAACATCTGGAGGGCCACAGTTTGAGATCATTGCTTAGGTGATGAAGTAGTGGCCTAACTTGGTCTGTGTTGCTGGTCATAGACATAATAAACATTGGATGAAACTTACCAAATTGTTGAAAGAGTAAGTTTCAGGGGGTTACTTTTTATAGGCTAAAACATAGGAATTCCTGAGGCCAAAACAATGCTGCAACCACAAAGAAGGCCCATTCTGACTATATCTGCATTTGTTATACCCTTTCCGACAATTGATGCACATGGAAGTGAATATGGAGCAGGCCAATAGTCTGTGGCTTTAATAAGAGATAACTTGTTCAAAGGGGTATGCCAATTTTTGTTCCGAACACTGGGTGTTGGCTGTGGGGGGGAGATGGTCATGCCACGCCCCTCGTGACGTCACGCCACCTCAATTCAAGTCTATGGCAGCTGCAACGCCCCCTTCCACTGCAACTGTGTGACAGCATGAGGGGCGTGACTGTGACATCACAGCCCCCGCAGCTCACACCCAGCATTCAAAACAATATGTTTGCAACGCTTGGGCATTGAAGTACCCCTTTGACCTCCTAGATGCCATGACTGCATCTAACGACCTAGATGCCAGGTCAAGTGACTGCAGAATCTAGGGGGTTGGATGTCATGTAGTGGTTCCCTCTGGTCTCCAACTTCACACACACATATATAAATTATTTCAACCCTAAGGTTGAAACAATACTGCAACTACAAATAAGACCCATTCTAACTATATCTGCATTTTTATATACTCCTTCCGACATTTGATGCACATGGAAGTGAATATGGAGCAGGCCAATCATCTGCGGCTTTAATAGGAGATAGTGGTTTCCTCTGGTCTCCAAATAACCCCCCCCCCAACTGTACGTACCTCCCCCCCCCCTCACCCAGGTAATAGTGGTTCCCTCTGGCCTCCATCTGTACAACACCCCCCAAACACACACACACACACACACACAATTGAATAAGGTCATGCCTAAAGTTAAAACAATGCTGCAACTACAAAGAAGACCCATTCGAACTATGTCTGTATTTTTTATACCCTTCTCGACATTAAATGCACATGAAAGGGAATATGGGGCAAACAGATAGTCTGTGGCTGTGGTCGGAGATGACTTGTTTAACGTCCTAGATGCCATGACTGCATCTAACCACCTAGATGCCCGTTCAAGTAACAATAGAATCTAGGTGGTTAGAAGCCAAGTAGTGGTGTTCCCTTTGGCCCTGCACCCCTCACCTCCCCCACAAATATAGGAATTAGGTCAACCCTAAGGTCAAAACAATGCTGCAAACACAAATACCCATTCAAACTACATCCACATTTTTTATGTCCTTTCTAAAATTTGATGCCAATGTACATCATATTGTCAGGAAGTGAATTTGGAGCAGGCCAATAATCTGTGGTTCCATTTGGAGACAACTCATTTAACCCCCTAGATGCCATGACTTCAGAGTTGATGGGTCAAGTAATTGCAAAATCTAGATGGTTATATGACAGATAGTCGTTTCCTCTGGCCTCCAACTGTGGGCCTCAGTTTTTTCACTATACAACTGGTTATGTTTATGCCACACGTCCACACGTCGCGGCTAATTTGTGGTACCGCATAAATGTTCTTGCAGTGAATGACTGAAGTCGCTGTAAAAATGGAGACCAATTTTAGTCATTCAATGCAAAAACACATGCGGTAATTAGCTGTATGTGAGAACCGCCTTATAATTGATTTTAAATGAGTAAACATTGCCGCGGCCAATCTCCCCCTATAAAATAAATCATTAGGGTGAGTCTCCGAGATAGTGGTTAAGTTGCTGTTGGGAAGTGTGAAGCTTACTGCAGTCTTCTCTAGCTCTCGTGTTTTTTCTATACACTGGTGACCAACATAACATACAGTATTGGTTGGTCTGACTGGTGATTTATAGTATAGTAAAAGTTATTTATCTTTGTAATAAACTTGGAGACAACACTTATTGTAAAAGGGTCTCCTACCTATGTAGGGAACCAGAGAGTTGACTTAGCAGTGTATATACCATTAGATATCCCATTTACAGTCTAAGGAACTAAACCGTTTTTTTTCATGGTTCTTCTGAATTACGTCTTTGTCAGTATGCAAAATGTGAATAAAACAGAATACTAAACCATGAACTGAGAAGAGTTTAAGACATAACACTAGAAGTAGTAGGAGCATAGAAGTTGTGCTGTGTGTTATTACGGTAATCCTGGTGGTTACATACCAGACAAAATCAATGTTGTTTCTACCTGACAGTAAGGTAGCTTGGGCAAGGTAATTGTAAGAACTGTGATACATAAAAGGTTTTTACTACCTACTGTTTATGATCATTTCAGTCCTAGTGACATTCAATAAGTGAATTCAAATGTAACACTAGGGTTGAAGACTTGTCTAGACTTAACTCTTTAAAGTGGTCCCTTAAGTTACAATATGAGTTATGTATCTTAACACTACAAGAGCCCTATTAGATCCCTCCCTACATGCCCAATATTGAGCTGTGTAATGGGCTTAGTAAATAAGTGTCAATATAGGAGACTGGCACTCCTATTGGAAGCCACCAGATTGTGTTCTGGAGAAAAAATGTTTTTAGATCAGAAAGGTAAACTGATTTACAAATTGATTCTATTGAAAAATCTAAAGCCTTTCAGTACTTATCAGCTCCTGCAGGTCCTGGAGAAAGTTGTATAGTTCTTTCCGGTCCACCACAGTGCTCTCTGCTGACACCTCTCCAGAACATGAGTAAATTCACAGAGCAAACCTCTCCTGCTCTGGACAGTTCCTGACACTGACAGAGAACATTGTGGTAAGATCGGAAAAACTACATTACTTCCTTCAGGGCATACAGCAGCTGACAAGAACTGGAAGGCTTCTGTGTTTTGTTTTTTTTTAATAAAAATAATTAATGAAAAGTTAAGTGATAACTAATACAGATACAACAATTACTCATATGGAAAAGTCAGAAGCTTCTTCAGGGTCTACACAGAGTGTACAAAAAAATAAAATGGAGCCACCCTCACTTGGTATCTATACGAGCCACTCATCCTACACACAGGTAAAGATCAGTACATGACATGTAGTACCACACTGTCCAATATAGAGGCGCCAGTAGATTGGTACATGCACTTCAGTAATACACGTTTTACTAGTGAAATGCTTATGCTTCTTGTACCTTCAAGCTGTTCACTCATGATGCTCATCACCTGCGTCTGTGGCATTGCACAGTATATTCAATGTAGTTTCAAGTCACAATGCCTCAGGGAAGACCACTATATGTCGAATATATTGCAACCTAAAGCCATTGTAACTCAAAAGACCACTGTCCTGCCCTTTGTGCTCATTTGTGACTGCAATTTCTCACGCTGCAGTGGTTAAAGAGTGCAGCACACGTCTTTCAATGTTGGCACTAAAAGGCTGTCCAGTTTCATTTACAAAGACAATTGCACATTACGGTGTGTGCCTACAAGTTACTAAAGAGTGACAGAAACAGAAATAAATGGGAAAGAGAATAAACATGGAACATTTACTCGCTATAAAATAGACACAATACACAAAAAAAGCTCTAGTGATGGATTCCTTTTCATACTTTTGAACAGTGCACTTAAACCAACCTATTCCTTTAGTCACCAGGAGGTAGAAATGTGAGTGATACTTATTGCACATGCAGAGTAATGGCAGCCATTACATACAGTGCTTTACAAATCATCCAAAATGCATTAAGAAAGACATTTCTTACAGCAAAACGGCAGCACATTTTTGTGGAACAGCACAAATCTGTAATAAATTCCAAGTAAATAATTTTATAACAGTTAAAACCATAGAGTATTGCTAATGGGATGATACGCCATGAACATATCACTGCACTGAATGTATAGCCTGCAAGGGAATATGCACATCTTATTCATAGGCAAATACTGTTGGTAAAAGAAGTGACTGAAAACTCATAACTCTATTTAGCTCTTTAAAGCGTATGCACGCTGTGTTATTACACCTTTACCCATGTTGGAAGCTGCCCTATCACATCAGTTGTCAGAAGAAAGGATGCCTGCCAGGGTTAAAGCACTGAGGATGACAATCTCCTAGACAAATGGCTTCTTCTTTTTTTTTTTTTTTCCTTATTGAATTTTTCATCATGCTGATATGTAATAAAGCAAATTCATGGTAATACTGTGTCAGATCCTTCATGAAATGTTGCTATGCAACCAAGGCCAAAATACTGAATGGAGAAGACATAAGTGGCCCCTACAATGCCCATGGGCCTCCCCTGCATAGTTCCCTCCATCACTTTCCAGACACTCCCATCAACAGTATGATATAGGATTTAAAGGGTCCCTGTCAGCTCCCCTGATTTTACTGTTTTAGTCTGCATTGTGCTGTGAGCACTACTCGGGTGGTATAAGAGTGTGCAGGGTGTGTGCCGTAATGGCACTTGGGGATTAAATCATGATTTTCCATTAGGACTAACTGAATGAAACAGCTTAAACCAAAGTAGGTCTGTAATATACTGCATGCACAAACTCCCAAGATGTTTACTTACTTTACAGTCTTTCTTAAAGGGGTTCTCCACTGCCCTGCCTTCCGGAGCTCCGCTCGCACCGTCCGGAAGTTTATTACTTGTTCGAGGCCGCCCCCTCGTGATGTCACGCCCGCCCCCTCGTGACGTCACTCCCACCCCCTCAATGAAAGTCTATGGGAAGTGGACGTGACAGCGGTTTTGCGCCGCCATCTGTCGTTTTTATAGGTACCATTTTTGTTTTGATGGGACTTTTTGATCACTTTTCATTAATATTTTTATAGTATATGACGTGATGAAAAATGCACAATTTTGGACTCAACCATGGGGTTTAGCTAACCTAATATTTTACTAGTTCGGACATTTACGCACACGGCGGTATTTTTATTCTTTATGTCATTATTTTATTTTAAAAAATGGGAAAAGGGGGGTGATTTAAGCTTCTAATAGGGAAGGGGTTAATGAACTTTAAAAAAAAAGGGGGGGCAACAACATGCAATCTTCTGATTGCATACACTGATCAGTGCTCTGCCATTGCAAAGCACTGATCAGTGTAACCGGCGCGCTCCTGCCTGCTGCTGCTCCCTCCCATCGTTGAGTAAGCTGATCGGGACATCGCGATTTTGTCACGATAGTCCCGATCAGCTCCGCTGAGCTGCCGGGATTCTTTTACTTTCGTTTTAGATCCCATGATCAACTTTGATTGCGGCGTCTAAAGGGTTATTGCCCGGCATCGGCCCGAACGGCATTGCCCAGCATTAGCCGTGGGTCCTTGTTGCCCGTAGCAACCAGGACCCACCGGGTTTAAGCCGTTCTCTGCTGGTGAGAACGGTTTAAATCCGGTAAACGGCACCAGGGCGTATGCATATGCCCTGCGTCCCCAAGAGGTTAATTATATTTTGTGCTATTTTATCTCTATGGATTAAATTTTATACTATCGCTCCGGAGTGCTGGTGCCTTTTTGTATGGACTTGTTCTTCATACTAAACTCGGAATCATTTATCTTCATCGCAAGACGGCTGCATGCTTTCCCCGTGCACCTGGAGTGTAAGTCCGTGGACATGTTCACATTCAAGATGTGGTGAGCTGTATTTTTTTCCTTTTTTGGATTTTCTCTTTATAAGACAAGAACTGTCCTATTCAGATGAATTGAAGACAAAATTGAGTATTCTCTGTGACCTTTTTACAGGTCATTCTACAGGGAGGCAGGTGTTGATCTCTGCTGTGAATAGTTGTGGATCCAGTGTTATGTTTTTACTGGTGTCACCTTTCACTGTACAGTGAATCTGTACATCTGATCTGTACAGAACAAGAAGTCTTTAGCTAAGTTTAAGCTGCGCTAGTGGCCAGAATGAAAACGGCAAGATTTCAGAATTATTATGAAATATAGATGTTTTACCCTTTCTTGTAGTATGTTGTTTTTTTTTCGAAGTTGTGATGCCTGTGACAAATATTTTAGCTGATTATGTTTTGTTTTATCACTCTATATTTTCCTTGATATAGTATTATATTCTGCTGTAAGTGTTTCTGTTTGGAGTGTTATAGATTTCTTAACACTTCACAGATTTAAGTGTGGCAGAGATATTCCCTGATACATTACTATATCCTGCTGTAAGTGTTTTTGCTTGAGTTGGGAGGCCACCATATGTATGGCTGGTCTTTCTAAACATGAAACGTGTATAGCTAGTTAAACAGACAAAAATATATTTTACTGGGTCCATATTATATGGTACAATTGAACTATTAGATTTGAGTGTGAAATGAGAAAATATTGAATTTTGTTCCCTTGTCTTATCTACCAATATGCTTCTGTGGATCCTCTATGTAAAAGCAAAAGGGGGGAAGGGGGGGGGGAATCTATCACTCTGTTGTTTTGTATGTCATTTTTAAAGTCACCTTTGTTGCAGGTTTTTTGGCGGACATGCGCAAAACTTATCATATAGTCATGTGATGAAGAATTATGCGCAAGTCCACTAAAACTAACAAAATAACTTCACAACACCATTTCTTATTACAAAGCAGGTTTCTAGAGCACCAGTGAAAGCGATCTATGTTTGCGGGTATTTTTCAACAATTGCATTGTAAGTTTGGATTTTTTTTTTAAATCTCAAATAATAAATTAATGACCACTGTAAGTAAAGTGGCCTACAGAGACAAGTCTTCAGAAATCACTTTTATATTGTAAAAAAAAAGTAAAAAAAAGATGAAAAAACCCCAACATTGCTTAAGAAAAAAAAAAGCGCAATACAAGTAAAAAAGATTAATAAGTTTCCCCCATGATCCCTTCCGATGTTGTATTTTCCAGAACGTCGCTTATAGATATAATGAACATTGATAATAAGAGCAGTTAATTACCACCAAGGTAAGGAATCGGGCAGAACAGTCAAGTCAGTCTTTGTGTGCACATCATTGTTTGGTGACTAGGAATTTACAAAACAAATATTACTAGATGTGAACTTTGCTGTCTGCATCTAAAAGCATTTGTAAGCCACTCTAAAGTCATGCAGCCTCCATTCTTTTAATGTTGAGTTGGATTTTATGAATCATTTCTAATGCCTGTGGCTAAATAAATTTTGATGACATGCGGGCTATGATTTCTTTGTTCAAGGTCCATTTGTTAAGCGAGACAGAAATTACTTTAACTTCACGCTCTGTGAGTACTTCCAAAACATTTTGAACTTTCTTTTTTTTCTACAAATCTGACCTTCTTTGTGCAGAGGCAAGCAAAGAAATCCTTGCAGCATTCGATTAATTAATGCACGACTAGGAAGGGATGGGGGTCTTTCCATTTGGATGCCGGTTGGGGGTTTATAAAGTAAAATGAGACAAATATGTTAACAGTCTGAAATTATATAAGGGTTGTGTCAAATGTAAAACTTCCCTTAAACATACATACATAGGGGGGAGATTTATCAAAAACTTTGCAGAGGAAAAGTTGCCCAGTTGCCCATAGCAACCAATCAGATCGCTTCTTTCATCTTTCAGAGGCCTTGTCAAAAATTAAATAAGCGATCTGATTGGTTGCTATGGGCAACTGCACCACTTTTCCTCTGCACAAGTGTTAATAAATCTCCACCATAGTATTTGGAGCTGCAAGTTTTCTATATGAACCTTCAAATATCCTGCACTGACTTCAATTATCAACTTCTTGTGTTCTGTAGTTACTACTAGGGGCACTGCATACTGTTTACTGTATTTAAAAAAAAAATTCAGATCAGAATGAACTTTTGTGTGTGAGTTGCAATATTTATGGCCTTTATATCATATTTTTACAATATGATGACTTTCCCCTTTGCATAGTTAATTTCAGTTGTCCTTGTGCTAGTGGGTGGAGATGAGTTGCTTTCATATCTTTTTCATGTCAAATATTGTACACTAACACACACACACACACACACACACACACACAGAAGAGGGCCTCATATTTCAATGTAATTTTATAGCAGAACTCAAAAGCAGCAGAAGCATGGAGGACATTATAGAATAGTACTGATCTTTGTAGACTGTCATCCAAGCAATGGGTAAAATATAGCACTCACTACAAGCTGCTGGAGCTTCTCCATGACTCCAGCCACTAACCCTCAACCTCCCTCGCTTCTCTGTAGACTTCTATTGTAGGCAATTGTAATCTGATGAGCTTAAAAGGGAAGAGAAAACAATAAATACGGCTTATAGGTGAAAAAGGGACAAAAAAAAAAACACATTATGAAGTTTTCCATACTCACTTAAACTCGATTTATGCAATGCTCGTTGAAAGTGTAGTGTCTATTTAAGAGTCAGCAAAGAATGTAGTTAAGTCATTCAAAAAACATAGAAAAGTATTGTGTAACACAGATTGAACGTTTTGCTAAACATGTAGAGCGTTTCATTTTTTTTTTGTACCAATTCAGCCATTAATGCTGTAGTTTTGTCCAAATCTGTTCTGTTGAGCTCCATATATTAGAATATAAGCACAATCCCTGGATGATACTTGGACTGTTAAAAGTAACAGAAGCTGCGGATCTACTGAGTGTAATATCCCGTCTCCCATATCACATTACCCTGGGCAGCATTAACATCATCTTGTACGCCCAGCCAGTTACTAATTAAGCTGTTTTTAATAAGCACATCAATACAATGAGTGCACACAATACAGAGCTTGCTGTATATTATGCAAACAAATGCTGCACCGAAAGGTCAATAGAAGAATTGCTTTGTTCTTTCATTGGCTTGTGTTAACGGCCATGGAAATTAACTACAGTACTGCCAGCAAGCTGCATACCATCAACATTAAGAGGACTGGGTCTGTAACCAGAAATGATGGTTGTGCGCATTGACATGAAGATGTTTAATTAATACGGTGATTATACAAGGTCCATTGGTGTCAATGGCAGTTCTGGAGAATAGAAATATATATATAGGCAATGTTGCCGCTTAGCTTATGTTGCGTTTTACCAAGCAATTACAGCAGATTTGTCATTGTGATTTCCTTTTTCCGGTCTGGTCACCCAAGCGACAAGACATTATCCAGCCTCTAGAAGTAATAAATATTGGCATTTAATCAGGGGTCGATTTAATGTGTTCATCTTATCCTAGTGCTGGAGATGGAAGTGTTGGATTCTGGTGATTGGCGTCAACCCAAATTCTCTCTGATGGAGCTGGAATCATCCACTTACTTCTTTAGCGAGAGAATTATAGAGCACTATTTTAAAGGTAATGTGGATGCCAGTGGATTCTGATTGGCCACACTAAAAGATACTCTGAGACCAATAGAAAAACCTCTCTTATATATTTAATCATCATACTACTTTTCATAAAACTCAGTAACACTTTCTAACACATACAGTATACATTATGAAAAGTAGAACTATTAAAGAAAATTGCAAAAGTGATGCACTATGGTACACCTTTCATGAACAAGAACCTATAAATAGAGTGAGAAAGAATACGATTAGTAGCTTTGGACTTGTTCTTTATTAATGTCCCACATTGCATATATTTTTTACCTTATAAGAAGTTTTTTTTTTTTTTTACATGTACTCCACTGGAAACATTATTTTTAAATGAACCGATGCCAGAAAGTTAAACAGATTTGTACATTACTTCTATTAAAAAATGTTAATCCTTCCAGTACTTATCAGCTGCTCTACAATCCACAGGAAGTTCTTTTCTTTTTGAATTTCCTTTCTGTCTGACCACAGTGCTCTCTGCTGACACCTCTGTCCATGTCAGGAACTGTCCAGAGTACAAGCAAATCCCCATTACAAACCTATCCTGCTCTGGACAGTTCCTGACATGGACAGAGGTGTCAGCAGAGAGCACTGTGGTAAGACAGAAAGGAAATTAAAAAAGAAAAGAACTTCCTGTAGAGCATATAGCAGCTGAAGTACAGGAAGGATTAAGATTTTTTAATAGAAGCCATTTAAAAATCTGTTTAACTTTCAGGCAAAAAAAAAATTCAAATGTACTGGTTGGAAGAGTATACAGTCTAATAAACACAAAATGAAAAGTACTGATCGGCAGGGGTGCCAGATGTCAGCATCCCATTGATAAGATATTGATGACCTATCCTGGAGGTAGGCCATCAATCTGTTGGAAAACCTCTTTACGGACAAAAAAAAAAAAAAAACTGGTAGAAATTGGTGGTCACCATCATTGTCAATAAATCTCTAGCATACTAATATGCAAGGCTAGTGCTTATGTCCATTATAATACACAAAAAGGTCATTGTCTGTAAAATAAGTGACCTTCCATCAGGTCTTATGACAAATTGTTTTCTAGATTTATTCATCCCATTTGACAATTTAGTTTTTTTCAACACAGCCAGCTGTGTTTTACTTATTTGCCAGATGTATTTCATCTCAGTTCTCCATGTTTTCTTTAGCAAAAAAAAAAACTGAACAAAGAACTATTACAAGAAACTATTAACTACTGTATAGTAGTGTTGCTCGCGAATATTCGCAATGCGAATATTATTCGCGAATATCGCATATTCGCGAATTCGCGAATTTCGCGAATATAGCGCTATATATTCGTAATTACGAATATTCGTTTTTTTTTTTTTTTTTTTTCTTCACAGTACACATCACAGTGATCATCCCTCTCTGCTTCCAGCTTGTGTGGTGTAAAGAAGGCTGTAATACCACTGTATGAGACTGGCGTGCGAAAATTCGCATATGCGAAAATTAGTATATGTTACTTTTCGCATATGCGAATTTTCGTATATGCTAATTTTCGCATACGCGAAGTTTCGCATATGCGAAAATAAAACGAGAATATAACGAATATGCGAATATTCGCGAATATATGACGAATATTCGTCCATATATTCGCGAATATTCGCGAATTCGAATATGGCCTATGCCGCTCAACACTACTGTATAGCTGATAAATTAATATTGATCTGATGGACAATTTGTGCTGTCAGCCATATTGTGTTGTTTTCACGTGTTTGTGACCATGTATCTTTTCTCTTTTTCAATGCTTTCTGACTCAATTTCTATCATACAATATATTCCTATGAGCGTTCATCATTGCCATTGACTTATTTCCTCTTCTTTGTTGCAATGATATTTTTATTGCTTTCAAAATCATCCTGGATGCTAATACATTGGTAAGTATTTTGTTTATGCTGCACAAAACTTATATAGTAACTCTAATGTGCAGAAGAGTATAGGATAACTCAGCTCACCCTTCCAGCCAGACGCCTGTCGCACGGCACCGTGTGAACCAACACCAAGGTAGCAATGAAGAAATAGATGGTCCAGCGCAGGATAACGTGCAATAAAAGCCAAAATTTATTGTAGATTCAAGCCATAGGATAGCAGGACACAAGGTTACGCGTTTCAGCCGGAAAAACCAGCCTTACTCATACAAAGAGTATGAGTAAGGCTGTTTTTTCCGGCTGAAACGCGTAACCTTGTGTCCTGCTATCCTATGGCTTGAATCTACAATAAATTTTGGCTTTTATTGCACGTTATCCTGCGCTGGACCATCGATTTCTTCATTAGTAACTCTAATGTATACAGATCAGCAATAGCAATATATATAGCCCCCTAATATTGCCTTACTTATGCTGCCAAAATATCTCATGACCAATTGAAGTGGGACTTTACAAGACCTCTGAAGGTATCCTGTGGTATCTGGCACCAAAGCCCCATTTTTGGATTTGAGATGCCCTGTAAGATGCAAGGTGGAGTCTTCATGGATTTGGCTTGTATTTTCAGGACATCCCTCAGTTAATTGACTGGAGGATGTGGAGAATTTGGAGTCCAAGTCAGCACCTTAAAGGGGTATTCCGGGAAAAAACATTTTATTCCCTAACCAAAGGATAGAGGATAAGATGTCTGATCGCGGGGGCCCGCTGCTGGGACCCCCGCTGCTGGGACAAGCCCATTATGGTATGAACTGGCCCAGGCCCTATCGGTATGAAAGGGAGTGTTTTCTAGGCATGTTCTGTGGCCAGTGCAGAGTTCATGTTCTGTGGCCAGTGCCCATTCTATAGGGAGGTGGAGTTTGATGTTTGAGCTTTAGCCATTGTATGTTCCTTCGTTATCCTGCCTGTAATGATAACAAAACACTGCTGGAAAGTGATCTGTACAGAACAGGCATGTCAGCGTATTATTAGTCTTGCAAATATGTGCAAGCAACGAAACAGTTAATCTGGCACTGCATACAAATGACCTGGCTAGGCTGCACTGTTGCACAGCTTCGTATAGAACTCGTGGGAGTCATGCAATCAAGGGCAGGTGGTGTTCTATCCTCTACAGCACAAGTCGCTTTCATATAATATATACAAAAGAAATTGAAGGATGGCACTCACCACCCTTCTGATGTATGAACGTAAACACTGCTGGAAAGTGATCTGTACAGAACAGGCATGTCAGCGTATTATTAGTCTTACAAATATGTGCAAGCAACGAAACAGTTAATCTGGCACTGCATACAAATGACCTGGCTAGGCTTCACTGTTGCACATGTGGTGTCCCGGTACCGTATTGCCTACCGTACCTTGTATGGTGTCCCCAAAGTCAGAGTAACTACGTTCAGGTAGTGTCCCCCAGGTGGACAGCCCCTAGTTGCCACTCTTCTACTCTAATGCTATAGTGTTTCTATATGTACATAGTTAATAATAATGTATATTTAATATAATGTATAGTATACTTACCTTGTTAGCGTCGCAGGACCTTTGGTCATGTGACTATGTTAATTCCTCTATGGTATGTTAGAGGACCTTTGGAGGTCCATAATTCTGTGTGAAGGGGATTGACAGAAGTATTGGACCAATTAGCTCTAGTCCAGCCCCTGCCCATATAAGGGATCTGTAGCCAATTATCGCTCTGTTGGGTTGCTGCTCTCATGGATGCTGGACTAGCAGGACGGATCTGCGCAACTTTCAAAGACAACCTAGGTCAGAAAACCTACCGGCCTTAGCCTAAACTAAACCGTGAGTTCTAAACTAATCCCCGCTAAAACTAGCATGACTACTGGACCGCAACTAAATCCAGTGGAACAGCACATATCAGTCTAAGGACTCTAAAACCCTTAAGGTCCCAACCTTTGTCAATCTCTGAGAGACTTTGCATGTATAGAGACTGTTCCGGTTATGAAGCTTGCATAAAATCGTCAGTAAAGTTCCAACTGTTTTCATCAAAACTCTCCGGTTGTGGGCATTCAATTATTCTATACCTCCCTATTGCTCTTGGGAAGGATGGCGGTAGGGCAAGCATTACAGAGGAGCCCTCACTCTGGCGTCACAAATAGAAAGGGTTAACAAGACAACCTTTAGTCACCGCACAGTTACACCCCATATACCCTACTCCCCCAGGCTATCACACACAGCTTCATATAGAACTCGTGGAAGTCATGCAATCAAGGGCAGGTGGTGTTCTATCCTCTACGGCACAAGTCGCTTTCATATCCAAAAGAAATGCAAGGATGGCACTCACCACTCTTCTGATGTGTGAACGTAATTCTTTATTGTACGGTTGTACACAGTGCAGGGTGCAGCAGGATCAACAGTGTGACAGCTGTTTCGTAGCTCGAAGCTACTTCATCAGGTCTGATGAAGTAGCTCCAAGTTACAAAACAGCTGTCACACCGTTTGGAGATAGGTCCCGGCGCTGCCGCCCGCTGTTGATCCAGCTGCACCCTGCACTGTTTACAACCGTACAATAAAGAATTACGTTCACACATCAGAAGAGTGGTGAGTGCCATCCTTGTATTTCTTTTGGATGTATTATTAGTCTTAATGGCCAAAATGAGACCTGCAAGATGTTAGGATTCATTTATAATATAGATAGAAAAAAACAACTAAAAAAATTGCAAATAATTTTAATTTAAGCAATATATCATATTTTGATGGCACATTTCCTATAAGAATGGTATAAGAATGGACTGTTATCTTACTATTATCTACCATCCTTTGCCTGGAGCCATTGTTATATGATAATTAGTCAAAAGGTTTAGGTTGTGTTTACATTGTGCCTTTTTTGTTGCATTTTTTTATCATTCCCTTTTGATAATTAAACTCATTGAGTGACATTGGAGATCACCAATTAAAACAGAAAACACATATTAAAAGTGCAACAAAAGTACACAGTGTGTACGCTAGCTAGTACAGTACTCAACAACATTTAACACATGGCCAATATCGCTGTGCTATTTATTACAATGTACTTACATTTATATTCTCCAGGAATAAATATGGTATTGACTACTAGACTACCTTTCAAGGGTCATGTGTTCAGTCTGACCTTCTTTACTGTTTCATTAGAAAAGAGACTGAACCCCTTTATAATATGACCCTTACGGCCTGGGACCAACCACACGTTATCCAAGTTCCCAGGATCTCCATCCGTGTTGTAGGGCCTGTGTAGAAGTGATCCCTGCAGAGGTTCTCATAACACAAGATTAGGCCAACCTGGACTGAACCCCCTTTCCAGGAGCCTTATATTTGCCATATAGGCTACCTCTATGATCCATATGCTATTACAGCACAGTACAAGGTCTCAACATTTATTCTCCATCCTCAATAGATTATTTACTTTTTAGCTAAAGAAGTCACTCAAGCACCAATGTGACCTAAAGAGCCAAAACTTACAGCATTAGCAGACATATTGGTAGCAGCTATTGATCTCATTCCCCAGCAATAAACACTACCACTAGAAGTCATTAACGTCATCTACTTCTAAAAACATAATGAGATCTAAAAACTATAGAAGACTCTTAATAATCCCTGCACAGCAGTAAACAGCTGTTTCCAGCAAGTTATAGAACGCCTTAGATGTGGCAATTTCAAGTCCACCCAAGTGCCTCAAGCTGTTTTAAGTTCGATATTTAAGCAACGCTCAATATTTTAGATACATTTCCTTTCTTTTGTTTTTCTCAAATGTCCTCGGCGTCCGCATACAATAAGTGCATGCCGAGAAAGAGGTAGCAGCAGAATTTTAACACGGTTTGGGGCTTGAAAATGTGATCCGCTATACTTTTAGCATGGCCTGTACTTGAGAGGTAAAATGGTACAGCTTTGTAGCCGTTTAAAAGCCAAGATTCTGAATTCTTTAAAACGTCTTCTGGGCTGTTATTTAAAGAGCATATTATCTGCAGAAAGACAGGCTCCTGCTTTAAAAGAAGCTGGTGTTCTCAGTTCTTCGGAAGCTTGTTGGTCAAACAGGCTGATCAAACACTTTGTATCACAAATGCATTGTGTGAGTGGAGAATGAGAGCGCACACAGGGATCCAGGTCGCGGGCATGTGACAGCTTCCACCGTCTTACATTTACAGCATTGTCAAAATAAAGAGGAGGCCTGGGGATGTAGATGTATGCTCCTGAGTTACAGTGGGGAGGAGATGGGGAGGAAAAAAAATCTCTTCTGTGATATCCTTTCTTATAAAGTAAGCTCGGACTGCATCAGAATAATAACCATTTGGATAAAAAAGCAATATACAATCCAAATGTTCAATATGTGTCAAGGTTTACAATGCAGAAGGGAGACATATTTCACAGAACGCATAATGCAATATCAAGAGGGTATGATACAAAATAATAGAAAAGACTGTAATTTATCATTGCATGGTGACAGATCAATTGAATAGCCGCCGGACAACAGCAGTAAAAGGTACCCGAAAGATGTGCTCTCGTTTTTTAAGCAGCCTTCAATAGAAAGAAACATAGAAAGAATTGGAACCATTTTGTAAGAGTTAACTGAGGGGAAGGCAAACAGTTCATCTCTGCAGTTTTCTTTTACTTCTGAATCTCCTTCCTCTATGTGAAGTGTGGTGCAATGAAGGATCTGTAATATAGAAAATGACAAACCGACACAATAAAGGAGCAGGACTATGACTGAAGATCGGATGCGGGTCAAAATCCAAGACCTTAGTTTAAGACGACAGAGAAAATGAGTAAGTTAGGAGGGACAAACAACTTATTAACTTCACTCTTCGCTGCTCTTTTTCAGGTTTCATAAGAAATATGAGGGATAAGCTAGAAGATTTTTCCATGCACAGCCTACAGATTAGAATGAATAACCTCCCTCCACTAAGATGTCAAATAGAAGCAGGTGAAAGGGCTCAGGAAATGTTCGGAACATTTATGCAGTTTAATCATAGGGCCAAAATCAGATGTGCAATAAAGAACCTGGAATGTTTCAGGCTTCTCTGGGCAGCAAAAAGGAAATATAAATTTCTATTAGTGGGTAAGAATAAAAGGTTTTTACTGGAAATGCATGAGGAATACTGAGAGGGGCTAAACGAAATGTAAATCAAGGCAATAGCTTAAAGTTGGATAAAGGTTAGACCAGGCCGGTTGTTATCTTATATGCTTCATGAACACTCAATGTGAATCTCAGCTCTGCAAGCCGTAAGATCGGTGGGACTAAGACTAAGTTAGCAATTTTTCAAAAGATTGTTCATCTACTTTGATGTGCAAAGTGGACAGTCCAATACATTTAAGACACACATTTAGGATAGCAGTTTTTTTTTTTTTTACTTTAGGTTTTTATTTTAATGCTTGATGATAGCAGGTTTGAGGTTTTTTTTCATGAAGAAATGTATCCATGGTAGACTCAACTTGTGATTTAAGAAACCATGTGCATGTTCTGCTGATAGAGGTTTTGCCATTCAGTCTGTCTGCTCTCTCTTTATTGTTTGGTTTGTGTAGCCTGCATCTGGCTTGTTACCCTGCTAGGCAGATTTTGTCTCGCATGGATGTTTGCGGGTACTACTACTCATATCGTTTGCAATTATCCTAAGTAAGTAGCTACTTAATTATCCTGCAGGAACCACTGTGTCTATCAAGGGCTGCCATCAGGGGAGGACAGCCGGTTCCCCAGTCAAGGGCCCTGAGAGCACCTTTAGAGCTGGTGGCACCGTCCTGTAACTCCAGTCTAGGCTCCCTGTGCGGTAGCGGCTCTGCGGAGGCTGTCAGCACAGGAAGCAGAGAGAGAAGAGGAGAGAACAGGAGCTATGGGTGAACGAGGCAGAGGTGAGTGGTGTTTTTTTTCCCATGTAGCTGTGTGAGGGGCATTACTGTGGGGGCAATGTGAGGGGGCATTACTATATATGGAGACAATGTGGGGGGGGCATTATAATGTATGGGGGCCATGTGAGGGGGCATTACTATATATGCGGGCAATGTAAGGGGGCATTACTATATATGGATACAATGTGAGGGGGCAATACTATACATGGGGCAATCTGAGGGGGCATTATTATGTATGGGGCAATTTAAGAGGGCATGATTATATATGGTGGCCATGTGAGGGGGCATTATTATGTGTGGGGCCATGTGAGGGGACATTATAATGTATGGGGGCAATGTAAGGAGGCATTATTATATATGGGGTCAATGTGAGGGGGCATAATAATGTATGGGGGCAATGTTAGGGGGCATTATTATGTATGGCGATGTGTACGGTGACATTATTATACCTGGGGGCAATGTGAGGGGGCATTACTATATATGAGGGCAATGTACACAGGCATTATAATGTATGGGGGCAATGCGAGGGGGCATTATAATGTACCAGAGCAATGCAAGGGGGCATTATATTGTACGGGGGCATTATAATGTATGAGAACAATTTTGGGGCCTAATACTATACAGGGGCACAGAAGGGACTACTATATGGGACAGTGTAATAAATGTAACAGAGAAGTAAATGGGCCGGCACTGCTGCAGCTTGCTGGCAACAAGACAATCACTGAATACTGACCTCTATGAACCACACCTGGTCCTAGAGCGTGGGGTGCGAGTGTAATATCCACAAGGCAAATGGAAATATCAAAGAGAAAATGAGACAACTGCACTCACCATCCAGTGATCAAGGTGCTTTACTGTAGTCCGTTAGGCATACATAGTTCAATAGTAGCGGAGGCAGAGGCAGAGGTGATTACGGTACGGTCTCCACTCCATAAACGCCTGCTACTAGTGAACTATGTATGCCTAACGGACTACAGTAAAGCACCTTGATCACTGGATGGTGAGTGCAGTTGTCTCATTTTTTCTTTGATATTTGCAGTGTAATAATTATAGGGGATTTGTATAGAGGTGAGGACTTTGCTGTAGCGAGAAGCTTAAAATGTTTGTCTGGCAGATTCGGTGAAGACGAGTTGTGGTCGGAAGAAATCTCCATGATGACCCAGAACAGATGGAAAAGAAAGAGAAAAGTGAACGACTCTGATCAGAGAAGACGCCCCCGTGAGTATATATCTATAATGACTTATATGGTTTGCAGCACCTGTGTACCGCTCAAATCTACTCCTACATAAGGGTTATTGATCTTTTGTATAGTGTTTTTTATTCAATAACAATATAGCAGTGTCAGTCAGTAGTAATGGTAGTGGTCATGGTGTGGCGGAATTATTTGTCCCTTGTATTGTGGTGTTATTAGTGATACTGGTCTGTGTATTGTGGCTTTTATTTCTTTACAATAGGGTGGTATTATTTAGTCACTGCAGAATTAATATGGAGTGGTGATATAATTTTATGTTTCTAAGCCCGATACTAAGAAAAAATACAGCATGTCAAATCCTAAAAGTTTTACAAAATAATGCTTCCAAATCGATCATATCTAATAATAGGACACAACAGGAGAAATTCTGGGCAATGATTGAACAGTTGATAGATGGGGAACTGGAAGGAGAAACTTGGAACAAAATATACTATTTTTGCCATGTTGTAAGCTAAGGCATCAGTACTCTGGATGGCTTAATTTGGGAAAACTCTCCCAAGATGTATATCCAAGCCCATTGACTTCAGATTGCCTGTTTTATGCCAAAAGAGTATTGTTTAGGCATAGCCTTGGTAGAACTTTATTAATATACCGTTTCCTGAACAGTGTTGAAAAGAAAATTTGACTTTGCTATGCAATATTGCTGTATACATAAAAAATACAGTCAATGGCATATATGCATTTCTATAGGCCTGAAATTTTATGTGTTTTGGGCATACATTTGTTGAATTTGCTTCAAATAGTCAACCCAAATGAATTGCCTATATGTACCATTAACCATTAAAATAACGTGTGGAATTGGTTCATCACAAATAAACAGACACAAAAAAAAAAAAAAAAAACAACAACAACACATAACTGATACTAGATACAGTGGGGCAAAAAAGTATTTAGTCAGCCACCAATTGTTCAAGTTCTCTCACTTTAAAAGATGAGAGAGGCCTGTTATTTTCCTAATTTTCAAAAAAATCCATAGACTCACATTGTCTGATTTTTAAAGATTTTATTTGCAAATTATGGTGGAAAATAAGTATTTGGTCCCTTGCAAACAAGCAAGATTTCTGGCTCTCACAGACCTGTAACTTCTTGTCTCCTCTGTCCTCCACTCGTTACTTGCATTAATGGCAGCTGTTTGAACTTGTTATCAGTGTAAAAGACACCTGTTCACAACCTTTAACAGTCACACTCCAAACTCCACTATGGCCAAGACTAAAGAGCTGTCGAAGGACACCAGAAACAACATTTTAGACCTGCACCAGGCTGGGAAGACTGAATCTGGATTAGGCAAGCAGCTTGGTGTAAAGAAATCAACTTTGAGAGCAATTATTAGAAAATGCAAGACATACAAGACCACTGATAATCTCCCTCGATCTGGGGCTCCATGCAAGATTTCACCCCATGGTGTCAAAATGATCACAAGAATGGTGAGCAAAAATCCCAGAACCACACTGGGGGACGTAGTGAATGACCTGCAGAGAGCTGGGACCAAAGTAACAAAGGCTACCATCAGTAAAACACTACGTCACCAGGGACTCAAATCATGCAGTGCCAGACATATCCCCCTGCTTAAGCCAGTACATGTCCGGGCTCATTTGAAGGTTGCTAGAGAGCATTTGGATGATCCAGAAGAGAATTGGGAGAATGTCATATGGTCAGATGAAACCAAAGTAGAACTTTTGGTAAAAACTCAACTTGTCATGTTTGGAGGAGAAAGAATGCAGAGTTGCATCCAAAGAACACCATACCTACTGTGTAGCATGGGGGTGTAAACACCATGCTTAGGGGCTGTTTTTCTACTAAGGGACCAGGACGACTGATCCATGTAAAGAAAAGAATTAATGGGGCCTTGTATTGTGAGATTTTGAATGGAAATCTCCTTCCAAGGGCAAGGGCATTGAGGATGAAACTTGGCTGGGTCCCAAACACACTGCCCGGGCAATAAAGGAGTGGCTTCATAAGAAGCATTTCAAGGTTCTGAAGTGTCCTAGCGAGTCTCCTGATCTCAACCCCATAGAAAACCTTTGGAGGGAGTTGTAAGTCTGTGTTGCCCAGCGACAGCCCCAAAACATCACTGCTCTAGAGGAGATCTGCATGGAGGAATGGGCCAAATTGCCAGCAACAGTGTGTGAAAACCTTGTGAAGACCTATGGAAAACATTGACCTCTGTCATTGCCAGTATTTTGTTATTACCCAAATACTTATTTTCCACCATAATTTGCAAATAAATTCTTTAAAAATCAGACAATGTGATTTTATGGATTTTTTTTTCTCATTATGTCTCTCATAGTTAAGGTTACCTATAAAGAAAATTACAGGCCTCTCTCATCTTTTTAAATGGGAGAACTTGCACAATTGGTGGCTGACTAAATACTTTTTTGCCCCACTGTAACTCTTAAACTGTAAGTCTTAGGTATTCTTTATACATTACATTTTATAAATTATATATAAATATATATATATATATATATATATATATATATATATATATATCAGAATGATGCATTTGTGCACAAGAGACAATTCACAGATGCAGTGCTTGATTTTACCATTGCCGATTTCCCTTGTGTTTGAAGTTATGTGTATTGTGGGAAAGTTCTCTGCTCATGTCAGCCGTACAAATGAACTTATTTGTGGATATCATTTGTCAATGTCCAGTAATTAAGGTGGACTTGTCACTTACACACCATCCCATTCTTCAGTTCAGCTGAGGCATAAGACAAAGCTTTTCGCTGTTTTTCTTTATTATTCGAAGGCCAGTGTACCATGGGGCCCATAAAAATGTGCAGCCTACTGCCATACTATGGGGAATAGCTATAACGAGAGAAAAGGAACCTTGAGCCTGAGTGGGGCAAAAGTTACCCTTCCATGTGAGAAGATACCAGTATTCTAAAGGAGCTTCAATAAACTACTGGATTTTGACCATTGTCCTGCTCCTCTTTGACAACCACACCTTTATTTAGTCCAAAATCGCAACATGTTTTGGAATTTCTCCTTTTTCAGATTCATGCAAACACCAACAACAACCACTACACTTACACAATCACGCTTACACAGGGTGTGCCCTGGGGGTGCCACATGTAGCATCATCTGTGGTTTTATATATGTCTGTACACAGGGGTCAAGTTCTTGGGAAAAAAGTGTGGGACTTCCACTCAAGGGCTGGTCCTGCAGGACTCCTAATAATGGAACAGTGTTCCTGCTGTGGAAAAAGTGCAGGAACTCCGTTCCTATGAAGGTACTGCAGGACTTGAGCCTATAATGCATATCATTTTAAACCTAAAAAGTTACAGTACAACTTGCTGTCTAGTGTCTACAAAGCTGGCTTCTTGGTGACCTGCTATTGACATTCAGCAGATGGCCCAGATTAAAAAAAATGTCAAAGGTGGCTTGATAGAGTTGGATCCTCTTGTCCTCTGCGGTCCACATTATTATTTTCCACACAGATGATAAATATATCTCATTTATCAAGGTGCCATGACTGGCACTCTCATTTTTTACACCAAGTAACATAACTCAAAATAATATAAAATGATCTTGTAAAGGCCTGAAAAGGTTACCTGCAGCTTTTCAACTACCGTGTGTCTAAATATTCTATGGTGTTCTCCTTATATCACTGTTTACGGCTACCGGTTATAAAAGAAGGAGAACAAGCAATGTACAGCCTGTTATTTAGTACCTATAAAGCGAAACAAAGCGGGTTGTGTGCTGTTACCACATCTGCGCCACCCATTGCAGCAGGCTGCTCTATATTAATATTTTCCATGACATGCTCCAGTTAAAAATAAAAAATCAGATCATAAATGAGTTTCCTAGAGAACACACTGCAGTTCTGGAAATTGTATACTATCCAAGTCATTATGCTTCAATATTGTTGATTAAAAAAAAATAATAATAAAATGCTTTTATATAGAGAAAATTCCAATTGCAAATGAATAGGGAAAACAGGGGACAATATTACCCATAAAATAATGTTGGGAGAAGTGCCCTGAAGCGAACAGTATTCGCTTTTGACATTATTGATTACTAGTCTGTGGATATTCTCCTGGCGAGATAGAAACATAATTAACCATTCTGTCATAGAACCAGCTGTCCCAGAGACATTTCAAATTGATATTTAGTTGCCTTGTAAAGCGACAGAGGAAGAAAAAAACGTACATCATGTGTTTTTTTCACCTAATTATATTGCAGCAGCGACGTCACGAGCATTGCCGCAAGAAGACTGCATAAAAATAGGCGCTACTTAGAGCCCGGTGACTTCAGTGTCCTGCCCTTCTTGCCCTTACTGCCTCTCCTCCAATAGGCTAATATTCCGTATCACATTATTCTCATTCATTTTAAAGAGCTAATCTTATATAGTCTTTTTTTATTTCTTGCATTTTACTTAAAGTGTACAGGCTGAAAGGGTTTCTAAACAGCATCGTTCTAGATCATGATAAAAACATACATACATAGTAGATGTTCTCAAAGAATCCACCAGTAGTATTTGGGGCCCACGTGACTATTCACCCAATACTTTAACATGTAAATTTTTTTTCATTCTGCCAAGAGATAACCTGCTGTCAGAAGTGCCTGAAGCAATTTGTCTCTCTTCTTTGAAAAAAACATGAATAGGTTGCCAAACTGAGCATGCTTGTTTATTGAGGAATTGAGAGATAGGACTGTTGGCTGAACATTAAGTCAACAATAACTGTATCTAGTTTATTATCAGTTTATGACTGACTTCAAGGGGTTCATTTTCTAAGAGGCTCAAGCTGCATACTTACCTGGCCCGCTACTGTATTCTGTAGCACTAGGTCTCTGGACCTATTTACATGACATGCCATGTGGAAAGGGATTGCCTGCTAAGGTAATCACCATGCTATTTAGCTTATGTCCGCAAGGAGGAACCATGTAGGAGACCAGGCGCTTAGGAATATGAACGCAGTGGGAGAACGGGCCGGTTAAGCATACTGCTGTTATTTTCACTGCAGCCCTCCTTGCCTCCAAACTAACTATTATACTATTGCTCTGGGCATAGGTATAACTTTTAGCTCCCAGGCCACAATGCATATTTTTAACAGTGGCCATCACCAACTGTGTGCTATTTATAATTCTCATGAGACAGCACCTAAGCTTTCTTAGCCAACATTGCCAGGGTGGAAAAACTCTCTGCACACCCTCCTGACATGGGACCATTATTAAAACTTAGAATCCCTTCTGGTATCTTGGGTATCTCACAGTACTGTCAGCAGACAAAGCCTGTTATGATAAATCTTATTTTACAGTCAGTTGGATACAGGCTAATGTAAATGACAGTGTGTAACGATCAGACCAATCATCAGGAACTTGGAATTCTTAAAAAATATCAGTCAATTTCAAAAGATAGTGAACATTATAATAATTTAAATGTAATAAATACCGTTGCACTGATTTTTTTGTTGCTTTGTTTACTGAAAGCAAAATGAAGTAACATTCTAAATAGTCTTCATTATAAATTCCCTACCATTTAGCTGCTACTCAAGGAATGATCAGATAAATCCATTGGAAGATCTTTTTTCTCTCTGGGTATTAGATATGGCAACAGGGAGAGTATTTACACACTAGCTAAGCTAAGTGTAGACAAAAAGGGTAGCTCCCAAAGTCTGTAGATATGGAGGAAGGCACAGATAGGATTTGTTCCCCGTAGACATGTTTCCACCTTTTCCATGTCTTGCAAATAGCCTATGGATGATGCACTACTGTTCCAAGAATATACAGACTCTGCTGGGTAATTTATCATGTGTTCCATTAATACAGCCAGGTCTTGTTTCTCTGTAGCAGGGTCACTGCTTTGGCGCTGACAACCTTTAAAATCACCAAGCAGTTTCTATGAGTTTTTTTTTGTTTTTTTTCTATCAGTTTTTATCCTTTTTGTTTTTTGTTTGCATTGACATGGCTAAAATGCTTTGTTTGAAGGATAAGCTCCATAGTTGTTTCAATAAAGTTTATTGATGATCTGGCTGACAAAGTGTAAATATAAACCTTTTATAATACATAGCATAGCATTCGGCGCAGTGACCTGAGACACATTGCTTGTTTTCATATAGTGTGTCCTTAGAAGAGAAATGTGTACATAGCAGCCTTATCTATCTGTAGGGATCTATGTACACATGCCTTGACTATGGATGCGCTGGATGCAAGGAAGCACTAAATCACCTCCAGCCGTCTTCAAGGACTGATCTAAAACCTAAGTAAATGAAAGATGTTTTCAAAGACAGTATTATTGATGGTCTAACCTTAGGATAGGCCATCCTTATCAGAACATTTCCGGTACCTTAAGTTAGCATGGTGTACCTGATTTTTACTAGACAAGATGGCATACATCTTATTCTCATCATCTACATCTTCCACTTGAATGGGAATGAGCAGCTGCAGTACCAGGTATAAACACGACAAAATATAAGGCACTGTGCCTAGTAAATAATGTATATAAGGGAAGAAAGCGGCACTAATCCCATTCATTTAGCTTATCTGCCAAAAGATATTGTTGGCCTAAAGTAAGTTAACCCTTTCCTTCCCTGCCACACCCTGAACCACTGTAAAAGTATACTTCAACGATGACATGGGCACCAAAACTGTATCAGAGGCCTAGTATTTTCATGGACATGTTTTTTTTTTTTTTTTATGGCCCTGTCTTTGGATACATATAATGTATTTTTATTTTTATTATTATTATTATTGTTTAAATATGTTTATGTTATCCATACAAAAAATTGGCCATATATGATGTATAGTTTAAAGTGTAACTCAGTGTAAAGGATTTACTATATAATGTATAGTTTAAAGTGTAACATACAAGCCTAAGGAATTTACAGTTAATCTATATCCTGATTACCATATTTTTCGCCGTATAAGATGCACTTTTTCTTCCCCAAATCTGGGGGGGAAAAGTTGGTACGTCTTATACGGCAAATACACATTAAAACCCTGTCATATAGCGGCGGTCCCTGCGGCCATCAACGGCCGGGACCCATGGCTAATACAGGACATCACCCATCGCGGTGATGCCCTGTATTAACCCTTCAGATGCGGCGATCAAAGCTGACCGCCACGTCTGAAGCGAAAGTGAGACTAACCCGGCTGCTCAGTCGGGCTGTTCTGGACCGCCGCGGCATCCCAAACAGCTTACAGGACACCGGGAGGGACCTTACCTGCCTCCTCGGTGTCCAATCGGCGAATGACTGCTCCATGCCGGGATCCCCTGCACGGCCGGCACTCTCCTTCGTCGTCATCACGTCGTCGCTCACGCCGTCCCGTCATCCAATAGGAGCGGCGTGCGTAGCGGCGTGATGACGGCGACGGAGAGCGAGGATCCCGGGAAGCAGAGACGTTCCGGAGTGACGGGGACACCCTAGGGACACGGTGACAGCTATGGAGGGAGACATCCAGGGCAGCGGTGACTAGCGGTGATGGGTCCGGAGCGGCGGGGACATGTGAGTATTACCTCCTATACCAGTGGTCTTCAACCTGCGGACCTCCAGATGTTGCAAAACTACAATTCCTGGCATGCCCGAACATCTGGAGGTCTGCAGGTTATAGATCACTGTCCTACACTTGTATTGTATTGTACATTGTATTTGGTTCAGAATCTTTTTTTTCTAGATTTTCCACCATTAAAATTGGGTGCGTCTTATATGCCGGAGCGTCTTATATGGGAAAAATATGGTACTTTAGTCCTCGGCAAGTCTCAGGCTACAAAGTTGCCTGAAGATTTTAAGAAAAAAAAGTTTTTAAATTAACTGGCACCAGAAAGTTATACAGATTTGTAAATTACTTCTATTTAGAAACCTTTATCCTTCCAGTACTGTATGCCCTGTCGGAAATTGTATAGTTCTTTCCTGTCTGACCGCAGTGCTCTCTGCTGCCACCCCTGTCCGTGTAAGGAACTATCCAGAACAAGAGAAAAGTAAATACAGTAAATATAAAAACTCAAAGGCATTTTTTAAATTGAGAATTCGGGTAGAAAAACAGACATGGTGCACATCTACAATCTTGTATAATGATCTGATTGCTTCTCAGCTGACCCACTGACAGAGCGGCCCCAATGCCACTCAAACCAGTCTATGGGCCGCACCTCCCCGCAGACACGGCGCCACGGCAGCAACGGACGCCGCACTGCACCACACCAGTGTGAACAAGGTGTAATGGCTCACTCACCATGCTCTCCTAGTCAGACTCGGAGGCTGCCAGGAAAGAAATGGCCCATGTGTAGCCAACTACTACTTATATAGGGTCTGACTGGGAGAGCATGGTAAGTGAGCTATTACACCTTGTTCACACTGGTGTGGTGCTGTGCGGCGTCCGTTGCTGCCGTGGCGCCGTGTCTGCGGGGAGGTGCGACCCATAGACTGGTTTGAGTGGCATTGGGGCCGCTCTGCCAGTGGGTCATTTTCCCCCCGTGGGCACTGGTGTCGCGGCGGTGGTGGTCGCCGCCCAGTGCTACGCCATTTTATGCTAGGGACGTTAGGGACCCACTCTAAATAGGTGGCCTTGACGTGGCGAGTGGGCTTGTACTTTTTGATCAAAAATGTATACTAACAACCTGTTAGTTTTTGATATTATGCTGAGAAGCAATCAGATCATTATACAAGATTGTAGATGTGCACCATGTCTGTTTTTCTACCCAAATTCACATTTTTTAAATTGAGTTTCCTTTACAGGGTCTTCAAAAAGATGGATTATGTCATTTGTCAGTGCCTCCATATGAAATTATTTTTTATTAGGTAAAAAAAAAAATAGAAAAAAAACATGTGTGCACTTTGACATGATGTTATAGCTATAGTGGCGTTGGGGAGTCAGATAAATGTATAATGGAATAATTTTACCAAGTGATATTTAACCTTATAATGGGGTACAGGCTGTGTTTATAAAATCACTATAACTATGGACTGCACAGCGGGGCTCTTATGAGCTAAAATAAAATATTCCGTCTGTATATTAGGATTTTATGGTTCTGTATTTTGGGACATTTTGTAGCTCATTTACACAAAAATAGCCTAAATGTACATTGACAAAGCTCTCCGTGAACATTTATAGGTAGTAAATATCAAGCATTTATTAAGATACTATCACAGAAAACAAAGTTTGAGGTTACTTCTAAGGCGAGATCCAGATTTGTGTTGGAGGCTTTGTTTGGGGCCACCATTGCAGAATCCAATTACTGTAAAAATACTGTTATATAGCATAATCGACCAATGAGCCAAGGGGTATAGCAATGGTCACAATTGCAACCAGTCTCCTTAGTTGGATCTGCAGCCCAGTCTCTTTATTTAATTGTATTGAGTTTTGATATGCTTCTGGCTCTTCAGATGAGGCAAAACTTCCATCATGTCCTTCTGACAGGGGATCATGGGAGTAGTAGTTGTGTAACATTTGGGAGCTACAGATTGGGAAACAATGGTTTAGGATTAGGCGCGTGGGGACACAAATCATTAGAACATGGTAATACAGATCATTGGGGCATCGTGGGTGGCACAATTCATTAGGCATAGTGGTACAATTCATTAGGGCATAGTGCACAATTCTTTGGGGGCATGGTGGCACAGACCATTGTGGTATGGAGATAGATAATTTTAAGCATGGTGGCACAGTTTTTTGAGACATGATGGCACAGTTTAATACAGGACAGTGGTAGAAACCAATACTAGATAGAGACACAAATCACTAGGCCATGGTGGCCCAATTCATTGGGGGCATGATGGCACAGAACATTAGGATATGTAGCACAGATATTTGCTGATCAGGGGGGGAAAGGCTAACTTTTGTTCAAGCTAGAAGAGCCACAGTATGCATATGTTGGCCCTCATTTACTAAGAGTGGAGTGTAGGTTTCTTTGTAGGTTTTAATTCCCTACAATTTATTTTCCATGGTATTTACTAAGGTTTCCCTACAGTTTCCACTTTCCCTACACTTTGCTTTTTTTTTTTTTACACATGTTCTAATCTGTCGGGTTTTCCCCAGCTCAAACCCACCACATTTTCTGTGGAAACCTTAATAAATATGTTGGGATTTTGTGAAAATGTCGGGAACATGCCCCTTTTCAGAGACCAATCCCCCTTTTCCAGACAGCCACACCTCTTTTTGGGGTTTTCTTAGCAAAATGGAGAGTTAGTTGGGGTTTTTTTCAATTCTGGCGCAAATTCTGGTGCAGACAGAATTTCTGACGCAATGTGCCAGAATCTGACGCACAATCCGACAAAACATGTCAGGTTTGCAATAGTGAATGAGGGCCATTATCTGTAATATGAAATCATGCCGTTTAACAGAAATTATTGTGATAAAAGTTTTTTATAGTCTTCTAGTTTTAGAGCCGTAACCTTCACCAGTTATACAGTTAATATATATACAATTCTATTACCAGTGTACTAGTCAGAATCAATGCACAGCAGAAAGGTAAATATGTTATTATTTCTACATTGATTGTTTCAGTTTAGGATTCACATGTGTCCAATTTTTTTTCTAATTTTCCCTTACTGAGCTATACAATCTAGTTTCATCACAACAGCAACAGCCCCTACCAACATAAGGAACATTCTCAAAATGAAATACATGATTTACAAGCCTATAAACCTCTCATAGTTACACGTGATGTGCTAAGCTCTCGGTTCTCATTTTCTTCTTTCTAATAACTATAGTTAGAGTTGCACTTTGACACTCTTCCCTGCAGTGATAGCATGCTGGTTGATAGGTCCTGCACTGCCCAAATGGTTCACTGGTGTCCTGATACTGCAAAGGTAGCAGAAACTTAAAGGGGTACTCCTGTGGAAAACAATTATTTTTTTTAATCATCTGATGCCAGAAAGTTAAACAGATTTGTAAATTACGTATATTAAAAAATCTTAATCTTTCCAGTACTTATCAGCTCCAGAGGAAGTTTCTTTCTTTTTTAATTGAATTTCTGTCTGACCACAGTGCTCTCTGCTGACACCTCTGTCCAGAGCAGGAACAAATCCACATAGCCTTTCCGGCTCTGGACAGTTCCTGACTTGGACAGAGGTGTCAGCAGAGAGCACTGTGGTCAGACAGAAGAGAAATTAAAAAAGAAAGGAACTTCCTCTTTAGTATACAGCAGCTGATAAGTACTGGAAAGGTTAAGATTTTGAAATAGAAGTAATGTACAAATATGTTTAACTTTCTGGCACCAGTTGATAAAAAAAATAAAAAAATCACCATGGTGCCCCTATAATGCTTGACACTATCTATCCAGATTGTTGAACAATAAAGCAAAGAAGGGAGAATGTTGATGAGTAAAGCCAAGAAAGATGACCCATCTTATGACTAGGAAAAGATGTTAAACACGCGCATACAAGTTATTTTTGTTTTGACAGAAATGGATTTAAAGTGAAGTTTGAGCCACTTGAAGTAGCTCTTAGAAAGCATAAGTACCTTCTTACCTGCATTTTTTTTTTTGGGGGGGGGGGGGGGGGGATTGTTACAAGGCTGCTTTTCAGCTCTGTTATATTAAAGAGGTTATCCAAGATTAGAAAAACAGAGCTCATTTCTTCAAAAAAACTGCACCACACCCATCCTCAGGTTGTGTGTGGTATTGCAGCTCAGTTCCATTGAAGCTAAAGGAGCCATGTTTTCTTACCACGCACAACCTAAGGAAGTGTGGCACTGGTTTTGGGCAAAATGTGTTTTGGTTTTCAGTTTCTGGATATCCTCCGTTAAGGTGCACTTATGTTAAGCCACTGAAGCTTAGCTATATTTTGTAATGGGAGTTTGAGGTAGTATGAAGTCCACCTCCTGCCTTATCAGAACTTTAGGGAATTCACATGGGAAAACAACAACTCTAAAAATAAATCAAGAAAATGCCCCCCCCAAATATGCGATTTCAATCTACCATTGATCTTAAGTAGGAATATTTAACAAGTGTGTGGTCTTCAATTTGGTATTTGCTGTGTACTTACCCTTACTGAATATGGGTAAAGTGCAGTATTCCTCCTTGCGAACCAAACTCATAATGTCCAGCTATTTATGTCATACAGCCTTTTATTATGTCACTCATGTTTTTTCTAATATATCATACTATACCATGGTTTCTTCTGTTGTATTTGTCTAGATTGTTGGGCAAATTGTAAGAAATGCTGTTCTTCATAAACAGATATTGGGGAAAAAAAGAGGTGAAAAAAACGAAAATTTTAAAGTTCATAGTGTGGTGTCCCGGTACCGCATCCTATCCGGTACCTTTGTATATAAGTCCCCATAGCCAGAGTCCCTAGAACGTCGGGGTACTTCTTAACTAGCCCACCCCTAGTCACCTCTCACCTAGGTATTAGTTATCTAATAATTCTTCAGGATTTGTGTATATATATATATATATATATATATATATATATATATATATATGATTGTACAAGTGTATATAAATGGTTATATATATAGCCTGGTGTCACGAACTATAGGGTTAACCTTAACCCCTCATCTACCGAAACACCCCAACTACCATACACCCCCCAAGGGCTATCACAAAAACCAGACCAAAATCATCACAAAAAACTGAACAGCAAATTCCACACTGATATTTGTAAACATACATATAGGTTGTTGCTCTGTCCCTCTGACATGGTTTGCACTATGGACTATGGCTGTACGGGTCTGTGGTGATGGTGTGATGAGGGCAGATGTTGTTACCCTAGGGACAGATGGCCTTAACTCCTTGTATTCATGACTCCAGGGCGTGGTTTAACCTCTGCACCACCCAAAGGTATGCCGCTGGATCCTAGGCTAGGCATGGGGCACATAATGGCTCCAACGCAAAGTTACGGAACAATGGCAGCTTTACTGAGGTAGACAGGACAGATGGCATTAACTCCTTGTATTCTTGACGCCAGGGCGTGGTTTAACCTCTGCACCACCCAAAGGTATGCCGCTGGATCCTAGGCTAGGCATGGGGCACATAATGGCTCCAATGCAAAGTTACGAAACAATGGCAGCTTTACTGAGGTAGACAGGTGTAATAGTCTTGACAGCTCAGTTAGGCCCAAGGAGGTGACCAGTGACTTCAGAGACCTTAGGGCTCACTGGGACTTAAAGTGGACTTGGACAATTTGCTGCATGCCCACGCTGACTTGATACAGACTGATCTGGACTGACTTGACTAGACTGACTTGACAGGCTTCACCCCATATGGAGCTTACCAGGTTTTGAAGTTCATCTGTGGGGTAGTGGTCTTGTGGATGCGTGGCTGTGTGGTAGGTTTTTGCCCTCCTCAGGACACCAGACACTCTCTCTCTGGACTTGATCTTGCTGCACTCAGTAGATAACTAATCTCAAGAGAAGAGACTGAACTAGCTATTCCCAGGGTTTATATGGATGAGACGCTGGAGGGGTCCCATAGGTCCCTTTATAGGTCACTGGTACCTTCCTTGGTTACAACACATGACAACAGTATTTAAAGGAACATAACAATATATACACATTACATTAGATAACATGGGTGCTTATTAATTATTTAGGGAACATAGATTAAAGGGGGGGGGGGCAGAGGTCACTGGAATAGAGTCCACTTGACAGGGCAGCAATGGTACAGGGATGCAATTCCTGTACTGGGCCACCTCAGGTCCAGCCCAAAAATTACAGAGAAATGAGTACATAGAGATGACTTCTACTACAGTTATTATAGAACAGGAATCCTATGCTGAGAGAAATGAGCTACAATAGGATAGGAAGAATTCAAACCTCCATTTTAAATAATACAATAAAAAGTTGTTTAGAAGAAACTTCTCTACAATAATAGTCATTTGGGTTCATTTTGCATTCAATATACACCGTTTCATCACCATCATCATTATCATTTAGGAAATTCAAATGCTCTACTTAGCAATTTTTGTCAGTTGCAAAGAAAAGTTCTAAAGCAGTAGGCTAAGTTTCTACTTGTTTTTTTGGCCTGCATTTTTTGGTTTAAAAAAAAAAAACGCAAGAAAAACGCCTGAAAAAACGGCAGTGCAATTTACTACGTATGGCATTTTTTCTGCCGTTTTTTAATTTGTGTGGGAATTGAATTTTTGGCCCCTTTGGCGTTCTTTTGGTGCCCAAAATTTGTTGGGTACATAAAAAAAAAAAGGATGCAGTAGTGATGAAAAAAAATGTATCTAACAAAATGTATTTTTTTTATAACGAAATTCTAAAAAAATTTTAATATAGTGTGTGCGTGTTAAACTTTTTTTTTCCTCTCATTTTTGATTTTTTTTTAGATAGTACTACTATTCCCAGCATGGAACAGACTGTTCCATTATGGGAGTACTAGTACCTTTACTAATAGATATATTGCCCGATGCGATCATCCATAATATAGCAGAGATGTGGAGCGGCTCTATACAGCACTCGCATCTCTGCACTATACTCCGACTGGCCAGTGATGTGAATAGAAATATTTCCCGCCCAGAGTGATGATTGGCCGGATGGTTGCAGCCAATCACAGCTCTCAGAGGGAAATATGAATGAGTGATGTTCTATTCACATCACTAGCCGGAGTACAGAGCAGAGATGCAAGTGCTGTACAGAGCCGCTCCACATGTCTGCTATAGAAAGGATGATCACAGCAGATGTCAGGAGTGACACCCGCTGTGATCTTTTCTTAACTGCAGGTACTACTGCTCCCATCATGTAGCACACTCTGCTCAATGCTGGGAGCTGTAGTACCTGCAGTTAAGGAAAGATCACAGCGGATGTCACTCCTGACACCCGCTGTGATCCTCCGGTATAATGTATAGATGCGGGCTTCTTCTATGGTCCCCTGCACTGACACATATTATATACACCTATTAATATTTCCCACAGAGAGTTGTGATTGGCTGGAACCATCTGGTTCGGTGTATATATACGGCAGTGCAGGGGACCATAGAAGAGCAGCGGCCGCATCTATATATTATACAGAAGGATCACAACGGAACCCGGGTCGATCTGTCAATTAGTACAGGTACTACTACTCCCATCATGAAACAGTGTGTGTTCCATGCTGGGAGTAGTCGTACCACCTAAAAAAATAAAGAATAAAAAGTGAAAAACACACTCACTACAATTTTATTATTGTCAGCTATATTTTTTGTGCCCTGCCCACACAAAATACAATTTTTCCATCACTACTGTATCTGTTTATTATTTTTTTTAATGGTACCCTATGAAATTTTATTAAAAACGGTATCTCCATCACTTTTTTGGATTGCTAAAGTCCAAAAGAGAATAAAAACCGCCTGAAAAAACGCCAAAGTTAAAACCCACATGGCGTTTTACTTGACGTGTTTTTACTCCCATAGACTTCTAGGCTGAAAAACGCCAAAGAAGAGTGAAAAAAAACACTAAACTAATAAACGCCAAGTGGAAAAAGAATTTTGCGATTTCTCATTGATTTACAGCTAACATCTGTCCGCAGCGTTTTCTGGTTGAATAAACGTCATGCGGCAGAATTTCTGTTTTCTTGGCGTTTTGATTAAAAAAAAAAAAAAAAAGTAGAAACTTAGCCATAGTGTGACCACCACCCTATTCTCATAATGAGAGAGATCATGGATGTCGGACCACCAGCAATTATACAATTATCACCTTTCTGGGATAAACTTTCTTCATAGACAATAAAAGAAGAAATTTCCAGTGCAAAATAGTGCAGAACAGAGTTATTCAATGCAGAATGTAACTTTAGTACAAGGACATTATAGACACCAGTGACACATTTTAGCCAAAACACGTCACCGGTGTCTACTATGTCCTTGTACCAAGGTTACATTATGCAATAACCAGCTCCATTCTGCACTATCATGCGCTGGACATTTCTTCTTCTTTTGTCTATAAACTACAGGTGTAGCCTACACCAGTCTGAGCACTGCGGGCAAGGGTAGTGAGCTGAGGATCTATCCAAACTTTCTTCATGATACATAATAGCCAAGGAAAAGTAATTGGTTTATTTTGGCATATTGTACGACCCTATAGGTATGAAATGTGTCAGATTGTAGTAAGTGATGAGCGGCATAAGCCATATTCGAATTCGCAATATTTCGCAAATATATGGATGAATATTCGTCATATATTCGCAAAATTTGCATATTCATTATATTCGCTTTGTTTTTTGCGCATATGCGAAAATATATGCGCATATTCGCGAATATTGAGCCCTCCCTTCTTTAATGGTATAGGGAACTATGACTAGTGCATTAACTCGATGGGGATCTCACAGCGTGTAAAACAGTAAGATGAGAACGACTGTCTCAGCAGCACAGTGGATGGGAGACCACCACTGGTTTGAGTCCTGGGGTGGGACAGAGTGTTACAGTGTTACAGTGTTGTGGTTAAACTTTCCTTTCCTGGAAAAGCTGCTGAGTTGCCCATAGCAACCAATCGGATTGCTTCCTTCATTTTTCAGAGGCCTTTTCAAAAATGAAAGAAGCAATCTGTTTGGTTGCTATGGGCAACTGCACAACTCTTCCTCTACACTGGTTTTGATGAATCTCCCCCATAGAGGGAGATTTATCAAAACCTGTCCAGAGGAAAAGTTTCTGAGTTGCCCATAGCAACCGATCAGATTACTTCCTTCAGGCCTCTGAAAAATGAAAGAAGCAATCTGATTGGTTGCTATGGGCAACTCAACAGCTTTTCCAGGAAAGTAAAGTTAAACTACAACACTTTAACACTCTGACCCACCCCAGGACTCAAACCAGTGGTGGTCTCCCATCCACAGTGCTACCAAGATGGTCCTGCTTATCTTACTGTTTTACATGCTGTGAGATCCCCATAGACCACAAAGGGCCTATTGGTTTCAATGGGCAAGAAGGGAGGGCTCAATATTCGCGAATATGCGCATATGCGCATACAATTTCGCATATGGAAAAAAAAGAATATTCGTAATTACGAATATATAGTGCTATATTCGTAATATTAAAATTTGAATTGCAAATATTTGCGAGCAACACTAATTGTAGTAACACATTTAAAAGGTAAATATACATCCATTTGGCCTTAAACAAATTGCCAGTTTGAATTGCTTGACTCACAGGAAGATACTTATTTTTTTTTTGCTTTCCGAGAGTACATTTTTACTAAAAAAGTGTGAAAAAACAACAACATTGTACAAAGCAGTGACTGTGCTGGCAGAAATAATAGGCTGTTGTTCCAGACATGAGGAAATATTCATGGTGATTAGATGCAGCCTGATGTCAACAATATTTATCGGTAAAAATCACTATGACTACATCCTTCTAGCCCCTAGGTAAATAGGTACTTAAAATGCATAAGGAATAGGAACAAGGTCTATGTAAAAGTTCCCCTGCTGATCTTGGGCAGCCTTAGAAGTAGCTGAGTTAATTTGAGCCTTGGTTGGTCTGCTGAGCACACGGTGGATCAATAAAAAATAAATCATTAAGACCCAGCACTCTTCTTTCCCTTGTAGAGCAATACAATGTGGCCGCCCTGCTCGCAGACACACTGCACACCTTGCATTTTCCCATGTGAGCCTCCGCACACTAATTGCATACACAACCAGATCAACAAGTTCATAGCACAATCAAACCGACAACAGCAATTCCCCTCACTTCTTCCCTAAAACAGGACAACATATTTCCACCGAGCAATCCATAAAGTATGGATTATGTACTAAAACATTGATATGTATGCCAATAAAATTGCTAAATACTACATCACAATTCACTAAATTATGCCTGAAGCATGTTCGTGAAAGCCTGTGGTTGTTGCATACTAATTGTTTGGTTGGTCAAGGGGCAGTTATATAAATGGAACCAAATGAATTTTAGAAACAATAATTTACCCATGGGTCATTTTAGCGTTGTTTTTTTTTGTTTCATTTTTCTTTTTTTGTCTGTGATAACAACCATTCCTAACCTCCTTCTATATTACATTGTAGAGATAAAATATCAAGGTTACTGCTGGTGGCAAACATTACTTCGATAGCTTTATGTCCCACAGCAACTTATCTCATATTATAAAGACCGATATTTACAGTCCATACGGTCCTAGGTATCAAAATCTTTCCAATTTCTTTACTCCTGTGTTCTGTATGTTTTTATTCTAGGCTCAGAAGAAAGTGTGGATGGCACCACTGCAATAACTTCCTAGAGACAACATCCTTGCTATTATAAAGTTTTATTATATGTATATTCCTTCGAAGGAAGCCGTGCTTCTGAAACGCGTTGGAGGTATCTTGGATCTGATCTCGTACCGTAGTGACATCACTGACTGGTCTCCGTTAAGCCGCAAACCGGGTTATCGAGGTAGAGAACGCTACCGGCCGGAGCGTACTCCCGTAATCCCCAATTGGATCTTCAGCAAAAAGGATATGCATTCTCCGCTACATCACAGAAAATAGAAGAATCATCAAGGAAAATCAGCTTAAATAACTGCAAGTAAAACCTCTGACATATCTGCACTGTATTATCATTACCAAGTATAGTCACAGGTGTGCGCACGACCATAACATAGAAGCTCGTTCAATTTGCTCAAATAGCTTTCTATATAGAGTAACCTAATGGACATTCTTTGACTTGCAGTGCCACAAGTAAAATAATAGACATTTACTGCTATCTTCAATAAGGAAAGAAATAGAACATTTTGAACAATCTGACATCTATAGAAACTGCCACCCAGGACCTCTATATATTCCTGATTAATCCAGGTATACACAATATCCATATATATATATATATATATATATATATATATATATATATATATAATTTTTATTCCATTTACTCCAAAACCAGATATCTAACAATACACTAATATATTAGTGTTGCTCGCGAATATTCGCAATTCGAATATTATTCGCGAATATCGCATATTCGCGAATTCGCGAATTTCGTGAATATAGCGCTATATATTCGTAATTACGAATATTCCTTTTTTTTTTTTTTTTTTTTCCTTCACAGTACACATCACAGTGATCACCCCTCTCTGCTTCCAGCTTGTGTGGTGTAAAGAAGGCTGTAATACTACTGTGTGAGACTGGCGCGCGAAAATTCGCATATGCGAACATGTTCGCATATGCGAATTTTCGCTTATGTAAAATTTTGTATATACTAATATTCACATATGTTAATTTTCGCATATGCGAAAATAAACCGAGAATATAACGAATATGCGAATATTCGCGAATATATGACGAATATTCGTCCATATATTCGCGAATATTCGCGAATTCGAATATGGCCTATGCCGCTCAACACTATAATATATATACATTTTTGTTCAAATTAGAGCACTAAGAATAACCCTGCATAAAACAAACATACCATACCAATAATCCGACTTCTTCCATCTCAGCCAGGTATGTGTAATCATTAATGTAAGCGCGCACTGTAACATATATGTGCGTTATAGACATATATATATATATATATATATATATATATATCTCCAAGTATCTTTGTATTGTATGAGTAACGGGATCTCATACTTCAGTACTGCAGCTACCATATTCACATTTCCCCATTCTAGCACTTGTTGGATACTAATATAGTATTACAATAAAATTTAAACTTATTTCAACATTTGTTGTCTTGTTTTTCTTCGAGCCTGATGAAGAGTTAACTACTTGAAACGTTACCTTGCAGTGTATTTCATATTTTGATATTTACCAGCAGGACAAGTAAAAATCTTTCCTTTGAGCACATGACTGTTATTTGTTTTCTGTATCTTATTGGTGGGATCAACCCATCTGGAACTTACTCACTGGAGAGGAAGAATGCTACATGACTCCTCCAGTACTAGTAAAAGCTAAAGATCACGGCCATGCACACATTGACTCAAAAGGAGGCTTGACCCCCGGCCCTTTTCATGCACCTGCCCTATAATGCCCTCATTAATTGGGACCTCCGTGGGGTGATCTGGTGTGATCACTACTTGGGGTTAGGAAAGTTTTTTGGGGGGTCCTATAGGGCAGTCTTTTTTTCAGTCTTATTATGTAACTATGCTGTGCTACTATGTTTATGATGTTTATGATAGCTATATATGCAGGGCAAGTAGTATTTATTTTAAGGAAGCATCCTCATAGTAACTGCCTTATGTCTCAATATGCATAGGTTTACATTTGCGTAAGAGGCTCAATTTGGGGCCTCCTTTCCCCATTTTGTCTAAATAACAAGACAAAAGCAAAACTGCATACAGTATTCCATTCGAATCCTACAAAACATTGGAGAAACAAAAACTATACAGACACCATTAAAGTCAGTGAGGTATCTTGGGATGTTCATCATGCAGTGGGCCATCTTGTTTTGTTCATTCCTGAAGGAAATCTGTAGCGAAGTCCCCAGTTGGAGTCTCTGATGCATTGGAACCTAGCCTAAGGAATGACTTCATAGGGAACCTGTAAGTTGGATTTAACTGTCCTGCCTTTTTAGGGTACACACGTCTTTCTTTGGTAGAAATGACAGGATAATATTTATGTCATAAAAAATAAAAAACACACTCAAAATCACAGCAAATAATGTGACAAAAATACCTCAGGCACCATTATTGCAGTATAGTATATCAGGATGGATGAAATAAGTTGTGACATAAGGGGATTTGCAGTGACTTGCCCTGGAGCCAACCCTGACAGCCTAATATGTGGATTAATACTTTATGAACATGACAAAGCTTACTTAACCAAGTCTACAGCTTGAAGTACAGATATACGTTGTTTCACATTAGGGCAATGCCATAGACAAAAATAAAGCAAATTGCATGTGAGACTCTTTATAATAGAAAATACAATTGTGCTAAAGAGATTTCATTGAAGAAGATGTAGGAAGCTGTCAGTTATGGCGTATGGGCTTCTTAGTATTCGTCTGGTTAATTGGATGAGCAGCAAGTTAAAATCTACAATTCAGATAGGTGACTGCGAAGTCCCATGTGAAATCTTGTATCTGTTTGTATGTATAGATTAGTAAGATAAAGATATTTCCACATTAATCACGCCACTGCCACAAAGAGTCATTAGACTGATAAGGGTTTGCAGGGGCAGAAAGGCATGACATTGTATATTAAAACAGCAATAACATGAAAGCACTCAGCCATATTAAAGCTTCCCAGCCGCCTTTAATGTCCTATAATTAAAGATATGTTTCAGAGCTTGGTAGGTTTAAGCCTGAAGGCCAAACTCTGGCAGTGAGGCATATTACAATGAAATACGACCGCTGTGTTCCGTTCAACTGAGGGACACTTATGTGCAAGGAGAAAGTAATAAGAGGCAATCTAGTGATATGTTTGGGTGGGAAACAAGGCCCTGAGATTCACAGAACTCGTCATTTTTACTGAGGATGTCAAATGAGGGTGTCAATATGTTAATGGCAGGCATTTATTTCAATGTGATGAAACAATCAGAACATAACATGGCTGGTAATAATGCTGATCACTGCACACGGGGCATTTTATGTGCAGCAAATAGGTAAGGCTCTAGATCGTAAAGGTAGTTAGCTCTCCAAAGACTTGTATTATTGACCCTGTAACATCTTAGAGAGCAAATAGCCTAAAACGTTTTCTCTGAATGGTCTTGATCTAACCATAGGTGTGGTACAGCTGATTTTAACCTGTTAAGGACAGAGGGTGTATGGGAACACCCATGCGTCCTGGTACTTGAGGATGCTTGGCGTTACCAGGGTTTGAAGCGTGCTCATGAGCTGAGCATGCTTCATACCTGGTGGGTCCTGACTGCTATCAGTAGCCAGAACCAAGGGTTAACCCTGGACATTGCCGATCGGGCTGATGCCCAGTATTAACCCTTTAGCCGTCATGAACAAAGTTGACTGCAGCATCTGCAATGTTAATCCGGATCATCACAGTGAAATTGCGATGTCTCGATCAGCTGAAAGGATGGTGGGAGGGTCCTTACCTGCCTCCTCTACTGCCTGATCGGTGCACTGATGCTCCCAGCCAGTCATGGCAGGTTGGAGCAGCAGAGCACTGATAACAATGATCAATGCTGAGCCCAAGCTCAGTCTCCTATGGGGACAAAAAAAAAATAAACACTGTGTAAGTGTAAAAAAAAAAAAGGTTAATAAATGGAAATAATCCCCTCCCCTAATAAAAGTTTGAATCACCCCTCTTTTCCCATTTTTTAACATCTTAGGGACGCAGGGCATACCTGTATGCCCTGCGCCCAGTCCCGGTATATAAAGCGGGGTCACGCCGTGACCCTGCATCATACCGGGTCGGCAGCCAATGAAAGGCTATTAACCGCACGCTATTAACCCTTTAGATGCAGCATTCAAAGTTTATCGCCACATCTAAAATGAAAGTAAAAGCTCCCCAGCAGCTCAGTCGGGCTGATCGGGACCATTGCAGTGAAATCGCGATGTTCCGATCAGCTAGAAAGTGAGCGCAGGTCCCCTTACCTGCTCCCGTCCAATTGGCGATTGATTGCTCCACACTGTCAATGCACGGCAATGATCTGTGTATGAGATCGGTATGTGCAGTGTAATAGCCACTGGAGGGGGCTATAACATTGCAAAAAATGTGTGAAAAAAAGTTAATAAAGATCATTTAACACCTTCCCTAATAAAAGTTTGAATCCCGCCCCCCCTTTCCCATTTAAAAAAACAACTGTGTAGATAAAAATAAACATATGTGGTATTGCTGAGTGCATAAATGTCCGAACTATAAAAATATATAGTTAATTAAACCGCACGGTCAATGGCGTACGCTCCAAAAAAATTCCTCAGTCCAAAATGGCCTATTTTTGTCGATAAAAAAGAGATAAAAAGTCTGATCAATATAAAAATGGTAGCGATAAAAACTTCAGATCACAGTGCAAAAAAATTGCACTCATACCGGCCCGTACGCAGAAAAATAAAAAAGTTATAAAAGTCAGAAGATGACAATTTTAAATGTACAAATTTTCCTGCATGTAGTTATGATTTTTTTTTAGAAGTACAACAAAATCAAACATATATAAGTAGGGTATCATTTCAACCGTATGGACGTACAGAATAAACATAAGATGTAATTTTCACTGAAAAATACACTGCGTAGAAATGGAATCCCCTAAAAGTTACAAAATTGCATTTTTTCTTCAATTTTGTCGCACAATTAATTTTCTTTTCTGTTTCGCCGTGGATATTTTGGTGAAATGACTAGTGTCACTGAAAAGTAGAATTAATGACGCAAAAAATAAGACATAATATGGAATTTTATGTACAAAATTGAAAGTGTTATGATTTTTTGAAGGTGATGAGGAAAAAAGGAAAATGCAAAAACTGAAACATCCTGCATCCTTAAGGGGTTAAATAAGACAATGTAATAAAAAAATAAACATATGTGGTATTGACTTCGGGTAGAAAAATAGACATGGCGCACATCTACAATCTTGTATAATGATCTAATTGCTTCTCAGCATAATATCAAAAACTAACAGGATACATTTTTGATCAAAAAGTACAAGCCCACTTGCCACGTCAAGGCCACCTATCCAGAGTGGGTCCCTAACGTCCCTAGCATAAAATGGCGCAGCACCGGGCGGTGACCACCACCGCCGTGACACCAATGCCCACAGGGGGGAACGACCCACTGACAGAGCGGCCCCAATGCCACTCAAACCAGTCTATGGGCCGCACCTCCCCGCAGACACGGCGCCACGGCAGCAACGGACACCGCACTGCACCACACCAGTGTGAACAAGGTGTATTAGCTCACTCACCATGCTCTCCTAGTCAGACTCGGAGGCTGCCAGGAAAGAAATGGCCCATGTGTAGCCAACTACTACTTATATAGGGTCTGACTGGGAGAGCATGGTAAGTGAGCTATTACACCTTGTTCACACTGGTGTGGTGCTGTGCGGCGTCCATTGCTGCCGTGGCGCCGTGTCTGCGGGGAGGTGCGACCCATAGACTGGTTTGAGTGGCATTGGGGCCGCTCTGCCAGTGGGTCATTTTCCCCCCGTGGGCACTGGTGTCGCGGCGGTGGTGGTCGCCGCCCAGTGCTACGCCATTTTATGCTAGGGACGTTAGGGACCCACTCTAAATAGGTGGCCTTGACGTGGCGAGTGGGCTTGTACTTTTTGATCAAAAATGTATACTAACAACCTGTTAGTTTTTGATATTATGCTGAGAAGCAATCAGATCATTATACAAGATTGTAGATGTGCACCATGTCTGTTGTCTACCCGAATTCACATATGTGGTATTGACACCTGTGTAAATGTCAGAACTATTAAAATATAAGGTTAGGTTAACCGCACGGTCGATGGTGTACACGTAAAAAAAATACTTAAGTCCAAAATTGTGCATTTTTGATCACTTCATATACCATAATTTTTTTTTTTTTTTTTTTATAAAAAGCGATTAAAAAGTCCCATAAAAAAAATGGTACCATGAAAAAGACCACAGTGCAAAAAATAAGCCCTCATATAGCCTTGTATGTGGAAAAATTAACCATACAAATTTTGGTGCATGTAGTTATAATTTTTTTAGTAGTAAAATAAAACCTACATAAATTGGGTATCTTTGTAACCATATGGACCTACAGAATAAATATAAGGTGTCATTTTTACCGAAAAGTGCACTGCGTAGAAACGAAAGACCCCAAAATTTACAAAATGGCGTTTTCTTTATTTCACCCAAGTTCTTTTTTGTTTTGCCGCAGATTATGTTATAAAATAAGTAATGTTATTACAAAGTACAATTGTGACGCAAAAAACAAGCGCTTATATGGGTCTGTATGGTCAAAATTTACAGGATTATGATTTTTAGAAGAGGTGGAGGAAGAAACAAAAGTGCAAAAACGAAAATTGGCTTGGTAGTTCTGAAAGAATAAAAATGTTCATATGGATTTCCTTTAGTTTGCAAAATTTCTAATGGTATGGTTTTATCTGACACAACTATTGCTGCATCTATCTTTCTATCTATCTATCATTATTTGTCTATTATTCAATGAATAAGTCTAATAGCTAACAATAAATATATCAATCTATATATCATTATATATCCAACTTATAGTTAATCAATCAAATAGCTTACACTAAATCTATCTATCTATTATCTATCTGTCTGTCTGTCTATCTATCTATCTCTATCTATCTATCTATCTATCTATTTATGTCTCCATGCATGTGTCTAACAATCTATCTATCTACAATTAAAAAAAAAGTGAAGTTTTATTTAATCATAAGCCCAAAAAGAAGCATTTTGCTTCTTTTTTTTTTGGAAGAAGGCTTTATATAGTTTACATAGAATACATTTAATTATCTATAAATCATATTGTAAAGCATGGTAAAGATCATCTTACGGTACTTTTAAACACACTCTGTTACCAAGTTATTTACTAGTGTCATACGATTTTAAAGTCAGATTTTTAAATACCATCTTAACAGAAGGTCTAATACAATAAATGTAAATGGGCTGTCAACAATCCAACCCCTATTTAAATAATCCACTACATCAAGAAAATCAAGTTAATATTTTTATCTTACCAGTATGTGTAAGGTTGTGGTCTCTACAAGAGGAGTGTACCTGTAGTGTCCCTGGTGCTCATTGCCAGGGAAGATATAAGCAAATCTCTCTTCCCCGATAGGGTTATTTCGATAAAGAGCTAATATTCGTATTGAGTGAAAGAAAACCCAAGTATCATTCTATACGAACAAATCTGCATATAACCATTTTATTGAAGCACAGTCTATAGCACTTAATAGCTTAATGTCTCCCACATTAAACAAGTCATGCTGGGCACTGATAAGGGGAGTCTTATGGGAAAAAAAATACGGGCTGGATTGAGTATTTCAGAAACTACTACTACTGTGATTTTCACACAAAACCAACTCTAGAGTTTACAGAGAATGGCTTGAAAAAGGGAAACTATCCAGTGAGCAGCAGCTGTTTCAATGAAAATGCTTTGCTAATGTTAGAGGTCAGAAGAGAATGGAAAGACTGGTTTGAGATAACAGAAATGTAAGAGTAACTAAATAACCACTTGTTACAACCAAGGTATGCAGAATACTATCTCTGAACAGCATGTCAATCCTTGAAGCAGATGGGCTACATCAGCAAAAGGACATACCTGGTGTTGTTAAAAAGAGGAAACTGAGGCTATAATTTTCACAGGCTCACCAAAATTTAAAAATGGAAGTCTAGAAGAATGTTGCCTGGTCTGATGAGTCTAGATTCCAACTGTAACATTCAGATGGCAGGGTCAGTAATAGTAGCAAACATGAACATCCATGAAAGCATGGATCCATCTTGCCCTGTTTCAACAGTTCACAAATTGTTAAGAAAGAAAAAATCTCAGCTCACCACCCAAAGTAAATACGTTCCTATGGTAAGTCTGGGGTAACTGATTTGAAGAGCTCGGATTTAGCAGGTTGAATCCCGTTAGCAAATGGAAGTGTACAGTACGAATATCTAGCTCCCAAGGCAATAGAATGATCCAAAAAGTTAAAACTTCATCTTAACTAGATATACATTTAAAAAACTGGACAAAAAGAAAATAAATCAAAATAAAAGGGAACCGAAACACCAACATGTTTCAAACTGTACACAGCTCTTAGTCATGGCCCGTTTTTAATGCTTATCTAGTAAAGATGAAGTTTCCTTTTTGTATCATTCTATTGCCTTGGGAGCTGGATACTCATACTTTCTCAACAGTTCATTCTTGTGGTGGTGGGGAAAGGGACATTTTCTTGGCACACTTTGGGCCCCTTGGTATCAATTGAGCATCATTTAAACATGACAACCTACCCAATTATTGTTAATGATCATGTCCTTCCCCTTATGACCATGCTGTACGCATCTTCTGATGGCTACTTCCATCAGGATAATGCACCATGTCACAAAGCTCACACCATCTCAAACTGGTTTCTTGAATATGACAATGAGTTCACTGTACTCAAATGGCCTCCACAGTCATCAAGACTCAATCTAATAGAGCACCTTTGGGATGTGGTGGAACAATAGACTTGCATCATGGATGTGCAACCGACAAATCCAGAACCTTGTAGAAATTATTCCCTGAAGAAAGAACGAAGTTCTAAAGGCAAAAGGAGGGCCAATCCTTTACTAGCAAAGTGGACCTAATAAAGTGGTCAGTGAGTTTATATTATTGGCTTATCTGCCCTTAAATAGTTGCCTTTTTTTATTTGTGTCTTAGGATAGATATATTTGTATTCTCGGCATGTGTCCATTCACTTACTGTGGATTTACCAACCACATCTTCTGGAAGTTTGTCTCCAGCATCTACTACTCTTTGAGTAAAATAATATTTTCTGACATTCCTTCTGCTTTTCCCTCCAGCTCATTTAAGATTGTGCCCCCTATTACATCAATGAGAACATGCTACAATTGAAGACAAAGTCAAACCAGCTGTTTCCATCATTTCCAAGATCCTCTGGAGCACACTCCTTGGGGTTTGTATGTGTACTACTGCATATGGCCATCAACGCAGTAGCATTGACAGACACCATCTGCTAAGGTTTGCACTGAAATTTCAAGCAGAGAGCCCAAGAGAGTCATTGCAATGTAGGCAATGGCTTTGGTAAAATGTTGAACTTATTCCCCTACTTTCAAATTATTTAAGGTTATAAGCTAAAAGGCTGATAGTTAAAAAGAAGTTTATATAAAATCAATTATTGTAGATTATTCATATATATATATATATATATATATATATATATATATATATATATATATATATATATATTGTAAGGATTCCTCCTTGGAGATTAGCTCCGGGATCGTCCTGGACACTGCCACGGGACACGTTTCCACTCAATAAACCCGCAGACAACGGTTATTCATGCACGCCTGGCACCTTGCCAGCTTTATTTAGACAGGTTGCAGGTAAAACAAAACATAGCTCAGGAACAAACCAAAGTCCTAGACCGTCTGGTCACTGACTACAAATATCAGCATGCCCTGATTACTATCTGGTGAGCTACCCTCAGCCAGCATAAAACATGTGCCCCTGCAACCTGTTACTCACAGTTCACACCACTTCTTCACTTCTTGGACCGCTCACAGTTCGCTGTGTGTTTCCTCAACATGGTCCGTGTGTCTCCCCCTACAGCGACATGCTGTTACCCAGGGAGAGCCCCAACTATTCTGTTTCTTTTCCTTTTAACCCCTTAAGGACGCAGGACGTAAATGTACGTCCTGGTGAGGTGGTACTTAACGCACCAGGACGTACATTTACGTCCTAAGCATAACCGCGGGCATCGGAGCGATGCCCGTGTCATGCGCGGCTGATCCCGGCTGCTGATCGCAGCCAGGGACCCGCCGGCAATGGCCAACGCCCGCGATCTCGCGGGCGTCCGCCATTAACCCCTCAGGTGCCGGGATCAATACAGATCCCGGCATCTGCAGGAGTTCGCGATTTAAATGAACGATCGGATCGCCCGCAGCGCTGCTGCGGGGATCCGATCATTCATAACGCCGCACGGAGGTCCCCTCTCCTTCCTCCGTGCGGCTCCCGGCGTCTCCTGCTCTGGTCTGTGATCGAGCAGACCAGAGCAGGAGATGACCGATAATACTGATCTGTTCTATGTCCTATACATAGAACAGATCAGTATTAGCAATCATGGTATTGCTATGAATAGTCCCCTATGGGGACTATTCAAGTGTAAAAAAAAATGTAAAAAAATGTGAAAGTAAAAGTAAAAAAAAAGTGAAAAATCCCCTCCCCCAATAAAAAAGTAAAACGTCTGTTTTTTCCTATTTTACCCCCAAAAAGCGTAAAAAACTTTTTTTATAGACATATTTGGTATCGCCGCGTGCGTAAATGTCCGAACTATTAAAATAAAATGTTAATGATCCCGTACGGTGAACGGCGTGAACGAAAAAAAATAAAAAAAGTCCAAAATTCCTACTTTTTTAATACATTTTATTAAAAAAAAATTATAAAAAGTGTATTAAAAGTTTTTTATATGCAAATGTGGTATAAAAAAAAAGTACAGATCATGGCGCAAAAAATGAGCCCCCATACCGCCACTTATACTGAAAAATAAAAAAGTTAGAGGTCATCAAAATAAAGGGATTATAAACGTACTAATTTGGTTAAAAAGTTTGTGATTTTTTTAAGCGCAACAATAATATAAAAGTATATAATAATGGGTATCATTTTAATCATATTGACCCTGAGAATAAAGAACACACGTCATTTTTACCATAAATTGTACGGCGTGAAAACCTTCCAAAATTAGCAAAATTGCGTTTTTCGTTTTAATTTCCCCACAAAAATAGTGTTTTTTGGTTGCGCCATACATTTTATGATATAATGAGTGATGTCATTACAAAGGACAACTGGTCACGCAAAAAATAAGCCCTCATACTAGTCTGTGGATGAAAATATAAAAGAGTTATGATTTTTAGAAGGCGAGGAGGAAAAAATGAAAACGTAAAAATTTAATTGTCTGAGTCCTTAAGGCCAAAATGGGCCTTAAGGGGTTAAACACACTTTCCCTTCCTGATACCTCATTAATCAGGCCACAGGTGGAGCATTCTGCAGACATAGCAAGGGAAATACACCCTTTCCTTGCCACACTGCCACAATATATATATATATATATATATATATATATATATATATATATATATATATACAGAAGGAATGGCTGCAGCACACCGGAGTAGCAAAAATAGCAAAGTGGTTTATTCCAGCTACAAAAAGGACAACGTCCGCAAGAAGAGAAAATTAACACAGGTAGTAATTATTTTTTTTTATTAAATAATGAAATGATGAAATAAAAAAAAAATCATTATTACTTTTGTTAATTTTCCCTTTTTGCTGACTTTATTAATATTTCTCTTTCTTTTACACACTATCTCTCATCTTTTGCTGCTTTTCCTTTGCCCTTTTTTCAAGCTCTTAATATGGTTGACTCGATATCCAGCGTGTGCGCATACTCGGAGTTACTGCAGTCCTATGCAATTGTTAGAATCTGCTGCGCTTGTTATGCTGAGAGTCACGTGTTTGATGACGTTGTAGGTCGGACACGTGACCGCGGCCCTCCTGACCGGAGACACACAATACTGGTGATTGGCCCGCCCGGCAATACGCGGAAGTAGAGATCAAGCCGCCATGCAGAGCACATGGCAGGTCTGTGTCCCACCCGCCTTTTGTTTACAAACAATAGACCGGTGAGTCTAACATGCCACGACTCCTTCCCGCCCTGACTGGTGATGTTATGATTACTACCAGATGATGTAATTATGAATATACTCAAGTTTTCATGTTATTATTGTGGGTATGACACTAGTTTGATGTACATTGTATACACTGCTGGATACACATTTGTAGTATCCCATATAATACACTTTTGCTATGATATTCTGCACGTATCACTTTAATTATGACTTGTATATGTTAATTATCTTAATACATTATGTTCTCTATTTAAATTGCAATTGATCACTTGCACTGCGACTTGAGAAAGGTGATGTGAGACCACAGAAATGCTGTCCTTTTTGTAGCTGGAATAATTGTTATTATTTTTGCAACTCCGGTGTGCTGCAGCCGTTCCTTCAGTTTCTGCCATTTTTTGGACCCAGGCACGAGGTCCCTGAGACTGCTTGCACCCACGTACTACGCTTCTTGTTCAGCTTTAGAGTAATGCTCTACCATTTGTATTGTTCTCTCTCTCTCTCTCTCTCTCTCTTTATCTCTTTCTCTCTCTCTCTCTCTCTCTCTCTCTCTTTATCTCTTTCTCTCTCTCTCTCTCTCTCTCTCTCTCTCTCTCTCTCTCTCTCTATATATATATATATATATATATATATATATAAAATATGTAGATATATAGCTATTTCAATACAAGTTATTGCATTTCCTTTTCAATATGTATTAACTATATGTTCCCTGGCGCTATTCTCCATGCTGTTGAGACATGTCTAAAGGAGGGCCATCCATGATTTGGTTCCTTCCAAACATACACATTTTGGAAGTATCAAAAATGCTGCCAGATAAGGCTGCGTCAAAAAAGGTAAAGCAGCAGGGGTTATGTGCACACATAAGCCACTAATATATCTAAATAATCTTATTATACTCTTTGCAGCATTAAAGGAAAAAAAATGAACCCGATTAACACGTTTCTTGACAACATTGGAGAAAAGCAGCTTTTATTGTCCGCCAAGAGAACATTTTGCAGGCAGTTGATACACACACATCCTCCCTTGAGTACAATATATTTCAAGAGGTTTTATCCTTGTAACAAATAAGAAGAAATAAATAAATAAAATAAAAGCTTACACTTTGGTCCATGGTCTTCCGCTGTAAAAGAAATGACTGATATACGCTCACTAAAACACCAGATCATAAATGAGACAGACAAAATGAATTTAGGTAGAGAAATGTCATTGAAAAAAAGAACATTATTTGGAAAGCATAAATCAGAATAAAAGCTTAATTTCTTCCCTCTCTCGCTGGACACTTTCCAGTTTCCTAGGAGGTCCTAGCATTGGTTTCTATCAATAACACTTTAGACCAGAGGCTTAGCTAGAGTCCTGCAGGCAGTGGCTACACTAGGGTTGGTGTCACCTAGGGTCGTAGAAAATGGTGGGTGTCTAAAATTGAATAACACTATGTTTCAGCAGGAGTCCCACTGCAGGTCAAGGCACTGTCTGTGCACAACTATTAGGCTAGCAGAGAGCTAGGAGGTACATTGATCGGACTATTCACCTTGGAGCCACAGGTTTGCAAGATGTCTAAGAAAGATACAAAACAGCATTAAAGTTTTTCCTACACAACGTGCCTCATTCAGTGGTCTCTGCTTCCCAGGCAGCATTACACAAGCTTCCAACGCAACCGAGTAGATTGTGTTTCTTGCCCTCTGATGCCTGTGAGTAAGACTTTGGAAAGGGTGACACCATTGTAGCATGGTTACTTCCTTCTTGGGGGTGTATTTTCTGTGCACAATAATACTGTATACCAAAATTAATAGTTATACAGTTATCAAATAACACCTTTATGCAAGGAGCAAATATCACCAAACATATTACTATTATACTGTGACTGACCAAAATCAGTATACCCAGACTAATATTACCAATAATACCCCTGTACAAGGGACACATAATACCGTCACACCATGACCACTACCATTTCACCACATAATGACTGAATAATACCACTTTACTGTTATTTAATAAAATCCACTAAATACAAACCAGTATTCCTCTATAGAGTGACCATATAGAGGTATATACCAGCTCTACAGAGGCTTTGAAGATCACAAACAGTTACATGAAATAATTCACAGGTGATATCTATTTTGATTTGCTTCATTTTTCCTTTTCTTTTCCATCTGACCAAGGGTATTATAAAGACTTTTCCCAGCCAAGACTCATCTCCTCCACAGAATCTGCTGGACGAATATTTTAGGCTCTCTTGCTGCAGCAACCTTCTCACCTCTATGCAAAGTCCCCATCTGTATTACACTGCCCTATATTAGGCCCTCAAAACTGCCCCCACATAGTAGTTAGACCCCCACACTGCCCCTATATAGTAGTTAGGCCCCATACTATCCCCATATTGTATTTAGGCATTTACACTGCCCCTTTACAGTAGTTCGGATTCTGAGACTGCCCTCATATAGCAGATAGACCTGTCACATTGCTTGGCTCCCACATAGAAGTTTTGGCCACCCACTGTGCCCCCATATAGTATTAGGCCCCTCTCTGCCCCCATAAAGTAGTGAGGCCTCACACAAATAATAGAGAAGAACTAGAGTAAATTTTCTACCCTACATGTGTCACAAGCAATACAAACAAAGCATAAAGAAAGAAAGCTGCCCGACACTGTCTGCACAGAAGGGAATATACTGGGGGTACTGCAATAGGGAGATACAAATTTCTTCTGCGGTGGTGCTCTATTTCAGTCACAATCCAAAGGTACACAGTCACAATGCAAAGGTGAAGAAAGAAAACGAAAGGCGACTCACCGCTGAGTGAAGTTTTTCTTCAGCGTCAAACAGCTCAGATGATGCGTTTGACGAAGAAAGGTTCTCCCTTTCCTTTAAGTATAGCCCCCTTGCGGATACCATAAGAAGTTCAATACAGACACATTGGAATCTTATCACAAGGGACCCATCAATAGGCAGTGCTCGTTTGAAAAAAAACTATCATAACTTTTAAAAGAACTAAAAACCTGAGAGATGAACTGACATGTAGTAAGTTTAAAACAATTAAACCTGACAGTAACTGGTTAAAAAAAAGCACATTGCAGGGCAACCACAAATGTGGGTGCTGCAAATGGTGCTTCCAGTTTATAGCAGGAAAAACTGTAAATGTTGGAGGCATACAGAAGAATGTATCTGAATTCATTTGCTGCAGAACCTCTTTCGTAACTTATGCTCTAATTTGCAGTTGCGAAAGATTCTATATTGGCAGCACAACTCGGGCACTTAACACAAGATTCCGTGAACACGTATGGTCTATAAGATCAGGAAAGGGCTCCCCAAGGTTGATCGAACATATGCGGACAGCACACAATGGTGATGCGTCCGCATTACGGTTTATGGGTCTGAAAAGAGTAACCTGTCAAAATGGGTCAGATTCAGAGAAAGTACTCCGGGAATTTGAGGCCCGCTGGTTCCTGAGGACTAATGCACAGGAGGCAGCGGGTCTTAATGACCGTATTGATATGGCTATATTCCTTTAATTGTGCTTGGTTTTAAATGTATGTGATTTTTTGTATATTTTAAACCTCTGCCTGTTATCCCCGCCCTGCTCCGGTCTTCACCGGGAATAGGTGTATTAAGGTGGCGCACCTGAGCAGGAAAGGGAGGGTCTGTGGAAGCGCAATTTCGCGCGAAACAATTGTCACCCGGCAGAACACACTGGCGTCCATGCGATCAGTGGCTTGATGTCCTGTGATTTTACCTGCACATGAAGAAATAAAGAAACTTCACTCAGCGGTGAGTCGCCTTTAGTTTTCTTTCTTCACCTTTGGACAAGCAATACAAAGCTTACTGATGGGTATTTATGGCAAGTCTATGGAATTTAAAATTCTTCAAACAGCTCTGCTCTATTTGGGGCAATTCCATAATAATGCTATTTGTTAGACCACTGCTGTTTACGTGACCAATATAAAGTATTTTGTAAAGGATCTCAATGACTCTGTGATTTATTTTTTATTTTTATGCAGACAAAAGACATGTCCCTAGATATTTCCCTACTCTGGTAGTTTACATACATCATTGCATAAATAAATGCTTACATGCTTTGTGTCATCATGTTACTGTAATACTTGAGGTTTATGGATCTCTTGCATAATTAGCATTTAGCTGGTGAAAAAATAGAACAGTAACAGAATGGTATTATTCATGCGTGGCCTCCACCTGACCATCCAAGGGCTTCGTGTGGAGCTTAAGCACTTCACCTGAGTCTTCACAGGTACAGAAAAGGCATGGCGGATGAAAATAATCATATCCTACTGTGCTAAAGAGAACGACAGCCACTGCTTTATATGCTCTGCCAGCAGTGGGATCTGTTTTATGTGCTGCTGTTGGACTTGTCACACCATTTACTCTTGCTTTGACTTTGTAACACAGAGTAATACAGTCCAACTAGAGAAGACTCCAGTACTGTTCACTCACATATAGAGTAAAAGAATTAGAAGAGTTGAACCTCAAAATCTTTCAGAAAGAATGAATTGTGTTTACATTATGTGCTGGGACCATGTAACACCTTGATTTTTTTGTTTTCATTAGTTAATAATAATTAATTGTCCAACAATTTTTGGAGCTATGCATAATACTGTAACTTAAAAAGGTATTCTGTTTTGTTTTTATTTGACTATGCTACAGGGGCTGTAAAGTTAGTGAAATTTATAATATAGTGTCCGTACCTGTGTTTGATGGCTGATCTCACAATTCTTATGTGATCTTTGCCCCAATGTTTATTTTTAGCAGCATACAAAATGAGTGTTGTCTCAGGCTTTTCCCAGGTTGCAGTGCAGCCCAAGACATTCTATCACTAGTCAGGTGTTAAAAGGGAGCATGGGAGTGCTTTAGAGGGAATCAATCATCAGATTATACTCTATATAACGCTTAGCAAAGCGTTGTATAGGGTAAAATCTTTATCCTCACCGGCAGCGACGACCCCTCCGCTTGATTGACAAGCTGCATCATTGCTCTGCTTCGTCTGTTCAGTGAGCAGAGCAATGATGCGGCCCTTCAATCAAGCGGAGGCGGCATCGCTGCTGGCCGAAGAAGGGGACTAGGTGAGAGGAGTTCCCACCCAGGGGACTACTTATGGGCACGGCGGTGGCAGTAGAATCCCCCGGGGATGGTGAGGATAAAAATGTTACCGTATATAACGCTTTGCCAAGTTTTATGTAGTTTAAAATCTGATGATTGGTTCCTTTAATGGGTGGAGCAACTGCTGGGTGGGAAGGAGATCATTCTCCACAAAGCTGCAGGGAAATATAGTTTCAAGCAGAGCACACATGAAATTTAGCCTAGCTGTGCTGAAGTGGGTGGGGTGACTAATGTGTGGGGTGGAGAAAAGTTACCTCACACCTACAAACAAGGGATCCTGGGACTTGAAGTTGGAGGAAGGGAACTCCATCGGGAAATTTTTTGTTGCAGTTGCAGCTCAATGAGATTTGATGACATACTTTTCATACCTGTCTGTAGAGAGGTAAGGAGTGAGAGGGAAGGCCTGAGTAAACAGAGAAAAGCCATAAGCTGCTTTAAGATTAACAGTGACTATAATGAGTCTTGCCCAATAACTTGATTCACAATCTATACTGCTCACTACCACTCAATAATGCCTTCTTTGTTGCCGCTGTTTCTTAGGGTCTGTCATATATCATAGAGACATGTGAAAAGTTTTGATCAATCATGGTCTGAGTGTTCAGACCCTGATTGATTATGAAAATGAGCCTGGAAAAGTGTGTGAGAACAAAATATTCAGAATATACGTTCATGTAGCTATTCTGGTCTCTTAGACACAAAGCAGGGATAGAAGTGTGCAGCTGAGTGGGGGCATATTGTTATATTTTAAATGATGTGCTTTACCCCAAAAACATCATTTTTTTGTGACGCTCTTTCATGCATAGCGGTTGTATAACCCTATTAACCCTATTGGGGGGTTACTCTAAGGGTTGATCTATAGGTGACGATATGTTAAAAAGTACCTGTCACTTAAAGGGGTTGTGCGCTGCCCTGGCTTTCGGAGCTCCGCACGCAGCGTCCGGAAGTTCATTACTCCGAACGCTGTGTGCGGGCTTCCGTGCCCGTGTCCGCGGCCACTGGGCGTGACGTCACGCCCGGCCCCCTCGTGACGGTCGCGCCCCCTTCCCATAGACTTTCATTGAGGGGGCAGGCGTGACGTCATGCCCGGCGGCAGCCCGCACACAGCATTCAGAGTAATGAACTTCCGGACGCTGCGTGCGGAGCTCAGAAAGCCAGGGCAGCACACAACCCCTTTAATAAACTTTTCTAAACTAACTCAGGCTATGTTCCCTAACTACTCGTAACACCCCTCCTAACCTTAAAAAAAATTCAGTGCTTTAAAAATCTCTGTATCTTACTTTCTTCTTGCTCAAATAGTACAATCTCCCAGCAGGAGAAAGTGTGTGTTTCCCAGCAGGCATGACATCACTGAAGCCTGCTGGGAGACCACTTCTGCCCTCACATTGTTGCAGCACTGTGATTAATAGAAGACCTCAGGTTCTGTGCATCTTTCAATGAGCCTCTATGCAGCTTTCAGTGAGGCTCTATGCCAAACTCACTGTATTAAACAGAACAGAGCCACCTAGTGGCCATTATTCTATTACAATTTAAACAAATTTATGTTGATAATTTTAAAAGCAAGTGAATGCTAACTACACAAAGAACACCTTATTAAAAGTTTTATTTGGTGACAGGTACTTCTTAAGTTACTCTCCATATACTGATCTAAAAACTAGTATTAACCACTGCTCAATTCTACTCTGTGGGTTGGATGAACATGTTTATTTTTACTTGGCCCACAGAATTTAATGGAGCAGCAGTATTCATGTTGAAACAGGAGGACATGGGATTCCAGTTCTCCTGATTTGTAATTGTCCAACCATTGGAAACCTACCAATCAAACAGATACAGTATATAAGGAGTGTCCTTTGTAGGAAAAACCTTTAGGTTAGGTTAGGGTCACACAGTGTATACACAGTATATTTCATGCTGCAGAAAATCAGCTGGGCCGCAGAAAATAAGCAATGTATTTTGCTACAGAGATTCTCCGCCACACCCCGGGGTGCACAATGAGGCTTGGTGAAATACATAGAGTATACCATATTTGTGACCCTACCCTTAAAAGGGTAATCCAACGAATGGAATAAATAAAAAAAACTCAGATCAGCACAGGACTTTAACCTTGTATCTCTTATTCTACTATGACCTTTGCATCTCCTGTACATGGCTCTACTAAACCTTTTTGCCCTCCTGCTTGTTCCTTTCCCCGCACGCTGTCTATAAACTACAGGTCCTTGCATTCTTTGCTGCCGTTCTGAGCTCACTTTCTCCTAACTGCCGTTTTCTGCCCCAGTCACCTGACCAGCCCCAATGCTCGGAATGTTACTGAGCAACCATTCCCGACAGATAGATAGAGATATATCGCCCCAATAAAGCGCAACTAAAATATTGTATATGAATTCGGGTAGAAAAACAGACATGGTGCACATCTACAATCTTGTATAATGATCTGACTGCTTCTCAGCGTAATATCAAAAACTAACAGGTTGTTAGTATACAATTTGATCAAAAATTACAAGCCCACTCGCCACGTCAAGGCCACCTATTTAGAGTGGGTCCCTAACGTCCGTAGCATAAAATGGCGTAGCACTGGGCGGAGACCACCACCGCCGCGACACCAGTGCCCACGGGGGGAAACAACCCACTGGCAGAGCGGCCCCAATGCCACCCAAACCAGTCTATGGGTCGCACCTCCCCGCAGACACGGCGCCACGGCAGCAACGGACACCGCACAGCACCACACCAGTGTGAACAAGGTCCAATAGCTCACTTACCATGCTCTCCCAGTCAGACTGGGAGGCTGCTAGGAAAGAAATGGCCCATGTGTAGCTAACTACTACTTATATAGGATTGGGCTGAGGGGGTGGGGAAGAGTGCAGCACATGTTAAAACAAAAAAAAGGAGGGGATAGAAATCACAGTGTGAATTCGGGTAGAAAAACAGACATGGTGCACATCTACAATCTTGTATAATGATCTGATTGCTTCTCAGCATAATATCAAAAACTAACAGGTTGTTAGTATACATTTTTGATCAAAAATTTCAAGCCCACTCGCCACGTCAAGGCTTGTACTTTTTGATCAAAAATGTATACTAACAACCTGTTAGTTTTTGATATTATGCTAAGAAGCAATCAGATCATTATACAAGATTGTAGATGTGCACCATGTCTGTTTTTCTACCCGAATTCACACTGTGATTTCTATCCCCTCTTTTTTTTTTTTTGAACATGTGCTGCACTCTTCCCCACCCCCTCAGCCCAACCCTATATAAGTAGTAGTTAGCTACACATGGGTCATTTCTTTCTTGGTGGTCACCGCTCGGTGCTGCGCCATTTTATGCTAGGGACGTTAGGGACCCACTCTGAATAGGTGGCCTTGATGTGGCGAGTGGGCTTGTACTTTTTGATCAAAAATGTATACTAACAACCTGTTAGTTTTTGATATTATGCTGAGAAGCAATCAGATCATTATACAAGATTGTAGATGTGCACCATGTCTGTTTTTCTACCCGAATTCATAAAATATTATATATATATATATATATATATATATATATATATATATATATATATATAATTTTTTTTTTTTTTTTTCGTTCTTTCTTATTTATATATATATATATTTTTTAAATGTGAGTGAGGCAGAATTACTCCCATAACTGATACCTACCTGTTCATTTGTGTTACGTGCCTGAGTTTCTGCGCTTGCGCGACGGGTACCTCCTGTTGAGACTCTGTCTCGGAGGTTTGGTGTCTGTTGTGCATGTGCTGATGTCAGGCGCCGCGTTGCCATTCTAACAGACGTGCTCTGATTACATCCACAGACAGAGACAGGAAGTTGTCTTGAGTCTCACATTATATGCGGCAGAAAGATGCGCTGTGCGTGCGCACTTACATTGTTTACAAGCTAGATTTGTCCCGGTGAGTGAGCTTCCCCTAGCAATTGCTTTTGTTTCTAATCTGTACACAGGTGTTTGATTTAAACAATCAGACACCTATTTAGGTGTTGGTTTGCACTGTATAGCACTTATGTATATATTGGAATTGATTTTGTATCTATTTATGTATTTTCACTATTTGATATGGATGTATATGATTGCTTTCAATGTATGGATTTACTTGTACACTGTTTTTGATGTTATGAATTAATTGACACTTATCTAGGTACTTGATGAGTACCCTTATAAATTGTGTGATGTGTACATTGTATACTGAGCTTGAAAAAGACCAGGGATCTGGTTGAAACGTTGTTCTGGACACCCTCACTGTGATGGAATAAACCACTTTTTTGGATTTTACTACTCAGTGTGCTGCGGATATTTCTAATTTTTGTTTATATATGGATCCCTGACCCAGGTCTGGACTCTGCGTGCACCAATTCCTGTTTTTTGTTTGGGTGCTGCTCTCCTTTTATATATATATATATATATATATATATATATATATATATATATATATATATATATATATATATTGTATATATACACACAAATATTTGAATAAAAATACATATACACACAAATTTATTTTTTTCATACAAGTAATTGTGCGTATTAGATATATTTAATATACATACATACAAACATATTTTTATATATTATATATAATCAGTGTTTCCCAACCAGGGTGCCTCCAGTTGTTGCAAAACTAAAACTACCAGTATGCCCAGGCAACCAGAGGCTGTCTGGGCATGCTGGGAGTTATTGTTTTTCAACAGCTAGAGGCACACTGGTTGGGAGTCACAAAGGAGGCCTGGCTTACCAGAGAGATACTGGAGTAAGGGTACGTTCAAACGAGCGGATTTTGTTTTTTTTGGGTTTTCAGCTGCGTATTTGAAAGAGGGCGAGCTCTTCTCGGCTGTCCGCAGCAGATTTTCCGTGGTGGAATTTACGCTGCGGAAAATCTGCTGCGGACACCCGAGAAGAGCCCGCCCTCTTTCAAATACGCAGTGGAAAACCCGCAAAAAAATCCGCTCGTGTGAACGTACCCAAAGTCAGACCCCAGAGCAAGTTGCAGGCTCCGAGGTACCATCCTCAGAGGTAGTTTGATCCAGGTCTCGGAGGTAACGTAGCTGACTACAGCTCTGCTTCATAAGAGACACACAAACACAGCTCTGCTTCATGAGACAGACACACACACAGCTCTGCTTCATAAGACAGACAGACACACACACACACCCCTCTGCTTCATAATAAACATGGATTGTCTCATCACACATAAGATCTCTCCTGCTTCCCCCACATTTGACACTTCCTCCACACACAGCGCCCTCTTCTGTTTCTCCTCTGCTCAGCTAAAGATTTCTACAGCCAAGTCCCGGCCTCTAAACTCCCTCACTCCCGGAGTTGTCAGGTATTTCTTCTGTGGAGATGCTTCTAGGGGGCATGGCTTACTCAGAGACAGAACTGCAAGCAAGGCCCCATAGACAGTATAAAAGTCACATGATCTCTGTTTCCAAGGGTGGGGGCCAGAGGCAGTTAGGGGAAGAAAGCCAAGACAGAGTAAATCCAGGATTGCACATTTTGCTACATTTCACCTGTTTTGGGCATTATAAAGCTTTGCAATGGTGCATTACTTTTAATTACTTGCTTAGGAAGTTATATTTATCATTATATGAGGGAATTAAATAAATGATATTTTACTTAAAGGGGTATTCCAGGCAAAAACTTTTTTTTATATATCAACTGTCTCCAGAAAGTTAAACAGATTTGTAAATTACTTCTATTAAAACAATCTTAATCCTTCCAATAGTTATTAGCTTCTGAAGTTGAGTTGCTTTTTTCTGTCTAACTGCTTTCTGATGACTCACGTCCCGGGAGCTGTTTAGCTCCTATGGGGATATTCTCCCATCATGCAAGGGATATTCTCCCATCATGACATGACATCATCATTGAGCAGTTAGACAGAAAACCTCAGAAGCTAATAACTATTGGAAGGATTAAGATTTTTTAATAGAAGTAATTTACAAATCTGTTTACAAATCTTTCCAGAGCCAGTTGATATATAAAAAAGTTTTTTCATGGAATACCCCTTTAACTGGACTACCCCTTTAAGGTCTATTAACATGTACAGTGTCCTGTACATATGTGATGTGCCAGATTTAAAGCTGTATTCAGTCATATAGTTTACATTGAAATCTGCAGCATAAAATCTGCAGCTTCAAATCCTGCGCATCAAATATGTGCAGGATATGTACGTATGAATACACCACACTGAGTGCATCCACAGCACATATCATGCTGCAGATGCAACGACGACAATGACAAGAGTGAGCTCCCTGCTGCAGCAGGGCAGTTCTGTGTGTCCGCTCATAGCGGCGCAATCCTGCTGTAGACACAGTGTCTACTCATAGCAGATGCACAGTGAGAAATCAGCCGCTAAGAACAAACACACAGAGCTACCTGGCCGCAGCAAGGAGCTCGCTCTTGTGACTTCTGTCAGCGTATCCGAAGCGTGAAATACACTGCGGATGTGCTCCGTGTTAACCAATCCTTAAGATTCCATGAAAAGTTGATACATTATGATTAGCCTCAGGCAGAGCTACATAACAGCGATTCTTCCCAGGGGTGTAGCTATAGAGGTATCAGAGGTAGTAGTCGCACTGGGGCCCTGGTGCCTGAGGCACCAGGGCCTCGGTGCGACTGCTACCTCTGCTACCACTATAGCTACACCAAAGGAAATCTACCCAGTAAGAAACCAGTATTATAGTTGGCAGATTTTGCATTGGGGCCCAGAAGCTACAAGCTACTTCTCTGATTCTCCCCTTTCCTCTGCCCCATCAAGTCCTTCATTAGGCATAATACAAGTTATACATTTTGCCTAGAGCTTGAACACAGTTTTTGTAGATTTACCAGCCATATCTGCTGGAAGTTTTCTCCAAGCATCTACTACTCTTATCAGTAAAATAATATTTTCTCACATTATTTCAGATCTTCCTCTATATCCACTTTCTGATTTAAAGAAAGATGATATAACACCTACACACTGAAGACTGTTATATTTCCTGCACAGAACATATCTACTTATTGAAATATTACAGGCTTATCTTAAACTACTGGTAAATTATGAATTTGGGCATGTACAAACAGCACTGCTCTGAACACAGTAAACCTGGCTCTTAGAGCCCGAAGCTTGCTTAATTATGTAGTATGGAAAATTATACAAATAAATCTATTTCCTATTTGGAAATTAGCAGAGTGTTTAACGCCATTGCGGTTTCAGATAATAACGTTGCCAAATCAGATTATTTATATTAAATAATCCACATCCTGAGTTAATGTACAATTCTCCAGGAGTCAGTAAGAAGCTGCCTAATGCAACTTTGCATTCCCGCAAATCCACAGCTCAGGAATTAGAAGTCAAAGAATCTTTGATCAGGCTTTCTCCACCAAACACAAAGAAAGTGGAACATACAATATGCAGATTCACGCCGGCTCAGCTACCAACGGAATTCATTATTTTTTACCAAGAATAAAACACATTGAGGTTTATTGTACTCAAGAGGGGTTACATTCTGAGTTGCTGAAATGTGCACCTTGTGGATCAAAGAATTCTTATTGCAGTTGTTAGTATCCCAGCAAATGTACGAATCATGTTAATAGTGTTGCATAGTGTTGAGGCAGATGTTAGACAGACACAGAAAAGCCATACAATACACTGTGCAGCTGCCAATTTCAACATTTCCGCTTTCTGACATAAAGAAATGCGCCATTTCACTGGATGCTGCCATACTGAGAAACCCATTAGATCTTCCTTATCTTTCTTTACCGTACACAAAAATTGGAATATTTCTTAAAAAGAAAAAGAAAAATCTCTAAAAATACCCATCTTTAAAATGATTGTGATGTTATTTCTTATAGATATTCAGTAGGGTTCATAGAGAGTGGCAATCTCTTGGAAAATGTTTGGAATATTATGGGTACATCAGAGAAAATGTTTTTATATTTATTTATTTGTTTGTTTATTTAGCAAACTGAACATACCCTTTATACAAAGCTGATAATAATAATCATGTTTTACATAGTGCCAACATAATCTGTTTCAAAACACAGAGGGTATATGGAAAAGTAAAATCAGACATTACATTACATAACAACCCATTCAGAAATTCAAACCAGAGGAATGAGCCACAGGAGCTTACAATCTATGAGGAAATAGGGATGACATAAAAGGTAAAAAGTAATTGTTTTGTATAATGGTACTACCATCACTGATTTAAGTCAGAATTCTGCCAGTGCCAGTGTCGTCCAAGCAGTAATATTTTTTGCACTGATAGGACTTACATAAAGTGTGTGGGGGGGGGGGCTGTCAAATAAAAGACTAAGATTCTGCAATTTAACGTAAAAGGGGCAGTTAAGTACATTCCATAAAAATGGTGCAGTTCTAAAAAAGTCTTGGGGAGTGCAGGATTTTCAATAGTTCAGAAACAAAAGAAAACCGGCACTGCAATGCTGCATACTAATGTGTGTCAACGTCACAATGGAAGCACGAGTTAAACCGATGTGGGAACAATTCAGGTGGTGCTAATGTGGAAATCAAGGTCCGTAGGAATGTATGTACACATAGAATGTGAACCGGAGCACTCACCTGATAACTTCCAGTTCCGGTAACCTTCCAAAGGTCCTCTTCAGACACAAGCGGGGAGGTTGTAGATGGTACTGGGGGAGTTCAGACGCTGGCCACAGACCATATGTTGCTGCTTGGTACTTCGTCAGGCTGTGCAGCCTGACGAAGCGCCAAGCGGAGCGATACGGTCTGTGGCCAGCGTCTGAACTCCCCTGTTACCATCTACCACCTCCCCGCTTGTGTCTGAAAAGGACCTTTGGAAGGTTACCGGAACTGGAAGTTATCAGGTGAGTGCTCCGGTTCACATTCTATGTGTTCATACAAGTGCAGGATTTTAGTCTTAGATCATTGGCATAATGTAATGGCTTGGTATGCTGGTAGACAAAGATGTGGAGAGTATTGCAGGTGAGAGTAATATGTTTAAATGTAATTCTCAAATTATTGGGGAAGCCCTGCAATGGCCTATTAAGGGAGGACACATCTGTGTATGGGTTCAGCAGGGTAAGAAACTGGCTGCTGTATTAAGGATAGACTAGATAGGAAGAGTTTCGTAAGGATTACACCATTAGTTATGAGTTACAATAATGAAAACAAGCATGAATTGCTGAATGAATATAAGGAGTGAAAGGAGTGACAAGTCTAAGTTCAATTTGTCCCCAACACAGCGAGTGTGCTCTATTGAAGCCATGGAAGCATAACACATTGAAATATATTGTCAAAATATTACTTTCAAAGAGTCAGACTCAGATATAAAGAGGGCATAGATATACAAAGACAGAAAAACACTGGAGTTTTGCAATAGTACAGGCTTGGCATTGAAAAGATTTATACAATTGGGTGTAATCACTATGAAGACAGTACTAAAAGCAGATACACATTTAGCTAAGGCCATGTGTCAGCAAAACCCACTGATTTTAGCAGTCCTGTCCGACCATCCAATGTGTATGGTGGCCTCCCGACTCTCGGAGTATTGATATATGCAACTCTGTTTCTTTTGTTCTTGAAGCAATAAACTGCCCCACAGGTGCCTGGCAATATCTGTGGGGCACGTGCTGACAGCTATCTCTTAAGGTCTGCCCATACACAAAAGCAAGCAGTCAGCCAAACGATTATGTGCCCCTCTGAAAGCACATGAACAGTTTGCTGAACCTTCAGTTTAGTGTGAGGGTGGATTGGAAGAGATAGCTGTCAGCTAAACAAATATTTGGCAGCTACTGGCCACTTTTAGCCCAGTAGGGAAAGTGCAAAGAGTAGAGGGCATCGGAAAGATCCATTATCAAGGGGAGTATCCTAAAGCTAATAGAGTAAAGAATGCTAAGGAGGAGTTAGCGGTCCACAGCATCAAATAGTGCCATGAGATCCATAAGAATCAGTAGAAAACAGTTGCCATTGCATTTATCCTTCAATGGATCATATAAGGCTTTGGATAGGACAATTTCTGTGAAGAGCACATGAGGTGAGAGGCAGGAAAAAAGTTACTTGAGAAACTACCTAAACAGGAGAGAGAGAACTAAACAGTCAAACATACTAAAGATCTAACAAACAGAGCATGGTGTGGATGGCTGCCCTATGCTTCATATATATGTCTGGCTTCAAAACCCCTGAACATATAGATATCACATGTATGATCCATCAATTATGAATGATTCTGCTTTCAAGCTTATAATTTACTAACAAGTTATGCATGCAAGCCATCTGCCTGTACATGTGCTACAATATTTCACTATGCCAGATAGCAATTATGCATGAGAAACACAACTGCCCCCTCCTATATAGCTTCTGCATGTACAATGCTAGCGTAAACCAATTCTGACCTTAAAAACAGGTGCACGTCTATAGTGATTCATTCTTTAATGCATGTACAGTACCACTTATGATCTTTGTTCTTATAAAGAATAAAGGTCTTACTCCTTGATTTTTTTCTCTCTAGTTAACTCTTGGGAAACCAGTTCCTTATTATGAATGGACACCACACAGTCTTGTCTCTATGCTATCCAGAGTATTGATGAACGGTCAACAGTTCACAACTATTACCATCCCTATTCCAACCCTCCGGTATTTACCTATGGGGAGGTGACACAGTATCCATAAAAGCTACTCTCTGCCTTCACATTAATATTCTTGTCACAGTCTTCCCCCGCGCTGGTAAGGAATATAAAGAACATTTTGTTTCACTGAATAGGACAGAAGGGGGGGAAATCCATGGCTTGCTCTGTTGCTTCTGTAATAGCTGGAGTGGAAAACAAGACAGATTTCATATTACGGTAATTAAAAGGCTAAAGATTGGCAAAAAACAATTATTTGCCATCTGTAAATAGATCAGTACTTTGGATAAATCAATAACTGGAGCTCAGGCCCAGCTTACTGAGTAATTACAAAAGTGTTTTCCTTGCAATCGCACAGTAACAAGGCTTGTTTGGGAGAGCAGTGTGTTCTCCCACTTCACAGGGTGAGTAATGATACCAAGTTGTAGTGTTTTCCAGCTTTCAATGGCCAATTAAACAACCCAGTATGACTGAAGCGAAAAACAGATTGTCCCGCCCACTCTTATCCTATCCTATAAGTTACAGACCCTAGTTCATCTCTGACCTTCTTTTGTATTCTGTAAAACATCATTTATTACTAGAGCCAGGCTTTGCAATAGCTGACAATGGCTACTAGATGGTGTAACAGGTCTGGAATGTAGCAGCGTTCAATGGTGACCACAGCAGCACTAATAGGGGGTTCCCATGCAATGGAAATATATAACCTGTCTATTCCTATTACATCAGGCTATGCATTTTAGAAATAAAAATGGTCATGGCTGTATTGGCATTGCACGACTTGCATACAGATTATCTTATGCATTAGTCTATAGCGATTCAGTGAATTCTCCTGGTGTAAAGTAAGTAGATGCAGAAAGTATTAGGTCCTTATACATCAGTATAAAGGCCATATAAAAGGCTGATGTGCTTTGTGACTCATCTTACACAATTTAGTCGAGTTAAGGTGCAAAGGCAGCAAAAATCATTTTTTTTTTTTAAACAGAGAAGTCACTTGCAGAAGATGCTGCAGCAGAGCAGGGACACATTTAAAAAGCTAAAAAAAAAAGAGTGTGGAAGCATGGAAGTGCTTTTGTCTTAAATGTGTTTTTGGTTTGAGTGTTGGACCTAAAATTAAGAAACTTTCAAGGATTTAGTGGAGAGTTTATAGTATTTACTGTCTGCTTCTGTTATATTAAAGGGGTAATCCGCTGCTCAGCGTTTGGAACAAACTGTTCTGAACGCTGGGGCAGGTGCCGGGAGCGCGTGATGCCATAGCCCAGCCCCCTCCTGATGTCACACCTTGCCCCCTCAATGCAAGTCTATGGGAGGGGGTGTGGCGGCTGTCATAGACTTTCATTGAGGGGACGGGGTGTGAAGTCATGAGGAGACGAGGCTATGGCGTCACAATCTCCTGGCACCAGCTCCAGTGTTCAGAACAGTTTTTTGCAAATGCTGAGCAGCGGAGTACTCCTTTAACCTATTTTAAGTAGCTCTGATATCCCTCTTATTAAAATTGTACTCTATAATTGACAGTTATGTCTAATGTACATCTTGTTTGATGAATACAAACCTTGAATAGTCGTTTCATGGCGTATATTACCTACAGGATGTTTGCATGTGGCTTTATTATTTGCTTCCCTGGCTCCCAGATGGTTTTATCTCACACCTTTAGGGTGCGTTCACACTGCGGAATCTCTGCTCTCTGAATTCCGCGAGTGGAGATTCCACCTGGCGGCAGCCGCCGAGGATACTTCGGTGTTGGGCCGCGGGGCACTGAGTCGTCACCATTGGAATCCGCGCAAAGAATGAACATGTTCTTTCTTTGCGTGGAACAATTTCTGCCGTGGAAATTCTGCAGTGTGAACGGGTCTCACGGAGACCCATTCACACTAATGTTAAGTTCACACCGCGGAATTCCGCTCACGGAGTTCTGCTCGCGGAATTCCGTAGTGTGAACGCACCCTTATGGGGAACTCCTCGCTATTTCTGCTTCTCATACACCTATTTACATGCTTGCATGGGGCACTGAGTTGGGTGTTACCTTTACAAACGAAGAAGTCAAGCATATTCTGGCCCGCACACATGGCTTTTCCAGCTGTGCCTGCATCCAAGAAAAATCCTTCAAGCTTCTAACTAGGTGGTACGGCACACCAGAAGGCCTTTTCCTTCTTATCTAATGAGCAATAACCTCTGTTGGCGATGCAACACAGAGGTGGGTACATTATCTCATATCTATTTGTGTGGGGAAATTACTATTTGTGTGGGGAATTTTGCTAATTTTGGAAGGTTTCGTTATCACGCTGTACACTTTAAGGTAAAATAGACCTGTTTTCTTTATCTTGTGGGTCAATACGATTAAAATGATATCCATGACTACATAGTTTTCTATTATTATACAGCTTTAAAAAAACGCAAACTTTTTAATCAAATGAGTGCTTTTAAAATCCCTCTATTTTGCTGACCTATAACTTTTTCATTTTTCTGTATAAGCAGTGTTATGAGGGCTAATTTTTTGCACAGTGATCTGTAATTTTTTTTGACACCACATTTGAATATATAAAACTTTTAATACATTTTATATCAATTTTATTTGGAATAAAATGTTATAAAAAAGCATCAAATTAGAATTTTTTTTTCTGTTCACGTCGTTCACCGTACGGGATAATTAACATTATATTTTAATAGTTTGGATACTTACGCACGTGGCAATACCAAATATGTTTATTAAAAACATATTTTTTATCTTTTTGGGGCTAAAATGGGGAAAAGCTGACATTTTACGTTCTTATTGGGGGAGGGGATTTTTCAAATTTTAACTTTTATTTTTTACTTTTTTCACTTTCATTCTTACACTTTAATAGTCCCCATAGGGGACTATTTATAGCAATCATTCGATTGTTAATACTGTTCAGTGCTATGCATAGGGCATAGCACTGATCAGTGTTATCAGTCATCTTCTGCTCTGGTCTGCTCGATCTCAGACCAGAGCAGAAGACCCATGGAAGGCAGCAGAGGCAGGTGAGGGGATCTCCGTCTGCCATTCTGGATAATCGGATAGCCGCGGCAGCGCTGTGGGCGATCCTATCATCCATTTTAGTGACTGCACTCTGTATTGATCACAGCATCGGAGGGGTTAATGGCGGACATCCACACGATCGCAGATGTCCGCCATTACCGGTGGGTCCCTGGCTGCTATCAGCAGCCGGGACCTGCTGCGCATGACCCGAGCATCGCTCCAATGCTCGCAGTTATGTATAGGACGTAAATGTACGTCCTGCTGCATTAAGTACCACCACACCAGAACGTACATTTATGTCCTGCATTGTTAAGGGGTTAAGGACTTGGCCAATTTTTGTTTTTGCATTTTCGTTTTTTTCTCCTTTTTGCACCTACAGACCCAGATAGGGGTTTGTTTTCTGTGACACCAATTTTACTTTGCAATGACATCAATGATTTAATAACAACATATGTGGCAAAGACAGCAAAAATCTTATGCTTATACCATAAAACATCAAACAGTGTGTTTAGTGGTGCATGCAAAGACATGGCACATGCTGTATGGTATGAGGAGTGCAGTTTCACAGTTTTCCTCACTTTTGGTCATGTGTATGTCTGGAGATCACCACATAAAGCATTGACTGCCTTACATTCACTGTCTGGAATGGTGTAGGTCTCTGTACAGTATGGGAGTGATATCATGGCAGGTAAGTCAACGGTCGAAAGTAACTGGATATTTTAAGTGACAAACTCCATCCCATGTTCCATACTTTGTTTCCAGGGGATGGTGCAATCTTCTAGAATGACAATGTACCTCTCCAAACTGCTTTGTGCATTGGATTGAGGGACATGAAAATAAAGTTATGCATCTACCTTGACCTGCCTAGTCACCAAACTTGTATATTATTAAGCCGATGTAGGGCATTTCTAAGAACAAGGTAAGAAGTTAGTTCTTTGTGCGTTATATCTTTCTCCTTCTGCCTTTTTCAGCTGTATTATGTGCAAAAGGGGTCTTATTCTTCATTAATAAAAAAAAAATAATGTGATCTACCGTATTTTTTGCCGTATAAGACACACTTTTTTCCCCCCAAAACTGGGGGGGGGGGGGAAGTTGGTGCGTCTTATACGGTGAATACACACCTATTGCGGCGGTCCCTGCGGCCATCAACGGCCAGGATCCGCGGCTAATACAGGACATCACCGATCGTGGTGATGCCCTGTATTAACCCTTCAGACGCGGCGATCAAAGCTCACCACCGCGTCTGAAGCGAAAGTGACACTAACCCGGCTGCACCGGGAGGGACCTTACTTGCCTCCTCGGTGTCTGCTCCATGCCGGGATCCCCTGCATGGCGGCGCTCTCCTTCATCTTCATCACGTCGTCGCGCACGCTGCCCCATCATACAATAGGAGCGGCGTGCGTAGCAAAGTGATGGCGGCGACGGAGAGCGAGGATACCGGGCAGCAGAGACGTTCCGGAGCGACGGGGAACACCACGGGGACGCGGCGACAGCGATGGAGGGAGACATCCAGGGCAGCGGTGATGAGCGGTGACGGGTCCGGAGCGGTGGGGACACGTGAACATTGCCTCCTATACCAGTGGTCTTCAACCTGCGGACCTCCAGATGTTGCAAACATACAACTCCTGGCATGCCCGGACAGCCAACGGCTATCCGGGCATGCAGGGAGTTGTAGTTTTGCAACATCTGGAGGTCCGCTGGTTGAAGATCACTGTGACCTATACTTTACATTGTATTCTAGATTTTCCTCATTTAAATTTGGGTGCATCTTATATGCTGGAGCATCCTATAGGGCTAAAAATACGGTAGTTATTTTGTCCAATTCTGTATGCATAAAGCACAGACCATATTTTTTTTTAGATTTCTGGAGGAAAAAGGTAACTGAACCTAAAAAAAAGTCAGCTAAGAAAATAAATGCTGTGAAATGGAAGTCTACACCTAGATAATCCTGGTTATTATTTATAAATGCATTACACATCTGATGTCAGTAGAAATAATATATAAACTATCTCAATGGAAAAGATCACATACTCATGCAACATAATAGTCTCCAAGCTGTTAATGTCGCTAATACAGTAAATGGGAAATCACGAAGTACAATAGCACACAAACAAATATTCTTACCCAAGGATCCAGGGTCTACTATCACCTGAAATGGATTTTTACTGCAATTTAAGAAGTTATCAAGGAAAACATGGTTACTCTATTTCAAACACAATTCTACACCTGTATAGCGGCAACGCTTGATTCAAGGGACAAAATAGTACTTTGTCTAATTGTAGCCAAAAAAAAAAAAGCTGAAGGATACCAGTATTAGTGAAAACCTTCAGTTGTACACTGCGCAAAGACATGTTTTTAGCTAAAATTCTACAAAAAACTCTTCTGTCCCAAGATTGACTTTCAACCACAGCTACTTCTGTTTTCATATGTTTTACCAATATCTTTACATGCTAAAGTGTGGTCAAGGAAGCATAAGACCTCTACACACTCATCAGCTCAGGTCACAGATGTACCTACCAGGTTTGCACCAACAGACATTCCACTATGGAACTCTAACTCTCACATCTGACATATCATGCTTCTAAAAAAAAATTTTTAGGCCAGCACAAGTCATATAGGTTATCAACAGTGATATAGGCAACATGACTGAGGAGAAAAGAGGTTATCTGGAAGTTTAAGCTGACTATGTAAAAATAAGGGTGGCCTATTTATTTTGTCCATCTCCTGTATCTGCTTTGCATGTTACAAAGCAATTTAATGTCACCTGTCCTAATCCACAAGTTCCAAAAACCCTATCACATTTTTTATCTCCTATTTTCTAAACTTTTAACTTACTTTTTACTGCACTAAATCAGTTGCTTGCACTTAAATATTTATTACAGTAAAATGAAGATGCTGAAATATACCCCACTGACATTTTAGATGCTAGTGCGACTTATTTCACTGAAAAACAGAAGAGAAACTGTCTTAAAACCTTTCCAACATTTCCTTTGTTTCTAAATCCAGAGCAGACAACGTCAGAAGATGTGTAACTTATCATTAATAGAAATGACAGGTGGAAGCTTCACAGTTTCATAGGTTGAAGTAACGTGAGCACATCTACTTTGTACATTGGGGTAGGAATTGGGGGGGGGGGGGCAGAATCCCACTTCTACAATATAAAGCTCTTGCCACCCATTAAGAATTTCTATATCAATTTCTCCTTGTAATCCCAGACAAGTATCCCTAGAATGTAGCTGTATTAACAGTAAGTAGTAAATTTTCTTTATACTGTGGAGCTGCTCAAAATAACATAAAACACCATAGCATACACCCAGTGGTGCAGAAAAACCTCTTATTGTATTCTGTTAGTTATTAACCCCTTAAGGGGACCTGGGGTTTTTCCGTTTTTGCATTTTCGTTTTTTCCTCCTTACCTTTAAAAAATCATAACTCTTTCAATTTTGCACCTAAAAATCCATATGATGTCTGATTTTTTGCGCCACCAATTCTACTTTGTAATGGCGTCAGTCATTTTACCCAAAAATCTACAGCGAAATGTAAAAAAAAATCATTGTGAGACAAAATTGAAAAAGAAAACTGTGTTTTGTAACTTTTGGCTTCCGTTTCTACGTACTACATTTTTCTGTTGAAATGACACCTTATCTTTATTCTGTAGGTCCATACGATTAAAATGATACCCGACTTATATAGGTTTGATTTTGTCGTACTTCTGGAAATAATCATAACTGCATACAGGAAAATTAATATGTTTAAAATTGTCATCTTCTGCCCCCTATAACTATTTTATTTTTCTGTGTATGGGGCGGTATGAGGGCTCATTTTTTTGCGCCGTGATGTGAAGTTTTTAGTGGTACCATTTTTGCATTGATAGGACTTATTGAAGTGACCAAAAATGCACTATTTTGGACTTTGGAATTTTTTTGGCGCGTACGCCATTGACCGTGCGGTTTAATTAACGAAATTTCCGCACTAGGCGATACCATATATGTTTATTTTTATTTACACTGTTTTTTTATGGGAAAAGGGGGGTGATTCAAACTTTTAATAGGGAAGGTGTTAAATATCTTTTTTTTTTTTCACTTTTCTTTTGCAATGTTATAGCTCCCATAGGGACCTATAACACTGCACACACTGATCTTTCACATTGATCACTGGTTTCTCATAAGAAACCACTGATCGATGATTCTGCCGCTTGAATGCTCATGCCTGGATCTCAGGCACTGAGCAGTCATTCGGCGGTCGGACAGCGAGGAGGCAGGCAGGGATCCTCCGGCTGTCTTGTAAGCTGTTCGGGATGCCGCGATTTCGCCACGGCTATCCCGAACAGCTCCCTGAGCTAACCAGCATGCTTTCACTTTCACTTTTGATGCGGCGTTCAACTTTGAACGTCGCGTATAAAGGGTGAATAGCGCGCTATTAGCCACGGGTCTTGGCCGTTGTTAGACACCGTGGCCCCGCGTTATAGTTCGGGAGCGGACTCATGACGTACACGTACGTCATGGGTTCCTAAGAGGTTATGCACTATCTGCAGGACACACACTCACACAGTCCTTGACTTTAGCAGAAACTAAGAATCACCAGGTCAGTGATCTGCCATCATGCAGAGAAAGGAACATGGTCCAGCTTGAAACAGACAAGGGGTTTTTGTAAAAAAAAAAAAAAAAAAAGTCAAATGAAAACCATTCGCTTCATGCCTTTTTTGGGCTTAAACCACTGTAGCCAGACAGGGCTGCCATCAGAAATCGTCGGGCCCCTTACACAGCTTAAGGCCTGGGCACCCAGTGGCCCACCCCCAGGCCCCAGGGCCACCTTGCATTTTTTATTGCTCCAGTATACAAGAGGGAAATATGGCCATCATACATACTACCAGTATACAAGGAGGATTATTATCACCATACATATTACCATCATACTGTTACTGATCAATTCTGTATACTAAAACCAATCATACCTTTTTGTACAAAAATCATCATGCATAAAATTCTCCTATTTTGACCCCTATAGCTTTTTATTTTTTGGTATATAGTTCTGTATGAGGGCTAATTTTTGGTGCTGTGATATATAGTTTTTATCGGTACCATTTTGTTTTGATGGGACTTTTTGATTGTGTTTAGAATTTTTTTTATGGTGGCCAAAAATAAATAATTTTAGACTTTGGTATTTTTAACGCTTATGCCATTGAAAGTGTGGTTTAATTAAAGTAATATTTAAATTGTTTAAACATTTATGCAGATGGTGATAACATACGTATATATTTATTTTTGTTTACAAAATTTTATTTGAAAAGCGAGGTGATTCACACTTTTATTAGGGAAGGAGCTTGTTCACATTTGTTACCATTTACGACATTTAGACTCTGTGATCAACTTTGATTGCGGCATCTAAAGGGTTAATGCCAGACATCTGTCTAATCGGTGATTAGCTGTGGGTTCTGGCTGCTGAGAGCAGAAGGGACCCACTGGGTATAAAGCACACTCAGCTCCTGAGTGTGTAGTATGAAGGGAGGAATAAACCAGGAGCACACGTAGCATAATGATATTGATATGGGTGGTAACAAGCACAGATGATGCTGGGAACAAAGTATAGTGATAGAACAGACTGCTGCATAGAGTGTAGTTAGCATATCGCAGAAAGGCTCAGTGCTATACAGATGAGTAATGTGTGTGTTAACAGTGCAGATTAATGAATAATGCGGGTTACAGTATGGGAATGGGGCGATGATCTAGGTATGGGTGTAATGTTGGGCATATACGAGTGAGAGGAGGGCGGACTGATGTGGTGGCAGGGGATAATGATGGCATGGTGATGGCAGTGCATGGGGTACAGATGTGTGGGATTGCTATTGTAAGGGGTGTAGTATGGTCAAGGGTATAACATGGGATCATAAATAGAATGGTATAAGTAGTTACAGTGCAGATGATGTGGAAATAAAGAAAAAATTGCATGAAAACAGAGTATGATGATGGATCGGACCACTAAATATAATGTGGGGAAGGTATATCTAAAGTTGTATTAGTATACCAGTTTGGTGATTTCATTGACACCATATGGTTTAAGTGATTGCATGCTGTATATCCAGAACATTTCCTTTCGTGTGTGTGTCTCGAATCCCGGTCACTGAATGTTTGATCCGTTTGATGGGAATGATTTTTATAGGTTGTGGATCACCTGGATGATGTCGACTGCAGTGTCGGGAGAGACCATGTAATAGGAAGTTCTTCCTTATGTTTTAGCAACGTTTGTTTAGCCTAAGATGGAGGGGTTGTATTGTTCTCCCCACATGTTGCTTCCTGCATTTGCACCAAATGACGTAGATGACATAGTCCGACTGGCAGGTAAGGTCTTCCTTGAAGGGGAAAATTTCACCTGATGTAGTGCTGGTCACTATTGTAGAGCCGTGGGTAATTGTCGTGCAGCAAAGACAATTTTGTTATGTTTTATTTTATTCTGGTAAATAAAGCCTTCTTTTTTGCACCAGTATCTGATTTCATCTTAGTTCACGGCAATATAAGAAGCTCACGTACCCTCCGTGGAGAAGCGCCTGTGCAAGCAGTCATTTCCTCCTCACCTTCCTGAGGACTTCTCTTCCTCTGGCCAGGCTCTTCTTTTGGGGTGCCGCTCACCTCTTGAGCAGGCTGCTTCTCTCTGCTGTGCTTGGCTCCTCCGAGCTCCGACCGGTCGCCACAGCGCTAGGTGATGTAAAGCCAGCATCAGCGTGCATAGCACAGCGCGCGTACCTCCCGGTGGTCAGTGCTGTTTAAATGTGATAGCGGCTGCCTGCACCTCAGAGGTACATGCGTCGCAGTGGCGCAGTGTGTAGACTGATTGACTGACTGTTCCAGCAGTCACTCACTGAGTCGCTAACATAAAAAAAAAAGTGTCAGGACCCGCCAGGGCCACCTGGGGTCCGGGCCTCTTTCTGGAGTTTCGGTTGTACCCCCCTGATGGCGGCCCTGTAACCGGATTTTAGCTGAGAATCAGTAGGGACATATTAAATGTCACATCCAAATGGTGTTTTTGAATTTTTGCCATTTTCTCACCTTTTTAAAGGCATTTTAAATCTCTGGGGTGGATTTACAAAAATTACACCATGTTTAAGGTATGGCATTTTTTTAAATCGCGGCGTTTTTAACACACACACACACAAAAAACAAACAAACACACAATGCACATTTTAAATAAGCATTTTTTCTTCCCCTCCCAAAACTTCCATAGAAATACATTGGTTATAAATGCTTACCACAATACTATGTGAACATAGCCTAAGGGTGGATTCAGAAATGTATAAAAAGGTTCACAGTCCTTTAAGGCTAGCCCTTACATAGTGTATGGCCAATGTAATGGTTAAATAGCCTTAATAAACAAATAGAAATATGATCTCATTTGAAATTAGGCAAATATAACTAGAAACAAGATAATGTATGTCCAATGAATGAGAGATGACATGCATTATCTTGTTTCTTCTTATCTATACCTCAGTTCAAGTGAGATCATATTTCTATTTGTTTATTATGGCTATTTACCTAGAACCATTACATTGGCCATACACTATATTAGGGCTCACCTAGAATGTAAACCTTTTATACATTTTTATTTTATTTTATCTTTACACATAAGGTATTGTGTACTACAGTAACCTCAGTAACCTTGCTCTCATTAGTTTTAGTGTGATGTGGTCCAACAAAAACAGAAAAAAATGTACAAAAAGCAAACAAAAAGTCACATCAAAACAAAAATGGTGGCAATAAAAACTACAGATTACAGCGGAACAAATAAGCCCTCATTCAGCCCCATATGGAAAAGTAAAAGAGTTTTAGGGGTCAGAATTTACCATTTTAAGCATACTAATTTTCTTACAAAAAGTTATAATTTCTAGTAGTAAATTAAAGCAGACCCTATACTGTATAAATTAGGTATCACTGTAATCATATTTGACTAATGATTAAATTCATAGCTTTTTTTTTAATTCAATTCTGCCTAAAATATATAAATTTTTTTGACCTCGCTGTAGATTTTGTGGTAAAATGAATGACTGTATTACAAAGTAAAATTGGTCCCACATAAAACAAGCTCTCATATGGACCTGTAGGTAGAAAATTTAAAGAATTATGAATTTTAAAAGGCGGGGAGGAAAACAAAAAATGCACAAAAAAATTATTAATAATTAGTATTAATAATGCTGCTTGGTGAGATGGGTTTGAATGGTGAGGGCAAGTGCGATCGTACTGTGCCTCCCACTAATAAGCGCAGCATATGGGATGTATAAAGATTAAATATATAGATATAAGAATATATATAGAATGTATACGTGGAAAGGAGTCTGTATCTGTGGGAGATGACATCTGATTTTCTGCAGAATTCTATAAATTCTATAAATATTCTATAAATTCTATAATAATCTCCGGTGATAGTGTCTGCGCATTTATGGGGACAGCTTGTGATTAGATGAATATACATATATATACGGTATATATATATATATATATATATATATATATATATATGTATGTATGTATATATGTGTACATATTTGATGTGGGGTTGTGATTTTTATGATTAATATTCTCATAAAGATAGGTTGGTTATTTGTGGTTCTATTATAGCATATTTAATTTGAGGGATAGGACTACTCCTGTTACATAGGAAATATTTATGAATATAAAGATATATATAATCCAAAAACAATTAAGGTTTAGCACTCGGCACTATCTGACCATTGCACGGGTCAATACCAGCCTGGCATGGCTGGAAAGAATTCCATAGCAGCGATGAGACACAGCAAAATGAGGCGTCAGAGATCCGGGATGTTAAATAATGGCTTCTGAGTTTATTCCACAGAATAAAAAAAATATATATATATATTTATGTAAAAGAACAATTCCAGATAATTGAAATATTTCTTTGGATGTTTGGAATATTTTGAATGTTTTGATAGAGGGGGCGAACTTTCAGAGATATTTTTTTCCATGTATTTTTTCATATGTATTCTGCATAGCTGAGGGCAATATAGAATAAGCATGAATGAAAATATATTGTGAATATAGTACAAAATATTACAAAATATTCAGTGAGAAGTATATATTGGTATTAGTAATAAAAGGTAGTTGGGTACCCATCAGGAGACTGTGTATATTGATTATTTATTATATAAATATATAATTATATTTCAAATATCGGGTAATTTTGATATTGATATTTTGGTATATGTGGATTTTTGATATTTGTTAGAATTTATTTTTTGGGAGAGCAAGTATAGGACGTATAGGACAGATAGGACAGGTGTTTGGGAATTTTGCACCTGGAGCAGATGTTCTCTGGGGTTTTAGCGGATTAGCTCAGTGGCTTCACTCTTGGTACCAAGGAGCCCAAGCGATATATCCAATACATTTCGCACTTGATTAATTCCTCTATTCAGTTTGGGATCTGTTTACTGATTTGGTCCAGTGGATAGATGTGGATAGGATCATTCATTTCCGGATGTTTTTCTTTGCAGTGTTTTGATAGACTATGCAGTATTCTTTTGCAGTCTTTTTTCTATTAAAGGGTTAAACACAGGGGTCAAGTCCTGCATGAACACATCGGAACTGAGTTTCTGCACTTTTTCCACAGCAGGAACACCATTCCCATTAGCTTCAGTGGAAATCATGGGTGAGTTCCTTCACTTTTTTTTTACAGGACTTGACCCCTAGTTAAACACACATCATGTTTTAGGTGTAGAATTATTTCACCCACTTTGTGGCATTTTTCTCTTATAGATCTCCATAGGATTTTACCTGCTTCAAAAAATGCCTAAATGTGTGTGTGGGACTGGGGGGGACCCATTCAAAGCTTCACTTTTTTTGGAGCATTTCAACAAGTCAAAAAATGCCTCAGTGAAGAGAATGTGAAGGAGGAATGAATAATATTCTTGTTTCATGCAACAAAAGCATACACATGGTAAAATTAAATGTTAAGGGCTTGCTTTAAGAATTCTGCTTGTTGTTACTTAATGTTATTTTAGCATTTATATGTACATTTGGGAGCTGAAAACTTTCAATCAACCAAATCTGTTACTATGTGTCAGTGCAGGTATTGTATAGAATAACAAGCTGCAGTCTAAAACAGAGACTACTATACCTATGACCATGCATAGCTATTTAAAAGACTGTCACACCCCCTCCCATAGACATGAATGGAGGAGCATGGTGTAACGTCACTACGGGGCATGACAGAATGACGGGTGCTGCACCGAGATTGTGGGTGTCCCCAGCCCGTGATAATACATCTTATGCCCTATCCTTTGGATAGGGGATAAGATGTATAAAGCTGGAATACCCCTTTAATTCTCTCCATTTCACATGGTGGGACTGGAGCTTGGATTTTTCCAGCAGTCCTTAGACAGGCTTTATGTCCCTTACTTATTTTGCCAATCAACGAACATCACCTACCTCTCTCTGCTATTCTAACATAGTGGTGGAGAAAATACACAGGACTGAACAGGGTGGCATTGTGCTGGGCTGATGAATCGCAGTACACTCCTATAGATGTCATGTGGAGGGAGAATAGAGTCATTATTAGAGTAAGGAATGAGTCATTATTAGAGTAAGGAATGGGTTACATCCCAAAAGCAGCCCTGGTCTATGCAGTGAACTGGTGATAATGATGATTACTAAAAGTAGGGGCAGAAGGCATTACATTCAGCATACAGCACTCTAAATATAGTATGAAGAAACACAATTATAACTTTATTAGGGGTAGGATATAAATAAGGAAGTATTGATTTTACCTTTTAGGCACAATGTGGACCATCTTGAGCACAGCATTGAACCTCCCATGCAAAACACTATCTAGGCCCTGACTCCACTTCCTGCATTTAACTTGGTCTCTTTGCTGCTAGTGATGGAATTCCCCTAACAACATGCAGCGTGAACCAATTTGCAGGGAAGAGAGACACCAAGTGGACAAGATTTTATGGCTTTTTTACAGATAGAATTCATATAGGCTATCAGATGGAGTGAAGTTAACTATTTAAAGGGGTACTCCACTGGAAAAAAATTTTTTATAAATCAACTGGTGCCAGAAAGTTAAACAGATTTGTAACTTATAGTTGTAGCTATAGCTACTGAGGAAGGGGTCGAATACTTTATATTGTCACAAATCGGCAGGACTGGTAGTGGATCCTCTGGACCAGAGAGGCGATGGCGCGGGCTGTACTGGAGGACCGGTTCTAAGCAGTTACTGGTCTTCACCAGAGCCCGCCGCAAAGCGGGATGGATTTGCTGCGGCGGTAACTACCATCGTGTCCCCCAGTAACAACTCAACCTCTCTGGCAGCTGATATAGCATGGTACACAGGGAGTAGGCAAGAGCATAGTCGGACGTAGCAGAAGTCAGGGCAGGCGGCAAAGGTTCACAGGCGAGTAGACGGTAGCAACGGGATTGGCAACTGGCAAGGCAAACTAACACAGTAGGGAACGCTTTCTCAGAGGCACAAGGCACAAAGATCCAGCAAGGCAGGAAGGGGAAGGCAGCTTATATAGGAAGGACACAGTAGGAGGTGAGGAACCAGTGCACCAATTACCGGTGCGCTGGCCCTTTAAATTTACTGAAGCCGGTGCGCGCCCTAGGGAGCGGGGCCGCGCGTGCCGGGATGCAGGAGTGCAGGGAGCCGTGCGCCAAGGATCAGGTGAGCCGGGCAGGGATGCGGCGTGTGAGTGGGAACCAGCCACCTCGCCAGCCGCGTCTCTGAAGCTGTAGAACCCACGCTCCTGGTCAGTGCGACTGACCGAGAGACTCCGGGACCCGGGACTGAGGGCTGAGGCAGCGGGCGCTCCGGTCCGGAGATGATGACCGGAGCGCTCGCTGTGACAGTACTCCCCCCTTAGGTCTCCCCCTCCTTTTGGCACCAAGAAAGCTGAGGATGAGACTGCGGTCCAAGATATTATTCTCAGGCTCCCAAGACCTCTCCTCAGGACCGCAGCCCTCCCAGTCGACCAAAAAAAATCTTTTCCCCCGAACGACCTTGGTAGGAAGGATTTCTTTGACTGAAAAAATATCTGAGGTACCAGGGACAGGGGTGGGAGAAAGAAGTTTAGGAGAGAAGCAATTAAAGATAGCAGGTTTGGGAAGGGAGACATGGAAAGAGTTATGAATTCTGAGGGAGGGAGGAAGATGAAGCTGGTAGGACACCGGATTAATGCGGCTCTTGAATCTGAAGGGACCCAAGTAACGAGGGCCCAGCTTGTAACTAGGTACCTTAAATCTGATGTATTTCGAGGAGAGCAGCACCTTGTCACCGGGACTGAATTCTGGAGGAGCTCCACGACTTTTATCGGCCTGGAACTTCATACGGGCCGAGGCCTTAAGGAGGGCTGAGTGGGTTTTTGCCAAATAGAAGAGAAGTCCTGAAGGAGGTCCTCAACAGCTGGTACAGAAGAGGGGGCAGAGGTCCGAGGTGGAGGTGGCAGAGGATGACGACCACAAACCACAAAAAATGGAGACTTATTGGAGGCGGAATATTGTTTGAAATTATAAGAGAATTCTGCCCAAGGGAGTAAGTCCGACCAATCATCTTGGCAGGAGGACACAAAATGGCGTAGATAATCTCCCAGAATCTGGTTCACCCGTTCTACTTGGCCATTGGACTGAGGGTGATACGAGGAAGAAAAGTCCAGCTTGACCCCGAGCTGACCACAGAGAGCCCTCCAAAATCCGGAAACGAACTGCACCCCACGGTCAGAGACGATGTGTCTGGGAAGACCGTGGAGGTAGAAGATGTGTAGAAAAAACTGTTTGGCCAACTGAGGCGCAGACGGGAGACCAGGCAGGGACACAAAGTGAGCCATTTTCGAAAATCGGTCCACCACGACCCAAATGACCATCATACCATGGGAGGAGGGAAGATCAGTGATAAAGTCCATGGTGATGTGCGACCAAGGGGTCTCCGGAACAGGAAGGGACAGAAGAAGACCCGCAGGTTTCTGACGAGGAGTCTTGTCACGGGCGCAGATTGCACAGGACTGGATGAATTCTGTGACGTCTCTCTCCAGGGAGGGCAACCAATATCTTTGGGAAATTAATTGAAGAGACTTCTTAACCCCAGGATGACCGGCAAAGAGGGAAGTGTGACCCCACTTGAGAACTTGTAACCGCTGACGAGGAGGAACATAGGTCTTTCCTGGGGGAAGAAGCCGCAAGTCCACAGGTGCAACCGAGATGAGACATTCTGGTGGGATAATGTGTTGAGGAGTGGGTACGTCGCCCACCACATCTGAAGAGCGAGAAAGGGCATCTGCCCTGATGTTCTTGGCAGCGGGGCAGAAATGAATCTGGAAATTGAAGCGGGGGAAGAAGATGGACCAACGGGCTTGGCGGGGATTTAGTCTCTGAGCAGACTGGAGGTAGGCTAGGTTCTTATGGTCCGAGAAAATGGTCACAGGGTGAGGAGCACCCTCGAGAAGATGTCTCCATTCCTCCAAGGCTAATTTAATTGCCAACAGTTCTCTGTCCCCAATAGCGTAATTCTTCTCGGCGGAAGAAAAGGTTTTAGAGAAGAAGTCACAAGTTATGGTTTTGCCTCTGGATGACTTCTGAGTTAGCACAGCTCCAGCTCCCACCGAGGATGCATCCACTTCAAGATAGAATGGCTTGGAAGAATCTGGCCGGGAAAGAACAGGTGCAGAAGCAAAGGCGGCTTTCAGGGACTGGAAGGCCTCTTCAGCGTGAGGAGGCAAGGTTTTGGAATTAACACCCTTTCTAGTCAAAGCCACAAGAGGAGCCACCAGGGTGGAATAATGAGGAATAAATTGTCTGTAGTAGTTGGCAAAACCCAGGAACCTCTGTATGGCTCGGAGACCAGAGGGGCGTGGCCGGTCCAGAACCGCAGAGAGCTTGGCAGGATCCATTTGAAGTCCTTGGGCTGAAATGATATACCCCAGGAAGGGCAAGGAGGAACGCTCAAACAGACATTTCTCAATCTTGGCGTAGAGGCGGTTGCTTCTGAGACGGGTGAGAACTTGTTGGATATGGACTCGATGTTGATCCAAATTAGAGGAAAAAATAAGGATATCATCCAGGTATTCTACTACATAAGTGTAAAGAATGTTCCGGAAGATGTCGTCAACGAACTCCTGGAAGACAGCAGGTGCGTTATAGAGTTCAAAAGGCATCACTAAGTATTCAAAGTGACCGTCCCTGGTGTTAAAAGCGGTCTTCCACTCGTCTCCCCTCCGAACGCGGATCAAATTGTAGGCCCCGAGGAGATCCAACTTGGTGAAAATCTTGGCTCTTCTGAGACGGTCAAACACCTCAGAGATTAGAGGCAGAGGGTAACAGTTTTTAATGTTAATTTTATTGAGTCCTCTATAATCAATGCAGAGACGGAGAGAACCATCCTTTTTAGACACAAAGAGAAAACCGGCTCCAGCAGGAGAAGAGGACCTCCTAATAAACCCTCTCTGTAAATTCTCATGTACATAGTCAGACATGGCCTGAGTCTCAGGAGGTGAGAGAGGATAAATTCTGCCCCGAGGTGGAATAGAGCCAGGTAACAGGTCAATAGGACAATCATAAGGCCTGTGAGGAGAAAGAGTCTCCGCTTGCTTTTTACAGAAGACATCTGCAAAACGGTGGTAAGGCTTGGGGAGACCTGGTGGAGGAGGAACTGGTGGGTCCCGTTTGATAGGAGCAGGCTTGAGGTACCGGTCAGAGCAGGAGGGACCCCAACGCAGAATCTCACCGATGGACCAATTCAAGACAGGACAATGGCGTTGCAACCACGGCAAACCCAGCAGGAGTTCGGAAGAGCAAAAGGGAAGAACAAAAAATTCCAGAGTCTCTGTATGAAACACCCCAATGTCCATCCGCAGGGGCTGGGTATGGTATTGTACCGTAGCAGAGAGTCTCTCCCCGTTGACCGTAGAAATGAGGAATGGCTTGGGCAGACGGATTATAGGAATTTGATACTTGTCGTCCAAGGAGGCGTGGATGAAGTTGCCGGCTGACCCGGAGTCCAAGAAGGCTGCAGCAGAGAAGAAGGACTTGGACGAAAGGAACAACTGCACGGATATAATGAGACATGGAGAGGAAGAATCCACACCTAGTAATGCCTCTCCCACATTCACCAGGTGCGAGCGTTTCCCGAACATGGGGGACGAAGAGGATAGTCCTTAAGGAAGTGCTCGGTACTAGCACAGTACAAACACAGGTTCTCGTCTCTACGACGGCTTCGTTGTTGTGGGGTCAAGCGAGACCGGTCCTCCTGCATGGCCTCCACAGCGGAAGACCCAGAGACAGGTAGAGGTGGACGCAGGAACACAGGAGCCAGACGAGGGCAGCATTTAGGACGAGCTCTTTCCTTTTCAAGATGGAGTTCCTCTTGTCTCTCGGAGAAACGTTTATCGATCCTTGTGGCCAGCAAGATGCGCTCACTCAGGGTAGTAGGCAGGTCACGTGCAGCAAGGACGTCCTTGATGTCACAATTAAGTCCCTTCTTAAAAGTGGCACAAAGAGCTTCATTGTTCCAGTTCAGCTCGGAGGCAAGGGTGCGGAACTGGATGGCATAGTCACCCGCGGTAGAACTTCCTTGGGACAAGTTTAGCAAAGCAGTCTCTGCGGAGGTAACCCGGGCAGGTTCCTCGAAAACATTACGAAACTTCTGACAAAAACTCTGGACAGATGCGGTGGCTGGATCAGCGCGGTCCCAAAGCCGTGTAGCCCAGGCCAGGGCCCTCCCGGAGAGCAGACTGAGGATGAAGGCTACCTTGGCTCGCTCAGACGGAAACTGGTCAGACAGTAGCTCGAGGTGAAGAGAGCACTGAGACAGGAACCCTCAGCACAACTTAGGATCTCCGTCGTATTTGTCTGGTAGGGACAAACGGATTCTGGATCCAGTGGCAACTGCAGGCGGAGGTGATGCAGCAGGTGCAGACGGAGGAGCTGGCTGTTGCTGAGAAGGCAGGAGCTGTTGCAACATAGCGGTCAACTGGGCCAGCTGGGCCACAATGGTGGTGAGGTCCGCTAGACTTGGCAGGGGAACATCAGCGGGATCCATGGCCGGATCTTACTGTCACGAACCGGCAGGACTGGTAGTGGATCCTCTGGACCAGAGAGGTGATGACGCGGGCTGTACTGGAGGACCGGTTCTAAGCAGTTACTGGTCTTCACCAGAGCGGGATGGATTTGCTGCGGCGGTAACTACCAGGTCGTGTCCCCCAGTAACAACTCGACCTCTCTGGCAGCTGATATAGCATGGTACACAGGGAGTAGGCAAGAGCGTAGTCGGACGTAGCAGAAGTCAGGGCAGGCGGCAAAGGTTCACAGGCGAGTAGACGGTAGCAACGGGATCGGCAACTGGCAAGGCAAACTAACACAGTAGGGAACGCTTTCTCAGAGGCACAAGGCGCAAAGATCCGGCAAGGCAGGAAGGGTAAGGCAGCTTATATAGGAAGGACACAGTAGGAGGTGAGGAACCAGCGCACCAATTACCGGTGCGCGGGCCCTTTAAATTTACTGAAGCTGGAACGCACGCGCCCTAGAGAGCGGGGCCGCGCACGCCGGGATGCAGGAGTGCAGGGAGCCGTGCGCCGAGGATCAGGTGAGCCGGGCAGGGATGCGGCGCGTGAGCAGGAACCAGCCGCCACGCTAGCCGCGTCTCTGAAGCTGTGGAACCCGCGCTCCCGGTCAGTGCGACTGATTGAGAGACGCCGGGACTGAGGGCTGAGGCAGCGGGCACTCCGGTCCGGAGGTGATGACCGGAGCTCTTGCTGTGACATATATACAGTACCCCGAAACGAGTTTAGCCTAGCCCGCACACAGTGTGAGCACTATATGGACTTCCATTATATGGACTAAATCATCATTTTGGCATCTATTCATTTGCTGTGAATAAGCCAGTTGCTATTGGCTTCACCTACCATCCTTGGGATCCATTCACTGTTCCATACATTGCTGTTGCTGCTAACCCTGTGTTCCACTTAGAACATCCACTACCTGTGTTTTCCCCTGACCGCTGACATCAGACGCCATCTACATGAGGAAACCCAGTGAACACCAACTGCATTGACATCTCTGGATATCCGCAACATCGCACGGCAAACACCGGGTTCAGTCCCGTCTGAACCAGCTGTGCCAGCGCATGCAAGCGCCTACAGGGCAGCGCAACCTAGCGAGACATACAAGGACAATCCACTGTCTGGTAATATAATTCTATTTCACTTTACAGCATTCAATTGACACATATCGGATAATACTTCTGGACTTACTCCACATATACTTGCCTATACCATTATTACGGACCATTTTCTATTTTATACCGGAGTATCAGTCGGATAAAACTGGCGGATTAACGGCCACACTGTTAATTTAACATTATATCAATTTTATTATTTTTTATTATTTTAACCATGTCTCATGTTTTACCAAACTAACTATCCCCCCACAAGGGCCCTGTGAGGGGAATTTTTTGCATTTATTGCATTTAATGTTTATGATTTGTTTTAAATAAATCTCTATAATACGGTATTAATATTTGAAGCGCGGTCTCAGCCATTTTTCTAATGTTATATCATTTGACTATTACTGTCCTTGAGGTTTAATCTGTTTTTCTTTTCTCTATTTTTCAATTATTGTTATTATACACCGGGGTATAGGTGTATTTGCCTACAATACCTTGGCCAGTATGTAATTGTGAGCTGCACCAATCTCTATTCTTCTTGATTTGTAACTTACTTCTATTAAAACATTTTAATATTTCCAGTACTTATCAGCTGCTGTATGTTCCAGAGGAAGTTCTTTTTCCTTTTTGAATTTCCTTTCTGGCTGACCACAGTGCTCTCTGCTGACACCTCTGTTCATTTTAGTAACTGTCCAGAGCAGGATAGGTTTCCTATGGGGATTTACTTCTACTTCGAGAGCACTGTGGTCAGACAGAAAGGAAATTCAAAAAGAAAATAACTTCCTCTGAAACAAACGGCAGCTGATAAGTACTAGAAGGATTAAGATTTTTAAATAGAAGTAATTTACAAATCTGTTTAACTTTCTGGCACTAGTTGATTCATAGTTTCTTTCCCCAGTGGAGTACCCCTTTAATCTCCTGCCAAACAAAACAGGTGCTTTTCTGGTTACACTTTAGTTGTTGTTAACAGGCTGACAGAGATGATGTGCCATATTGGCATATGATTGTAGCTGCCACTTACTGGCTCCATTTTTATGTTCTGTATTAAATGGCATCATGGACACAAAGCCATTAAGTATAGCAGGTGAAGGATGACAGGGACTAGTGATTGGCGGACACTAGAGCATCTTTGCTGGATCGACATGGGATTGTAGAAGTGAGTACTGTCTGCCTAAAGATGTTTGTTGCTTGCATTGTTCTTTTCCTAAATCCCATTTTCAAGCTTTACAGCTCAAGTCTATCTTGTGTTTACAAGACAGACTTATAGCTCACTGAGGCATCAAGTTATAAGTTGCCCATTAAAGTCAATGGAGGCGGAAGGGAAGAAAGCAAAAGTTAACAGGGGGAATGATTGGAGAGAGAAGCATGCAAAGAAAATGCAGAGACACTACACTGGAGTTTATTTTGAGCATTAGATCTTACTATAGGGCCTGGTTTACAGTACTGCTCTATAATTTCCTTCATGCTGCTGCTGCTTCTTATGGTGTAGTAAAAAAGATAGAATGCCAAAGTTTCCCTTCTGTATGTGAAGTCTGTGGAAGAAACTATAGACATTATGTAAGTTTCAAAACAACTGAGAAATACAAATATAGCATGCAATAATTTGGTTTAAAAAAATGGACAGAAATAGTGCTGCTTCACAAAAACACAATGGGTTATGCTGAAATAAGAGCTATACTACACCAAAGGGGCAAACAGGCTAATCTGATACACTGTGTTATGATTAGTGTTGGGTAGGAGGGGGCAGCGCAGGATACAGAAAGTCACAGAGCATAAAGGAGAGCACCCATGTGTCCCACCTCCTCAAGCCCTGCATCAGGCATAACACAGCAAATCCTTTTTACCCTTTTAGACTTTTATTGCACATGATTCATTTTCTTGGAAAACAAAAAGGAAGGATTTAAGAGATCTATGTGAAAGGAGAATAAAAGAGGAATCAGCGCTTAAACAAGAGGACAGGATTTACAGTATGTTGGGAAAAAAAGCTGTTTTTATTTATAGTTTTGTGTTTTACTTTACAGATCTTGGAAGTATTTAAGCATAATAAAAATATGAGACCCTGTTCAATATATCAGGGAAGTAACATAACGGGAATAATAACCAACAAACAGATATATAAATTCAAACAAGGCAGGATATAGCATACTAACATACAGTTTAGAAACTTTAATCAAGATTAACGGCTGATATGATAAGATAAACAACACTAGATATAAGAATTAGTTTACAGCAGACAAAACCAGGAGATGCAGGGGATGAACAGGTTAACTGAATGTCAGAACACTAAACGGGTCAGGAAATAAAGAGCACTGTTCACACGGGACTCAGAACAAGGAAAACACTAGACACCCCACTCCAAGCATGAAGGGACATCAATACCAAAGCCAAATTGGCTCCTAGCCAGCAGGCACACTCTAACAAGTGATCAGGATATTGTCCCAGGAGGAAACAAAAATCCTAAATACAAGCAAACACGGGTACAGACACAAGACTCACTCACTCCTAGATAGACAGAATAACACAAGGCTCAGAACAGGATTCTATGATCTGAGTTGCAGGATAACAAGGTCAAAACAGGACTGACATAACGCACAGTGTGAATACTGAATAAGGCAACAAAAAGCAAATGCAGAATGGACATGCACAAATGCTAAAACTCAACAAATGTACTTAAACAAAGCAGGCTAAAATCTATATATCAAACAGAACAGATAACCATGGTTAAAACTCAGGTTATGTGCACAGAGGCATAGTTAACATGATGTTAACATGGCCAGAATACAGGTCTAATCACCAGCAGAGAGTTCCAGCAGACCTAGGGTCTAAATAACCTCACCTGGGATGAAATAGACTGGAAGCATTAACGCTTCCCAAACCAGGGAGAATTAACACAGAAACTGTTCAGACAAAAACAATCCCTGAACAGGACCTAAAGAAGAAAATACAAAATACAGATATATGGAAATTACAGCCCACCACAAGTACACATTACCATCATACTGTTACTAAATATAACACTATATAATGACCAATATTACCTCCATACAGTGACCATATGGTAGCTCTACAAAGGCTCTGTAGACTGTATAATTGAATAAAGGTACATCCAGTGACTCACAAGGGGTGTCTTCTCTAGTCAGTAACGTCTTTTTTTTTCTTCCCTTTCTAGCCCAGATGGCAATAATGACTTCTTCCAGAAATGAATAATCTCCACAAAATTAGTTGGAAAACATCTCTGGCTCCTTATTTTTCTAGCATCTTCTGCACAAACTCCTAATCACAGTGTCCTAGATAGTAAAATTGTCCCCTGACTCTTCTTTAGTCCGTTTTGTGGCCTGATACTGTAGATATGCCTCTTCAGTGCCTCCATGCTTTAGTTAAGCTCCCCACACTGTAAATAGGTCCCCATTGTGTGCTCTCACACTAATGGTATACCCCCACTTTACCCCTACACTGTATTCCCACTCTGTAATTAGGTCCTATACTGTTTGCCCCTCCCCTGTAGTTAGGCCCCTATACTGTATATTCCATCTCCTCTATAGTTATACCTCCCATACTGTATGCTCCTCTCCCCCCTCTGTAGTTAGGATACCCCATACTGTATATTTTTATATGGATGACACCAACATATATCTGACCCAAAACACTTCATGAACTCCTCCTTCATCTCTGTAGTTAGATCCCCCTACGTTAGGCTATGTTCACACAGAAGAAGGTTCGTTTGGAATTACGCATGAATATTCTGCACAAACGTTCTGCCACAGAAGAGTCACATGGATTTCCGTGAGATTCTGCTGAACTGCTTGCACTGTTCTGAAATGGAAATTCTGATTCCGGCATTTAAGTCTGCAAGGAAATACATTGCCATCTATGAGACGGCCCATTTCCAAGCAGTCCTTCCACCCGCCGGTTAGTCAAATGTGCAAAATGTCCGCACCTTTTTTTGCGGACATTCTGAAATGTTTTACCCGTGTGAACCCAGCCATACTGTTTGACCCCCATTTATGCTGCAACCTGGATGATTGTGCAATAGTCTGCTGGGAAATGAGAGGTTCTGCAACAGCTCAGGGGCAGGAAACTGATAGGAGTGCTGTGGGATGGGAGTAGACGGGATGGGAGGACTGTAATAAAGAGCTCAGGGAAAGCAATGTAATCTGGGAATTGTAATTACAACATAAATCACAATCCCACCTTTTTACCCCTTAACCTATAGATATATATCTGCATACAATACACTCTTCTGACAAAATATGGACTCTACCCTATTTGCACTATAGAAGTGACAAAGATGGATAGGCAGGCATTGCATTAACTATAGTGTTTGTGTCAAGTATTTCAGGCTATGAGTTACTTTATCAATTGTCAGGGATGCAGATAGAATGATATGAATGGCCTGTGAGAAGATGTAAAACCAAGCAATACTTACCTAAATCTGCAAATCTGTAACACAATGAGGGAATTATCTGCTGTTGACAGTCCTTTTCTGTTAAAAGATCCCTTGAATGTAAAATAATTAATAGATGTCCCAGCAATCATTTGTAACCTGCAGTCATCAATTCCCCTGCAGCACCACCACAGGGGAAATTAAGCATTACACAGTTCCTGTTGAAATCAATGGACTGTCCACATAATGCATGGCCATGCTGAGTCCTCCAGAGACCTTTTATGTAGCTGTCCTCTGTTTATGTAGATGTCCCAAAAGAGCATATCCTGTCCATTAAATTAGAATACCTCAATGGCATATGTTATTTAAAATGAGCTGTCTAAACCACATCCCCTTAAAACAGTACTATTCTGTTAGCTGTGTATATTGAATCCCAGATTTCTGTTGTCCATTTGCTCTCATTATCTAGTCAGTAATAAAGTATATTGCTACAGATATCCTGCTCAAGCAATTCGCAAGAATATAGATCTCATCTTCTAAAATTTATGGTAAATTATTATTTTTCTTATTATTATTATCATTGGTGTTATTATTTTCATTAGTGTTATTATTATTTTTATTATTATTAGGAATGTTAATAATAGATTAGAGCCTGTGGCTAAGTATTGGTTACAATGTGCCTTGTTTAAAGTGTGTTGAAGTTTTGCTGGTTTTATACTCATTTGCTTTGTTTTATATATTATTATAATTTCCCATGTTGCGAACTGTTCATATCAATTGTATTGTACTAGATCTGTGATGGCTGTGAGCAGTAAAGGGTTAACATACACAATGATAGGAACCTTCCAGAGAGAAGGGATTAGCTTGCTTTGGCCCAGCCTCTCTACTGAGAGAAAATAAATGTGGCTACTTTACTGCACACTCATCCAATGAAAAGTAAACCAGAGCAGTCTCTTTGATAAAAAAAAAAATGCTAATCTATTAGGAATAAGAGATTCTAATAGAGGAGAAATAAGTGAGAACTGCTAGGGATGATGACAGCTCATGCTAAGAATTCTGAACCAGCTTGGTGTGGATGATTTGTACTTCTAGGATTCTGCTGTCAAAAGTACTCCCCTTACCACATGGAGAGCACATGGAGAGAAAAGAGGATACTTCAATTTTGCATCCCCTAATGAGAATATTAATTTTTGAAGAGACAAGTGGATGTGTGATGCCAACACTACGCCCTACCAGGATCCAGTTACCATCTGCTTCAGGGAAAAATACTTAGGGACTAGTGACATCAAGGGCTCCAGGTACTTTAGGAACTCTAATACTGTGCATTACCTTGTCACAAGCCTTCTTATGTTCAATACCTGTGCCTTCCTTGTGGATAAATCATCTGCCTATGGTAAAGTACAGTAGCCGTAAGTTTACTACCATGTCTGACCTCATCCTTACACATAACCACCAAGGGCACCCCAAAACTTCATCTGCCTAGACACTAAATAGAGTGTGACCCAGAGGAACATCTTTACCACCACTATCATTAGTGCAGTGCCCCTGTCACTATGGTGACCCATGAAATGTAAGGAGTCCCTGTGAAGCCATTGTGACCCTTGAGACACCGTTGCCCTGAGGACCATCCCATAAGCCTTTCTGCTCCCTTTAACCATTAGCACTCCCTCTTGGCTGCTGCATATATAAACTTTACTTTTTGAATTATTGCTTTGAGAATGATAACTGAGATACAACTTCTTTACACATTTAATAGTAATGTTTCTTTTGTGACATTTCTTTTGTGGATTCTGTTCCAACATTTCAATTTTTTGATAGCAGCTATTTTTTTTCCTACCACACATTTAATGTTTAACCCCTGCCCTTCTTTCTGTATGTGTCTTCTTTCAGCAACAGGTCACTGCCCCTCACCCGCTGCTCACTTTTAACACACTAGCTTTCCCACTATGCAGCTGCTATCTCTTCTATCCTGTAGAGAGTTATCTTCCTTTTGGCAGATCTACTGTAATATTATGGCAACATAAACCCAAGTTGTATATTGTGTTATAGTCTGACACCTACCTGATATATAAGAGACACGGAGAAGAAAAGAACCAGTATAAAATGTTACATTTGTTATGATTAGCTGCTGTGCCATTGTTAATACCATGTTTTATTGTTATATGCATTTACGCATTACTGTAAAAGATATGACCTTCAAAAAGAGAACAGTAATTTTCCGATTGATGTTAAAGTCAGAATTTAGCTGATGACTCATGATGAATAAGGAAAGTGTTTTCACTGTCTAACAGATTATTCCCCCACTCACTCTTCATACTTATTTTTGGAGGCTTAAGTCTTGATAAATGAAACACCGTTGAAGCTCTGGTGGCCAAGTGTTAGATTATTGATGAGGTGCATTTTCAGAACGGTACAATAGGAAATAGAGGAGCAGATTTATGGGTATGGGAGATTAGGACTGACATCATAAAGGGGAGTTATTCACTCTTTGAAATGTGCTCAAATTTATCTATCAGAGCTTTGTGCATGGCAAGACTGGTAGCCTTCTACCATATTTGTCATCACCGAAGTCATATTAGGAGCATTTCAAATCCACAATATTGCTTCTTTCAATTTCAAGAGAAATCCAGTGCAGAATGGATGCAGTGAATAAGTCCCTTTATTCCATAAAAATCAACAGTACAGGTAGTGGATTAAAGAGTCATGTGTATGAGGTGTGTATAACCCTTAGTAACTGCCTTGACTAAGAATGGTACACACCCCATCACCTGAAGGGCACTCATTCACTGCATTCATCCTGTGATGGATTTCTCTCTCTTCAAGTTCCTCCTTGGACGACCTCCTAATGGTCCTCTATAAGTGACTATTTGGGACCACTTTACAGTGTACAGATTAGGATTGGTTAGTAGTTTGATGTCTGAGACTGCATTCACGGGTAAAGACCAAGAAACGTCCCTCAAGGTTTTCTTTTTTACTCCTTGTTTGTTGTCTTCTCAGTAACAGTAGCTTCACAAACATTTGTGGAAATTTGTTATGCATTTTATCTGTCTTTTATATTTTAAAATGTTGTTATTTGATAGTACAATGTTATTTGATAATACATTATTAACAAGAGATATTTTTTCCATAGACATCTAATTTCAATCTGGACTTTTGAACTTCAGATCTGCACAATTTTTTAACAGATAAAACTACTCAGGTCGTAGGAGTTATACCATACTTTAAAGAGGTTATTACCTTTGAATAGTGGCCAGGCTGGGTTAAGAAAGTAAAACAAAGTAACATTAACTTGCCTCTATGCACCACCATGGCCATTCTGACAACACCTCAGCCCCATTGCTGACTACTTTCTTTGGAAACAAGGAAATGCACCCTCAGCCAATCACTGGCTATGATGGGTCCCCACTCCTGCCAGTGAATGGTTTAAGTAAGCACTTCCATGAGTCAAGGAGTCACTAGGAAGAGGATTGCAAGTTAAAGAGTTGCCCCATCCCTTTTTATATAAGTTGGTAAAAGCCTATGCAGGATTTCCTTTCAAGTACATTGTTGGCAAACATGACAGATGGCAAAGCCAGCATAATGGAAGCCCAGTTTTTTTTCTTTGGTATGGAACCTCTGTGTCCCATTAGTGCTAAAAAGTCATAGTGAACAGTCTACTAGAAGAGAAGTTGAACAAGGGCCTTTCTGCCTTACACTGACCTATTTTGGGTCTTCAGTTAAAGGGGTACTCCGCTGCTCAGCGTTTGGAATAAACTGTTCCGAACGCTGGTGCCGGCGCCGGGAGCTCGTGACGTCATAGCCCTGCTCCCTCATAATGTCACACCCGCCCCCTCAATGCAAGTCTATGGGAGGGGGCGTAAGCAGCGGAGTACCCCTTTAAGTCAGTGCTGCCACAAAAGGAAGACATTCCTTAGCTGCCCTTTCCTGCATGCTGTGTCACAGATTACTGCCAAAAATGGAGTAATGTGAAGTCTACATTTGCACCTTGTTGATCAAACCCATTAAGATCCTTGGCCAACAGTTTCAGTAATTTCGGACTGAGAACTTGAGAACCAGGGTGCATATATACCTGCACATAAATTAAAGGGACAGTGACCAAATCTCCATTCTTCTGACTAAAAAGTTGTGACCAACCAAGTGTCTGTATTTCATTGGAATAAGGTAAAATTTTAAGTTGTGTCAAGGAATCCCAAATGCAGAAGTCTCATTCTCATGTGAAAACAGTTTCACTGACAAAAGTTGTGGATCACAGAGAAACATTGGGTTAATACTACTCTGTCACATTACACAAACATAAGGGACTACTACACTCATCATAACCGTCATCATTTTTCTTAATGGTTACCACAGTAACATATTTGATAGAACGGAGAGCTTTAACACTTTACTGATGAGAAGCAAAGAAAAAAAAAAAGGACAAAAAGAAGATCTGCTGCACAGCTGAACTGCGAGAGTCCCACTGATTTAATTTCTGCATATAAACTTTGTGTCACTGGCATTCTGTAATAACAGAATGAAATAATTGACTCTTTTAATCTGCCGTGGGTGGGCCATTATGGTGAATCATTGACATCAATAATTAAGAAACATACCCCTATATATACACAGGGAAATGTCTTTTTCCATTAATTAAACAGCAAACACTTTTGAGACTTGTTCCAATTTAATGGGTAATGTTAGAGAATTAATCTGCTGATGTTAAGGAGTCTTTCAATCTTTTGACTTTTAAATTTGACAGTTTTGCCTTTTGTGGCTAGATGGTAATCCAGTAATGAATGTGCTATAGCTGAAAGTGATCTTTCCACAAACCATTATTTTTCAGATAAAAAGCATGCAATAAGAATTACTTAAGACCCATCTTTTATATTTCTTCCCGGCTAAGTACATATTAACAGAGAAAAATTAAAAATCCTACTGAATCATTAGCGAATAGTATTGGTGCCCACTTTGAATGGGAAAGAAGCACACACAGCAAGCTAGTTAAAGGGCTATTCCAGGCAAAAACTTTTTTTTATATATCAACTGGCTCCGGAAAGTTAAACAGATTTGTAAATTACTTCTGTTAAAAAAATCTTAATCCTTCCAATAGTTATTAGCTTCTGAAGTTGAGTTGCTGTTTTCTGTCTAACTGCTTTCTGATGACTCACGTCCCGGGAGCTGTCCAGCTCCTATGGGGATATTTTCCCATCATGCAAGGGATATTCTCCCATCATGCACAGCTCCCGGGACGTGACATCATCATTGAGCAGTTAGACAGAAAATTTCAGAAGCTAATAACTATTGGAAGGATTAAGATTTTTTAATAGAAGTAATTTACAAATCTGTTTAACTTTCCTGAGCCAGTTGTTATATGAAAAAAAAGTTTTTGCCTGGAATACCCCTTTAAAGCTCCTCCTGTTCTGATTGGCTGAGAAGAATTGTGTGGCATATATATATATATATATATATATATATATATATATATATATATATATATATATATCCATGCAGAGAAGAAAGCGGCACTGTGGCAGGTTCCAAACCCCAGGACAAAGTGCAGATGAGATTGAGTAAGTTGAAATGTTGCATTTTTTTGTATTGACTGGATGGGTGAATAAATTCACAGATTTCACATTTGGATCGCTGGAGTGCCACTTGTTGATTTCTTGAACTATATATATATATATATATATATATATATATATATATATATATATATATATAAAACCAAAGAATAAGTTGGCCAGCACTATTAATCCAAACTATTGTAAAAACCTGGCTTGCAGGGTCCGTCCCAGAATGAGGTCACCTTACCGTGGTGGGACGGTCCACGCTATTTGGTGCCAAATTTGCAAGCTAAGTACCTCATAATTTCATAGTTTCATATCTTCATTTAATGCATTACAGCTGTATAGCTTTTCATGTTCTATCTATATACTCATGTTTTATCTATATACTCATGTTTCATCTATATATTTGTGCTAGCAGTGTGCTGCTGTATTTTCCTGTTGCTGTATATTTAGCCCAGCAGCCTGCACCTGCAAGACAGGTTTTTACAACAGTTTGGATTAATAGTGCTGGCCAACTTATTCTTTGGTTGTATTACACATACGGGGGAGTGGCTACCTCCATGTTGGCTCCTGCACCCCACCCACCTCTATTAGGTGTATATAAGGTGCCTTGGATGTTTCAGACCTTGTTTCAGACCTTGCATGCCTGCTGTACTGTTCACACAGAGGCATATTCACAGTGTAGGGTCCGTCCCAGAATGAGGTCACCTTACCGTGGTGGGACGGTCCACGCTATTTGGCGCCAAATTTGCAAGCTAAGTACCTCATAATTTCATAGTTTCATATCTTCTTTTATTGCATCACAGCTGTATATACTATCTGTATACTCATGTTTTATCTATATACTCCTGTTTCATCTATATCTTTGTGCTAGCAGTGTGCTGCTGTATTCTCCTGTTGCTGTATATATATATATATATATATATATATATATATATATATATATATTAGTTTTTTTCTGGAGTTTTTCAAGATGTTAGCCGTGAGTTAAAGGGGTACTCTGGAGGAAAAAAAAAATTGTCAAATCAACTGGTGCCAGAAAGTTTGTAAATTACTTATTCCTTCCAGTACTTATCAGCTGCTGTATGCGACAGAGGAAACTGTGTAGTTTTTTCCTGTCTGACCACAGTGCTCTCTGCTGCCACCTCTGTCTGTGTCAGGAACTGTCCACAGCAGAAGCAAATCCACATATTGTATCTCTCCGGATCCAGGAAAGTTCGTGACATGGACAGATGTGGCCGCAGAGAGCACTGTGGTCAGACTGGAAAGACCTACACAACTTCCTCTGGAGCATACAGCAGCTGAAAAGTACTGGAAATTGAATTTTTCATTAGAATTTACAAATTTGTATAATTATTCTGGTACCGGTTGATTTCAAATAGAGGCACATAAAAAATGCACTACAAAGTTTTTTTGTTTATTGTTTGTTTGTTTTTTTTATTTTGACCTTCATGGGTTTTTTAAAATTATTTTTAGCTGCATTTTCTGGATGCTGTGTTTATTCATTGGTTTCTCTATATAGGTATGTTCACACAGCAGAGCTTGCTGAACGTAATTACGGAATTCCGTTGGAGTTTAAAACAGAATTCCACTGAAACCTAAGCTTCATTGATTTCAATGGGATTCTGCTGCGGTATTCTGCAAAATATAAGACTGTAGAATGCGGAAAGTGAAATTTCCGATGCAGAAGGCCCACCAAGGAAATGCAGCTGTCTTAAAGGGGTACTCCGCCCCTAGACATCTTATCCCCTATCCAAAGGATAAGGGATAAGATGTCAGATCGCCGCAATCCCGCTGCTGGGGACCCCGGGGATCGCTGCTGCAGCACCCCGCTATCATTACTGCACAGAGCGAGTTCGCTCTGCACGTAATGACGGGCAATACAGGGGTCGGAGCATCGTTACGTCACGGCTCCGCCCCTCGTGACGTCACGGCCTGCCCCCATCAATACAAGTCTATGGGAGGGGGCATGATGGTCGTCACGCCTCCTGCCATAGACTTGCATTATGGGGACAGGCCGTGATGTCATGAGGGGCGGAGCCATGACGTCACGCTGCTCCGGCCCCTGTATCGCCCGTCATTACTCACAGAGTGAACTCGCTCTGTGCAGTAATGTGGGCGGGGTGCTGCAGCGGCGATCCCCGGGGTCCCCAGCAGCGCGACCGCGGCGATCTAACATCTTATCCCCTATCCTTTGGATAGGGGATAAGATGCCAGGGGCGGAGTGCCTCTTTAATGGGACTATGGAATCCCACTGAAGTCAATGGGCAGTAAATTTCAGCGGAATTCCGCACAGAAATTCCCGATTATCAACATGGCCTAACAGTTTTTCCCAACCAGTTTACCTCCAGCTGTTGCAAAACTACAACTCCCAGCATGCCCGTACAGCCAAAGGCTGTCCGGGCATGCTGGGAGATGTAGCTTTGCAACAGCTGGAGGCACACTTGTTGAGAAACACTGCTTTATAGGAAATAAAAATGTATAAAGAATATGTTTAAAATAAATATGTGAATGCTTGAAATGTCTAAAAAATCATATCATGGTATCAGTGTAACATCTGGTGGAGCATAGAAATGCATCACGCGACTTTTCCCACATAGGTGTATATTGGCAAGCTAGCTGGAGAGAAAGCACAGGTGCGGAGGATTTTAGATTGCCAAATTCAATCATGATCCAGGACTAGATGAGACAGCTTCTTGGTGTGATATATTTTTAAAGGAGCAGTATATTGCATGTATAAATAGATACTCATTTGCATACATGTATACATAGTTAAGTGGCAAGGCTCTTAATACACCTGTTCACAGTTTGGGATAAAGCAGATGACTACATTTCATTAACATGCATTCCTTGTACACCAGATAATTGATCTACACTGTACATGAATAAAAATAGGCTACGTACCCTAAGGGTGAGACAACACAACACATTTCATAATACATTTCTGACGAACTCCTACTGTTATTGAAGCATTATTTTATAGGATTCTTCAATCGGTCCCGAATGCTCTTCAGGAAACAATTCAGAATAATGTCAGTGCTTAAAAAATGGATAATCCATAGTTTGTTGCTTCCGATATGTAAGATTCAACAGCAATGCATTTGGTCATTGATCCAGGACGTTTAGCGTTTACCTCTGGTCTAGAGGTACGTAAGCTTTTATCATTGGGAATTGCATTGTGTGCAATTCCTTAATATACTCACATTAACCTCTGCCTCCTGATACAGACCCATTTAAACATACAAAGAGCTGGTGAAGAAAAATCTAATTCCCTGTGGATTGCCCTATTAGCAAAACCATCCTACATGACATTATATGACATTCTTCAGTATGCACACGGAGCATAGTCTGTAGATATGTAAACATTGGCAGACTGCAGTACAGTAAGAGGGTTAAATATGTAACAGGCTTCGTGTAGCTTTGGAATAGCCTTACACCTTCTTTAAATACAGCTAACTATGTGATCTATTTGACACGGGGGACTCCTGGGACCCCCCAGAGACCAGCTGTCTTACACACAGGAAATATTGCGTATGGTATGACATACCAGCCATACTTACATGGCTCTTTGTTTTGGCTCACAGAAGGGTCTAAGGAAGAAGATGAGATAACCCCTGGCTTCCCAAGCTTTCATCAACCATTATAATTGAAGTATTTTAGAGGGGTACTCCGCCCCTAGACATCTTATACCCTATCCAAAGGATAGGGGATAAGATGTCTGATCACGGGGGTCCCGCTGCTCGGTACCCCCGTGATCTCCCTGCTTCACCTAGCATTCGTTTAGAGCGTTGGGTGCAGTGCCGGAGGCTTGTGATGTCACGTCCATGTACACTCTTGACATCATGGCCATGCCCTCTCAATGCAAGTCTTGCATTGAGGAGGCATTGACGTGAAGTCACAAGCTTCTGCCCCGCATCTCCAGTCATCCGGCATGGAGCGGATGTCTGGGGTGCCACAGCCTAAATCGCAGAGGTCCCCAGTGGCGGGAAACCCACGATCAGACACCTTATCCCCTATCCTTTAGATAGGGGATAAGATGTCTAGGGGTGGAGCATCCCTTTAAGCAGTATAAGAGCAGGAAGCAGGGCCAGCCCGGTGAGGGGAGGAAAAATCCCAATCCCCAGCCACTAGCAGGGAATTTGGATCAGTGGCACCCCCCCTGAAAGTAAAGTAGGTGGCGATGCATACTACTGTACAGGAGCAGGAAACATGAATATCTGGTCCAGTACTGCTCTGCTTACCCTGCTTGCTATGAACATCGAGGTGACATCATCACATGGGGCTTGCAGGGTAAGCACAGCACTGCAGAGGAGAAGACTTGCACCACTCCAGGAGGAAGAGGAGGCCCTGTTGTTGGTGCGGGAGCAGAGGGAAGGTGAGTGGGATAATCTTTCCTACTTTGTAACTAGTTTTAATAAGAAAAAAATCTTTAGCAAGCCAAAAGAACCCAATTGTAGATGTGGATGAAGCCTTTTCTATCTTTCCCGGGGCCAAAATGACAATAGCAAGAAAAATAAAAACACCATTGTAATGAGGGCACTAGAGGCTACACAATAATATCACTTTTTTTAATTCTTTCTAAAGATGAAACTTAAAAGCAAAAAAAAAAAAGAAAGAAAGAAAAATTGTTGTGAGTAGACTAACCTAATATTGGCCCCTATTCTCCATTGGCCCATAACAGTCATATGAGCTACCTATGATACTTTTAGTAAGAGGGTAAAAATGTTATTTATGATTTTTCATTGAAGCATCTTCAGTAGAGATGAGCAAAGTTACAGTGAATCGATTTGTCGCGAACTTCTCGGCTCGTCAGTTGCTGACTTTAGTCTCCATAAATTCAGCTTTCAGGTGCTCTTGTGGGCAGGAAAAGGTGGATACAGTCCTAGGAGAGAGTCTCCAGCCCACCGGAGCACATGAAAGCTGAGCTAATTTATGCAGGCTAAAGTCAGCAACTGCCGAGCCGAGAAGTTGGTAACAAATCAAATTACTGTAACTTCACTCATCTCTAATCTTCAGGCTTAGAATTTCACTTTGAACTTTACCTTGTTCTTAGGTTTTCAGCTGTTAGCTCTCCATCATATACAGATAGGACATCAAAATCTTCTTCTAAGGCAAATGAATGGAACCACAACTGTATTCGATTTTGCGCTTCTGTACTAATAGTCCAAGTGCAATTGGCATAATTTGGATATCCATATGGGAAACCTGGACTTTCTACGGTTCCATTTGGTTCTTGATGAGTGAAACTGCAATTCTGACCTGTTGAAACAAGAAAGAAACGTTAACATAAGTTAACCCCTTAAGGACCAAGCTTTAAGGACTGAACCAATTTTCATTTTTGCATTTTCATATTTTCCTCCTCTCCTTTTAAAATCCATAACTCTTTTATTTTTTCACCTACAGACCCATATGAGGGCTTTTGTTTTGCGTGAACAATTGTACTTTGTAATGACATCTTCCATTTTACCATAAAATGTACAGCGCAACCAAAAAATATTATTTGTGTAGCGAAAATTTAGAACAAAACTGCAACTTTTGGGGGTTTGGTTTTCACGTAGTGCATTTTATAGTAAAATTGATACATTATGTTTATTCTGTAGGTCAATGCAATTAAAGGAAAACTGTCAGCCCGTTCACCCACACTAAACCTTATACCAGTGTTTCCCAACCAGGGTGCCGCCAGGTGCAGCATTCTGGGAGTTTTAGTTTTGCAACACCTGGAGACACCCTGCTTGGGAAATAGTGATGAGCGGCAGGGGCCATATTTGAATTTGCGAAATTTCCCGAATATATGGACGAATATTCATCCTATGTTCGCGTATTCTCTATGTTTGTTCTTTTTTTTAATGTAAAAATTCGTAAGGAAATTTGCATAGTGCACATGCACAATTATATCTTGCACCTAAAAGAAGGGAGGGATCAGTGTCGAGTCTGGAACACTGGAACAGTCTTTAACGAGAGGTCACTTACTTAAATACGTCCAGTAGGTCCTGAGATATGTCCCCCAGAAGATCCACTGTTAAATTCAGTGAATTGTACAGTGGGGGTGGAGCATCACAGGGGGTGGGGCTTCATCAGCTCAATTTACATATTCATATCCATATCCTAGTGAAGTGGAGTCACTAAGTCCCGCCCCCACTGCGTGATTCACTGAATTCAGCAATGGATCTTAATAGTTTTTTTTTTTTTGTAAATTTAAGGGAGGGGGTTTTATATAATTTTAGAAACTTTTTTTTATTTGACACTTTTTAAGTCCCCATAGGGGACTTTTATATGCAATCATTAGATTGCATTAGGTGTATAATGCTATGCCTATGGCACTGCTCTGAAGCGAGCGCAGCTCCTGCGCTTGCTTCAAAGCCACTTAAAGGGGTACTCCGCCCCTAGACATCTTATTCCCAAAGGATAGGGGATAAGATGTCAGATCGCCCCGGTCTCACTGCTGAGGATCCCCGGGATCCCCGCTGCGGCACCGCGCTATCATTACAGCACAGAGCGAACTCGGGCGATTGCGGGCGATACAGGGGACGGAGCAGCGTGACGTCATGGCTCCCCCCCTTGACGTCCCCTTAATGAAAGTCTATGGGAGGAGGCGTGATGACTTGTATTGAAAGGGGCGGGCCGTGACATCACGAGGGGCGGAGCCATGATGTAACGATGCTCTGGCCCCTGTATTGCCCACCATTACTTGCAGAGCGAACTCGCTCTGTGCAGTAATGATAGCGGGGTGCCACAGTGGGGATCCCGGGGCTCCCCAGCAGCGGGACCGCAACGATCTGACATCTTATCCCCTATCCTTTGGAAAGGGGATAAGGTGTCTAGGGGCGGAGTACCCCTTTAAGGATTCAGGAATGTACCGGTATGCCCTTCGTCCTTAAAGGGGTACTCCAGCCCTAATACATCTTATCCCCTATACAAAGCATAGGAGATAAGATGTATAATCGTGGGGGTCCCGCTGCTGGGGACCTTCGCAATCTGTCATTGCACACCCACCTTTGTGAGCTGTCCGCAGCGCTGGAGGTTCCAAGTGTGTAGCGTGATAACCACGGGGCTGAAGTATCATGACGTCACGACTCCACCCCGTGTGACATCATGCCCCGCCCCCTCAATGCAAGTCTATGGGAGGGGGCGTGATGGCCCTCCCATAGACTTGCTTTGAGGCGGTGGAGCGTGACGTCACACGGGGGCAGAGTTGTGACGTCCAGTGCTGCGGAGACCTCACAAAGTTAGATGAGCAATGACAGATTGCGGGGGTCCTGAGAGGCGGGACCCCTGCGATCATAGGGCCAGAGTACCCCTTTAACAGGTTAAAGAAATTTAAATGTTAATGTTACAAAAAAAACACAATTGATTTCTTGATTTATATTGTTCAGTGTTTTTCTATTTTTCTGACTTTGACATTTTTTTAAGTGACATGATAGCAGTTCAAGTATCAATAGATTGTAGAGAAAGAATATCATGCCATAATGTTACCAAACAGCAAGAAAACAGTTAAAAGAAAATGCAATTAGGGAAATAATTTGTATAATACAATTATATTTAATGAGGCATATTATAACAAAAGATATAATAACTATGCCAACATACAAATGATGTATAGTCTTATATCACACACTGTGGGGGAGATTCATCTAAACGTGCAGAGGAAAAATGGCCCATAGCAACCAATGACTTCATTTTTGAATGATTTCATTTTTGAGAGGCCCTTTTAAAAATGAAAGAAGGGATCTAATTTGTTGCTATGGGCAAAATGTCAACTTTTCCTCTGCACAGGTTTTAATATATTTCCCCTGTGGGTTTATGCACTTGGCAGAATTTTGGGTAGACATTCTTTGGGTGACAGGCACCGATAGATCACTGCTCAGAAATGTGCCTTCTCCATAAATTGGTATTGCATTTCGAAGAGGACTTTGCAGAAAATTAAACAAACTACCACAAGAGGACATAGTTTAAAATTAGAGGGGCAATGGTATAAAAGTAATATCAGGAAGTATTACTTTACTGAGAGAGTAGTGGATGCATGGAATAGCCTTCCTGCAGAAGTGGTCGCTGCAAATACAGTGAAGGAGTTTAAACATGCATGGGATAAGCATAAGGCTATCCTTCATATAAGATAGAGATAGGCATAAGGCTATCCTTTACATATGATAGGGCCAGGGACTATTGATAGGATTCCGATTATTGGGCAGACTAGATGGGCCAAATGGTTCTTATCTGCCGACACATTCTATGTTTCGCAGTGTGCATGCTGCATCAGAAATTCATTGAAAACAATGGCAGGCTGTTGCACCAGAATTTTCAAGAGGAATATTTACTCTGGATTCCGCTTGGAAATTCTGCCATGTGAAAGTGCCCTTAGATATTTCTGTGCGACTAGGGGTAGGGGGTCTGAATACTTAGTCCCGACTGATAAAGACTTGACATGTCCCTGCAACATGTCAAATGTTTTTCTTTTCTTAAATGGCAGGGACACTTTTAAAACTTTGAAAACATTACCATTGCGGTACAGAACACACAAAAGACCCTACTAGTGCTCCTAAATGCTGCATTATAATTAAGATCGCCTTATGCTACATTCAAGAAATACCCATACCCATTCCAATGTATGATGACAGAGGACATGAAGGATACGGGATTTCCTGAATTCCGATTAAACATAATTATGCTTAACAGAGCTTGATGGACAGGTGGACAACAATCTCACATCAATTAGGAGAGCTCGCATGTCACTGTGGTTGGCCTTGTATATTAAGAAATACTGCATTTTGTGTGCTTTTTTGTTTTCACTCTACGACTGTTCTAAAAAAAAAAAGACAAGTTTTATAAGGATATGCCCTGGTAACACGACACGCCTTGAATGAATGTTTCATTGCAAAGATCTCCATAGAAACAAACATTAGTCATCAGCAATATTCCAACTATTACAATGTAGAGCTACTGTTATTTGTAATGGGCTAACAGGGAGTCTGGTTTGTATGAGAGTGTGGTCTTCTCAGAGATATGGTCTTCAAGAGATTTCATTGAAGGAACTAAATGTTAATTGGTCAAAGTGGCATTGTACTTTGCCTCTGCACTTTTTGAGTATCTGTTTTGTAGTGGGGTGGAGGAATAAAATACATGGCTGTGGCACCAGACCCTGTCAGAGTATCTGAACTAGTTGCCAGCAAGCCGGAAGTGGTGCCAGCATCGGTATAGACCCTATGAGTGTCGTATAATGAATACTGGTAGGAGGCATAGGAATGGGAAGTGTTTGGTACCGCCTGATGTGTTCACTTAGTACTTTCTTACCATACTCCTGTTGCACAGATAGTTGAGTGGTAGGAAGAGGCACAGGAGTGGAAAGTGGTGCCACTTGGTGTGTTTACTTGGTCATTGGTCAAGTCCTGGGAAAAAAAAGTGTGGGAACTCTTCCACTAAAGGGCTGGTCCTGTAGGACTCCTGCTAATGGGAACAGTGTTCTTGCTGTAAAAAAAAGAGCAGGAACTCAGTTCCCACATGTTCCAACAGGACTTGAGCCCTGCACTTGGTACTCTCTGACCATACTCTTGATGAGTTGAGACTGCGCATTACAAGCTGTGGGCAGGTGGGAGCAATTCTGGGTAGATTTGGGGCTCAACGATCATGAAGATCCACAAAGGTGCAGGGCAGATCTGTAAAAAGTATCTAGGGCCGCTCTGCTAGAGACACTTAGTGGGGCAGGATGTGGCAGGGGATAGTCTCTCAGAAGAAAGACCCCCCCCCCACTAATGTGCCCTCCCCATAATACATTTACAATACTAAGACACCTCTTGGTAAAATCCCATCACATATCGGCCAGACACTACTGGGTCAGAAGAAAATTATTGCCTAAGGTCTTCTTTTAGATTTTTGAATTGTTTTTTTTTTTTTTTTTCAGGAGCATGTAGAGAATCTGGCAAACTCACTAGCATTGTGCACAAATATATCTCATTTTTACTTCTTAGGCATTTTTTAGGACTACTTATCCTTTAAAATCTAATTTATGGTAAATCTGTATACAAATGCTGATGAACTAACTGAGAACAAAAATAAATATCACTTTAATGTATTTTCTATCATCACTTTGCAGATTTATAGCTTTCCATATAAACACCCAAGAACTAACTGGCGTTTCATTATATGCTAAATGAACCAAATGAGTAATGGAATGTTGAGGTTATTTTCATTTACTCTGACACATTTGTATAGTATATTTTATGATTCCTCTGTTGTGTAAAGCACACCTCCAGCCAAAAATGAAAATTTGACTGTGCTAAATCCTTCTGTGCAGTGACTGTCTGCCATGTCCCTTGTTAGTTCAACTCCTTGGCTCTCAACTTCAGTCTCTAAACCAGAAAAAAAGCTAATAACCATATAAGTCCTATGGAGCTAACTTCATCAGTCACCTAGAGGTACCCCCACTCCCTTAGCTCTCTCTGAATCAAACTCATGTAAAAGATCTCCAGAATAGAAAAATTGTCCTCCATACTGCCGGCAGTAAAAAAAAAAAAATAGATACATATCTTACTTCGCTTCCCCAATGCCTCCGGTAACCCACTCCGGTCTCCACCACGATCCTCTTCCTGGTTGCTGGTGGTCGGTGAGTCATACTGCACTCAGCCAATCACCGGCAGCAGCGAAGTCCCGACTCGGCCGGGGATAGGCTGAGCGGCAGTGTGACATTTTCGGCCCCAGGAGCAGGTTTGCTAGAAGAGCACTTAGACAGAAAACAACAACTCAACTTCAGCAGCTCATACTTACTGAAAGGAATAAGATTTTTTAATAGAGGTAATATACGAATCTGTTTAACTTTCTGGAGCCAGTTGATATATAAAAAAAAAGTTTTCCCCTGGATAACCCCTTTAAAGTTTCTCTAGTGGAGCACTTCGTATTAGTGGCAGCAAGACTGTGTCTCCAAATATACTTTGTGTCTGTGCACCAGTGGGCTGTACATGTTGCATGTTGAAGCTTGCCGTTGTGCTGACTGCTCTAGTTACGGCGTGTTATCATTAGGGTCACACAGAGTGTTTTTTTTTTTTAACAAATATGTTTTTGTGTCAATTTTTCCTCCTGTTTTTTTTAGCCCAAATCAGTAGGGGATTCAAAAAGAATAGAAAATATAAATGGTGGGCATATATTTGTCTCTCCTGCAAGATCCACTTTTGACTCAAAAATCTGCAACAAAAACTTTAATGCCAGTTTCCCCCAAAATGCCATGTATGACACCAGTATCAAGGAAAATGGGGCACAGCAGTTATACCAGGTACAGCAGGACTTGTTTGGATATCACTATGCTGATTCCATCTGTGAAAGGGCCAAAGAGTCATGGTGAGACCACTACAGAACAGCAAGGGATTATGTGAAGCATTGAACAATTTCAGTAATAGTTTGTATGTATGGGAATTGCTATTTATGCATTTTAAAGGGGTACTCCAGTGGAAAACAAGTTGTTTTTTTTTAAATCAACTGCTGCCACAAAGTTAAACAAATTTGTAAATTACTTCTATGTAAAAATCTTAATCCTTCCCGTACTTATGAGCTGCTGTATACTAGAGAGGAAGTTGCATTTCTTTCTGTAGTTCTTTTCAGTCTGACCACACTGCTCTCTGCTGACACCTCTGTCCGTATCAGGAACTATCCAGAGCAGGAGAGGTTTGTAATGGAGAATTGCTTGTACTCTGGATAGTTCCTGACATGGACAGAGGTGTCAGTAGAGAGCACTGTGGTCAGACTGAAAAGAATTCCAGAAAGAAATAACACTTCCTGTGGAGCATACAGCAGCTGATAAGTACTGGAAGGATTAAGATTTTTAAATAGAAGTAAGTTACAAATCTGTTGAACTTTCTGGCACCAGTTGATTTAAAAAAAAAATTCCCACCGGAGTACCCCTTTAACTACTATAAAGCCTTTATTTTCCACCGTTGAATCTACTCTGTAATAAAACTAGACATTAACTATACATGCACATACACTTATTATTTTAATGACTTGCTTTCATTTAAATAATCTTTAGAGTAAAATTGAATATCTTAGATGAGTCTCACCCAGTAGATTAAATGGGTCATTCTTCAGTGCGTAGGCTGGAAAATCCATTTACATCTCTCACATATACTAAGTAATCTACAGTCTCTATTTTAAAATAAATCATCTCATATAGTTACCTTTATATCTAAATTATGGAGAAAATATGACTCAGGTCCTTAGTCATATTGTCTAAATAATGTGCAGGAGAAAAATATTCACCAATTCCCATGTCTCATCCATCTCCTTGTAATCACTGAGCCTAATTTTACAATGCATGCAGAGAATTGTAGCTTATTACTGCGCTCATATAACGACGCTAGCGTTTGGCTTCCACTGGGCGGAGGTGGAATACACTTGGGAAACACAAGTTCCTTTCATCTATCTCACTCTTGTTAGAAAACAAGTGGGGGAGGACTCTGATGGCATTCAGATCCAGATTTATTTGCCTCATGTTAAAATGAACTATTAACCCATTAGGCCGTATACCAGCAACCAAGTTGTACTTTATTACAAAATGCTATATTATGTACAGTATAGCCCAGTATCAGAAAGCTGGGTTTGCATCCGAGATTTTGGATCTTCCAGCAGGACAATGACCCCAAACATATGTCAAAAAGCACCCAGAAATGGATGCAAACAAAGCACTGGAGAGGTGAGAAGTGGCCAGCAATGAGTCCAGATCTAAATCCCAGTGAACACCTGTGGAGAGATCTAAAAATTGCTGTTGGGAAAAGGAGCGCTTCCAATAGGAGACCTGGAGCAGTTTGCAAAGGAAGAGTGGTCCAACATTCCGGCTGAGAGGTGTAAGAAGCTTATTGATGGTTATAGGAAGCGACTGATTTCAGTTATTTTTTCGAAAGGTTGTGCAAGCCAATAATTTTGTCCAGACCATTTTTGGAGTTTGTTGTGACATTATGTCCAATTTGCTTTTTTTCCTCCCTTTTTTTGTTTTAGATCCAATACACACAAAGGGAATAAATATGTGTATAGCAAAACATGTGTTACTGCAATCATTTTCTGTGAGAAATACTTCATTTTCTAGAAAAATTTCAGGGGTGCCGACATTTACGGCCATGACTGTAGATGTTTTTTTTTTCTTCTTTTTTTTTTTTTTTTTTTTACATTTTTAGACATCTTAATATCAATTTGAAGTTTTATTGAGAAAAAAAAAACAGGTTTTAAATAGGATTACACAACAGGATGTTTCCGTAGGATTATACGGATAATGGATCTGTTAGTTTCGCACCTCAAAACTGCTCTATTTTCTGAGGACTCACAAGCACACTGGCAGACAGTTATGCTAACTTACATTGTAGCATGTTCCCAATGGGATCATTGAGTTCAATGGACAGAAAGTAGTCTACTGGTCACTATATCCAGCTCATTTTCAAACATACATTATTATTTCCACAAATTAACAGAACATGTTAGTAAATGGACTGCATACACACTAGTATTTTAAGTCTATTGAATGCAAAGGGAAGAGTCAGTATGCCAATGTTTCCTTGGGGTGATGGCAACTTTTAAGTGTGAACCCAACTTTAATGGGACAAAAGAATCAGTCAGTTGTAGTCTGTCCTCTAAAAAAATGAATCCTGGCGTAAATTTGTAAAACGGACACAGATGGATACTTTTAACCATTACAGAAATTCTTTCAAAACCCCATGGATCTGTTTATTAATCCTTTTGAAATAAGTATGTGTATATATATATATATATATATATATATATATATATATATGCAAAGCACTTCAATTTTTTTTTTTCATTGTAGCAATATAGCATTTAATTTTTTATCTCTATCTTTGTGCTAGCAGTGTGCTGCTGTATTCTCCTGTTTATGTATATTTAGCCTAGCAGTGTGCACCTGTATGCCGGGTCCATGCAGTAGTTTGGTATCAGTATGTGCTGGCCAACTTATCCTTTTTTGTGTTATACATATGGGGGAGTGGCTACCTCCCTGTTGGCTCCTGTACACCACCCATCATATAGGGTCCTTCCCAATGAGGTCACCTTATCGCGGTGGGATGGTCCAAACTATTTGGCCAAATGGTGAGCAAAGCACCAAAATTTTTATAATTTTTGCATTGTAGCAATATAGCATTTCATGTTTAATCTGTATCTTTGTGCTAGCAGTGTGCTGCTGTATTCTCCTGTGTGTATATATATATATATATATATATATATATATATATATATATATGTATAATATTTCAAATGGACATTAACAAATTATCCCCAAATAATAGAGCATAAAGACTGCCTTAAACTCTACATCACACAAATATGTAATATTGTGACTGCCCAGTCACCTTCTCTCTTCAGGTTGAAAGAATTGTCATAAGTGTCTGTATTTAAATGGGCACTGTCAGATACAAAAACTTGGCACAGAGGAATATTATCAGACAGGAGAGAGCACAGAGGAGTGCTATCAGACAGGAGAGAGCACAGAGGAGTACTATCAGACAGGAGAGAGCACAGAGGAGTGCTATTAGACAGGATAGAGCACAGAGGAGTGCTATCAGACAGGAGAGAGCACAGAGGAGTACTATCAGACAGGAGAGAGCACAGTGAAGTATTATCAGACAGGAGAGCGCACAGAGGAGTGCTATTAGACAGGAGAGAGCACAATGGAATAATATCAGACAGGAGAGAGCACAGAGTAGTGCTATTAGACAGGAGAGAGCACAGAGGAGTGCTATCAGACAGGAGAGAGCACAGAGGAGTACTATCAGACAGGAGAGAGCACAGTGGAGTACTATCAGACAGGAGAGAGCACAGAGGAGTGCTATTAGACAGGAGAGAAAACAGAGGAGTAATATCAGACAGGAGAGAGCCCAGAGTAGTGCTATTAGACAGGAGAGAGCACAGAGGAGGGCTATCAGACAGGAGAGAGCACAGAGGAGTACTATCAGACAGGAGAGAGCACAGAGGAGTACTATCAGACAGGATAGAGCACAGAGGAGTACTATCAGACAGGAGAGAGCACAGAGGAGTGCTATTAGACAGGAGAGAGAACAGAGGAGTAATATCAGACAGGAGAGAGCCCAGAGTAGTGCTATTAGACAGGAGAGAGCACAGAGGAGTGCTATCAGACAGGAGAGAGCACAGAGGAGTACTATCAGACAGGAGAGAGCACAGAGGAGTACTATCAGACAGGAGAGAGCACAACGGAGTACTATCAGACAGGAGAGAGCACAGAGGAGTGCTGTTAGACAGGAGAGAGCACAGAGGAGTACTATCAGACAGGAGAGAGCACAGAGTAGTGCTATTAGACAGGAGAGAGCCCAGAGGAGTGCTATCAGACAGGATAGAGCACAGAGGAGTACTATCAGACAGGAGAGAGTCCAGAGGAGTACTATCAGACAGGAGAGAGCACATAGGAGTGCTATCAGACAGGAGAGAGCACAGAGGAGTGCTATTAGACAGGAGAGAGCACAGAGGAGTGCTATCAGACATGAGAGAGCACAGAAGAGTGCTAGCCCACCCTCACTTACTGCACTTTGGGGGAGATTTATCAAAACCTGTGTAGAGATAGAGTGGTGCAGTTGCCCATGGCAAGCAATCAATTTGCTTCTTTAATTTTTCACAAGTCTCGTTAAAAATGAAAGAAGCAATCTGATTGGTTGCTATTGGCAACTGCTCCACTCTTCCTCTACACAGGTTTTAAGAAATCTCCCCCTTTGTCCATATCGGTGCTTTAGCTTGGACACAGCCATGATTTTATAAGCCATGATTTCTATAAAGAGGAAATAACATTTTCTTAGGAAGTATATTAGAAAGGTTAATGTTTTGCCAAGATGTACAGTACAACATATAAAAATAAAATGTTTTTGTATCTGACAGTACCAATTTAAGTATAAATGGTAGAATAAGTTTATAAAATGGCATATATTTTGGGCACCATATTATTTCTCTTTTAGACAGATTGATACATGAGCTTAATAAAGATATGGCTGTCTCTACCTTTCACGCCAATATTAATAAATGAAGATTTCACCAAGGAAGAGAAAAGATAACTTACCTAAATTACCTTTTAAACAATTACTATTCTACAGATTGACGTCAGAACCGATATGTTGGAATGACTATAAATCATGAATACAGGTAAGGATTTTCCCAGTGCCTAGTGATATATTGCATGACTCCTAGTAAATTAGCACTTCCACATACAGCAGTATATACTCTGAGCATTTTTCCAAGGCATGACCATTACTATTTTCAATGAAACTTCTCTATAAGGCCAAGTTAAAGTTCGTAGAGCTGTTAGTGATTGTATAGCTTTAGAAAATAGTTTATTTATTTATTTTTTTCTTCAGAAACAGTGCCAAGTCAGTTTGTAGAATTCTCATGTATGTGAATAGGGCAGAGTTGCAATACTAGACACGACCATGATCAAGAATGGAGTGGTTCTGTTTCTGGGGATAAAATCCCTTTTCTTCTGCACTTCTGTTAAATAGCAATAATAAATGACATTGCACTGTAAGAAGTGTATCTGTTTGAGCTTCCCTGGTTGTTTGCAGAGTTTCTGGTTGGTGTGGTTACACTCTAACCTATCCTGTCTTCTGTTTCTTTAGTCAATTAGCTGCCTTGTGTGACCACACCCTGCTAGTTCTGCCTATTTAAGCCGTCAGTGTTCTATCAGACCTTTCTTGTGAAAAGAGTTCTAATCTATAGCTAGTTTACTCCTGCATCTCTGTATTCTGTATTCTGGTTTTGTAACTTGGGCTCTATTTTCTGGTTTATCTTTTGCTCGTGATTTGGTACTTTGCTGTCCTCTTTGCTTTTTGATCTGGCTTGCTGACTATCCTATCTGTTTGTTTGTCTCCCTGTTAGTATTGTATCCTGTGTGTGTTAACCCATTGTGTTCCAACTGTTTCTCCCTGACCTTTACTGTATTTCTGTAGTCTTCTGTTTGAATTGTGATGTCCCAGCACTTATTTAAGAGTAGGGATCGTCTTCAAGTTTCCGAGTCACCGTTTAGGGTGACTACGCAATATACGCAATAGGCAGGGACAGTGGTTCTGGGTGAGAGCTAGAGTGCACTAATGTCCTACCTATACATGACAAGCACTTATAGAAAGTGCAGAGAACAGAAGCCACAAACCAAACACCATAAAAGGCTTTGGCTGTAGCCTAATTCTGCTATACAAACTCTCCTTCACTGACCATAATGAACCCCCATAACCAGAGGCATAAGTTTTACCTTTGGGGCCCCAATGCAAAATCTCTAACAGGGCCCTGTGTCTGCTGTGTGCCCTTTATAATACAGGTGTTTTCATATGGGGCAGAGGTGCCTTAGCCCCCCCCCCCCCCCCCCATGCACCAGGGCCCTGCTTTAACTGCTAACTCTGTACCCCCTATAGTTACACCCCTGCCCATAACAAAGGTTAATACCAGGACACAACAGCCTGGCCTTCAACAAGTTTCCAGTCATCCCAAGTGAGCAATGATAACAGAAACAATGGGGGGTATGTATGAAGCTATTTACCCTGTTTTTTGTCTGTGATTTGTCAAAATTTTTCCTTTATGTAATTTTTTGTGAAAAACAATTGCGCCGAATGGTTTAGAACAAAATCACTGATTTCACTTTGTTAGTCGTGATTTCAGTTACAATCATTCTTTTTCTGGAATTCATTAATTGCGACTTTTCGATTTGGCGCAAGTTTAGGCGCAAATACCTTCATTTAGGCGCAAATCTACACCATGAATAAAGTGACAGAGAAAATAGCTACAACAATAGAACGTCCAAAAGTCAGATTTACTGCCTGGAATTCTGGGGTCTGCGCCTTTTTTAGGGCTACATTTGTGCCAAAATTACAAACTTTTGTACGACAATTAATAATTTTGGAGCAAATATGCTCCATTTGACGCAAAAAAAACATACATAAAATCACACATTGCTACACCATTATTGATACATGTCCCCCAATGTTAGCAATTCACAGGTGAAAGAAGAAGCATGGATTTCAATAGGTTAGCCTTATCTAGCCGCCCACTTCACTATGGAAAAACAGAATGTAAAACAGAATTCATCATTACAGAAGATTTTAGTGGATTTCATGTGTTTTTCAATATTTTAATGTTATATCCAGTTGGGTGACAGACACGTCCTCTGTTATATTCTCAACTTTATATTGAGTTATTATTAAAGATGAGCGACTCTTTGAAATTTCCATTTTCCATTAATTCTGCAAATTCTACCAAAGGTGCTGTGACTTGCTGCAAATCTACAACCTAGTGAATCAATTCTACCAACTCTAGTCATTTTACAGTCATCATTATAATATGCAAAGTCCTTTCTTGTGCTATATTTAATACCAGTTTGATGTGAACATAGACCCAGCAGAGGAGTACCGAATGCTCCTCTGCTGTGCCTCAACAAGGGGTACTCCGGTGGAAAACTTTTTTTTTTAACTCAACTGGTGCCAGAAAGTTAAACATATTTGTAAATTACTTCCATTAAAAAAATCTTGATCCTTCCAGTACTTATTAGCTGCTGAATACTACAGAGGAAATTATTTTCTTTTTGGAACACAGAGCTCTTTGCTGAAACACGAGGACAGTGCTCACTGCTGACATCTCTGTTCATATTAGGAACTGACCAGAGCAGCATATGTTCGCTATGGAGATTTTCTTTTACTCTGGACAGTTCTTAAAATGGACAGATATTTCAGCAGAGAGCACTGTGCTCATGATGTCTGCAGAGAGCTCTGTGTTCCAAAAAGAAAATAATTTCCTCTGTAGTATTCAGCAGCTAATAAGTACTGGAAGGATTAAGATTTTTTAATATAAGTAGTTTACAAATCTGTTTAACTTTCTGGCACCAGTTGATTTAAAAAAAAAAAAAAAGTTTTCCACCGGAGTACCCCTTTAATGTTTTTGCTTGCTGTAAAAAGAGACCCTTTGATTCTCAATAAGGGTATGTTTACACGCAGAATATCCATACAGAATTCCCAATGAATATTCCCCACAGACATTCCACTGCAACAGAGTCCCATTGATTTCAATGGAATTCTGCTGCACTGTGCACATGGCAGAATTTGCGAAATCCTGATTCTGGAGTCCACAAAAACATCAAACCTGTTCAATGTATTTGTGAATTCGGATCGGAAATGCATTGATGTCTATGAGATGCATTCATTTCTGACCGGTCCGACAACATGCCGGTGCTCTGCTACCTGTGGAATGTCAGCATGGAAATTTTCTGTGCCGTCATTCCACTGTGTGAACATAGCCTAACACAGACAGTAGCAGCAAAAGTGTATTTATATTGTTTATGGTCAGAAAGACAGTAAATCTGCAAACCCATCTATCATTTTACAGTAATGCCAATCCATGATATTCCTTTTAGGTGCCCCTACCTAAAACCAAGGCCAACCGATTCAGTCCTACTAGTTCTTGAAATTAGCTAACACACATACTGTTTGTTTTGCTACTAAGCCAATATTAAAATAAGAAAAACAAGTAGAATAATTCAGAAAAAAATCGAGCAAACAATGTCATCGTCTTTGGCTCTGTTTTTAGTGTTGTTGAACTAGCAAATAAGTAGATAATAAAGGTGATATTACTAGCAACATACAGATTAAGTGAAAAATTGTCGGCACCTTCCTTGTGACGGTTCTTACAGCTTATATGCCTGCACAATCTACCGCGTTTCTCCGAAAATAAGACCGGGTCTTATATTAATTTTAGTCCCAAAAAACACACTAGGGCTTATTTATTTATGGGGGGCTGCAGGAGTGTGGAGGATGGGGGGCTGTAGCAGTGTGGAGGATGCTGCACCCCCCCCATCTTCCACACTGCTACAGCCCCCCATCCTCCACACTCCCTCAGCCCCCCATTCTCCACACTCCTGCAGCCCCCTATCCTCCACACTCCTGCAGCCACCATCCTCCACACTCCTGCAGCCCCTCATCCTCCACACTCCTACAGCCCTCCATTCTCCACACTGCTACAGCCCCCCATCCACCACACTCCTGCAGCCCCCCCATCCTCCCCTTCCCCGTCATCCTCCCCATTCCTACAGTGCCCCCCACCCCTCTGCCAAAATAAACTACGGTACCTTACACATTTCATCCCCAGCGGAGACCAGCACTTCCCCACCTTCGTCCGTACCGTAGCGTATGCAACTTGTACTATACTTGTACTGTACGGGATCTCCTTCTGTTGCCTGTTGCTTAGCAGCCAGGGGCAGTGACACATCCGTGACGTCAGCCGTGCATACGCGCGGACGTTTTGAAGTGACAGCGTCCCTGCCCCGACTCAATTACGGTAACTTACGGTAAAGGAGGTGAGGTGGTGGGGGGGGGGTCTGGTCTGCGGGCATTACTGGCAACCACGGTCCGGATCTGGACCACAGTCCGCCAGTTGATTACCCCTGGCCTAGGTCTTATTTTCGATAGGACTTATGTTGCAGCCCACCCTGATAATTCTGCTAGGGCTTTTTTTCGGGGAAACATGGTAACTATATCATTCAATGGTGATGTTCAGTGTCCAAAAGTAGCTCCCTACAGAGTCAAAATTTGCAAATAGTATTCGTCAATGAGTAGGAATCTCCCACTTCAGAGCCCCCTTTATCAGCCACAAAATGTCTGGCAGCCCTAGCTAATCCTTGTTTCACAACCATTCATCTGAATACCATCTAAGCAACAATACATTTTCATGGCGGAATCAAATGGTAGCCTAAAGTCATTTCATACAGTAACTGTTTAATAGTGTTGCTCACGAATATTAGAAATTCTCATTTTAATCGTGAATATCGCATATTCGCGAATTTGCGAATGTTGCGAATATAGCACTATATATTCGCAATTACGAATATTCACTTTTTTTCTTTCTTTGTTCACAGTACACATCACAGTGATGTCTAGTGGTACGCCCCCGCACCTGAGAGCTTTGGCTCTCGCTCCCTCCAGCTATTGACTTGCCGTCTGCTGTATGGACACTTGGAATAAAGCATAAAGTAAATACTTCTCAGTGGGTGAGTGCAGCTTTTTTCAAGTCTTCTGCTTTTCATGTTTTACACATCACAGTGATCACTGATCATCCCTCTCTGCTCTTCGCATATGCGCATATTCACGAATATTGAGCCATCCATTCTTTAATGGTACAGGGAACTAATGAGCTAGTGCAGTGGTCTCAAACCTGCAGACCTCTAGATGTTGCAAAACTACAACTTCAGCATGCACGGACAGCCAACGGCTGTCCGGGCATGCTGGGAGTTGTAGTTTTGCAACATCTGGAGGTCCGCAGGTTTGAGGCCACTGCACTAGCCCATTAGTTCCCTGGACCATTAAAGAAGGGAGGGCTCAATATTCGAGAACATGCACATACATTTTCGCATATGCGCATATATTTTCGTATATGCGCAAAAAAAAGAATATAACGAATATGCTAATTTTGCAAATATATGATGAATATTCGTCCATATATTCGCGAAATATCGCGAATTAGAATATGGCCTATGCCGCTCATCACTACTGTTTAACTCTTTATATGCATTTTGTATATTCCCCTTTTAAAATTCCCTCATGAGATGCTTATACAGAAGGCATCTCTATAGGATTCCAATAGTGGAGCTACCATTTTAGGATTATTAGACAGAACATTGTCTTGCCACCATAATAGGAAATTTTGTAGTTGTAGCTATGCATTTATGACCAAGGTTGTTTTAATAGTTTACACCGACTGAAGGGGAGATTTATCAAAACCTGTGCAAAGGAAAAGTTGCCCAGTTGCCCATAGCAACCAATCAGATCACTTCTTTCATTTTGCAGAGGCCTTGTTTAAAGATACAAGAAGTGAGCTAATTGGTTGCTATGGGCTACTGGGCAACTTTCCCTCTGCACAGGTTTTGACAAATCTCCCCCTGAGTCTTTAAAGGGGTTCTCCGGTGTTTAGACATCTTATCCCCTATCCAAAGTGATAGCTGTCACGCCCCCTCCCGTAGGCTTGCATTGAGGGGCGGAGCGTGATGTCACACGGGGGCGGAGGCGTGACGTCACACGCCGCTGGCCCTGTGGTCGCCGGTAATCAGACCCGAAGTGAACACGCTCCTGGGACTGATTAAAAACGGGGTGCCACGTGCAAGATCACGGGGGTCCCCAGCGGCGGGACTCCCGCGATCAGGCATCTTATCCCCTATCCTTTGGATAGGGAATAAGAAGTCTAAGCACCGGAGAACCACTTGAACATGTGGAAGGGGTGCGATTAGTTTTAGGTTACAATATATAGATAGCCACTGCTGTGCTCAGGCAGGTATTAGAGCAGGAGTTCCTGTACATAAATTCCTTGATTTCCATCGCTGTGTGTGATGTCACAGCAAAGTTCCTGTCTGAAATGTTGATGCCCATTATATGTCTGTGACATCACAGTGGTTTTCCTCACTTTAACCAGCTTGTGAGATCTCAGCTGTTCACCTGACAGTACTGTATCTTACCTGACTGAAACCCTCTTGCGAGGTCATTATCTCATGGAAATAAATTTCTGATGTCACAGCATATTACCTGTCTATGACATCACAGTGGTTGTCTTCACCTTAATCCACTTCTAAGATCACAGAAGCTTATGTGATGTCATAGTAACTTACGTGGGGAAACACAGTTATGATGTCATCGTAGTTTACCTAAATTAAACTAATTCATGATAGAAGATATTTACGATGTCACAGCTTATCTAAGGCCCATGTGCCTAAAAAGTTTATCAATAGAAAAGTAGAACAATGTCCAGCACAAAGCACGATGCAAGATGGAAATTTATTGTAGATACACACAGCAAACAGCAACACGGATCAAGGAGTAAAGTGACGCGTTTCAGCAACCTTAGTCGCCTTAGTCATACAATGGTATACTCAGATCAGTCTGGCTCTTATAGTGGGCGGCACCGCCCCCCTCACCAGGTGAAAACACCTGAGTGGGACGGGGCGGTGCACAACCACACACAAAGGCCCGACTGACATCTGCGTTCACACTAGACAAAAGAGAAAAGAACACTAAACAAAATATATGTAGCTCACACATGAAATCAGCTGTGAAATAAAGAATAATATACATAATCAAAGTTTCTAGGGATAGGGACTAACCAACATGTATAAAAGACATGGTAATAAATCAATAATTTAAAAACACATGGTAGTATATATTGTCAGTCACACCCTAGGTGTGCTCAAGTTTGTCAGTGTTAGACACAGTATAGAACCAAAGAAGGACTTGGTACAGATGAACTAAAAAATAATATTATATAAATTAAGATCCAATCCCCTGGATATACCCCACATCCGAAAACAATGGCCAAAGGAATTACAAGAAATAATCATAAGCTAATATAAATATAATAAATATTAGCCATCTGTATAGGCGGGTGTGGGACAATCCATAGGAAGATATCTAGGTTCTATAGAAAAAACATAGTGGAGGAAGGGAGAAGGGCCACACATCCAAAGTCTATAATACCACATATAGTCGGATATGATATACTTATAAAATAAAAAATACATAAAGAACATATATTGTGGTAAATGTAGACCTATGGGAAATATCAACTAATGGAACAAGAGGACTAAACAATATAGAAAACTGAATTGTAAGATCTACTATATAGGAGGGGGTATATGAAATAGCTGTATTATATATTAAGCTATGACGTCCCTATACAAATGGATTTAGTGAGGTGATAGGAACAAGGGCAAGACATCAAAAAAGTCCGAGGAATAAGACAAACTGTCAGAAAGTATATTTCATTGTATACAAATCTAATAATATAGCATGGTGTCTTGCCTTTTGTTCAAACCCCTAGGAGCCCTAGTATCAAGTTTTAAAATCCAAAACACCTCACGATCAAGTAACTTCTTTCTATGGTCTCCACCGCGCAAAGGCTTGGTAACTTTTTCTATGCCCTGAACATATAAGCTGCGAGTTGATCCAGAATGTTTCTCTGCACAATGTCGACTCACCATGGACACGTGCCGGGAGTTAAAATGGGGGATGTCCGACAGGTGCCTCCGAACTCTCACTTTCAGTGCACCCGTCGTGCACCCCACATATTGGATGTTCTCCCCCTCTCTCGCCAACATCTATATGTGTTGGTGGGAGAGGGAGACTATCTTCGCCCCCAGTAACCCTTACTCTTCATCCATTTTATTTTACGGCCGATACATCGACGATCTCATATTTATATGGAATTCGGATGTGGCGGCCGTGGAATCATTTTCAGAGTATTTGAATGATAACGCTCTTAATCTGAAATTTACTACACTATCTTATGTCCCCACTGTCTCCTTCCTGGACCTCTATCTGACTGGTGATATTATCACCGGAAAGATTGTGACGTCCACATATAGGAAAGAGACCAATGTGAATTCCATTCTACGAGCAGACTCGTGTCATCCCACCCACGTGACAAAAAATTTGCCCGTGGGTGAGATGATTCGTGCTAGACGTAATTGTTCTAGAGAGGAGGACTTTGATCGTGAGATCGGAGTCATCTCATCTCGTTTGAGATCAAGAGGCTACCACGATCGGCACATTCAACGGGCGATAAATATTGCCCGCGACCGTGATCGCCCAAAACTTCTGTCTGGTGGGAAGCGATTGTCCTGTCCCACCAGCGATAACGTTATGGTGATGCAAAGACATCACCCTATTACGTTTGTGACCCAATATAGTGATGACTTTCATGCTATCCGCAATATAGTGCAGAAATATATTCCTATGATTTCAGGTGATCCGTCTTTTTCTGAAATATTCAGTGGCGGTTTCAGATGCATTTCTAAGAAAGCTAAAACTATATCTAATAAAGTGTCTCCCAGTCTCTTTTTGAACACTAGAAGTCACAAGACTAATTGGTTGCAACACCAGGGCTCGTTCAGATGTGGTCATGGCAGATGCACTTGCTGTTCTATTATGCTCAACAGCACGAGCTTTGTGTCAGCATCCAATGGTGAGCAATTCAACATGACACAATTTGTCAACTGTAACACACACCATGTCGTTTATCTCATCACGTGCCGGGAGTGTAACATCCAATATGTGGGGTGCACGACGGGTGCACTGAAAGTGAGAGTTCGGAGGCACCTGTCGGACATCCCCCATTTTAACTCCCGGCACGTGTCCATGGTGAGTCGACATTGTGCAGAGAAACATTCTGGATCAACTCGCAGCTTATATGTTCAGGGCATAGAAAAAGTTACCAAGCCTTTGCGCGGTGGAGACCATAGAAAGAAGTTACTTGATCGTGAGGTGTTTTGGATTTTAAAACTTGATACTAGGGCTCCTAGGGGTTTGAACAAAAGGCAAGACACCATGCTATATTATTAGATTTGTATACAATGAAATATACTTTCTGACAGTTCGTCTTATTCCTCTGACTTTTTTGATGTCTTGCCCTTGCTCCTATCCCCTCACTGAACCCATTTGTATAGGGACGTTGTCACGATTCGGCTTACGGGTTGTGGATCCGCTGTGTCAGCGAGGGATTGGCGTGGACCGTGCTAGTGGACCGGTTCTAAGAGGCTACCGGTTTTCACCAGAGCCCGCCGCAAAGCGGGATGGTCTTGCTGCGGCAGTAGCAACCAGGTCGTATCCACTAGCAACGGCTCAACCTCGCTGACTGCTGAGAAGGCGTGGGACAGAAGGACTAGGCAGAGGCAAGGTCAGACGTAGCAGAAGGTCGGGGGCAGGCGGCAAGGTTCGTAGTCAGGATGGATAGCAGAAGTTCAGGTAACACAGGCTTTGGACACACTAAACGCTTTCACTGGCACAAGGCAACAAGATCCGGCAAGGGAGTGCAAGGAAGGAGATCAGATATAGCCAGGGAGCAGGTGGGAGCCAATTAAGCTAATTGGGCCAGGCACCAATCATTGGTGCACTGGCCCTTTAAGTCTCAGAGAGCTGGCGCGCGCGCGCCCTAGAGAGCGGAGCCGCGCGCGCCAGCACATGACAGCAGGGGACCGGGACGGGTAAGTGACCTGGGATGCGATTCGCGAGCGGGCGCGTCCCGCTGTGCGAATCGCATCCCCGACGGCCATGACAGTGCAGCGCTCCCGGTCAGCGGGACTGACCGGGGCGCTGCAGGGAGAAAGACGCCGTGAGCGCTCCGGGGAGGAGAGGGGACCCGGAGCGCTAGGCGTAACAGTACCCCCCCCCTTAGGTCTCCCCTTTTTTTTGTCCGGTGACTGCCTCCCCTGGGATGAGGACACTGGGAAAGAATGGAGGGTTTCCTCAACGGCAGGCAGTACAGCAGGAGTTGGAATGGGGAGGGAGGGCAGAGGGTGAAGCTTGGCACGGGGCAGGGAGACACAAGGACGGGGGCCATGAGGAGACACAGAGGCTTGCCTGATGGGACTGGGAGGGGGGGAGAGGCACTTCCTGTGGCAGGCAGAGTCCCAGTTCTTGATCTCCCCGGTGGTCCAATCAAGGGTGGGGGAATGAAGCCGGAGCCATGGCAGACCGAGGAGGACCTCAGAGGTACAGTTGGGGAGAATGAAGAACTCAATCCTTTCGTGGTGGGGTCCGATAGACATCAGGAGGGGTTCTGTGCGGTAATGCACGGTGCAATCCAATCTGGCTCCGTTGACCGCGGAAATGTAGAGCGGCTTGAAGAGACGGGTCACCGGGATGCGGAATTTATTAACAAAGGACTCCAAAATAAAATTCCCAGAGGCACCAGAGTCCAAGCAGGCCACGGCTGAGAAGGAGGAGTTGGCTGAAGGAGAAATCCGCACGGGCACCGTGAGACGTGGAGGAGCAGACTTGGAACCAAGAGACGCCACACCAACGTGAGCTGGGTGCGTGCGTGGAGGACGGATAGGGCAATCCACCAAGAAATGCTCGGTACTGGCACAGTAAAGACAGAGATTTTCTTCCCTACGGCGATTCCTCTCTTCCTGGATCAGGCGAGACCTATCCACTTGCATGGCCTCCTCGGCGGGAGGCCCAGGCGTAGATTGCAACGGATACTGTGGGAGAGGTGCCCAGAGATCTAAGTCTTTTTCCTGGCGGAGCTCTTGGTGTCGCTCAGAAAAACGCATGTCAATGCGGGTAGCTAAATGGATGAGTTCTTGCAGGTTGGCAGGAATCTCTCGTGCGGCCAGCACATCCTTGATGCGACTGGATAGGCCTTTTTTAAAGGTCGCGCAGAGAGCCTCGTTATTCCATGATAACTCGGAAGCAAGAGTACGAAATTGGATGGCGTACTCGCCCACTGAAGAATTACCCTGGACCAGGTTCAACAGGGCAGTCTCGGCAGAAGAAGCTCGGGCTGGCTCCTCGAAGACACTCCGGAGTTCAGCGAAGAAGGCCTGGACTGTGGCTGTGGCAGGATCATTGCGGTCCCAGAGCGGTGTGGCCCAAGACAAGGCCTTTCCTGAAAGAAGGCTTACTACGAACGCCACCTTAGACCGTTCTGAAGGAAACAAGTCCGACAACATCTCCATATGCAGGGAACACTGAGACAAAAATCCACGGCAGAGTTTAGAGTCCCCATCAAATTTGTCCGGCAGGGACAAGCGGAGGCTAGGAGCGGCCACTCGCTGCGGAGGAGGTGCAGGAGCTGGCGGAGGAGATGGTTGCTGCTGTAGCAGAGGCAGAAGTTGCTGTAACGTGGCGGTCAACTGCGACAGCTGCTGTCCTTGTTGGGCAATTTGCTGCGATTGCTGAGCGACCACCGTGGTAAGGTCAGCGAGACTTGGCAGCGGCACCTCAGCGGGATCCATGGCCGGATCTACTGTCACGACCTCGCTGACTGCTGAGATAGGCGCGGTACAAGGGAGTAGACAGAAGCAAGGTCAGACGTAGCAGAAGGTCGGGGGCAGGCGGCAAGGTTCGTAGTCAGGATGGATAGCAGAAGTTCAGGTAACACAGGCTTTGGACACACTAAACGCTTTCACTGGCACAAGGCAACAAGATCCGGCAAGGGAGTGCAAGGAAGGAGATCAGATATAGCCAGGGAGCAGGTGGGAGCCAATTAAGCTAATTGGGCCAGGCACCAATCATTGGTGCACTGGCCCTTTAAGTCTCAGAGAGCTGGCGCGCGCGCGCCCTAGAGAGCGGAGCCGCGCGCGCCAGCACATGACAGCAGGGGACCGGGACGGGTAAGTGACCTGGGATGCGATTCGCGAGCGGGCGCGTCCCGCTGTGCGAATCGCATCCCCGACGGCCATGACAGTGCAGCGCTCCCGGTCAGCGGGACTGACCGGGGCGCTGCAGGGAGAAAGACGCCGTGAGCGCTCCGGGGAGGAGAGGGGACCCGGAGCGCTAGGCGTAACAGACGTCATAGCTTAATATATAATACAGCTATTTTTTATTATATTTATATTAGCTTATGATTATTTCTTGTAATTCCTTTGGCCATTGTTTTCGGATGTGGGGTATATCCAGGGGATTGGATCTTAATTTATATAATATTATTTTTTAGTTCATCTGTACCAAGTCCTTCTTTGGTTCTATACTGTGTCTAACACTGACAAACTTGAGCACACCTAGGGTGTGACTGACAATATATACTACCATGTGTTTTTAAATTATTGATTTATTACCATGTCTTTTATACATGTTGGTTAGTCCCTATCCCTAGAAACTTTGATTATGTATATTATTCTTTATTTCACAGCTGATTTCATGTGTGAGCTACATATATTTTGTTTAGTGTTCTTTTCTCTTTTGTCTAGTGTGAACCCAGATGTCAGTCGGGCCTTTGTGTGTGGTTGTGCACCGCCCCGTCCCACTCAGGTGTTTTCACCTGGTGAGGGGGGCGGTGCCGCCCACTATAAGAGCCAGACTGATCTGAGTATACCATTGTATGACTAAGGCGACTAAGGTTGCTGAAACGCGTCACTTTACTCCTTGATCCGTGTTGCTGTTTGCTGTGTGTATCTACAATAAATTTCCATCTTGCATCGTGCTTAGTGCTGGACATTGTTCTACTTTTCTATTGTTCGTCCTCGTGGTGTCCGCACGAGTCCGTGCACTGAGGCGGCGGTGGAGAGCTGGATGATCTTCCTATTTCTATAAAAAGTTTATCACCACCTTGGTGTAGCGGTGGATACAGAACACCTAATCTATGGATTGCCAGGGAAGAGAACTAAAAAAAACAACTAAAAGAGAGAACTCAATTTGATGTTTACATTTACTGATTTTTATGTGAACTGTGCTATTTTTAATACAGTATAGACATTTTCCTATAATTTTTTACAATTTATAGCCTAAATAACAGAAAAATGATGACACCTATAGCATACTGGATTTTGTTAAAAACGCCAACGATCCCAAAAAATGCTACAAAAATAGCACAAAAATTGCTGAATTTTATCCAACATTTTTTTAACCTGATTAACTAATTTTGCATATGTCTTGGCGAAACAGTGGCACAATGATAAATAATGGGGCATTTTGCCTCAATCAGGATTAAACAAACCCTACCTACAAAACCCTGTACAATTTTTTTAAAGGGGTTGTGCGCTGCCCTTCCTTTCGGAGCTCCGCTCGCAGCGTACGGAAGTTCATTACTGTGCGGGCTTCCGTGTTTGCGGCCGCTGGGCGTGACGTCACGCCCGGCCCCCTCGGGACATCACGCCCGCCCCCTCTACCAAAGTCTATGGGAAGGGGGCGTGACAGCGGTCACACCCCCTTCCCATAGACTTTCGTTGAGGGGGCGGGCGTGACATCACGAGGGGGCCGGGCGTGACGTCACACCCGGCGGCCGCGAACACAGAAGCCCGCACACAGCGTTCGGAGTAATGAACTCCCGTACACTACGTGCGGCGCTCCTAAAGGAAGGGCAGCGCACAACCCCTTTAACTCCTTTTTTTGTAGGCTTAAAAAATAAATCTGTGGAGTTGTTAAAAATCCAGGAACATGCACACTTTTTAGATTAAAATGCAGTTTGTGGAGTAGTCCGGGTTTCGCTAAAATCTTGACAAATGAAAATGCTGGGCAAAATTGTGTGCTGCAAAAACTGACACTAAACTGTCAGGATAAACACAGTTTGTGAAACTTGACAAGAAAAAAGAAGGGTAGAGAGGCTCCTATTGACCTTGCAACCAGAGACTCGAGCTGCCCAAATAACACCTATACCCACGGTGCCAAAAAATGTGAAATAGAATACAGAAATTGGGGCTCAGAGTCGTGAATATTAGGATAACGTATGTTTATTTCAGTATATAATGTATAAAGTTAGTATACTTGTGAACTGTGAATCACAGGGCCCTTGTGAATCAACAGAAACCCAAAATGGTTGTTCAATGGTTAATACAATAAAATTAAAATCATGGCAGATAAAAAGGGTTATTACAATAAAATATGGCTTTTAAAACACATAAAATAATCCTTTAAACAAGTGTCCACACATCTATAGGAATGAAAGCAATGGTTTAGCAATTTGTAAAAATGCTGTGATTTCTCTGATAGTCTTGGTTGGCTATTTCCACAATTATTTTGTATCCGGTTAGAATAAATAGTAAATGTCTTGAATAAAGAATGCAGCGATTTGTGCAAAGTTAGTTAGTGGCAATTGTATCAATTGATTTTAGAATGTAACAAATCTGGATCCTCGGTGCAGAGGGCTCGCTGTTGGAGACGCTGTTGATTCTAATAGCGACGCCTCTAATCTGCACAGTATTATTTCACTAACCCAGTAAACACCCTATGCGCGTTACAGCAAGGCAAAGTGTTCTACACCCCTATTGAGGCTTCTCTGTAGGCAAGAAATTGCCATTTTTAATACATATTTACTGCAAATAAATTTTTGGGAAAATTTGGTGAATCGGCCGAATCAACTTTTTCTAAAAATTTGCTCATATATAGACATATTAGATAAAATAAGAAGAATGTGTTTCCACTCTTATCAGACAAGGCAATCATTGTGCTGATCCCTTTAGTTATGGTCCTCTTTTCCAGAACAGTCACCTGAAGCATCCACCATACATGAAAATAAAAAAGACTAAAGAGTTAATCAATAAGAGGTTATCGCTCAGAGCCAGCTGTGGTCATCTGGTGCATTTCATCATTTATCTGTATGGTGGTGTTCTATTCTTTCAGTGCATTAGGTAGGCCCATCATTATTGGAAAGCAATGCCTTCAGCATTCTACTGTATTTGCTCTTCAAACAAATGGAACATGTTTTGATGTTTGACTTACACATCTTTCTTTTGTTACACCACAGAATTGCATTGTTTTCAAACCTGCGTCAATAACTATATTTGCTCAGTATGGTGCCCCCAGTGCTTTTATCACTTTGATTTTGAATTTGGTGCCAGAAGAGCTTTTAGAGTGCCTTGAGTCTCCCTGTATCTTCTTGCCATGTCTCTATATCAGCACTTTGCGATTTTGCGAATATTAAGAATATAGTGATATATATTTGTAATAACGAATATTCATGCGTTTTTTTATGCGAATATCTGCACTACCAGACTGGACACTGATCCCTTTCTTCTTTTGGGTAAGATATATAATCGTGCATGCTCACTATGCAAATTTCATTAAGAATTTTCGCATGGAAAAAAAAGAGAATTAACATAGCGAATATGTGAATTTCACAAACAAAGGACGAATATTCGTCCATATATTCGCGAAATATCGCAAATTTGAATTTGACCCCTACCGCTCATCACTACAAACTACTGCTAAAGGTACACATTGGTACTAGTACTAGTTTCATTTTATTTTGCAGCCCTCAATGGTAGAAAGGCCATAATAGGGACAGTATTTCTTCTCACATGAAACATTTGCGTAGAGTATGACATTTCTAATTAAACTAACCCCTGTACATATACATACCATTTTACAGGAGGACTTGACATTGTCATCTGGAGTACAATTCTTTCCAATACATTGGAAATGTAGATACTTTGGCTGATATGAACTGTTTAATCCATGGAAATTCTACTAGAATCATAGAGATTCAAGATTATTAGAAATTCTAACAACTTAAAATGAACAGTATTTTCCCATAACATCAATGTGTCTCAATTGCATGGTTTGAGTTCTGTGCATGGTTTCAGCGTTTTTACAGTAAAGTGAATCTTCTTGTATTCAGATTATAGCTGGTTATTTTAGTCTCACCATCAGATAGCTTACCCAAATGCAACATACAGATGCATGCACATCATGCTTATACATGTTTTCAGTGGTGACGGAGAGGTATGTTTACCTCCCATAGAGTAAAATGAAAGGGTAGCTGCAATTCAACAATTCATTCCTTATCCACACTGCACTTCAGGGGAGAGCTGGGAGACTAGTACTATGGTAGATTGGTCCCACCAAAAGTATTCAACTGATATGCATCTCATGTGAACAGCTAGCTTAAAAGGGTACTCCGCTCCTAGACATCTTTTCCCCATCCAAAGGATAGGGGATAAGATGTCTGATCACGGAGGTCCGCAATAAATGTTACATTGAGAACCTCTTGTTCTAGTTCAACACTTGGGACAATTTGACTTTAAAAAGTAATCAGTGAATAGACGCATTAAATAAAAAAACGACTGTACATTCAGATATCAGTCATATTCAAATCAGAGGGTGATGAAAAACAACCTTGGACTAAAATAAGTTATGGAAAGAAGGGAATAACAGGAGCAGAGATAGGCAGCTGCTCTCAGGAGTTTATCCCCCGCAAACCACCATTTAAATCAGTCTGAATGCGTATGTGATGTTTATATATTTATTACTCCCAAAATGTACAGCAGAGCATAACAAGCTGTTTCTAAATGAATAAATGATCAATAAACTAACAAACATCCAACGTGATGAGAAATATGAGAAGAGAGTAACGGGAGGACCTTCTATTATTTATTAGGGAAGGGCTTCAATAATGTCTGCTGCTCTTACTACTACTGCCACTAATACGTTTCCTGCCACTACTACTACTACCACCACTACTACTACTACTCTTACTCCTTTCACTCCTTCTCCTGCCACTACTATTATGTGTCCTGCCACCACTACTGCTACTATTATGTGTCCTGCCACCACTACTGCTACTATTATGTGTCCTGCCACCACTACTGCTACTATTATGTGTCCTGCCACCACTACTGCTACTATTATGTGTCCTGCCACCACTACTGCTACTATTATGTGTCCTGCCACCACTACTTCTACTATTATGTGTCCTGACACCACTACTGCTACTATTATGTTTTCTGCCACCACTACTGCTACTATTATGTGTCCTGCCACCACTACTGCTACTATTATGTGACCTGCCACCACCACTGCTACTATTATGTGTCCTGCCACCACTACTGCTACTATTATGTGTCCTGCAACCACTACTGCTACTATTATGTGTCCTGCCACCACTACTGCTACTATTATGTGTCCTGCCACCACTACTGCTACTATTATATTTTCTGCCACCACTACTGCTACTGTTATGTTTCCTGCCACCACTACTGCTTCTATTATGTTTCCTGCCACTGCTACTGCTACTACTACTGCTGCTACTACTACTACTACTACTACTACTACTACTACTACTACTACTGTTACTACAATAAATGCCACCTCTACTTCTACTATTACTAATACTTTGAATAAGCACAAGTCAAAGTTAACTTGTAGTAGGTTTGACTATATGTGTGTATATGTGTAAAAATGCCCTGTGTCCACTTGCACTTAATTTTCCTATAAAAAAATTACTATTTATACAGTTCAATAGCACACATCAAGAACTTTTGTGTTCACTCTTTTAACATACATAGTACATTGTCCTGCTGCCTCTATTGGTCCAGATTGTCACATGACTGATCTTGTCACCAGGATGGCAGTAGAAGAGGCCCTAATGGTAATAATAACCCTTTAAAAAGCCTATGCCCCACTAATCATTAAAGAGGTTATCCAGGAATTGAAAACAGACATCATTTCTTTCAAAGACCGCTCCCTGTTTGTCTTCAGGTTGGGTGTGGTTCTGCAGCTCAGTTCCATTGCAGCAAATGGAGCAAAGTTGTAATATCACACGCAAAGTGGAGACAGACAGGGTACGGTCTCTAAAAGATATTTGGTCTGTTTTTTGATTCCTTGATAACCCCTTTAATCTAATGCTAGCAGACAAGAATAAACACAAATAAAATGTTTCAGAATAACACTATATGAGACATAAGGATTTAGGATAACAGTATATCAGAAAAAAAATACAGCCTACATATTCTTACCACTCTCCAAAAAATAAGTGTATAAAATGTTTAATAAAGCAAACTGGAATTGCAACAACAAAAATGTTGTAAAAATATAATTGACCTGACAAGTAAAAAAGTTTTTGTTGTTAAACTAAAGCCTACTACAAAAAATATACTAAAGGCCCAAGATACCCTGAACCTGAACTAGGTACAAAGACAAAAGTTAAATGAACAAAGCATCTCAGAATTTCAATCATCCAACAAGAATCATTTTGTTTTTTTATCCTCAGAAGTACTAGCTGTTACTTTTAATCAACTCTATTTTTCCTGGGATAAAACAAAATGGCTTGTCCATTATCCCATTTTACGGCATGTCAGAGTGTTTTCCTTGGAAATTGTGTGATAAAGGTGCATTGTGATTTGACTGAGCTCTTGCCAAGCCGATTCTGATTAAACTCATAATAGATATGCAAATCTTTCCCCCCGCATTCGGACTGATGTATTTATGCATTCGTCCAGAGGGAATTTCCCGGCGAGATTTTAGTTTGTTTGCCTTTTTTTTTTTTCAGCAGAAGAAACATAAAAAAAGCGATTTGATTCATTCTATGGAGCTATTTCAGCAGTGCGTTGTTTGTTTACTCGGCAATGGGTAGAATATAATGTATGTTTCAATATACATATTATGAGGCAGTAAACTAAGTGTTTCTTTGGAGATTAATTCATGGTTTACTTTCTGATGAACTGAAGTGACTGCTCTGCTTCCAGCAAAAACTTTCCAAAAATCCTACTATATAAACATTGTACAAGACAGCAGCTCAAGTTGTGATAAACACCACATAACTAGTAGTAAGGGTGGCATGCATTTAAGCTTCTAGCCACATCTAAAGATGATATGGATGGCATCAGTGTGCCCAGATCCCAACCTCCTCTCGGTTACTATAAAAAAGTAGCCAAGTTGCTCGCCCCTTTTTGTTCCATTGACTTCATTAGGAGATTATCTTGAGTGAAGCTGATGGAGCATTACACTCCCATTGATATCAATATGGAAGTCTCAGTGTGAAGCTGACAGGAGCCATAGAGATATAGGACTAGCTAGAAGCCCACATCACTTCTCAATGGATCTCATTGATCATGAGCTTTTTTTTTTTTTTTATAGGTAAGCATGAATAACTATAGTTTTTATCATGCCTTATTATGCAATCCCTCCACCCCAAACTGTGGGGGTCAGACTTTTCATGGCAAAAGTTTTAAGTTTCCACTGAATATTTAAAAGGTTTTATGTGAGAATGAGCCAAGGTTTACACTATGCACAGCATTTTTTCAAAAATGGACATGCTGTTTTTGGTGCTTTTTTGTTGTTGCATTTCACTCAATACATATGTCATGGAAACCATAACTAATCCTGCAAAAAATACACCAAAATGCTACAGATTTACACATGCATTTTTTGCAATGGTTACTGCAATGGCATGTTTCCACAAAAATCGTATGTGAGAAACAATCCTAAGGAAGATTTTGGGACCACATTTGTTAGGCCTTAAAGAGAACCCATCATCATATTCATGCTTCCTTAACCACAAGTTATTGGAGCAATCCTTGACGGCTTACCCTTGTCCCACTAGCCCTGTTTGGTATAGGAAAAAAATCTATTAATCAAGGTCATCAAGGCAGAGAGAAGGAACTGGGAACCACCTCAGTGATTTGTGGTTCGGGCAGCATGAAAGTGACAACAAGTTCCCTTTAAGCTTTCTTGTCTTTTTCGTTAGTGGATGTAAAATGCTACTGACCTCACTTGCATAGTGCTGGTGCATTTTTGGTCATAAAATCGGCAGACACTAATAAGGAAAGGCAGAAGCCGTATATTACCATCTTTGTATTTTTTATTGTTGGAAAATAACACTCAAATAACAACTAGACACTCAAATAACAACTAGAAGTGGCCACTAAGTTCTTTAATGTGACAAGGGAAAACATCTAAATGGTTTTTATTCAATTCCTCACACAGGTCAACACATACTACAAAACACAAGCAAGACTTATGAAAGGAAGAATTCAACAACAACAAGCACTGCACTTTATACATTTAGTCTTAACACACAGATATCTGTATTAGTAAAAGCCTTTTTCACTTTCAGATATATCTTCAAAATAGAAAATCATAGAAATGTTAGATGAAATTCAGCAAGGAGACAGAACACGAGTGCTTGAATAGAAGGTCCCCATGGATAACAGCCATAGATGTGGCATTGTTACTCATTGCCTTGTTTTGATTTTAAAACGTATTAATCTTATTCTGGCTCCCCTTCATCTGTCCTCGAACAATCCCACATATTACAATACAGATTTTTACAACAAAACAAAAAGTTCCACCTGGCCTTTAAAACTTATGTGTATAATATCACTTCTCGCTTCACCAAACTCCACCAACAAACACTTTATTTATACAATAAAATAAAAAAATATCTAATAGGAAGACCACACTATATACATACATATATACAGTACATATATATATATATATATATATATATATATATATATATATATATATATAGTGTTGAGCGTGAATATTCAAAATGCTAATTTTTTGCGTGAATATCGGCACTTTGCAATTTTGTGAATATTTAGAATATAGTGATATATATTCGTAATGATGAATTTCAGTTTTTTTCATGCAGTTTTTTATGCAAATTTATGTGAATATCGGCACTTTCAGACTGGACACTGATCCCTCCCTTCTTTTCAGTGAAAGATATAATTGCGCATGCGCACTATGCAAATTTCATTATGAATTTCCGCATGGAAAAAAAAGAGAGAACGAACATAGCGAATATGCGAATTTCCCAAACATAGTACGAATATTTGTCAATATATTACTGAAATATCGCAAATTTGAATATGGCCCCTGCCGCTCATCACCATATATATATATATATATATATATATATATATATATATATATATAGATATATATATTTATATACAATAATTATTGATGCATGCACAGAGCTACTACCTTTCAACCTGTTGGGGACAGAGGGCGTACAGTTACACCCTTGCATCCCAGTACTTAAGGACAGAGGGCATACCTGTACTCCCTCCATGTCTCTGATGACTCGATCGCCCGGAAAATAATGATGATCGGAGCTGTCAGAAACAGCCCGATCATCCTAAAGAATAGGAGCGAGGTGGCAGGGGTGCCACCTCCTCCTATCCCCTGTCATTGGTCGGTCAGGAGGGGGGGGGGTCAAAAGTCCAGATCTCCCACTCTGCCCACCAATGGAAGTCCGGGCAGAGCTGGGATAACGGAGGATACTGCGTCACTCACCGCCGGCGGCAGTAGTAGGATGTCAGGACGACTATCGCGTGACCGGAGGCGGGGACGATTGCCGTGGGCGGGCCACAGTATGAAGATAGCTGGTAAGTGATCTTCAACTGTGGCCCTCAAGAAGTTGCAAAACTGTGCAATGGTCTCCAAACTGTGGTCCTCCTGATGTTGCAAAACTACAACTCTCAGCATGCCCAGACAGTCCAGGCATGCTTGGAGTTGTAGTTCTGTAAAATATGGCACTTCAGTTGTTGCAGAACTGCAACGCCCAGCATGCCTGGACAGTCTTGGCATACTGGGAGTAGTTGTTTTGCAACATCTGGAGAGGCACAGTTTGGTGCCCACTATACAGTGGTGTCCAAACTGTAGACCTCTAGATGTTGCAAAACTACAATTCCCAGCAGGCCCAAACTGTCAGGCATGCTGAACATTGCAGTTCTGCAACATCTGGCCCTTCAGGTGTTGCCGATCTACAATTCCCAGCATTCCTGGGCAGTCTGGGCATGCTTTAAATTGTAGTTTTGCAAAATCTGGGGGTCCACAGTTTGGAGACCACTGTGTAGTGGTCTCCAAACTGTTCATGCTCCAGTTGTTGCATAACTACAACTCCCAGCATGCCCTTCGGCTTTCAGGGCATGCTGGGAGATGAGATTTTGCAACAGCTGTAGGCACACTGGTTGGGAAACACTGAGTTAGAGTCTGTTTCCTAACTCAAAGTTTCCCAACCAGTGTGCCTCCAGCTGTTGTAAAACTACAATTCCCAGCATGCACTGACAGACCGTGCATGCTGGGAGTCGTAATTTTGCCACAGCTGGAGGCACACTGGTGAGAAAGCACTGAGTTAGTTTGTTACCTAATTCGGTGTTTCCCCACCAGTGTGCATCCAGCTGTGGCAAAACTACAACTACCAGCATGCACGGTCTGTCAGTGCAGGTCGGGAGTTGTAGTTTTGCAACAGCTGGAGGTTTGCGCACCCCTTCCCCCCATATGAATGTACAGGGTACGTTCACACGGGCGGGGGTTTACAGTGAGTTTCCGGGTGCAAGTTTGAGCTGTGGCAAATTTACTGCTGCTGCTAAAACTCCCAGGAAGAAACTCGCTGTAAACCCCCATCCATCTGAATGTACCCTAAAACACTACACTTACATGAAATAAAGAGTAAAACACTACATATTCCCATTCCTATACAAGTCTACATATGGCAGTGAGCTGGTTTTTCCTATATTGAATTTTTTTGCTACTACATATTCACACCCTAATACTGCCCCCCTCCCCCCTTGAAAAACATATTGTATGCCACTGTTTCCTAAACAAAGGCATCCTGTTTGGAAAACACTTCCGTAGGGTATTTGTGGTGCAGGAGGCATGAGCCATGCTTGCATCCAGTTCTCCCCTCATGCAAATCCCAAATTTTTGCCTCAAATGGGCATAGCGCTCTCTCATTCCTCAGCCCTGTCTTATTTCAAGGCAATGGTTTAGTGCCACATATGGGGTATTTCCATACTCGAGAGAAATTGCGTTCCAAATTTTGGGGGGTCTTTTCTCATTTTACCACTTATGAAAAGCAAAAGTTGGGGGCTACACCAGCATGTTAGTGTAAAAAAATTAAATTTTTTACACTAACATGCTGGTGTTTCCCCCATGCTTTTCATTTTCATAAGAGGTAAAAGGAGAAAAAGACCCCCAAAATTTGTAACGCAATTTCTCCTGAGTAGGGAAATACCCCATATGTTGACGTAAAATGCTCTGCTGGGGCCCTACATGGCTCAGGAGTGAGAGCGCACCATATACATTTGAGGCCTGAATTGGTGATTTGCACAGGGGTGGCTGATAGTTACAGTAGTTCTGACATAAACGCAAAAAGGAAAACACCCGCATGTGACCCCATTTTGGAAACGACACGCCTCAAGGAACGTAACAAGGGGTATAGTGAGCCTTAACACCCCACAGGTGTTTGACAATTATCGTTAAAGTTGGACGTGAAAATTAAAAATTTTACTTTTTTTCACTGAAATGCTGGTGTTACCACAAATTTTTCATTTATTCAAGGGATAATAGATGAAAAAGTCCCCCAAAATTTGTAACACCATTTATTCTTAGTAAGAAAATACCCCATATGTGGATGTAAACTTCTCTGCGGGTGTACTACAGGGCTCAAAAGATCCAAAATTTGCTTTTTGGAGAGAGAATTTGGCTGGAATTGAAGGCCATGTGCATTTACAAAGCCCCCATGTTGCCAGAACAGAGGACCCCCCACATGTGACCCTATTTTGGAAACTACACCCCTCACGGAATGTAATAAGGGTGAAGTATGCATTTACACCCAACAGGTGTCTGACAGATTTTTGAAATTTTATTTTTCATTTGCACAGCCCACTGTTCCAAAGATCTGTCAAACGCCAGTGTAAATGCTCACTGCACCCCTTATTACATTCCGTGAGGGGTGTAGTTTCCGAAATGTCCACTGTTCTGGCACCATGGGGCTTTGTAATCGCACATGGCCCCCAACTTCCATTCCAACCAAATTCTCTCTCCGAAACCCCAATGGCGCTCCTTCTCTTCTGAGACCTCTCCTTACTTGGGAGAAATTGGCATTCAAATTTTGAGGGCCTTTTTCTCCTATTACCCCATGTGAAAATGAAAAATTTGGGGTAACACCAGAATTTTTGTGTTAAAAATCAATTTTTTTATTTTATGGCCCACTGTTCAAATAATCTGTGAGGTGTAAGTACTCACTCTAACCCTTGTTATGTTCCTGGAAGGGATTATTTTCCAAAATGGTTTCACATGTGTGGGGGAGGGGGGGGGGGGGTTCTGCTGTCCTGGCACAATGAGAGCTTTGTAAATGCACATGGCCCCCGACTTCAATTCCAGCCAAATTCTCTCTCCAAAAGTCCAATGGCGCTCCTTCTGTTCTGAGCCCTCTACTGCACCAGCAGAGCACTTTACGGCCACATATGGTGTATTTCCTTGCTTGGGAGAAATGGAGTTTTACATTTTGGGGGGCATTTTCTCCTATTACCCCATTTGAAAATGAAAAATTTGGGGTAACACTAGTATTTTAGTGTTAAAAATAACATTTTGTCCAACTTTAATGAAAAGTCGTCAATCACCTGTGACGTGTTAATTCCTTGAGGGGTATAGTTTCCCAAATAGTGTGCCACATGTTTTTTGCTGTTCTGGCACCCTGGGGAGTTCCTAAATGCAACATGCCCCCCAAAAATAAAGTGCAATATTCATTCCCTAAAATCTCAAAGTTGCTCCTTCCCTCCAGAGCCATGTTGTGCACTCCCAGAGCACTTTACATGCACATATGAGGTATTACCATACTCGAGAAATTGGGTTACAAATTTTGGGGGGATTTTTCTCCTTTTACCCCATGTTAAAAATAAAAGAACATTTTAGTGTAAAAATTTGAGATTTTGAGTTTTCTTCTCCACATTGCTGCTATTACTGTGAAACATCCAAAGGGTTAACACACTTTCTGAATGTCATTTTGAATACTTTCAGGGGTGCTTTTTTCATAATGGGGTTTCTTACAGAAAGGCCCCTCAAATCCACTTCAAAGTGAACTGGGCCCTGAAAATTTCAGATTTAAAATTTTTCATGAAAATTTGGAAAAATTCTACTTAACTTTGAAGCCCTCTGATGTCTTAAAAAGTAAAAACATGTCAACTTTATGATGCCAACATAAAGTAGACATATTGTATATGTGAATCAATATATAATTTATTTGGTATGTCCATTTTCCTTACAAACAGAGATTCAAAGTTAGAAAAATTATGCATTTTCTAATTTTTAAAGAAATTTTGTAATTTTGCACCAAGAAATGATGCAAGTATTGACAAAAATTTACCACTAACATAAAGTAGAATATGTAACGAAAAAACTATCTCAGAATCAAATTCATAAGTAAAAGAGAGCATCTCAGAGTTATTAATGCATACAGTGACAGAGGTCAGATTTGAAAAAAAAATGCTCCCGTCCTTAGGGTCAAAATGGCCTCTGTCCCCAAGGGGTTAAGTATAGAAGCAATTTTCCATGGAAATATGAATGTATATACCTACAACCTCTACTTATATGTTTGGCCCAGCAAATTAAAGAGCATAGAAGCGTAAAATAACTAACTGGTGTCCCATGACCCGTGTCTCATACAAAGGGTTCAGAATGGAACAAATCACAAATTTCTAGATCCTTTCCTGGATCAAGTGATCCTGAGAGCAGTGGTTTTGGAAATTGGAGTTATAGTAACAGACCCATGTTACAGCTATGGTGTCCCTTCTCACCCCAATGTATTTTTGGGAGGTTTGGTAGGCAGGATTGTGAGGGCAGAGGGTTCGTATTATTCACCTCAACCAGGTTTAAACCAACGCACCCTATGCCCCCCCCCCCCGCCTGTTGTTGTCTCCACTTGGCTCTGAATGTAGGACCAGTACCGAAATATAGAGGTAAGTAACTGTTAGTTTACTATTTTACTTAAAAAATTAAATAAAACCTGCAAACCTCACACAGACATGTCAAAAGTTTAGTTATATTAGGGGGATTTCTTCCCCTCTGATCACTAGGTATAGCCCTGTGAAGTGAGGAGCAGCATGTCGCCACCCCCCCCCCCCCACCCCCCTTCCAGTTTGTTTCTTATAATCTGACAGAATATAGGAGACAGTCTCCATTATTGGTCTCCAGGGATCAGTTGGATTGAGTGTTGGATTCCGGAATCAGGTAACTCTATCTAATGATTGGAGGAGATCTCAGCGCTGAGACTCCGACATTTAGATGCTTTTGTCTTTGATACATGTCACAGGTTGTTTCGAGGACAGTGACACTTTTAGCTATGGATTCAATTGTCTGGCTGAGTATTGGGGCTCCTTTAGAATGGTGCCATTGGTGGCTGTTGGGATAAGAGCATTGGGGAGAATGCTGCCATATTTATGTAACTCCAAGGACTTCTCTTGATGTCATTTTGTCTAGTATTATGTCTTGTTATGACTGGTTTTATGTGACAATATTGCTTGGAGCTTTTCTTTTCAACCTCTTCAATCCACAGCTTTTTATAGAAACACCACTACGAGCATCAGATACAGAACATTCAGAAGAAGACATAAAAGTTTTACTGTTGTGAATATTTAATATAACATATTAATTCTCTATTCAAACAAACTCAACATCTGTTCAGTTACATGCCACCACCCACAGATTCCTTGTGTTTCCTCTTTGGCAATAACAGATTAATATCTTCTATGGTACATTTTTTTCATATCTGTGTGATTTGTCTTACCAGCTGGAATATCAATGGAGGGGGGGAGAGTATTTGTCATTGCACAATGTGCCAACAAACAAGCAGGCAGTATTATGACAAACTGTTTAGTGGACATTCTGTTTGGGACATATTATTGTTTATTCTTCTTAGTTATATGTTATAGTCAACTGAGTTTGTTATCTCAAACAACCTGAGTTTTTTTTTACACACCCGTCATGAGACAGATACATACAAACGGGAATGTCTAATACATTTTCATCATTAATGTTCTCTCGGAGGTCTAGGAGGAGTGTTTTGTATTAGCTAATACGTCTCGGTAGATGGCACACTGGAAGGGAATCTCTGTTTATAGTATCGTTGTATGGAATTATCCACGGAAAGGTAGACTGTTCTCCATTTCATGGATACTATATATTTGGGAAATCCTAATCGGCTCAGCAAACCAATCAATTGTACTAATTCTAGACAAATACACTCTCTTTTCCCTGAGTCTCTTAACCTTCTCCAAAATAAATAGGAGCGTAGAGAATAAATATTTCTGATGAAACAATCCATACAAGGTGGTTTGACGTGTATTATGTCAGCCTTAGATAATGGATATTTTGCAAGGGATCATTGTGTGTCAGCTGAGGCTCTGCATTGCCATAAAACAAAGCAACAAGCCTGCCTGAACATTGCATTTTATGAGGTCATTTATCAAGGGCAAGAATGGTAGAGTGATACAGTTGAAGTAATATTCGCTTTTCATGTATTTATGATGCTGATCTGCATGCAATGAAGGCCGTGACTCAATTCCTTCAGGCACAAAAGTCCCTGTTGAATGTGCAATGAAGATTTCAACCTTATTTCATTCTGTGGACTGGTGCCCATGTTTACTGAACAGCATGCCTACAGAAATGTCTTTAGAACATCTTACATGTGACAACTAGCACCAGCGATAACTGTTATATAGACTGCTGGTCACCTAGTGCCGCATTGCAAATTTTAGTCTTACAGGTAAGGTGTGAATACATTTATTTTCAAATATATTAGATTGTTTTCTAAGTGTTTTAAACCATTATAGTTGTGGAAGAAGTCACGTATTAAAGGGGTACTCCAGTGGAAAACTATTTATTTTAAATCAACTGGTGCCAGAAAGTTAAACAGATTTGTAAATTACTTCTATTAAAAAATCTTCCAGTACTCATCAGCTGCTGTATACTACAGAGAAAGTAATTTTCTTTTTACATTTATTTTCTGTGTGTCCACAGTGCTCTCTGCTGACACCTCTGTCCATATCAGGAACTGTCCAGAGCAGGAGCAAATCCCCATAGCAAACCTATCCTGCTCTGTACAGATCCTGACACGGACAGAGGGGTCCACGAGGGGTCAACCTCATGAGAGGAGGGGGGGGGGGGGTTGCCTTCCTCTTGATCAACACAGTAGGGTTTTAAGTTGTAGTTGATGTTTATTTTTTGACATTTTAAACTAGGTAACTAAACAGAAACATTTGCACACTTTTCTTTCACAAGCATTTTAATGGGAAAACTCACTTAACCTCTTAAGGACCTGGCCATTTTTTTTATTTTTGCACTTTTGTTTTTTCCTCCTCACCTTCTAAAAAAGTCATAACACTTAAAATTTTCCACCTACAGACCTATGAGGGCTTGTTTTTTGCACCACCAATTTTACTTTGTAATAACATCAATCATTTCACCACAAAATCTACGGCTAAACCAGAAAAAAAAATATTTGTGGGACAAAATATAAAAAAATTATAAAAAAAGACTTCCTTTTGTAAATTTTGAGGGCTTCCGTTGCTACACAGTGCCCTTTTCGGTAAAAATGACAACTTATCTTTGTTCTGTAGGTCTATACAGCTACAAGGATATCTAATTTATATAGGTTTTATTTTATTTTACTACCTAAAACAAATTATAACTACATGCACCAAAATTAGTATGTTTAAAATTGTCATCTTCTGACTCCTACAACTTTTTCCGTATACGGGGATGTATGAGGGCTCATTTTTTGCGCATAATCTAATGTTTTTATTGGTACCAAGTTTGTTTTTATGGGACTGTTTGATCAGTTTTATAAATTTTTTTATACAAAGTGAAAAAAATATGCAATTTTGGACTTTGGTATTTTTTTTTACGTAAACGCCATTGACCGTGTGGTTAAATTAATATTATATTTTGTTCAACTTCTTTTTTTACACTTTATTAATCCTTTAGGGGACTTTTAGGATGAATTATAGATTCCTCATGCCGATCAATAGAATTCCATAGAACTTCATTGATCTGTGTGCACTGCGCTCGATTGATAAAGCCTGGTTCAGCCAGGCTCTATCAATGTCAGAGCCGCAGCAGACAGGGAAGCAAAGGTAAGCCCTCCGGCTACCTCCACAGTCGATCGCCCCCCCCCCCCCCCCCCCCCCGCTATCGGTGCTGCGGGGGGGGGGGGGGGGCATCCACCCCAATGGACCACCAGGGACTGGTTAAAGTTCCCTTTAGGCACCACTGTCAGCTTTGACAGCAGCAGTCTAAAGGGTTAATAGCCATCCATGGCGATTGTTGCATGTTGGCTATTAACAGCTACTGGAATCAGCTGTGGGTGGCCGGTATGGCGCGGGCTCGAGTTCAGAGCCTGCGGAATGCACCGGTTGTCGTCTCAGGGGAGCCGACCCGCCCTTAGAAGGTAACCGGTTAAGACTTACTTTTTGTTTGGGAAATCATCCTATTAGGTGATCCCATAATTCTTGGAGTCCAGAATGTAGCTATAATTTGTGGAGAAATTTAGCAGCAATAATTTATTTTCCCAAAAGCAACACTGCAGGGGAAATAAAGAATTGCACAATTCCTATTGAATATAACAATAGACTCTTGAACACTGGACCTCATGCAATCGAAATTTCATGATAGGGTATTTTTTGGGATGTTTTCCCAACTAGATAATTTTAACTGGTTCTTTAAAAAGTTTTTACTGCTAAGTTTGGAACCTAAATTGATATAATAAGTTATTTAGATAGAAAAACAAAAACAAAACAAAACTGCATTTTTGAATTACCAAGAAAAAACACATCTATGATAAATTGTAGCAAGCCAAAAAAAGATAGTTTCAGCGTAAACCTTCAGCTTACCAATGTCAATTCACTCTCCTTTGAGGAACTGCATGTGTCCAACACAACTGTCAAGACGTTCTTCAGTGCTGTCAATAGTGTAAAAGGGCATTCCATTGTTTTAAGTATAAATATCCTAAGGTTCTGTCAAGATCATGACAGCTATCCTAAAAAATCTATAAAGAACAACTGATCCAATATAAAAAGGAAGGTATCAGGGACAGGATTATAAAGCAGCTGGTTTATTTCACAATTCATGAACTGGAAAACTGCGAGGACAAAATATATCGGCCCATTTCTTAATGACAGAAGATGTGTGGAAATGGTAATGCATGATCAATACGGGCACAGAGACTGCTTTCTTCTTTATCTTATATGGAGTATCTTAGGATAAGTTCTGGTTCGGATATAATATACGGTAGTCCCTCAACATACGATGGAAATCCATTACAAACGGACCATCGTTTGTTGAAACCATCGCATGTTGAGGGATCCGTGCAATGTAAAGTATAGGACAGTGGTCTACAACCTGAGGACCTCCAGATGTTGCAGAACTACAACACCCAGCTTGCCCGGACAGCCGGAGGTCCGCAGGTTGTAGACCACTGTTAGAGGAAGTTGTATTCACCTGTCCCCGCCGCTCCGGACCGTTACCTCTCTTCACCGCTGCCTGGATGTCGCCGTCCATCGCTGTCGCCGCGTCCCCAAGGTGTCCCCGATGCTCCGGCAAGGCCTCTGCTTCCCCCGGCATCCACGCCATCACGTTGTTACGCACGCCGCTACAATTGGATGACGGGATGGCGTGCGCAACGACGTGATGACGTCGATGGAGAGCGCCGACGATGCAGAGGATCCCGAAGAGGATGCGCCGGAGCCCCGAGGACAGGTAAAATACATCCCCAGAGCTCACGGGGCACTGTAAACGGCTATCTGTCATGGCTCCGCCCCTCATGACATCACGGCCCGTCCCATTAATGCAAGTCTATGGCAGTTGGCGTGACGACCTCCACGCCCCCTCCCATAGACTTGTATTGAAAGGGACAGGCCGTAACGTCACGAGGGGCGGAGCCGTGACGTAACGATGCTCCGGCCCCTGTATTGCCCATCATTACGTGCAGAGCAAATTCGCTCTGTGCTGTAATGACAGCTGGCTGCCGCAGCGGCGGTCCCCGGGGTCCCCAGCAGCGGGACCGCGGCGATCTGACATCTTATCCCCTATCCTTTGGATAGGGGATAAGATGTCTAGGGGCGTAGTACCCCTTTAAACAAGTTAATGCAAGTAGGAATACATGACTTCACTATTCAGTGCCGCAAAACCAAGGCTGACTATGGTTTATTGTTTGGCTGAATGTTATGAATTCATGTATTTTCTTTATCTATACAATCCATGCTTTTTACCAACAGTTCTATATGCATAGATTTAATCTTGCTGAGTTACATGTCACATGTTACATGTCTCCATGTTACATATCTCACATGTTTTCATGTTACATGTCTCCACTCCCTATGCTTGTCATATAGCTGCCATAGAGGGATCCCTCTAAGCAAAGCCCATCTCTATGTGTAGAAAGTCAATATAAATTGCAGCGTCTTCCTACTCAGTCCCCATTTACTACACAGTACACCCAGAGATACCATTTACTACACAGTACACCCAGAGATACCATTTACTACACAGTACACGCACTCAGAAATACCATTTACTACACAGTACACCCACTCAGAAATACCATTTACTACACAGTACACCCACTCAGAGATACCATTTACTACACAGTACACCCACTCAGAGATACCATTTACTACACAGTACACCCACTCAGAAATACCATTTACTACACAGTACACCCACTCAGAAATACCATTTACTACACAGTACACCCACTCAGAAATACCATTTACTACACAGTACACCCACTTAGAGATACCATTTACTGCACAGTACACCCACTCAGAGATACCATTTACTACACAGTACACCCACTCAGAGATACCATTTACTACACAGTACACCCACTCAGAGATACCATTTATTACACAGTACACCCACTCAGAGATACCATTTATTACACAGTACACCCACTCAGAGATACCATTTACTACACAGTACACCCACTCAGAAATACCATTTACTACACAGTACACCCACTCAGAGATACCATTTATTACACAGTACACCCACTCAGAGATACCATTTATTACACAGTACACCCACTCAGAAATACCATTTACTACACAGTACACCCACTCAGAGATACCATTTATTACACAGTACACCCACTCAGAGATACCATTTACTACACAGTACACCCACTCAGAGATACCATTTACTACACAGTACACCCACTCAGAGATAGCATTTACTACACAGTACATCGACTCTGAGAAACCATTTACTACACAGTACACCCACTCAGAAATACCATTTACTACACAGTACACCCACTCAGAGATACCATTTACTACACAGTACACCCACTCAGAGATACCATTTACTACACAGTACATCGACTCTGAGAAACCATTTACTACACAGTACACCCACTCAGAAATACCATTTACTACACAGTACACCCACTCAGAGATACCATTTACTACACAGTACATCGACTCTGAGAAACCATTTACTACACAGTACACCCACTCAGAGATACCATTTACTACACAGTACACCCACTCAGAGATACCATTTACTACACAGTACATCGACTCTGAGAAACCATTTACTACACAGTACACCCACTCAGAGATACCATTTACTACACAGTACATCGACTCTGAGAAACCATTTACTACACAGTGCACCCACTCAGAAATACCATTTACTACACAGTACACCCACTCAGAGATACCATTTACTACACAGTACATCGACTCTGAGAAACCATTTACTACACAGTACACCCACTCAGAAATACCATTTACTACACAGTACACCCACTCAGAGATACCATTTACTACACAGTACACCCACTCAGAGATACCATTTACTACACAGTACACCCACTCAGAGATACCATTTACTATACAGTACACCCACTCAGAGATACCATTTACTACACAGTACACCCACTCTGAGATACCATTTACTACACAGTACACCCACTCAGAGATACCATTTATTACACAGTACACCCACTCAGAGATACCATTTACTACACAGTACATCGACTCTGAGAAACCATTTACTACACAGTACACCCACTCAGAAATACCATTTACTACACAGTACACACACTCAGAGATACCATTTACTACACAGTACACCCACTCAGAGATACCATTTACTACACAGTACACCCACTCAGAGATACCATTTACTATACAGTACACCCACTCAGAGATACCATTTACTACACAGTACACCCACTCAGAGATACCATTTACTACACAGTACACCCACTCTGAGATACCATTTACTACACAGTACACCCACTCAGAGATACCATTTATTACACAGTACACCCACTCAGAGATACCATTTACTACACAGTACATCTACTCAGGGATACCATTTACTACACAGTACACCCACTCAGAGATACCATTTATTACACAGTACACCCACTCAGAGATACCATTTACTACACAGTACACCCACTCAGAAATACCATTTACTACACAGTACACCCACTCAGAGATACCATTTACTACACAGTACACCCACTCAGAGATACCATTTACTACACAGTACACCCACTCAGAGATACTATTAACTACACGGTCCACCTAGAGTCACTATATATTCCACAGTTTGTCCACTAAGAGGAACATTTATTGCTAGTGATGAACGCAGAGCGGCATTGGCCATATTCAAAGTCACGATATTTCACGAATACATGGACGAATATTTGTCCTATATTCGCAAATTTCGCATATTCGTTATATTCGTTTTGAATTTGTGTATTCACATATTCCAGGAAGAAAACAGTGAAGGGGTGGGCAACATTACTATTGGTTGCTAGGGATGTTGATAACCTCTGACAAGTGTATTTGCATCATTCTCATTGGCCCACAAGCTAAAAGAAGGAATATGCTAAATGTTCGCGCTCCACAGTCTCACACAGTAACTAGTATTGGAGCATTCATTAGACCACAAGCTGGAAGCAGGGAGGAATGACGATCACTGTGATGTGTTCTGTGGGAAAAAAAAGAAAAGAAAAAAAAAAGGAACTAATACTCGTAATTTCGAATATATAGCAAATATATTTGCAATATTCGCAAATTTGCAATATTCGCAACAAAAATTGGAAATGCGAATATTCGCACCCAACACTATTTATTACCCAGTTAACCTACTTAGAGTTACCATTTATTACACAGTCCAATCAACAGTCCAGTATGTTAAATCATAGTCACCATTTATTGCAGAGTCAAGCCACTCAGTCAGTATTTATTAACATTTACTACAGTTCACACATGCAGAGTAAAATTTATCACACAGTCTTTTGACTGAAATTCACTGTTTTTACACACTCACTCATTCAGCTAGGGGTCTGTAGGGCATCTTGCTTTGGAGAAGGGCTATCTTGTTGGGAAAACCGGCTGTATCACATGTTTAAAATAAGAGTACCAGATCTAGCATCATTGCCAACTCAATTGGGAAATTAGCAAATAACAAAAATTAGTGAACCCTTTTTACACAAAGAACACCTTGTTTTTTCGATTTTGTTTACTATAAAATGTAAAACCAAACTCAATCTTTCTACTCCATTCTGTTTTGCTATAAATGGCAGTGGTTGAATGTATGGATTTTAGCTTGTAACCCTTTATGACCCAGCTTTAAAGAAAAGATCCTCCAGGATACCAACATTCCAATCAATAATTTGTGAAAACTCTTAGACTATGTTCAGATTTTTACTAGAGAAAACTTGTTTTAGATTGTGTCTGGTTTTACGCGTCCTGTTTAAATCACAAGTAAGCTGAAGGGGGATTACTAGCTAGCAAACTCGCTAATAAAAAATTAAGGCAGACGCTAGTTCTGCCCTGAGAATGTCATGCATTAACTCCTTATAGCTGGTGTGATGGTATCTAATATCAGTTGTAAATTCATGTTCATTCAATATTAATAAATGCTAAAAAAAAAAAAAAAAAAAAACAGCTACATTGGGATTGCCTGTCGGAAATGCCATATTTGGCTGTTTGTCTCTAAGTTTCCTTCCCGATAGACTTAGTGGTGGGTAGAGCAGATTGACATTGGACTGTTACTTTATAGTCCCTTAGGCCAGTATGGGAAGAACATATAAGCTACAATTAAGAAATGTTGCCTGTGTTGTAGAGTGCATTAAGGGTCCATGTCGCTACAGTAATCGATCTCAGTGAAGAAATATAATGGAGAACTATATGCATGCCAATATCTGTTCACACAGAAAAAAATATATATATTTTAGCTATAATGTGTAAACATGGCCTAAAGTTGTCTCCTATAGCCAAAAGTAATAGCAATGGTTCCAGTGTTCCTTGGTGGAGCCATTTAAAGTTTGCTATGAGTTATGACTGGTGTAGAATTGGACTCTACAAACAGTCTTGTCAGCAAGTAAACAGACCCAAACAGGAAGGTGTCATAGTTCAATAGTCTTGGGTTTATTGTAATAATTTCCATTCAGCAATAATTCCAGTTGCAGCATGTGGTTTAAAAGAAACTTATACATCATTCACAATATTTTTTTTGGTACAGTGTTCAGTATCCAACATATCACAGACAAGCTGATCTGCTTAAAGGGGTACTCCAGTGAAAACCTCTTTTCTTTTAAATCAACTGGTGGCAGAAAGTTAAACATATTTGTAAATTACTTCTATTAAAAAATCTTAATCCTTCCGGTACTTATTAGCTGCTGAATACTACAGAGGAAATTATTTTCTTTTTGGAATGCTCTCTGATGACATCACAAACACAGTTCTCTCTGCTGACGTTATTATAATAATAACACTTTATTTATTGTTGTCCTTAGTGGGATTTGAACCCAAGTCCCCAGCACTGCAAGGCAGCAGTTCGAACCACTGAGCCACCATGCTGCCCTTAGCATACATCTGCTATGCATGGTTGCTAAAATGGACAGAGATGTCAGCAGAGAGCACTGTGCTCGTGATGTCATCAGTGTTCCAAAAGGAAAGGAATTTCCTCTGTAGCATTCAGCAGCTAATAAGTACTGGAAGGATTAAGATTTTTTAATAGAAGTAATTTACAAATATGTTTAATTTTCTGACACCAGTTGATTTAAAAGAAGGTTTTCACCGGAGTACCCCTTTAAGAACAACTCTGTGCTGCTTTCTGGCAGTGCTCACACACCTGTGAGATCAGGTTCAGGACTACAACACACACACACACACCAAAACTGGAGTATGGGAGAGGCTTTTTCTCCAGAACCTATAGTCACTCTCAAAACCGGGACCCAAACTCCAGTCTTATGTCACTGAGGCAAGAAGCCATTTTATTCACTATTTTACCAGCTGCTTGCTTACACTAGTTATACCACTAAGAATATTATCTGACGCAACATCATTCCCAGTGGTCTTCAAAAAAAAACCTCACAAAGCTTTCATATTGTGGATACAGTATATGTACATATATTTATAAAAGTATTAGTTGTTGCTTAGTGGTATTATAGACATTAACTATTATCATTCAGATCATAACGAAAAATTCAACTTTGAACTGTTCCTATGGCAACTGCAAAGTGTTACAGCACAAATTCTTGTTAACATTTTCCATAGTGTTTCTTTTCCAATTAAACCCAAACTTTAAGGAATAGGGCAATCTGTAAATATGCAGAAAAAGAGTTTCCTTCATGGAAAAGGCATTTGTATGCTTTTATGTGAATATATATATATATATATATATATATATATATATATATATATATATAGTTGGCTATGCTTTTCCAGGAGATATCACCAAAACAAGCATTATTTAGCTATTTTTTCTACAATGCAAGTCAATGGGTAATCATGCAATTGTATAGCTCATGGTTGCATTCATTATGGGTATACATTTTACGCATACCGTGGGAGATTTTCCCGCCCTATACATGAACTTGGTGTGATCAGAGCCTAATGAAGTGTCTAACTATCACATTCACTTTAATGTCACTTTTTTCTTAGTATACAAACATAAAGATGCAGAAAAAAACACGTAAATGTAGCCTAAAAATAATAATAATTAAAAAATAATCATCATCTATTGAACATTAAGACTTGGCAAAGCGCATCCACAGAGAGTTCTAGCAATTATATTCTTTTATTATAAACACTTTGTTGTTGCCTCAACATGACAATTGAAATTGCCCATTATAAGTTTCAGTAAATTTGTTATACCACGTTATCTATCATCTATTTTTCACAGACACTTTGTAAATGAACTGATTTGCATGCAGACGTAACAGGAGCAAGTGCAGGATTTTTAAAGGGGGCTTCCAGATGTTACAGCTGTGATGACAGGTCATTTTAGCATATGATCACAACCACATATTCACAGCAGCATTGCAAACCAATACCAGAATGGGAACTATGAGTGCAAGAACAGTAGAAATGTGATAGGTACATTTCACCAAAACCCACTTCCCACCCCACCAGTCTATTGACATTAACCCATTAAGAACCACAGGTTTTTTCATTTTTGAATTTTCATTTTTTCCTTCTAACTATCTAAAAATCACAACACTTTCAATTTTCCACCTACATATGGGGCTTGTTTCTTGTGCCACCAATTTTACTTTGTAATGACATCAATAAATTCACCACAAAATTTAAGGTGTATGCAGAAAAAAATATTTGTGGGGCTAAATAAAATAAAAAAGACAGTTTGTTAATTTAGGGAGTTTATGATTCTACGTAGAGCACTTTTTGGTAAAAATGACACCTTATCTTCATTCTGTAGGTTCATACAATTATAATAATACCCAATTTATATAGGTTTCGTTTTGTTTTACTTCTGTTTAAAATGATAACTTTTTGCGTGAAAATTAGTAGGTTTAAAAATGTCCGTATACGGGGATGTGTAAGGGCTCATTTTTTTGCACCATGATCTGTAGTTTTTATAGGTACCATTTTTGTTTTCATGGGACTTTTTGATCGGCTTTTATACATTTGTATTCATGGGTATACAAATTGACCAAGGTGACCAAAAATATGCAACTTTGGACTATGTATATGCCATTGACCATGCAGTTTAATTAATGTTATATTTTTATAGTTCGGACATTTACGCACGCGGCGATACCACATATGTTTATTTTTATTATGTTTAAAAAATTTTATATGGAATTTGGCAAAAGGGGTGATTTAAACTTTAAAAATGGAAGTGGTTAAAGGGTGTATTTTTAACTTTTACTAAACTTTTTTTTTTTTTTTTACTTTATAAGTCCCCTTAGAGGACTTTTAGGAGGAATCATTAGATTTCTCATACGGATCAATGTGGTTCCTTGTAGAACTACATTGATCTCTGTGCTCGATTGATAAAGCGACAAAAGCATACAAAATCCACTAGCGCAGTGTGCTTTTAAACAATCTACCATGTATTACCGCATGTTGCCATAACTTTGATATTAACTAGCCTTAAAACCACTTTAAAGGAAAAGGGTCACCCCTTCACCCGCGCTATAAGCCGATACACTGGGTTATAGTGTGGGTGAACAGGAGACCAATGCGTACCTACCTGATGTCCGGAGCCTCGATCCCCCAAAGGTCCCCCTCTTCCAGTGCTGACTTGGGCTTTGAGGCGGACCCACCGCCTGGATTTAAATATTTATAAGCGCCAGTCACATGAGCGCTCGTGCCGACTGAGCGCTCACATGACTGGCACTTATGAATATTTAAATCTAGCCAGCAGGCCCGCCTCAAAGTGCAAGTCAGCGTTGGAAGAGAAGGGCCTTCAGGGGATTGGGGCTCCAGACTGCAGGTAGGTACGCATTGGTCTCCCGTTCACCCGCACTATAACCCAGTGTATAGGCTTATAGCGCGGGTGAAGGGGTGACCGTTTTCCTTTAAAGTGGTTTTAAGGCTAGTTAATGTCAAAGTTATGGCAACATGTGGTAATCCATGGTAGTTTGTTTAAAAGCACACTGGGCTAGTGGATTTTGTATGCTTTTAAGTGGCATAAATAAAGGGGCATAAAGGGTCCCTGTTTGTTTGTAAATTCTTGCCAAAGTAAAAATGCACACAGAGGTATCAGAAGATGCAATGGCTTTTTGTGCTGGCGCGTCCTGCACAGCGAGTCTCCGAGCCGCCGCAGACATAGGAAGGTGTGAGCTCACGGCCGGGCTGAATGGCCGGAGCGTTGCCCATAGCAACGCCCGGGCGCTGCCCATGACAGCATATCTCTAAATGCTGTAAAAAACAGCTTAGGCAAGATAGTTGTCCTCATAATAATGTATAAAAGAATACAGAAAAAAACACCCCATTTCCCCATGTGATGCTCATTCTAATTTGGGGAGTTGGGAGGGAGAGGGTTTAAAAGGGATCTAGCATTGTAGCTTTTACATAATATAGATGATTATGTATGCATCTCTTAAAAGGCCTTATATATAATGAGACAAGTGACATTGTCCATTAGAGGGGAATGTATAGCTTTTCAGATCTATGTCACTAATGGACATGCAATGTTTATAACAACATTATTAGTTCCATTTGTTTCTCACCATGGTAGGTCATTTATTTCAAGGGAAAAACAAGCTTATGGGGGGGGTCAGAATTTCTGATTTCTTTAACCCCCTCCATCCCTCTCCTGTATGCCCTTGCTTCACAACCTCTTTAAAGTGCCAGAGTTTATAAAGACTATCAATCTGCTAGAACCTATCGTTAGTTTTTACAAATTCCCTTCCTGAAACAACAACAGTAAATGCTAAAAAATCATGCTGTGATGTTAAGTACATTTATTGAATCATGCAAAGAAAAAATGTAATTGACATCGTAAAGCAGACAGGTTTATGGAAATATTTTGTATACACTATAATAAAATATTATTTCCGGAGTACTGTTTAAAAATATATTCTATATGTTCTACCCATTTGTATGCATACAGATTTGTTGCTCGATACTCATAACAGAGGCTGTGCTTAGAACATATTTTCCAACTTTCTCAGAATTAGAGATGAGTGAATCGAAGTTGACGAACCCGATTTCATTACAAATTTCATGAAAAATTTGATTCGCAACGAATACGAATATCGCCGCGATTCTATCGCACGAATCGCTTCATTAAACTCCATTTTACAGCGTTCCAGGCTATTGGAGAGCTAAGATGGCAGATCCACATGTGAGTACATGGGGCAGGTGATTATGGGAGGGCGGGAAACAGCGATGGGAATGAAGGTAGGCGGGCTGACCCTGAACCACATGTGAGATGCAGCCTATCAGTGTTCACTGACCCCTGTGATGTCACAGGCCCTATATAATTGGCGGCCATCTTGCCTCTCTTCATTTCATCTATGCACTCAGATGGAGAGGACGGGACTGTGTGTGTGTGTGAATAGCTCATACCGCAGCGTTACACTGCAACTGCTAGTCACATCAGCATTAGGGAAAGACAGGAGTGCCGAGAACTTTGCTGTAACACTGAGAAGGATCATTGGTAGCTAAACCTGCTATTCACGTTATTGAGCATTGCAGCAGAGAGGGGCAGATAGCTGTCAGCTGCATCATACAGATCTCCAAGCTGCCTGAACTTTCTGAAGCATCTTATCTCCTCATTTTTCAGCTCTATTGAGTTTTTTTTTCTCCACAAATCTTCTGCTGCTCTTCTGCTTTTTTTTTTCGTGGTGCTGCACTGTTGGGTCCTGCTGCTGTTCAGAAATAAGTCATATTAGTGTGGACTTTAATGCCTTTTTCCCATTTTTCACCTGTTACTTTGTCTCTGTGCTAAATTCAGTATTATACCACACGTATGAAAGAAAAAAAAAGGTTTTCCTGCGTAAAAATACGCTTAACAGTGGCCTTATCATTGCAAAGGGCCTAAATACAAGCAAATAGCGTACCATATACTACCTTTTTTTCTGTCTCTGTGCTATATTAAGTGTAATACCACACGTTATACACGTGCGGGTGTATTAAAGAAAAAAAAAGGTTTTCCTGCGTAAAAATACGCTTAACAGTGGCTTTATCATTGTAAAGGGCCTAAATACAAGCAAATAGCATGCCATATACTACCTTTTTTTCTGTCTCTGTGCTATATTAAGTGTTATACCACATGTTATACACCTGCCAGTGTATTAATTAAAAAAAAGTTTTTCCTGAGTACAAATACACTTTTTCAGTGGCCTTATCATTGCAAAGGGCCTACATACAAGCAAATAGCGTACCATATACCACCTTTTTTCTGTCTCTGTGCTAAATTCAGTGTTATACCACATGTTCTACACCTGCCGGTGTATTAAAGACATTTTTTTTTCCTGAGTACAAATACGCTTAACAGTGGCCTTATCATTGCAAAGGGCCTAAATACAAGCAAATAGCGTACCATATACCACCTTTTTTTCTGTCTCTGTGCTAAATTCAGTATTATACCACACGTTATACACCTGCCGGTGTATTAAAGAAAAAAAAGGTTTTCCTGCGTACAAATACGCTTAACAGTTGCCTTATCATTGCAAAGGGCCTACATACAAGCAAATAGCGTACCATACACCACCTTTTTTTCTGTCTCTGTGCTAAATTCAGTATTATACCACACATTATACACCTGCCGGTGTATTAAAGAAAAAAAAGGTTTTCCTGAGTACAAATATGCTTAACAGTGCGCACATCATTGCAAAGGGCACATATACAACCAAGTAGTGTACTATTTAGTACCTGTATTTCTCCTGTATTTCTCCCTTTCCAACTGGTGGACTCTGCAGCTTTCAGGGAATTGATGGCTTGTGCCGAGCCGAGGTGGAGAGTCCCAAGCCGTCATTTCTTTGCAAAGAAGGCAGTACCAGCCCTGCATAAGTTTGTACAAGAGGTGGGCCAGTCCTTGAGCCTGTCGGTGTGTTCAAAAGTGCACGGCAGCGCCGACATGTGGAGCTTTTACGGACCACTGGGTAAATGTTGTTCCTGCATAGCCACAACAGCAACTTGGACAGGTCACACCGCTTCCTCCTCCACGCTCTGGCTCCAAGGCAGTTGGTCCTTTTACAGTGTGCGCCTCCTCCTCCTTCCCCTGTGTCCTCGGCCTCCACTGCACGTCCAAATCTCGGTGGCCCTTCATCGTACCACGTGTGTAGGGCACAGCGGTGTCAAGCCGTCCTTCACATGGTTTGCCTTGGCGAACGGAGTCACACAGGGGAGGAACTGCTAAAGTTCATTAGGGAAGAAATCCGAGTATGGCTTACTCCACGAAATCTGGAAATGGGGACCATGGTGACCGACAATGGGAAGAACATTGTGGCCGCGCTGCGACAAGGAAGTGTGAACCATTCGCCCTGCATGGCACACATGTTGAATCTGGTTGTCAAGAAGTTCATCAAGTCTTCACCCCATTTGCAAGACGTCCTGACAATGGCAAGGAAACTGTGCATGCACTTCAGCCACTCGTACACCGCCAAGCACACTTTGCTTGAGCTGCAGCGTCAGAACGGTATCCCACAACATAGTCTCATTTGTGACATTGCCACACGTTGGAATTCCACCCTCCATATGTTGGATAGACTATACGAACAAAGAAAAGCCATCACAGATTTTTTGATGATACAAGCAGATAGGAGTACTCACCTGTGTAACTTCAATGTGAACGAGTGGCAGCTCATATGTGACACCTGCCGTTTGCTGAGGCCCTTTGAGGAAGCTACATTTTTTGCAGGTCTGACTCGGGGGGGCTCTCTGCGCTCACCTTCCACTGCCACGGCTGCTGGGGAGGGGAGGGGTGGCAGGAGCAGTACCGGCTTAATCAGCTGCAGCCTGAGTCTACAGTCTCTGATGAGTAGCTTCCTTCAGCCGCATAGTGAAGCTACTCATCAGCAGCAAGTGGACATGGAGCAGGACCTGAACCAGCAGGTGGTGGCTTACCTCGACATGACCCTGCCAACAACCGTTGAAGATCCGCTGGACTTCTGAGCAGCCAAACTCGATTTATGGCCGCAACTAGTGGAGTTTGCCCTGGAAAAGCGGTCCTGCCTGGCCAGTAGTGTGCCATCAGAGCGGGTGTTTAGTGCGGCCGGGGCCATAGTCACCCCAAGGCGAACTCGTCTGTCCACTAAAAATGTGGAGAGACTGACGTTTGTCAAGATGAATCAGGGATGGATCAGCCAGGATTTTCAGTCACCAATGACAGATGGGTCTAAGTAGATTGACCATGCTCCTACAACAAAAACATTTCTATTGTGGTTGGCTATGAAACCCTCTGGGGCAGACCTGGGCATTGTACGGCCCGCTTGCCACATACGGCCCTTTGATTGGCTCTGACCGGCCCGTGCTGAGTGGGGGACAACTCTGCTGCCTAATCTGGGGGACAACTATGCTCCTAATCTGGGGGACATCTATGCTGCCTAATCTGCGGGACATCTATGCTGACTAATCTGGGTTACATCTATGCTGCCTAATCTGGGAGACAACTATGCTCCTTATCTGGGGGACAAATATGCTCCTAATCCAGTTGACAACTATGCTCCTAATCTGGTGGACATCTATGATGCCTAATCTGGGGGACAAGTATGCTCCTAATCTGGGGGACATCTATGCTGCCTACTCTGGGGGACAAGTATGCTCCTAATCTGGGGGACATCTATGCTGCCTAATCTGGGTGACATCTATGCTGCCTAATCTGGGGGACAACTATGCTCCTAATCTGGGGGACATCTATGCTGCCTAATCTGGGTGACATCTATGCTGCCTAATCTGGGGGACAACTATGCTCCTAATCTGGGGAACATCTATGCTGTCTAATCTGGGTGACATCTATGCTGCCTAATCTGGGGGACAACTATGCTCCTAATCTGGGGAACATCTATGCTGCCTAATCTGGGTGACATCTATGCTGCCTAATCTGGGGGACAACTATGCTCCTAATCTGGGGGACATCTATGCTACCTAATCTGGGGGACAAGTATGCTCCTAATCTGGGGGACATCTATGCTGCCTACACTGGGGGACAAGTATGCTCCTAATCTGGGGGGACAACTATGCTCCTAATCTGGGGGACAACTAAGATCCTAATCTGGTGGACATCTATGCTGCATAATCTGGGGGACATCTATGCTGCCTAATCTGGGTGACATCTATGCTGCCTACTCTGGGGGACAAGTATGCTCCTAATCTGGGGGACATCTATGCTGCCTAATCTGGGTGACTTCTATGCTGCCTAATCTGGGGGACAACTATGCCCCTAATATGGGGAAAACTGATGCTTCTGGCCTTGGGCCTATAATTTTTTGAAGTTTAGCAGTAGCTAAATACATGCTTAATGCAAATGTCAACATTGATCTTTAAATGTAAGGGGTTATGAAACCCTCTTTGGTACTGCGAATGACTGCTCCAGACTCATTCTGTGTCTTTCACAAACTACTTGCCTCCCTGGTGCCTCAGGCCTTGGGAGTATAATTTTTTGAAGTTTAGCAGTAGCTAAATACATGCTTAATGCAAATGTCAACATTGATCTTTAAATGTAAGGGGTTATGGAAACCTCTTGGGTACTGCAAATGCATGCTCCAGACTCATTCTGTGTCTTTCAGGAACTACTTGCCTCCATGGTGCCTCTGACCTTGGGCCTTAAATTTTTGTATGTTTAGCAGTAGCTAAATACATGCTTAATGCAAATTTCAACAATGATCGTTAAATTTTCGGCGCTCTGACAGGGCCTTCTCCTACCCCGCCTGGGCCAATCCGAGGACCTCACTAACCAACTCACTAACTAATCCAATAGCTTATAGCGACGGGCGGTGTGTACAAAGGGCAGGGACTTAATCAACGCCAGCTTATGACCCTCACTTACTGGTAATTCCTCGTTTTAAGGTTAAATAATTGCAATCCCAGATCCCTATCACGAACTGGTTTCAGCGTGCAACACTGTCCTTGAAAGATAGAGACACGCTAATCCGTTCAGTGGAGCGCGGCTGTGGCCCCGGATATCTGAGGGCATAACACACCTGTTATTGCTCGATCTCGCAATTGATCGGGCAAGGTAAGGGGTTATTAAAGCCTCTTGGGTACTGCTGTGGCCTATTCCTGACTGCTCCTGGTGCAATGCATGGGGTAATTAAACACTCTTGGGTAGTGTTATTGTTAAATTTACTGGTAATTTTATCAGTAATAAAATTTAATTTTGCAGAATGCTAACCGTTACACAACGGAACGCTTGTTGCGTGTGATTTTTTTATGAAAATAAATAAATAAATAGATGGAGAGGGATTCATTCTGCTTAATCATTTTTGACGATTAGAATCCTTTTGTCATCTGATTTCGCGCTTACACACAAGTAATCATTTTTTTAACCAAATTTCAAACATTGTGTGGTTTATTATGTCTTTTGGTGGTCCACCATCCTGCATTATAGAGTCTTCTGAACTGCTGTATATGCGCTTGTTTTTTTTAAAAAAAGGTATTTTGTCAGACAATTTCAATAAAATGTTGTGGTTTTTTGGGGTGGATTGTAAAGCCCGGGTTACGGGTGTGTAGTGTGTACTCGTGCATCAGTCAACTCCAGTCTGTGTCCGTTAGGCAATATATGGGTTACTGATGCAGCAGAGGTGGGGCCTTGGTCTTGGAATTGCAATTTTTTTAGAAACTTGAACATATTGTGTGGTTTATTATTTTTGAGAAGAATGTCTATTGGTGATCTACCGTCCTGCATTATAGAGTCTTCTGAAATGCTGTATATGCACTTGTTTTTAAAAAAACAGGTATTTTGTCATACAATTTCAATAAAATTTGGTGTTTTTTTGGGGTGGATTATGAAGCCCGGGTGTGTACTCGTGCATCAGCCAACTCCAGGCTGTGTCTTTCAGGCAATCTATGGGTTCCTGATGCCGCAGAGGAGGGGCCTGGATCTGGGAATTAAAAATGTTTGGATTGCGCGTGCTCCCAAAAAAGATGGACACACCCTAATCCGTTCAGTGGAGCGCGCCTGCGGCCCTGGACATCTGAGGGCATAACACACCTGTTATTGCTCGATCTCAGGAGAAGGGGGGTTCATCATCGGGAGAAGAGAGTTGCAGGTTGCCCTTGAGTCAGCAAGGCGGTAGCACGGTTGGCAGTCAGCGTGGTGTGGCAGTAGTGGAAATTCTGGAGCCAAACGTGCCCGGGGGAGACCACCTGCTTTGCGGCAGCTTACCTTTCTGGGAGTTAGCGGGTTACCAGCACCGGTCGATGAAAGATAGAGACTCGCTAATCTGTTCAGTGGAGCGCGTCTGCGGCCCCGGAAATCTGAGGGCATAACACACCTGGTATTGCTCGATCTCGTAATTGATCGTGCAAAGGTAGGGGGTTATTAAAGCCTCTTGGGTACTGCTGAGGCCTACTCCTGACTGCTCTTGGTGTAATGTATGGGGTAATTAAACACTCTTGGGTAGTGTTTTTTTTTTTATTTATTGATAATTTTATCGGTAATAAAATTGAATTTTCCAGAATGCTAATGATTACACAACGGAACGCTTGTTGCGTGTGATTTTTTAATGAAAAAAAAAAACGGACAGGGATTAACTCTGCTTCATCATTTTGGGTGAAAAAAGTCCTTTGGCGATCTGCTCTTTTGGAGACAGATGGGCTTACACACATATTGAATTAGTTTTTGTAAAAAGATTTCAAACATTGTGTGATTTATTATTTTTTAGAAGAATGTCTTTGGGTGGTCCACCGTCCTGCATCATAGAGTCTTGTGAACTGTTGGATATGCGCTTGTTCTTACACAAAGGTATTTCTTTAAAAAATTTCTAAAATGTTGTTGTTTTTTGGAGGGGATTGTGAAGCCCGGGTGTGTACTGGTGCATCAGCCAACTCCAGGCTGTGTCCTTCAGGCAATATATCGGTTCCTGATGCCGCAGAGGTGGGGCCTGGGTCTGGAAATTTCTAATTTTTGGATAGCAGGTGCTACCAATGAGAAATCTTTGACAAAAATTTCTCATTGTGTTGTTTTTGGAGGGGGGATTGTGAAGCCCTGGTGTGTACTGGTGCATCAGCCAACTCCAGGCTGTGTTCTTCAGGCAATAAATGGGTTACTGATGCTGCAGAGGTGGGGCCTGGGTCTGTTAATTTCAAATTTTTGGATAGCAGGTGCTACCAATGAGAAATCTTTGTCAAAAATTTAATATTTTGTGTTGTTTTTTTGGGGGGGATTGTGAAGCCCTGGTGTGTAGTGTACTAGTGTATCAGCCAACTCCACGCTGTGCCATTCAGCCACTAAATGGTCTCCTCTTGCTGCCAACATGTCCACGCTATGTCATTCAGTCACTCTATGGTCTCCTGACACTGATGCAACCACCAGGCTCTGTCATTGTGCTGCTGTGCGGCAGTGATTCTAAGAGCGATGCCGGTAATCTGCATGTTATTCTGAATAACAGTATTATTTCACTACCCCAGCACACTCCATATGTGTTTTAACCCTATAGAGGCTGTATGTAGGCTAGACATAGCCTTTTTTAATATTGATTCACCGCGAACAAATTCGGATCGAAACAAACTTTTTGGGAAAATTCGGCGAATCGGCCGAATCAAATTTTTGAAAAGTTCGCTCATGTCTACTCAGAATATCTAGAATGCTCCCAGAAAAAGAGAGGACCTCAATTTCAGGAAGTGTCCTGGGTGCCATATAGACAACCGAGAAGGGGGCACTCCCAAAACGTTCTTTGTTATGGTGCCGGAATGATGCTAAATCAGACTTCATATGCGCCTTTATATGATGGCGCCATGCTAAAGTATATAGTCTGGTTGCAACTTGGTCATGCATAAGCACCCTACTAAACATTACCAACAACAAATGTTCTTCTGTGCTGCAGTCTTTTGTTTCTTGATTCTTTGGGCCACTTGTAGGCCAGGAAGGGAGAGATGTCAATAAATCCAGGGAAGCGTGTGCCACAACACACAAAACAATTTCCTGGAACTACTGGAAACTATTTTCTAAGGTTAGAAAAGGAAACTTTAGGTAATTGTTATGGGCAACTACTGCAACTTTCCCCAAGCTTTTGTGTTTTTTATTTATAACACCATATATAGAAAGTTGGGGTTTGCACAAAAAAAAAAAAATAAAATAAAAAGCATTTGCCTATAGCAATAATCTGATTTTATTTATCACAGCCCTGGAAAAGTATTTGTTGGAGTTAAAGGGCACCTAATGCTGAACAATATGTCAACCAGAAAAGGGGCCCTAAATACTATGCATTTTCAAAGATCCCTAAAGGGTATTATATCTATTTGGAAAGTATAGTTTCTAAGTTGCTGCTGGTTCCAGACTTTAGGAAGATAAAACCAGTCTACTGAAAAAGTGGAAGAATTATCTATAGCAGGAAATTTCTTCTTTGATCTCTAAAATGGTCTTTGAAAAATGTCATCTCCAATCTAGTTGGTCACTATATCCATTAGTATTTTATATCTATTGTGTGAATCGCATTTACCAAGCCAAAAACCCCTTTCCAAGCACCACTTACATCTGTTGTACCCACATGTTATTTGAAATTCTTTTCATCGTGAAACTACAGACTTCCAACAAACACTTTTTGTTCAGATGTGACGGTTCTAGTGTTAAGTCAAAGAATTCCAATATAGAATCATCTTATGCCAGGGAGAGACTGTGTAGGCACCCAGCAGAGAATAAGATGTACCATCTATTCTGCAAATGGCTCTGTGGCTGAGCAGACATAAAGGCTAGTGTATCAAGATTTTGATAACCATACAATATAACCATACATGTGATCATGTAAGGATGAAACACCCCTGCTGTTTCGGAGACACAGGAACTGTGGCCCTACAGTATCTCTCTGTATTATGTGCCAATAAAGTTTATATGGCTACTCGGTTATGAATAGTAAGGGCACTTGAGATGGACGTCTATGAAGTAGCAGATTTGTCATTTTAATGGAGCCAAAAATCTAATGCACTTATCTTCTACATATTATACTACAGTATTACAAGGCTACTAATATTATTCTCACATGTATGAAATGTTTTTGTAGCAAGACTGTAGAGGCCGGTTATACAATAAAACCAGGTTGGCATATACCTTTATTTTACTGGTTGATGAGAACCTGCGATGTCTTATCTTCACATCCCCTAATATGTTAAACAGGAGTGTGAACAATCAACAAAAGGACCAAGGAGAAGATGTAGAGACAAAAAAGCTTTATTCCAGGTGGCTAGGGGTATAGTGGTGTTACCAAGTGCCAGAATGGTCCCACATTTTAATCACAGCTTCAACTATTCCTTTTGTGTAAACCTTTCACGTAGTGGTATGCATTAGTAAATTACCCAGTAAGGGTATGTTCACACTGCATAATCTCCGCACAGAGATATTTCAGGTCAAATATTCCATATGAGCAGCCACTGCCGTTATTCTATGGCTCTAGGACCGTGTGGACCCGCGTTAACAATGATGACAAGCAGTCTGTGTGTAATTTTGCTGAAAGAAGGAATTTTCTGCCGCAGAAATTTCACAATGTTAATGGGTTAACAGGAGACCGATTTACACCAATGCTAGATTAGTGCATGGGGAATTCCTGAGCGGAATTTTGTGCCAAGGTTCCATAGTGTGAACATACCCTTAGAGCGCATATTATGCCGCAATATAATGGTAATAGTAAAAGTTGTGCATTCTCAATAATTATGTGCATAAGGAAAGCAAGGGTTACAGGGAATGACTTCGGAAGCCATACAAAAAATTTCTGTGCACAAGAATTGATCACTAATGTTTAGAGTGACTGTTTGTTTAATAATTATAGTCATTTTCTTATATGAATAAAATAAAAATAAAAAAGCTTTGTAAATGACTTGTACATGGACTGACTATGTAATTACATATAATACTCAATATAATATTCATTGCTTTTCATTACACTTCAGGATCTCTTTTTTATAATCAAAGAAAAATTAAATTTGACTAGCTACTGAAATTCTAATGTGAGGAGAACTGCCTTTTATTTCTGTTAAACATCTGGCATGGGGATTGAGATTTCTTTTCACAAGTTGCCAATTTTCAGGTACCTTAGTAATATAACAGCACAAAGAACAGCCTAGGGGTAATAGTGCTGTTTATTGCAGAAATCACTTGTTGCTTTGGTCATGCATTCCGAATGTAAAAAGCAGATGGATTTATATTTATTTCTTTTTAATTCTGCTTGCCTGCTGCTCTTAGGGTACGTTCCCACAATGTATTTTACCCCAAGAAAAAAAATATGTCACGCAACATGTGGCAGTAAATTGTATTTTGACACTTTGAATTTGTACCATATTTTTAATTGACACTTTCAATTTGGCTTATCAATGTCCTGCATTTCCGACATGCATTTCCAAGGATTCCACTCGTAATAAGTGACATGTCTCTTATTCCTACAAGTTAAATATACCAACAAGTGTTTCCACTGCTGTTATTAAGCCCTTGAGAGTTATCTGGTCAATCAAAGGACTGCCCCTATCCCTCCCTAAATTAAATCACAAAAGCAGCCCTGGCTTATGCAGTGAACTGCTGCTGCACATTACTAAATGGGTACGAAACACTGTGTACATAGAAAGGATAAAGGTACTGTATATACTCGAGTATAAGCCGAGTTTTTCAGCACGATTTTTCGTGCTGAAAACACCCCCCTCGGCTTATACTCGAGTGAACTCTCCACCCGCAGTGGTCTTCAACCTGCGGACCTCCAGAGGTTTCAAAACTACAACTCCCAGCAAGCCTGGGCAGCCATCGGCTGTCCGGGCTTGCTGGGAGTTGTAGTTTTGAAACCTCCGGAGGTCCGCAGGTTGAATACCACTGCGGCCTTCGACATCATACAGCCCCCTCTCACCCCCTTTAGTTCTGTACAGTACTCACCTCCGCTCGGCGCTGGTCCGGTGCTGCAGGACTGTCCAGAGAGGAGGTCGTCCGGTGGGATAGTGGTTCCGGGCTGCTATCTTCACCGGGGAGGCCTCTTCTAAGCGCTTCGGGCCCGGCCCCAGAATAGTCACGTTGCCTTGACAACGACGCAGAGGTACATTCATTACCAACGTACTTCTGCGTCATTGTCCAGGCAACGCCTCTATTCCGGGCCCGAAGCGCCCCCAGTGAAGATAGCAGCCCGGAACCACTATCCCACCGGACGACCTCCTCACCGGACAGTCCTGCAGCACCGGACCAGCGCCGAGCGGAGGTGAGTACTGTACAGAACTAAAGGGGGTGAGAGGGGGCTGGATGATGTCGAAGGCCGCAGTGGTCTTCAACCTGCGGACCTCCGGAGGTTTCAAAACTACAACTCCCAGCAAGCCCGGACAGCCGATGGCTGCCCGGGCTTGCTGGGAGTTGTAGTTTTGAAACCTCTGGAGGTCCGCAGGTTGAAGACCACTGAGGGCAGATGATAAGAGGATGATGAAGGGGGGGTGTGGGATGATGACAAGAGGATGATGAAGGGGGTGTGTGGGATGATGAAGGGGGTTGGGGATGATGACAAGAGGATGATGAAGGGGGGTGGGGATGATGAAGGGGGGGGGGGGGTGATATGATTACAAGGGGATGATGAAGGGGGGTGGGGATGATGAAGGGGGGGGTGTGATATGATTACAAGGGGATGATAAAGGGGGGTGGGGATGATGACAGGGGGATGATGAAGGGGGGGTGTGGGATGATGACAAGGGGATGATGACAGGTGATGATGATGAGGGTCTGGATGATGACAGGCGGTGATGATGATGAGGATGTTAATGACGGGGGTCTGGATGATGACAGGGGGGATGATGTATTTCCCACCCTAGGCTTATACTCGAGTCAATAACTTTTCCTGGGATTTTGGGTTGAAATTAGGGGCCTCGGCTTATACTCGGGTCGGCTTATACTCGAGTATATACGGTATATGCACAAAGGTCAGCTATCTATAACTTATTGAGTGGTGAAAGATGAGTAGTAAACCTTGATTTTTACCTTTCAGGCATAGCATGGACCCTCTGAAGCATAACATGGACCATACTAACATCAGGCAGTGGACAACAGTTTGCAAAGAAGTAAGGCATCTAGTGGCCAAGACATTAAAGGGGTACTCCAGTGGAAAACATTTTTTTTAATCAACTGGTGCCAGAAAATTAAACAGAATTGTAAATGACTTATTTAAAAAAAAATCTTAATCCTTCTAGTACTTATCAGCTGCTGTATACTCCAAAGGAAGTTATTTTCTTTTTGAATTTATTTTCTGTCTGACCACAGTGTTCTCTGCTGACACCTATATCCATTTCAGGAACTGTCCAGAGCAGGAGAAGATCCCACACAGCAAACTTCTACTGCTCTGGACAGTTCCAGACATGGACAGAGGTGTCAGCAGAGAGCACTGTGGTCAGTCCGAAAATAAATTCAAAAAGAAAAGAAATTCCTGTGGAGCATACACCAGCTCATAAGTACTGGAAGGATTAAGATTATTAAATAGAAATAATTTACAAATCTGTTTAACTTTGTGGTACCAGTTGATTTAAAAAAATATATTTTCCACTGAAGTACTCCTTTAAGGCTTTTTTTCTGGGAAAGGGAGACATTTTTGGTAAATTATGATACAAATATGTTAGAAATCCCATAGACTATAAAAAGCAGCAAAATTGTTTGAAATTATATAAAATCTAGTAGTTCTTAAAGTTAAGGCATCATGCACACAAGCATATTACTACTTTGTACAACCTTTAAATAGATATTCCCGTCTCAGCTTTTTATCAGCCCAAAGGATAAGGGGAAAACATGTTTAATGCCCACCAATCCTGTAAAGGCTCCCATGTCCCCATGGACCAGAGTAGTGCACCGAGCATATGCAGCCAGCATTCTGTTCATTGTCTGAGGGGCTTCTAAACATTGTGGAGCTCAGTGTTTTCTAAAATGTGAGTAAAACATCTATAAAACTAAACTACTACAGTAAGCATATGTCTTAGAGTTACCCTATTCTGTCTGGTTGTTTCCTTTGTGACATTCTATGATGGTGGTTATATTGGTTGTCACTATGAACAACTCAATGACATAAATATCAAGGCTTTTTAGGTTAAATGCTCTTTAGAAACTGTACTCATGTGTCAGTCATATTACACATGGTGAGCTACCTTGTTAGATGGACTTTTTCAAGGTTTAGGCAACAGGTCAAATGGATGTGGGAGGTATAAAGGTCATTTCCAATAACAAAGGTCTAGAAAACAATATGTGGTAGTAATTGCAGTCATGTAACAAGGTAACCTATTAAAAGTAACACTGGCTGTCCCAGCTTCCAGACCAGCACATAAATGTACAACAATACTCTTCATGCAGCCGAGAAAAATGAGCACATTATTAAGATATTCTTCCCAGTGAGTATATTATAAGCACATAAAAAAGTACAATATAAATACAATATATAAATACAAATGTAATGGATTAAGTCAGACCAAGCAGCAAGCAATAGGTGGTCGTTTAACTCACAAGAGAAATATTACTGACTGCTGCGCTAATTCCAACAGTAAAAAAGAGGTATTGTGCTATTATTCATCTGATAAAAACTCTACATAGGGTAACTACAATGTGAAATTCTTTTGTAGCATTGTAGTATATTAGGATCATATGAATCCATATCATGGCACTAAGAATCATGTAAATTATACACAGAAGTTCCATATTACGCACAATTAAGCACCCAGTGTACTACTGTAGAGTTCCTCCATAAGGCACCATATTGTATGTCATGTGGCTATGACCATGCTATGTTTTATTTTTTTTCACATGAATTCCATACTTATTGATTCTACTATAAAACCTTTGTATACTACCATACAACATGTAATGTAAGTTCCAATGGAGATATGGCCCATAAATATTGACTGGATAGATTTTAGGGGTCCATAATACACATAAGGCCTTAAAAATATGTAGACATGTATATACCGTATATATACTCGAGTATAAGCCGACCCGAATATAAGCCAAGGACCCTAATTTCACCCCAAAAACCCAGGAAAAGTTAATGACTCGACTATAAGCCTAGGGTGGGAAATACATCATCCCCCCATGTCATCATCCCCCCTGTCATCATCTCCCCCTGTCATCATACCCCCTGCCATCATCCCCCCGTCATCATCCAGACCCCCGTCGTCATCGCCCTGTCATTATCACCACCGTCATCATCACCCTGTCATTTTCACCCCCATCATCATCACCCCGTCATCATCACCCTGTCATCATCCCCCCTCCCTTCATCATCACCGCCTGTCAATCCCCAGTGGTCTTAAATCAACTCCGGGCATGCTGGGAGTTGTAGTTTTGAAACATCTGGAGGTCCGTAGGTTGAAGAACACTGTGCGGGCCTTCGTCATCATCTAGATGCCCCTTTAGTTTTCTACTCACCTCCCCTCGGTGGGAAGGAAGGGTGAGCTGGTCCGGGCCATCTATGTTGCAGGGACCGTCCGGTGGGGAGGGTTAGTCGTTCCGGGCTGTACAGCACGTCCCTGCGCATGAACGTCCCTGTGCGTCGTCGGCAAGGCAACATCACTAATACGGAGCCGGCCCGGAGAGGAGAAGAGGGCCTCCCGGTGAAAATGTACAGCCCAGAACGACTAACCATCCCCACCGGACGGTCCCTGCAGCATAGATGGCCCGGACCAGCTCACCCTTCCTTCCCACGTTGGGGAGGTGAGTAGAAAACTAAAGGGGGGTCTGGATGATGACGAAGGCCCGCGCAGTGGTTTTCAACCTGCGGACCTCCAGATGTTTCAAAACTACAACTCCCAGCATGCTTGGACAGCCGATGGCTGTCCGGGCATGCTGGGAGTTTGAGTTTTGCAATATCTGGAGGTCCGCAGGTTGAAGACCACTGAGAAAGGATTGACAGGCGGAGAGTTCACTTGAGTATAAGCCGAGGGAGGCGTTTTCAGCACAAAAAATCATGCTGAAAAACTCGAGTATATACGGTACTAGCTCATAAATTCTTTTTTGCGACAAATAGGGTCAATCCTCAACAGAATTAAGATGTAAACTTATTTTACTGTTGAATGAACCAGTGAAAGATACATGGGTTTACTGTTCACACAGTATCTCTCTGTGCTTTGTGGGCATTTCCATTTGCCTATGTTAAAACTGGTCCAATGGGTTCTGCAGTTTGAGATTAAAAACTACTAAACATTCTTTCACTGTTACTGTGCTTTGGGTTGACCTGGCATTGTGACATCTGCATCTTGGATGAAAGCAGGGTGCATTCCTCTGAGAGAGTCCAGGTTGTTCACTTTGGAAACAAGGATGGAGGTGGTTGGCTGTCAAATAACTAAAACACCAAACTGTTAAACATCTGGCCATTAAATGGAATAAAAATTGCTTCTAAGCGTATAAAAAAAAAAGCTAGATCTCATTGAAATGTAATGCAACATACTGTATGGGTTCAATATACACTTTCACAAGGAGCTTTGATATTCAAGATTGGATTCCCATAATCCACATTCAAACCTGTTCTCCCTACACTCCCATATTCCTTCCAATTACCTCTATCTATATCTTGATTTCCTTTCTCCATCATCTTTCATGTTTCTTTCCTTTGTTCTATTTGTTGACGGTTATGCAAAAAAATAACATAAAAAAATAATAACAAAAACATTTTTCTAATTAAAAAAAGAAAATACTGAATTGTTAGTACACGATAGGTGGTGAATGCGCAAAGATGAATCCTTTATCTCAGAAAATGTTAATTATAGAGCACTGACAAATTAATAGGAACTCAATAGTTCATGAAAAAATTATACATGTGCCTGGAAATTTAGGAAAGCATTTAGCAGAAAAATGACAGGCGTATTTTATAAGTTACAAAAAGATGCCATTCCCAGAATTCTCTACTCCAGGCACTCTACCATGCTCCATGTTCTGTCTGGTAAATGTAGATGTAACTGCCCTATTATTACTCGAGATATTTGTATAATTTTCAGCCAGTGAATTATATAATGTATCAGGTATTAGCGATGTTAATAAAAGGTTTCTTTGAAACTTGCTTGCGCGAAATGGCTTAATTTTGTATCCTCTTTTCCAAGCTACAAATTAACCCAGCGGGACACTACGCTATAATGCTGATGGTTCAGCAGTATAAAAAATAGAAAAGTTTTATTGACTAAAAGATGCATGTATATAAGCTCAGACTCACCACGTTCCTAGAGATGTAAGCTTCAAGGAAGATATCCCATTGTTTTTATGCATTACTGCCAAAACTGCCATGAATGTGAATTTTCCCGAGTGTGTGTGTAAAAATAGAAGCCGTAGTATAAGATACAAAGTATCATAAATGGGTCACTTACTTTTCATTTGACTGTTGTAAAAAGTAAGAGGGATCGTGATAACATTGATGCTTTGAAGAGCTGTTTGGGGATTGAATGATGTCCCTAGAGGTGAGTGAAGCTGTTAGATGGGAGATTGTGTAAAGCACCTATAAAAAAGCTTTCAATCCCAGAAAATCTAAACTTATTTCCATCACGATCTAACAAGTCATCTTAGACCATTGCTACTTGTTACAGTCGGAAATGGTTGCAAATCATTACATATATTGTGTAGACCAGAGTGAGTGATGCTTAGCTTTAGGAAGAGGACAAAAGGAGAAATGATTCTGAAGAAATAAACAAATTCTTATTTAATTGTGTATTCAGCTTTTCATAAGAAGCTACAGATACTGCAAGAAGTATGTTTACATGGTTTACACACGAGTATAGTAACAGGGAACAAAGAATTAAAGGTAAATAGATAATAGTAACAATCATATTGTAATCGTTTTTCTTGTAGTCTTTGATGCCGCCTATCGCAATTGGTTGGGGCCATAAAAACTAGCCCTTATGCTGGGAGGCCCACACATTTCCTTCCTATATAAGAGAAACAGGCATCATGACTGTGGAAATTTGAGACATAAATATATATTTAGGCTATGTTCACAAAGAGTATTGTGGGTCATATTTGTAGCCGTGAAAAATACATCTTTTATGGTCTGATTTTGTTATTTCTTACTTATGGCCGCCAATAATAAACATGCTCATTATTTTAATGGCTGTTAGGAATTTTTCAACAGTCCTTCATATAACAAATTACAATTGATCATTTTAACAATTTTAAAGCCGTATTTTTGTAAAAGATATGTCTTGTTTAATGCTGTGTTAACATATCCTAATAATGCATAATGATCCCATTAGATGAGATACTGCACAACGTGAGAATTACTTAATAATATTAGAATGTCTATGTGCAGAGGCATAGCTTTTAGCTTCTGGGCCCCGATGCAAAATCTGGAACAGGGCTCCATGTGCCAATTATAATTCTGATCTCATGGGGCAGATGTGCTTTGGAGCCCCGTTAAGTACCAGGGCCCAGGTGCGATGTACCAGGTAACAGGGCCCACCTTGATGTCAAGTCAATGTGGTTATATAAAGAACCTAGGTTATTTTTTTGTGATTTTAGCAACACTTTTCTTCCATCTGGAGACTACATAAGCTATGTAAGACAAAATTATTTGTGATTTCACATCTGGTGCTGCTCACAGGTACCACTCCTACATGTTCTCCTTGCCTAACTGCTTCTTCTTACATCTTGTTTCTGGCATTTTTACCTCCCTTTTTCCCTCTTGTTACTTATAGTACACAATAGTTATTGTCTCCGTATACTATACCCACTAGCTTGCACTGAGGTTATAGTGTTTTCTTGCATATTAGCTGCACTTCACATTATTCTTTTTTGTGTGAATGTGTATATAATGTTGCATACTATATATCAGCATCCACATACATTATTTTTCACTATTTCCTATGTACTGAACTCTTGCTGTGCCACTGTTTGTATATGTATGCATCTTTGTATACAGTGATATAGGCCTGTTTGATCATATTCCTGTTACAATATATGAAACACCCCCACACCCATTTGGAAGTCCCCTCCCATCATTAAAAGTATTGGGGCTTGTATCTCTGACCTTTTAGGACTCAATGCCCCTAGCTGCTAGTGTTACATTGATAGGTCTTTTAACAGGCCCAGTAGTACAGCTGACAGTTACAGATGGACTGTCATGAAAGCCAAAGGCTACATCAAAGCTCTATCTAAAAGTACCCCATAGCAAAGTAAGAGGCAGAACCCCTTCACTTGTTGACAGTAAACTGAACTGCAGTAATGTCATGGCAGAATAACTACCGTATATACTCGAGTATAAGCCGAGTTTTTCAGCACGATTTTTCGTGCTGAAAACACCCCCCTCGGCTTATACTCGAGTGAACTCCCCCACCCGCAGTGGTCTTCAACCTGCGGACTTCCAGAGGTTTCAAAACTACAACTCCCAGCAAGCCCGGGCAGCCATCGGCTGTCCGGGCTTGCTGGGAGTTGTAGTTTTGAAACCTCCGGAGGTCCGCAGGTTGAAGACCACTGCGGCCTTCAACATCATCCAGCCCCCTCTCACCCCCTTTAGTTCTGAGTACTCACCTCCGCTCGGCGCTGGTCCGGTCCTGCAGGGCTGTCCGGTGAGGAGGTGGTCCGGTGGGATAGTGGTTCCGGGCTGCTATCTTCACCGGGGAGGCCTCTTCTAAGCGCTTCGGGCCCGGCCTCAGAATAGTCACGTTGCCTTGACAACGACGCAGAGGTGCGTTCATTGCCAACGTACTTCTGCGTCGTTGTCAAGGCAACGCCTCTATTCCGGGCCGGAAGCGCGGAGAAGAGGCGCCCCCGGTGAAGATAGCAGCCCGGAACCACTATCCCACCGGACCACCTCCTCACCGGACAGCCCTGCAGGACCGGACCAACGCCGAGCGGAGGTGAGTACTCAGAACTAAAGGGGGTGAGAGGGGGCTGGATGATGTTGAAGGCCGCAGTGGTCTTCAACCTGCGGACCTCCGGAGGTTTCAAAACTACAACTCCCAGCAAGCCCGGACAGCCGATGGCTGCCCGGGCTTGCTGGGAGTTGTAGTTTTGAAACCTCTGGAGGTCCGCAGGTTGAAGACCACTGAGGGCGAATGATGAGAAGAGGATGATGAAGGGGGGGTGTGGGGATGATGAAGGGGGGTGGGGATGATGACAAGGGGATGATGAAGGGGGGGTGTGGGATGATTACAAGGGGATGATGAAGGGGGGGTGTGGGATGATTACAAGGAGATGATGAAGGGGGGATGTGTGGGATGATAAGGGGGGATGTGCGGGATGATAAGGGGATGATGAAGGGGGGATGTGTGGCATGATGACAAGGGGATGATGAAGGGGGGATGTGTGGGATGATAAGGGGATGATGAAGGGGGGATGTGTGGGATGATGACAAGGGGATGATGATGAGGATGTTAATGACTGGTCTGGATGATGACAGGGGGGGATGAGGTATTTCCCACCCTAGGCTTATACTCGAGTCAATAACTTTTCCTGGGATTTTGGGTTGAAATTAGGGGTCTCGGCTTATACTCGGGTCGGCTTATACTCGAGTATATACGGTATTTTTACTCAAGAAATTCATTTAAAATGTCCAGATAGCAGAAGAAATGTACATGAATGAGTTAATTAGCCATCAGACCCCATTGAGGTTCCTACAACTTCCATGACTGTAGTTACAGACATACTTTTGACATCATCCAGAAAAATGTTCACCCAAAAATATCAATCCTCCAAATTGTGATATTCTTTTCTCATTTATCATTACCACAGTAGATATTTTTTGTCTCCTCATGCACTGAATCTGTGACCAAGGCCAAAATGAAGAAATCTGCATGAACAGGTCCAGAGCTTTTAGTGACTGTGGTTGACATTTATCATTGTCTTTAAACTGTTTTCTGTGTCTAGAAAAGGCGCAAAAAAAGGTGCAAGCAGGGTTTGTTTGCGCCTTTTTTGTGCCTTTAGGTTTACACATTTTTGCAGATTTTGAGTTGTAATCCACTGATTTCGGCAATACACATCATATGGAAGGGTTTTATGAACTGCGCCTTTTTGGGAAAAGGCACAAAAAAGGCGCAAAACCACTGAAAAGTCTCTAAAACTACACCAGCCCAGACTTAGCTTAGCTTTTTGGTGTATGTGAAGAGAGAAATTTCAGAAAATATGACCTGCACAAAATTTATTAAATGCCCTTTAGAATTTGGTGCTTGTACACATTACCAGCACACAAAAAAAGGTGTAGAAAAATGCTTCACTTTCACCTACAATGATAAATGCCGGCCTATGTCTTTTTTAGTCTGTATTATTCTCCAGCACAATGACAGGATCCTTAGACACACAGAAGCTCAGAGGGTAGACCCCATGATGGTTAAGATTAACAGACACAGCATAAACATTTTAATGACAAGAAAGCTGTGGCATGAACAAGGCAGAATGAGCCTCCGCATTATGGACAAAATCCAGTTCCCCATTCAATTACTATTCTAATACATGCCCAGTATGAATTCTCTATGTTCGTATGATGTTGCTAGGCAGTGTTGCCAAGTGGAAGCACACTGAAGGCCGAACTGCAGTTGTACACGATGGTTCACTATGTATGGTGGGGGAGGAGAGGAAGCAAACACACAAAACTTCCTTTTTCTATGAAGCTTCTTTTTCCAAAGCATAGAATCCCATTAGGAATTACAACCATTAAAGGACAGGCTCTTATTATAGTGGAACACCTGAGGATTCATCCCACTTTTACTATTATTTTACTTTCTGTGTTGTTCCTTTTTTTTCCTATTTTTCATTTCTAAGAAGCCGTGCATTGGATAAATCAATGTTGTGGTGATGATTATATCTCCATTAATTCATAAGTTTAATTATCAACTCAACCGAGTTCAACCCAGTACACCCTAGTAGTGACTGGCAGTAGTATTGAGAAAACATATTGATCAAAATTCCATAAAATAATGCATATTCATATTTCTTTACATAAACGGGTTTGAGCAAAAAATAATAATTTGTTAGAAGACCCTGAAAATAAGCTTTTCACACTATATCTATTACTGGGATCTTCATTCATCATCAGAAGAACCTGGCAATTTTCCCACAGTGCCACCATCACATGTTTTCCATAGAAATAAATCAATTTAACAGAAGGACATGCCAATTAAATAAAAACCTCTTAGACAATGTAAACTTAGACTAAGAGTTAGAGTCTTAAAGGATCACTCCACTCCCCAGCATTCGGAACATTGAGTTCTGAACACTGTGTGCGGGCTTCCGTGTTCATGCCCGCCCCATCGTGACGTCACGGCCTGCCCCCTCAATAAAAATTTATGGGAAGGGGGCGCAACGGCTGTCACGCCCCCTCCCATAGACTTGCATTGAGGGGCGGGACGTGATGTCATATGACGTGACTTCACGAGGGGGCGGGCGTGAACACGTGAACACTCAATGTTCCGGACACTGGGTAGCCGAGTAACCCTTTAAAGATGTTGGCGCATCTTTAGACAGTCTAATCTAAATTTAGTTTACAGAATATGCAATATTTGGGTGTGCAATGTCACATTTAAGCCACATCCTAGTTGCCAAAGCTGCACTTTCTGCTAAGCTTGTTGAGCATGGTGCATATATCCATTCCTGTTGTCATATTTGGTTTAAAAATATGTCTAAAAACAAGTGGACACGTTTTTTGGTGCAAACTGTGCATGCACTTTATTTGTGTCTGTTTCTAACTCCAACTATTAAAGAATGAAGGTGTCTCAATCAGACAGCCCTTTCGAGATGTGTAAGCTAGAACTATGATAGTTCTCCAAGTGCTTCTTTCACTTTAAGTTAGTAGATATTCAGGCGGTGATATACTTCCCTGCAAAATTTATAACATTATTGGTCTATAAAAACTAAAGTAATAACCTTTAGAGACTAGTTTTTGTTTGTTTGTCAGACCAGATATGTTGCATTTATACCTACAGAATGTACAGGTACTGTATGTTCTTTTTATTATTATTTTTTTTTCCTCCTTCCTTCCTTCCCTACACTTAACCCCTACAGGACCCATGACGTAACGGTACATCCCGACACCCTGGGTCTTAAGGACCAGGGACGTACATTTACGTCATGGGCAGTTCTGGTCCCCGCCGTGCGCCAGGCAGGGATCGGAGCGGGATGCCTGCTGAAATCATTCAGCAGGCATCCCGTGCAAATGCCCAGGTGGGTCATCAGACCCCCCATGTTGGCGATCGCGGCAAATCGCAAGTGAATTCACACTTGCGATTTGCGCAATTCCGGGTCATTACGGGTCTATAGTGACCTAGTGACCCGGAATGTAAGGGGGATCGCGGGTGTCTAAGACAACCAGGATCCCCCTGAAGCGATAGGAGTGAGGTGGCAGGGTTGCCACCCCTCCTATCCCTGCTAATGGTGGTCTAGACGCGACCACCAATAGCAGATCGGGGGCGGGGGGTTTACTTTCGTTTTCCCCGTCCTGCCCTCGCACAATAGGTGGGGTAGGACGGGGAAACGACGGGGACCGGCGCCAAAGATCCACTTACCGATCCGGGCGGGCGACGGAGGCTGCGGGCGACAGAAATCGGCGGGCGGCGATGACGTGCGGCTGGATCCGACGGAAGCCGGTGAGTTGCCTAGCAACATCTAGAGGGTACAGTTTGAGACCATTATACAGTGGTCTCTAACTGTAGCCCTCCAGATGTTGCAAAACTACAACTCCCAGCATGCCCAGACAGCTGTTTGGGCATGCTGGAATATGTAGTTTTGCAACAGCTGGAGGGCTACAGTTCGAGACCACTATATAGTGGTCCCTAAACTGTAGCCCTCTAGATCTTGCAAAACTACAACTCCTAGCATGCCCAAACAACTGTTTGCTGTCAGGGCATGCTGGAAATTATAGTTTTGCAACAGCTGGAGGACCACAGTTTGGAGATCACTTTGCAGTGTTCTCTAAAACTGTAGCCCTCCAGATGTTGCAAAATTGCAAATCCCAGCATGTCCAAACAGCAATCAGCTGTCTTGGCATGCTGGGAGATGTAGTTGCGTACCTCCAGCTATTGCATAACTACATCTCCCAGCATGCCCTTCGGCGATCAGTACATGCTGGGAGTTGTAGTTTTGCAACAGCTGGAGGCACACTGGTTAGAAAATACTGAGTTAGGTAACAGAACATAACTGAAGGTTTTTCAACCAGTGTGTCTCCAGCTGTTGCAAAAGTACAACTCCCAGCATGCACGGTCTGTCAGTACATGCTGGGAGTTGTAGTTTTGAAACAGCTGGAGGTTTGCCCCCCCCAGGTGAACATACAGGGTACATTCACACAGGCAGGTTTACAGTAAGTTTCCTGCTTCAAGTTTGGGCTGCGGCAAATTTTTCGCCGCAGCTCAAACTCCTAGCGAGAAAATCACCATAACACGTCAGTGCGAATGTACCCTAAAAACACTACACTAACACATAATAAAGAGTAGAACACTACATATACACCCCCTTACACTGCCCCCCCCCCCAATAAAAATGAAAAACGTATTGTATGGCAGTGTTTCCAAAACGGAGCCTCCTGCTGTTGCAAAACAACAACTCCCAGCATTTCCGGACAGCCACTGGCATGCTGGGAATTTAGCAACAGCTGGAGGCACCCTGTTTGGGAATCACTGGCGTAGAATACTCCTATGTCCACCCCTATGCAATCCCTAATTTAGTCCTCAAATGCGCATGGAGCTCTCTCACTTCGGAGCCCTGTCGTATTTCAAGGAAACAGTTTAGGGCCACATATGGGGTATCTCCGTACTCGGGAGAAATTGCACTACAAATTTTGGGGGGCTTTTTCTCCTTTTACCCCTTATGAAAAGGAAAAGTTGGGGCTACACCAGCTTGTTAGTGTAAAAAAATAAAAATTTACTCTAACATGCTGGTGCTGCCCTTTACGTTTTATTTTCACAAGCGTTAAAAGGAAAAAAAGACCCCCAAAATTTGTATCGCAATTTCTCCTGAGTACAGAAATACCCCATATGTGGGCGTAAAATGCTCTGCGGGCGCACAAAAAGGCTCAGGAGTGAAAGCGCACTATGTACATTTGAGGCCTAAATTGGTGCTTTGCACAGGGGTGGCTGATTTTACAGCGGTTCTGACATAAACGCAAAAAAATAAATACCCACATGTGATCCCATTTTGGAAACTACACCCCTCACGTAATGTAATAAGGGGTACAGTGAGCATTTAGGCCCCACAGGTGTCGGACAGATTTTTGGAACAGTGGTCCGTGAAAATGAAAAAACTAATTTTCATTTGCACAGCCCACTGTTCCAAAGATTTGTCAAACGCCAGTGGGGTGTAAATACTCACTGCACCCCTTATTAAATTCTGTGAGGGGTGTAGTTTCCAAAATAGGGTCACATGTGGGGGGTCCACTGTTCTGGCAGCACGGGGGGCTTTGTAAACGCACATGGCCCCTGACTTCCATTCCAAACTATTTTTTTCCCAAAAGCTCAATGGCGCTTCTTCTCTTCTGAGCATTGTAGCGCGCCAGCAGAGCACTTGACGTCCACACATGGGGTATTTCCATACTCAGAAGAGATGGGGTTACAAATTTTGGGGGGTCTTTTCTGCTATTAACCCTTGCAAAAATGTGAAATTTGGGGGGAAACACACATTTTAGTGAATTTTTTATTTTATTTTTTACATATGCAAAAGTCGTGAAACCCCTTTGGGGTACTAAGGCTTGCTTTATTCTTAGTTACCTTCCTCAAGGGGTCTAGTTTCCAAAATGGTATGCCATGTGTTCTTTTTTTTTGCTGTTCTGGCACCACAGGGGCTTCCTAAATGCGACATGTCCCCGAGCAAAATTTGCTCTCAAAAAGCCAAATAGACTCCTTCGCTTCTGAGCATTGTAGTTCGCCCGTAGTGGGTCCAAATTTTGGGTGGGTATTTTCTGCTATTAACCCTTGCAAAAATGTGAAATTTAGGGGGAAACACACATTTTAGTGAAAAATTTATTTATTTTTTTTACATATGCAAAAGTCGTGAAACACCTGTGGGGCATTAAGGCTCACTTAATTCCTTGTTACGTTCCTCAAGGGGTCTAGTTTCCAAAATGGTATGCCATGTGTTTTTTATTTTTTTTGCCCATAGGGGCTTCCTAAATGCAACATGCCCCCCAAAAACCATTTCAGAAAAACGTACTCTCCAAAATCCCCTTGTCGCTCCTTTGCTTCTGAGCCCTCTACTGCGCCCGCCGAACAATTTACATAGACATATGAGGTATGTGCTTACTAGAGAGAAATTGGGCTACAAATATAAGTATACATTTTCTCCTTTTACCCCTTGTAAAAATTCAAAAATTGGGTCTACAAGAACATGCAAGTGTAAAAAACGAAGATTGTGAATTTTCTCCTTCCCTTTGCTGCTATTCCTGTGAAACACCTAAAGGGTTAAAACGCTGACTGAATGTCATTTTGAATACTTTGGGGGGTGCAGTTTTTATAATGGGGTCATTTGTGGGGTATTTCTAATATGAAGACCCTTCAAATCCACTTCAAACCTGAACTGGTCCCTGAAAAATAGTGAGTTTGAAAATTTTGTGAAAACTTTAAAGCCCTCTGGTGTCTTCCAAAAGTAAAAACACATAAATTTTATGATGCAAACGTAAAGTAGACATATTGGAAATGTGAATAAAACATTTTTTTTATTTGGAATATCTATTTTCCTTACAAGCAGAGAACTTCAAAGTTAGAAAAATGCAAAATTTTCAAATTTTTTCATAAAATTTGGGGATTTTTCACCAAGAAAGGATGCAAGTTACCACAAAATTTTACCACTGTGTTAAAGTAGAATATGTCACGAAAAAACAATCTTGGAATCAGAATGATAACTCAAAGCATTCCAGAGTTATTAATGTTTAAAATGACAGTGGTCAGATGTGCAAAAAACGCTCTGGTCCTAAGGTGTAAAATGGCCTGGTCCTTAAGGGGTTAAAAAAAAATCGAAAAATTTAAAAACTCAATAAAGTTTAGAAAGATAAATGCTTTTATTAATTTCTAACAACACTTAGATACTGCTGATGTCTTCCGCAGGACCATAGTCAGGAAGTTCAATCCATCTTAATTTATTCTTATAAAAATTTTATTAGCACAGAAAGTTAGGATGGGTAATAAGATGACATCAGTGTCACCAAAAGGCTTTTTCCTCTTCTCTGCTATCACCACGGTGTCAATCCCGTGTTCAGCTAACCAGTCCCATCAGTTTTTACAGTCTGATTGTATATAGATGTATAATGCAAAACAACCCCGGTCTTTTAAATGAGTTTGTCCGGTTGCTTGTTTATAGCTGCCAGTTTATATCAAACTATTCAGCTCAAGGCAGAAGTGATACTTACCTGAGGGTAGAGACAGGGCAGCCTAAGGGGGGGCTCTTTTATTTATATATGTGGGTATACATCTCTAATAGGAAATTTGCCCACTGGCATAATGCAAACAAGCACATATTGAGTAGGGAAACTCTTTAAGCTGGTGCACTCATCAAAAGCATCCTCTTTCAAAAGGTGGCCACCAGTGTGATCGGCTCCTTCACCCGCAAACAACTTATTTTACCAGAAGGCTGTAACCAGCCAGACATTTCCCTAACAGATTTAGCTTTAATAGGGATGTAGATTAAAAAAGTGGCCATTCAGATGAATAGCTTGTCAATGTAATGTAAGGAGAGTTTTATTCTGTCAAACCAGGAGACACTTGCACAGTATGTTTTGACACTTTTCAATCATCATGAGCAATAAATGTTTCAGCTATTTCTGCTACAGTAGTTTTTTTCCTGGAATTAATGGGTTATTCCAGAAAAAAAAAAAAAAACTCATCCCTTAGTTTCTGAATGCAGGGGGTCCGACGCCTAAGCCACCACCTCCCCGCCCCTGGTGGCAATCTCCTGTATGGGTGCCGGCTACTCAGCTGGTGATTTGCTGAGTGAGCTGTCACTGAAGCCTATCTGTGAGGGTGGGGGCTGAAGCACGCCGGGGATGGGTGAGTAGCTGGCCCCCATACAGGAGATCACAGGGGTCCCCAGGGTCGGACAGCCCGCAATCAGAAACATACTTCTATCTGGTGGATAGGAAATCAGTTTTATTTACTCAGGGTACCCTTTGTAAAGCAGACAGGTTATCCTTTGCTTCCCATTTTCACTGGGCATTGGATGCCCTATGTGTGGCTGGTACACTGTTAGCTTTTCCTCAGATGAATGACTAACCACTCAATACTAGGCGTGCCCCACAAGACCCACTATTTTGGATATATTTGAGCCTTGTCATTTAGCCATACAAAAATAAATAATGTATAATAATGTATTCAAAACATAAACTTGAAGACCCAACTGTATACGTGCTGACTTAAACATATTTACCAATATTTACATATCCCAACCTGGAAATGTAATCCCCATCCCTGGGAATGCCCCCAAATAATTACAGGAGGTCCCATAAGGCTGTGTGGGATTTGCATAACTTTGTCTCCGTTTGTTATTTTGTTTGCAAGATTGTCCTGCCTGTTGGCAAGTCTGTAATGTATTCTACCTCTTGTCAAAATGATCAATGTCATTTTCTTCACCTGTCAGTAGCTTTAATGTTATATTCACCAGTATCTAGATGTCTAGAAATACTTCTAAATACTGAGACAGAACCGGCAACTGGTAAAACGTATTTTTTGATTAAACATGTCAAAGCATTTTCTTCTCGCATGAATGTTTCTGTAACCATTGGTAAATTGTATATATTAGCATAAGGCTGCTATTTAATTCATCTTGTTATATATTCATTTTTATTGGCCTTAATAAAATTATCATGTCTTTGCTAAATCACTATTTAAAGAGAAGAGCTGTACCCACTGAAAGGTATCCAGGAAATAGTAGTGTTCACAACAAGGATATCTAAACTAACAAACCCAAATTCAGAAGTACTTCAGGGAACGTGATGTGCTGAACGATATCTACCGATGCTATCAATATTGCATTTCTCTAAAGTCTTCCTAGAGTAAATATGATCTACTGATCAACCTCCATTTTTCTTATCTCTCCCACAGAGAAATTGGTACATAGCTACCTGAAATGTGGGTGCTGACTGAAAGTAGGAGTGTGAATCCCATTGATGAGATGTGATGCAACCACACATCTAAACATATTTAAAAAATTACAAAATTAAATAAACTAAAATATATTTTTGTACTACTAAAAATATTGTACCTTGACCTTTCCTGTGCTGGTAACTATTTACCTGACACATTCTACTATTTGAACACACTTTTAAAGGGGTACTCTGGTGGAAAACAATTCATTTTAAGTCAACTGGTGCCAGAAAGTTAAACAGATTTGTAAATTATTTCTATTAAAAATGTTAACCCTTCCAGTACTTTTCAGCTGTTGTTTACTATAAAGAAAGTTCTTTTTGAATTTATTTTCTGTCTGTCCACAGAGCTCTCTGCTGACACCTTTGTCCATGTCAGGAACTGTACAGAGCAGGATAGGTTTGCTATAGGGATTTGCTCCTGCTCTGGACAGTTCCTGACATGGACAAAGATGTCAGCAGAGAGCAGTGTGGACAGACGGAAAAGCAATTCAAAAAGAAAAGAACTTAATCTGTAGTATACAGCAGCTGATAAGTACTGGAAGGATGAAAAATCTGTTTATCTTTCTTGCACCGGTTGATTTAAAATAAATTGTTTTCCACTTGAGTACCCCTTTAAGCCATTAAGGGCAGGGCCTCTATCCCTCTTTACCAGTCTACCATGTAATTTATTCACATATTTGTACTGTATGTTCTCATCTTACATTGTGTCACCTCTTAACTACTATGTAATACCAGTGTGTGTCTGTAAATATTCTCTAGTATTATGTCTCCTCTCTGTCTTTTAAAAACTGAGCTTCTTGTGTTTCTACGATCTAGTTGCAGTGTCCCATTGTATGACCTGTGAGGCCTATGAGATGCTTTCTATTTCTATTTATTTATGGTGTTTTATGTTGTTTTCACTATTCTTATTCGGCTCTAATATTTACACCTAGTATTGGCTGAGAGTTGAAGGAAGCCCAAATATTTTGCATAGGCTGATACAATTTACATACAGAACATTCAGCATTTCAAATAAAAAGTAGTGTTGCTCGCGAATATTCGCAAATATAGCACTATATATTCGGAATTACAAATATATATATTTTTTTCACAGTACACATCACAGTGATCATCCCTCTCTGCTTCCAGCTTGTGTGGTCTAAAAAAGGCTCTAATCTGTGTGAGACTGGCGTACGATATGGGTGGGAAAATTTGCATATGCATATTTTCGCATATGCTAATTTCCGCACATGCGTTTTTTCGTTTATGCTAATTGCAGCATATGCTAATTTTCGAATACGCGAATTTTCGCATATGCAAATTTTTCGCATATGCGAAAATATAGCGTGAATATTATGAATATGCTAATTTAGCGAATATATGACGAATATTCGTCCATATATTCGCAAAATATAACGAATTTGAATATGGCTTATGCTGCTCAACACTAATGAAAAGCTGAGATACGTGCTTGTGAGAAGGCATGAAGTAAGGAAAGAGGGGAAATATGTACCATATAATTGTTTTGAAGAGAGATCCATAATGGTATTATCTCTCTATTATCTATAACTGGTATGATATACAGATACAGTATAGAAAATTATCACCTACAGATCCAAACACCTGTAAATAAGGATAATAGAATGGCACTAAAGCATAGAAAACATCACCCTTATGATGCCCTTCAGTCTCCCTTTATATTGGGATTCCGTGATCTAATTTTAGGCCCATGCATCCCATGTACATTTCACTTCTGCTACAGGATGCAATAGACTGGAAACTTGTGGTATATGAACAGAATGAAGTCAAAGACACATCAATAATATAGAGCCAAGCATCACCCATTTACACAGCATACTAGTGTTCTGCTATGTTTTCCATGGCTATTTTTATAATGCACATAACCTATGCTGCAAACCTAATTATAATGATTACATCTGTATACAGCTCATGACAGCTAGAAGATCTGCGAAAGGCAGTATGAGCTGTGTATGGCCCCACTGTAAATGGGTTACCTTGGCAGAAGAAATAATGATGTCATGTGCTGTGCGTTAGAACATCAACTAAATGTATGATGAGAAGAAATGGAACATCCAGTTCAAATGACAGCTCTGAATACAAGTAGAAGTAATAAATGTCTATTATTAAGTATATATTTTTATTTTTAGAGTATCCTTGGATTGGCTCTATTGCCTTCACTATTAAAGCGTTCCAAGGTGTGAAGAACAATTAGCCCCAGTAACCATATGATTATATAGCTTTTAAAATATTTTGTGATGTATGGACGTATTTTATGGGGAAAAAAAACTTGTTTCTTTCCTTTATTAGAAGTTTTCAGGTATTTTGGCTATAAACAGTATCATGTTTACAACATAAGGATAGGATTGGATTTTTCTGTGTATTTCCTGCTGTATTTTTTCTAACCATTGAAGTCAATCGGTAGACTGACTGTGTAGAATATGTGACCCCTTAAGGTATAATCTGAGGAGTAGGGTGTAAAACAATACTCATGCAATATTAAACAGCAGCTAAGGGTGCAAATACCATAATAATATTTAACAAAAAGGGCAGAATCTTGTAGTGCAGAAAGTAAAGAGTGTCTAAGCTAACCTGACGAGACATAGGATATGTAGCTTCCAAACAGAGAAATAGGCGCATAGACTATAACTATGACTATTGTGTAAAATAAAGATGAGTAATATTGGTGATGTAAGAAGCTCTCCTGTTGCTTAGGGTGGCTAAGCATCTAATCACGTTCATCAAAAGCCGGCTAGACTAAGTAAATTACGGTGGTGGTCCTCAACTCAGTCCTCAAGGCCCTCCAACATTCTACGTTTTCCTGGACAGTTGATGGGCCTTGAGGACTGTTTTGGGAACCTTTAACCCCCTAAAGACCAAGACAATTAAGCCTGTATGCCCATTAGAGACCACGCCTGTTTTGGGATGTATGACTTTATTCGAGAGCAACTCTGGTAACGTTTTACCCATCACGATAATTATGACACTGTTTTTTTTTTTTCACAAGTTGTCCTTTATGTACATAGTAAAAATAAGCGGATATCATTTGTGTTTTTTTTTTTACAATGCAAAAAATCCTGAAATTTAAAAAAGGTTGTAAATATTTATACTTACTCAGCAAATAGTTTATTAAACTTATACTTTCAGATGTCTACTTTATTTTGACAGTATTTTTTTTAATTAACATTTTAAATGATAATTGCTTCCGACCACGGCTGTAAAGTATAAAACTGCCGGGATCCAAGTTTACTTTGGTCCCTGCAATGTGGCAGGGTCCCGGCTGTGTGTTACACCCGAGACTCTGCCACGATCTTGTGGGTACACTGGGCAGTACCTACAAGAGCAATGGACTAGTATACTCGTCCTGGTGTGGGAAGATGCATCCCCCATGGACGTGAATACACGTCCATGGTCGTTAAGGGGTCAATTAAAAGACGGAAGGGAATCCCAACGCAATTTTCAACTTTATTTCAGAATGATAGCTCCATTAAGATATATATGCTGTTAACAAGGATGTGGCTGTCTGAAATGCATTGACATTTTTATCAAATATTTGTGTTCGTCTGCTTGACAAGCTCTTATGTATCTGAAATAAAGATGCAAATGGTATCTGTATTTTGAAGTATACTTGCTTACTGCCCAGCCAGCAGTCTATCCATTGTATCCAGGACACAAAAGACCTGAAAAGGCTATACACGCAGTGGTGAGCATTATTCACTATTGTACAGTAATAGTAATACAGTAATAGTTAGGACTATCTAGGATAGCATTGCAGTATGGTGGTAAATAGTTTCCTTTATTTATTCTATAATGTACATTGATAAAAAAAAATAGAATTATAAAACATTTTATTATTATAATTTATAAAAAAAAAGTTTTTGAACACCATAAAGCATATCATGGTTGCTTAAAAGAATTGTAACTCATAAGGGAAGCACCGTGTGGTGGCATAATTGGTGCCCAAGGCTCTGTAATACACAACGGAAGGGGCATTGTTTGCTAAAGGGGTTCTTGGCTACTAACCCTTCTAAAGACACAAGTAAAATAAATGATTGGACCTCTTAAATATAATATAATATGCACATTGTTTAGGTGTGTAGGTGACTAAGATTCAAGATATACATGCTTACTTTTTTTTCTTTCTCTCATTAATGTCTGAATATATTATCTACTACATAATCAATGTATTTCCATACACTGCCTGACATGTGTGAGTAATAACCTTTTGGCACTTTCACCTCTTGCTTGTTTATCTATTAGTTATTATCCGGGCACCATTGCCTGACCAAAATGCTCATTACATTTGGCATGCTAATTGGAAATTTGCAAATAATAAACCTAAACCTAATGTATTTGTGAATAATCACAGGCTATGCAACCAATAAGAATATTTTCCAACCAGCCATCAGAACAAAATGCATTCAGATTTAAATTTTATATATATATATATATATATATATATATATATATATATATATATATATGTATATAACATCCCATCACAGTAATTTTGAAATTGTTCCAAAGTACCATAGGCATCATGCATCTGAGATGAGAAACTCCACTTTAGAGTAAGAACATCTGTTTAAGGATTACAGTATAGACAGGAATGATTTTGGTGTACTTAACAGTGAAGTTTTGATGTCTATACAATTACTGACAGTGTAAAGTTAAAAAGTATTTTTCATTTTATTCGATATCTTCTTGATAGCTTATTGAATTCAGTTTGTTCAACTTAGCTTTCTAAATACCCACACAACAACAATTTTGGCAAATTTTGCAGAATTTCTGTTTATTTTGCATGTTGTAGCACTGCATCCTGATGTTCACACTCAGAATTTCTGCATGGAATTCTGCATGAAAATTCTGCAGTTAATTCTGCAGAAAATAATTGCCATTTCACTTCAATGGAATTCCTGCAGTGGAAATTCTGAAGCAGAAATAATTCTGCTGTGTGAATGGGACAGCGGAATCCCATTGAAATATATTGGCTGTAACTTCATGCAGAATTTTCATGCTGAAATTCTGGTTTGTGAACATAGCCTAAGGTCACATTCATGCAATGGAAATTCTGCATAGATGCATGAATTCTGCATTCACATTGGTTCTGTGCAGAATTCTGCAGTTTTTTTTTTTTTTCATTTTCGGAATCGGTGCAGAATTTGTATAGAAATATCCGAACAAATTCCACATCTCAGTAAAAAGATAAACTTTGTCTACTAGAACACTAAAAGTTTGTGTGGATTCCACATGGAGTCTGCATGCACTCCACATGCATTTCTCGCAAATTCCACAATGGGAAATTCAGCTTTCTTGACTTCAATGGGATTCCGCAGCCAAAATCTGGAAAAATATAAAACCAGGCTTATCTTTTCTAAAGTGTGGAATGCAGAATTTCAGCAGCAGAATTTCACATGCAAGAATTCTACAGTGTGAATGACATTGCGGAATCCGATTAAAGTTAATGGACAATACATTTATGTGGAATTCTGTGCAGAAAATTAATGTGTTTTCTGCATGGAATTCCACCTAAATTTATTGTCCATTCCCTTAATGGGATTGTGCAATGTCATTCACACACCAGAATTTCTGCTGCGGAATGATTGATGGCGAAATCCCGATTTCGGTAGTCCGTAAAAATAAGTCTGGTCTTATTTTTCTCAGGACTTTGGCTGTGGAATCCCATTAAAGTCAGTGGGGCTTGATTTCTGCTGAATTTGTGTGGAATTTTCGCTGAATGCATGGGGAATCCGCACAAGCTTTGACTGTTCAATTAAATAAAGTCTATCTTTTTAGTGAGCTTAGGAATCATGCAGAATTCCAGCAGAAATTCTGCATATGTTTCCTCACTAATTTCACACTGAAAATCAATGCAGAATTGAATTAATGCAGATAGGCAGAATTTCTGCAGCATGAATGGCCGTGTTCACACAGCAGAATTTCTGCACTGAATTCTACATGGAATTCTGCATGACAATTCTGCATGAATTTATAATCAATACACTTCAATGAGATTCCACCCTTCCATTCACACAGCAGAATTTCTGCTGCAAGAATTTAATTAAAGTGAATTGGCTATAAATTATTTCAGAATTTTCATGAAGAATTCCATGCAAGCCTGGCATAGGCAGTAATAGTTGCAGAACGGACGAGGAACACATGGCATTTTGGTGCCTGAATGAATGGAGAAAGTACTAGGAAAAAATGAGATGATGTCAGGGTAGCCCAGCATACCTTGCAGCTAGCAGCAAGATCACATGCCCCAGGTTATCCAATCATTGCTTGCATTCATGAGAAATTCAGCTCCAAGACCATTCAGGAGACAGAATAGGGTGGGTTTAAGAGGCTGATAAAGATCTATGCACTGCATTGCTTCTATAGCAAGTGGGCATCCTCTACGTCTAGAGGAAAGAATGTCTCTACACCAGCACAGATTTTTTTTTTTTACTTTACTATAAAGCTCTCTCCCAGAAGAAGTGATGTACTCGAGTACAAAAGGGGCCTGGATGCATTTCTAGAAAGCAATAATAAAATTGCAGGTTATTGAAGAACTCCTGGCAGACTCTAGAGGTCAAATGGATAAACATTTCTGAGTCTGGCATCCCTGGGTTACTTTTCTGTCCTCCAGAGAATATGAGAGTCTGCACCTCACTCCATGATCACTCACATACACACAAGTGCCGCCTCTTACCAGGTGCCTCGGGCTGCCGGGGTGTGTCTTGGTTGTGAGGCATGCTTCTTCTCTTATATGCTAGGTCCTAACCTTCCCCCGTAGCTTTTCCGCCCTTTCCTCTTGCCCTTTCCTACTCGCCCTTCTTTCCCTTAAAGTCTCCCTCCTACCCCCCCCCATCCTCTTTTTCCTCTCTCTTCTCCCCTCTCCCATCATACCTGTGTGTTTAGGTAATGTTTTCATATGATATAGTAATGTGAACTGATTATTGTTTGATATTGCTAGTTTTGTAGTCACCGACTGCTTACCGTAGGGCACTCACCATATCTCATGAATGCACCCTTGTAGTATACCATGCTATTCGAGCACTGATCCTTCCCTTATTGATGTTTTATTGCACTGTTTTCATGCATTTGGTTTCTTCTTGTATGGGTGACTCCCTAATTTAGTTTGAGGCTCTGCATTGCAATGCAGTCACATTTTTTGCACTGTTTATTCTTGCTTTGTTAAGTTACTGAAACCTTAATGAAACATATTATGTAAAAAAAAAAAAAAAAATTACAGGTTAATGATATTAGATTTATAGGGATAGAACATTAATCCAGGGACTTCGGGTAGGATTTTTTCCCCTGGTATGGGGCAATCGGCATCAACCTCATTAGGGATTTTTTCTGCCTTCCTCTGGATTAACTCAGTAGGGAGATAATAGGTTCAACCTTGGGGGTCTTTTTTTTAACCTTATGAACTACGTAACTATATAGTTCATATTTGTCCTTTATTTGCGAATTTCTCATATTCTGTAACTTTTTTCTTCCATGAAAAATTTGGAATGAAATTAGCAAAATGTGAATGCGCGATTATATCTTTTAACTAACTATGTTCCTATTGGTTGCTAGGGATGTTGCTAACCTCTGACAACTGTATTTCATCCTTCTCATTGGCCCACAAGCTAAAAGAAGGGAGGGATCATTGTCCTCTGGAAGTGACAATATTCGTTAATTTTCGCATATTCGTCTTCTTTGGACCACAAGCTGGAAGCAGGGAGGGATGATCCCTTTTTATTAATACAGTACACATCATTGTGATGTGTACTGGGAAAAAAATAAATAAATATTCATCATAATGAAAATATCTTGCTTTATTATAAATATTAGCAAAATCGCTAAATAAAGCACTTAGGGAGAAAGAATTTTTTTTTTTTTCTTTGAATATCTCTGATAAAATAGAGCAGGTCCAAAGACGGGCTACAAAAATATTGAAAAATGTTAAGCATGAAAAGAAACAACCAGAACTTGCCTGAAGGAAATATGTTAAAGGGTTAAATAATGTTCAGGAACAAGAGCAAGGAGGCACAGTTTCAGGTTAGTAGTAGAGAAGATCAAAAGCAATGGTAGGAAATAATATTTTACTGAAAGAGTAGTATTTTTAGTGAAAGAGCAGATGTTGATAAAAAGTCTGCATTAGGTTAAAAAAAAGTAACATATATATGCTTTAAGACATAATAATATATGCTCTATGATAATGATAATAATAATAATAATTATTATTATTATTATTATTATTATCAGACTAGCTAAATCATGTGGTCTTTTTCTGCCACCAGTCTTCTATGGTTTTTAAAGAAACTCAGACCAAGCCATTGATCATAGCACAGGTTATCATTACATCTTATGGCAGGGTTCTCAAATGAGTGTGTCTCCAGCTGTTGCAAATGTACAATTCCCCAAATGCTGTCTTATGGCATTAGCTACAACATGACTTATTAATCTTTTTCTACTAAGACCTTATTAGCTAGAACAAAGCTGATGCTTTGGCCTTACCACTGTCCGTAGTGTTTGCCAACATTTTTAGAAATTATGTTAAAATGTGTCTCCTGAACCTAGTGTTGCAGTAAAATGTTCACACACGTGCAGTCAGAAAAAGAATTGTGCAGCGTACCATCATGTCAAAATCGCATCCCAGCTACTCCTTACCTGCCTCTCAGTTTGAGAAGCACTTATCTAGAATGACAATTTTGACACACCAACCATGAACGTCAAGTCATTCAGAAACATGCTAGACAAGCATTTTAGGTCCCCCTCACCCAAGCAAGAAGACATCTAGAAGACAGCACAAGAAATCTTGTTGTCTTTTCAGGTAAATTAAGGAAAGTGCAATAACAAGAATAATTGTGCATAACTTGTGTGCCACCTATGTCCTGAAAATTAGGCTTAAAGGGGTACTCCGGCCCTAAGACATCTTATGCCCAATCCAAAGGATAGGGCATAAGAGGTCTGATCGCCAGGGTCCCCCTACTGGGCACCGCCATGCCCCCTCCCATTGACTTGCATTGATGGGGTGGGGCATGTCATACGGGGACGGAGTCATGACATCACGATACTCTGGCACCGTGGTCGTGAGGCTTCAGACTCGGAGCCTCCAGCATTGTGTGCAGCTTACACAGGTGGGTGCATGAAAGATTGCTGGGGGTCCCCAGTGGCGGGACCCTCGTGATCAGACATCTTATCCCCTATCCTTTGGATAGAGGATAAGATGTCTTAGGGCCGGAGTACCCCTTTAAGAGAACACTTTAATGCAGAGATTTATATTTATAGGCAAAGAGGCCTGGAGGTTTGCAGAAGCCTCACATGACAGTGGACAACCTGAAATCTCTTCAGTAAAATTCTAGCAAGCCTGCTCTGAAAAGTTTTCTAGAAGATATTTAGGAAACAATTTTCTTTTTATTATTGTTTAGATCACATTGCCATTCCCACCACTTTTCCATGATCTGCAGTCTCCTCTGCCCTTTTACATCCCGTATCTTAATAAAATTAAATATACGAAAATGGATTGTATTTATTCAAATAGATGAGATAACTGGACATAAATATCTATGGCTGACCTTTACCATGACCTTCTAGAAAATTAAATTACATAACAATCATAAATTTTACATGAAACAATGGAGTCTACAATAGTCAAACCGATAACTCTCAATAATGATTACAGATGTCTGGCTCCTCTTTGATACATCAGGATAATACCAGCATTAGTGTCCTCAAATACTTTGATAATGTTATAGCCCAATAAACCCTTTAACTTAAAGCTGAAGAATATATTTCTGATCAAAAATACTGAGAAAGGGGCCAGAAATACTTCACATCTAACTTATTCCAATTATGGCACGCAAATTCACTCTGTAAAGATCTGTATTGTCCGTCTTTGGCAATGGCTGCCGAATATATAGGGCTGTAACATCACAGGGCTGGCTGCTGATAGGCTGCATGCCACCATATAAATCAGGGTGATTCCACCTACCCACCTTTCCAGACTTCTTTTCCCCATGTCCACACATGTGTAGCCACCATTTTAGCCCCCTGGCCCACACAAATTGTAGTGAACGAAGTGATTCGTTACCACGAAGTGGGAGAAATTCGTATTCCTTCAGAATCAAATTTTTCATGAAATTCAGAATGAATTCTACTTCATCAGCTTCAATTCGCCCCTTCTCTAATAGTAACTCTATTGTAGTATTGGACCAGATAGACTAACCACTATATGTGCATCAATGTTCTTTTAGGCCTTCCAAACCCTACTGCTAAATGACCTCTTCATCTTCCTCGGATCACTTTTAGTAAGTACAAACCAGGGCATACCAGGATTAACTGAAGATACCTGCAATTTCGGGGATACTCTTACCCATTCAGTCATTTACACATCACAATTTTGTTTTTGTCATAGTCACTAGGATCCTTACACTTGCCTGTTTGTCCTGCTTTCAACATATCTGCCTAAGGAACTGACTGTTCGCTTGCTGTCTAATATATTTTATCCTTTGAAGTGTAGTGTTATAGCTGATCAGTTCATACTTGCAGTCATCATATATAGTAGCAGTTCAAGGCGCTGAAGTGTTGTCCAATTTTACTAAATGTTTTTAAGTACTAGGAGGTGAGAAGCCTTTAAAAGGCTTATCAGCAGGATTGCAAGGAGTCAGACCCCTACCGACCAAATATAAATGTGTTGTGTAGGCAAAGTTTAAAGCATGGGCGAAACCTGAAGCACGGATGGAGCTTGAAGCATTGGTGGAGCAGGGGAGGGACATACCCTTAGGCTGTCAAGCTGCCACAGGGAAAAAATTCTGACTGAAAAGAACTTGGCCAGGATTGCCCTTCTACTGAAGATAGGGACTGCTATCACTTTCTGACTTTTGTGGGATTACCCTGCTACGGTGGGGCAGAGCTGAGATGGGTTGGATACTTATAACTGGATTTATGCTACAGGCAAGGACTACATCCAAGACCCATGAGTATGGACAGTCTGGTTTTGCAGTATCCACTTCCCTGTACTAGTCATTACTGGGACCTAGCCAAAGGCTTGCTACAGGACCAGTTCTGAACAACTAGTGCAACTGCAGCACAACTGTAGTATTCTGTAAGGTGGTGAGGGGGCTTTGTAACCCACAGAGGCATTTAGGTTTTAATCAGGCAGTTGTCCAGACACAGGCTAACCCTGGGCAGACTCCAAAATGGTGAAAACCCCAATAAAGTTACAACATATGCTCCATCCTTTCCCAATCAAGTTATTGTATTGAGCTGTTGAGATGATATGTGTGGTGTAATAAAGAACTGTTCTAAAGAGCTGTTGAGCTTGGTCTTCTATCTTGTGCTCATTCCTGCCCACATGTATTACTTTTTAAACTGATAACCATATTAAAGCCTAACTTTTTGCAAAAGCATCATAGCATGACCCCATCCAACATTCCACTCTCCTAAGTAAAACTCATTTAAGTATGAAAAATTACTTGTGTGGTTGTTACACTGAAATGTTGTTTTACTTCAGCCTCTTTCCTAATCCAAACATCATTACAGAAATAAGATAACTGTTAAATGTATCCCAATTCAAAGTATTTCTGCTGTTTTTGGATGTTTATCAGTAGGGGCAAAACAAAAAAAAAACAAAAAACAATACACAAAAGGGATATGTGCATCAACACAACAATACAATTTTGCTTTGTAATTAGAGATGAGTGAATTTTTTAAAAATTTTATTCAGGGGATTCGCCAAATTTTCCCAAAAACTTAGTTTTGGTCCGAATTTATTTGAAGTGAATCGCTATTAAAACAAGCTATTTCTGGCCTACAGAGAGCCTTAATAGGGGTGTAGAACACTTTGCCTTGCTTCATCATGCATAGGATGTGTGCTAGGTTAGTGAAATAATATTGTTATTCAGTATGACATGCAGATCAGATGCATCGCTATTAGAATCACTGTCGCAGAGTGGCATAATGGCAGAGCCTGATGGTAGCATCAGTATGAGGAGACCATATAGTGGCTAAATGACACAGCGTTAAGGTGGTGTCAGCATGAGACCATATAGTGAATGAATGACGCAGTGTGCCAGTGGGAGCAGCATGAGGAGACCATATAGTGGCTGAATGACACAGCCTGGAATTGGCTGTAGCATGAGGAGACCATATAGTGGCTGAATGACACAGTGTGGAGATGTCAGCAGCATGAGGACATCATATAGTGGCTGAATGACACAGCCTGGAGTTGGCGGCAGCATGAGGAGACCATATAGTGGCTGAATGACGCAGCATGGAGGTGGCAGCAGCATGAGGAGACCAAATAGTGGCTGAATGACACAGCCTGAAGTTGGCAGCAGCATGAGGACACTATATAGTGGCTGAATGACAATGCGTTAAGGTGGTGGCAGCATGAGGAGACCATATAGTGAATGAATGACACAGCATGGAGTTGGCGGCAGCATGAGGGGACCATATAGTAGCTGAATGACACAGCGTGGAGGTGGCAGCAGCATGAGGAGACCATATAGTGGCTGAATGACACAGCCTGGAGTTGGCGGCAGCATGAGGAGACCATATAGTGGTTAAGTGACACAGCGTGGAGGTGGCAGCAGCATGAGGAGACCATATAGTGGCTGAATGAAACAGCCTGGAGTTGGCAGCAGCATGAGGAGACCACATAGTGGCTTAATGACACAGCCTGGAGTCAGCAGCAGTATACAGTGGCTGAGGGACACAGTCTGGAGTTTGCGACAATATGATACAGAGAACATATAGGGGCTGAATGACACAACCTGGAGGTGGCGGAAGCATGAGGAGACCATATAGTGGCTGAATGACACAGCATGGAGGCGGCGGCAGCATGAGGAGACCAAATAGTGGCTGAATGACACAGCCTGGAGTTGGAAGCAGCATGAGGAGACCATGTAGTGGTTGAATGACAAAGCATGGAGGTGGCGGTAGCATAAGGAGACCATATAGTGGCTGAATGACACAGTCTAGAGTTTGCAGCAGTATGAGGAGAACAAATGGTTGGCTGAATGACAGTGTGGAGATAACGGCAGCATGAGGAGACAATATAGTCGCTGAATGATACAGCCTGCAGTTGGCGGCAGCATGAGGAGACCACATAGTGGCTGAATGACACAGCCTGGAGTTGGCGGCATCATATAATGGCTGAATGACACAGTCTAGAGTTTGCAGCAGCATGAGGAGAACATATAGTGGCTGAATGATACAGTGTGGAGGTAACAGCAGCATGAGGAGACCATATAGTGGCTTCATGTCACAGACTGGAGTTGGAGGGCAGTATGAGGGGAACATATAGTGGCTGAATGGCACAGCCAGGAGCTGGCGGAAGCATGAGGAGACCATATAGTGGCTGAATGACACAGCATGGAGGTGGCAGGTGGCATCAGCATGAGGAAAACATATGGTGGCAGTATAAGACAGCTTGGAGCTGGCATCAGCATGAAGATAACATGTGGTGGCAGAATGAGATGGCCTGGAGCTGGCATCAGCACAAGGAGAACATATGTGACAGAATGAGACAGCCTGGAGGTGGCAGCAGCAACATCAGGAGTCCTTAAAAAGTTACCCGATGACAGGATGGTGCAGTGGGTGGCAATACCATACCAGGTGACGAAGGTGGTTAAAAAAAAAAAAAAAGGAGAACTTGGCATCAGATGTGTGGAAGAGGAAAACGGTCTCTTTTGTAAAAGTGTTAGTGAGCACAAGTAAGTATTGAGGATATGCATTACGTAAGACGTAACTTTTAATAATATGCTTAGGATAAAATATGAAATATATTTTTTAAATCAAACAAAAGGAAAGGTGTGCAAAAAACACCATGTGCTACCAAGTATTGATAGATGTGAAGCAAAGACATTCAAAAGGTGGAAGGGAACAACGTATGGTCTATTGTACCGGGTGGGAGTAAAAACTTCTCCTGTAAGGCCCAAATCTCGTATTATTAATTCCCTTCTTGGGAAGTGTTACTCGCTCTAAAAAGGGCGGCCCCACACAGGAACCTCTCCTTATTTCCAACTACAAACACTGCCATTTCCAAGGGTTTTTAGGTGGAAATTGGGATTGGTGCCTGTGTGGGGCCACCCTTTTTAAGACGATTAAAACTTTCCTCAAAAAGGTGGAAGGGAACAAATTATTGTCCATTGGAGCACGTAGGGGTAAAAACTTCCCCTGAAAGGCCCTACTCTCGCCCTATCCGTATTTATCGCCGTATAACACAAACTTTATAGGCTAAAATTTTTAGCCTAAAGTCTATCTGCGTGTTATACGCCGATAAGTCGCTGCAGTTCAATGATTTAAAGCGGGCGCTTTAAATCAATGAACTGTAGCGGCTTTGCAGGTGCAGAGACCTGCCGTCGCTGCCGGCTTCTCTGCCCCTGCCTGTCCTGGGGTCTAGAGCCCTGCTGCCGGCCCTTCTCTCCCCCTGGCTATCGGTGCCGCTGCCCCATTGCCGGCACCGATAGCCAGGGAGAGAGAAGCGGCGCCGGCAATGGGGCAGCGGCGCCGACAGACAGGGGGAGAGAAGGGGCAGCGGCACCCATTGCCGACGCCGCTGCCCCATTGCCTCCCCCATCCACGGTTGTATAATTACCTGTTGCCGGGGTCGGGTCCGCGCTGCTTCAGGCCTCCGGTGTGCGTCCCCTGCATCGTTGCTGCATCGAGTGACGTCATTGCGTCTCGCAGCGCATAGCCTCTCTCCCCCTGCCTTTCCTGGGGGCTTCTGCGGGGTCAGAAACAGTGTATCGGGGTATACGCATGCACACACACGCACCCTCATTTTACCAAGGATATTTGGGTAAATAACTTTTTTTACCCAAATATCCTTGGTAAAATGAGGGCGCGTGTTATAGGCCGGTGCATGGTATACCCCGATAAATACAATAATTCCCTTCTTGGCAAGTGTTACTCACCCTAAAAAAGGCAGCCCCACACAGGAAACTATCTCTATTTCTACCTAAAAAAATCCTGTGAAATGGCAGTGTTTGTAGGTGGAACTAGGGAGAGCTTACTGTGTGGGGCTGCCCTTTTTAGGGCGAGTAACACTTGCCAAGAAGGAAATTAAAGGGGTATTCTGGGCTTCCGAGACGGGGGGGGGGGTGACGTCATGCCACGCCCCCTCCATGTCTATGGGAGTTGGCGTTGCGGCCCTTACTCCCCCTCCCATAGGAATGAATGGAGGGAGCGTTGCGTGACGTCACCTCCCCGTCCCGGAAGCCCGGAGGTTTCCGAAACTTCAGACACAGTTACGCATAGAATGTGGGCTGCTGTAGGGCGATCGCGGGGGGTCCCAGCGGAGGGCCCCCCGTAATCAGACATCTTATCCCCTATCCTTTCGATAGGGGATAAGATGTTTTTGCCCAGAATACCCCTTTAATAATGCGAGAGTAGGGCCTTACAGGGGAAGCTTTTACCCACTCCGGTTATAATGGACCATACATTTTTCCCTTTCACCTTTTAGAGGTCTTTACATCACATCAATACTTGGTGGGGTAGTTGGCACATGGTGTTTTTTGGGGTACAAATATTTTATTTTTATCCCAAAAAATATAATTAAAAGTTAAGTTTTACAAAATGCATATTCTCAATACTTACTTGTGGTCTGATGCGGAGGAATGTCTGTAACTGGGGAGCAGCACCTTAAACATGTTTTGCACTATCCATATTTGTGAAGTGTTGGTATGGCACCGTGGTCAATCTTCTCTGATGCATCAGGCATTGGTGAGTGGAAATCCTGGCTGATACAAGCCTGATTCATCTTCACAAAGGTCATTCTCTCCCCATTTTTCATGGACAGATGAGATCTCCTTGGGGTTACTATGGCCCCTGCCGCACTAAACACCCGCTCTGATGGCACACTACTGGCCAGGCAGGACAGCTTTTCCAGGGCAAACTCCGCTAGTTGCAGCCACAAATCAAGTTTGGCTGCCCAGAAGTCCAGCGGATCTTCAAGGTGTGTTGGTAGGATCATGTCAAGGTATGCCACCACCTGCTGGTTCAGATCCTGCTCCAGGTGTACCTGCTACTGATGAGTTGCTTTACTATACGGGTGAAGAAAGCTACTCATCAGCGACTGTAGCCAAGGCAGTGGAAGGTGAGCACAGAGGGTCCCCCGAGTCAGACCTGCGAGAGGATGGACGATGGCATCGGCCAACTGATTTCGCAGAATGTCTCGGTAGTAGTTCAGGTTTTCCTCCCTCTCAGTGGGTATAAAAAAGGCCCTAATTTTGTGCCGGTAGTGAGGGTCCAATAAGGTGGAGAGCCAGAAGTCATCCCGCTGCCGAATGGTGACAATTCGGCGGTCACTACGCAAGCAAGTGAGCATGCATCGTGCCATTTGTGCAAGTGACTCGGAGGGACTCCCTGCCTCCATCTCCACTGCATACTGCCACGGTGTGTCTGAGTCCTCTGTCTTGCCTTCGTCATAACCCTCTAGCTTCTCTAGTTCATCATGCTCCTCCTCTCCTGTCAGATGACTAAAAAAACATAAAGAAACGTAAACTGTGCTCCACTGTGCCCCTATCCCTCCTCCTCTTCCTCCAGTTCAGCCCCCACATGGCTTATGTGGCCGTGCCTCACGAGCAACCTGCAACCCACTTTCCTGATACTTATGATGATGATGATGAAGCCCCTTCTTCACCCGAATCCCAAGTGCGATCAGCTTTATCATCATCAAGTTGTGTCTGCAAGTCACTGATATCCTCCTCAGGTTCCTCAACAGTGTCTGCTTCAGGAGCCTGGCCGTTCGCAACACCACCTCCCACGTAATTCTCCTCGTCACTACTTGCTGCCTAGCGGAGGAAGTAGCGAATGTCTAAATAGTGGAGCTGAACCCACAGCATAAGATACTTCTGTGAGGAGGGAACAACATGCACAGAGGCAATGGGAGGACAGGGACTGCTCCCAGGCCATGCCAACTGTGTCTGTGGAACCCACAGATTGATGACTGGGGGTGTCAGATGTCACTTGTGATGAAGTGGATTACCGTGTCACCAACTTATGATGGCAGATTGACCGCTAGCTGATACCGGGAGCTCAGGCCTCTCATTGCAACTCCTGCTTCCACTTGCCCCTAGTCTGCTACAACCTCTGCCTGATGAATTTTGGGCTCTGCCACTCCTCTGTGCACGTCTTGGCATTTCTCTACCAGACATACTTAGTGCGTATATGAGGGGAGTACAATACGCTCCACTACGCTTAAAACAGTATTTCTCTACCACACCAGCAGGTGTGTACTTTTTGCTGGCCTTTCACAGTATCTAGGCCCTTAAGACTTTAACAGGAACATAATGGTACACCACTTAGATGTACCTATCTGGTATGCACTTATGAGGGGAGGACAATGTGCTCCAGTATGCTTAAAACAGTATTTGTCTACAACACCAGTAGGTGTGTACTTTTGCCTGGCCTTTCAGAGTATCTAGGCCCTAAAGACTTTAACAGGAACAAAATGGTACACCACTTAGATGTACGCACAGATTACACTTAATAGAGGACAATATGCTTTTAGTGCTCTGCTCACCCTAACTGGCTGGCTACTGTTAGCTTTTCAGTTGTTGTACACACCAGTGCTGCAGCACACAGTCGTTGTATACTACACCCAAAATTTCACTTTCTCTCTCAATCTCACTCCCTTCCCTATCAGTGCTTCTAGGCTGGATTTAGGCTTGAGGTGAATCGCTGCTGTAAAAAAGCTTTTCTGTGCAACACACTGCTCTCTGTCCCTCTCTGCAATAGAACGCTGATGTGACTGGGAGGTGAATCACTGCTGTAAAAATGCTTTTCTGTGCAACACACACTGCTCTCTGTCCCTCTCTCTCTCTCTCTACAATAAAAGGCTGAAGTCACTGGTCGCTAATTTGGATTTGCCAGATTCAATTCCCTCATCCCTATTTATAATGTCTTTTAAGCCAAAGGATAATATTCCATAATTTAACTCTGTAGAGGAAACAACATAATTTAGTCTGCCCTCAAGCCACCATTATTGACTGAATTTCAGCATTCATTCCATAAACTGTATTTTTTTTTCTTCTGTGCTTTCAATTTTTTTTTTTAGACAAATTCACCTAGCTGTCCAGTGAGCCTAATAAATTTTTAGCATGCTGTATCTTTATGCAAAGTATTCACCTCCCATATTAAAAGAAAGTGTTGGCAGAATACATTTTTCATCTGCTGTCAACATTTCTGCTTATGACTTTTGCCGGGTAAGGTAACTATACCAACTGGATATAATAAAAATATTTTTTTTATTAATAAAATGTATTTATCAGTCTTAACGATAATATGGTTTGGAAATTTCAAGAACATTTCAGACTGCTTATACAATTTATTTATTTTTTAACATATATTCTATAGTGCATATTTATACGGTTAAAGGGATTATCCAGGAATAGAAAAACAGAGATACTTTCTTTAAAAACCACTCCACATCTGTCTCCAGGTTGGGTGTGGTTCTGCAGCTCTGTTTCATTGGAGTGAATGGAGCCAAGTTGTAAAACCACACCCAACCTGGAGACAGACAGAGAGTGGCTTCAAAAGAATTTTGCACTGTTTTTCTATTCCTGGAAAACCCCTTTAAGTTGAGTTTGACAGATGCTATAAGTCTAAAACTAAAATTGGGAAAACTTTTCCAAGTTATTTAGATTCAGAGCATTACCCGGAAATGTTAAGTGAAATCAGTAACTTTGTAGGCATTACAACTGTAGTACTAGTAGCATTTTAAATAGCATGCATTTTAAGTTTAATGGTTCTTTATGTAATGTACAAAAACTTAATTGAAAAAAACAAGAATTTAAAGTTAATAGCTAACATAAATTTGTAAATTGGAAAGAAAAATTACCACTAGCTAATTCCTACAATTTGCACTTAAAGGAAGATTAGCAATATTTTTGTAAACAAGCCTACAAATGAATAAATGGAGTAATTTCATGTTATTTTTCTAATTAACAAAGCAGAGACTTGATGATTCTACACTGTCTAAACAGTTCTGCAGTCCATCCATTCAATACAGAAAAAACACAATCCTCCAGAACACTAAGCAAATGGGATACATGCCTTTGAGAGGGGGAGACCTATAGCTCCTGCAGATTTGCCTGTATATTTGTATAGATTTAGACACAGTTAATTCTGCTTTAAGAGGAAAAAGTGCAGTATGTGTGCTTAGTGTGTGTGATTAGTGTTTTACTACAAGGAAGGTAGGATTTAGAAAAACTTCATGCATTAAAGGGATACTCCGGTGGAAAACTATTTTTTTTAAATCAACTGGTGCCAGAAAGTTGAACAGATTTGTAAATTATAGCTATGAAAGAACACAAGCAGATGCCAGGCATCTCCTGAGTCTCCCCTGCCTGCTAACATCTGCCACCCATCTGTGTCCTCCCAGAAGCACTCCAGGTCATTGTGTTTCAATAAGTAGGGGTGACCTCACACAAACACGGAATATTGTGACTTGTAGTTGGAGTGCGGGAACTTCAACAGGAAATAGCCATTTCATAAAAAAAAAATCATCAACATTATAGTGGACTCACAACATAGCCATTTAGCTCCAAGACAAGAATGGATCCTTCCTAAGCATGTCCATTACTGTCTGACAGGTAAGTACTAAAATCCCCTTTAAACTGTACATTCATGACAATGAATTACAGTAGGTATTTCAAAATGAGAGTCAGTTAAATGTAAGTGAGAATTACTTGTGGCATAGCATTTTACTTTTTAAACATAACATAATCCTGCTAAAGACATGTAACCTTGTCATAGATATGTGTTTGTCTTCCTTGATTTCTCTGCAGCAGTCAAAAAAACAAGGGAATCAATAAAAACCGTGAAAGCAAAAAATGTTCGATTTTGCCTACAGGAACCAATCACAGCTGACCAGTACTTTGGTTACTTTGTTTAAAAACAGACAGTTTTTGTTTTCATTGTATTTTATTTATTCAACTCATTGTGTACAATTATTGATGTGAAGAAAGAGTTGTCACCTGATGCTGGACTTTGGGTGGCAGCACTTAGCAAGACCCATATATCTGAAATTTTAGCAACTCTACATTAGTTAAACAAATATGTAATCAAACAATGAGACTCTCACAAACTACACCTCATTTGCTATATTCTTCTACTGAATATGTGTCCTAAATACTTTACTAAGACAAAATAGTCCTCCCACAATATGGCAGTTTATCTCCATGATGAATGGGGTTAAATAAAACTGCCCCAGTAGGCCCCATTTTTTAAAACAAACTAAAAAAAAAAGGCAATATACATCTTCTGGTAATACAGCTTTTAGTAAAAGTGTTTCTTTTGTTTTTTTTTTTGTTTTTTTTGTTTAGTTTACTTGGTTTTTTTTTTTTACTCAGGTTTCACATCTGATGTTGGAAAAGCAATATTTTCTACATAGAGTCCAGCTGAGATTATATTCACATCTGACTTTAACACTTTACTTTGAGAATAATAAAATCTTTAGAAAGGCTATAGTCATGCCATGTATAGATGTGATGTGGTTCATAGAGCTCATTCCAGCTGCACACAATGAAGGAACCTTTAATTTCATTTTATCATTTATTTTGAGCAGAAATGCGAGACACATTTTTGACATGTACTTTGCTTAATCTTCAGAAGGCACTGGTTTCTTTTATATGTCAAGTGTGCAGTCAGCGCAAATCTAATTCCTGTAATTACATAAGAAAGGAATAACACAAACTAAACCATCATTTATTCGCTAATCACATAGAAAGCTACTTACTTTGCATGCACAACAATGTATACACTGAACAGGTGAACATTAAAGAGAGGTTCTAGCTTCCAAACATTACATTGGAGAATAGCATATATTGTATAGCAATGAATTAAAGGGCTTATTCAAGAATCAAAGTTATTCCTTATCCACAGGATAGAGGGTGACTATATGATCGGTAGTGATCAGACTACTGGGCCTCCTTTCAAATTTGAGAATGGAGGACCAAAGTCCTTTAAAGAAATTGTTCAGAAACATAGGGGGCAGCCAGTGCTTCATTTATTCTTCATGGGGTTTCCAAACATTGCCCTGCACGCCCCTGACGAAGCGCAGTAGTGCAAAACGTACATTGGGGTAAGTGCAGGTGGCATTTGGCTCTACATTGAGTTATCATTTCTTCCAGTCTTGTGCATGTTTGTTGTCTTAGTTATTCTGACTTATATTTACCCTCAGTAATACATCTCACATGACTAAATGTATGCACCTGTATTTGCTTTGTTCCAGCGTTTTTGCCTATACCTCCTGTATCCTCTCAGTCCTGTGCACTGTGTTATACATTTCATTTTAATATGTATTTGTATTTTCAATAAAATGTTGCATATTTTGGTACAATTTTGTGTCCTGCCATTTCATTTCTTTTGGGGACAATTGTCTCCAATTCTCAAGACTGATGGGGATCCTAGCAGTTAGATCCCATCTATTAGCTAGTTATCCCCTATCCTGAGAGGATAACGTTGGATCCTGGCATACACTGTCTCCATGGATGACTGTGCATTTTAGAGCATTCCCATTCATCTCTATGGGAGAGATTTGGAGATACCCGGGTAAAGCGCTCCCATAGAGATGATTGAAGGGGGAATATCAGCAGTGGTCGACACATCCATTCTTGAGGAGAGCCAGGGCACTGTACAGGAGATCACGGGGGGTCCCAGCTGTCTCTCTGTCATCTGACACTTCCCTAACCTGGAGTACTAATTTAAAGTGATTCTCAAGGGAACTGACCTTACCAGACACTTATCCCCTAACCACAGGAGCTCCCCATGACAACATGTGAATGAGATCAAGTGACGACTTTCTCAACCAATCACTGACTGAGGCGGGACATTGCTGCGGCTGGTGAATGGCTGAGCAGGCTATCACTTGCTCTCATCCGAGAAGGTGGGGGTTGGATATTTGTGAAATTTTTCTCCAATTATTCTCCTTTTTTTCACTGCCTAAAAATAAACATGCAGAAATGTATGATTGTGCTTTTTTCACGCTGTAAGTCATTTTATGTAAAGAGAAATTATTAAATCTTATGATCTATGAATCACATGATTTGTAATGGACCAACACAAGGAAGAGAAACACCAACAAAAATGCAGGTAAAAAAATGAGAGAAAAAGAAAATCTAACATCCAAAGAAAGACAATAATATCTTAGAAGTGGGATTCATGCAGAAAGAGGATTGCTCATTATGTGTGACCTCTTTAGGGTCTTTTCACACGTACAGTCTCCTGCACAATTAATATGCAAAAGCTAAAGCTGCAGATTTGAAGCTGTGTTCAGTCATTTAGTTTACAGTGAACTCTGCAGCACGAAATTGGTACATTAGGGTATATTCCCATGTGTGACTTGCGCATTCATTTCAATGGGGCAGATAGAATTGCATGCCCTTGCTGCCAAAACAGCCTTTTCTAAAAGAATGTAACTCGTTTTCTGTTGCTGAAAGTTGTGTAACATATCTGTGGGAATATGTCCTTACTGCAGAACCTGCCACAATGATATCCCTGTATGTGCAGCTGTATTACAGCTCAGCTCATTCAGATTCAACAGGTTATGGTCACCATATCAGTAGGGCAGTGAAGGACTGCAGTGCTAAAATGAGAGTGATGCCTCTTTTTTTTGTAGGGATATTGGCGGTGCAAACCATATCAATGACACATTAATAGTTCATGTAAGTGGTCTCTAAACTTTGGACCTTCAGAAGTTGCAAAACAACAAAATGCCTTGAAAGCCATTGGTATCTTTATAGGAGGTGAAAACCCTATCAATGACACATTGATGGCCTTTGTTAGTAGTCTTCAATCTGTGAACTAGAGCTCTGCGTGGGACTGTTTTATTTAGTCCTGTTCCTGCTGGATTTCTGAACATTAGTGCTCACTCCCGCATTGTGTGTGTTTCACTCCCGCCAGCTACCGCAACATGTGTGTCCATTTCCGCGTACTCCTGCAAATATTTTGTCACAGTTTTCACAAATAGAACCCCCGTGCCATTTCATCACCCCTTTGTGCCCTTTCAAAACCCCTTGTACCATACCATCAGTCCCTTGTGACATTTCATCAGCCCCATGTGGCATTTCAAAGGTTTGCAGGATGGTGCAGGAATGTTCAGCATGTTCTGTGACAACCCGCTCCCGCCTGCAATTACTTTATTACCGCCCGCGCCTGCCAGTTTTTTACTGGGACCCACAGGATCCCTATCCCGATGCAGGGCTCTACTGTGGACCTCTTATATTTGCAAAATTGCAACACCCGTCATGCCTTGACAGCCGTTGGTACCCTTATAAGAGGTGCAATACATAACAATGACATCTTGATGCTCTATGTTAGTGGTCTTCAAATTGTGAACCTCCAGAAGCTGCAAAACTGCAACTCCCAGTTATAGTTTTATAAAGGTTGGAGGAGGTCCACATTATCATCTCTCCCCACCGCCACTTATCTACCAAACACACCCCCCAGCCCCCCCCCCCCCACCACCACCACCGCCGGAGAGGTGAGGGGAGGTGGGTTAAGATTACAGGGAAAGGGGGAGATGAGGGGCCAAGGCAGCAGAGGGTTCCCAGAAATATGAAACTACAGTGTTATTTCATATTTCCCAGGCATTGCCGTGATTGACCAACTGGCCAATCATGGCACCACCTGGGAAATATGAAATAAAAGTGTAGTTTCATATTCCCGTCATAGAAGTTGTAAATTAGAAACTCCCGTCATGGAAATTGTAGTTTAGAAATGGGGTGCCTCCAGCTGTTTCTAAACTACAACTCCCATCATGGAAGTTGTAGTTTAGAAATGGGGTGCCTCCAGCTGTTTCTAAATTGCAAATCCTGTCATGGGTGTTGTAGTTTAGGAACAGCGAGACTCCAGATGTTGCTAAACTGGAGGCTCACTATTGCTAAATTAAAACAACCATTATTCCCGAACAGCCAAAGGCTGTCAGGAAATGATGGGGGTTGTAGTTTAGCAACAACTTGAGGCTCCCTGTTTGGAAACACTGCTTTATGGGCGTTCTCCCCCGGGTAGAGCCCTATAAATGTACTAACATATTGTTGTGTTTTTTTTTCTTCTCATTTCAGATCTGTATATGCAGAGGACTACTTGGGATCCAGAGGACTTCAACGATGACCTACGTTTATTTTTTGCTTGTTTTTTTTTTTTAAATATTAATAAAATGAATTATATTAATAAATATTAATGGCCAACGATGGCTTGTGGGGGGAGTGTTTTTTGGAATCAAAGTTTTAAAAATTTGTTGTGTTTTTTCTTTTATTTACTTTACAGGCTTAGTAATGGAAGCTGTCTTATAAAAGGAATCCATTACTAAGCCAGGACTTAGAGTTAGCCTCAAAAACAGCTAGTGCTAACCCCTAATTATTACCCCGGTACCCACCACCACAGCTGTGCCGGGAAGATCCGGAACCAATAGGCCTGGAGCATCAAAAACGGCACTCCCGGGCCTAGGCAGTAACAGTCTGGCGTTATTTAGGCTGGGGAGGGCCGGTAAAAATGGTCCTCGCCCAACCTGGTAACGTTAGGCTGTTGCTGTTTGGTTGGTATCTGGTAGAGTATAAAAATATGGAAAAACCCCACACGTTTTTTTTGTTATCATTTCTAGAAGACTTGTGGGGTTCCCTATATTTTCATTCTCAGCCAGATATCAACCAAGCAGCAATAGCCTGACGTTACCAGGGTGGGCAAGGACCATTGTTACTGGCCCTCCCCAGCCTAAATAACGCCAGCCTGTTACTGCCTAGGCCTAGGAGCGCCATTTTTGATGCTCCAGGCCTGTTGGTACTGACTCTTCTTGGCACCCCTGTGGCGGTGGGTACAGGGGTAATAATTGGGGGTTAGCGCTGGCAGTTTTTGAGGCTAACACTAAACCCTGACTTAGTAAGGATTTCTGTCTATAAGATGACTTCCACTGTAAAGTAAATTTAATTAAAAAAACACGACATGTTTAAAAAAAGATTTATTCCAAAACAAAAACACTCCCCCTACAAGCCCTCTTTAAGCATTTTATTAATAATAAAAAAGTAAAACTATGGTCATCTACGTAGTCCACTGAAGACAAAGAAAGTCCTCTGCATACACGGATCTGAAATGAGAAGAAAAAAAAAACACAAAAAATAGTTTAGTACATTTAGGGGGAAAAAACTGGTAAAAACTTTTAATAAACACAGAGGAGAGGAGGTGGTGTTTCCCTTTGGTGGTCTGAAGTTATTTATTGGATTTTGCTTATGTGTGCTAAAAAAAATTGCATTCTAAAGTAATTTAGAGTTTTTTTGCTTATATAACCCAAATTTATCAACCCTCTGCGTACAATACATAAGCAAAACCAAAGCAAAAGTTCCTGTATGTATATTCATTTACTGCTATGGAGTCAGGCTTTAAAGTATAAATATTTTCTATTTCAATTTCATTGAACCTTTTGGTGTCTATCCACATAGCTAAAAAGTAATAAAATTAAGAAGGAATACTGAAGCCAACTGAATTCATTAGAAGGCAAAAAAGATGTATTATAATGGAGTTAAAACATTTAAATCAGCAATGTGAAAGAGAAAAGTAATTTTTAAAGAACACTATCGTCTTTTAAAAACATTTAGTTCCAAACAAATAAACAACACTGCACAAACTATCATCTATAATTAACAATATTCAAAATGTTCAAAGACAAAGATTACAAGGCATTAAACATTTGGTGAGCTCTGTTGTTATAATTATGAGTTTAGAGAATTACCCAGACAAATAAGAGCTGTCACTGGCATTTCTATGAAGTGTTAGAAGACGCAGCTTGGGTACTGTGCTCACTGCTAACTGGAGTGTATTACTTCAGCCGTGTCAAATAACTATCCATACTGATAAGATCAGATCACTGCTGAATACTGATAAAATGCAATACAAAAGGTGAGCAGGGGTCAATCGCTTATCTTTCCCAGTTCATGTTCTCCTTCTAGAAAAAGTATTCTAACATTCCAAAACAACACTAATGGTAAACCACAACTATCTGAATTCTAATTATATGTATACCATCAAAGATTTGCAGTCAATACACATGGCAGATGCCAGTCACAATATTTGGTCTACTGATTTACACTACAGTATCTATTTATCTATGTAACGATTGCACCTGGACGGGCTTTGCATGCTGCGCTCTGGTCAGTGAGGAGTTACAGGCATGTGCCAATCAGCAGCTGTGGCGGCCTATTTAGATTCATTCTCAGCCTTTTGGCTTTGCTCTTGATTTGTTTCATTTTAGCTTTGTCCTAATTTAAGATTTAAGTTCAGACTTGTTAGTTTGATTTTACAATAGCTTTGTTGTTCTGATGCGTTTAGCCTGCCACTATATCTTCCTAAAAACCTATTTGTCATTATTCTCATACCTACTGTATTACTTTGGTCCTGAACCTGTTAGTTAGTTCTCTGTATACATCCTGCAAAAAGGCAGAGATTGACCAGCGCAGACTTTCGTGATTAACTTGGGACATTTCCACCTTACTAAAGTATCTCGACGACAATATGATCCCAAGAGTTGAGGATTAGTGTTGAGCGGCATAGGCCATATTCGAATTTGCGAATATTCGCGAATATATGGACGAATATTCGTCATATATTCGCGAATATTCGCATATTCTCGTTTTATTTTCGCATATGCGAAAATTCACGCATGCGAAAGTTTACATATGCGAAAATTAGCATATACAAAAATTAGCACAAGCAAAAATTTGCATATGCGAAAATTTGCACACCGGTCTCACACAGTACTATTAGAGCCTTCTTTACACCACACAAGCTGGAAGCAGAGAGGGATGATCACTGTGATGTGTACTGTAAAGAAAAAAAATTAAAAAAATAAATAAATAAAAATATTCGTAATTACGAATATATAGTGCTATATTCGCGAATATTCGCGAATTCGCAAATATGCGATATTCGCGAAAAAAATTTGCATTGCGAATATTCGCAAGCAACACTATTGAGGATAAGAAAATTCCCTTCCACAATTTTCTGTGATGCTTTCAAAAAAGAATGGGAAGATTTACTGACCGGTTCTTCATTGCGGTTTATCAAGCTCCTTATCAAGTATGAAGAAACTGCTCTTCAAGAGTTGCAAATCAATATTACTACCTTACAAAGCACAGTCTCTCAGATTTAGAACAATATTACCTTTTTGGAGCTGGATAAAAAGATCCAGGAGAATTTGAATAAGTTGGAAACCACTATCACGGACCTTAAGCAATCAAAACTTATACGAGACATCCAAGATTTTTAAATGAACAATGTGTCCATATGGCCTCAAACCGACATGAAGTCAGGTACTCCCTGGTCTATCTTAAAAAAGTACAAACATCGCCGCAACAAAAGTGTGCAATGAGTTAACTTCAGCTCCACTGAAATGGATTCCTCCGGATTCCGCTCTTGAGTCCATAGATGTGCCCCATCCACAAAACTCGACTCCATTTCCACATATTACCCCTGTACCTGTGTCCAGGAGGGTGAAACCGGCAAAAAACGACGTGTCGGCTGAAAACATTGCACCGCCAAGCAGAAGGAGGAACCCATACCTCAACCGCAGAAGGAACTAACCATTCCAATATATAACCTATCGGCTAAGGTACGGTCTGTCCATCATTTATCCTTGCTGTCTAAAGGACTTTCTTTTTCCCCCACACGAACGTTTAATTTATTTTCTACTCTGTTGGACGTTAATAGATTCGTGAGAGGCATTACTATCCGGAAACACTTTGCTCAAACTGATGATCCATCTATAATATCTGATGCTAAAATGTTGGATAATACTGTTATGTCTTTTTCTAATACACAGATTTGCAGTGAATATGTTTTACAGTGTTCCTTTTCTGAATTATGTGCTATGTCTGAATTGCAACAAATGTATGAACCCTCTTTGTGCGAGGATACTGTCCTCCCGGTTTTTCATACAAAAAATCCTGGGTTTTACCCGATCACGTTGCGCACCCAGACCCTTGATCTTTTCCAGGAGTCTATGGTGCGCCACCTGACTGAGATATTTAATTCTACTAAACACAAGGGTTGTAATCTTACACCTCAGGAACAATTAGCTCTTAAAGACATCTCCAACATGTCAGAATTAATTGACAAAGGGGAGCTGTAGTGTTGCTGGATGCTGGCCTGTACAAACAACTTAATCTTGAATTACTTTCTGACACCAACACTTACAGACCTCTATCCAGCAACCCCTGTTCCATTTTTTAGGGAACAAATGCAATGTCTTGTGGATCTTGGGGAGCAAAATAGCTTTCCTACAAAACAACAGGCTGAATACATCATGGTGGAACATTAAGTCACATTTTCCATTCGTTCCCCAAGATCCACAAGAACCACTCCCCCCCCCCCTGTAAGACCCATAGTGGCAGGGATAAGTTCTCTGAATGAGAACCTGTCCGCTTGGATAGAGAATCTCCTTCAACCACTCATTCCAGTAATACCTGGCTATATCAAAGACACTAAGCATCTTTTGCTGGCGTCGGAAGATCTAACCTGGGATCACCAACCTTCCTGGATTAGAGCAAATGTTACATTGCTTTATTCTGTTATCCCGCAGAATCAGGCAAAGATAGCACTGGCACCGTTTTTGTCGGTCTACTCCAACTACCCCGCTGGTCTGCAGGAATACATGATTATGGTTATTGATTATTTATTGACACACAATTTTTTTTATGTTTGATTATCAGTTTTTCCTGCAGACCACTGGGGCATCCATTGGAGCATGTTTCTCCCCTTCCATAGCAAATATTTTCAAGTGCTATTGGGAGAATAAATATCTTTTTTCATCAAACGATTTCTACAGATCCAAAATGTATTGGTATGGCAGATATGTTGACGATTTGCTCTTTATTTGGGGTGGAGATACACAAGAGGTGAATCACTTTGAGGACTTTTTGAATTCTAATTCATGTAAGGTTTCCTTTCTTGATTTGTGTTTATTACATTAAACAAAAATGTCTTGATTACTTCTTATCGCAAAGACACAGTTGTAAACTCTACATTACATGCTCGTTCATGCCATCCCCCTCACATAACCAATAACCTCCCGATAGAAGCCACCAGAAGGAATTGCACAACTACACGTGATTTTTCTATTGAAATAGACAAACTATCACTTTGTTTACGTCACAGAATGCATCCCCAATGGTGCTAAAAGGATTGCCCTGTCCAAAAACAGAAAATATTTACTTAAAACTAAACATCCAGGTAACATCAGTAAAAATTCTGAAAAACCAATAGTTTTTTCAACCCACTACACTGTACAGTATTCTAAAATCTGTGATATTCTAAGGAAATACATGCCGATTATTACATCAGATCCACAATTTCAGTCTGCCATGCATTCAGGTTTCAGATGTATAGCTAAACAAGCCCCTACACTAGGCCAGACCATTTCACCCTCTTTATTTACATCTCAATAGTGTTGAGCGGCATAGGCCATATTCGAATTTGCGAATATTCGCGAATATATGGACGAATATTCGTAATATATTCGCGAATATTCGCATATTCGTAATATTCTCATTTTATTTTCGCATATGCGAAAATTCGCGTATGTGAAAATTTACATATGCGGAAATTAGCATATACAAAAATTAGCATAAGTGAAAATTTGCAAATGCGAAAATTAGCATATGTTAATTTTTGCATATGCGAAAATTCGCACACCAGTATCACACAGTAGTATTAGAGCCTTCTTTACACCAGACAAGCTGGAAGCAGAGAGGGATGATCACTGTGATGTGTACTGTGAAAAAAAAAAAAAACGAATATTCGTCATTACGAATATATAGTGCTATATTCGTGAATATTCGCGAATTCGGGAATATGCGATATTCGCGAATAAAATTCGAATTGCGAATATTCGCGAGAAACACTACATCTCAAGTCCCGACTTCTCCTACCTGGCTTAAACATGTAGGTTCTGACAAATTTGGACACACCCGTTGCACATGTTGTGGCATTATGTCCCCTACTACAGTCTTCACGTTGTACACAACAGGAGCTACATATAATATTAAAGGGGTACTCCGGCCCTAATACATCTTATCCCTTATCTAAAGGATAGGGGATAAGATGTATGATCGCAATCTGTCATTGCACATCCAGCTTTATGACCTCTCTGCAGCGCTGGAAGCTCCAAGTGTGTAGCGTGATGTCACACTCCGCCCCCTCAATGCAAGTCTATGGGGGGGCATGATGGGGGTCCCCAGCAGCGGGACCCCCGCGACCATACATGTTATCCCGTATCCTTTGTATAGGGGATAAGATGTATTAGGGCCGGAGTACCCTTTTAAACAGAACATCAACTGGAATACTAAATTTGTAGTTTATCTCCTGTCGTGTACGGCCTGTAGACTGCAGTATGTGGGATGCCCTACAAACAGTTTAAAAATACGTATCAGAAAACACCTATCTGACATTCCCCATTTTAACTCTAGGAACGTCTCTTCACCCTCATTACACTGTGCCAAATACCACAATGGGAACTTCTCATCGATAAGCTTGTCTGCGATTGAGAAGGTTTTTTTTTTACCTGTTTGTGGTGGCAATCATAAGCAGAAGTTGCTCAACCATGAGGTGCTCCGGATTATGAAATTAGCCACATGAACACCGCAAGGTTTAAACAGACACCAAGACGTCATTCTGCACTACTAGTGGTCAGTGTTTCCCGTTTTGTATTTTCCTTTTCTTTTTTTTTAGGTATATCTCATTCTATTTCCCTTTTTTGGGTATCTTATATGCAGCAGTATTCCACCATGTCATCCTATTCTCAGTCATATTCTTATACATTCATTTTTTCATATGTTGTTGTGGCATATCCTTACTGCTTTTTACATTCTTGTTGTATTATTTTGTAATACAATAACACAATCCACATATAGTTACATAGTACGGTTGAAAAAAGACATACATCCATCAAGTTCAACCAAGGAATTGAAGGGTAGGGGTGTGGCGCAATTTTATATTTCTTCATAAGCATTAATGTTATTTTGTTCCAGGAATGTATCTAATCCTGTTTTAAAGCTGTTAATTTTTCCTGCTGTGACCAGTTCCTGAGGTAGACAGTTCCATAAGTTCACAGTTCTCATGGTAAAGAAGGTGTGTCGCCCCTTGAGACTAAACTTTTTCTTCTCCAGACGGAGGGAGTGCCCCCTCGCTCTTTGGGGGGGTTTAACCTGGAACAGTTTTTCTCCATATTTTTTGTATGGGCCATTAATATACTTATATACATTTATCATATCCCCCCTTAAACGTCTCTTCTCAAGACTAAACAATTGTAACTCCTTTAATCGCTCCTCATAGCTAAAATGTTCCATGCCCCATATTAGTTTAGTCGCGCGTCTCTGCACCCTTTCCAGCTCCACAGTGTCCCTTTTATGGACTGGTGCCTAAAACTGAACAGCATATTCAAGGTGAGGCCATACCAATGCTTTATAAAGGGGGAGTATTATGTCCCTGTCCCTTGAGTCCATGCCTCTTTTTATACATGACAATATTCTGCCAGCCTTGGAAGCAGCAGCCTGACATTGCATGCTATTCTGTAGTCTGTGATCTACAAGTACACCCAGATCCTTCTCTACCAGTGACTCTGCCAGTTTTAGCCCCCCTAAGACATACGATGCATGCAGGTTATTAGTACCCAGATGCATAACTTTACATTTATCCACATTGAACCTCATTTGCCAAGTGGATGCCCAGACAAGTCTATCCAAGTCGTCTTGTAACCTATACACATCCTCTATGGACTGTATTGTGCTACAAAGCTTGGTGTCATCTGCAAAGATAGAAGCAGAGCTGTTAATGCCATCCTCTATATCATTGATAAATAAATTAAACAACAGCGGGCCCAGTACTGAAGCTTGGGGTACACCACTAATAACCGGGGACCAATCAGAGTACGAATCATTGACCACCACTCTCTGGGTACGATCCATGAGCCAGTGTTCAATCCAGTTACAAACTAAAATTTCCAAACCCAAAGACCTTAACTTACCTGTCAGACGTCTATGAGGGACAGTATCAAATGCTTTAGCAAAATCCAGAAACACTATATCCACAGCCATTCTATGTCAAGGCTTCTACTCACATCTTCATAAAAGCAAATTAGATTGGTTTGACAACTTCTAGAGATTATTTACATGCATGGGCTTACTAACATTCTAATATCCATTTACAATTTAATGAACTTATATTTCCCATGCACTCATTCAGACTGGTATTCTGGATACATGCATGTTTCTATTTTTTTATGCACATTGGTCTCTCATTTTGTTGTGGCATCAAATTGTTATATCAAATTGTTATCTACATGCTATTATTACCTATTCAATTCTTTGAGACTTTTTCTTTGATCCACTATTTATGTGTGAACAGGATTTTATATCCTATGATCTATTTTGTATGTAAAGGGTTAACATGTACTCCGGTGAGATAACTAATTGTGGTTCTCACCTGTGAGTCACGTGGTTCCCCCTATAAGAGAATGTCTGCATTTGGTTTATACTCATGTACGACTAAGGGTGCCGTTAATGCACCTGAAATGCGTTATTCCTGTTATGGCTTTTAACTTTGAATAAAGAATATCTTTTGCACAAAAGTCTGCGCTGGACCGTCCCTGTCTTTTTGCTGTTTGCTCTTGCCTTGTACAGTCCGTGCGCTGAGGCGACTAGGGGTGAGCTGAAATTTCCATGCATTGCTCAATCTACCTGCCGTCATATCTTCATGACACCTATTTGTTACTACTCTGCATATCTGGCCTTATATATTTCCTTGGTTCCCTGTATATTTGTTTTTGCCTGTTTACCCTTTGTGTCCTGACCTGTTTTCCTGACATCCGTACAGTTCTGTTTATTATTTTGACCTGTGACGCCCCTGCACCTTATACAGTAAAGCGGAGGAACCTCCATCCAGTTGTTGATCAGCTGTCTAGGGCAGATACGCAAGTAGGCAGGAAAAGTAATTTGTGACTATCTATCTATTTATTTATCCATCATACCTGTCTATCTTATCTTTTCCATATAAGTTACATATTGACAAACCAGCAATAGAATCATTAGATGAAATAGGGCATTCTGGAGCCACTCAGACAATATAATTATTATTAGTAGTAAACCTAAAAAGAAAAACATTTTAAAGCTAGGTTCACATCTGCCACAGAGGCTTTGTTTAGGGCCTCCATCACAGATTCTGTTTGTTCAGCAGCGTAAAAAAGGAGTTGGCCAGTCCACTACATGACAGGCACCAATGGAGCCTGACACACTCTATTAAATTTAATGGAGTCAGTTTAGTTTCCATCTGGTGTTCGTCATTTTTTTGGGGATTCTAACGGGGCAAAAAAACACTGCAAGCATTGTTTTTTGTTCCATTATTTACATGAATTCTGCAACAATTAATTTTTCATTGAAAACATTCAACAAGCCCGATTGATAGACACACCCAGAACAGCTGAGCTGAGAACATATAATGTATAGTTTGTTTTTCCTACATTAGATACATAGTCCAGTGTAAAAACGACCCTTCCGCAATGCAAATCACCATAGTAAGCTCTGTGCACTGAACCCAAGAAAGCTACTGTACATAATTTCTGCTCTGAGGTCAACTAAATATAGCTTTTACTATGTATGTGCAATGGTACTTTGTATGTAAATGAATTCTTTATGATACAACTATAATGTAATGTAATGGTACTTAGATTAACTGGAAGGAGGGAGAGTTTAAAAAAAAAAAAATATTGAATGAATATGTTAGATAAACACCAGTCTGGAAAACCATTAAGGCACTTGATATCTGCATTTCTGTTTTGAATACACACTTTGTATTTCTCTTCTGCTCTTGATACTTTAGAGCGTTGCATACCTTCACCAGGCAGAAGTCAATGACCTATGATTCACAGTTCCACAATTAGTGCCTGATACTGTTCAATTTAGAATTTTATTATAGATGACATCGCCAATTAATTCCTGTGACCCTTTCCTGACTCCAGAATATAATTTGCAACACAGTGGTCAGTTATAAGATATTGCTCAGTCTGTCTAAAAAGGGCAATAAGGCAATGATAGACCATCATGTCAGAGGTCTAACCTACTAAATTATCTAAACTGGGCAGTGGTTTCTAAGCTGAAGAAAATGGTCACACAGTAAAAATTTCTTCTGTAACGTAAATATGCCCTGGCAGAGTTTAGTACCAGTGGGACGTTTAACACAAAGCATTTTGTACAGTAGGTGCCATTTGAGGACTGCACATACAGACTATTGTAAAACAACTCATAGATGTTGATTGCCCTACAGGTCATTTTCAATATCTACCTTTTCTGATACCAAGTTTATATTATTGCCATGCTATATCCTACACTCTGGCCAGACACGCTGGCTGTGAGCACTTTCCTACCTCTGCCGGCGGGGCCGGGATTCCCAATGCAAGACACGCCCACATGGGAATCCCCACCTGTCACTCACCTTCCTTGTCCACTGTCCCTCCTGTCTTCTCGCAGCGTCGGCGTGCGTGCCCCCACCTGCTAGGGCGCGCACGCGCCGGTGCCCAAAGATTTAAAGGGACAGTAAGCCCTTCATTATTAGTTACACCTGCACCTCACTTATAAGTTTATGCACCTCCCATCACTCCATGCCTGATCTTTGTTTGCCTTGTGCCATTGTGAAAGCGTTATTCTGTGTTTGCCTGCTGTGTTCTGACCCACTGTTCCATGACCTGACCTTGCTCCTGTGCTGCCTGCCTATTGACCTTCTGCCACGTTCCTGACCTCGCATCTGTGCCGCCAGCCCTGATCTTCTGCTATCCTGATGACGAGTTGCCTGCATTCTCCTGTGCCTCATATCTCCTCAGCAGCCTGTGCAGACGAGTCGTGTCAGGAGTAGAGACCAGGGTGCCGCCTGCCGCAGCAGGTCCATCACGCTTTGTGGTGGGCTCTGGTGAAAACCAGCAGCACCTTAGCCTCCGCTCCTTGACACGACCCGTCATCTTCCACACAGGTACAGCGGATCCACTGTACCGTGACTGTTACATGCTGTACCTACAAGCCTGTATTATGGGCCCATGAATCACCTGTTATTATGCCTCACTGAGGCCTTGTATTTTCTACAGCTTTATACCATGCAATGGAGCAAGCCACAATTTTCTTTCCCATAAATCTGTAAATAACTCCTTAAAGGGGTACTCCAGTGGAAAACAATTTTTGTAAAATGTTCTGGTGCCAGAAAGTTAAACAGATTTGTAAATTACTTCTATTTAAAAAGCTTAATCCCTCCAGTACAAAACAGCAGTTGTATACTACAGAGGAAGTTCTTTTCTTTTTGAATTTATTTTCTGCCTGACCACAGTGCTCTCTGCTGAAACCTCTGTCCATGTCAGTAACTATACAGAGCAGGACCAAATCCCTATAGCAAACCTATCCTTCTTTGGTCAGTTCCTGACATGGACAGAGGTGTTAGCAGAGAGCAATGGGGTCAGACAAAAGAAATTCAAAAAGAATACAACAGCTTTTATGTACAGGAAGTAATTTACAAATCTGTTTAACTTTTTGGCAACAGTTTTCCACCAGAATTGTTTTCCACCTGAGAACCCCTTTAAGGACACAGAAAGTTTTGACCTTGAGGACACAGACAATTTAAATTTTTGCCTTGCATTTTCTTTCTCTTTGCCTTTTCAGAGCCATAACTCTATCTTTTTATACTTTGCAATAACACATTTTACTTTACCGCAAAATGTATGGCAAACTGACAAAGTGTCTTCATTCTGTGAGTCAATAGGATTAAAATGATACCCATATTTTGATAGCTCCTTTATTGTTGTAGTACTTCTAACTTTTTTAAAGGGTACCTGTTATTAGCAAAAAAAAAAACTTTATATAAAATATAATTTTTGTCCCTGCAGCTTTTGCCTGTGTTTCTCCACATACGGAAAGTGTGGGTGGAAAAGCGGGGCTCTGTACACTGAGGACAAGCAGGGCTCTGTGCACTGAGGACAAGCAGGGCTCTGTACACTGAGGACATGCAGGGCTCTGCACACTGAAGACAAGCAGGGCTCTGTACACTGAGGACAAGCAGGGCTCTGTGCACTGAGGCCAAGCAGGGCTCTGTGCACTGAGGATAAGCAGGGCTCTGTACACTGAGGACAAGCAGGGCTCTGTACACTGTGTACAAGAAGGGCTATGTACACTGAGGACAAGCAGGGCTCTGTACACTGAGGACAAGCAGGGCTCTGTGCAGTGAGGACAAGCAGGGCTCTGTGCACTGAGGACAAACAGGGCTCTGTGCACTAAGGACAAGCAGGGCTCTGTGCACTGAGGACAAGCAGGGCTCTCTACACTGAGGACAAGCAGGACTCTGTACACTGAGGACAAGCAGGGCTCTGTACACTGAGGACACGCAGGACTCTCTACACTGAGGACAAGCAGGGCTATGTGCACTGAGGACAAGTAAGGCTCTGTACACTAAGGACAAGCAGGGCTCTGCACAATGAGGACAAGCAGGTCTCTGTGCACTGAGGACAAGCAGGGCTCTGTACACTGAGGACAAGCAGGACTCTCTACACTGAGGACAAGCAGGGCTCTGTGCACTGAGGACAAGTAAGGCTCTGTACACTGAGGATAAGCAGGGCTCTGTGCACTGAGGACAAGCAGGGCTCTGTACACTGAGGATAAGCAGGGCTCTGTGCACTGAGGACAAGCAGGGCTCTGTGCAGTGAAGCTCTGTGACAGCTTCCGGCTCACACATGTGGATGATTGACAAGCCAGGAGCCTGAACAGAGCCCTACTTGTCCTGCCCCCACTTCCTGTATTTGGTCTCCTCACAGAGGCACCCATGCAATAGCTGCTGGGACAGCATTTTAACAAAACATGCTTGCCTAAAATTGCCCTATTCTAACCCCTATAACTTTATTTTCCTGCTTATTTTTTGTGCACTGGTCTTTAGTTTTTGTCATGATTCGGCAGGCTGGAGGTGGATCCTCTGTGCCAGAGAGGGATTGGCGTGGACCGTGTCGGTGGACCGGTTCTAAGTTGCTACTGGTATTCACCAGAGCCCGCCGCAAAGCGGGATGGTCTTGCAGCGGCGGTAGCAACCAGGTCGTATCCACTGGCAACTGCTCAACCTCTCTGACTGCTGAGATAAGCGCGGTACAAGGGAGTAGACAAGAGCAAGGTCAGACGTAGCAGAAGGTCGGGACAGGCGGCAAGGTTCGTAGTCAATGGTGGAATAGCAGGAGGTCTGGAACACAGTATGGGTAACACAGTAAAGCTTTCTCAAGGCACAAGGCAACAAGATCCGGCAAGGGAGTGCAGGGGAAGTGAGGTATGAGTAGGGCAAGGAACAGGTGCAAGCTAATCAGGGTGATTGGACCAGGCACCATCATTGGTGCACTGGCCCTTTAAATCTCAGAGCGCTGGCGCACGCGCGCCCTAGAGAGCGGAGCCGCGCGCGCCAGAGCATGACAGCCGGGGACCGGGACAGGTAAGTGACCTGGGATGCGCTTTGCGAGCGGGCGCGTCCCGCTATGCGAATCGCATCTCTGCCGGCAATGTCAGTGCAGCGCTCCCGGTCAGCGGGTCTGACCGGGGCGCTGCAAGGAGAGAAACGGCGTGAGCGCTTCGGGGAGGAGCGGGGACCCGGAGCGCTCGGCGTAACAGTACCCCCCCCCTTAGGTCTCCCCCTCTTTTTGTCGGGATATCGCTCCACCTGGGACGAGGACATTGGGAGCGATTGTAGAGTCTCCTTCTGGGGGACAGTGAAGTCCTGGGTATACTCATGAATGGCAGACCGGTCAGAAGGAGTGGGAATGGAGGGGGGGGGGCAGAGGGTGAGGCTTGGCACGGAGCAGAGTGTCACCAGGACGGGGACTATGAGGAGGCACGGCACAGTCCTGACAGGCCTTGGGGAGACCAGGCACAGGAGGAGACACTGAGGACCGACAGACGGGGCTGGGAGCAGACGTGAGGCACTCCTTGCGGCAAGCTGGACCCCAATTCTTGATCTCCCCGGTGGTCCAGTCAAGGGTGGGAGAATGGTGCTGGAGCCATGGCAGACCAAGGAGGATTTCAGAGGTACAGCCGGGCAAAACCAAAAATTCAATTTCCTCGAGATGCGGTCCAATGTTCATAAGCAGGGGCACTGTGCGATAACGCACAGTGCAGTGCAGCTTGACCCCGTTGACCGAAGAAATGTAGAGCGGCTTGATGAGACGGGTCACCGGGATGCAGTACCTGTCAAGCAAAGAGGCCAGAATAAAATTTCCAGAAGAACCAGAGTCCAAGACGGCCACAGCAGAGAAGGAGGAGTTGGCAGAAGGAGAAATCCGTACGGGCACAGAGAGAGATGGAGAAGCAGACTCCGTACCCAGAGACGCCAGGCCCACATGAGCAGGTTGCGTGCGCGCATTTTCCAGACGTGGAGGACGAATAGGGCAATCCACCAAGAAATGTTCGGTACTAGCGCAGTACAGACATAGATTTTTATCCCTACGGCGAGACCTCTCTTCAATAGTCAGGCGAGACCGATCTACTTGCATAGGCTCCTCGGCGGGAGGCACAGGGGTAGATTGTAAGGGATACCGTGAGAGAGGTGCCCAGGGATTAAGGTCTTTTTCCTGGCGGAGTTCCTGGTGTCTTTCCGAAAAACGCATGTCAATGCGGGTGGCCAAATGGATAAGTTCATGCAGGTTGGCAGGAATCTCTCGTGCGGCCAGCACATCTTTGATGTTACTGGATAGGCCTTTTTTAAAGGTCACGCAGAGAGCCTCGTTGTTCCAAGATAATTCGGAAGCGAGAGTACCAAATCGGGTGGCGTACTCGCCTACTGAAGAATTACCCTGGACCAGGTTCAGCAGGGCAGTCTTGGCAGAAGAAGCTCGGGCTGGTTCCTCGAAGACACTGCGAACCTCAGAGAAGAAGGAGTGTACAGTGGCGGTGACAGGATCATCGCAGTCCCAGAGCGGTGTGGCCCAAGACAAAGCCTTCCCAGACAGGAGACTGACCACGAAAGCCACCTTCGACCGTTCTGTAGGAAATTGGTCCGACAACATCTCCAAATGTAGGGAACATTGTGACAGAAAACCACGGCAGAGTCTAGAGTCCCCATCAAATTTGTCCGGCAGGGACAAGCGGAGGTTAGGAGCGGCCACTCGCTGCGGAGGAGGTGCAGGAGCTGGTGGAGGAGATGGTAGCTGCTGTTGCAGATGCTGTAGCTGCGACTGAAGTTGCTGTACCACGGTGGACACTTCCGACAGCTGGTGACTTAGATGGGCGATCTGTCGGGATTGCTGGGCGACCACCGTGGTGAGGTCGGAGACAACTGGCAGGGGAACCTCAGCGGGATCCATGGCCGGATCTACTGTCACGATTCGGCAGGCTGGAGGTGGATCCTCTGTGCCAGAGAGGGATTGGCGTGGACCGTGTCGGTGGACCGGTTCTAAGTTGCTACTGGTATTCACCAGAGCCCGCCGCAAAGCGGGATGGTCTTGCAGCGGCGGTAGCAACCAGGTCGTATCCACTGGCAACGGCTCAACCTCTCTGACTGCTGAGATAAGCGCGGTACAAGGGAGTAGACAAGAGCAAGGTCAGACGTAGCAGAAGGTCGGGACAGGCGGCAAGGTTCGTAGCCAATGGTCGAATAGCATTAGGTCTGGAACACAGTATGGGTAACACAGTAAAGCTTTCTCAAGGCACAAGGCAACAAGATCCGGCAAGGGAGTGCAGGGGAAGTGAGGTATAAGTAGGGCAAGGAACAGGTGCAAGCTAATCAGGGTGATTGGACCAGGCACCATCATTGGTGCACTGGCCCTTTAAATCTCAGAGCGCTGGCGTGCGCGCGCCCTAGAGAGCGGAGCCGCGCGCGCCAGAGCATGACAGCCGGGGACCGGGACAGGTAAGTGACCTGGGATGCGATTCGCGAGCGGGCGCGTCCCGCTATGTGAATCGCATCTCCGCCGGCAGTGTCAGTGCAGCGCTCCCGGTCAGCGGGTCTGACCGGGGCGCTGCAAGGAGAGAAACGCCGTGAGCGCTTCGGGAGGAGCAGGGACCCGGATCGCTCGGCGTAACAGTTTTTACTATTTGTATTTGTGTACTAGAAACAGAGGATAAAGCTTTTTTTCTGAGTAGTTGCTTGATAACACCTTATTGTTACACATCCATAAGGTGTTAATAAACTGCTATATATAAAACAGATAAAAAGCAAAATGGTGCGCACCAAGTGAAGCCTACAATGATATAGCAGGGTATTCAGACAAATGAAAAAAAGTGAATCCTTACCAGATGTGGTTATGCTTGCTGCACAACACCACTACAAGTATATTATATGCAATGGGCCAACAGCCTTGTGCTTCCTCTGGACTCTGCAAATGCCAGCAACTGCGGTAACTTAATAGGAAATCTTAAAATTGAACCTCTTACAAGTGCTTCTCGCAAGAATTGTGAACGGTCCATCCAAGAAGACTTGATATAATATTCATTCAAACAAGAAGCAACACATTTCAAGCCCATACTAGGTTCTTCATCGTGCCTGACGAAGAGCTCAATACAGGTTTGAAATGCGATGCTTCTTGTTTGAATAAATACTATATTAAATCTTCATGGTTGGACTGTTTAAAACCCATGGAAGAAGAACCTTCAAGATATTAAATGAAGTATTTTTTTTCCTTTGTTATTCACTCACACTACTTCTACTGTAAACTGTCATGAGCCCATATTGTACTTGAATTGTACCACTGGAGGCACACATGGTCGATTACTCAAGTACATTCTTTTCTAAAAAGGGTGCTTAGAGAACTGTGTACTACTGCACAGGGTCCATGTTATCATGTGAATGAGTCTTAAATGTGAGATAGTTTGTTGTATATGATATGAAATATCACAAATGACTTTAGGTAACATTATCCTGACGTTTTCTTTTAAAAGAAGGTATATTCAGCACGATGATCATTTTTCCTTATAAAATTCATATTTCTGAAGGTTAATGCAATTTTAATGATGCAGCAAATCTTAATTTTTTTTGTAACAACAAATACATATAATGACCATTTATAGCATTATCTAGTACTTACTCACAGTGACACAAGATTAATGAGCAACATGCGAACGTACTAAACCTAAGTGTGTGAAATATTACCAGGACACTGCAAGATGCCATGTGTTTGTGCCGGCGCTTTTTCATAAATGTCAACCTAAAGCTAAGAAAAGTCACACTTGTTTTTACTCTTCTGTGTCACTTAAAAAAAATGTGAGGCGTTACATTATCTTCTTGAAAGAAAATTTTAAACAGGGCCCAAAATAGGACAAATGTAGATACATCCCATGATTCCCTGTTGCTCCTTGCTAACTAATAATCCAATTATTTCCAATATCATTGCTCTGTACCATTTCCATAGTTTCTATTAATTCAGTTTAATTAAATTACACTTACTGTGTAGACAATAGGAAAGTAATTAAAACAAAGACTTGTATTAACTAATTAATCTTAAATGAACAGGCTGTGAAGGTGATTTACAGACTTAATTTGGGTTCTGGCCTAAAAACATTAAGTATACCTTCCAGCAGATTGTGGTTTTGGCTACTCGTCTCTCCTGTCTGGTTATTTAGAAATGCTGAACACATACATATGCTTCGTTTACGGCCCTAAGGAGAAGATCATGTTAGAATGGAAATTCATTTCAAATCACAAAGGAGAAAAAGTTGGCTCTGTAGTTATAGACATTGACTACAAAATCTTTAAAAAGGAATTATACATTATTAAGATCTCTCATAGGGAAAAGAAATGCAGTGAAAATTGGGCTTGTGATTTTTTTTAATTTTTTTAATAGGATTTCTCTGGTTTTGAAAAGAAAAAAACATTTATTTATAATATATTTATAATTTTTTTTGTAGATTTGGTCAAAGAATACATATGGGGTACAATAAAGACTATAGCTAACAATAAGGAAATGTAATGCTCAAAAGGCATTGGATAACTAGAGATGAGCAAATCATTAAAACTGTTCTACTATATTGATTCTCTAAAATGCAAATGATCAATTTAACCATTTTTAGACAAAAAAAGAATAAAAAAAAAAAGATAAAAGAAAGAATGCTGGCCCCCATTTTAAACTTAAGCTGCATCTGAATACTCATCATTAAAGGGGTGTTCCTGCATTTGAAAATGGATCCCCATAGGGGATGTGTCTGATCATGAAGGGGGAGGGTTTTTCTAGCGATTTGGTGACTGCTGGGACCCCTGTATTCTCCTCAGCCCTCTCTGCTGCATTGAGCAGTGTGTTAGCATGAGCTTCATGCATTTTCTGTGGAAGCATCAGGGATACTCACATACAGCACTCATGTAGTTAAGTACTGGAATACCCCTTTGAGCCTTCTAATGACAGTGACTACATCTATTCTAGGACCCCTGCCATTAGGGCTCTTAAGTGCCATGATCACTATTGATCATGGCACTTAAAGGGGTATTCCAGGCAAAACCTCTTTTTACATATATATCCACTGGCTCCGGAAAGTTAAACAGATTTGTAAATTACTTCTTTTAAAAAATCTTAATCCTTCCAATAGTTATCAGCTTCTGAAGTTTTCTGTCTAACTGCTCACTGATGATGTCACGTCTCGGGGGCTGTGCATGATGGGAGAATATCCCCATAGTAACTGCACAGATCCCAGGACGTGATTCATCAGAGAACAGTTAGACAGAAAACAACAACTCAACTTCAGAAGCTCATAACTATTGGAAGGATTAAGATTTTTTAATAGCAGTAATTTACAAATCTGTTTAACTTTCCAGAGGCAGTTGATATATAAAAAAAAGTTTTGGCCTGGAATACCTCTTTAAGGAGTTAATGACAGACATTGACAGGCTCGCTGATGTCCATCATTGACTGTAAAGCACTTAGCTACATATACAGAATGCCACACAGGACATAAATGTACGTCCTGGTGCATTAAGTACTAGGGTACCAGGACGTTCTTTTACACCAAATGTCCTGTATAAGAAAACAAAATATTTTTATATTATAATTTGTGCTAGCAGACAAGGAAAGGATAAGGACCATGGCAGATGTAGAAATTACGGAGACTTCTGAGAAGATTGGCCTATTTCCTTATCATGCACAAAGCACATGTCCATTTTTTACTACACCTCTGCTCTAACCAGACAACACTTTTAGTTAAGCAGACCAGAACATTTGTTGCATGGCCCCAACAACTCTGCACTATTTATTAAGCTCCATACCCTTTTCCCAATATAGATCTAAAATGTCCAACAAAAACAAATCTGCTTGCAGCTTTGGTATCTTATTGCATAACGAAGTAGCAGGGCATTGTTTGCTGCTGCAGCATTATGGTATTGTCTGTAGTTCTCCATAGGACTGCAGGTAATGTACTGAATTATCCTTACTCAGCATGCTGTCTCTATGTACAAAGGAATATACAATGTCAATTGTTAGCATATGTAAAATTTTTGCAAGCTTAATATTTTTTTTAAAACTGTATAAACAGCTACAGTAAAATTTAGATCATGTTTATTTATTTTTAAAGTGTACCTGTCATTAACAAAAACTTTTCATATAATGTAGATAATACTATTATATGTATATTTATAAAAATCGGCATATTTTTGGGGTGAAAAAAAATGCTGTCCCTGCAGCTATTGCCTGTGTGTCTCTCAGGAAGTGAGAGCAGGATAAGCAGGGCTCTGTGCAGGCTCCTGGCTTGTCATTCATCCTGAACTCCTGATGTGTTAGCTGTTCACAGAGCCTACTGCACAGAGCCCTGCTTGTCCTCAGTGTGCAGAGCCCGGCTTGTCCTCAGTGCACAGAGCCCGACTTGTCCTCAGTGTACAGAGCCCTGCTTGTCATCAGTGTACGGAGCCCTGCTTGTCCTCAGTGTACACAGCCCTGCTTGTCCTCAGTGCACAGAGCCCTGCTTGTCCTCACTGCACAGAGCCCTGCTTGTCCTCACTGCACAGAGCCCTGCTTGTCCTCAGTGTACAGAGCCCTGCTTGTTCTCTATGTACAGGGCCCTGCTTGTCCTCAGTGCACAGAACCCTGCTTGTCCTCAGTGCACAGAGCCCTGCTTGTCCTCAGTGTACAGAGCCCTGCTTGTCCTCAGTGTACAGGGCCCTGCTTGTCCTCAGTGTACAGAGCCCTGCTTGTCCTCAGTGTACAGAGCCCTGCTTGTCCTCAGTGCACAGAACCCTGCTTGTCCTCAGTTTACAGAGCCCTTAAAGGGGTACTCCGGGGGGAAAACATATATATATATCCTAAATATATATATATCCTAAATGAGGCCACCTCCCCGTGGTGGATGGGGGACACGTTTTGATCAAAAAGTGCGCTAAGAGCCTCCATTTTTTTGACCAATGTGTGCTGCTGCAATCCTCTTTTTTTGTATACTCTGATGCCATGGCAGTGTGCACCCGTGTATTAGGCTGTTGTGCTGGCTATCTTTCTTTTTTCTTGTATGTACAAATCAGGGGGAAATGGCACCCTCTTTAGCTGTGCACCCCTCCCCCTTTCTCACAGGTGGAGTTTTAAATGGATCCAGCATGTCACCCAGTCAGAGGCTATATGCCCAGCAGAGGTGAGTGGATAGTTGAGTGTTAGGCTCAGAATTTGTGCTAGGTTCCCATCCTAAATGAGGCCACCTCCCCGTGGTGGATGGGGGACACGTTTTGATCAAAAAGTGCGCTAAGAGCCTCAATTTTTTTGACCAATGTGTGCTGCTGCAATCCTCTTTTTTTGTATATATATATATATATATATATATATATATATATATATATATTAATTAAATGGTTCCAGAAAGTTAAAACAGATGTGTAAATTACTTCTATTAAAAAACCTTTACCCTCCCAGTACTTTTAAGCAGCTGTATGCTACAGAGGACATCATTTTATATTTGAATTTCTTTTTTGTCTTGTCCACAGTGCTCTCTGCTGACACCTGTTGCCCGTATCAGGAACTGTCCAGAGCAGCATAGGTTTGCTATGGAGATTTTCTCCTGCTCTGGACAGTTCCTAATACGGGCATCAGGTGTCAGCAGAGAGCACTGTGGACAAGACAAAAGATAAATTCAAAAAGAAAATAATTTCCTCTGTAGCATACAGCTGCTAAAAAAAATACTTTACAAATCTTTTTAACTTTCTGGCACCAGCTAATTAAAAAAAAAATGTTTTCCACCGGAGAACCCCTTTAACTCCTTAAGGACCAGGGTCCGTCCTGAGTCCTTTCCCTTACTATAACGCAGGGGCCACGGCGTGGTCCCGTGTCATAGCGGGTCGGTCCTGGCCTATAACAACGGCTGGGACCCATGGCTAATAGCGCGCGGCACTGATCGCAGTGCCGCGCGCTATTAGCCCTTTGAACGCCGCATCTAAAGTGAAAGTAAACCAACGCCGGTTAGCTCAGAAAGCTTTTCGGGAGCACAGCGGTGCAATCGCGGCATCCGGAACAGCTGTAGGACAGCAGGAGGGTCCCCTTACCTGCCTCCTGTTGTCCGATCGCCGAATGACTTCTCAGTGCCTGATATCCAGGCATGAGTACTCAAGCGGCAGAATCATTGATCAATGGTTTCCTATGAGAAACCATTGATCAATGTAAAAGATCAGTGTGTGCAGTGTTATACCCTATGGGATCTATAGCATTGCCAAATAAAAATTGAAAAAAAAAAGGAAATAAAGATCATTTAACCCCTTCCCTAATAAAAGTTTGAATCACCCCCCTTTTCCCATAAAAAAAAAATGTGTAGATAAAAATAAACATATGTGGTATCGCCGCATGTGGAAATGTCCAAATTATAAAAATATATTGTTAATTAAACTGCACAATCAATGGCGTACGCGCAAAAAAAAAAATTTCCAAAGTCCAAAATAGTGTATTTTTGGTCACTTCTTATATCATGAAAAAATGAATAGAAAGTGATCAAAAAATCAGATCAATACAATAATGGTACCGCTCAAAACTTCAGATCACGGCACAAAAAAATGAGCTCTCATACTGCCCAGTACGTTAAAAAAATAAAAAAGTTATAGGGGTCACAAGATAACTGTTTTAAGCGTATAAATTTTCCTGCATGTAGGTATGATTTTTTTTCCAGAAGTACGACAAAATCAAACCTATATAAGTAGGGTATCATTTTAATCGTACGGACCTACAGAATAAAGATAAGGTGTCATTTTTACCAAAAAATTTACTACGTAGAAAGCACCCAAAATTTACAAAATTGTGTTTTTTTCTTCAATTTTGCAGCACAATTTTTTTTTTCCGTTTCCGTAGATTTTTGGGTAAAATATCATTACAAAGTAGAATTAGTGGCACAAAAAATAAGCCATCATATGGATTTTTAGGTGCAAATTGAAAGAGTTATGATTTTTTTAAAGTAAGGAGGAAAAAATGAAAGTGCAAAAATGGAAAAACCCATTTGGGCCTAAAGGACTCAGACAATTTTATTTTTACGTTTTAGTTTTTTCCTCCTCGCCTTCTAAAAATCACAACTCCTTTATATTTTCATCGACAGACTAGTAAGGGGCTTGTTTTTTGCGCGACCAGTTTTCCTTTGTAGTGACATCACTCATTTTACCATAAAATGTATGGTGCAGCAAAAAAAAAAAATACTATTTGTGTGGGGAAATTGATAAGAAAACTGCAATTGTGTACATTTTGGAAGGTTTTGTTTTCATGCTGTACCCTTTACAGTAAAATAGACATGTTTTCTTTATTTTGTGGGTCAATACGATAAAAATGAAACCCATAATTACATATTTTTCTATTCATGTGCCGCTTTAAAAAAATCTATTCCTCTATTTTGCTGACCTATAACTTTTTCATTTTTCCATATAATGCTTGCGGTCATGTACAGGACGTAAATGTACATCCTGGTGTGTTAAGTACCACCGCACCAGGATGTACATTTACGTCCTGCATCATTAAGGGGTTAAGTACTTTGCACAATTTTGGACTTAGTGTAAACTTGAAGGGAAACTGTCAAGTTGAACGGATGACATACTAATATATCAAATAACCTGTGTTTTATTAAATATCTGACTATTCAGAGCTTATATGTCCAGTGGATGGCTTTATTCAGATATCTGCATGCATGCTTATATTGATAAGAAACATAGAAGACTGAAAGCAGGAAAAGGTCACTTGATCCCTCTAGTCAATAGTGTTGCTCACGAATATTCGCAATTCGAATATTATTCGCGAATATCGCATATTCGCGAATTCGCGAATTTCGCGAATATAGCGCTATATATTCGTAATTACGAACATTCGTTTTTTTTAGTTTTTTTTTCACAGTACACCTCACAGTGATCATCCCTCTCTGCTTCCAGCTTGTGTGGTGTAAAGAAGGTTGTAATACTACTGTGTGAGACTGGCGTGCGAAAATTCGCATATGCGAAAATTAGCATATGCTAATGTTCGCATATGCGAATATTCACATATGTTCATTTTCGTATGCGCGAATATTCGCAAATGCGAAAATAAAACAAGAATATAACGAATATGCGAATATTCGCGAATATATGACGAATATTCGTCCATATATTCGCGAATATTCGCGAATTCGAATATGGCCTATGCCGCTCAACACTACTAGTCAAGTCTATATATATATATTTTTTTATCTTAGCATTGATATATAATTTTCCCATACATACTTAAAGGGGTATTCCAGGCCAAACTTTTTTTTTTATATATCAACTGGCTCCGGAAAGTTAAACAGATTTGTAAATTACTTTGATTAAAAAATCTTAATCCTTGCAATAGTTATTAGCTTCTGAAGTTGAGTTGTTTTTTTCTGTCTAACTGCTTTCTGATGACTAACGTCCCGGGAGCTGTGCAGTTCCTATGGGGATATTCTCCCAGCATGCACAGCTCCCGGGATGTGACATCATCATTGCGCAGTTAGACAGAAAACTTCAGAAGCTAATAACTATTGAAAGGATTAAGATTTTTTAATAGAAGTAATTTACAAATCTGTTTAACTTTCCGGAGCCAGTTGATATATATAAAAAAAAGTTTTTGCGTGTAATACCACTTTAAATTGTGGATTTACCAACCACATCTGCTGGAAGTTTGTTCTAAACATCTACTACTCTTTCAGTAAAATAATATTTTCTCATGTTACTTCTTATTTTCCTTTTAAATGATCTCAGTTTGTGCCTCCTTGTTCTTGTGTTTAGTTTCTTATGAGTCTCCCTTTTTGTACTTGGCCTGGCCACACTGTTGACTCATTTTAAAGATGCAGAATTTTTATAATAAGGATTTTTTTTTTCCAAAAATATTTAACACTTTTTAGTACCTCTTAGTACCCCAACAGGATGTATATAAGAAAACATTTGATTGCTCCTGCAGATTAATAATCAATACTAATAGATCAGTGTTGACAGATATGGAGACCTACAAAAGGCCTTGGGCTACCATGACAACAGATCAAGCATGCAATTGAGGGGCAATTCAACTACCTGAACCACCAATCACTCCTGTGTTTAGTGATGGAGGACTGCAGCCTCCGATTTCTACTGACAATGAATCATGTTGTAACGGTCGACATGGTCCTTTAATCATATAGTATATGCTGAATCTCCAGTTTCGGAAACCTCCAGGTTTCCGGGACTAGGGATGTGACGTCATGCCACGCCCCCTCCATTCATGTCTATGGGAGCTGGCGTGACAGCCGTCACGCACCCTCCCATAGACATGAATGGAGGGGGTGTGGCGTGAAGTCACGTCCCCAGTCCCCAAAAAACCAGGAGGTTTCCGAAACTAGAGACGCAGTCCCCGTACAGAATGCGGGTGCTACAAGGAGATCAAGGGGGGTCTCAGCAGCGGGCCCCCCGTGATCAGACATCTTATCCCCTATCCTTTGGATAGGGGATAAAATGTTTTTGCCCGGAATACCCCTTTAAGGATTACACCAACACAGAGATGCCACTCACAATAGGTGATGTTCGGAGCACAGCCTCCAATGATCTATGTCAGGTCACAAAACATGCCTTAAAAAGCATGAAAGACAATAGAGTTAGTTTCAGTTTATTGTGTGTATGCCCATGGGGCAAGCAGCTTAGGCAAGATGACTAATAAAAATTCAATAAAAATGTATCAGAAAATAATAACAGATTAGAAAAAATGAATGTGTCAGTATCAGGTTCTAATCAGTTAAATACCAAATCTAAGTGTTAAGTTCCCTTTAAGGTGACAGTGGTCCCCTGACTTATTGGGACACTGTGTAGCTGCACAGGATGCACAAATGGTATGTCCACCCATGTACAAAGTTTCTGATAACTGCTTGTGCTATTCATTTGAGAAAAAGGTCTCAGCTAAATACATATATATGTCAGTATGTTGTTTTCAACAGCAAGCGAATAGAAAAGCAACACACTTCTGTTCTCTCTACCTGAACAATCACAGTATGTACCTGGCCTTCTGTGACACAGTCCTAGCCTTACAAGATTATCTCCCAGTCAAGAGGATTGATTTTCCTGTGGATTTCCTTTTTCTGGTGGCTCTGTTCAGGGAACGGTTAAATGTCTTGCAGGCCTGACTAAATGGATTTGTGTGTTTAGTCTAAGGTCACCCCCCCCCCCCCCCTCAAAAAATAAAAAACAACAACTTCTTTATCAAACTAATAAAACCTTAACAACATTATAACTTTCATCGTATGCATCTGTAGTCCATTCCCTCAACTTATAGATTAAAGTTGATGAAAACAGACGATTTCAACCAAAATGATAGTTCCCAGGGCGAAATTTAATAGTGAATGATGATTTTAGCTGACAGATGAAAGACTTTGTTGAAAAAGGCTGCAGTATTTGAATTTTTCAGCCAAAAGTCTTGGAAAAGATTTTTCCTTCAAGAAAGATCTTTTGCCCAGGGACATTCTTTCAGGAAACAATATTTACATGTTCTCAGCACATTTTCAAAAAGATCAATCTTCCTTTGTGTGATGGCCCAGGACAGGAGTTGCTCTCCTGTACCTTTTCTGTCCTGTGTGGCGGACTCTATTTCAGTGTCCCCTGGGTCCACCTCCATGCTATGTACCGTGGTAAACAGTGTCCTATGTCATTTATTAATATGGCTTTCTAATGTTCATATGCCTTTAAATGTTGTTACCAAGTCCATGTAACCAGGCAAGGTGTCAGTGACCAGGTGACTTGTGGGTGACCTATAGGACTCCTCCAAATTGTTCTCTTATAAACCAAGGGAGGAGATAATCCAGTCAGTCTAGAGTTCTATTCTATTCTCTGCTGAGCTACAGTACAGTCAAGACATGAGAGTGTCTGGTGTCCTGAAGAGATCCAAGGCCTAAACACTCAGCCACGCTTCCATCACCAAGTGCCCCTTCAGGTGAACTTTAAAGCCTGGTAAGCAACCACAGGGGTGAAGTCTAGTCAGTTATAGTCAAGTCAGTCAAGTCTGCTAAAGTCAGCTTGGGTCTGCATAATTCAGTACAAGTCAAACTACAAGTTCCAGCGAGCCCGCAAGTCTCCTAAATTCAGTGGTCATCTCCTTGGGCATAACTGAGCTGTAAAAACGACTCCATCTGTCTGCCTCTGTAAGGCTGCCCTTATTCCATAACCTTCCATCGGAGTGATTATTTGCCCCACGCCTGGCCCAGGAACCAGCGGCCATAACTCAGGTGGTGTAGAGGATAACAACGCCCTGGCATTATGAACACAAGGGGTTAATGCCATCTGCCCCTAGGGTAATAACATCTGCCCTCATCACACCCTTACCACATTTGTCTTGTGTCATTCACCAGTTTGAATGACTGTAACAGCTAATGGAAAGAAAAATGTGCATTGCTGCATCTGTGCAAGCAATGGCCACCAGAACCTGGTTCGTTTAATGACTGTTCAACAATCAACCTAATTCTGTCTAATTAGTATGGACATCTTAAGTTCAAGCTTTACATGGCATGTTGCATCTGCTACATATTGTGTCACAAGTTTTGCCCACTAAAATATAAAGGTATTTACTGGATATGCTGGAGTAAAGATCTCAACAGATGTGATTGTACCCATTGCATGGTATTTCAAACTTTAGGGTGTCAATTCAGTGCAAGCAGTGTATGTAATAGTGTTAGTCTTGCTGGCCAAAATAGCACTTTGTGACTATATCTGTGGCAGCCATATTCCAAAAGACACACGGTATAGACTCCATAAATGAGATTTCGGGATGACATTATGCTCCTTATAAGATATCTGCATATATATATATATATATATATATATATATATATATATATATATATAATATCAGAAATGGTGCAGCACTCCACAGGATATCCAAAACAAACTATTTATTTCCACATATAATAAAGTGCGACGTTTCAGCCCCTCAATGGAGCTATTTTCAAGCATAGTGATACCACACAAAGACTGGGGTTATATACCCAGTCTGACAATTAACAACAATTATATACTTAAATAATACAGTGCATAAACTCAACAATCCAAATAAATGCAGTGTGTAAAAAAATGTGAATAAGAGTACCTAAGTACATATATATCATATAAAGTGCCATTGCGCAAATTAAAAACAGTATAGCCTGAATATTACAAAGCTCCATCAATAATCAATCATAACATACAGCGGAAATCCATACAACATTGATTAAATACATAAAGATAGAAAACACCTACCCGCACTGTTGCCCTGTTCTACATCACGCTTGGCTTGTAAACAGACGCACTACACATGCATCAGTTACACCAAGCAACAACTATCATTGTTCTTCCGGGTCATATGACCAATCACGTAGGACGCCAAGCAACCATGTGTATCACATGACCGCAAGCATGATCGCCAGCCGACAGCCTCCATAGCAATGGCAGAATACAAACACTGCTGCCATGGAGATCGCCGGCATAGTCTTATTCCCGCATATGGGTAGTAAATAAGGACCGGCTCACTACTGCATCACACACAGCCCCCTGTGTACAAGCCTATGTGTACTGTATACCTCAATTACTAAAGTGACTGTAAAGGTGTTCATAATAGTGTACATAATAAATGTAAACTAACTAACTAAACTAACAAGATAGACTATAAAAATATATGAAAATTGTGAAACAAGTGGGAATCAATAAAATAAATGTGGATAATAAAAAAAGAAAAAAAAAACAGAAAAAATTGATTAAAAAATTTTCTTCATAAAAAATTATCAAAAAGAAAAAAGAAAAGAAAAAAAAAGAAAAAAAGAAAAAAAAGGAAAAGAAAAATATATAATAAAAATCAATTAAATGAAATCCCAACTGGAAAAATGAATAAAATAAACACTGTATTGCAATACATAAACCACCCTGTATAGCAAACCCACTGCTGGTACTGGTATACAATATTATTATATGTGGGGGAGCCTCCCTGGTATGTAGAACTACCAGTCCTCAACCCTAAAAAAGGGGTGCAGGCTTGGCCGTAACTGAGGGACCTGGGGCCTCCAGGCCTGACAGTCCCTTGGCCCCCTGTCAACCCCCTACATCCAATTCAGGAGTGCGCCTGCTACCGAGCAGCGCCAATCCCCCACTAGAGGATTAAGCAATCCACAGTACCTTCACTCAGAGGGCTATGACCAAGTTATGCGTGTGTCCATCAGAGTTTTACTTAAATGGCATTGAACTCTACGTTCAAACCATTCGGTTTTAAACAATTAAGTTGGTGTATCCACCAGAGTTCTCTCTTCCTGAGCATGGCCAGTCTATTTCTCCCTCTCACTGGGACTGGCACATGATCAATGGCCATAAATCTGACTTGTTTTTCATCATGCCCCATTTCACTAAAATGTTTAAATACTGGAAGATCTAATTTACTTCACGTGGTCTGTCCCACGTATGGGAGTTTGCCAGGACAGAACAACACATAGATGACCCAAGTGGAGTCACACGTTAGAAAAACTTTAAAGGATAAATCCGTTTAGTAAGAGGATGCATAAAATTGGAACCTTTGACCATTAATGAACAATTCACACATCCCAGACACGGAAACTACCCTAGTTTTGGTGTGGACAGTGTTGTCTCAGTGGGACCTATGCTGGGACGTAAAGTAGTATGTCCTAGTCTATCTTTCAAGTTTATGGACCTTCTATACGGCATCAATGGGTTGTTGTTAAATTCAGTAATATCACTAGAACTCTGTTTTAAAATATCCCAATGCCTATTGAGAATGGTGGAAATCTGTCCACTACAAGTAGAATATGTGGATGTAAACGGGATTCTATCCATCTTTTTCTTAGGTCTCGCAGTCCGTGTTGATTCTCTAGTCATCTGTACAACAGTATTTCTATGTTTGTCCACTATTCTACGTGGATATCCCCTATCGGTAAAGTCACAGGTCATCTTGTCAATTGTTTTAACCAAGGTCTCATCATCATCTATCACCCTTTTTGCCCTGAGCATTTGGTTAAAGTGGAGAGATTCCACCATTTTCATGACAGCTGGTGTAATAAAGTAGAGTGTTGTTATCTGTGGGTTTAGAATACAGACTGTTGCTTAATTTGCCTCCCTCGCTTCTAACCAAAACATCTAAGAAGTTCACACAGTCTCTGGATTGTACCATAGTGAATTGTATAGTGTGGTCAATCTCATTGAGAAATGTGTGGAACATCTTCAATTCCTCCAACGACCCCTTCCATAGGAGGAAGATGTCGTCGATAAATCTCCACCACCCCAGACTGAAGTGGTGGGATGAATAGACGACACCTTCCTCCATGGCCACCACGTAAAGATTGGCATACATTGGTGCCATATTGGTCCCCATGGCGGTCCCAACACGCTGCAGGTAATATTGTTCTTCAAAAGTAAAATAATTGTGAGTCAATATTAAATAAAATAGCTGCAACATGAAATATTGGGCCGCCAAATAAATAGTTTGTTTTGGATATCCTGTGGAGTGCTGCACCATTTCTGATATTATCTACCAGTGGCTGTGATCGAGCCGGAGGTGCTGGCACCCGTATACGGTTGGTGAAGTAGTGCTGCAATTTTTTTGAACAATTGTCTATGATTGGTTTGCTGGCACACTATAATGGAACCTGATTTGGATGAAGTTTTTTCCCGTGTCTCTTCATATGAGGAAGGGGAGATTAGCAGAATCTTAAATGGTGTTCAAGGTGATGCTACTTTTTTGGTGGTGCCCACCATTACAGATATTAAGCGGAATTTTGAATATGAGTCCAAAAGAATTATTATGTTGGAATTACATCTATTGACATTGGGTGAATATTATAAATGTAAGAGGATACCCAGAGGCATGCGGTCTAGACTGAGACCCACTGTTTTTATGGATAATAGTGACTTTAAGAAAAAGTTTGAAGAGATTTCTGACCGATATGCTCTTGATATCATTTAGTTGAATTTGGATTTTTTGCAAAAGGAACTGTTGATAGCAAGAGAGAAAATGTGTGGATTTGAGACCAATTTAGCAACCATGCTCTCCGCTGATGAACTTTCTGCCTATAAAAACAAGACTAAGGAGTTCCTTGACAAATTTAGGACTGAGGCCATGGATACCAAAAAGAAAAAATGGCACAGAGACTTAGGGGACTGTAACAAGGGACGTGTATACACTTGGAACCAAATGGAATTTAATGAGAGAAGACAACAAAGTGGAACTCCCTGGCGTGGGAGAAAGAATAAAACACCGTTTGGCAATGCTAATGAACAATCTTCTTTTTTAGTAAAGGACTCTCTGACGGCCGAGCCTCCACCCAATACCCCTTCAAGAGACCAACAAGAAGGGGCGGCCGGAGACGACACAGGAAACGTAAGGACAAGGAATCAAAAACAGGGCAAGCTGCAATTTCCGAAGGCACAAAGGAAGAAGAACTGAGTCCTTCTAACACTGTGGTAAATATCTCTTCTCACGAACTCACTGAGTCACAGATTTCCTTGTTATCTAAAGGTTTAACATTTTGCCCCATCACCAGTCCTGACTGGTTTACCTTAGAATTTGATTTACAGGCTTTTTTTTTTACGTCTAAAGTTGAAAGTGTGGTTTAACATGCAAGATAGATCCAGCATTACCCCTCACGGTGTAGAGAGAGATTGTGAATTACACTTGAATCAGTTTGAGTTGTTCAACCAGTCCTCCTTCAATCCCATTGTGGTCTCCCATCCTTTGGAGACATACATGGGGTTGGTGAGGAGTGACATTGAACAACTCAGAACTGAGATAGAAACTACAGGTATTAGACAGACTAATTTATCTAAAGATGAGCATACAGCTTTGAAGGAGCTGGTCCGTAGCCACGACCTCACCATAAAACCCGCTGACAAAGGGAGTGGGGTCGTGGTTATGGACACAGTTAAATACAAACGTGAAATATACCGACAGTTGTCAGACACCAATACTTACTGCAAATTGGACAGTGATCCCAGTCGTGACATCATAACTAAATTGACTTGCTTGGTTGATCGAGCAGTGGAGGAGGGCATTATTGATGATAAGTTAAGAGAGTTTTTGATTGTAAAATTTACTTTAACTCCTTCTATCTACATATTGCCGAAAATCCATAAGTCATTATAAGATCCACCAGGGAGGCCTATTGTTTCAGGCTGGGACTCTGTCCTGAGCAACGCCTCCATTTTCCTTGACAAGATTCTTAGGCCATTTGTATTTTCGGCAAAATCGTACATCCGTGATACTAGTGATTTTTTGAACAAAATTAGTAACATCAAGGTCACCTTCAATGTTATTTTGGTGTCTTTTGACATAGTCAGTCTTTATACCTCCATTAGACATGAAGCAGGTATTGATGCAATCGAACAAGTACTTTCAAAGTCACATTACTCCATGGCGGCCCAATATTTCATGTTGCAGCTACTTTACTTAATATTGACTCACAATTATTTTGCTTTTGAAGAACAATATTACCTGTATTACCTGCAGCGTGTTGGGACCGCCATGGGGACCAATGTGGCACCAATGTATGCCAATCTTTACGTGGCGGCCATGGAGGAAGGTGTCGTCTATTCATCCCACCACTTCAGACACTGTCTGGGATGGTGGAGATTTATAGACAACATCTTCCTCCTATGGAAGGGGTCGTTGGAGGAATTGAAGATGTTCCACACATTTCTCAATGAGATTGACCACACTATACAATTCACTATGGTACAATCCAGTGACTGTGTGAGCTTCTTAGATGTTTTGGTTAGAAGCGAGGGAGGCAAATTAAGCAACAGTCTGTATTCTAAACCCACAGATAACAACACTCTACTTTCTTACACCAGCTGTCATGAAAATGGTGGAATCTCTCCACTTAAGCCAAATGCTCAGGGCAAAAAGGGTGATAGATGATGATGAGACCTTGGTTAAAACACTTGACAAGATGACCTGTGACTTTACCGATAAGGGATATCCACGTAGAATAGTGGACAAAGATAAAAATACTGTTGTACAGATGACTAGAGAATCAACACTGACTGCGAGACCTAAGAAAAAGATGGATAGAGTATCGTTTCCATCCACATATTCTACTTGTAGTGGACAGATTTCCACCATTCTCAATAGGCATTGGGATATTTTGAAACAGAGTTTTAGTGATATTACTGAATTTAACAACAACCCATTGATGTTGTATAGAAGGTCCAGAAACTTGAAAGATAGACTAGGACATACTACTTTACGTCCCAGCATAGGTCCCACTCAGACAACACTGGCCACACCAAAACTAGGGTCGTTTCCGTGTCTGGGATGTGTGAATTGTTCATTAATGGTCAAGGGTTCCAATTTTATGCATCCTCTTACTAAACGGATTTTTCCTTTAAAGTTTTTTCTAACGTGTGACTCCACTTGGGTCATCTATGTGTTGTTCTGTCCTTGCATACTCCTATACGTGGGACAGACCACGTGGAGTCTCAAAACAAGGATGAACAACCATAGATACGCAATTAGACGAGCTAAATTAGATCTTCCAGTATCTAAACATTTTAGTGAAATGGGGCACGATGAAAAACAAGTCAGATTTATGGCCATTGATCATGTGCCAGTCCCAGTGAGAGGGGGAAATAGACTGGCCATGCTCAGGAAAAGAGAACTCTGGTGGATACACCAACTTAGTTGTTTAAAACCGAATGGTTTGAATGTAGAGTTCAATGCCATTTAAGTAAAACTCAGATGGACACTTAGACCTGTTGTTCTACCCTGTATGCAAATGTTTGTGGTACCCATGGTTTGTACTTATATTATGTTTTTGTATGCTTTACAGATATTGAAGATAGGGAAGATTCGATGGACTGTGAAGAAATACACCACCCGCTCTGTGCCCATTTCAGTTTTTTTAATACTAGCTTATAAGGGTTGAGTAATTCTTCAGCAATAAAATTGATGGAATGCATTTGGGTAATGTATCACGCACAGCTTACATTACACCCTCATACACAACAACACTATATACACAATTATTTTGATTTATCATGCAAATTTTCTTTTTAAAATACATTTTTATTTTTTTATTTTATATTTTTTTCATTTATGTTTATTTATTATTTTTTTTATTTTTCTACTTTTAAGATAACTTGGTCCTCCCGGACATAGCCCTCTGAGTGAAGGTACTGTGGATTGCTTAATCCTCTAGTGGGGGATTGGCGCTGCTCGGTAGCAGGCGCACTTCTGAATTGGATGTAGGGGGTTGACAGGGGACCAATGGACTGTCAGGCCTGGAGGCCCCAGGTCCCTCAGTTATGGCCAAGCCTGCACCCCTTTTTTAGGGTTGCGGACTGGTAGTTCTACATACCAGTGAGGCTCCCCCACATATAATAATATTGTATACCAGTACCAGCAGTGGGTTTGCTATACAGGGTGGTTTATGTATTGCAATACAGTGTTTATTTTATTCATTTTTCCAGTTGGGATTTCATTTAATTGATTTTTATTATATATTTTTCTTTTCCTTTTCTAAAAAAAAACATTTTTCTTTATTTTTTTTTATTTTTCATTATTGTTTATTAAGAACATTTTTTGTCAATTTTTTCTGCGTTTTTTTTTCTTTTTTTATTGTTATCCACATTTATTTTATTGATTCACACTTGTTTCACAATTTTCATATATTGTTATAGTCTATTTTGTTAGTTTATATTTATTATGTACACTATTATGAACACCTTTACAGTCACTTTAGTAATTGAGGTATACAGTACACATAGGCTTGTACACAGGGGGCTGTGTGTGATGCAGTAGTGAGCCGGTCCTTATTTACTACCCATATGCGGGAATAAGACTATGCCGGCAATCTCCATGGTGGCAGCGGTGTTTGTATACCGCCATTGCTATGGAGGCTGTCGTCTGGCGATCACGTGGGTACGCTTGCGGTCATGTGATACACATGGTTGCTTGGCGTCCCACGTGATTGGTCATATGACCCGGAAGAACAATGATAGTTGTTGCTTGGTGTAACTGACGCATGCGTAGTGCGTCTGTTTACAAGCCAAGCGTGATGTAGAACAGGGCAACAGCGCGGGTAGGTGTTTTCTATCTTTATGCATTTAATCAATGTTGTATGGATTACAGCTGTATGTTATGATTGATTATTGATGGAGCTTTGTAATATTCAGGCTATACTGTTTTTAATTTGCACAATGGCACTTTATATGATATATATGTACTTAGGTACTCTTATTCAATTTTTTTTTACATATTGCACTTATTTGGATTGTTGAGTTTATGCACTGTATTATTTAAGTATGTAATTGTTGTACATAACCCCAGTCTGTGTGTGGTATCACTATGCTTGAAAATAGCTCCATTGAGGGGCTGAAACGTCGCACTTTATGACATGTGGAAATAAATAGTTTGTTTTGGATATCCTGTGGAGTGCTGCACCATTTCTGATATTATCTACCAGTGGCTGTGATCGAGCCGGAGGTGCTGGCACCCGTCTACGGTTGGTGAAGTAGTGCTGCAATTTTTTTGAACTATTATATATATATATATATATATATATATATATATATATATGTATATATATCTATCTATATATATCTAATTTCTAAATATTCCAAATCAAGATCCAAATTAAAGTATTAAGTAAAACTGAATACTGATCATTCTAATCTGTTTAATTATTGCGTATTGCGGAGCCAGAAAAAAAAATATGTTAGGCAAAATAAAATAAAATAATCTGGAATCGTGCAATTTTTTGGGGGCAATAATACAACATTTTAACTTTATTCTGTGGGTCACTGCTATTCCAATTATACTAAACTTAGATATTTTTTGTTTCGCTTTATGGTAAAAAAAATAAAATAAAATAGAAAACTGTTCTGACCCCTATAACTTTTTTATTTTTCCACCTACCGAGCTGTGTTAGTGTTTATTTACGGCCCTTGCCATATTCCCCTCTCCCGATCCATGACGTACTGCTACATCATGGGTCAGTAAGGGGTTAATAACTTGCTTCCTATGGGATTAACCGTTTGCCATTTAAGGACAAGCCGGCGTTAATAGCCAAAATGCGGTGATTGCCGAGGGCGGCTATTAACCGCTGCGCTGTGAATGATAAAGGCTTTATCAATCGAGCGCAGAACACACAGATCAATGTGGTTCTATGAAACCACATTCATCTGTATAAGGAATCAAATGATTCCTCCTAAAAGTGTAGAAAAGTTGAATAAAAAGTTTAAAAAAACACCTATTAACCCCTTTCTTATTAAAAGTTTAAATCACCCCCCTTTTCCCAAATTCCATATAAAAAAATATGTAACCATTATAAAAATAAACAAATGTGGTATTGCCGTATGTGTAAATGTCCGATCTATAAAAATATATCATTAATTAGACTGCATGGTAAATGGAGTACGCGCAAACAAATTCCAAAGTCCAAAACAGCATCTTTTTGGTAACTTTTTCTATAATTGAAAAATTAATAAAAAGCGATCAAGCAGTCCAATCAATACAAAAATGGTACCACTAAAAACTTGACGATGCAAAAAATTAGCCCTCATACTGCCCCATACGTGGAAAAATAAAAAAGTTATAGTGGTCAGAAGATGACAATTTTAAACATATACATTTTCCTGAATGTAATTATTATTTGTAATTATTGGAATTTGTAATTCCAGAAGGTAGACAAAATCAAACCTACATAAGTAGGGTATTATTTTAATCGTAGGACCTACAGAATAAAGAGGTGTCATTTTTGCCGAAAAATGTACTGTGTGGAAACGTTATAAAATGGTGTTTTTTCTTAAATTTTGTCGCACAATGTTTTTTTTTTTTTTCGTCATAGATTTTTGGGTAAAAAACTGATGTAATTACAAAGTAGAATTGGTGGCGCAAAAAATAAGCCAAAAAAAAAAAGTGCAAAAACAGAAAAACGCTCAGTCCTTAAAGGGGTACTTCCATGGAAAACTTTTTTTTTAAGTCAACTGGTGTTAGAAAGTTAAACAGATTTGTAAATCACTTCTATTAAAAAATAGAAATCCAAAAAAGAAATGCATTTCCTTTGATGTCATGACCACAGAGCTCTCTGATGACCTCTGCTGTCCATTTTAGGAACTGTCCAGAGCAGGAGAAAATCCCCATAGCAAACATATGCTGCTCTGGACAGTTTCTAAAATGGACAGCAGAGGTCAGCAGAGAGCACTGTGGTCTTGACATCAGAGGAAATGCTTTTCTTTTTTGGATTTCTCTTCAGTATACAGCCCCTAAAAAGTATTGGAAGGAATAAGATTTTTTAGTAGAAGTGATTTACAAATCGGTTTAACTTTCTGGCACCAGTTGATTTAAAAAAAAAAAAAAAGTTTCCCACGGGGTTAAATCATGAGAGTCTATATTTACACATAGTCAAGAAATTAGATTGCACCCCATCATTATTCATTCATTCATTCATTCATTCACAGACCAATGAGGACCAGTTAATCCTAATTCATAATATGCAAACTCTTCTCAATAACAGAACCTAATATTGCCATTGTACCTCTTTACATTAGTAGGCAGCTGTATAAGTGCAAAGGACAAGTAACCTCTGCCTAAGGTTTAATCGGCTGCAGACATTTAGTCAGCTGTACCTTACGTCTGCATGTACAAGGGTGATGGTCACATGATGCCAAGTGTCCAGTCAGATGTGATTAACACTATTCATTACAGTCAATTAAACATATAGTGGATGCACATGAGAGCGTCTACATTAACAGCAAGAAGAAAGGGACGATCTTCAGCTACACATGGTTCTGCCTATATCTCTTGTGCGTTCCACATACCTCTCCAGCAGCTGGATTATTTAAAAAAAAAAATATATAACATTTTTACACCAAACATCAAGGGCAAAATTTAGTGAAGAAACGCAACTAAACTGGAAGTTCTACTGGTACAAATAAGTATAAATCCTTTGTTACTAAGCAGCAAGCAAGCAGTCTAGCAGAAAAAAATGGAAAGCAATGGAAAGCTCTACAAATGTCTCCATTCAACATAAGAAGCACAAGGATTTGTTGCTTTTACAGTAGATAGGAAACTTGTTTTGTGTGAAACAAAAAAGGTAAAATGTAAATTTTATTTTAATACTATTCATATTTTCTCATTGTGATGAAAAGAAGACTTTCATTAAAGCAGATGTTTAGGTCTCTGCTGCTATCCTGTCTGTGGGCAGCTTAGGATTTAGCTTACGTACATAAAGTTTTCTTTGGTTTTTGGTTTTGTACTTTCATGTCTAAGTGCTGCCAGAGAAAACCTGTGAGTCCTGCTGAGCCCACCCACAAACACTCTGATTGACAGCTCTTCTGGCTTATGGTATTTAAGAGGATGATAGGTGTTGTAGTGCAGAAAGGCTGGGAGTAGTAGTCCCTTGGGAATGTAGATGGTGAGGTCACGAGGCTGAGTGATATAGCCCCAGTGAGACCAAAAACGCTTTTGTCAAATAAATGGTTCCACATAGTATGAAGTGCAGGAGTGATGAATGCGGACACTTGTGCAACATGTAAAACTAAACAACAAAACCCCAAAAGGAGATACTAGGGTCAATTTATTCACAACAATTTTAGGGGAACCCCCCTAGGGAAACCCTAAACTAAGTACCCCCCAATTTAAAATGTACCTTTTATTATTCCATTTAAATTATAGACTGTGATGCACATAATTGTGTGATTCTGCAAGTGGATGTAATGACACCACCACTAACTTTTAAAACCACAGTTGCCACCGAACTCCTTGACTCCTGTACTTGTCTTTTATAAGCTCCTGAATGCTACAGAGTGAGCGTGGGATAGCTCAATCTCCTATCTATTGGGAGCCGGTGGCCACATGATTCTCCATTCATTGTTACTGTTCAACTACTTTTTTGAAGAAAATAAAAACTTCTACTTTGAAAAAAAAAAAAAAAAACTATATCAGTAGCTACTGGACACTCTTATATTTTTGGAATAAATCTTTGGATTATTTGGAACCTGTGTGCTGCGAATATTTCCTCTTCTGTATATTACATGGACCCTTGACCCAGGTCTGGACTCCACAATTTTAGCTTCTATGACGTGCTGCTTCCCTTTATCTCTCTCTCTCTCTCTCTCTCTCTCTCTCTCTCTCTCTCTCTCTCTCTCTCTCTCTCTCTCTCTCTCTCTCTCTCTCTCTCTCTATATATATATATATATATATTATATATATATATATATATATATATATATATATATATATATATATACACAAATCACGAATAGGGATGAGCGAATCGAATCTGACAAGCCTTCATTAAACTCCATTTAGTGCAGTCCAGGCTCCAGGGCATTTAAAAAGGCGGATCCACATGTGAGGGCATGGGGTAAGGAACCCTGGGAAGGCGGGTAGGAAGGATGACCCTGGATCACATGCAGCATGCAGCCTATCAGCAGCCAGGCACCCCTGTGATGTCACAGCACTATATAATCGGCAGCCATCTTGCAGCCACTCACTTCAGCATTTTATTTCAGAGAGAACGTTTCATTGCAGGGAGAGAAGGAGCATTGTGTGCGCTGCACAGAAAAACAGCTTTAGAGCAGCGATTCATTCAGAGAATGTACACTTTTGGGTATAATACACACCGACTTCACTGCAGAAGTGGTGTACAGCAACTCTAAAGCTTAAAGGGGCCAGTTAGGCAGAGCAGTAAAAGCCATTGTCACCTACTATAAGTGCCTAATAATACTGTACTGGGCTCTACTACACAGCGATTCTGTACTGCTGCAGTTGGTTGTACAACAACTGTAAAGCTAACAGGGGGGAGTAAGGGTGAGCACGAAAAGCCATGGTCACCTTATTACAGTGCATAACACAGGTTGCGTAGAGGAGCTTATTGTCCTCTCATAAGTGTAACATGTGCATACATAGGTGGTGTACGTTTTTTTTCCCCCTGAAAAACTAATTTTGGCCTAGTTACTGTGAAAGGCCAGCCAAAGCTACCTACTTGTTTCTGTAGCCTTATACAGTTTGTAGTGGAGCGCATAGTTCTCCTCTCATAAGTTTAAACTGTAGGTATACCTACGTGGCATAGTTTTTTTTTCCGAAAAAACAATTTTGGCCTAGTTACTGTGAAAGGCCAGCCAAGGCTACACCCTTATTTCTGCAGCCTTATACAGTTTTAAGCTGAGTGTATTGTCCAGCTATCATAGTTGTAAACTGTACATACATCTAGGTGGTGTATGTTTTTTTCCTGAAAAAACTTCTTTTGGCCTAGTTACTGTGAAAGGCCAGACAAAGCTACACCCTTGTTTCTGTAGCCTTATACAGTTTTAAGCTGAGCGTATTTCCCAGCTCTCATAAGTGTAAACTGTAGGTACACCTACGTGGTGTACTTATTTGTCATGAAAAACTAATTTGGGCCTAGTTATTGTGAAAGGCCAGCCAAAGCTGCACACATGTTTATGTAGTCTATTGAGCACATTGTCCTCCTCTCATAAGTATAACATACGCACTCAGCTGGTGTATAAGTATGTCAGGCAGAGAAGTTCCAGGACATGCACAGAGGAGTGGAGAGGCCTAAATTCATGAGGCGCAGGCAGAGGTCGAAGCAGAATAGGGGTATATGGCAGCATGAGTCGCATGAAGAGGTCTGAGCTCCCGGTATCAGCTAGCAGTCGTATATCTGTCAGGGAGTTGTGTTTCAGAGAGTGACAGGTTATGGAGACCACTTTTTCCCAGCCATGGTGCTTCCAGCTGTTTCAAAACTGCAACTCCCAGCATGCAGAATGGCAGTAGCACCCCCATAATCCCCTTTCTCCCTGGCAGTAGCACCCCATAATCCACTTTCTCCGTGGCAGTAGCACCCCCATCATCTCCTTTCTCCCTGGCAGTAGCAGTATAACCCCCATCACCCCCTTTCTCCCAGGCAGTAGCATTAGCACCCTCATCATCCCCTTTCTCCCTGGCAATAGCAGTAGCACCCCCATCATCCCCTTTCTCCCTGGCAGTAGCAGTAGCACCCCCATCCTCCCCTTTCTCCCTGGTAGCAGCAGTAGCACCTCCATCATCCCCTTTCTCCCTGGCAGTAGCAGTAGCACCCCCATCATCTCCTTTCTCCCTGTCAGTAGCAATAGCACCCCCATCATTCCCTTTCTCCCTGGCAGTAGCAGTAGCACCCCTATCATCTACTTTCTTTCTGGCAGTAGCACTCCCATCATCCCCTTTCTCCCTGGCAGTAACAGTAGCACCCCCATCATCCCCTTTCTCCCTGGTAGTAGCAGTAGCACCCCTGTCATCCCCTTTCTCCCTGGTAGTAGCACCCCCATCATCCCCTTTCTCCCTGGCAGTAGCAGTAGCACCCCCATCATCCCCTTTCTACCTGGGAGTAACAGTAGCACTCCCATCATCCCCTTTCTCCCTGGCAGTAACAGTAGCACCCCTGTCATCCTCTTTCTCCCTGGTAGTAGCACCCCCATCATTCCCTTTCTCCCTGGCAGTAGCAGTAGCACCCCCATCATCCCCTTTCTCCCTGGGAGTAGCAGTAGCACCCCCATCATCTCCTTTCTCCCTGGCAGTAGCAGTAGCAACCCCATCATCTCCCTTTTCCCTGGCAGTAGCAGTAGCACCCCCATCATCCCCTTTCTCCCTGGGAGTAGCAGTAGCACCCCCATCATCTCCTTTCTCCCTGGCAGTAGAAGTAGCACCCCCATCATCTCCTTTTCCCCTAGCAGTAGCACCTCCATCATCTCCTTTCTCCCTGGCAGTAGCAGTAGCACCCCCATCATCCTCTTTTTCCCTGGCAGTAGCAGTAGAACCCCCATCATCCCCTTTCTCCTTGACAGTAGCTTACTTTTCTTGCTGGCTGGCTGACTGGCTTGCTGACAATACCCATGCTTCCTTGTAGTGAAGCATTGTGTGTCTTGAAGGGTTTTGTGTCCCGAATAGCTGATGAAAGTGCTGAGTCACTCTGCCGAGTGCTGAGACACTGTGATTGGTTGATGGGGAGGTGTGCGCAGTCTTGTTCTGCTCGCTGCTCTGCTCACTACTTTGAAGCCTTACTGCCTGGACACAGATTTCTTCACTATACCAGAAGTGAGCACAGCAGCGCTGGACCTGCTGTCAATCAAGGAAATCGTCCCGATGACGGCAGGACGGGACCAGACTGGTATGTGTCCCAGAAGGCAGGAGGACCCCCTAGTGGCCAGTTTTTTGACTGGCTTTTACACCAGGAAATACTAAAAAATATTGTTTTGCAATGCTTTATAACATATCAAAAGTTTTTATATCTGGCAGTGCCCATTGAAATAAAGTCCACACACATCTGACTATTTAGCAAAAAGTGAAGACAGACAATAAAATAGCAAAATTCTTATGTCTCAGGAATCATGGTAGGGGTATTTGAGGCGCCGCAACATTCAAACTGCATAAAAATATGGGCTTTAAAGGGGCAGTTCCATCTTTGATAGCTATTCCTTATACACATGTTGGAAAATACCACTGGGACCATAACCAATGAAAATGGAGAGAAATTATACCCCAAAGAATGAATGACCACATGTATGCACAGCATGCTTCATTCATTCTCTATGGGGTATTCAAACGATGCTGAGTCCAGCCTTTAAGAATTGGTAATATTACCCAACCACTGTATATGTATAGAAATGTTTCTAGAGGTTCTCAGAACTTGTGAATAAAGTAGTGATCGAGGGGAAATGAGGAATATTTTGTCTGTGCTCATCCTGTCAATGAAATCATCCAAAGTCAGTATGGGCCTTCTCTCCTAAGCTCGAAATGGCGGACCACAGGAAACAATACGTTTTATTTAGTTACACTTCACCTGTAGATAAGATAAACTAGGTTTAATGTCCTTTAAATGATGGTGAATAATATCCTGTAGAGTCATCAATAATTCTGACCATTTTCTCCAATAGGAATGTGTCCTCACAGGCTGCAATCAGATGGTTCCCTATTGCTATTGTGTTAGGAAATATAACATACACACAAAAGATTGCGAACAATGCAGAGGAGGATTGAGGAGAGGGAAACAGAGCAATCTTTGTAATTAATACAGAGGAATATTTAGTGTCTGCCTATCTCCTTACTGTGTGCTGCGCCTGTGTGAGATAACACAGACTAAGGGATGTTGATTTTACTGCTTGTCAATTAGAAGTAATTCTGTAATTTATGATGGTGTCCTAAGGTCATGGAACATAGCTTTGTTACAGACTGCTCTCAAGACAGCCAACCAAGACATGTCTGTTTAGCCCATGTCTAGATCCATATATTCTTGCAGTTTGCATTGTATGACGTTGTACCTTAAATTCTCTGGTTACCTGTAGAGTTTTTTTTTCTAGGCTCCCACAGAGTGTCTACTAATTCCTAGCCTATAACTATATAAAAGTATCAGGTTCACCTTGGATACAGAATGCATGGGTGCATTTGTATTGGCATAGGGATAATACCAACAAAACGTAAGCATTGCTACATTACCTAATGAATGAAATCATGATTTCTTAAATAGATAAAAATCCCGTAGAACATTGTTCATCAACTTCATTCCTCAATGCCCCCCAAGAGGTCATAAGTTGAGGATATACAAAGAACATACAGTTTGTAGTGATGAAAAGTATAAATGGAAAATCCAGCTTCCCAAAATATTGTAGAAAAATATTCAAAGTCCAAAATTTATTTAGTCCATATTAAAACCAAAAAAATCCCTGTGTGGATAAAATCCCCATGCCGACGCGTTTCGGACTAATTCGTCCTTAGTCATGACTAAGGATGCATTAGTCCGAAACACGTCGGTGTGGGGGTTTTATCCACACATGGTGTTTTTTGTTTGTTTTGTTTTAATATGGATTAAATACATTTTGGACTTTTAATATTTTTCTACAATTTTTTTGGGAGCTGGACTTTTCCATTTATACTTTTTTATAACGGCTCGGCTTCATCTCTAGGCACTCGTAACATCTACGAGTGCCTAGAGACTAAGCAACTACAAACGGTGAGCTGGCTACATTTTTCTTTGAGTATGTAGCGATGCCTGATACCCTGACCATAAATGAATCACATGTGAATATGTACTTACCTGTGCTTGCCTGTTTTCACCTTACAAGGTTCAATATTGGGGAAACAAAGCTCTTATCTTTTTTTCATATCATTCCTTGGAAAACAGGAATGTATGCACTTATTGTAATAATTTGTAGTCCAACACAAGATAAGTAAAGTTCTAATAACTGCAGAACCCCTATGTAGAATGTGTGTCCACCAGTACTCAGTTCATGAGGCGCGGACTTGCACATTGCTATGCACTTGCTATTGTGTGTGTGTGTGTGTGTGTGTGGGGGGGGGGGGGGGGGGGTACATGTTCTTGCTCACTAGCTACACATGAAAACACAATTAAAGTACTATGAATATGACAACACAAACACAAAGGACACCCACCGATCCTGTGAATGGGTGATCCAATGATTTATTCATTTTTTATGGGGTCATCAAACATTGTTAAACTCAGAAATAATAAGCAATGTTTAGCAGACCCAAAGAGAATGAATGGAGTGCTAGCGGCCCATTTACAGGATCAGTGGGGGTCCCAGCTGATTGTACCCTATCCTGTGGACCCCCAAATTATAAATTTAAATTTTTTTGCTGTATGCACAGTTAGTGGTCCTCCATTGGCCAGCAGCATACAAGTAATATGTACAAGCTGCTGCAGTAGGTGGATCTAGACACTTTTAACAGCAGGTAGTAGTTCCATAATATGTAAGTAAATAAGTAGTAGTTCCATAGTATGTAAGTAATAATTCTCAAAAAAATAATTTAGGGGTTGTCCAGCCCCATAAAATTCTTGTGTACAGGCGAACTTCGCTCCATGCCAGACGACGTGATCAGACATCTTATCCTCTACCCCTATTGGATAGAGGATAAGATGTCTAGGATGGAGTACCCCTTTAATATTTACAAGTGAGACAATCCATTTTATCTACGTGAAGCTCATATGGACACATAGAATTCAAATATTATAGTGAGACATTTTCCTTTACGGTTGCAGTTTGCCTCAGAGTAGGTGTATATGTGTAGAGGCTCTCCTGTTTAAAGTACTGTCAGCTATGAAGTTATTTTATTTTATTAGACTTTGTTTTTTCTCTAATATTTTACTTTATTGGCTTTCGCACTAAACACAGTAAAATATTTCAATTAATGTCCTCACTGATTTTGATTTTTTAAAAGCTATTTGACATGACAAAACATTTCAATATGATCTTCCATTATCTTCCGTATTAAAGACAATAGAGCAATAGATCTTATATAAGATGTTGTGCTTTCTGCTTTGATAGGTTGAAATGGATCTGTTAAAATAGGGGCACAATGCTATTGTGAACAAAGCAATACCTGTATGCTCTACTTAAAAAAAAAAAAATACACATGTTTGTCATGGTGGTTAGTCTTCTATATAAATAAAAAATGCAGCAAAGAAAATCTTTTTATTTCCCGCAAATGCAAAAAAGGATAGTAAGGCTAGTAAGGCTAAGTGCTAAAATACCTTCTAGAATTTTTATCACATAATCTGTGATTTCAAATGTCATAACTTTTCTTAAAGTCATTCTTGTTCTGAAACCCATCCGGGAGTAGGGAAGTAAGGATGAGTCTGAACTCTGGGAAAAGTTATTTTTATATCATCAACCTCACGTGCAGGACTAAAATATTGGGAAGGTTAGAAAGACATCCTACTAGGGCACCAGTAACGTTTACTATGAAGCTAATTGGAACTTGATGGCACAAAGGTACAATGAGCGCTTCCCTTCTGTACACTGGTAGGAGTGTCTAACATGAAGGAATACTCATTCACTGTATCCAATTGGCGCATCCCTTACAGAATAAGATAACAAAAGATGTATATATATATATATATATATATATATATATATATATATATATATTTATACAGCTGTGCTGCTCAAAAGTTTGCATGCCCTTGAAGAATAGGTTATATATTTACCATGTTTTGGGTCTGAGCAGGCAAAACGCCTTTCTTTTATTTTTCATGGATTTAAATTTTACCATAGGTTATAACAGAATGGCACAATCATAAATTAAGACTTAAATAAATAAATAAAAAGCTATGACCCCATTTTAAAATATGGCATGCCATTAGTACTTAATATTGTTTACTGCCCCCTTTAGCATCAATGACAGTGTGCAGTTTTTTTTGTAATAGTTGTCTGTGAGGCCCCAAATTGTTACAGGTATTTTCTCTAGAGTACCCATGCCTTGAGCTCACACACCCCAAAACACCATGCTTCACAGTGGGGATGGTGTTCTTTTTACTATAGACTATAGGACTTGTTTATCCCTCTCCAAACATAGCACTAATTATGATGACCATAAAACTCTATTTTGGTCTCATTACTCCACATTACAGTGTGTCAGAAGCTGTGAAGTGTGTCAAGGTATTGTCAGGCATATGGTAACCAGTCTATTGTGGAATTGCTGCAGTAAAGACTTCTTTCTAGCAACTTAACCATGCGTCTCTGAAACTCTTTGAAATGACCACACCATCTATTTCCAGAGGAGTCTGTATTCTTGCTGAGGTTTTATGCATTTTTCCTTTTATCCCAAACAATTTTTCTGGAAAACTTTGCTGAAATGTTTCTCATTTCGCCAGCTTGATATCAAGAGATCCCCCAATTTTCCATTTCTTAATAAGTGATTGACTTATAGTGCTGACTAGTATTTTAACCCCCTGCTGCAAAATGCTGTTTATAAACGGTGCGTCGACATGGCAGGGTTATGAAGCAAGCTCAGGAGCTGAGCTCGCATCATACCCGCACGGTCCCAGCTGCTATCAGCAGGCAGGACCAGTGGCTAATGCCGGATATTGCTGTTCAGGCAGATGTCTGGCACTAGCTCTTTAGACGTGGCGATCAAAGTTGATCGCCGTATCTAAAGTGAAAGCTTCCCGGCAGATCAGTCAGGTGAAAACACGATGTCCCGATCAACTTGGACGCATTAGTAGGGTGCCTTACCTGCCTCCTGCGCATCCGATCAGAAATTGATTGCTCCAAGCGCCTGAAATCAAGGCTTGAGCAATCAACCGCCGATAACACTGATCAATGCAATGCAACGCAATGGCATTGATCGGTGAATTGAATCAATGTACTGCATGTTATAGTCCCCTATGGGGGCTATAACATTGCAAAAAAAAAGAGAAGACAAAAGTTAATAAAGATGATTTAACTCCTTCCTTAATAAAAGTCTGAATCACCCCCCTTTTCCAATAAAAAAAAAACTGTGTAAATGAAAAGAAACCATACCATACCATAAAAAATTGAATAAAAAGCGATCAAAAAGTCTGATCAAAACAAAAATGGTACCGATGAAAAACAGAAAACGGCGTAAAAAATGAGCTCTGATACAGCCTGTAAGTGGAAAAATAAAAAAAGTTATAGGGGTTGGAAGATGACAATTTTAAACCTATTAATTTTCCCGCATGTAGTTATGATTTTTTCCTGCATGTAGTAAGCCAAAATCAAACCTATATAAGTAGGGACTCATTTTAATCAAATGGACCTACAGAATAAAGATAAGGTGTCGTTTTTACCGAAAAATGTACTGTGTACAAACATAAGCCCCCAAAAATTACAAAATGGCATTTTTCCCTAGATTTTGTTGCACAATGATTTTCTTTGGGTTTGCTGTAGATTTTTGGGTAAAATGACTGATGTCACTAAAAAGTAAAATTGGTGGCGCAAAAAATAAACCATCATATGAATTTTTAGGTGCAGAATTGAAAGGGTTAGGATTTTTAAAAGGCGAGGAGGAAAAAACGAAAGTGCAAAAACAGAAAAAAGCTATGTCCTTAAGGGGTTAAGGCTTTGAATATCTTTGCATATCCTTTCCATCTTCATTACTATTATCTTGTTACAAAGATCTTTTCTGCTCCCAATAGCTCAGTATCTAGTCTGCTCAGTGCATCAATGTGAGAGTAAACAAACCTGTTGACTATTTACAAAGAAACATGAATTGGCATTTTAAAAGGCATACGTGTGGGAAATTAACCTTTAATTGTCTTTTTAATCTGTGTGTGTGTGTCACCTTGTGCATTTGTAACAATGCCAAATTTTCAAGTGTATGTAAACTTTTGATCAAGGCCATTTGAGTGATTTCTGCAATCATTATTATTTAAAAAAGGAGCCAAGCAACTATGCGCTCATAAATGCCTTCATATGATCAGTTTTTTGCATAGTCATTCATATTTTCTGATTCAATGCCAAATTTTTGAGCACATTAGGAGTATGTAATAGAAATAAAAACAAAAGGGATGAAAAAAAGGGTAGCTAAATGATTGACAGTACAGACAAATATCAAAGCGAACTTCAGGGGTTAGGGTCACCTGCCTTGATAGCTTGTTAAAATAGAACTCCAGTTCTTTTTTAACAAGCTTATTTATCCATTATGCCTGGGCTGAAGGAATAAAAATAATAAGCAATAACTTATCTTTTGGCACTTCCCTGCTGCCGCTGATTTTACTATTGTGTTGTCTGGTTCTCCACTGGCTTTTGGAGCCCGACACATCACACTGTGGCTCAGCTATGTCCCAACTCGGTCAGTGATAGGTTGAGCTGCAGTGTCACATAACGGGCCCTGCCTTCTTTCTGCTGCCTGGAATATTACATGACACTGTAACTCAGTCTTTTACCGACTGAGGTGGGACATTGCTGCGGCCGGTGAATAGCTGACTACAATATTGGCGGCACCTGGGAGCTGCAGAAAGTAAGTTAAAAAGGAGTTCTCCCATAAAGGGGTACTCTGGCCCTAATACAGCTTATCCCCGATCCAAAGGATAGGGGATAAGATGTCTGATCGCGAGGGTCCTGCCGCTGAGGACTCCCGCAATCTGTCGTTGCGCACCCACCTTTTTGAGCTTTCCACAGCACTGGAGGCTCCGAGTGTGTAGCATGACGACCACAGGGCCGGAGTATCGTGACATCACGACTCCGCCCCTGTGTGAGGTCACGTCCACTGCACTGCGTCACATTGCTGCGGAGAGCTCAAAAAGGTGGGTGGGCAATGACAGATTGAGGGGGTCCCCAGTGGATCAGACTTCTTATTCCCTATCCTTTGGATAGGGGATAAGATGTTTTAGGGCAGGAGTGCCCCTTTAAGCCCTTAGCTATGAATATCAATCTTTTTACCCTTACCTTTCCTTGAATATTTATAAATAAGTGAGCCTGTCACTACTTGTTATGCGTAATTAAGTGAAATATACTATCATTGGCTTCATCGACACAATATGCATGCAATGGAGACTATGGAATGTGAGTCCTGGACTCTACTTTGCTAAGATAACTGTTAAATGATATATCATTGTGAGACACATGTAATGATATGTTAAACAATGAGGAATGATAAGGAAGAATACATCCACATGCAAGGAAAATACTACAGAATTGTCAGAAGTAAAGCATTTAAAGGGGTACTCCCATTAAAACATCTTATCCCTTATCCAAAGTATAGGTATACGATTTCTAATCGTGGAGGTCCCGTCACTGAGGACCCCCCTGATCTCTGCTGCAACACGCCTGTCATTCTGTGCACATTCCGTGCCCGATGACTGGCAATTCCAGCCACCACGCCCCCTCCAGTCACGTCTATGGGAGGAGACGTGACAGCTATGTACTAACCGTCATGTCTCCTCCCATAGACATGAATGAAGGGGGCATGGCGTTACATCACGAACACGGAAGCTGCTGCCGGCCCGGAGATTGTGGGGGTCCCCAGCAGCGGGACCCCCGCGATCTTCTAACATCTTATCCCCTATCCTTTGGATAGGCGATAAGATGTTTTCAGCGGAGTAACCCTTTAAGGTTCATAGTCCAAAATTACCATTTATTACCCAGAGTTTTATGTTAAAGGGATGGATTGGGGTGGAGCTGCAATGCCTATAAACAACCATGAGAAAAACAACTCTTTTTTTCAGATCTAGTGTAACATAGATTAAAGGGATTATGCAAGTTTTACAAAAAAGAGCCTTAAAAATAATAAAACAACAACAAGAAAACTTTTACTGTCTACAATGCCATGGTAATCCAGCATATAAACCTCATTGGGCACTCTGCAGCCAATGATTGGCCTTAGTGATTACATGGGAAATAGTTGACATCATGGCTCCCACTTCTAAGCAGTGATGCCTGTAGTATAGTATGTACGGTGTGAGTCCACTAATGGGCTGCAGTATTTATGTCTGGACTGGGATGCCAGACATGATCTTGGAGCAATTTATCTGAGAGATAAATCAAGGAATTTTTTGTTTTATTATATTTTAGGTTCTATAGAAAAAAAAATTAAAACATAGATATCCATTTTAAGTTTGCACTTGACTCTCAGGGTGATGCTAAAAGGCCTGTTCTTGTCATCATTGATGTATAGGTGCCTGTATTAGAATTGTAATAGGGAAATCAGGTTTCCTGTCATCTACAATAATCTAATCATCAATTTTGAAAACCTTCATCTATGAAAAGAGTCTCATGGCTGTTCCAGTAATGATGGCATTATATTTTTATACGTGACTCAAACACGCAATGGGGGAAGAAAAATTCCTCAATGTTTAATGTTGTACTATGCAGTCAGAGGTTATTTCTGTGTCTGTGACATGATGCAAAATGTATAAAAGAAACAAGACAGATGTAGCAGCCTAAGGCACATGTATACATTCACTGGCACATTTCAAGGCACATGTATACATATACTGGAGATGTTAAGTTACCTTGCCATGTTCTTCAGGGTTTTCTGGGACCTTCCCCAACTAATGTTTCAAATTGGCCCATACAGCAACAAGCAAGGCCACATGGACAAGGTAGCTATTTGATTATATAAGTCAGGAAAATGTTATGCAAGAACATGATGTTACTAAGTTGCCACAGCCATGTGGTCTACATAAAAATAAGGTATTCAGATAATGGTAAGAACGGACAGATTTTGGCTGCTATTTATATAGTTTATCAATATATGGCCAAATTTCCAGCTTGATCATTGCATAAGGCCAACAACTTCTAGTTGGAAATCATTAAAGCCGCTGACAGGTAACAAAATAACATGTATAGGGGTGGGATATATTAGACAGCAAGAAAACAGTCAGTTGAAGCTGATGTGTTGGAGACAGAAAAAAATAACAAAAATAAGGGCAGGGGCCAAATTAAGCCAGATGATTAGGTTCAAATATTACTAAAACAGTAGGTCTATTGGGGTATCTCCAGTATACGGTTGTAAATATCTATTAAAGGTGGTCCAAGGAAACAATGAATTGGACATAGAGTTATAGATGTCCAAAAGTCATTGGTGCACATCACAAGCAAAGGCTAGAGAGCGTTTATCTGAATTAATAAGATCTACGGTTTATAGGATAGCATCGAAAGACTTAGACGTATCTGGATGATTGTACGCCAAAGTGGTATTGTCCTGGCTCCAATAGTAAATCTGCAATGCATTGCAGCTTACAGCTATGTAGTCCCAGATCAGTAAGAGTACCCTTGTTGACAACTTCCAGTGTCAAGAGCACCTATACAGTCATGGGTAAGTGAGCATCAGGATGGAATGGTAGAAGGTGGCCTGGACTGTTGACCTTGGAAACAGATTGAACCAAGATGCACTATGAAAGAAGGCAAGCCAATGGGGGTATAATGCTCTTGGCAATGTTCTTCAGGGAAACCTTGGGTTCAAGAATGAATGTAGCTCTTACTTTGACATGTTATCTACCTAACTATTGCTGGAGATCAAATATACTCCTTCATCACAACTGTGTACCCTAAAGGCAATGGCTTTTTCAGCAAGGTAGGGCTTAAAATCACATTGCATTACATGTTTGTTCATGGTTTCAGGAACATAACAAAAAGTCCAAGGCAATGATTGGCCTTCAATTCCCTACAGTAGATCTAAGTCCAATTGGGCATCTGTGGTATGTGCTGGAAAAACATGTTGATCTATGAAGGCCCCATATTCACAAGGTGTAGGTTGCAACACACAACATCTAGAATGGGATCATTTAAAGATGGCAGCCCACATGTCAAAATAATTAACCACATGCTGATAGTTAACAAAACATAGAGTAAAAAATGCTTCATTCTCACACCAATGTCGACTGGCTGATAAAAAAAGGTAGAAAAAATGCACATTATTTAGATATGATAAATCCAAATGAGCCAGATGATCTAATGGGGTTAAGGTCAGGTTATAAATTGTGGGGACTGCACAGGGTTCTGAACTTTCTCCCTGCTGTGTAGGTTATATATTTATGTACACTCCTTAAAATAGAATTTGTATGTATAGCAATCCAGCGGCGAAAACAGAAAGAGCTGAGCATTGCTGTGGGAGCTAAATCATTTATGAATAATGATGCCCTATCATAATCAATGAAATGAGACGTACAGGTTTTGAGCTGTATACTCCACAAGTGAATGAATGCAGGAACCTTTTCCAAATCTCCCCTGTGTCATGGAATTCTGCAATTGACTAAAAATGCTAGAGCCAATACCCAGGACAGAGATCAATGTATGCAGTTAGTGATGATAGTAATTTTACTTGTACATTTATTACGGATGTGTGAAATGGAGACTCTGTTGCTGTTTAATAACACATTAGATATTGCACACAGGGAAGGCATTCAACAGGAGTTCATTCCTATTTCTATTCTATTACCATGTGAAATTAAAAATGCATGTAAAACCCTCAAAGGCTTAGGCACCTTTTGGGGTATTATGCACTGTGCAGTACTGCAGATTTAGACTACTGTACATATCTATATACAGTATATGCACATGAGAAATAGAAGCCAACCTTTAGGATTCATCCATGAACACTTATCCCCAATATTTTATGAAAATACCAAGCCTATACAAGTATTGCCTAGTTGTGAAAAATATGTGCTATTCACTTTTGACACAGAATAGAACATCTAATCATGTATAATGCAGTTAATGTGACAGTCTCCTTGACATTACATATGTTGCATTTCCAGACTGATAGTTTCATGCAATTATAGAATTAGAGGCATTTAATGGTGACATAAAAGGCTAGTGTCATGTGTCAAGAATCAGTGGCCATGGGCCTCATGGAAGGGGGCAAATGCTCTCATAGATCAGAATAAAATGAAGAAAAAAAATAAGATAGCAATCATAGAAAAAAATGCTCGAAAGAAAATTATTAATATAGTTTATAAGTCAGTAAAAGGAAATCAACACATTCAAATATCTGTCAATGAAAAAATATATTTTACAAGAAAAAAAAGGCAATGTATTACATGTCTGCTTTATGGGTTTATTAGATGCAGGCATAATGTACAGCCTGAAAAGTATGGGTTAGGCTAAACCATGTCTAGATATAGGCGAGAGGTCACTTCTAGGGAATCAATTAATAGGAAAAGCCATTCCAGATGCCTGGAATTCTGAAATGGCAGTGACAGTACAAGCGGCATATAAAATCCCAGGATATTTGCCTGAGCAATGGAAATTTCCACGAGTCTGACTGCCTGGCAGTATATAGATTTAAGTACTGTATACCATGCCAGTCTACCCGAACAGCACTTTGTGGACATCTGGCTGTAGGATGTGTCCACTAGTTAGTAAAGGGTACATGATGTTCTATGCAGAATGCAAAGTTTGCTGTATCTATACTGTGAAGCTCAAGTGGATGCAGCATGTATAAAGGTAGATGATTTATGCCTGCAGCATATGTGAAATACAAGGCAGTGTGTGACCAGGGAACATTCAATACAGCCTCAGCTATTGAATTTTTTTACTAGAGGGGTTAATGCCTACAGGTATAACACCTTCACCTCTAGACTACACCTTAGATGCCCATATTACTGCAACACCACACAGGATGTCATGCTGAGGCATGGCATTGCTGGGCACATCAGCCAACATAGCACATCATACAGTATAATAGCACATACATAATATATATATATATATATTCTTCTGTTGCTATATATATATATATATATATATATACACCCCCACACACCAGCCTTTTCAGCCATAGGATTACATGAGGAGGTGCACAGCATCTCAGACAGGTTGTATAATTAGCATCCTACACGCATCCATCTCCCTTACTGAGCATCCAGGATCAGAAAGCCTATGGGTGCCCACAGCAATGACTGCAAGAATTGTCGTAGAACTTGGATGGCATGTAGAAGGACTCACCCGTTGCTGATGCAGCCAATAGCCCAAAGCTGATGAAGACCAGTCTGCTCCAACTTTGCACTTCCAGGAGCCCCAAAACCCACCATGCCCCCCATATCCTTCTGGATGCGCAGCTGCACCCTGTCCTGTGCCCCCACTTCAGCCATCCAGAGATGGTTCTCATGGCAGATTCTGTGGGAATCTCTGGAAAAGGAGGTCAGGTATTCTTGCAAAGAAAACCCCACTACATTGAACAGCTCTTTGCTTCTGCAGCCGGAATAAACCAAGTCTCTCCCTGCACTGGGGAGAGGAGATCAGAAATCCTGCTTCTCTATCTCACTTCCAAATATTCTAAATGACTGTGTAGCCACAAGGTTTTCCTGCAGGGATTATCCACACCGTCCCTCCAGCTCCAATATTAATCAGCTCTTCATAATAATATTCTTTCCACTATCAGAGAAGCATCCACAAGAGGGAATAGGGTTTTTCTCCCTTCCTCCCCTACATACAACAATGCTGCAAATTACATCTTGAATTTGTCTCCCTCCCTCCTCCTCCTTCTCCTCCTCTCATACTGGTCCCCACTCACAGGATACTTGTCACATATTTCTTTACCATAGACCCCCCCCCCCCCAACACCCAAATCCTTTAATTTGGAAGGAAAGAGACAGATTAATATCAATTGCATGTTGTATAAATATGTGATGTAAAGAATACGGAGGTAGAATAAGATGCTACATAATAAATATATAAACACTGGTGTATCAAGACTTCATAAGCACATTCTGATGCCCACTGCTCTTGAATGGGCTGCTGTACTGTCCTGGCATCTTGGCATATACTGCAATACTGGGGACAGTTAAGATTCTGCTGGAGTTTTACAAAGGTTCATTAGCTTCGCAGATTTGTCAGGGTGAACATCAGCAAATGATCTTGGCAGATGGAAAAGACAGGATGAGGAAGGTAGTGTCTATAAAGGAAGAAATCTGTCATGGAACATATACTGGACACAAATCATTTTAGAATTGTGCTTGTCTGTATATGCGGATCTGCCAGTACATTAAAACCTAATAATGTGTAGGTGCCCCATGTGCTGCAAAACAGCTACGACCCATTGAGACATGGACTCTACAAGAACTCTGCAGGTGGTGCCCTGTGATACCTGGCGGATAGCTGTTAGATCTGCTAAGTCCTATAAAATGTGCAGTGAGGTCCCTATTAGACTTGTGTATCCAGTGCATTTCACAGATGCTCAGTCAGTAATCTGGGGGACATGGCAACACCATAAATACTTTGTCATGGTCCTCAGACAATGCCTGAACAATTTTTTGCAACATAATAAAATAAATGCCAGAACCCAAGGTTCCTCAGTAGCTGCATTGCCAATGGCTCCATCAGCTTGCCTTCTACAATAATCTGCTATCTTTCTATGATAGTCAGCATTATCGTTTGTGGGATTACATTAGATGGACTAATAGGTCCTGGTTGTTCATGATTGTGTTACTGGTTCACCAGTGAATGCCGAAATGGTTTTACTGGCTCCTTAGTGGTAGCTTGGTTAATGCCTAGTTGTCTTTAGAGAAGCACATTTAGTCCCTGAGAAGCTTTGGTTAAAGGGGACATTGTACCTGGAGCCTCGCAGGTACCTTTTGGCCCAGAGGCAAAGGGTTTGGTTTGTTGGGGGGCCTCTTTCCTTTCGGAGAAAGGCATGTGATGCACCACATCCTCGTGCACAGTTTTTTATGTGAACACTTACATTTTTTACTTGCACTTGGGTGAATTGAGAGTAGTACCCCGACTCTCAATAGTTGTCCTTCCTTGGACCATGTTTGCTAGATACCAAGTACTGCATGCTGGGAACATACCACCAGATCTACCATTTTGGACATGCTCTGCATCTTACGCTTAACCACTTTTTTTTTGCTTTCAACACATCAACTTCAAAAACTGTTCATTTGTTGACTAATATACTCTCAATATTGCATGCAATGGGAATTAAAGGAGTATTCCAGGAAAAAAATATTTTTTTTTTATATCAACTGGCTCCAGAAAGTTAATTAAATTTGTAAATTACTTCTATTAAAAAATCTTAATCCTTCCAGTAGTTATCAGCTGCTGAAGTTGAGTTGTTATTTTCTATCGGACCACAGTGCTCTCTGCTGACACCTCTGCTTGTCTCAGGAACTGTCCAAAGCATTAGAGGTTTTCTATGGGGATTTGCTCCTACTTTGGACAGTTCCTGAGACAAGCAGAGATGTCAGCAGAGAGCACTGTTGTCAGACAGAAAAGAACAACTCAACTTCAGCAGCAGATGACTACTGGAAGGATTAAGATTTTTTTATAGAAGTAATTTACTAATCTGTTAAACTTTCTGGAGCCAGTGTACAGAGCCTTGCTTGTCCTTCTATGTACAGAGCCCTGCTTGTTCTCAGTGCACAGAGCCCTGCTTGTCCCCAGTGTACAGAGCCCTGCTTGTCCTCAGTGTACAGAGTCCTGCTTGTCCTCAGTGCACAGAGCCCTGCTTGTCCTCAGTGTACAGAGCCCTGCTTGTCCTCAGTGTACAGAGCCCTGCTTGTCCTCAGTGTACAGAGCCATGCTCGTCCTCAGTCGTCAGAGCCCCGCTTGTCCTTAGTGTGCAGAGCCCTGCTTGTCCCCAGTGTACAGAGCTCTGATTGTCCTCATTGTTCAGAGCCCTGCTTGTCCTCAGTGCACAGAGCCCTGCTTGTCCTCAGTGTACAGAGCCTTGCTTTTCCTTCTGTGTACAGAGCCCTGCTTGTCCTCGGTGTACAGAGCCCTGCTTGTCCTCAGTGCACAGAGCCCTGCTTGTCCCCAGTGTACAGAGCTCTGCTTGTCCTCATTGTACAGAGCCCTGCTTGTCCTCAGTGTACAGAGCCCTGCTTGTCCTCAGTGTACAGAGCTCTGCTTGTCCTCAGTGTACAGAACCCTGCTCGTTCTCAGTGTACAGAGCCCTGCTTGTCCTCAGTGTACAGAGCCCTGCTTGTCCTCAGTGTACAGAGCTCTGCTTGTCCTCAGTATACAGAGCCCTGCTTGTCCTCAGTGTACAGAGCCCTGCTTGTCCTCAGTGTACAGTGCCCTGCTTGTCCTCAGTGTACAGAGCCCTGCTTGTCCTCATTGTACAGAGCCCTGCTTGTCCTCAGTGTACAGAGCCCTGCTTGTCCTCATTGTACAGAGCTCTGCTTGTCACCCCTCACTTCCTGTATTTGGACTCCTCATAGAGAAACACAGGCAATAGGTGCAGGGACAAAAATGTGCATATTTTTTTAACCAATGTATATTACAAATATACATTTATTGGTATTATCTACATTATATTACAATTTTTTTGTAGGTGACAGTAACACTTTAAGGGGGACTTTGGGGGAAATATTTCTCTGGACTCTCACATACAAATCTGGTGTGAAAAAGTCTGTACAGAGCTGAGGAATATTTGATACAATGTTAACAACATTGATAAATAAGTGCATATCTCTGTGCTTACTAGGCATTGGCATAATATCTGTCACTACACAGGCTCCAAAGGGCGATATCACTAGTACAGAGCAGAATGACTGGTAAAACATTGATAAGCTCTCACTATGATTCCACACTTTCACCATCTATTTCCAAAAGGTGGTATTAGAGAGCTGATTTGCATATACTTCTTCCCAGAATTCCCAATGATGCTCTCGTCAAGGAGAAGCATGACCTCTTTGGTCCCTGGCCACCTATGAAATATATTAATAAATGAATGAATATATATATATATATATATATGTGTGTATATATATATATATATATATATATATATATATATATATATATATATAAATCCTGGTGGGGATGCAGGGCGTACCTGTACGTAGTGCGCCCGCTTCTGCGATATAACGCGTCATAGCGGTTCGGACCTGGCAGCTAACAATAGCCGGGACCCAGGGCTAAAGTTGATCGCCGCATCTAAAATGTAAAAAAAGCATTCCCAGTTGCTCAGTCAGGCTGGATCAGGATCACCATGGGGAAACCAGGAGGGTCCCTTACCTGCCTCCGGCGTGTCCAATCGGCGATTGATTTCTCCAAGCCTGAGATCCAGGCTTGAGCAATCGACCGCCGATAACACTGACCAATGCAATGCTATGGCATAGCATTGATCAGTGCTGGCAATCAATGTACTGCATGTTATAGCCCCCCATCGGGCTTTAACATTGCAAAAAAAAAGTGTAAAAAAAGAGTTAATAAATGTGATTTAACCCCTTCCCTAATAAAAGTTTGAATCAGCCCCTTTTTCCAATAAAAAAATTTAAACAAAAATAAATATAAACATATGTGGTATCGCCGCGTGCGTAAATGTACAAAATATAAAAATATATCATTAATTAAACCGCACGGTCAATGGTGTACATGTAAAAAAAATTCCAAATTCCAAAAAAGCGTAGTTTTGGTCACTTTTTAGAAACAGCAGAAATATATGATATCTATACCTAGAGGCACAAGTATAGTAATATCACAGCTCTTGAAAAAGCCCTTGTTAAAAAAATGTTATTGATTTGCATTAAAAAATAAATTGGACACGTAAAAAATCATATACTATAATAAACCCTTGACACCCATCATGAGCCCCTATAAACTTGAAAGGAAGTCTGAAATAATGATACTAATAGCAAATGGGTGAGTTAAACCATATATTGGTATTTGTTCTCAAATGCACAAATGGTTGCTCAGGTTCTCTCACATCCAATCGTAGGCAACCATCATGGTAGACAATCCTACCAAACACAAATGAAGACAATGATAATCACTCACCACCAAATCAGGGTATAGGAATCACAATAATACACCACGTGAAAAATAATGAAAAAAAACACATTACAGTTAGTTGTGCCCTTAAAGTTCGGACGCATTTCCCCCCCATAATGTTGTGGTTTCTCCCTAGATTAGGACTGATGTCAGGAAGTGGAGCTGTTTATGGATGCATCTGTAGCACACCCCCATCACTTCACATCCCAGGTATTCGCTCAATGGCGTCCGATGCACGCCTAGATAGAGTAGTGCCGGCACACCCGTGCACTTTTTAGACCATAAAAAAATGGATAAAAAGCAATCAAAAAGTCTGATCGAAACAAAAATCACGTTGCAAAAATTGAGCCCTCATAAGGGCCCGTACGTGGAAAAATAAAAAAGTTATAGGGGTCAGAAGATGACAATTTTAAACATATACATTTTCCTGCACGTAGTTATGATTTTTCTCAGAAGTACGACAAAATCAAATCTATGTAAAGCTGGGTTCACTCTACGATTTGTAACTACGGTTCCCGTATACGGCTGGGAGGAGGGGGGCGGGGCTTAATTGCGGTGCCCGCATTCAGCCGTATTCGGGAACTGTATTTAATGCATGTCTATGAGCCGACCGCAGCCTCCAGTCGGCTGCTTTTTCGGCCGTATGCTGTTTCCCGACCGCAGACAAAAACGCAGTCGACCACGTTTTTGCCTGAAGTCGGGAAACTGCATACGGCCGAAAAGCAGCCGACCGGAGGCTACGGTTCACTCCGGTCGGGTCATAGACATGCATTAAATACAGTTCCCCTATAAGGGAACCGTAGCTACAAATCGTAGTGTGAACCCAGCCTAAGTAGGGTATCATTTTAATCGTATGGACCTACAGAATAAAGATAAGGTGTCATTTTTACAGAATAATGTACTACATAGAAACAGATGCCCCCCCAAAGTTACAAAATTTCATTTTTTCTTTCAATTTCGTCGCACAATGGTATTTTTTTCCATTTCGCCATAGATTTTTGGGTAAAATGACTGATGTTATTACAAAGTAGAATTGGTGGTGCAAAAAATAAGCCATCATATAGGTGCAAAATTGAAAGGGATAGGATTTTTAAAAGGTTAGGAGGAAAAAACGAAACTGCAAAAAAGGAAAAACCCTGAGTCCCCAAAGGGTTAAGGCTAGAAATGAAGGAAAATAGGTTTGTGTGATGAATATTATTATTATTATTATTATTATTATTATTATTTTATTTTATTTTTTGTAATTCTCTGGGCAATAAATCCTGGCATTCATGTAAATGCTACTTTGACACTTATCACCTACCTAAACATTGTTGCAGAAAATATTTTCTAATGGTAGTGGTCAAGATAACGCAATATTGTTCAGGAAAGGTTTAAGGAACATAACAAAAGGTTAAGGTGTCGACTAATTCCCCCACCAGATAGCTAATGGGTGGGATGTGCTGGAACAAGTCTGATCCATGGAGGGTAACCTCGCAACATGGTATTTTAAGAATCTGCTGCTAACGTCTTAGTGCCATATATATATATATATATATATATATATATATATATATATATATATATATAAAATCAGACATTTTCAGTAGCATAAGGTGGGTCTATACAATATTAGTTAGGGTATGGGGCGAGTGTGGCTCCAAAGCAAATATTTAAATAAAATAAGGATGCTTGGGTTAAAGAGATTCTCTCATGAAAACAATACACCAGCCATCAGCTGGTTACTTCTGGTCGGCTTCTAGATCCCTGGGGATTCAGATGTGATCATCAACAATGAAGCAAGGAAGCAATGACAAGCCACATGTAGGGGGAATAAACTGTAGCCATACATGCTGGCCATTCAAATCAATAGCAATCCTTGTAATACATGAACGTGTAGTTAGCCTTACACCTCTTCATTCTGTTTAGAGTGGGGACTCCCCTCTATCATGTTCATGCCCTGTAGGGCATATGGACTGGGTAGTAATTGTCAAACAACCCTGTAGAGAGATGATTTTTATTACATATACCCTTCTTCTAAGGTAACGTTTGGAATACAGCCAACACTGAGCCCACAAACTTTATTTACATTTACTTGCAGATGGCAAGGGGCTTGTAAGTGAGGGGCAGCATTTCCTCGTTTTCAGCTCCATTAAGATGATAGAATCTAGTGGAAGAACCGCTGCGGGGGTCGGCCACTCCCCTCGTGACATCACGGCCACACCCCCAATGCAAGTCTATGGGAGAGGGCATGGCGGTCGTCATGCCCCCTCCCATAGACTTGCATTGAGGGGGCGTGGTCGACCCCCACAGCGCAAAAACAGCATCGGGAACATTTAGTTCCGAATGCAGGCTAGCGGGGTACCCCTTTAAGTCAACAGTAAAATAGATCATTTGTATCCATCTGTCTACGTGTTCTGTGATATGACTAGAGACTTAGTATCACTAGAGACTAAGGAGAAAATGTTTTAGACTTCTAAATCTATGGTTTTGTGCAGAAAAGTTATGTCTGCACAAGCCTTTGGTTCGCAAAACAATTTTTGATAATTTTATGCTGGCTGCACCACTTCAAAGGTAGAGGAAATGGGTCAGAGTAAAAGGTAGTGGGGTCATTGCGTATACTGTATTTACTACAATACAACTTGGAGCTAGTGCCTACAGAAATGCATGGGAACTGAGTTCCTGCACTTTTCCACAGCAGGAACACCTGCAGGAGCAGCCCTTGAGTGGAAATCTTGGGTGAGTGCCCACACTTCTTTTCCCCAGGACTTGATCCCTGGGGTGCATGGGGCAGCCTTTACAGTGCCTGGTTCACTAAGACACATGCTCCTGTAAATGAACAGAAGAGGGATTTTACGAACAAGTGTGTGAAATGCTGGTGTTATTCATTTCCCCTCTGTTCCAGTAGTAACCAAATGAAACACTGCTTTTTTTATTTGTTTATTTTTTGATATTTTTCTTTTCCTTAGCCATAACTTGACAAACTCATTACAATATAAAGATAGATTTGAGATAAGACTTCTGTCATCACACAGATATCTGTTATTACCACAGATAAAATATTAACATATCCAGACAGATGGGAATTTTCAGTGGTTACTCTCATCAAGCCCCATCAAGTATATATAATACATTTCCCTCTCTCTCTCTCTCTCTCTCTCTCTCTCTCTCTCTCTCTCTCTCTCTCTCTCTATATATATATATATTCATTTATTCATATATTTTATAGGTGGTCAGGGACCAAAGAGGACATGCTTCTCCTTGAGGAGAGCATCATAGGGAATTCTGGGAAGAAGTATATGCAAATCAGCACTCTGATACCACCTTTTGGAAATAGATGGTGGAAGTGTGGAATCATAGTGAGAGCTTATCAATGTTTGACCAGTCATTCATCTCTGTACTAGTGATATCGCCCTGTGGAGCCTGTGTAGTGACAGATATGCCAATGCCTAGTAAGCACAGAAATATGCACTCATTTATTAATGTCGTTAACATAGTATCAAATATTCAGCACTTTTTCACACCAGATATGTATGTGAGAGTCCGGAGAAATATTTCCCTTAAAGTGTACCTGTCACTGAGGACAAGCAGGGCTCTGTACACTGAGGACAAGCAGGGCTCTGTACACTGAGGACAAGCAGGGCTCTGTACAGTGAGGACTAGCAGGGCTCTGTGCAGTGATGACAAGCAGGGTTCTGAGCACTGAGGACAAGCAGGGCTCTGTGCACTGAGGACAAGCAGGGCTCTGTACACTGAGGACAAGCAGGGCTCTGTGCAGTGAGGACAGGCAGGGCTCTGTGCACTGAGGACAAGCGGGGGTCTGTACACTGAGGACAAGCAGGGCTGTGTGCAGTGAGGCTCTGTGATGTGCTACAGGCTTACACATGAGGATGATTGGCAAGCCAGGAGACTGCACAGAGCCTTGCTTGTCCTGTCCTCACTTCCTGTATTTGGACTCCTCATAGGCAACAGCTGCACGGACAGCATGTTTTCACCCATAAATATACCCTTTTTTTAAACCAATGTATATTACAAATATACGTATAATTGTATTATCTACATTATATAAAAAGTTTTTGTTGATGACAGGTACACTTTAAAGGAACAGTGAGAGTTGACAAATCTGTTTTTTGGTCATTAAATACTGTAGATTGTTCAACATCGATGAATCTTATTTTAGTATGAAATTTAAGACTTTTAACAGAAACACAGCAACCAGGAATAAAGCAAATTTTTAAAAATTTTGTAATTTCTGTTGCTTCTCCAGTAGGCAAATCTCAAGCCTAAAGAATAGAACCGAGCTATACATGTATCTGCAATGTTCAGCTTTCCCTGGCTCAGACAATATCTCATATGCGTGGAGTTATCTTCTGCTTGGCACTCCATACAAGCCTCCCTCCCATCTTTACACAGCGTCTTGCTCTCTCACATGGTAACCCTGATGGCACTGCTGGGCAGAACTGATTAAAGACAGCACGAGGAGTAATATTTCAGCAAATCTTATGTGATCATATAACAAAGTAGTATCACTTCTAATAATTACATTCATGGTGCCAGGTTCACCACGATTTGGCTTTGTTTTACCATGGTATGGCATCTAGAACCTACAATAAAGCCTAGAGTTACCTTTATTGCAGCAAGTAGAAGATATAAGGCAGCTGTAACAATTTTTTCATATACCTTTGTTCTCTAAATTGTGCCCTGTAGCAAAAGGAACATTCTGATACAATAATACAGCTGAGGGAGTTCCAGCCACCTACCTCTGTAAGCCCATGAGATGACTACATCATATTCCATGATAGTCTTTATACAGTATAAAGGTCATATAGCTTGATCTGTCACAGATTGTAGACTGCTGTAAATAGCAAGTAGATTGCTAACTAAATAAAGCTACATTTGCATGGCAACAGAGAGAAAACTGACCTTTTCTAAGACCATCTTATTTATAAATATTCACACCACTAAAGAAAAAATTTGAACATATTTTATGGCATTGTTACTTCAAGGGGATGTCTATCTATATATATAAAACTCAACGTGTGTGTGTGTGTGTGTGTGTGTATTCCACAAAAACTTCCACATGGCTAAAGATATTAACAAGAAACTTGGCACACATGTTACTTATATGTCAACAACAAACATAGGATAGGTGATTTAACCCTTACTCACCCCCATTTGCCAGGGGTGGGGTTTATGTTTAAAGTCCTATGCAAGTCAATGGGAAATATATGTTACTGCATAACTTCCGTACGGCTGGAGATATTTCAATACCTGGTACACATATTACGGGTCGGGATATGAGGAGGGGATGGGAGGTCGAGATAGGAGGTCAAGATAGGAGGACGGGATGGTCGGGATAGGAGGTCGAGTTAGGAGGTTGGGATATGAGGACGAGATATGAGGTGGAGATAGGAGGGGAAGATAGGAGGACGGGATAGGAGGTCGAGATAGGAGGTCGGGATAGGAGGTCGAGATAAGAGGACGGGATAGGAGGACGGAATAGGAGGTCGAGATAGGAGGACGGGATAGGAGGACGGGATAGGGGGTTGAGATAGGAGGATGGGATAGCAGGTCAAGATAGGAGGACGGGATAGGAGATCGAGATAGGAGGACGGGATAGGAGGTTGAGATAGGAGGACAGGATAGGAGGGCGGGATAGGAGGACGGGATGGAAGGATGGGATAGGAGGTCGAGATAGGAGGTCGGGATAGGAGGTCGAGATAGGAGGACGGGATAGGAGGACGGGATAGAAGGATGGGATAGGAGGTCGAGATAGGAGCTCGGGATAGGAGGTCGGCATAGGAGGTTGAGGTAGGAGGATGGGATTGGAGGACGGGATAGGAGGACGGGATAGGAGGTCGAGATAGGAGGACGGGATAGGAGGTCGAGATAGGAGGACGGGATAGGAGGACGGGATAGAAGGATGGGATAGGAGGTCGAGATAGGAGCTCGGGATAGGAGGTCGGCATAGGAGGTTGAAATAGGAGGATGGGATTGGAGGACGGGATAGGAGGTTGGGATAGGAGGTCGAGATAGGAGGATGGGATAGGAGGATGGGATAGGAGGACGGGATAGGAGGTCGGGATAGGAGGTCGGGGCATGAGGACGGGATATGAGGACAGGACATGGGGTTGGAATATGACAAGAATATATGGGGATGGGATTTGAAGTCAAAAGCTTCCTCCTTTGTTGATTTTCCTCCCCAACAAGGATGAGGAGGGAAAAACCTGTCAACGCCGGGTACTCAGCTAGTATATATATATATATAAAACTCAACGTGTGTGTGTGTGTGTGTATGTTCCACAAAAACTTCCAAATGGCTAAAGATATTAACATGAAACTTGGCACACATGTTACTTATATGTCAACAACAAACATAGGATAGGTGAAACAAACATAGGCCTGTACGGTAGAAATCTGTTGAAAAATGCAATATACCAGTTATATAATGGCTAGAAAGTGCTACTCCTCATGTACACACAGGGTAGCTTATCCTGAAAAGTCCCCTGATATGACAGGTACCAAGCCCCCAAAATCTGAACTTTTTTGTAATTACGCTCATCTTAAAAAATGCTCATCTCACTAAATATTCAAGAAATGTCAAATACTTGTTCTTTCTTTTTAATAGCTTTACTGTATCTGCTAAGTAAGTGTGTTTAGGTGGACATATATGCTTGTTCTTGCTTCTCTCTCTTCTCCACAGGGGTATGTGGTACGATCCCAGGGGTAGAATGTGGTAAGGATCCTGTGGAAGGATCCCTGGGGTAATAAGCCAGGTGCACTTGAAGCTGCAGTATCTTCTCTGCTTGGCAGAGGGGGAAATTGCTATTGCTTAATATCTCCTCTGACATTTCTCAAAGTTAACACACTAAGGATATTTTAAGAATGAACAGTAGGTGTTGACATAAACTAAATCCTTTGTTAGTACAAGCTCCATAAAACTTGGTTTCTTGACCACTCTACTTGGCTCTCTTCGAAGGTCAAACTATAGAAAAGAAAAAAAAAAAAAAAAACAGTAGGCTGACAGTAGAGCTAATTCCCCTATTGTTCTAGCAGTCACGGAGTCAGACATTGGTTGCATATCCTAGCAATGTGCCACAAATGTGTATCTTTAGACAGCTCTTTTAAAGAAGCTGAGATTTAGGTAGTTTGACAGTTATCTTACTAGACAGCTGATGGTCATTGTTGGTCAACCGGGATCTTTTATATTTTTTATTTTATTTTTGCTGGTCAATTTTTTTTTATTTTTAAGATAGATATAATTATAGGGGACCATCTCTGACCACAAACTCTTGAATTTGTGGACACCGTTTAAATCTGTGTTTATTCAGATACTTTTTAATTTTTTTAAACTGAGTTAAGAATATAGTGGTTTAAGATCATATGGTAACACACTGTTGGTACGGCTATCTGTTCAATCTAGCCCTGGAACTATGTATGTGCATGAGCTTTTACTATAAGGGCATGTAACCTTGTTATGGTAATCAGTAAAAACCAATACTATCGCCTTTCTCTCTACATTCAGAGATGTGACTGTCCCTATCCTTGCTCATTTGATAGCTGGAGACAATTCTCAGCCTGAGCTCCAATTCTCTTCTCCAATCAATCTCCATCTATCCTCCCTCCCTTTCACTCTCTGTGTCTCTATTTTCTGCCTTTTCAATCCAACACTAAGAATTGATGCCAGTACATGAAAGGTTTGTTTCATATCTGGTTAACTGCTTACCTCTATTCAAGACAAGTGTTTTTTTCAAAGCAGGAATCAAATTTTAAAAGCGTCACAAACAAGAGGTACATCATTATCATGTGCCCCAGACAGTGCTATTATTATTTTTCTTTTGCCATGCTCTTTTATATGCACCAAATATATATTCGATTTCCTCAGGTGGAATGCAGAACAGCTTCATTCTGAAACCGAAGAACTGGGATTCACATACATAAGTCCTTTTATTAACTGAGCCTAGGAAGAGGATTTTCTGCCGTTGTTTTCCTTTATTTAGTCTTATGAAAAGTCAATGCAGAACATTTGTACTACCTAGGTCTCAAATTCCTCTCTATCTATTCTAAATGTAGCAATGAAACTATGGGAATAATATATGCGATTCTGTATTCCATTACAATCACTGTATAAAAATAGTTTGTCATCTTGCAGGAAAGGGCCAAAAAATGTTAACCATGTGATAACAAAGAGTTTTATATTTATTTAATTATTTATCTATCTATATCTATCTATATTGGCATCAAATGAATACCAATATTCTATCATATTAACTAGTCATGTTCTGTGAACTCTTACTAGTACTTAGTTATTTGGTTGCTTGTAGGTCTGTTCCTTCCACTCTACACAGCTATAAAATGTACAGCTAAAAGGATTTTTACTCTGTAGTGCCACCCGGAGACGAGGAGAGGAAACATTTTATGGTTGGATCAAGGCGACATAATTCAGCAGAATAGCAGTGCATTTATTCATCAAATGTTGTTATTTCACCTTACGTGCAGGAATATAGTTATTCCACAGGACTGATTAATTAGATCCTGCCTTTTCTATGACACCATAATGAATCAGCCCCATAGAGAAACACAATAAGATAAAATAAAAGTGTATTGAATACTTCACATGCACTGAGCATTGTATATACCTAACCTTGTTCTTCTGGATATGCCATCATATTGGTCATTATGTTACTATTTTATGTGTATAGAAAGAAGACTACAATGTTTTGTCTGAAGGACAATCTCCATTGCTGATTCAATGCAGTTTATTGAGGATCCAGTGAACAAAGTTAAACCTCTATTGTGGGTAAATTGTGTAAAGGTTTTCTGCCATACTGGAGTATCTCAATAAAAACAAATTCTGTATATAACTCAGTATCAGCATGGGTTTATGAGGGATGGGTCCTGTCAAACTAATCTCATCAGCTCCTATGAATAGGTAAGTTCAAGACTGGACCGGGCTGAGTTGCTGGATGTCATATATCTTGATTTTTCCAAGGAAATTGATACTGTGCCACATAAAAGGTTGGTACGTAAAATATGAATGCTTGAACTGAGGGGTAATGTGTTTAAGTGGGTGAATAACTTGCTCAATGATGAAGCTGAGGGTGGTTATTAACAGTACCAAATCAAACTTTCCAATAGCTAAAATATATTTCTTTTATTACAAAATAACATATTACAACATACAGTGCACGAATCCCCATAAAAACAGTAAGTAACAAATGGTTCACAAAGTGCGATAATGGTAGGGACAACCCCCAGTATTACATGCCTCACCCAACGCATTTCCCCGTAACTAAATACGGTTCATCAGGGGTACATAAGCAATCATTATGGTCGCTTCAGGAGAAAGGTTTATATAAAGATATAGAAAATATACATAGTAATGCAATAGACAATACTCGGCTCTGCTAATATCGATGAAAACTGCCATGACGTGTTTTCAGACCTAGAAAAGAAAACAGAAAAACAAACAGCAAAAGCAGGCAACAAATAAAGCACATGAATATAGCTACAAACAAAGCACATAGACATAACAGTAACAGTAGCATAGAAGCAAGAACAGTATGTATATAGGGACACATGTGATACATTAAATAAAGTGGATATAGTATTTAGGGAAGGGAGATCTATAATCCCATATCCAGGGACACCAATACCCCATAAATAATTTCTAAATACCTTCATCATCGTTCCAACATAGTCATAATAATAAAGGTATGTTTCTTTGTATAGCCGACCTTATTGATATATAGGGTATACTGTACCAAAGAAGGACTATATCAGACTATATGTATACAAGTATCCCTATATAAAGATAAAGATAGAAAAGTGCCCAATCAAGAGATGTTTTCTCCAGGGATGCCACTATTGTAATATAGACACATATGGATATACATACAGTAATCCTACTAAAGGCCTAGGCTGGAAAACCGGGCGATCACTATAAAGTAACAATACGGGTACCATATAATAGCCCAAAGCTAAATAACCAATAAAATAATATCATAATGGAACACCACTTACTTAATTGCACAGAAATACACAAGAGGTCAAAGAACACATTATGTAATGTGACTCTCCTCCTTGGTTAAGGTGTCCACCATATACATCGTATGATCAAGAGCCAATAACAATACTCTATATATAAAAACATATACATGTGTCAGATGAAGGGAAGGACAACATATGCTGTATCAGATACAAACAATTCATATAACTTACTCAGCACGGACACTAGCAATATATAGTCCCAAATAGCTGCGCTCAAAGGACAGTCTCCTCCATAAGGGTTCACACTGCTGACCATCACATAAGCTAGAAATCAGAAAGCTACATGAAAAAACCTACTCTCACCTTTATAAAAATTTTTATTCTTTTACATTTTTGGTGAGAATGTGGGCCCTGTGTGTTGTACAAATATATACAAATAAGAAAAAGATCAGTGGCACCGATACCTTCTCCACGCAGCCCAATGAGATGGACAATGGCGATACTCGGGCAGAAACTAGAAACTTCAGATGTGGTGGTGCTAGGACAAATATGCAGCAATCAATGTAGTGGCCAAAAAAGACAAAAACAGGTGTCCTGCACTCACCACTTCAGCAGTGGCGTAGGGACCGGGGTGCGGGGGGTGCGCCCTGCACCGGGTGACACCAGCCTGATGGGGTGACACCATGTCCCTAGCTCACCTCATCTGTCTGGCGCGGCACCGCTTACACCCCCCCTTCCTTATATGTCCGGCGCTTCTCACTCACTAGCACCCTAGTCCGGTTCACTAGCACCCCCCCACCCCCGTTCCTCATCTGTCCGGTTCACTAGCAACTCCCCCCCCATTCCTCATCTGTCCGGTTCATCACTAGCACCTCCCAGCCCCGTTCCTCACCTGTCCGGTTACCTAGCACCCCCCCCCCCCCGTTCCTCACCTGTCAGATTCACTAGCACCCTCACCCCCCGTTCCTCATCTGTCCAGCGGCGCTTCTCCACTTATCTGTCCGGTGACGCTCCTCCACTCACCCCCGGTCCTCAGCTTTCAGACACCCATCATGTGCTTGTAGTGCCCTGTAACGGTACGTCAGCGGGAGGTGGTCGGAGTTTTCTTGACGCCGATGTGCATAGGAAGCAAGTCAGCAAGCAACAGGCCCTGGTAAGCTGCTCCTTAGGGGCTCGGGCTCTAGGTTTTTTTTGGGGGCTCTAGGTACTGGGGGGGCTCTAGGTGCTGGGGGGCTTGTGCTGAGCTAAACCCCCACTCTGCAGGGGGGAGTGATGATGTAGAGGAGTGAGGTGGGTTGGTGATGGAGTGGAGTGTAGGGGTGATGGAGTGGGGGGTAATGCATGGGGGGTTAATGGAGTGGGGTGGGGGGGGTAATGGAGGGGAATGGGGGTGTGATGGAGTGGGGTGGGATGGGGTGATGGAGTGGGTGGTTGTTTTTTTTAATGTATGAAATGTATGATGTTAGGGTTGCAGGGGCGGGTGTATGCTGTAGCATAACAGCCGGGGTGCAGGCCGTACCAGGTGACACCAGGTTGATGGGGTGACACCAAGATGCCCCCCCCCCCCTCAGCTCCTCAGATAGCTCCATTCACCAGCCACCAACATCCCCCAAACATTCCAGCCCCCCGGACCTCTCACGTAGCTGGGTTTGCCATCACCCCCCTACCCCCCCCCCGTCCACGTGTGGCCATGTCCGCTTTGCTACCAATCATTGCACCCTCATCATCCACCAGCAACACCCCCCTCCCCAGGAGTAGCAACCCCATCAGCAGATCCTGCTGGTGGATGATGGGGGTGCTACTGCCAGGAGGACCCCCATCAACCACCCCATGATGCATCAGCTAACGGATAATGAGGGGTGCTACTGTGGGGGGGTGGGGTGTTGCTGGTGGATAATGGAGGTGCTACTGCCAGGAGGATGGTGCTGCCGATGGATGATGGGCGGGCTACTACCAGGGTGGCAGTAACACCCTCATCATCCATCGGCAGCACTCCCTTCCTGGCAGTAGCACCCCCATTATCCACCAGTAACACCCCACCCCTATCACAGTAGCACCCTCATCATCCATCAGCAGCAATTCATAATTCATTCTGGGGGCACAGCGGCATAATTCATTCTGGGGCCCATTGGCATCATTAATTCTGGGGCACAGTGGCATCATAAAATCTGCACTATAACACAAGGTTATATACAAAGGGCGCAGTGTGTGGTAGTATATTCAAATGGCGCAGTATTATATTTAGAGGGCGCAGTGTGTGAAAGTATTATAATCACAGGGCCCAGTGTGTGTGTGGCAGTATTATATTCAGGAGAGCACAGTGTGTGGCAGTACTATATTCAGGAGAGCACAGTGTGTGGCAGTATTATATTCAGAGAGTGTAGTGTGTGGCAGTATTATATTCAGAGAGTGCAGTGTGTGGCAGTATTATATTCAGAGAGCGCAGTGTGTGGCAGTATTATATTCAGAGAGCGCAGTGTGTGGCAGTACTATATTCAGGAGAGCACAGTGTGTGGCAGTATTATATTCAGAGAGTGCAGTGTGTGGCAGTATTATATTCAGAGAGTGCAGTGTGTGGCAGTATTATATTCAGAGAGCGCAGTGTGTGGCAGTATTATATTCAGAGAGCGCAGTGTGTTGCAGTATTATGTTCAGAGAGCACAGTTTGTGGTAGTATTATATTCAGAGTGTGCAGTGTGCGGCAGTATTATGTTCAGAGGGTACAGTGTGTGACAGTGTTATATTCAGAGAGCGCAGTGTGTGCCAGTATTATATTCAGAGTGTGCAGTGTGTGGCAGTATTATATTCAGAGAGTGCAGTGTGTGGTAGCATTATGTTCAGAGGGTATAGTGTATGGCATTGTTCTATTCATAGAGCGCAGTGTGTGGTAGTATTATATTCAGAGAGCGCAGTGTGTGGTAGTATTATATTCAGAGTGTGCAGTGTGTGGCAGTATTATATTCAGAGTGTGCAGTGTGTGACAGTATTATATTCAGACAGTGCAGTGAGTGGCAGTATTATGTTCAGAGGGTATAGTGTGTGGCAGTGTTATATTCAGAGAGCGCAGTGTGTGGTAGTATTATACACAGAGAGCGCAGTGTGTGGTAGTATTATATTCATAGTGTGCAGTGTGTGGCAGTATTATATTCCGAGTGTGCAGTGTGTGGTAGTATTACATTCAGAGAGTGCAGTGTGTGGCAGTATTATATTCAGAGGGTACAGTTTGTCATGGTATTATATTTAGAGGATGCACTGCGTGTTAGTATTATATCCATGGGCATACTGTCTGGCATGGTTATAATAATTATTGTTTTCATATAGAGGATCAGAATTGACATAGTGAGGAGCCGTCTGCAGAGAGAGGATTTAGCAGGACCTGATGGTATGTACCAGCTGAATTATATAAAGAAAGACTATAGAGAAGACGTCCCCTGTATTCACAGCTATGCAGTTATGATGTGTGAAACAACAACTCCCAGCAGAACCTTATTACTGCTTAGGTCATACTGGGAGCTGTAGTTTTAAATGGTAAAAACTTCTCTAGCATTTCACCATTCTTGGCAATTGGTATATTTAATTATTATACTGGAAATAAGTTTCTGAAACGTGCTACTCCACTGGCGCCCATCACAACAGGCTAAAAAAATTACTAATGCGGAGGTGGGGGGGGGGGGTCATCTGGGGGTGACACCATTTTCTACCGCACCGGGTGACACCAACCCTAGCAACGCCACTGTGCTTCAGTTATGATTATACGGCTCCCATCTCGGGCTGCTCCTCCGGATCAGAGGCTGACGGTAGCGTGGGGCGGTAGCGTGGGGTGCTAGTGTGCCGGCGGTTTCACGCAAAGGAATGCGCTTCTTCCGGCCTTGGTTACGTCATCGTGCCATGCAAACATATAGTGCAGGTGAATGGTCACGTGATCTCAGGTGCAAATACACCGGAACAGACAAAAAATAATTGAACAGAAAAAGGAAGACATCATGAAAAAAAAACACAAATAACACTACAATTTCATAATCTCTACAGATATGTATATGACTACATCTTATTAGACTGAAGAAATGATAAAAAATAGTCAATTATAAAAAAGGGGACAGATCGATCCGGTCATTCAGACCTAGCGGGCCCTGCGCTTTTAATAAAAACCGATGTCGATCAAATCCATACCTGCCTTTTTTAACCATTTCCAGACCTCCAAGTTTAAGAGTGGCACACACACTGTTATGAATATCTTGCATGTGCTGCACAAATGTGGGGGACCCTCCCCCTTTTCTAACAGAATGTGCTCCCTTATCCTTACTCTTAATTGTCTCTCAGTTTTACCAACATAGAAAAAATTACATCCGCATAACATAAAATACACTACAAAAGTGCTGCGGCAGGTGATCAAATCTGATAGGATGAATCTGTAACCCCCTAATGTTACTGTAGAGGTGTTGATATTGAGAGGACATTGGGGGCAAAAACCGCATCTCCTGTTTCCTTTAGGAGCATTTGAGGAGAGCCATGTATTATTCCTCTTGTCAGATACCATAGTCCTTTGTTTTTTTATATAATCCGAAACAGTGGAGTTTTTCCTGAATGTAACAATAGGTCTCGGCAATATCAGGGTCTGCTGTCAATAAATGCCAATTGCTGCTGATAGCTGCTCGGATGGTATTATTCAGTGGGCTATTTTTAAAAGCAAATGTAAATCTCCTATTCTTGTCATCGTCCTTAGCAACCCGACCACGTTTATATAGAAGACTCTCCCTGTCTTTCATTTTTGCTTTACGGAGAGCCTTGTTCAGTATATGTTGAGGATATTGACGTTGCCTGAATCTAGACATCAAGTCTTCAGCTTTCTCAGCAAAATCTGATTCATTGCTGTTATTTCTTTTGAGTCTCAATAACTGGCTAAAAGGAATAGAATTCTTGACCTGTATAGGATGAGAGCTCCAGTTGTCCTTCTTCTACAAAAATCCGTAGATCTCGAAATTCTAGGCTATTGTCACCAAAAACACTGGTAAAGGCCATATTCATGGTGTTCGCCCTATTTAAATAGGATACAAAGCCCTCAAAGCTCTCTTGTGAACCCTCCCAGATCACTAGTATATCATCCATATATCTCCAAAAAGCTTTAATCTGACTCGACTCTGACTTTAATATGGATTTGACGTGCTGAACACATACTCTTGTTCAAAAATAGCTAGATAAAGATTTGCGTATGAACAAAATGTGGGACTTCCCTTCCTCGCATTGTTGATACCACTGATTTTATATTGAAAAGTGTTGTTATTCAGAATAAATCAGAGGGCTTCATAGATAAATTTAGAAAAGGATGCTGACTTTTGGGTGCAACTTAGGATCTTGTGGATGGCCTGCACACCCACATCATGCGGGATGCGGGTGTACAACGCCTCCACATCAATAGAGGCCAGTGTGTAGGTATTCTGCCAAGGAAATTCTTGAATGAACCTCAGTACATCCCCTGTATCTATCAAATATGTGGGAAAGGATAGCAATAACGGTCTTAAGGTCCAGTCAATATACTTAGACCAATATTCAGTCACCGAACCCACCCCCGTCACAATAGGTCTGCCGGGGGGGGGGGGGGTTGGTACTTGCGAACTTTCAGGAGTAGATACCAGTTTGGATCACTGGGAGATGTTGGAATAAGGCGTTCTGCCAATTTCAAATCCAGTACACCTACTTCCACATGTTGCCTTAAAAAAAATCTAAATTTTTCTTTAATTCGAGTTGTCGGGTTATAATTAATTTTCTCATATCTTTTGTGATCTTACAGGTGTCGCTCTGCCTCTAACTCGTACTGATCATTTGACCATATTACAATACTCCCTCCTTTATCAGCCCGAGAGACCACTAGATCTTCTCTCACAGCTATCCAATTTAGGCCCTCAATATTTTTGGCAGACAAATTTTTAGGAGTCTGGGGATAAATCAACGCTTTGACATCATTTTTAACGGCTTTCAAAAAAAGATCTATAGGGCTACCTGACATTACTGGGGGATTAAATGTAGAAGGAACTCCTCCTGTGAAGCGTTTTGCTCCGGGACTATCCACTCCTTCATGAGGTATTTCTCCAGTAGCTAATTCAGCAAGAACTCTGGTAAATCTCATGTCCTCAGTGCTAAAACTCTTCACAGGAATAAATCCTAATGGCCCTATAGTACAGGGAACATCACATTAATTTTTAGCCAATTTTTTTACCTGTGTGTTGTACGTTGAGTATTTGTAAATGTCGGTATTGTTACATGTTACATGTGTCTTATGTTACAAGTGTCTTGTATGTCTCTTGATGTAAAGTAACGCATAAACCCAGTCAGATACTAGACGTTCAAGAGTTGTTGAAGACTGACCAAAACCTGAGGGAGGACAAAACGCCAGACTCAAAGGGGCAGTGACCGGTGACATAGAGGAGTGGGAGGAGAAAGGTGGGGCTTATAGGGAGAATGACAGCCTCCTCTCCTGAAACATAAAAATCACATTAGACTTGAAGGAAATATATATATATATTAGACTTGAAGGAAATATATATATATATATTAGACTTGTGCACTAGAAAAATTTTCGGTTCGTTTCGTTTCATTTTTTCGTTTTGAAAAAAATTTACGGTTCGGTAATATTTTCGGTTTAGATTTTTCGGAAACATTCGGTATTCGGGTAATCGGCTAGATTTTTCGGATACATTCGGTATTCGAGTTTTATTTTTTTCTTTCGGATATATTCTGTATTCGGGTACATTCGGTAAATCTTTTTATTCTTTTTTGGACCTTAGCGATCCTAAAAAATTTATGGAGATACCTTTTTTATTAAAATTTCGTAGGGTACCATAAAAAAATAATAATAAAAAAGATACAGTAATGATGGAAAAAATTGTATCTAACGAAATGTATCTTTTTTATTATGAAATGTTTATTAATTTTTAAACAGGGATCAATTTATGTGAGCGGGTACAGCACTAAAAATGTAGCCGACAATAATAAAAATGTAGTGTGTGCGTGTTTTTCACTTTTTTTTTTACATTTTTTTAGGTAGTACTACTACTCCCAGCATGGAACACACTGTTCCATGATGGAAATAGTAGTTACCTGTACTAATTTACAGATCGCCGGGGTCCCTTGCGATCCTCCAGTATAATGTATAGATGCGGTGGCGCTCTTCTATGGTCCCCTGCACTCACGTATATATATACATATTCATATTTCCCGCAGAGCTGTGATTGGCCAGATGGTTCCAGCCAATCACAGCTCTCTGTGACAAATAGTAATATGTGTATATATAGGGCCGTGCAGGGGACCATAGGAGAGCGGCCGCCGCATCCATACATTATACAGGAGCATCACAGCTGGCGTCAGGAGTGATACCCGCAGTGATCTTTCCTTTACTACAAGTACTACTGCCCCCAACATGGAGTACACTCTGCTCCATGCTGGGAGCTGTAGTACCTGCATTAATAGACAGATTGCAGCGGGTGTCAGAAGTTACACTCGCTGCAATATGTCTATTAATGCAGATACTACAGCTCCCAGCATGGAGAGAGTGTGCTCCATGTTGGGAGTATTAGTACCTGCAGTAAGGGATAGATCCCAGCGGATGTCACTCCTCCTGACACCCTCTGCGATCGTCTTTATGTGACTGTCAGGATCAGCTGTTCTCAGGGCTACAGAGCGGGAAGAACAGCTGACGCTGAGCCGTAGGTATACATCGTATATCTGCTGCCCAGCAAGAACTTACAGTGAGCCTACAATGTGTATACAGTATACACATTGCTGGCTCACTTAACCCCTTGCTGAGCTGTGCACTATGTGCAAGCCCAGCAAGGAAAGAGTTAACTTACACTGCTGGACAGTGTAGGTTAACCCTTTGGGCGGTATACACTATATTTAGCTATCTATAGATAGCTGTATATAGTGTATACAGAAGACGAAGTCCGCTTACTTCCCTCGAGTAACAGGCAGGTCTGTGTAGCTCCGCCCCCTAGTGATGATGTCATTAGGGGGTGGAGCTACAAAAGGAAACCAGGCTAGTTAATCTGAAGCTCTGTTCACATTGTCCGTTTTGTATAATGTGAACAGACCCTTCTGGCAGTGTCTACCCAGACAGGGAGACTCCAGCTGTTGCTAAACTACAACTCCCAGCATGCCCAGACAGCCAAAGGCTGGCAGTGTGCTGCTGCATTCTTCAGTTGCTGTATATCTAGCCTAGTAGCGTGCACCTGTAGGCCAGGTCCATATAATAGTTTGGTATCAACTAAAGTGCTGGCTGACTTATTCTTTGTCTGTATTGCACATACGGGGGAGTGGCTACCTCCATGTTGGCCTTGCACCCCACCCACCTCTATCAGGTGTGTATATAAGGTGTCTTGGATGTTCCAGACCCTGCCATGCTTACTGAACTGTTCACACAGAGGCATCTTCACAGTGTAGGGTCCGTCCCAATGAGGCCCCGTTATCGCGGTGGGACGGTCCAAGCTATTTGACCGCCGGCGGAGACAAATTTGCGAGCTAAGTGCTTCCCTATTTCATAGTTTCACATTTGCATCTATTACACCATAGCTGTATAGCTCTCCATGTTTTAACTGCATATTCATGTTTCACCCATATCCTTGTGCTGTGTGCTGGCAGTGTGCTGCTGCATTCTTCTGTTGCTGTATATATATATATATATATATATATATATATATATATATATTTTTTTTTTACTGCTTAAAATTAAGTATGTTTATGGTACCTGCATACACAATGTGATATACCTACACATTCTACATTGCATTTACTTGAATAATATACATTTTGAGTGGATAAATTTATAACGATAATTTAGTGTAATCCAAATATGCTACCTTTTGGTAGCTTTGCTACTCTCAGATTATGATTAAATTGTTTTACATGTATGAGGTTAAGAATTCAAGAGCCATGATAAAATATCAGAGAATCCATGGTTGATGCTGAGTTATAAATGTAAGCTTGTTCCAAGTAATGTAAAGATGTAATACATAAGACAGGATATATGGTGACCACATGCAGAATGAAGTTCTACCACAATAAACCACTCAATCGGAGCGGTGGTTCAGAAAGTAGAATTGAAGGTATTCACTGAGATGTGTAAAATATCTGAAGGTATGACACAATGGCCCTCATTTACTAAGAGTGAAGTGTAGGTTTCTTTTTTGGTTTTAATTCCCTACAATTTATTTTCCACAGTATTTTCTAAGGTTTCCCTACATTTTCCACTTTCCCTACACTTTGCTTTTTTTTACACATGCTCTGATCTGTCTGGTTTTCCTCAGCTCAAATCCACCACATTTTCTGTGGAAACCTTAGTAAATGTGTTGGGTTTTTGTGAAAATGTTGGTGACACGCCCCTTTTTGGAGAACACGCCCCTTTTCTCAGCCACCATGCCCCTTTTTCTGGTTTTCTTAGCAAAATGGAGAGTTAGTTGGGGTTTTTTCAATTCTGGCGCAAATTCTGCCGCAAAATCTGGCGCAGACAGAATGTCGGGTTTGCAATAGTAAATGAGGGCCGATGAGTACCGCCCACAAGTATGTAAAGGTTTTTCTTCAATCCTTGGGCAAACCAATCTGTAGTTTGTAATTCAAGTGTTCAAGTCCTAGAGCTGCCAGAGAAGATGGCCGTCATAAAGATCAAACATGAAGGAAACAGGCCCAGAAGCCAAGGGGACTGATTGGTGAAGGAAAGGCCAAGGCTGCAGTGCTCCTGTCCCCCCACAGTTATGGTAAAAAGTGTACAGGTGGATGGACAATGTGGATTTTTCTGGTTAGGTCTCTTACAGGAACTGGCAATGCATGGTGAAAGAGACCAACGGAAGAAGAGAGAGGCGATACAGGGCAAGGACGGCATCTGAAGGTGTGACAGAAGTCTTGTACCCCATGGTAACATACGTGGCCTCATACGCTAGGCAGAAGGGAGCTATGTGTGTAGTAATGTCAGTATATTAGGTTCAACAATGCAAAAAGAGGGTTTGTTCAGACTTCATTATCTGTATCTGTTATGACCTAGGTAAAACAATAAAGGTACCTGACCAACACTCCACAATTATCTTACCTGTTTCAGAGACAATTGTAGACTTCATCTAACTGCCTAAGGTGGGCCAATATAAGTATGTCCCTATCCGTCTGTACTGAACTGTACTGTACCATGGATACAAGAGAGTGTGAGGCAGGATAATAAAGGTACATCTTAATATATATATATATATATATATATATATATATATATATATATATATATATATATTCTTTCTAAATAATTCCTGATAAAGGAAAAAATCTCCAATAGCGGCAGAGGGTGTACTTTCACTCTTAAAGAACCCGCTATAATCTAGGAAGCAAAGGAAGGGAGAACTTGCCTGTCACATATTTGCAGCCTCATGTAAACATTTTCTTTTTTCCCTATCAGTATCACATAGCAAAGTGTACCAAATCAAGGTCAAATGTATTTCATAATAATAATTAATTAGAATTCTATCTGAAGTGAAAAAGTGAAGCTTAGTACATTTGAATTGCCAAATGCCGGACAAGCAGCTGAGAGCCTTCACGGAGACACATTTCTTAAAAATCAATAATCAAGAATTTTTTTCCTACCATGATTATCTAAATAATTGTTGCTGTCATTAGTGCACATATTCACTAATTGTCTACAACTAATATCTGCATTAATACACTGAAAGTGAAGTTGCATAATTATATTTGCACATTGGGTATGTGTCGTAAAAGTACACACAATTTGTGGTCAGGACTTTGCACCGTGCATGGGCTTACCTGTTATCTCCTGCCAAGGCCACCTGCAAGAAACTAGATTTACCAAGACCTAACACAAAACTCTACTTATAACATAGAACAGCGGTTGAGGTGTGCCTGAAAACCGCGTCGAGGGTCCGCCTATAGAGGGCATTCCCTTATGTATGGTGATGAAGAAAAGGGTGAGGAGGGTGGGTTTCGCCAACCCAGCATACGCCCAGAGGGAGGGGCCGCTGGATGTTAAATAGCCAAAGCCCCTCCCACAAATTCAGCCTGATAGGCTTCCCACTTGTGGTCAGGACTTTGCACCGTGCATGGGCTTACCTGTTATCTCCTGCCAAGGCCACCTGCAAGAAACTAGATTTACCAAGACCTAACACAAAACTCTACTTATAACATAGAACAGCGGTTGAGGTGTGCCTGAAAACCGCGTCGAGGGTCCGCCTATAGAGGGCAAAAATACACCACCAGTTAGGGTAATTAAGTATCATTTATTTGTAATGCCAAAAATTGAAATGCCTCTGCCATTTCCCTTGAGTGGTATATGCATCAGAACGCCACCTCCCCAACTTCTGGATGACATGTACAGGCACCTTGTGCCTGGAGGCCGCCGATGCTGCTCCTATGCGGAATGAGTGACCTGAGAACTCTCTGGGGTTGTGTCCTAAATTGCCAAGCAGCGTGCGGACATGCGATGTGAAAAGAGAAGTGGTAAGAGCACCCCCACCGAAAGGCAACAGTGGCGACTCCGGAGGCTTATCATGGAGGAACTCAACCAGTTGTGCCAACACCGCCACCGGGCACCAGTTGTTGCCTGAAGGAAAATACTTAACCACCGCCCCCCACCTGCAAGTTTTCGTGACAGACAATGAAACTTCGAACCAAGAACCCTGCCACCTTAAATGAGCCTTCTGTGGATGTGTCGCTCCCCGCCTGACACATGAAAATTCTCCCGGCCGGAGGAAGCCATAAAAGGCTAGATAAATGGCAGATTTGATTATCAGACTGCGCTCGAAGCCAAACGGGTTATTGGCTAATGCGTCAGACATGGCTCGGAACAGCTCGCCGCTGATCGATTTCCTGAGAGGTGGCGCTGTGGCGCTACGAGCCACCACCCCTCTGAGCGCAGCCTTGACAGCCTGAGATGATAGGATAGATAGCCTGTCTGAGTGGGATAAAGAAATGAAATGCTGAATGCCCGAAAGGTAAGATTTAATAGTGCTATGAGACAGGTGCAGAGAAGAGTGGCAGAAACCGATGAAAGATAGAATGATAGTGGTGTCGTAAGAAAAGGGGATGCTATGTTGCGACAGATATGACCTGAAGGTGTCGTGTGCTGCATGATAGGCCTTTCTGGTATTGGGGGCTAAGGCGTCCGACATTAACTCCCGAGCCACCTGTGTGTAATAATTCAGTCCAAGATTAATTGTGCCAGGCAAGGGGGTTGTGTTCCTACTGCGTCTGCTTGCGGAGCCACCTGTGAAAAGAGACGGAAATTAGCCCTGGACAGAGCATCTGCGGCCGTGTTGTCTACCCCCGGTATGTGTCTGGCTACAAAATTGAAGTTGTGTTGTAAGGACACCCAGACTAGCCTGCGCATGAATGACATGACAGTAGCATGCCTGGAACTGCCCTTGCTGACTATGGCCACTGTCGCCTGATTGTCACACTGAAACTCCACCGTCTGCCCTGACCACTTGTCGCCCCATGTCACTGCAGCTGCTACAATGGGGAAAACCTCAAAAAGTGCCGAAGTGCTGCTGAAGCCTGCCAGAGCCAATACCTGCTTGGACCATTGGCCCGCCATCCACCTGCCGCCCCACACTGCACCATAACCGGTGGAAGATGACGCATCGGTGCAGATCTTGGGGAACAACTCGGAGGCTGGCGGGACAAACATAGCCGTCCCATTCCATTGTGCCATGAACCTATCCCACATGTTCAGGTCAGCCAGGGCTTGGCAATCTAACCAAACCCTACTGTGTTGATGCGGGACACCATGCAGCAAAGACAATATTCTGGATACGAACGCTCTGCCCTGCGGAATTGCTCGCATAGCAAATGCCAGCATTCCCAGCAAGCTCTGCAACTCGCCCTTGGTCGTGACCTGGGAGACCGTGTACTTGCGGATAGTGTCTCTGATACGGTTGAGTTTGTCAGTGGGCAAGCTGACTTGCATTGCGACTGAATCTAGGATTACTCCCAGAAAGGTGAGACACTTAGTTGGACCGACCGTTTTCTTGGGAGACACTGGCACCCCAATATCAGTGAACAGTTTCAGCAATCTGACCAACTGGTCCGGCTCTTCCCTGCGACTGAGCAGAAGAAAGTCATCCAAGTAATGGATGACCTGGCTGCATCCAGAGACATTAACCAGCAGCCAGTGCAATGCCTGGGCCAGTTGGTCAAACAGCCACGGGCTGCTCTTGCATCCGAAAGTCAACTTGGAAGCAAAATAATATGCCCCCTGCCATTTGAGCCCAAACCATTGCCCCTGGTCCCTGTGCAATGGCAGCAACTTGAAGGCATCAGTGATATCCGCCTTCGCCATCCAAGTCCCTGGGCCGAGCGCCAAGATGACCTGAATAGCCTGGTCTATGGAAGAATAATGCATGCTAAACTCCTCGGATGGAATGAGAGAGTTGATACTGGGGACAAGTGACCCATGAGGAGCCGACAAGTCAAATATCAGTCTCTTTTTCCCATTGAACTTGCCTGTTACCACCCCTACCGGACTGACCCTCCAAGACCTGAATGGAGAAACTAACAAGGGGCCAATCATATAACCTTTCATTAGCTCAGCATTTATTAATTCAGTGACAACAGCGGGATCGTTTACGGCAGACAGCAGATTGTCGCATTCAAATGTGGCCTGCGGCAGTGTGACCATGCCGGCGTGGAAGCCTCTATCAAAACTATTGATCAACCATTGGACCCAATCTGGGTCCGGGTGATCCGCGAGCAGAGCGGCCAGGACTGGGGTACGTACCCCGCCTAGTCATGCTGGCCCTTTCTGCCTACATGCAGAGCCCGGATGTGCCCTGAAGCAGTAGAAGCAGACGTGTAATAACCTGCAATTGCTGAAGTTGCACGAAGACATGTTATAGTTGTTACAAATTTGTGAGCCTCCGAGATAGTGTACTGGACGGCCCAACTTATCCACGGAAGGTGCGGACCTGCTGAAACTGTCCGTGGAAGTGGACGGTCTGGTGGCGCCCTGCTCGCCCTGTTGAGCCAGCCCTACACACCACGCCGTAGTATGCGTGATTGATTGACAGTCGGCACATGCGGGGAATTTGAGATTTGCGAAGTGGCTGCAGAACATCTGTGAATCTTCGATGCTCCAGTCCGTGAGGTACCCATCTTGGCTGAAGGCCGCCGCTGCCATGGCTGAAAAACTTCTATGATAATCGTAGAAATGGGTACCACCGTATTTGTATGCGTATTCAGTAACCCTCAGCAAATACAGGTCGAGCTCCTCTCTGCGCTCCGGCCTGGCTGAGCATATCACCTCCCTGTATTTGCTGAAGGCAATCACAAACTCGTGGATATTTAGCTTTCGTTTCAGCCTGGTGTCCTTACTCTTAAGGACAACAGATAAGTCAGCGCACGCTACCGTTCTAGTGTCCTCAACGTCGAAGGCAGATAGCAACAGGGCCGCCAAATTGATGTCCTTCCCTTCCAGTAAGTCCTTTCTCAGGGCCGCTGGGACAAAATGGACTGGTGACACCCTTGGTGGCCCAGAGCGCCTACCTGGGTTGCCTACCGGAACAGGGGCAGACATCTGTGTAGGCGTTGGTGCCTGCAATGCTGCTGGAGCTGGGGGCCCCTGAATGCCCCTTCTCTCCAGAGCATCCAGCCTGCCCAACATGGAAGTCATCATTGCATGCTGTTCAGAGAGGGTGGACTGGCCCGAGGTCCCCTCCTGACTGTCGCCAGCCCCCTGATCCGCCATGAGGAGTTTGTACAACTCTGCTTTTCGGGCGGTTGCTGGAAATGGAATTGCCCTCTTGCGCAACTCCTCCATCAACTTGGGGATCGTCCAAGCCCTGAAAGCTGCAGAGGAGGGCGTCCCTCGCACGGAGCTTCTAGCTGGTGTATCAGGGATGGACATCGTGTCCTCTATGTCTGACACGTGAGACATGACCTTACCACCACTATAACACAACAGTAAGACGCCTGAAACGAACAGCAAATCGACTGTAACCCTGCAAACAACCGAATACATACTTAATGTTAGCTTACAGCTGCAGACTGCCCGTGCAATGTGGCCGAACCCAAGAGTGCTGACCGTAGTGCCAGTGCGACCCAGAGTACCACCTGAATAGTTTGAAACGAGGCCTGACCGTGTGTCTGACCGAGAACGTGTGCATGACGCGTTTAGTCATGAATAAATAAACCGTGAACACCTCCTGACTGCGAGTCAAGATTACAGTGTGCACCGTTTCTAACTAACTAGCGATGGCTCTGAAGACGTGTCAGCAACCACCGCAGGCAAGTGGTCACCCTTGAAGAAGAGTCAAGATCGCAGTGACCACTACCCGTGTAAACGAAATGCTCTGTATGCGTGACAGTAGCAATGACGCCTTGAACCCTATCTGACATGTCGAGTCAGATATACAGTGATTCAGGGCCTATGTGTAACAGCAGCAGTGCGTAACATTAACTAATGTAACAGGAGTATTAAGCATTTGACTGAAATGACGTGAACTAGCGTCTGCTAGCGAAAGTGATGACCACCGTGAAACGTGAATAAATAACATGAACAACCGCCGTACGGTTGGTACTGACCGTAGCCAAGTTTGCAATGACCAGGAACGTAACGACCACCTAACTGGATACAGCCCACCTAATCTGCAATAGAAACTAACAGTGTACTAACCATATGGTTTACACGCCACCTACCACCTCTGACCCATACATGCTGACACCCCCTAGCCCCCCCCCCCCCCTATGCCTGAAACTACCCCAACCCCACTAATTACTTGACTACCCCAAGCCTCTGACCCGGTACCCCGATATGTATGACCACCCCCCCCCTAAACCGAAGCCACAGTAATATGGATTATCGTATTATTAACTTTACAAGCTGCCCCTTGTCTGCGACAGTGCATGTGTCAGGAACTGTGGCCTGACACCGGTGTACCATGAGCCAGCCCCTTATTACTGCATGGTACCAATACACTCTGTAAGCCTAACACATTTCCTCACACACACATTTTTTTTTTTTCAGCGCCCCTGCTGGCCATCCGTGGAGCTATACCGCCGGCTCACTGGCATGCTGTGACTCCACCCGTTCAGAGCCCTGTGTTACACGTGAGACGCCGGCACAGGGAGACCCACGTGGGTTGCGTCTCCCCGCGCCTGCCATGCCGCCAGCTGCCGCTGGATCCAGAGGCCGTGTTCACTGCGGCCAGCCCGGGCACACGCTGCACCGACGGACCGCCGCCTACATAACACGCTGGGTGCCGGAGCCTGCCCGCCAAACGAGGGGAGCAATAGCAACAGACCAGGGCCCCAGTAAAAGAACCTGCCGGTCACCCGGCACTTACCTGCACCACCACACACCTGACCCAGCGTACGCGACGAAAGAACCCCCGCAATTTCCCCAACCCAGCATACGCCCAGAGGGAGGGGCCGATGGATGTTAAATAGCCAAAGCCCCTCCCACAAATTCAGCCTGATAGGCTTCCCACTTGTGGTCCATTTATTTAAAATTAAAGGTAGGTTCTCCAACATATGATAATGGGGAATACTTTAACTTTCCTTCAATTTCCTGTTTTTGTGTTTTAAATATGTCATGCATTGTGTTTTAAGTATGTCGTGCATTTTAATTGGATCTGCTTAAACATGGCTACCAAGATCAAAATGGAGACTCATGTCTCAGGAGTCTCCATTTTGATCCGGGTAGCCATGTTTAAGCAGATGCAAATGCAAAAATGATAAATGATTATTTAATTGAATATGAAATGGTGCATTACACAAACATATATATTATATTCACACTCTGTATATAAGCTGCACACTGTATCACCCATACACATGTGATTCTAACACTTAACCCCTTAAGGACCAAGCACGTATGAGTATGTCCCTGCACCCTGGGTCTTAAGGACCAGGCACGTACTCATACGTCCGTGGGAATTTCGGTCCCCGCTAGCCGCCGGGCGGGGACCGGACCGGGGTGACTGCTGATATCGTTCAGCAGTCACCCCGCGCAAATGCCCAGGGGGGTCATTAGACCCCCCATATCGGCGATCGGCGCAAATCGCAAGTGAATTCACACTTAGGATTTGCGTGATTTGGGGTCATTACGGGTCTATGGTGACCTGGTGACCCGGAATATAAGGGGGATCGCGGGTGTCTAAGACACCCACAATCCCCCTGAAGAGATAGGAGTGAGGTGGCGGGGTGCCACACCTCCTATCCCTGCTATTGGTGGTCTAGACACGACCACCAATAGCAGATCGGGGGGGGGGGGGGGGTTAACTTTCGCTTTCCCCGTCCTACCCACACACAATAGGTGGGGCAGAACGGGGAAACGACAGAGGACCGGCGCCGGAGTCCACTTACCAATCTGCAGAGGCTGCGGGCGAAGATCGGCGGGCGGCGATGTCGTGCAGCAGGCTCCCTGGATCCGACGGAAGCCGGTAAGTTGCCTAGCAACATCTGGAGGGCTGCAGTCAGAGACCACTATATAGTGGTCTCTATGCTGTAGCACTCCAGATGTTGCAAAACTACAACTCCCAGCATGCCCAGAGAGCTGTTTGGGCATGCTGGGAGTTGTAGTTTTGCAACAGCTGGAGGGCTACAGTTTGAGACCAGTATATGGTAGTCTCTGAACTATAGCCCTCCAGATGTTGCAAAACTACAACTCCTAACATGTTCACACAACTGTTTGCTGTCTGGGCAAGCTGGAGGGCCACAGTTTGCAGTGGTCTCTATAATGTAGCTCTCCAGATGTTGCAAAACTGCAAACTCCAAAATTTGTAACCCCATTTCTTCTGAGTTAGAAAATACCCCAAATGTGGATGTAAAGTGCTCGGCGGGCGAACTACAATGCTCAGAAGAGAGGGAGCGCCATTGGGATTTTGAAGAGAAAATGTGTGTGTTTACAAAGCCCCCATAGTGCCAGAACAATGGACCCCCCAACATGTGACCCCATTTTAGAAACTACACCCCTAACGTAATGTAATAAGTTGTACAATGAGCATTTACACCCCACAGGTGTCTGACAGATTTTTGGAACAGTGGTCCGTGAAAATGAAAAATTAAATTTTTCATTTGCTCAGCCCACTATTCCAAAGATCTGTCAAATGCCAGTGGGGTGTAAATACTCTCTGCACCCCTTATTAAATTCTGTGAGGGGTGTAGTTTCCAAAATGGGGTCACATGTGGGGGGGTCCACTGTTCTGGCACTACGGGGGGCTTTGTAAACACACATGGCCACTGACTACCATTCCAAACAAATTCACTCTTCAAAAGCTCAATGGCGCTCCTCCTCTTCTGAGCATTGTAGTTTGACCGCAGGGCACTTGAAATCCACACATGGGGTATTTCCATACTCAGAAGAAATGGGGTTACAAATTTTGGGGGGTATTTTCTGCTATTAACCCTTGCAAAAATGTGAAATTTGGGGGGGAAACACACATTTTAGTGAAATAGGGGCTTCCTAAATGCAACATGCCCCCCAAAAACAATTTCAGAAAAAAACTTACTCTCCAAAATCCCATTGTCACTCCTTCGCTTCTGAGCCCTCTACTGCGCCCGCTGAACACTTTACATAGACATATGAGGTATTTGCTTACTCGAGAGAAATTGGGCTACAAATACAAGTATGAATTTTCTCCTTTTACACCTTGTAAAAATTCAAAAATTGGGTCTACAAGAACATGCAAGTGTAAAAAATGAAGATTGTGAATTTTCTCCTTCACTTTGCTGCTATTCCTGTGAAACACCTAAAGGGTTCAAACACTTACTGAATGTCATTTTGAATACTTTGGGGGCTGCAATTTTTATAATGGGGTGTTTTATGGGATATTTCTAATACGAAGACCCTTCAAATCCACTTCAAACCTAAACTGGTCCCTGAAAAATAGTGAGTTTGAAAATTTTGTGAAAAATTGGAAAATTGCTGCTGAACTTTGAAGCCCTCTGGTGTCTTCCAAAAGTAAAAACTCGTCAATTTTATGATGCAAAAATAAAGTAGACATATTGTATATGTGAATAAAAAAAAATATTTGAAATATCCATTTTCCTTACAAGCAGAGAGCTTCAAAGTTAGAAAAATGCAAAATATTCTATTTTTTCATAAAATGTTCTACTTTTCACCAAGAAAGGATGCAAGTTACCACAAAAAATTACCACCATGTTAAAGTAGAATATGTCACGAAAAAACAATCTTGGAATCAGAATGATAACTGAAAGCATTCCAGAGTTATTAATGTTTACAGTGGTCAGATGTTCAAAAAACGCTCTGGTCCTAAGGTGTAAAATGGCCTGGTCCTTAAAGGGTTAACCTGATAACGACCAAGGACGAGTATAGACGTCCTGTTTGGTTGCCGTTCCGGCACCAGGACGTCTATACTCGTCCTTGGTTCCCGTGGGTGCAGCACAGTGCACCCACTAGATCACGACAGGGACTCGGCTGTAACACACAGCCGGGACCCTGCCGCACTGCCGGGAGCGAAGTAAACGTCGCTCCAGGCAGTTTAACCCTTAAAGCCACGGTCTGACCGCTGGCTTTAAGTGTTATGACAGAGGGAGCTCCCTCTGTCACCCCTGCAGCATCCCGCAGCATGATCGTGGGGTGCTGTGTGTAATCCCCGGCGGGGACCTGTCACACTGCCGGGACTGAAGAAAACTTCGGTCCTGGCAGTTTAACCCTTACAGCCGCGGTCGGAAGCAACCGCGAGCTGTAAGGAGTTTAGAAAAAGGGAGGAAGCTCCCTCTGTCTCTCCTGTAGCACCCCGCAACGATCGCGGAGTGCTGCTGCTTACCTGGGCAGCTGGGGGTCTTTACAAAGACTCCCAGATCTGCCCTGGTTATTGCCTGACAGGACGTGCCTGAGGCACGTCCTTATATGCTGTCTGCTAATGTAAAACTAGCAGGCAGCATATATCTGCAATGCTTTGGAATACTCAGTATTCCAAAGCTTTCAAAAAAAGTGAAAAAAATATCAAATAAATAAAAGTGTAAAAACATTAAGTATAAAAAAAAGTGTAAAAAAAGTGTAACAAAATGTAAAATAAATAAAATAAAAATACATTTATTAACTATAAAGAAAAATAAAAATGCATAGTGTGTAGGATCACACGGCACACATCCGCAGCATATTACGTGCCCACAATGCTGCGGCTTGGTAGCTTTGTGTGTCCACTCCGCCACCGGCAGTCATGAGCGGACACACTGAGCTACCCAGCTACAGCAGTGATGTCGCTCTTGTGACTGCTGGGGGGCATTCGCGGTGTGAAATATGCTGCGGATGCGCTCTATGTGACCCTACACTGCGTCCCGTTCACACTGCGTTTCTGCAGTGTTAGAGGTATCCGTCAGCATCATGTCTAAAAAAGTGATGCTGATGTATATTGTAGCAGCTCCATTCATTTCTGAATGAGACTGCTACAATATACATTAGATCCCTTTTATTACATGACAACGTACACCTATACTGCAGAAACGCAGCATGAATGGGGACTATTCATATAATGATGCCCTGAAAGCCAAAGGAGGCTCCTCTCCTTCTGGGTCCTACCACACGGCCAAGGAACCAAATATGGCCTAATTGGGGGTATTTCCAAACACGGGCCGAGCAGCTTAATAAAATATAGGGTGCATTTCTTGCAATATCAGAAGTGATGTACAAAAAAAAAGCCCCCCAAATGATGCATTTGTGAAAAATTGCAAATTTCGAATTTTTAACACTGACTTTGTAATAATTCCTGCCAAAAAACTATGGTGTTAAAATACTCACTGTACCCCCTAGCGAATACCTTGAGGGGTCTAATTTTTAAAATGGGGTCATTTGGGGGGGGGGGGATGTTCCTATGTTTTACTACCTTCAAATTTCTGCAAACCTTGCATAGCACATAAAAAAAGATGTACATTGAAAATTTTCAAAATTTTCAAAATTTCAAGCTAAATTGTTAGGCTTCTAACTAATTTAAAATGTTAATTAAAAACAAAAAATATGTCAAAATAAAGTAGACATCTGAAAGTATAAGTTTCATAAACTATTTGGTCAGTAAGTATAAATATATGCAACCTATTAGTGTTAAAATAGCAACAAATCGTAATTTTTTTTTTAAATTTCATGATTTTTTGCATTGTAAAAAAAAAACTACAAATGATATCGGCTTACTTTTACTATGTACATGAAGGACAACTTGTGACAAAAAACTATGTCAGAATTATCGTGATTGGCAAAACGATACCAAAGTTATTCTCTAATAGAGACAGACATCCCCGATTTGAAAAAACTGACCTGGTCTTTCAGGGGCATACAGGTTTATTTGTATTGATCCTTAACCCCTTAAGGACTCAAGGTTTTTCCGTTTTTGCACTTTCGCTTTTTCCTCCTTACCTTTTAAAAATCATAACCCTCTCAATTTTCCACCTAAAAATCCATATTATGGCTTATTTTTTTGCGTCACCAATATTACTTTCCAGTGATATTAGTCATTTTACCCAAAAATTAACGGCAAAATGGAAAAAAAAAATCATTGTGCGACAAAATCGAAGAAAAAACGCCATTTTGTAAATTTTGGGGGCTTCCGTTTCTACGCAGTGCATATTTCGGTAAAAATGACACCTTATCATTATTCTGTAGGTCCATACGGTTAAAATGATACCCTACTTATGTAGGTTGGATATTGTCGTACTTCTGTAAAAAATCATAACTACATGCAGGAAAATTTATACGTTTAAAAATGTCATCTTCTGACCCCTATAAGTTTTTCATTTTTTCACGTACAGGGCGGTATGAGGGCTAATTTTTTGCACCGAGATATGAAGTTTATAACGGTTTTTGTTTTGATCTGACTTTTTGGTCACTTTTTATTAATTTTTTAATGGTATAAAAAGTGACCAAAATACGCTTTTTTGGACTCTGGAATTTTGTTGCGCGTACGCCATTGACCATGCGGTTTAATTAATTATATATTTTTATAGTTCGGACATTTACGCACGCGTCGATATCACATATGTTTATTTTTTATTTTATTTACACAGTTTTATTTTTTTTTATGGGAAAAAATTTAAACTTTTATTAGGGAAGGGGTTAAATGACCTTTATTAACACTTCTTTTTTCTTTTTTTTTTGCAGTGTTATAGGTCCCATAGGTTCCTATAACACTGCACACACTGATCTCCTATGCTGATCACTGGCGTGTATTAACACGCCTGTGATCAGTGTTATCGGCGCTTGACTGCTCCTGCCTGGATCTCAGGCACGGAGCAGTCATTCGTCGATCGGACACCGAGGAGGCAGGTAAGGGCCCTCCCGGTGTCCTGTAAGCTGTTCAGGACGCCGCAATTTCACCGCGGCGGTCCCGAACAGCCCGACTGACTAGCCAGGATACTTTCACTTTCGCTTTAGAAGCGGCGGTCAGCTTTGACCGCCGCTTCTAAAGGGTTAATACCACACATTGCCACGATCGGCGATGTGTGGTATTAGCCGCGGGTCCTGGCCGTTGATGAGCGCCGGGACCGACGCAATGTGATGCGTTAAGGGGTTAAGGGGTTAAAAACATTTTTTTTTAAATCAACTGGTGCCAGAAAGTTAAACAGATTTGTAAATTACTTCTATAAAAAAAAAAAATCTTAATCCTTCCTGTACTTATTAGCTGCTGAATACTACAGTGGAAATTATTTTCCATTTGAAACACAGAGCTGTCTGCTGACATCATGAGCACAGTGCTCTCTGCTGACATCTCTGTCCATTTTTAGCAACTGTCCAGGGTAAAAGGAAATCCCCATAGCAAACATATGCTGTTCTGGACAGTTCATAAAATGGACAGAGATGTCAGCAGAGAGCACTGTGCTCGTGATGTCAGCAGACAGTTCTGTGTTTCAAAAAGAAAAGAATTTCCGCTGTAGTATTCAGCAGCTAATAAGTACAGGAAGGATTAAGATTTTTTTTTTTTTTTTAAACAGTAAATTTTTATTAAGTTGTAAAGTCATACATAGTTGGGGTAACAGCAACATATCCAACATGTCAGTGAAGTCATGTAACAGTAACATGCATGGTAGAGCACTAGACATATGGAAATCAAACTCAAAGTAAATGTGGGACTATCATATTTAGTCAGCTTAGGTCGCCAAAACAGAAAGACCAAAAAAGGAAGAACAGTAGAGCACTGGTAGGTGGCCTAAGCAAATCTCCTCATGAGAGGACAGGAGGACACATATCAATATCTAGGGAAGACAAGTGTGGGTGAACACTATCAGCAGTGCATGTATACTAGGTCATACTCTGAGGAGCCATAACTACCAGTCGGAACTTGAGGAAGCAATTGGCGGCAACAAAGTGGGAGTAGGTTGATAGTTCCCATGAGAAGCAGGGGATGTGAGAAAAGGAGAGGAGAGGAGAGACAGAGAAAAAGGGAGGAAGGGCCAGAGATAGACAGAATATTAGTAATAGGGAATATGAGAGAGGGTTAGATAGAGGGAGACTGGGCAAGTTAGATGGTGTACGTACCTCGGGAGGCGACAGGCGCGGGCAGGGCCCTCACGGGGCAGGCTTGCTGGCTATGCTGAGCAGGGCAACACACTCGAGAAAGGCACAAGAGAGTCAAGGAGGCGGCTAGGGTGTTGTGTAAGAGGTTCTGTAGTCACTGGACGACAAGAACGTAGTCCAAGGGCTCCAGATTCGATGATGTTTTGTCACCTGGTTTTTGGAGTCAGCAATAAGCTCCTCCATCCTATGTATTTTGGACAGTTCTTGGGCCCAGGAAGAGAAAGACGGGGGTGTAGTGGATTTCCAGAGCCTCGGGATAACTGACCTGGCCGCTAGGAGCATAAAACTGATCAGGCGAGAGTGCCATTTTGGGACAGAGTGCGGGAGGATGGAAAGAAGGAGAGCAGCCGGATCTAAGTCAAGTGATACAGAAGTTAGTTTGCGTATGACCTCTCGAACAGTCGACCAGAACGGGGCTAGGATGGGGCAGTGTAACCAAATGTGTGACATCGTGCCTCCTCCACCGCCACAACGCCAGCAAATGTCCTGCACCCCGGGATACATACGAGACAGTAGTGTCGGAACTCTATACCACCTCGTCAGAACTTTATAGTTTGTCTCCTGCGTTTTACTTGAGATGGTGGATTTATGACACATACGAACAGCCTTATTCCATTCCTCGTCCGAGAACCCACGCGACAGCTCCCTCTCCCAGCTTGCTCTGAAGGGAAGGGATTCCATTCCGAGGGAGTCAAGGAGGAGTGAGTAGATAGCGCTAACTGGGCGACCAGGCCCTGACGTAGATACACATAGCTTCTCAAACGAGGAAAGGGGGCGATGTAAGTGCAGACCGGCTCTTCGAGAGGAGTAAAAGTGTTGGAGTTGTATATATTGGAATCTTGGCCAGGCGTGGCGGCGGAATCAGGGACGAGGTCATCAAGTGGCTTCAGGCCAGAGTGGTCCAGGAAGGTGCAGAATGATGCACCATCCAATCTAGATCGGCCAAGGAAGGAGGTGGAGGAGAGAGCCGGAGGGAAGGCTGGGTTTCCAAAAACTGGTGTTGGGGGACCATCTGGGGTGAAGATCGAGGTGGCCGTCAAATAGTATCGTCGGGCAAATACAATTGAAGAGGTTACAGGAGGTATCTCTGGGGTGAAAGCGGTCGCTAGGGATGCCACAACAGAGTTTTAGGGTCCAGGGAGGATGTGTGGCTCTCCAGCGTCACCCACTGTTTAATAGTCGGGGCTGCACGACAATCCATCACTCTGGTCAGGATCACTGCTAGGAAGTAGAAAAGGCAGTCAGGGAGACCCAGCCCTCCATCGGCTTTACGTCTAGTCAAAATGCGCCGGGCCACCCTCGGTCTTGCGTGTGCCCAGACAAAACCAGATAAGAGCGAAACGAGTCCCCCAAAGAAGGATTTAGGGAGGTTGGAGGGAACACAAGAGAAGATATAGAGAAGTCTAGGGAGAATGTTCATCTTCACAATATTAACCCTACCCAACCAGGAGAAATCCTTTCGCTCCCATCTGGCCAAGTCAGTCTTAATGGTGTGTAGCAATGGGGGGAAGTTAAGACGAACGGTGTCCTTAGGGTCACTTGGAACCTGAATACCAAGGTATTGTAGGTGTCACGATGCCGGCTGGCAGGTAGTGGATCCTCTGTGCCAGAGAGGGATTGGCGTGGACCGTGCTAGAGGATCGGTTCTAAGTCACTACTGGTTTTCACCAGAGCCCGCCGCAAAGCGGGATGGTCTTGCTGCGGCGGTAGTGACCAGGTCGTATCCCCTAGCAACGGCTCAACCTCTCTGGCTGCTGAAGATAGGCGCGGTACAAGGGAGTAGACAGAAGCAAGGTCGGACGTAGCAGAAGGTCGGGGCAGGCAGCAAGGATCGTAGTCAGGGGCAACGGCAGGAGGTCTGGAACACAGGCTAGGAACACACAAGGAAACGCTTTCACTGGCACGATGGCAACAAGATCCGGCGAGGGAGTGAAGGGGAAGTGAGGTGATATAGGGAAGTGCACAGGTGCAAACACTAATTGGAACCACTGCGCCAATCAGCGGCGCAGTGGCCCTTTAAATCGCAAAGACCCGGCGCGCGCGCGCCCTAGGGAGCGGGGCCGCGCGCGCCGGGACAGAACTGACGGAGAGCGAGTCAGGTACGGGAGCCGGGGTGCGCATCGCGAGCGGGCGCTACCCGCATCGCGAATGGCATCCCGGCCGGAGGCAGTATCGCAGCGCCCCGGGTTCGTGGAACCGACCGGAGCGCTGCAGTGAGGAAAGTGTAGCGAGCGCTCCGGGGAGGAGCGGGGACCCGGAGCGCTCGGCGTAACAGTACCCCCCCCCTTGGGTCTCCCCCTCTTCTTGGAGCCTGAGAACCTGAGGATCAGACTTTTGTCCAGGATATTGTCCTCAGGTTCCCAGGACCTCTCTTCTGGACCACAACCCTCCCAATCCACTAAAAAGAAGGTTTTCCCTCTGACCTTTTTAGATGCTAAAATTTCTTTGACGGAGAAGATGTCCGAGGAGCCGGAGACAGGAGTGGGGGAAACAGATTTGGGAGAGAAACGGTTAATGATAAGTGGTTTAAGAAGAGAAACGTGAAAGGCATTAGGAATACGAAGAGAAGGAGGAAGAAGAAGTTTGTAAGAGACAGGATTAATCTGGCGCAAAATCTTGAAAGGACCAAGATAGCGGGGTCCCAACTTATAGCTAGGGACACGGAAGCGGACATATTTAGCGGAGAGCCATACCTTGTCTCCAGGGGAAAAAATGGGAGGAGCTCTTCTTTTCTTATCCGCGAATCTCTTCATGCGTGAAGAAGCCTGTAAGAGAGAATTTTGGGTCTCTCTCCATATGATGGAAAGATCACGAGAAATTTCATCCACAGCGGGCAGACCAGAGGGCAAGGGGGTAAGGGGGGGGGAAGAGGGTGACGGCCGTACACCACGAAAAACGGGGATTTGGAGGAAGATTCAGAGATTCTGAAATTATACGAGAATTCGGCCCAAGGTAGAAGATCTGCCCAGTCATCCTGGCGGGAGGAAACAAAATGTCGTAAATAGTCACCCAAGACCTGGTTAATTCTTTCTACTTGTCCGTTGGATTGAGGATGGTATGCAGAAGAAAAATTTAATTTAATCTTGAGTTGTTTACAGAGAGCCCTCCAGAATTTAGACACAAATTGGACGCCTCTATCCGAGACGATCTGCGTAGGCAACCCGTGAAGACGAAAAATGTGTACAAAAAATTGTTTAGCCAACTGAGGCGCTGAAGGAAGACCAGGAAGAGGGATGAAATGTGCCATTTTGGAGAATCGATCAACGACCACCCAAATAACAGTGTTGCCATGGGATGGGGGTAAATCAGTAAAAAAATCCATACCAATCAGAGACCAAGGTTGTTCGGGGACAGGTAGAGGATGAAGAAAACCAGCGGGCTTCTGGCGAGGAGTCTTATCCCGGGCACAGATAGTGCAGGCACGCACAAAGTCCACCACATCAGTCTCTAGAGTCGGCCACCAATAGAAGCGAGAGATGAGTTGCACAGATTTCTTGATGCCCGCATGACCTGCGAGATGGGAGGAGTGACCCCATTTGAGGATTCCGAGGCGTTGGCGTGGAGAAACAAAGGTCTTTCCTGGAGGAGTTTGCCTGATGGAGGCAGGAGAAGTGGAAATCAGGCAGTCAGGAGGAATGATGTGTTGAGGAGAGGGTTCAATTTCAGAAGCATCTGAGGAACGAGAGAGAGCATCGGCCCTAATGTTCTTATCAGCAGGCCGAAAGTGAATTTCAAAATTAAATCGGGCAAAGAACAGAGACCACCTGGCCTGGCGAGGATTCAGCCGTTGGGCAGACTGGAGGTAGGAGAGGTTCTTGTGATCGGTGTAAATAATAACTGGAAATCTTGATCCCTCCAGCAGATGCCTCCATTCCTCAAGTGCTAATTTAATGGCTAGAAGCTCTCGATCCCCGATGGAGTAGTTCCTCTCCGCCGGAGAGAAGGTCCTAGAAAAAAAACCACAAGTAACAGCATGCCCGGAAGAGTTTTTTTGTAGAAGGACAGCTCCAGCTCCCACTGAGGAGGCATCAACCTCCAATAGGAAGGGTTTAGATGGGTCAGGTCTGGAGAGCACGGGAGCCGAAGAAAAGGCAGACTTGAGTCGTTTAAAGGCGTCTTCCGCTTGAGGGGGCCAAGACTTGGGATCGGCATTTTTTTTGGTTAAAGCCACGATAGGAGCCACAATGGTAGAAAAATGTGGAATAAATTGCCTGTAATAATTGGCGAACCCCAAAAAACGTTGGATGGCACGGAGTCCGGAGGGGCGTGGCCAATCTAAGACGGCAGAGAGTTTATCTGGGTCCATTTGTAGTCCCTGGCCAGAGACCAAGTATCCTAGAAAAGGAAGAGATTGGCATTCAAACAGACATTTCTCTATTTTGGCATAGAGTTGATTGTCACGAAGTCTCTGAAGAACCATACGGACATGCTGGCGGTGTTCTTCTAGATTGGCAGAAAAAATCAGGATATCGTCCAGATATACAACAACACAGGAGTATAGGAGATCACGAAAAATTTCATTAACAAAGTCTTGGAAGACGGCAGGGGCGTTGCACAGGCCAAAGGGCATGACCAGTTACTCAAAGTGTCCATCTCTGGTGTTAAATGCCGTTTTCCATTCATCCCCCTCTCTGATGCGGATGAGATTATAAGCACCTCTTAAGTCCAGTTTGGTAAAAATATGGGCACCTTGGAGACGATCAAAGAGTTCAGAGATGAGGGGTAGGGGGTAGCGGTTCTTAACCGTGATTTTATTAAGACCGCGGTAGTCAATGCAAGGACGTAGAGAGCCATCTTTTTTGGACACAAAGAAAAATCCGGCTCCGGCAGGAGAGGAGGATTTACGGATAAAGCCCTTTTTTAAATTTTCCTGGACGTATTCAGACATGGCAAGAGTCTCTGGGACGGACAGAGGATAGATTCTGCCCCGGGGTGGAGTAGTGCCCGGGAGGAGGTCAATAGGACAATCATAAGGCCTGTGAGGAGGTAGAGTCTCGGCTTGTTTTTTGCAAAAAACGTCCGCAAAGTCCATATAAGCCTTAGGGAGACCGGTTACATGAGGAACCACAGAGTCACGGCAAGGGTTACTGGGAACCGGTTTTAGGCAGTCCTTGGAACAAGAGGGCCCCCAACTCTTGATCTCCCCAGTGGACCAATCCAGGGTTGGGGAATGGAGTTGAAGCCAGGGAAGTCCAAGGAGAATTTCAGAAGTGCAATTGGGGAGGACCAAAAGTTCAATCCTCTCGTGATGAGATCCGATGCACATTAGAAGGGGCTCCGTGCGGAAACGTATAGTACAGTCCAATCTTTCATTGTTTACACAATTGATGTAGAGGGGTCTGGCGAGACTGGTCACCGGGATGTTGAACCTGTTGACGAGAGAGGCCAAAATAAAATTTCCTGCAGATCCCGAGTCCAAGAAGGCCACAGCAGAGAAGGAGAAGGCAGAGGCAGACATCCGCACAGGCACAGTAAGACGTGGAGAAGCAGAGTAGACATCAAGGACTGTCTCACCTTTGTGCGGAGTCAGCGTACGTCTTTCCAGGCGGGGAGGACGGATAGGACAATCCTTCAGGAAGTGTTCGGTACTGGCACAGTACAGGCAGAGATTCTCCATGCGGCGTCGTGTCCTCTCTTGAGGTGTCAGGCGAGACCGGTCGACCTGCATAGCCTCCACGGCGGGAGGCACAGGAACAGATTGCAGGGGACCAGAGGAGAGAGGAGCCGGGGAGAAGAAACGCCTCGTGCGAACAGAGTCCATATCCTGGCGGAGCTCCTGACGCCTTTCGGAAAAACGCATGTCAATGCGAGTGGCTAGGTGGATGAGTTCATGTAGATTAGCAGGGATTTCTCGTGCGGCCAGAACATCTTTAATGTTGCTGGATAGGCCTTTTTTAAAGGTCGCGCAGAGTGCCTCATTATTCCAGGATAATTCTGAAGCAAGAGTACGGAATTGTACGGCATACTCGCCAACGGAAGAATTACCCTGGACCAGGTTCAACAGGGCAGTCTCAGCAGAAGAGGCTCGGGCAGGTTCCTCAAAGACACTTCGAATTTCCGAGAAGAAGGAGTGTACAGAGGCAGTGACGGGGTCATTGCGGTCCCAGAGCGGTGTGGCCCAAGCCAGGGCTTTTCCAGACAGCAGGCTGACTACGAAAGCCACCTTAGACCTTTCAGTGGGGAACTGGTCCGACATCATCTCCAAGTGTAATGAACATTGGGAAAGAAAGCCACGGCAAAACTTTGAGTCCCCATCAAATTTATCCGGCAAGGATAGTCGTAGTCCAGAAGCGGCCACTCGCTGCGGAGGAGGTGCAGGAGCTGGCGGAGGAGATGATTGCTGGAGCTGTGGTAGCAACTGTTGTAGCATAACAGTCAGTTGAGACAGCTGTTGGCCTTGTTGCGCTATCTGTTGTGACTGCTGGGCGACCACCGTGGTGAGGTCAGCGACAACTGGCAGAGGAACTTCAGCGGGATCCATGGCCGGATCTACTGTCACGATGCCGGCTGGCAGGTAGTGGATCCTCTGTGCCAGAGAGGGATTGGCGTGGACCGTGCTAGAGGATCGGTTCTAAGTCACTACTGGTTTTCACCAGAGCCCGCCGCAAAGCGGGATGGTCTTGCTGCGGCGGTAGTGACCAGGTCGTATCCCCTAGCAACGGCTCAACCTCTCTGGCTGCTGAAGATAGGCGCGGTACAAGGGAGTAGACAGAAGCAAGGTCGGACGTAGCAGAAGGTCGGGGCAGGCAGCAAGGATCGTAGTCAGGGGCAACGGCAGGAGGTCTGGAACACAGGCTAGGAACACACAAGGAAACGCTTTCACTGGCACGATGGCAACAAGATCCGGCGAGGGAGTGAAGGGGAAGTGAGGTGATATAGGGAAGTGCACAGGTGCAAACACTAATTGGAACCACTGCGCCAATCAGCGGCGCAGTGGCCCTTTAAATCGCAAAGACCCGGCGCGCCCTAGGGAGCGGGGCCGCGCGCGCCGGGACAGAACTGACGGAGAGCGAGTCAGGTACGGGAGCCGGGGTGCGCATCGCGAGCGGGCGCTACCCGCATCGCGAATGGCATCCCGGCCGGAGGCAGTATCGCAGCGCCCCGGGTTCGTGGAACCGACCGGAGCGCTGCAGTGAGGAAAGTGTAGCGAGCGCTCCGGGGAGGAGCGGGGACCCGGAGCGCTCGGCGTAACAGTAGGGACGTGGAACACCATTTGAAGGGGAAATTGGCTTGGATGTGTTGAACTACCTCAGGAGGAAGGGAGACATTAAGGGCCTCACTTTTGGTGGAGTTAATCTTATAGTTCGAGTAGTGTGTATAGGTGCGGATGGTGGAGAGCACTGAAGGGAGAGAGGTGAGGGGTGAAGAAAGGAACAATAAAAGGTCATCCGCAAAAGCGGAGCATTTGTGATGGTGCGAGGGTACTTGGAGACCTCTAATGTCGGGATTCTGTCGAATCGCTACTAGAAGGTGTTCCATACAGAGGACAAATAGCAACGGGGATAAAGGGCACCCCTGCCTCGTACCATTTCAAATGTCGAGGGGAGAGGAAAGCTGGCCGTTAACTCTAATTTGGGCTTGAGGGCGTGAGTAAAGAGCCATTATGCGTGCCATCATCTGTGAACCAAGTCCCACCTGAGACAAAGTGGCCACAAGGAAGCCCCAGTCCACGCGATCAAAGGCCTTCTCAGCATCCAGTGAGAGAAGGCATAGAGGAATTTTAAGTTTACGAGCATGGTGAATAACAGAGAAGGTCCTAAGCGTATTATCCCTAGCCTCTCTGCCTCGGATAAAACCAACCTGATCAACGTGGACTAGGGCTGGCATATGGGCCGCCAGTCTATTAGCTATGAGTTTAGCAAAGAGCTTGGCATCAGTATTGAGCAGGGAAATGGGGCGGTAGCTCTGGCACAATGAAGGGTCTTTACCCTCTTTCGGGATCACCGTAATGATGGCACGCAGAAAGGATGGTGGAGGGGGGGAGGAGGTGGAGATGTCATTGAGGGCAGAGAGGAGAGGAGAGGACAGTTCACATCTGAGGAGCTTATAGAACTTGGCGGTGTAGCCGTCTGGTCCCGGGCTTTTGCCCGCAGGCAAGGACGATATGGTCGAGTATAGCTCGTCCAACGTGAACCGTGTCTCCAGGGAGGAGATAGTCTCATCAGACAGTTTGGGGAGGGGGGTAGAGTCGATGTAGGATTGTAGTGAAGGAAGGGGGGTGGTAGGGGAACATGTGCCTGGGGGCGGTAGGTTATAGAGAGCTAAGTAGTATGAGCGGAAAGCCTCAAGGATATCAGGTGTGAGATGGGAGAGGGATCCCGTTGGATCCCGAATTGCAGGGATATAGAGAGAGGATCTCTTCTCCCTGAGGGCTTTCGCAAGCAGTTTGCCAGATTTGTTGCCCCATTCGTAAAAGAGTTTTCCAGTTAGCTGTCTGTAATATCTGTGTTTTACGTTCAACAGGGCCAGGAGTTCGTGGCGGACTGAAATAATATCCCGGAGGACCTGTTCCTGTTGAGATTGTTTATGAAGGGATTCTAAGGTGTGCAATTCGCGTTGCAGGGATGTAAGTTTGGCCTTCGCCTCCCTCTTCAGCCTCGCCCCATGTTTCACAAGGACCCCACGGAGCACGCATTTCAGCGCCTCCCATTTAATAAGGGGTGGGGAAGGATCTGATTCGTGGTCTGTCTGGAAATGAGAGATTGTGGTCTGTAATTCCAGGATGCAGAGTGCGTCAAGGAGGAGGGATTCGTTCAATTTCCAAGTGGAGTGGGGTTTGGAGAACGAGGGAAGGGAGAAGGCAAACTGGACGGGCGCATGGTCGGAGAAGGTGATCGATCCTATAGAGGAGCATGTCACTGACGGTAGGAGGTAGTGTGAACAGAAGACATAATCGATTCTACTATAAGAGTTACGGGGGTGGGAGTAGAAAGTGTAGTCACGCGTTTGAGGATGTAAGGTCCGCCACACGTCACTAAGTTGTAGGGCATGTAAGCGGGTCCGGAGGACTCTCAGTTTGCGGTAGGAGATAAGGGAGCGACTTGAGGAGGTGTCTAACAGTGGAGAGATGGGGACGTTGAAGTCACTGCATAGTAGTATGTGTCCAGTCGCAAAGGTGGACAGGGCGTCTAGGGTCTTGACAAGGAAAGCTATTTGGTTGTGATTAGGAGCATAGATGGTGGCTATGGTAAGGCGATGGCCCGAGACGTCACAATTGGCAAAGAGGTAGCGGGCATTCGGGTCAGTGGCCGTGTCTAATACAGAGACGGGTAGGGATCTATGGAACGCCAGGGAGACCCCTTTGGTTCGGGATTCAGGATTGGGGCTGTGGAGCCATGTCGGGTAGTATCTAGAGGGAAGAGGGGGGATGTGGCCCTCTTTAAAATGTGTCTCTTGTAGGGCTAGGATGTGTATGCGTTGTTTGTGAAAGGAGTATGTGATCTGTGCGCGTTTCTCAGGTGTGTTGAAACCTTTGACGTTAAGAGTAGCAACATTAATGTCAGCTGCCATAGCAATGGTATAGATGTGGATAGTACTCACCGCCCCACTCGGGCCACACCCGCGCTATCACCCACCGAAGTCGTTCGAAGGGAGGATGTCTCCGTCTAAGGGGAAGGAAGGGGAAAGAGTGAGATGGAGAAGAAAGCGAGGGCTGGAGAGAAGAGAGAAAAAGCATCCGTAAGAGCATGGGTACATAGGGACTATAAAGGAAGGCCATAAGGGCCACAGTGAAGCACAAACAGAACCGGTCTGAGTGCTAGACTAGTGAGGTAACGCAGAAGGCAAATCAGCAGCAGGTAACACTGCTGTGGAAGGAGGTAAGCAACAAAAAAGAAGTAACTACGGCCTAGGGCCGGGTGTAAATCAATAGAATTTCCCCACTGCAGAGCAGGGGGAACGCTGAAAAATTAAGGAGACTACTGACAACAGGGGTGGTGATTAACCACCAGTGGCACAGGAAAGAAAGGGGTTTGAACACATGTCATCAGGCAGAGCAACATTATGAAGTTAAGAAGAGCAATGAGAAAAACAGACAATTTTCATCTAGGACCAAACGTAGCCCATAGAAGACAGGACAGGAAGAAAACCATGCCACATAAAGGCTAGAATAAAGGCAAATACATCACAGTCATGTAAGAAGTCAGGTTGTGCGTCCTCTTCTCTGTGGCTTGGGAGTAGGGGTCTTCTCCCCACCTGATCTTCGCAAGGCCGAGCGGACCTCCATGGAGTGTCTAGCCGGCAAGGTAGCCGGGGAGTAGAGTAGTTCCCAGTCCGGCAACTGTATTTTCGGCAGCTTAAAGGCAGCCAAGAACTCTGGGAGATCTTCGGGTCTTCTCAGGGTGGCAACAGTGGAGCCGTGCCGAGCCGTAAGCGAGAACGGATAACCCCAGCGGTATAGTATTTTAGCATTTTGGAGTGTGGTAAGGAGAGGTTTCAGGGTGGCTCTCAGGCGTAGGGTACGAAGCGACAAGTCCGGAAAAAGGCGGATCTCAGTCCCTTGAAAATGCACGGATTTCAATTGCCTGGAGCGTCTCATGACATCTTCTTTCAAGAGGTAGTGGTGGACTCTGCATATTACGTCCCTCGGTTTGGAAGGGTCAGTGTTCTTGGCTTTAAGAGCCCGATGGGCTCGATCCAACTCAACAGGGGTGTCAGCTGGTCTCTGTAGGATGTCGTTGAACACTTTTTGCAGAGCAGGAGAGAGATCTTGTGGGGCAACAGATTCGGGAAGGCCCTTTATTCGGATATTGTTCCTCCTGTTTCTGTTGTCTAAGTCATCCATATGGTCGACTATTATGGTCTGCTGAGCCAGGAGGGACGTAGTTGCAGTCTGTAATGTGTGGACTTCAGAAGCAATAGAGGAACGGAATGACTCCAGGTCAGTGACTCGTGTCACTAGGTGAGATACTTCAGCCTGAACAGGGGCAAGATCCTGTTTCCACGCCTTTTTCATGTCCTCTGCCAGGGACAATAAGTCCATCTTGGTAGGAAGAAGAGCTAAGAGAGCTTGCAACTCTGGATGATTTTTCAGGGTGCGGGCAGCATCCGCCGGATTAGGGAGCATCGAAGCTGCAGCAGCAGGAGATGGTTGGGATGTGACCCGACAGGCAGAGGGTTGGGAGTGAGAGGCAGAAAGGTTAGAGTTAGGGTCACGGTCTCTGGGAGAGATACAGGACTCTTCAGAAGAGGAGTAGTCTGTACGTTCCGTTGTAGGCAGGCGAGATTTCTGAGGGGTTTTAAACAGCTTTTTTTTCGCTGGGGGGCTTTCCCCCCAGTAGTCAGGGGCACTGTCACGGCCAGAGGAGTCCTCATCAGAGAGGGACCCATCGGAGTCCATAGGCTGGCATTCTGTGGAGGGAGCTTGGATAGGTTGGTAAAGTGGTGGCCCATAGGGCGCAACTAAAGGGTCGCCATTCCTGGGTGCATCAGAGACATGCTGCTGAGGAGGAGAGGGAGAGTGTCTCTGAGACAGTACGGGTTGCCCAAGCCCTATGGGAGTTACTGTCCCTGTAATGGTGGTAGAAGCTGCAGCAGTAGTGGGCTCTGAGGCCGGGGACTGCAGCTGTTGCGAGGCTGGCTGCGTTCCAGGGGTAGTCAGGGCAGGGTAGGCAGGTGAGTGGGGGCTTTGAGGCCTGTGGGAGGCTGACATGGCGTGGATGGAAGAATCGCCCACCTTCCCAGGTAAAATGGCGGTAGCAGAGGCAGACTGGTTGGGGGTATGAGGCTGGGGTAAGTCCGCTGCAATTACACTCACTGTGTGATGGTCAGGGGTGTCCGCGGCAGACAGGGACACCTTCCTCACGGGTCGCACGGGTCTCGGTTCACTCACTTCGCGCAGCTCCCCCAGAGCTGCTAGTGAAGAGGAGGCTGGTAATGGCGGCCGGGAGCGAGCAGGCACAGGCCGCAGCGGCGCTGGAGGAGCGGCGGGACCGGACTGCGGGCAGAAGAAGGAGGTGATCTGCTGGGAGGCTGCAGCGATGTTAGTAGTGGCTTCTGTCTTCTTTTTGTTCTTGTTTCTCTTCCCCATTAAGGCTAAATCGTCTCCTTAAGCAAGGCCCAGGCAGGAGCTCTCACAGAGTGCGACCGTCAGCCAGCGTGCCAAGCCACGCCCTCATACAAAATAGAATTAAGATTTTTTAATATAAGTAATTTACAAATCTGTTTAACTTTCTGGCACCAGTTGACTAAAAAAAATATATATATAGTTTTTCACCGGAGTACCCCTTTAATAAAGTTTTAAAGTTGCACATGCTAACCTCTGTTCTCATGGACATTTCTTCATAACAACAGGATGTTCTCAAGCACCATTATCAGCTTTGTTTGGGTTATCTCTTAGGGTCCTAGCTACATATGCCCTTCATAGTCAGACGTTAGGTATAAACAATATGGAGTTGTTGGTTGTTAATGATATCAAATTATCCTTTTCTTTTTTCTTATATTCTGTTCAAGCAAAACTTAACCACTTGATGTCTATGGACTCTATGTCCATGTTGGTCGGGAGTCTTCATGCCCAGGGGTATCTTCTCTTTCCCATTACTTAAAGTTAGAGGCCTCACATATATTTGGTAATGTATAGTGTTGCTCGCGAATATTCGCAATTCGAATATTATTCGCGAATATCGCATATTCGCGAATTCGCGAATTTCGCGAATATAGCGCTATATATTCGTAATTACGAATATTCGTTTTTTTTTTTTTTTCACAGTACACATCACAGTGATCACCCCTCTCTGCTTCCAGCTTGTGTGGTGTAAAGACTTGTGTGGTGTAAAGAAGGCTGTAATACTACTGTGTGAGACTGGCGTGCGAAAATTCGCATATGCGAAAATTAACATATGCTAATTTTCGCATATGCGAATTTCCGCATATACTAATTTTCGCATGTGCGTATTTTCGCATACGCGAAAATAAAACGAGAATATAACGAATATGCGAATATTCGCGAATATATGACGAATATTCGTCCATATATTCGCGAATATTCGCGAATTCGAATATGGCCTATGCCGCTCAACACTAGTAATGTACTTAATTGATTGTGATCATTTTTACAATGTGGATGAAAATATATCGATTAGTACGCATGGTGAAAGATCCTTTCTAAACACCTAATAGAAATATTAAATAATGCATGCCACCCCCAATCAGCAGGGTTTGCATATTACACCCTCATCGGTGAAGCTGTAAGAAAAATCAACATGGACACACGCCTCGTACTGCAGGAGGGTTCCCACGACATGTTCCTGATGTCTATCCTTTTTTAAATAAATCATGATTTAATAAGTGACAAAATATATAATTTCATGGTATTCAAAATTTGCAGTAATATATTTAGTAAATGTAAAAAATTGCCAGATTAATGGAAATTCTGGAGTATTTAAACCTGCTTATGTTATTTTCAAGGAGATGTAACAGGGGGAGGAAATAGCAGCCCACATACGCAGCTACAGCACTGAACTCCTGCTCATACGGGAACAATCTGAAGAGATACTGTTACGCCGAGCGCTCCGGGTCCCCGCTCCTCCCCGGAGCGCTCGCTACACTCTCGCTACTGCAGCGCTCCGGTCAGATCCACTGACCCGGTGCGCTGCGATACCGCCTCCAGCCGGGATGTGATTCGCGATGCGGGTGGCGCCCGCTCGCGATGCGCACCCCGGCTCCCGTACCTGACTCGCTCTCCGTCGGTCCTGTCCCGGCGCGCGCGGCCCCGCTCCCTAGGGCGCTCGCGTGCCGGGTCTCTGCGATTTAAAGGGCCACTGCGCCGCTGATTGGCGCAGTGGTTCTAATTAGTGTGTTCACCTGTGCACTCCCTATTTATACCTCACTTCCCCTGCACTCCCTCGCCGGATCTTGTTGCCATTGTGCCAGTGAAAGCGTTTCCTTGTGTGTTCCTAGCCTGTGTTCCAGACCTCCTGCCGTTGCCCCTGACTACGATCCTTGCTGCCTGCCCCGACCTTCTGCTACGTCCGACCTTGCTTCTGTCTACTCCCTTGTACCGCGCCTATCTTCAGCAGTCAGAGAGGTTGAGCCGTTGCTAGTGGATACGACCTGGTCACTACCGCCGCTGCAAGACCATCCCGCTTTGCGGCGGGCTCTGGTGAAAACCAGTAGTGACTTAGAACCGGTCCACTAGGACGGTCCACGCCAATCCCTCTCTGGCACAGAGGATCCACCTCCTGCCAGCCGGCATCGTGACAGTAGATCCGGCCATGGATCCCGCTGAAGTTCCTCTGCCAGTTGTCGCCGACCTCACCACGGTGGTCGCCCAGCAGTCACAACAGATAGCGCAACAAGGCCACCAGCTGTCTCAACTGACCGTGATGCTACAGCAGCTACTACCACAGCTTCAGCAATCATCTCCTCCGCCAGCTCCTGCACCTCCTCCGCAGCGAGTGCCGCTTCAGGCCTACGACTATCCTTGCCGGATAAATTTGATGGGGACTCTAAATTTTGCCGTGGCTTTCTTTCTCAATGTTCCCTGCACTTGGAGATGATGTCGGACCAGTTTCCTACTGAAAGGTCTAAGGTGGCTTTCGTAGTCAGCCTTCTGTCTGGAAAAGCTCTGTCATGGGCCACACCGCTCTGGGACCGCAATGACCCCGTCACTGCCTCTGTACACTCCTTCTTCTCGGAAATTCGAAGTGTCTTTGAGGAACCTGCCCGAGCCTCTTCTGCTGAGACTGCCCTGTTGAACCTGGTCCAGGGTAATTCTTCCGTTGGCGAGTACGCCGTACAATTCCGTACTCTTGCTTCAGAACTATCCTGGAATAATGAGGCCCTCTGCGCGACCTTTAAAAAAGGCCTATCCAGCAACATTAAAGATGTTCTGGCCGCACGAGAAATCCCTGCTAACCTACATGAACTCATTCATCTAGCCACTCGCATTGACATGCGTTTTTCCGAAAGGCGTCAGGAGCTCCGCCAGGATATGGACTTTGTTCGCACGAGGCGTTTTTTCTCCCCGGCTCCTCTCTCCTCTGGTCCCCTGCAATCCGTTCCTGTGCCTCCCGCCGTGGAGGCTATGCAGGTCGACCGGTCTCGCCTGACACCTCAAGAGAGGACACGACGCCGCATGGAGAATCTCTGCCTGTACTGTGCCGGTACCGAACACTTCCTGAAGGATTGTCCTATCCGTCCTCCCCGCCTGGAAAGACGTACACTGACTCCGCACAAAGGTGAGACAGTCCTTGATGTCAACTCTGCTTCTCCACGTCTTACTGTGCCTGTGCGGATATCTGCCTCTACCTTCTCCTTCTCTACTATGGCCTTCTTGGATTCCGGATCTGCAGGAAATTTTATTTTGGCCTCTCTCATCAACAGGTTCAACATCCCGGTGACCAGTCTCGCCAGACCCCTCTACATCAATTGTGTTAACAATGAAAGATTGGACTGTACCATACGTTTCCGCACGGAGCCCCTCCTAATGTGCATCGGACCTCATCACGAGAAAATTGAGTTTTTGGTCCTCCCCAATTGCACTTCCGAAATTCTCCTTGGACTACCCTGGCTTCAACACCATTCCCCAACCCTGGATTGGTCCACTGGGGAGATCAAGAGTTGGGGCCCCTCTTGTTTCAAGGACTGCCTTAAACCTGTTCCCAGTACTCCTTGCCGTGACCCTGTGGTTCCCCCTGTAACCGGTCTCCCTAAGGCCTATATGGACTTTGCGGATGTTTTTTGCAAAAAACAAGCTGAGACTCTACCTCCTCACAGGCCTTATGACTGTCCTATTGACCTCCTCCCGGGCACTACTCCACCCCGGGGCAGAATTTATCCTCTCTCTGCCCCAGAGACTCTTGCTATGTCTGAGTACATCCAGGAAAATTTAAAAAAGGGCTTTATCCGCAAATCCTCCTCTCCTGCCGGAGCCGGATTTTTCTTTGTGTCCAAAAAAGATGGCTCCCTACGTCCTTGCATTGACTACCGCGGTCTTAATAAAATCACGGTAAAGAACCGCTACCCCCTACCTCTCATCTCTGAACTCTTTGATCGCCTCCAAGGTGCCCACATCTTTACCAAACTGGACTTAAGAGGTGCTTATAATCTCATCCGCATCAGAGAGGGGGATGAATGGAAAACGGCATTTAACACTAGAGATGGACACTTTGAGTATCTGGTCATGCCCTTTGGCCTGTGCAACGCCCCTGCCGTCTTCCAAGACTTTGTTAATGAAATTTTTCGTGATCTCTTATATTCCTGTGTTGTTGTATATCTGGACGATATCCTGATTTTTTCTGCCAACCTAGAAGAACACCGCCAGCATGTCCGCATGGTTCTTCAGAGACTTCGTGACAATCAACTTTATGCCAAAATGGAGAAATGTCTGTTTGAATGTCAATCTCTTCCTTTCCTAGGATACTTGGTCTCTGGCCAGGGACTACAAATGGATCCAGACAAACTCTCTGCCGTCTTAGATTGGCCACGCCCCTCCGGACTCCGTGCTATCCAACGTTTTTTGGGGTTCGCCAATTATTACAGACAATTTATTCCACATTTTTCCACCATTGTGGCTCCTATCGTGGCTTTAACCAAAAAGAATGCCAATCCTAAGTCATGGCCTCCTCAAGCGGAAGACGCCTTTAAACAGCTCAAGTCTGCCTTTTCTTCGGCTCCCGTGCTCTCCAGACCTGACCCATCTAAACCCTTCCTATTGGAGGTTGATGCCTCCTCAGTAGGAGCTGGAGCGGTCCTTCTACAAAAAAATTCTTCCGGGCATGCTGTTACTTGTGGGTTTTTTTCTAGGACCTTCTCTCCGGCGGAGAGGAACTACTCCATCGGGGATCGAGAGCTTCTAGCCATTAAATTAGCACTTGAGGAATGGAGGCATCTGCTGGAGGGATCAAGTTCTCCAGTTATTATTTACACCGACCACAAGAACCTCTCCTATCTCCAGTCTGCCCAACGGCTGAATCCTCGCCAGGCCAGGTGGTCTCTGTTCTTTGCCCGATTTAATTTTGAAATTCACTTTCGGCCTGCCGATAAGAACATTAGGGCCGATGCTCTCTCTCGTTCCTCTGATGCCTCGGAAGTAGAGCTCTCTCCGCAACACATCATTCCTCCTGACTGCCTGATCTCCACTTCTCCAGCCTCCATCAGGCAAACTCCTCCAGGGAAGACCTTCGTCTCTCCACGCCAACGCCTCGGAATCCTCAAATGGGGTCACTCCTCCCATCTCGCAGGTCATGCGGGCATCAAGAAATCCGTGCAACTCATCTCTCGTTTCTATTGGTGGCCGACTCTGGAGACGGATGTTGTGGATTTTGTGCGAGCCTGCACTGTCTGTGCCCGGGATAAGACTCCTCGCCAGAAGCCCGCTGGTCTTCTTCATCCTCTGCCTGTCCCCGAACAGCCTTGGTCTCTGATTGGTATGGACTTTATTACAGACTTACCCCCATCCCGTGGCAACACTGTTGTTTGGGTGGTCGTTGATAGTGTTGAGCGGCATAGGCCATATTCGAATTCGCGAATATTCGCGAATATATGGACGAATATTCGTCATATATTCGCGAATATTCGCATATTCGTTATATTTCCGTTTTATTTTCGCATATGCGAACATTCGCGTATGCGAAAATTATCATGTGAAAATTAGCATATACAAAATTTACATTTGCGAAAATTCGTATATGCGAAAATTAGCATATGCTAATTTTCGCATATGCGAATATTTGCGTGGCAGTCTCACACAGTAGTATTACAGCCTTCTTTACACCACACAAGCTGGAAGCAGAGAGGGATGATCACTGTGATGTGTACTGTGAAGAAAAAAAAAAAAAAAAAAAAAAACGAATATTCGTAATTACGAATATATAGCGCTATATTCGCGAAATTCGCGAATTCGCGAATATGCGATATTCGCGAATAATATTCGAATTGCGAATATTCGCGAGCAACACTAGTCGTTGATCGATTCTCCAAGATGGCACATTTCATCCCTCTTCCTGGTCTTCCTTCAGCGCCTCAGTTGGCAAAACAATTTTTTGTACACATTTTTCGTCTTCACGGGTTGCCCACGCAGATCGTCTCGGATAGAGGCGTCCAATTCGTGTCAAAATTCTGGAGGGCTCTCTGTAAACAACTCAAGATTAAATTAAACTTTTCTTCTGCATATCATCCTCAATCCAATGGGCAAGTAGAAAGAATTAACCAGGTCCTGGGTGATTATTTACGGCATTTTGTTTCCTCCCGCCAGGATGACTGGGCAGATCTTCTACCATGGGCCGAATTCTCGTATAACTTCAGAGTCTCTGAATCTTCCTCCAAATCCCCATTTTTCGTGGTGTACGGCCGTCACCCTCTTCCCCCCCTCCCTACTCCCTTGCCCTCTGGTTTGCCCGCTGTGGATGAAATATCTCGTGATCTTTCCACCATATGGAAAGAGACCCAAAATTCTCTCTTACAGGCTTCATCACGCATGAAGAAGTTTGCTGATAAGAAAAGAAGAGCTCCCCCCATTTTTTCTCCTGGAGACAAGGTATGGCTCTCCGCTAAATATGTCCGCTTCCGTGTCCCTAGCTACAAATTGGGACCACGCTATCTTGGTCCTTTCAAAATTTTGTGCCAGATTAATCCTGTCTCTTACAAACTTCTTCTTCCTCCTTCTCTTCGTATTCCTAATGCCTTTCACGTTTCTCTTCTTAAACCACTCATCATCAACCGTTTCTCTCCCAAACTTGTTTCTCCCACTCCTGTTTCCGGCTCCTCGGACATCTTCTCCGTAAAGGAGATACTGGCCTCAAAGAAGGTCAGAGGGAAAACTTTTTTTTTGGTCGATTGGGAGGGTTGTGGTCCTGAAGAGAGATCCTGGGAACCTGAGGACAATATCCTAGACAAAAGTCTGCTCCTCAGGTTCTCAGGCTCTAAGAAGAGGGGGAGACCCAAGGGGGGGGTACTGTTACGCCGAGCGCTCCGGGTCCCCGCTCCTCCCCGGAGCGCTCGCTACACTCTCACTACTGCAGCGCTCCGGTCAGATCCACTGACCCGGTGCGCTGCGATACCGCCTCCAGCCGGGATGCGATTCGCGATGCGGGTGGCGCCCGCTCGCGATGCGCACCCCGGCTCCCGTACCTGACTCGCTCTCCGTCGGTCCTGTCCCGGCGCGCGCGGCCCCGCTCCCTAGGGCGCGCGCGCGCCGGGTCTCTGCGATTTAAAGGGCCACTGCGCCGCTGATTGGCGCAGTGGTTCTAATTAGTGTGTTCACCTGTGCACTCCCTATTTATACCTCACTTCCCCTGCACTCCCTCGCCGGATCTTGTTGCCATTGTGCCAGTGAAAGCGTTTCCTTGTGTGTTCCTAGCCTGTGTTCCAGACCTCCTGCCGTTGCCCCTGACTACGATCCTTGCTGCCTGCCCCGACCTTCTGCTACGTCCGACCTTGCTTCTGTCTACTCCCTTGTACCGCGCCTATCTTCAGCAGTCAGAGAGGTTGAGCCGTTGCTAGTGGATACGACCTGGTCACTACCGCCGCAGCAAGACCATCCCGCTTTGCGGCGGGCTCTGGTGAAAACCAGTAGTGACTTAGAACCGGTCCACTAGCACGGTCCACGCCAATCCCTCTCTGGCACAGAGGATCCACCTCCTGCCAGCCGGCATCGTGACAGATACACTACAGTCTTTTCGTGGGTGTTTATAATCCAGAGGGCTGATAAACTTTGTTTGTCTTTTTCTCTCTTTCTATCTGTATTTTCTTTGTTCAGAGCACAATTTTTTCCTAGTATTTTCTTGTTTTGGTTTGTTTTTTCTCTCTTCTCAGTATAGTTTATCTCTTTGGCTCACAGATATGGTTAAGTCACTTTTCTGTTTTGCATAATTTTTGCTTTAACTACTGATTACACCCCGTAGAACATACTGTATTTTTTTTTTCAGTTTAGAAGTGCTTTTTTTTAAACCATTGTTGTTTCATTGGGTTAAGTATAAATTGCATTCTCTGACACATAGTAGTGTTGGTGCTTATTAGTAGCTACAGTAGAGTAGGGCTAATATATGAGTCCCAGGTGAAGGATCAGTCTGGGTACAAAGGGGGTAGTTCATAAGGAGCCATTCGTCTCAAACCAGTGAAGCATCCCATACCCATTTTTTTTCTTTTTCCCACATGAACCTGAGACTGTTAGGTGGAGTATATTGCTGGTGTATATTGTATATTGTCGTGTACGTTTAACAAATATCTTTTTAAGGGGGAATTGACAAGTTGATTAAAATTATTCTGACTGCCGATCAATATATATTAATACTTATATACCATTGCTAATGCTGCAAAAAGATATTTGTTACCCTAAACCTATATATCCAGCTTGCTATCTGCTCGTGACTAAGATGGAGACCTTGGAATGAGGCCAAGAGAAGATAAGAAGAGGAGTTGGAAGTTTTATAACACACACAACCTGGAGACAGACATGGAGCTGTTTTTTAAAGAAATTAGCTATGTTTTTCTATTCCTGGATAACCTCTTTAAGGACAAAGCGTATATATCTATAAGCAGGGGTCAAGTCCTGGAAAAAAAAAGCGTGGGAACTCTTCCACATAAGGCTTGGTCCTGCAGTACTCCTGCTAATGGAAACAGTGTTCCTGCTGTGAAAAAATTGCACCCTTTCTATATGCCCTAAAAACCCCAAGTGGGTTTGATGCAAGTGCAGAAACTGTGCTTGCTTTAGAGCAGTTGCTATGATTCGGCTAGCTGGATGTGGATCCTTTGTGTCAGCGAGGGATTGGCGTGGACCGTGTCGGTGGACCGGTTCTAGGTTGCTACTGGTTTTCACCAGAGCCCACCGCAAAGCGGGATGGTCTTGCTGCGGCGGTAGCAACCAGGTCGTATCCACCGGCAACAGCTCAACCTCGCTGACTGCTGAGAAGGCGTGGGACAGAAGGACTAGGCAGAGGCAAGGTCAGACGTAGCAGAAGGTCGGGGCAGGCGGCAAGGTACGTAGTCAATGGCAATAGCAGAAGATCTGGAACACAGGCTTTGGACAACACTAAACGCTTTCTCTGGCACAAGGCAACAAGATCCGGCAAGGAAGGAAAGGGGAAGTGAGGTTATATGGACAGGGAGCAGGTGGAAGCTAATTGGACTGATTGGGCCAGGCACCAATCACTGGTGCACTGGCCCTTTAAATCTCAGAGAGCTGGCGCGCGCCAGAATGTGACAGCCGGGGACCGGGACGGGTAAGTGGCTTGGGATGCGCTTCGAGAGCAGGCGCGTCCCGCTATGCGAATCGCATCGCCATCGTGAATGTCAGTGCAGCGCTCCCGGTCAGCGGATCTGACCGGGGCACTGCAGAGAGGAGAACGCCGCGAGCGCTCCGGGGAGGAGCAGGGACCCGGAGCGCTCGGTGCAACAGTACCCCCCCTTAGGTCTCCCCTTTTTGTCTCCTTGTCCCTTCAAATGATAAGAGAGTTTCCTTCCGGAACTAAAAGTCCTGGGTAGCTACGCCTGCGGCAGGTAGTTCAGAAGGAATGGGAATGGGGAGGGGGGGGGCAGAGTGTCACCAGGACGGGGGCTATGAGGAGGCACGGCACAGTCCTGATAGGCCTTGGGGAGACCAGGCACAGGAGGAGACACTGAGGCCCGAAAGACGGGACTGCGAGCAGACGTGAGGCATTTCTTGCGGCAAGCAGGACCCCAATTCTTGATCTCCCCGGTGGTCCAGTCAAGGGTGGGAGAATGATGCTGGAGCCATGGCAGACCGAGGAGGACTTCAAAGGTGCAGTTGGGCAGGACGAAAAATTCAATTTTCTCGTGATGCAGTCCAATGCTCATAAGCAAGGGCTCTGTGCGGTAACGCACAGTGCAGTCCAACTTCACTCCGTTGACCGAAGAAATGTAGATCGGCTTGACAAGATGGGTCACCAGGATGCAGAACCTATTCACCAAAGAGGCCAGAATAAAATTTCCAGAAGAACCAGAGTCCAAGAAGGCCACGGCTGAGAAGGAGGAGTTGGCAGAAGGAGAAATCCGCACGGGCACAGTGAGACGTGGAGAAGCAGACTTCGTACCAAGAGACGCCACACCCACGTGAGCTGGGTGCGTTAGTGCGTTTCCCAGACGTGGAGGACGAATAGGGCAATCCACCAAGAAATGTTCGTTACTAGCGCAGTACAGACATAAATTTTTATCCCTACGGCGAGTCGTCTCTTCATGGGTCAGGCGAGACCGATCCACATGCATAGCCTCCTCGGCGGGAGGCACAGGGGTAGATTGCAAAGTATACTGTGAGAGAGGTGCCCAGAGATCAAGGTCTTTTTCCTGGCGGAGCTCCTGGTGTCTTTCAGAAAAACGCATGTCAATGCGGGTGGCCAAATGGATAAGTTCATGGAGGTTGGCAGGAATCTCTCGTGCGGCCAGCACATCCTTGATGTTACTGGATAGGCCTTTTTTAAAGGTCGCGCAGAGGGCCTCGTTATTCCAAGATAATTCGGAGGCGAGAGTACGAAATTGGATGGCGTACTCGCCTTCTGAAGAATTACCCTGGACCAGGTTCAGCAGGGCAGTCTCGGCAGAAGAAGCTCTGGCTGGTTCCTCGAAGACACTACGGACTTCAGTAAAGAAGGACTGGACTGTGGCTGTGGCAGGATCATTGCGGTCCCAGAGCGGTGTGGCCCAAGACAAGGCCTTTCCAGACAGAAGACTAACTACGAACGCCACCTTAGACCGTTCTGTAGGAAATTAGTCTGACAACATCTCCATATGTAGGGAACATTGAGACAGGAAGCCACAGCAGAGTCTAGAGTCCCCATCAAATTTGTCCGGCAGGGACAAGCGGAGGCTAGGGCGGCCACTCGCTGCCGAGGAGGTGCAGGAGCTGGCGGAGGAGATGGTTGCTGCTGTAGCAGTGGCAGTAGTTGCTGTAACATGGCGGTCAACTGCGACAGCTGCTGTTCTTGTTGGGCAATTTGCTGCGATTGCTGGGCGACCACCGTGGGTAGCTCAGCGAGACTTGGCAGCGGCACCTCAGCGGGATCCATGGCCGGATCTACTGTTATGATTCGGCTAGCTGGATGTGGATCCTCTGTGTCAGCGAGGGATTGGCGTGGACCGTGTCGGTGGACCGGTTCTAGGTTGCTACTGGTTTTCACCAGAGCTCGCCGCAAAGTGGGATGGTCTTGCAGCGGCGGTAGCAACCAGGTCGTATCCACCGGCAACAGCTCAACCTCGCTGACTGCTGAGAAGGCGTGGGACAGAAGGACTAGGCAGAGGCAAGGTCAGACGTAGCAGAAGGTCGGGGTAGGCGGCAAGGTACGTAGTCAATGGCAATAGCAGAAGATCTGGAACACAGGCTTTGGACAACACTAAACGCTTTCTCTGGCACAAGGCAACAAGATCCGGCAAGGAAGGAAAGGGGAAGTGAGGTTATATGGACAGGGAGCAGGTGGAAGCTAATTGGACTGATTGGGCCAGGCACCAATCACTGGTGCACTGGCCCTTTAAATCTTAGAGAGCTGGCGCGCGTGCGCCCTAGAGAGCAAAGCCGCTCGGCCAGAACGTGACAGCCGGGGACCGGGACGGGTAAGTGGCTTGGGATGCGATTCGCAAGCGGGCGCGTCCCGCTATGCGAATCGCATCCCCATCGTGAATGTCAGTGCAGCGCTCCCGGTCAGCGGGTCTGACCGGAGCGCTGCAGAGAGGAGAACGCCGCGAGCGCTCCGGGGAGGAGCAGGGACCCGGAGCGCTCGGCGTAAAAGCAGTGAGTATCAGCTACTATCAGTAGTCAGACACTCAGTGCTAATGACTGGCAGCAGTGATTATTAATACTGATCATGATGTCTAAAGTGAAAATTAAAGTTGCTAGTAGCTCAGTGAAGCTCACGGAACCCGACGTGATCGCTGGGTCCCATGAGCTAAAATGGTGGCGGGATGTCCCCTTACCTGCCTCCTGCCACTTATCGCTGATCCACTGACGTAGCTTGGTTTAGCCATAAACAGAAATGGTACTGCTAAAAACTAAAGATTATGGTAAAAAAAAAATTAGCCCTTAAGACCGAAAAATATTAAGTTATAGGGGTTAGAAAAGGACAATTTTATGCATACCAATTTTGTCAAATAAGTTAGCATTTTTTTTAAAGTAGTAAAATTATAAAAAATATATATCTAAATTCTGTATCGTTCTAATCGCATTGACCCACAGAATAAAGATAATGTATAATTTTTACCATAAAGTGCCCTGCGTAGAAACCAAACCCTGGGAAATTTACAAAACTGCAGTTCTCTTCCGCTCACAAATAATTTTTTTTTGTTTATGCGGTTCATTTTATGGTAAAATTAAAAATGTCATTATAAAGTACAATTGATCGCTTAAAAAAAACAAAGCCCTCATATATGACTATAGGTAGACAAAAAATATATAGATTTTAAAAGGGAGGGAGGAAAAAAACAGAAACAGGCTGTGTTCTTAAAGGGTTAAAGGGCTAATATACCTATTATCAAACGTGAAAATTCATGGTAAGATTACTAAATTGCAAAATACTAAGTAAGAATGACAATTCAATTCCTAAGAAGGACTTAGGAATTGAAACTTTATATGAATTGCAGTAAACAGCAACGAGCTTAGGGGGAGCTTATCAGATACTTGTTTACAGCATGGCATGATGCTCAAAAACCCCACCCTCTACCCTAAGTTAAAGGGCTTTGTAGTTAAATGGCTTTGTAGTTCCCTCTTACTGATTCAGTGAATCCCTCAGATGGGCATATTTTTTTTTTTTCTGGGCTATGTTCAGCTGAGTTCTGTTTGGTGACTGCATGGGGGCATGCATATTTAATGGAGGTGGAGAATGAGGCAATGCCCCTTGAATAATATTCAAAACACTCTACAATCACCACACAGAACTTAGCCAAACATAGCCTATATAAAAAAAGAATACTTCCTATCTAAGGGATTCACAGAATTAATAAACAGTAATGTGATCAGCTCCCCCTAAACTCTCGACTGGTTACTGCAACTCATTTTATTCAGAGTGACCACAGGTTCTCTTTAACCCATCAGAATGGGGACAAGTACTTTTACTACTCTTATTGAGCACCTGAGAGCCTCCTTTATGGTGCACAGGTACTTTTCATTCTCTTGATTTCAGGGGCCGGACCCAAGCTTGGCTGTTTCCCAGCAGTGCTCATCCCTGGACTTCCTTTCCCTTACTTGTCTGGCCACAAGACAGCAATTACTCCTCTCTGTTGCAGAATGTTGTGACAGAGTGCTGATAAAATGCACAGGACTTAAAAGAATGACATTGTGCTGGACAGTACTGTACTATAAAAGAAAATACAGTACTAAAAACAAACTGGGCTTGTAATGTACTATGTGAACAGAAATGAAAGTTAGTTTAGCAGGATGACAGCAAGTATGGGGCTATATCACAAAAGTGCCTGATCTAGGCAGTTAAGTGCTGCTTATAAGATGTTAAAGAGAGGGGTGGAGAGGAGTAAATTAAGGTGGCAGCCCTGTGTGAATAGGGAAAATACAAATGTTTACATAAGAAACAGCTGCCTTATTGGTGGTAAGAGATAAGAAGGAATTCTTGATTTATGTTTTAGGCACAATATGGACTATTTGGAGCAAAGCATGAAGCCTCTGGAAAAGGCATGCAGGCTCAAAATTCATGCACGTAAGGGGGAATTTATCAAGGGATTTACACAGGATTTTTGGTGTATATTTGTTGCAAAAAAGTTGCACGTGCGACTTTTGTGCGACTTTTAGTGGTATGCCAGGCGGCACGATTTCTCACAATCCAGCTGTTTTACACAAGGAGATCTATTGTTTACTGTAGGCTGGGATTTACTACCTGTTAAAGTCACACAAAAAGTTGAAAACTGCCTAAAAAGATGCAAATCTACACCAAAAAAAAGTTGGCTTATAAAAAGAGTGCGGGCGGTGGGTGGTATATGAGGGGCACGTAGTGGTGACATACTGCGGGCGGTGGGTGTATGCGGGGGGCAGCAGGTGGTAGATGCCGGCAAGTGGGCGGGTGGTGGGGAGCAGAGTTGGCTGGCCGGGAACCTTGAATATAATACTACGGCATTGTCATTTCATATTCCCCGCCTGGAGTTATGATTGGCCGAGGGGTCTTGGCAAATCACAGCTTCAGGAGGGAAATATGAAACGACAGTGCCGTAGTTTCATATTCATGGTAGCTGGCCGGGGAGCGGAGCGCTTGTCACCTGCAACATATGACTACATAATCCCAGCATGCCCTTACAGTAAAGACATGCTGGCAGTTGTAGTTGTGTGATGCGCGCTGATGACAAGTGCTCCACTCCCGGGCCGGCTGACAGGAATATGAAACTATGGCACTGTAGTTTCATATTTCCCTCCTGAAGCTGTAATTGGCTGGGGAATACGAAATTACAACAGTAGTGTAATATTCCTCTGAGACGGCCGGGGAGCGGAGTGCTTGTCACCAGTACGCATCACACAACTACAACTCCCAGCATGTCCTTACTGTAAGGGCATGCTGGTATTTGTAGTCATGCAGCGCTGGTGGCAAGCGCTCCGCTCCCCGGCCGGCTACCATGAATATAAAACGACGGCACTGTAGTTTAAAATTTCCCTCATGAAGCTGTGATTGGCCGAGAACCCTCGGTCAATCACAGCTCCAGGCGGGGAATATGAAATGACAATGCCGTAGTATTAAATTGATGTTTCCCGGCCGGCCGGCTCCACTCCCCACTGCCCACCCACCCATCTATCACTCGCTGCCCCTGCATACACCCACCGCCCAAAGTATGCCACCACCATGCGGACCCCCCCCATAAACCACCCGCCGCCAACGCACCACACAACTACAACTCCCAGCATGTCCTTGTTGTAAGGGCATGCTGGGAGTTATAGTCATGTGGCGCAGGAGGGTGGGAGATGTGTGAGTGGGTGACAAGCTTCCCTGTCACCCACCCGCACATTTCCCACCAGCCTGCGCCTCAAAACTACAACTCACAGCATGCCTTTACAGTGAGGACATGCTGGGATCTGTAGTCAGGTGATGCAGGCGGGTGGGAGATAAGCGGTCTTCCCTGGCTGACTACAACTCCCATGATGGGAGTTATAGTTTAGGAACAGGGTGCCTCCAGCTGTTGCTAAACTACAACTCTCATGATGGGAGTTGTAGTTTAGGAACAGGGTGCCTCCAACTGTTGCTAAACTGGAGGCTCGCTGTTGCTAAATTACAACTCCCGTCATGGGATGGGGGTTGTAGTTTAGCAACTGCTGGAGGCACCATAAATGTAGCAACATATTTTTCACGTTCTTTTCTTCTCATTTTACATACGTGTATGCAGAAGACTTCTTCGGATTTGGTGGATTACGTCGATGACCAGTGTTTTTTGTTTAATATTAATAAAATGGTCAACGAGGGCTTGTGGGGAAGTGTTTATGGAATAAACATTTTTTAAACATGTGGTGTTTTTTTCTTCTTCTAGTTTTCTTAACAGGATTAGTAGTGGAAGTTGTCTAATAGACGGAATCCATTACTAAGCCGGGCTTAGCGTTAGCCACAAAAACAGCTAGCAATAACCCCCAATAACTGCCCCATTACCCACCGCCACAGGGGTGCCGGGAAGAGCCAGAACCAACAGGCCCTTAGCATCAGAAATGGCGCTCCTGGGCCTAGGTGGTAAAAGGCTGGTGTTATTAAGGCTGGGGAGGGCCAGTAACAATGGTCCTAGCCCACCCTGGTAACATTAGGCTGTTTCTGCTTGGTTGGTATTGTATTGAGAATGAAAATACGGGGGAACCCTATGCATTTTTTTATTATTTAATTATTTGTCACCATAGTCCAAAGTAGTCCTTTGCATACATGGAACTGAAATAAGAAAAGAAAAAAAAAACATACAAAAATTAGTTAGTGCATTTAGGGAAAAAAGTGGTTATCCTCCCTGGCGGTATGATTATGTCAGGAAATTTGCACCAAAAGCGGTACAATTTTTTGCATGGAAATTTGGCATTATGTATTGTAGGCCTACAATTCTTAGTAATTATTTACTTAAACCTGACCAAACAAGACTCTAGTAGACATCCCAGATGTGCTAAATTTGTAAACACAAAATCATGAATTTTAATCTAATAAATAATATAATTTTATTCAATATTGTAATGAAAAATAATGAAATTTGTCAAACAAAGAAAATTCTATAAACATCCTGAGTGTGATAAATTTTAAAACATTGGACTGCACAAAGTCCAACGTCACAATCAGGACAATGAAACCTGGTTACTTTTCTGACTTTCTTTCCATTGCCATCTCTCTTTGAACAGCAAACTACGCACATCCTGGTAGGTGCTGCCTTTTTTTGCGGTTGGCAGGATGTGGTCCATAAAGTGACGACCAGTCAGGCGTTCTGGGTTGACAACGTCAACAGCACGATGTTCAGGTCTGTGCACAACTACTGACAGCGTCTGGTGGTTGACAAAAATCTTCTCAGCCACCTTCCAGATGAACTCGGAATGAACAAGAGGCTTTTCACTCTTTCCTCTGTGCAGGATATATGCATTCCAAAGGCATTGTTCCAGAAGATGTCTGAAGATCTTCTTATAATATTATTTTTGCTGTTTGCGCATAGCCGGATTAAGTGTCATTGCCTGATTGGCTCTGTCGACACCTCCCATGGTTTTGTTATAGTCTATTACGACTTGCGGCTTCAGCACATCTTTCCCACCTTTTATGTGGACCATGACAGTGGAAGTATTGTGCACAGTGCTCATGAGACACGCGTCCTTCTTTTCTTGCCATCACATTGCCATCATCTTACCCTTCTGCCAGGCAACCATTTCTCCGGTTTTTAGTTTTATTTTGGCAAACATAGATGACATGCAACGTCAGTTAGGCCTCACATTACCATATGCGTCAGTATTGCTTTGTAGCAAAACCTCATACAGTTCCGGAGACGTGTAGAAATTGACCATGGTCACACAATACCCCTGGTTCAGCAATGGCTCCTGCAGTGTAAGGACAGATGATGTGGCCATCCCATAGCCACTGTACCTGGGTTTGAACTTCGTGCCTTTACCGGTGTAAATGACCAAATTCCAGATGTACCCAGTGGATGACTCGCATAGCATGTAGGATTTGATACCAAACCTTGCTTTTTTGGATGCAATGTATTGTATCCAGTTTAGGCGTCCCTTGTAGGCCATCAAACTTTCATCCACGCTGACGTCCCTTTCTGGCACGTAGGTCCGCTGGAAATTGGTCACAATAATTTTCCATACCTCCCAGATTATTTTTAGTTTGGGCGCAGGATGCGTGGCCTCATCAAACTCTTCATTGTTTGTGAAGTGGAAATACTTCATGATGAGGGAAAACCGGTATTCCGACATCACGGCGCCAAAAAAACGGAGTGGCCAGTAGCTTGTTGGTGGTCCAGTACCATTTCTGGAACGGTCTCCTCACCAGCCCCTGAAGATAACCGGTTCCTACTTTCTGCTTCTGGAAAACATGGCATGCAGTGTAGGAATTGCTGCTCTTGTTAGCGATTTGTCTCTGAAACAATTATTTTAATTACCTCCTCAGTGAGGAATAATTGCAGGTATGCCAGAGGGTTGTCACGCTCAACATTTACCTTCATCCCAGGTGATTCAGTGAACGGGAATCTTGGGGGCGCTACCTGGTCCGTATCGCAGTCGATAGAGCACATTGTGCGCACATTGCTGAGGTCAGGTGCAGGATCATTGCTGTTATCACTTGCCAGATCAGTGTCGGTGTCAGTGTTAGACAACAAATCTCCCCACAACTCACTATCGCTCAGTTCTGCAAGCACCAACTGGTCCAAGTAAGTGGGCTCCGCTCGCAACTCTGCAATGGTACGCCGAGCGTGACTCGGGGTTGCCGCTCCTGGCAGGGAAAATGAACCCCAGAGTCACGCTCGGGATAACCGCTAAGAAGGTTAAACAAAAAAATTATATAAATGCATATATCACACATTTTTGTAACAAATGTGACTTTTGAGCAGAAATGTCACAGAAGAGAAGAGGTGGTGTTACAAAGTGGTGTACTGAAGTAATTTCTTAGTTTTTGCTTATGTATGCTAAAAAGGTGTTTTTGCTTATGTATGCCAAATTTATCAAACCCCCTGTGATAGTATGACAGAAACACTTACACCAGGGGAAAAAATGTTTGTAAGTCGTGTACGTAAGCACATCTTGATGAATTCCCCCCATAGTCTCTTTCCCTCCAATAATATTAGCTAAGCCCTGCCCCGTCTTCTTGTGTTCCGTCTTGGTCTCTTTGATGCTAGAGAAGGAATTTCTCTAACAACAGGCAGTGGACAGCAGTTGGCATGAAAGTAGCTAAGACTTTAGAGTTCTCCTTTTTTTTTTTGGGGGGGGGGGGTAAAGGAGTGATTTCTGGTAAATGAACTTCCAAATATGTTAGAGATTTACCTACATCGTCAAATAGACAAAAGATACTTGAAATGACATTTAAATGTAGCTACTAGTGTTTGAAAGAGGTAAGGATGAAATTATATAATTTTATCCCTCAAAAACACTCCTCCACAAGCCCTTGTTGACTATTTTATTAATATTAAACAAAAAAAAAAAAAAGCTGGTCATCGAAGTAATTCACCGAATCTGAAGAAGTCCTTTGCATGCACTGATCTGAAATGAGAAGAAAGGTACACGAAAAATATGTTATTACATTTATGGTGCCTCCAGCAGTTGCTAAACTACAAACCCCATCCCATGACAGGAGTTGTAATTTAGCAACAGCGAGCCTTCAGTTTAGCAACAGCTGGAGGCACCGTCTTCCTAAACTACAACTCCCATCATGAGAGTTGTAGTTTAGCAACAGCTAGAAGCACCAAGTTCCAAGGAAGACCGCTTATCTCCCACCCGCCTGCATCACGCAAGATCCTAGCTCCTCTGATAAAAACTACTCTCTGAACTAACCCAAGGATGAAGCCCCACCTGTCTAGCTCTCGCTGCCCCTACTCATATGTTTCTCTTCAACGGGTGCAAGTACACCACCTGCCTCCATTAATTTACTTGGTACGGACATTACCAAACTGTACTTTCATGTTACTAATGTTATTAACATTGTTTATATCTTTTAAATTTTTATAAAAAATCTATGGAAGTGAAAATATATATTTTCACTTCCATAGATTTTATCAGAGGTAGGATCTTTTCTATCTAGGTATTATACTCTTGATTTGTCAGCTGCAACAAAGTGTCTGTGTAGAATGTTTCAGGGGGCAGATAGGCTTCAAGTGAGTAGACATTTATGGAGGCCAAAGGTATGACCCAGATTCAGATTTTTTAAATAACAATATTTGAACCTTACAGCAACATTAAGTGTACGGATGTCTGTGTTGACTCCTCTCCAATAGAGGGCTCAAGGGAGCATTAGGGCGTATGGCAGCTTCTTGTGGGGGCATACCAAAAGTTGATCTAGGTTAAAATGAAAGAAAGGTATGGGGAGGGGTGGTTAGCAATGCTATTCCCCACTTGTACGCCACACACTCCAAATTTCCATAAATTAAGGAAGTTTGTTTTCTGTAAAGTCAACAATTTCTCTGTGGAGCAGGAAAAGTTGACATGTGCCACAACTTCATCGAATGGAGGGGTCGGTTGTTGTTTCTGGTATCTTGTAATGGCTAATTTAGTCGCCACCAGAATGAAGACTACTACCATTCGGAGAACCTTGTGGAACTGGTTGAGATCTATCAAGAAAAGAGATAATTGGAAACTAAGAGTCATTTTTGAGCCAAGAAGACTTTGAGTGGGGGCAGTCGCTGAAAACATGTAAGAGGGTGCCCTCTCGCTTGCAGTCCCTACAGCACAATGGGCAGCAATTTGGGTATATTGTTTGAAGCCTGGAGGGGGTATAGTATCATCTAAGAAGAGTTTTAGCTACCACCTCTCAATCGTAAGCATTTTAAAATATTTTATAAATGTTTAAGAAGGCCCTCAATCATTGTTCCTGGGATATAACAGCTGACATCTCAGATGCCCATTGTCTGAATTGGACTGAGTTTGAGAACATCCCCTTGTCATTCATAAAGAGATAACAAAAGGATACCCCCCCCCCCTTTGTTTCTGTTGGGGATGGGGTAGGAAAGCAAGGATTATATATTTTAAATAGTTGACCCACAGCTGACCTACAAAGCTAGACAGGGACTGCCATTTAAAAATACAAAGGCCCACATGCTGTCTATGCAAAATAAGTTCACATGCTTGTTTATATTAAACTCACATACTGCAAATGGAAAGCTGTTGTAATTTCTCTATTTCCTACTGTGAAATATGCGGTAAGTATGTTAGTAGTCACTTTGGAAATCTATAACCATATGAAGGCATAAGGATTAGGGTTGAGCGGCATAGGCTATATTCGAATTCACAATATTTTGCGAACATATGGATGAATATTTGTCATATATTCGCTAAATTCGCATATTCATAATATTCGCGTTTATTTTCACATATACGAAGATTCGCATATGCGAAAATTAGCATAAGCGAAAATTTGCATATGAGAAAATGAGCATATGCGAAAATTCGTGCGCCAGTCTCACACAGTAGTATTAGAGCCTTCTTTACACCACACAAGCTGGAAGCAGAGAGGGGTGATCACTGTGATGTGTACTGTGAAAAAAAAATATATATATTTGTAATTGCGAATATATAGTGCTATATTCGCGAATATTCCCGAATCTGCGAATATGCGATATTCGCAAATAATATTTGCATTGCGAATATTCGCGAGCAACACTAATAAGGATGCAGGCTGAATTTGTATAGGTCATGAGCCATTATAGAAATGGATACATTATTCCTCATAACACATGCTTTCTAACTCCTTCCTATTTTTACAAAAAAGGTTTGCTGCAGTCTCATTCCGATGCATCGTACTGTAATGTGTTGCGGAGAACCAGCTACATAGAAGATTATTTGAATATTGGACTTTGAAGTCTCATACCAAAAATGCAGCACATATTGAACAAAGTATTAGGGAGCTTCATGTATTGATAAATGTGGGAAGCTTGACAATTTAAACTGACAAAATTAGAGGAAACTCATAGGTGGCATTTAAAGGGATTCTCCGCCCCTAGACATCTTATGCCCTATCCAAAGGATCCCCTATCCGCGATCTCCCTGCTGCACTTGGTGTTTATTTAGAGAATTGGGTGCAGCACTGGAGGCTTGTGATGTCACGGTCTCGCCTCACGTGACAGCCACGCCCCCTCAATGCAAGTCTATGGGAGGGGGAGTGACGGCCATCACGCCCCCTCCCATAGACTTGCATCACAAGTGGGGCGTGACCGTGACGTCACGAACCTCCGCCCCGCATCACCAGTCAAATGGCATGAAGCAAAGTTCGCTCATTGCACCGGATGTCTGGGGTGCCCCAGCTGAGATTGCGGGGGTCCCCAGCAGCTTGAACCCGCGATCAGACATCTTATCCCCTTTAATCATTGTTGGCTTTGGTAAGCAAGTTCTGAAGGCATTTTTTTTTTTTTTTTGCTTTACTGTAGTTTTGCTAATGTACTACATATTTATCATACTAATACAGGGGGGTGATAATGTTAGAGCACATAAGCAAAATACAAAGCTACTTTTTTGCAACTTTTTAAAATTGCTCATGTAAGGGAGTTTTGTTCTACAGGTCAGACCTGGAGTTGACTTGCGACAGTCCCACATCACACATTTTTGACCGCTGCAAAATGGCTTGGGTAAGGCTGTTTGCAACTCTATGCTTACCCACAAAAGTCGCACAATGTGTGACTTTTTGTAAGCAAAAAAAGGCTCTAAATGCCTTGATAAATGTCCCCCATAGAAATTGGCAATAGGATTAAAAATATTAATTTAAGAATATTAGTGATCAGAAATATTTAACACTGATGTGTTATGGGATATACAAGGATATTAACCCCTTAAGGTCAAGGCCCATTTTGGCTTTAAGGACCAGACCAATTTTATTTTTAACATTTTCGTTTTTTCCACCTCACCTTCTAAAAATCATAACTCTTTTATATTTCCATCCACAGACCCATATGAGGGCTTGTTTTTTGCATCACCAATTTTACTTTGTAAAGACATCACTTATTTTACCATAAAATGTACAACAAAACAAAACAAATATTATTTATGAGGTAAAATTGAAAAGAAAGCCGCAATTTAGCAAATTTTGGAAGGTTTTGTTTTCACGCTGTACACTTTACGGTAAAAATGACATATTTCCTTTATTCTGTTTCTCAATGAGATTAAATTAATATCCATGGTTATATGCTTTTCTATAATTTTACCGCTTAAAAAAATCTCAAACCATTTTAACAAAATTTGTATGTTTGAAATAGCCCCATTTTGACCACCTATAACTTTCTATTGTTTCCCTATATGGGGCGATATGAGGGCTAATTTTTTGCGCCACAATCTGTAGTTTTTTTCAGTACCACTTTTGCTTAGGTTTTACTTTTATAAATTTTTCATACATTTTTTTGGAATAAAATGTGACAAAAAAAGCTGCAATTTTGGACTTTAGATTTTTTTTTTACGTTTACGCTGTTCACTGTAAGGGATAATTAACAATTTATTTTAATACTTCAGACTTTTACGCATGTGGCGATACCAAAAAGGTGTATACATTTTTGAGAAAAACTGACATTTTACTTTTTATTGGGGGAGGGGATATTTCAAATTTTTTTACTTTTTTATTTTAATTTTACTTTTTTTTACACTTTAATAGTCCCCATAGCTAATACTGTTCAGTGCTATGCATAGAGCAAAGCACTGATCAGTGTTATCGTGATCTTCTGTTATGTGATCTTCTGCTATGGTCTGCTCGATCTCAGTCCAGTGCAGAAGACCCCGGGAGACAGCCGGAGCCAGATGAGGGGACCTCCGGCGGCTATGCTGGATGATCGGATCCCGGCGGCAGCGCTGCGGGCGATCCGATCATCCATTCAAAGTACCTGCCACAGATGCCATGATCTGTATTGATGATGGCATCTGAGGGGTTAATGGCGGACATCCGCGTAATTGCGGATGTCCGCCATTACCGGCAGGTCCCTGGCTACTGATAGCAGCCGGGACCTGCTACGCGAGACACGGACACTGGTCTGGTGCTTGCGGTCACGGCGGCGCATAAATGTGCGTCATGGTGCGTTAAGTACCACGGCACCATGACATCCATTGTCGTTAAGGGGTTAATGTGGCATCAGTACATTGTGCTATTTTTTATAATGGAGTATCCAAAAATATACACATCCTGTCTAAATGGGAAGCAAAGTCCATACTTAAATTGTTAAAAATTTTAAAATGCAAAAGGTGAATTGTATAAAAAATTTTGAGACATTGAGAAGGAGATTCATTGAAACCTGTGTAGAGGACAAATTGTGCAGTCTCCCATAGAAACAATCAAATCATTTTTCCTTAATATATATATATATATATATATATATATATATATATATATATATATATATATAAAGCCTTTTGTGTATGTTCTTTTTCATTACATAGAGTGGTTTAAGTCAATAAAGCTTTAGGGGGCATTTGCTAAACTGCATCAATAGCATATTTGATCAAAAGTCACAGGGAGAGATTTATCAAAATCTGTGTAGAAGAATAGTGGTGCAGTTGCTCATTGCAACCAATCAGCTAGCATCTTTCATTTTTTAACCTGTTAAGGACCAAGGGCGTTCCTGTATGCCCTGAGTCCGCTCCCTTTCTATAACGAAGGGCCATGGCCTCTAGCAAAGGCTGGGACCCATGGCTAATAGCGTGTGGCACTGAGCACGATGCCGCACGCTATTAACCCTTTAGATGTGGCGTTCAAAGTTGATCGCTGCGACTAAAGTGAAACTAAACTAACCCCCGGCTAGCTCAGTGGGACACGAGGAGGGTCCCCTTACCTGCCTCCTGGTGTCCGATCGCCGAATGACTGCTCAGTGCCTGAGATCCAGGCATGAGCAGTCAAGTGGCAGAATCATCAATCAATGGTTTCCTATGAGAAACCATTGATCAATGTAAAAGATCAGTGTGTGCAGTGATATATTCCCCTATGGGAGCTATAACATTGCAAAAAAAAAAGTGGAAAAAAAGTTAATAAATATCATTTTACCCTTTCCATAATAAAAGTTTCCCATTTAAAATAAACATAAAATAAATGTATGTGATATTGCCGCATGCAGAAATGTCTGACTTATAAAAATATATAGTTAACTAAACCGCAAGGTCAATGGCGTACGCACACAAAAATTCCAACAAAAGTCCAAAATAGCGTATTTTTGGTCACTTTTTATATCAGGAAAACATTTATAAAAAGCGTTCAAAAAGTCTGAACAATACAAAAATGGTACCGCTAAAATCTTCAAATCACGGTGCAAAAAATGAGCCATCATACCGCCCCCATTTTCCTGCATGTAGTTATGATTTTTTCCAAAAGTCCGACAAAATCAAAACTATATAAGTGGGGTATCATTTTAATCCTATAGACCTAGAGAATAAATAGAAGTTATCATTTTTACTAAAAAATGTACTGCGTAGAAACAGAAGCCCCCAAAAGTTACAAAATTGTGTTTTTTCTTCAATTTTGCCGCACAATGATTTTCTTTTCCGTTTCGTCGTAGATTTTTGGGTAAAATGACTGATGTCATTACAAAGTAGAATTAGTGGCACAAAAAAAGCCATCATATGGATTTTTTGGTGCAAAATTGAAAGAGTTATGACTTTTTAAGGAAAAAAACAAATGCATCTTAAAAATTAAATAAAAAATCTGATTGGTTGCTATGGGCATCTACACCCCTCCTCCTTTACACAGGTTTTGATAAATTTCCCCCACAGATTTTGTGCAATTTTTTTAAAAGAAAGATGAGAAGGAGCCAGGAAGGGGGAATGGTTTCACATGAAGGGGCATGGTTTCACATGAAGGGGGCATGGTTTCACATGAAGGGGGCATGCCCACGTCACATACAACTTTAGGCTCAATGGGGGAGATTTATCAAAACCTGTCTAGAGGAAAAGTTGCTGAGCTGCCCATAGCAACCAATCAGATTGCTTCTTTAATTTTTCACAGGCATGTTCAAAAATGAAAGCAGTGATCTGATTGGTTGCTATGGGCAACTCAACAACTTTTCCTCTGGACAGGTTTTGATAAATATCCCCCAATATGCGACAACGAAATTCAGAGAACTTTCTTCCACCTCTGAGCTGGTATACATTTTTATGCCTGGAGCAGTGTTTAGCTGATTTATAAGATAAGACAATATAACATTTTTGCAAATGTTTGTGCAGTCATCCAAATATTTGTGTAATCTCACACTTGCTTAGAACTGTTTCTCTTTATGCACCTTTTTTTACACAATGATAAATTATCTCCCTATAGTTTTCTTTATGCGTTGTTGCCATTTACTCCAGGCTGTTTTCTCCACTGTGGGCTTTATTTATCAAAACTGTCGAAGACTAGGTTTCCACACAGGTTTTTTTTTTTTAGCATTTTTGGGAAAAATGCCACTGCAGTTTTTGAGCCAAAGTCAGAAGTGTATTCAAATGGAATGGGAAATATATAAGAAGAACTCATACTTTTTCTTCCTGTTAGATCCACTTCTGATTTCGGCTCAAAAACTGCAGTGGCTGTTTTACAAGAAATGCCGGGGAAAAAAAAGAAACCTGTGTGGAAACCTAGCCTAAGAGAACATTCTCTTTCCTGCCCATAACAACCAATAATCTGCCCTTTCTGGAAGCCTTTGGCTGACTTGGTTTGACCTCACAATAAGCCCACTGAAAGTATTAATTGAACAAAAAGACCTGAAAAGCTATTGGAACAATTGCCAATTGCAATTCAAATGTAAAATAACATATAACCAAACCCTCAGTTCTCTAGCATAAAAGTGGATCTATTAGCAGAGATGCTAAAGAAACAATGAAAATAGATAGAAAATTGAAATATTTGATCGAATTGTCTTTATAGAGTTTCATTCTGTTTAATAACATATTGATATTTACTCCCTTATATTGATATTTACTCTGGCTATTTCTATTTTCTTTTGGTGTCCACTGTTATACTGGATTGTCAGGAATGTTATTTGTTTTCATGTTTGCTTCAGAACAATTTATCTATTGCATTGTATCATGAGTTGGGCAGATGGAGTTACTCATCTCTGTTTGTAAGACCAGCTTCGTATGTTAGAATAAACAGGAAAATAACAAAAGGAAATAAAACTCTTATATAATCTGTTAAAGTGATAGATCTAAGCACATGTTGTTCAGTGAGATAGAGCAAAATACTCATAGGATGCTGTCTATTGTGACATCACTTATTATTCTGACATCAGCATCACATGCCATATAAGTGATAATGGCACAATAGATTCTATAATACATACTTGCCCAGACTTACTTATTCTGTCTAACAGAAATCAACACTATGGAAATTTTGAGACAATATAGAAGGGTACAAAAGACGCACTCACCCGGTTTCATGCCGAAGAAGGTGTAGGTTTATTCCAAATAATACACGGAGATGTGTAGCTCGGGTCGGGAAGAAGAGAAAGCAAGAGCTCAGCTGAGCTTATGGAACGACGGTCCCGTTTCGCGGGTTCTCTGCTTGGTCACGCCCTTGGGGCGTGACCAAGCGGAGAACCCGCGAAACGGGACCGTCGTTCCACGAGCTCAGCTGAGCTCTTGCTTTCTCTTCTTCCCGACCCGAGCTACACATCTCCGTGTATTATTTGGAATAAACCTACACCTTCTTTGGCATGCAACGCTGCAACGTTTTTTCCACATGACTGTACCCCCGCATCTGCCTTATCATCTGTCCACTTGCACCACCAGTGTTTTCCTCAGCATCAAAGGGGACATTTTCCCACTACAGTGCCGGCTCTCCCGATACTCTATTCATTCCACACTATGGAAATTTGGTCTTCAATGGGATTCTGCTGCACGGCACATGCTCCAGAATTTCTGCCACGGAAAGCTCTTCCATGTAAATTCCAATTCTGGAACCATTTATTCTTTAGGCAGAAATCTGCACAGACTGCAGTGCCGTCAATGGTAGTGGCACTGATGGATTTCAGCAGTGTCCGCTGCAGATGGAATCTCCACCAGGAACATCTAGGGGTGGAGATTTCATAGTGTGAATGTAGCTTTAGGGGAGAATTTAGCATTGTATTTACACCATTTTTGTGTACATTTGGTGCAGTTTGTGCAAATACTGTGATTTGTGCAAACATTTTGTGAGTTTTTAACTTTAACCCTTTTGCCAAATGTGCTCTATTTGTGTTTTTGCAGTAGTTACTGATTTATCACAAAAATCACCAAAACAGCAGAAATGTAAGTGCACTCCAGACCAGACAACACTTTGCAAACTTTAGTAGAGCTACAATATTTAGCTATTTGTAAAGAATGTGTGCCAAATATGGCAGGGGAATTACATATGACATACACCCAGGCAAATGGGGATAAAAAAAAACTTGCTGTACATGAAAATGATAAAATCACCCCTGAGACTAGACAGTCTAAAAATGTGCCAGATTTATCACACTTATTCATGTTGTTTGATAAATCTGACATATTCTCTGACACTTTCTTTTCTAACGTCAGACCAACTATTAGTTAATCATCTTTACTCCGAAATGTTACATCATTCTGGTGCACAGAATTGTTCAAAGCCACACCATAGTAGTCACATATCACTAGTGTGGAATGTAAGCACTACACCAGCAATAGCAATTGTATTCTTTAGATAAAGGGAACCTGTTATGAGTAGGGATGAGTGAATCAAATTTGATGAATCGGAATTCGTCATGAATTTCAGGAAAAATAGCAGCGATTCGATCAGGCGAATAGCTGCATTAAACTCCATTTAGTGCGGTCCAGACTCCAGGGCATCTAAAATGGCGGATCCACATGTGAGGACATGGGGCAAGGGATCCTGGGAAGGCCGGAACAAGGGTAGACGGGATGACCCTTAATCACATGCAGCATGCAGCCTATCAGCAGCCAGCCACCCCTGTGATGTCACAGCCCTATATAATCGGCAGCCATCTTGCGGCCAGTCACTTCAGCCTTTTATTGCAGAGAGAGAGAGAGAGAGAGAGAGAGAGAGAGAGAGAGAGAGAGGGACAGAGAGCAGTGTGTAGCACAGAAAAGCATTTTTACAGCAGCGATTCACCTACCAGTCACATCAGGGTTCTATTGCAGAGAGGGACAGAGAGCAGTGTGTTTCACAGAAAAGCTTTTTTACAGTATTGCTTCACCTCAAGCATAAATCCAGCCTAGAAGCACTGATAGAGAAGGGAGTGAGATTGAGAGAGAGAGTGCAATTTTGGGTGTAGTACACAGCGACTGGTGTATACAATAACTGAAAAGCAAATAGTAGCCAGACAGGGTGAGCAGAGCACTAAAAGCGTATTGTCCTCTAATAAGTGTAACATGTGCGTACATCTAAGTGGTGTACCATTTTATTCCCGTTAAAGTCTTAAGGGTCTGTAAAAGGCCAGGCAAAAGTACACTCTTGCTGGTGTTGTAGACAAATACTGTTTTAAGCGTACTGGAGCACATTGTCCTCCCCTCATAAGTGCATACCACATATGTACATCTAAGTGGTGTACCATTTTGTTCTGTTAAAGTCTTAAGGGTCTGTAAAAGTCCAGGCAAAAGTACACACTTGCTGGTGTTGTGCACAAATATTGTTTTAAGTGTACTGAAGCTCATTGTCCTCGCCTCATAAGTGCATACCACATACGTAGATCTAAGTGGTGTACTCTTTTGTTCCTGTTAAAGTCTTAAGGGCCTAGATACTGTGAAAGGCCAGCCAAAAGTACACCCATGTTGGTGTTATAGACCAATACTGTTTTAAGCATACTAGAGCATATTGTCCTCCCCTCATATACGCACTAAGTATGTCAGGCAGAGAAGTGCCAGGTTGTGCACAAAGGAGTGGCAGAGGCCTCAGGCAGAGGTTGCAGCAAACTAGGGGTGAGTGGCAGCGGGAGTCGCAGCGAGAGGCCTGAGCTCCTGGTATCAGCTAGCGGTTGTGTCTCGACCAGCAACCCATCTGCCATCATTAATTGGTTAACTTGTTCATCCACTTCATCCCAAGTGACACCCCAGTCAACAGTCAGTGGGTTGTATAGCAATAATTTTTTTAAATTATATTAAATATTATTTAAAAATTTACAAGTCACATTCAGATTACATGCATCGCTATTAAAATCACTGCCGCAGAGTGTCTGGATGTGGCAGCAGGGTTGGGAAACCCTATGGTGTCACAATTGAAGAGATTTTTTTAATAAAATTTCTCATTTTTACTTAATTTAATTTTCATTTATTTTATTTATTTTTTATCCTTTTTTGAGGACCCATTGGAGGGCAAGTCTGGTGCCAGCAGCTATGGTTATTCCAGCTCCAAGTAGTGGAAGATTTTTAAGTTACATTACAAATCTGGAAAAGAAAATTGAAACCAACTGGTGGCAAAACATTAATCTCAGAGTTCCCCTCACTCAGGTTTATGGAATGGACTGTTGCAGAAATTTCTACAACTTAAACTGCCCCCCTTTTAAGCCCAACCTTGATGTCCTTGTCACATATAATACTACCTCTTTATTGATAGCACTTTTATCACAGATTTTAGCGTTTTTTGAAGTTTGTATTTTTTGCTCTTGCATGTTTTGTAATCAGAGCTGTAGCTTCGATGAGGCGAGTGAGGCGATCGCCTCAGGTGCATTGTTGCAAGGGGGCACAAGGGGGGGTCCAGCACACATTACACTGTGGCATTGATTCAAAACCAGGGTGCCAGGACACTCTGGTGGGAAATATTGTGCTAAAATTTTTTGATTTTTCTGCCCAGGCTTGCACACCTGTGAGTCACAGGCGTGCAGGCCAGGAGGGAGGGAAGTCTGTGTGCAGTGCCGGGAAGGGTGATACTGCAGCTCCAATTCTCGTGTATCCTCCCTCTCCTGTGGAGCAGCTCTGGACTCTAGATTCTCCCTGGTCCCTCAGCAGAACGATGTGGATGGAGGGAAGGAGCAGGGGCAGCACTGACAGAGGCCTACTCAGCTTCAGGTAGCGCACCCCCACCCTTCTTTCACTCCTCTACATTTCTCTGTCACCCCCTTGTAACCTCTCTGTAACCCCTGGACACCCCTCTGTTATCCCATACACCCTTCCGTCACCCCTCTAAAACCCTCTGTCAGCCCTGTACACCCCATGGTTGCCCCATACACCCCTCTGTCACCCCTCTACACCCCTCTATCCCCCCTGTATGCCCCTCTGTCACTGTGTGGGGTAAGGCTGAAGGCATTAGGTGTGGGTGAGGCAGGAGGCATTGTGTGTGGGGAAGGCTGGAGGCATTTTGTGCTTGTGGGGGTGAGGGCTGGAGGCATTTGAGTGAGGCTGGAAACATTGGGGGAGATTTATCAAAACCTGTGCGAAGGAAAAGTTGCCCAGTTGCCAATAGCAACCAATCAGATTTCTTATTTCATTTGGCGAAGGCCTTGTTAAAAATGAAAGAAGCAAGCTGATTGGTTGCCATGGGCAACTGGGCAACTTCTCCTCTGCACAGGTTTTGATGAATCTCCCCCCTTGTGCATTGTGGGAAGGCTGGTGGCATTGTGTTTGGAGGAGGCTGGAGTCATTTGTAGGAAAAAGGGGAGGATAATGCTGGAAAAGTGAAGATCCTAATACTAATATGTTTGTGTTGCAGGTTCTGCCCAAGAGGTTTGGCTGGAACAGATTATCATGATGTACTGTGCCAGATGGGGAAGAAAAAAAAAGGGAATGACTCTGATCAGTGAATAAGTCATTTGTGAGTCGCTGCATAAAACCGTACTGCAATCTACATAAGAAACATATAAAAAAAATATTTGGTAAGGGTGTCCCGTTAATTTTTTTCCAAGGTGTGCCCCAAGCCAAAATGGGGGGGGGGGGCACAATTTTCTGTTCTCGCCTCAGAAGCAAAAAGAGCTAGCTACAGCTCTGTCTGTAATGCACATCATGTAACAATATTTAGCCCTTATCTGATCGCTGTTATAAGAGCCTTGTAGTGTGCAGACTTTGTTTAAAGATGTTTTGTAATCTATGAAAAGTGACTTGTAAATTCCATAAATAATCATAATTTAACATTCTAATAGGCTATAGATAAATAAACACTTATTTACATAAATAAAAAGTTACACAGCTACCTGGATTGGAGTGTGAAAGTGGGAGATGGGTAGGATAGCTTGGAAATGAAGAGTGCTGTAGAAGTAACACTAAAGTGAAGAAATTCTTACAAGAACATCATAAGTGTCCATAGCCATTAAGTCATTTAATTAAAGTACTGATTTGACTCTAAGTAAGATTTGTGTTTATAATGTGAAAGTGTCCAAAACATTTTATTGTGTTTCGTTCAGGCTTCAGTTTTTGAGAACTTTTGAAGTTTCAGACTTTGTATAAAGACATTTTATAATTTATGAAAAGTGACTTGCATATTTTTAAATAATTTCATATATTTTAAATAAATAATTGCTATATATAAAAGCCAAGTAAGAGGTCCATAATGGAAGGTAACTCTTGTCACTACATTCTCATGGCATGAAGGACATTTCCAGAAGAATCTGCATGTCATACTGAATAACAGTATTATTTCACTAACCCAGCACACTCCCTATGCGTGGTACGGCAAGGCAAAGTGTTCTACACCCCTATGGAGGCATTCTGTAGCCCGGAAATAGCCGTTTTTAATAGTGATTCGTCGTAAATAAATTTGGATCGAACCAAATGTTTTCAGAAAATTTGGCGATTCGGCCGAATCAAATTTTTCAGAAATTCGCTCATCTCTAGTCATGATTTTCATGCTGCCCAACAAAACAGCCTCTTTTTTTGATTTATAGATTTCAATGTTCTAGGTATTGTTTCATCCGCCCATACAATCATTGCCAAACAGGCATGTCAAAAGACCACCTAGGTTAGTTGGGTGGATATGTGTAAAGACCATCCTGTTTGTTTTGATGATAGGATGTAATAGAAGAGACATTGCTGGGTGATTGATGGGATTGATGGGATCTCCCTTCTCATGATCACTACAGGAAGTAAGAAAGAAGTCATAGTTCATACTCGTAACATAGTTATTTATAGAGGAGTTGATGGTCCATGTCAATCTGCCACTCTCAATTTACTGTGCTAAATTCTTTTATAATGGAAGTTAACCCTCAACTTTTGAAGACCCCAACATGCAATAGATTCAACTTACAATGGATTCTCAGGGCTTGCATAAGTTGAATAGGGCATTGACTTACGATGTCCTTGTTTGTGGGGACCAAAATGCACAAAATGGCTTTTCAATAATGCTGACTGCTGCATCTACTGCCAGGCCATTAAATATACCATGTTTTACTACACAGACTATGAATGCTGTAGTACTGTGCTGTACAGTACTGTACCCTGCAAAGCAGAGTAAAACAGCTGGCTTAATGTGCCCCGTTCTGCCGCATGTGCTGTAGTACTACTGTACCCAGCACAGACACAGTGAGTCTCCGTCATTCACAAGTCTGTCGGTCTCCAGCTCCTTGGTTTTCTCATCCTTGTGCCGCCCCCTCTATGCTGTTCAATAAGCCTGCAGCAAAAGGCTCCATTGAGCGCTACCTTCATCTTCCCTCACACATTGGAGGTTCGACTCTACCTCTAGTGTGCACAGCAGTTGTAGCCTTGTGGCCATTCCGGATAAGGTAGTGAGTGATGTCCTGGGTTAACAGAATGTATGAGGAGCCAATTACCAGTTTTCCATAGAGTTATAGACTCAACATACAATGGATTCATCATTCAATGGTCATCCTGGAACTGCTTAACCTCTTAAGGATGCAGGGTGTACCTGTACGCCCTGCAGCTGGTCCTGGTATATAACGCGGGGTTACGCCGTGACCCCGTGTCATACCGTGTCAGTCCCAGCGGCTAATGAAAGCCAGGACCCTGGGCTAATAGCGTGCTGCAGTAATCGTTGTGCCGTGTGCTATTAACCCTTTAGATGCAGCGTTCAAAGTTGATTGATGCGTCGAGAATGAAAGTGAAAGCTTCCCGGCAGCTCAGCCAGGCTGATCGGGACCATCGCGGTGAAATCGCAATGTCCCTAACAGCTAGGATGCAGCAGGTGGGTCTCTTAACTGCCTCCGTCACATCCGATCAGCGATTGATTACTCCAAGCCTGAAATCCAGGCTTGGAGCAATCGTCCACCGATAACACTGATCATTTCCGTGCTAATGCACGGCAATGATCTGTGTATGAGATTGGTATGTGCAGTGTAATAGCAACTAGGGAGGGCTATAACACTGCAAAAAGAAAGTGTGGAAAAAAAATAAGTTAATACAGATTATTTAACCCCTTCCCTAATAAAAGTAAGAATCACCCCGCTTTTCCCATAAAAAAAAAAAAAAGTGTTAATAAAAATAAATATATGTGGTATCACCGCCTGCGGAAATGTCTGAACTAAAAAAAAAAAATCCAAAGTCCAAAATAGTGTATTTTTGGTCACTTTTTATATCATGAAAAAATGAATAAAAAGCAATCAAAAAGTCTGATCAATACAAATGGTACCAATAAAAACTTCAGATCATGGCGCAAAAAATGAGCCCTCATACTGCCCCGTAGGTGGAAAAATAAAAAAGTTATAGAGGTCAGTAATACAAAATCAAACCTATATAAGTAGGGTATCATTTTAATCGTATGGACCTACAGAATAAAGAGAAGTTGTCAATGCACTGCGAAGAAACAGAAGCCCCCAAAATTTACTAAATGTAATTTTTTCTTCAATTTGTCACACAATTAATTTTTTTTTTTCATTTTGCTGTGGATTTTTTGATAAAATTACAAATGTCACTGCAAAGTAGTAGTTTGGCGCAAAAATAAGCCACAAATGCGCATGTGTCCACTCAAACAGACTCAGAAACAGACTCCAAGAGGGTGGTATGAGAGCCTGATGTCCACAGGTGGGGGTTGTGTTTACAGCCCAACACCGTGCAGGATGCTTGGTATTTGCCAGAGAACACCAAGATTGGCAAATTCGCCACTGGCGACCTGTGCTCTTCCAAGATGAAAGTAGGTTCACACTAAGGACATGTGACAGACGTGACAGAGTATAGAGATGCCATGGAGAATGTTCTGCTGCCTGCAACATCCTCCAGCATGACTGGTTTGGCGGTGGGTCAGTAATGGTGTGGGGTAGCATTTCTTTGAGGGGCTGCACAGCCCTCCATGTGCTTGCCAGAGGTGGCCTGGCTGCCATTAGGTACTGAGATGAGATCCTCAGACCCCTTGTGAGACCATATGCTGGTGCGGTTGGCCCTGGGTTCCTCCTAATGCAAGACAATGCTAGACCTCATGTAGATGGAGTGTCAGCAGCTCCTGCAAGAGGAAGGCATTGAAGCTATGGACTGGCCCGCCCGTTCCCCAGACCTGAATCCGATTGAGCACATCTGGGACATCATGTGTCACTCCATCCAACAACGCCACATTGCATCACAGACTGTCCAGGAGCCACCTCATCAGGAGAATGCCCAGGCATTGTAGGGAGATAATACGGGCACGTGGAGGCCACACACACTACTGAGCCTCATTTTGACTTGTTTTAAGGACATTACATCAAAGTTGGATCAGCTTGTAGTGTGGTTTTCCACTTTGATTTTGAGTGTGACTCCATATCCAGACCTACATTTGATTTCCATTAATAATTTTTGTGTGATTTTGTTTTCAGCACATTCAACTATGTAAAGATGAAAGTATTTCATACCATTTGTTCATTCATTCAGATCTAGGATGTGTAATCTTAGTGTTCCCTTTATTTTTTTTTTTACAATGTATGAAACCTCTTGAGAACTCATGTAGCCTATAAAGCTCCATGATAAGGCTGCCATTTACAAATTTTGCAGATAATGGTGAAGGATATACTGAAATGAATGAAGAGCAAGAGAAACAGCTGAGATGAGTTAGATGACTATTTTGTTCTAGGACCAGTAGGGAATCCTATAGGAGTCAAGACATGCTGTTAAATTACACTTTATTGATGATATTTTATACTTAACATTAGATGTTGTTGACAGCTAAATGTCCTCATTCAAAGAAGAAAACAAGTATAAGCTGAAGAGATAGAAATCCAAGAATGAAATAGAGATGATTTGCCATGTCTGCACCAATATTGTCAATTACCAGACCCCACTGATCCAGATGTCCTCCTTACTTCTCTGGTTACATATCTCACAGAAAGCGGTGACTGGAACACATGTGCTGTAATTTCTACAAATATGTCCTAAGATATCTGTTATTTCTGTTGATAGACTAGCACATTGTCATCTGGTAATACTGCACCGTTGTACTGTGCACTGTACATTCTGTATGAATGTAAGGAAAATCCTGAAAAAAACTAAAATTTCAGTGAAGAAACAACTAGGTTTAGAATATAACTTATCTTAATAGTGGGAAAAGTTGGATCTTGTTCTTCTGTGTTATAGGGAGTATCCCATGGATCAGCAAACCAAGAAGATTGTTACATGTTTTAAAATATTTGACAGCATTTCTAACATTAACTGACATACCATTTCCAGTATCATTTCTCCACACTCTAAGCACATAGAAACAGTTCTAGAACAGCAAACAATGCCACTAAGTAAAAGAGTTCCAGGTAAACAAACAATGCTTTCTCGTTATTTCTAGGGGGTTGAATTCGAAGAAGCCAGTCAACAATTCATGCAATAAAAAGGTATAAATGGCACTCACCAACTCATCAGTACTCATCAGTACTTTAATCGGGAACCATAACTTTTATTCAGATCAGTGCAAAGTTAACAAACATAGCTGGAGAGTTCAGGACACCATCAGTGCCACTTACGTCGCCCTGAACTCTCCCGCTGTTTGTTCACTTTACACTGATCTGAATAAAAGTTATGGTTCCCGATCCCAGTAGTGATGAATGCCATTCATAACTTCTTATTGCATTCCTCCACAATATTGCTGCTAATTTGTGCTGCTGGGGGAATGGATCTAGAGAGAATCACTCTCCTCCCCCCTCTGGCTGCTAACAATATGGTCTGCTCTTACTTCTTGGTTAATGGAAATGGCTAGCCACATCCTTTGGTAGACACCACTTCCACCTACGGCAGCAGCACAAAAAGAGTTACTGCTTCCTTAGTAATTCTGCACAATCTCAGTGTTCCTGCATTAACCTTCTTTGTTCTTGGTAATGTGTAGGATGGAGCTTAACAAAGGCGTGGAGCAAGATCTTACTCCCCAGGAAGGTAGACAGTTTATTATCAAGGTAAGTACTGATGGCCTCCATCAGTGTCATGTCTCACTGAACACTACAGCAGGAGCTTCTTTCCCTAAACAAATGCTGTTTTAAATGATTCCTGATGAACCAGTGGGAAACGTGTTGAATCAAGGAAAGAGAAGTAGCCAGCAAAAGGCACCCTGTACGCACGAATGAAGCAAGTTCGGGATCACAGGTTTTTATAATTCTACACCCGGTATCCACACTGCACCTTTTTCTTGAATACTATAACCACATGTAGCATTCTGTAGAGGGGAAGTGCAATAACATATCTCCCTGTGCAATAACCTTCATGTGCAATAATTAATAAGGACTGTACAATAAGATTTGGGATTTGGTACATTGATTATAAGGAAATGTGTGCATAAAATGAATGGAACATTCAGCCTATGGAACATTTTGAATGTAGTCCAATGATGCAGTATACTTGAAGTATGTAGCAATATGTATATGAAGTTATTCCCAAGAATATAAGTTTCTGGAAGATTTATGTGCAATAGGACTATATGTGATACTGGGCATTATGCAATGGAGGCTGATGGACATTAACACAATATGATTGCCCTATGTATCAAGAGCAAATACCACTGTTGAGCTCTTGAAGAATGTCCATAATTGATTTATCACTCTGATGGGACATTATTTACATTGAGGACACTATATGCTATGATCAGAGTGGAACTGTGTCCCGGACTTTTATTAAGAGATTGATCATACATTGCTGTAAATTAGCCTGCACACTTGGATGGCGGCCTATGCTTATGGTGATTTATTTTGCACACTTTTTTTTTCAGTATTTTTATAATTTTTTTTGCTATTAAAAGCTAAGTTTTATATCTCCTCATCTATCAGTGTTTTAAGTACTGATGTCCACATAATTGCAATTTGCTGCAGAGAAGAAACCATCTTGTAACACTAACGTGTAATCCCCAGGATTAATAGGATTTATAATTTTAGTATGTCTTACATAGTTACATAGTTAGTATGGTTGAAAAAAGACATACGTCCATCAAGTCCAACCAGGGAATTAAAGTGAAGGGTGTAAGGGGATAAGGGAAAGGGATGTAGTTTTATAATTCTGCATAAGCATTAATGTTATTTTGTTCCAGGAATGTATCTAACCCTGTTTTAAAGCTGTTAATTGTTCCTGCTGTGACCAGTTCCTGAGGTAGACCATTCCATAAATTCACAGTCCTCACGGTAAAGGATGTTATTATTGGATGTCTTCTATTATTATATTGTAACATATTACATACAGTAAGCAAATGCAATAAAGTGATAATGTAGAACAAACTATAAAATAAATGCTCCATCCAGGGATGTAAGTAGGGATGACTGGTGAAAAAAGTGCCTTAGCTGCTTCTTGTTGAACTGTAAATCATGTGCCAGTCATAGAACACATGATGTTTCCTGGCTAGCTGCTTCCCTCAATGCGCTGCTTCAATCAATATGTCATCATAGTTGATGTCACATTCGTAGGCCTGGATTTAATGCATGTGTTTGAGAAGGCCATGTACTGGTAGCAACTAGGAGGCATACTGGGAAGAGAATCCACAGAGCGAATAGGTGTGCTAGGCAGGACAAAGCCAAGCTGGGAGAATGCCAACCAGGGAATATGGAATACATAGTTCAGGAATTGGAATCATGTAGATAAAGATGTGGCATGCATTAGAATTATTGAAGGGATAGGCACATCTCCCAGATAATCCCTCAATCCCCTTCATAACGCAGTCAATTTGAATTTTTTCTATTTTTTCCTCCTTGCATATTAAAAAACAGAATTTTCCATCCACAGGGCCATATGAGGGCTTATTTTATTCACAACTAAAATAAAGACACTGTTCTTTACCACAAAGCACACAGCAAAAAGCTGTAAGCTGTAGTTTTTATCAAAAAAATTCCTGTTTAGATACAACTTTTTGATCACTATTTTTTTTTCATATAGAATCAGAATCTATTGACAGAGCAAATATGGCCACCATAAAGGCCTGTTAAAGGGCACGCCTGCCATATTACCTGAAAAGGGCACCCCATAATCTCATTGCGGACCCCTTATCAGTCACCAAGAACCCACGGTGTATGTAATTTTGATCTTTAAATGCTGTGATTGCTATTGAATTAGGCATTTAAAGGGTTAAATGAAGGGCATCAGAGTGGTTCAGGGAGTGCTCTGCTCCTAAACTTGCATCACAGTTTCTGACGGCATGCATGACATACATGTACATCATGTGTTGCAAGTTAAAGAAGCAGTTTATTTCATAGTGCCAAATAATTGCTTACAGGGATTATCCAGGAATAGAAAAACAGAGCTAATTTCTTTCAAAAACATTTCCACGTCTGTCCCCAGGTTGTGTGTAGTATTACAACTTGCCTCCATTCACTTCAATGGAACTGAGCTGCAGAACGAAACCCAACCTGGAGAGAGAGCATTTTTTGAAAGAAATTAGCTCTGTTTTTCTATTCCTGCATAACCCCTTTAAGGATAGGGACTATTTTGACCTTGAAATGCATCTGTCACATAAGATAAATTTGTTAGCTGCATACCCAGTGCATTAGGACTTAAAGGGGTAGTCCGGGCAAAAACATTTTATCTCCTATCCAAAGGATAGGGGATAAGATGTCTGATGGCGGGGGTTTTCGGAAAACCGGATACGGGGCAAAAATGGGCCGACCGGAGTCTCCCTTTGACTCCGGTTAGCTTATTGAAATGCATTACATACAGGCTGGGTATGGCTGGGATACGGGAGTGCCCGGTTTTTGCTCCCCCCCCCCCCCCCCCCAGCTGGATACGGTTCATGTATTGCTAAATCGTAGTGTGAACCGGCCCTCAGGCTGTTGTCTGACACAGAAGGCTCACCTGGCCGCCATAAACCTGTATTGTTCTCCTGCACATGCACCATCTGTGTATGTTACAGCGCATGATGTAAAAAGATAGAGATGTTGGGACCCTGGAGCACAGCAGACCCAGACTTTTTTTGAATGGAATAAAAATGAACACTTTAATTGAATATTTCTAGGTAGTGTATGGACACACCCCCAACTAGTAACACCCAGTTGGCAATTAATTTATACAATTCTAGTGAAAAATTATAGAGATAGCACAACACAAAGCTATAAGAAAAGTTGTTCCAGAAATGTTACTTCATGGTGAATACAATGAAAGGCCACAATCCACAGGTTCTTTTTAAAGAGGCTCTGTCACCAACAGAAAATATTCATATGCTGTAGATATAGTGATTCTAAGGCTATCTGTAATATATGTAGAAATTATAAATAAAAAATATTTATGTGAACCAGTCCTCAAAAGCACAGGGGAGAGAAAAAGGAAAAGACTAGTGGAGATGGGATCCAAGAAATGGTCTTTATTATATAAAAAGGATATATATGACCAATCGCCTAGCAGGGCCCTTGCTAAAGGCGAATGGAATATACTGGGTAAAAAATAGATATAATAAAAAATAAAGAATATAGTAGGATTAAAATGAGATAAATATGATGGGTAAGTAGCACCAAAGAAAATTCAACTATAGCTACTGAAGAAAAGGCCCGCGGCCTTGAAACGCGTCTAGCCCCTTATCTGCACCTTATCCATAAGTGTATATCACTTCAAATAGACTGTATCTGCCATATTCCAATTGCAACAGCTGGATGCCCGCGATTCCGGGACCACTGCTGCATGCGCGCTGTTAGCACCTTATTCATACGTGCAATCCGCACCACCTGTTACCTGCATCCTCTCACAGCCCCGGTCGGCAGAGTTACTCCTGGACATCATCCTCCCCAAGGCCGGACGCCTCCCGTGCCAGCCCAGGACACTCGGACCCCCGGAGATTCAGCCATTCACCCAGCATACCACCCAGGCAGGCATTGATATCCAGAGTGCCGGACTCAGCCGTGCCAGCCCGGACCTGAGGACTCCAAAGGAGGGTGAGTGGTGCTGTGCACCGAGACTTGACATCTTCATCGCTGACAGTGTTTGCCACATTGTCTGCATTACCTGTCCATGAATTTCCTATTGTAGCTATTGTCGCTACACTCACTACCATATATCGTTACTCCGGACACACCCAAACTAATTGTGACTTTTCATTCTGGACATTTCTTGTGGATTTTTCATTGAAATATCCCTATGAATTATATGGACTGAGAACGTTTTCTCCTGATATATGCAGCAGATATTTAATTAATGAATTTTCTTTGGTGCTACTTACCCATCATATTTATCTCATTTTAATCCTACTATATTCTGTATTTTTTATTATATCTATTTTTTACCCAGTATATTCCATTCGCCTTTAGCAAGGGCCCTGCTAGGCGATTGGTCATATATATCCTTTTTATATAATAAAGACCATTTCTTTGATCCCATCTCCACTAGTCTTTTCCTTTTTCTCTCCCCTGTGCTTTTGAGGACTGGTTCACATAAATATTTTTTATTTATAATTTCTACACATTACATTAGACCTTTTGGGTGAAGGCAACACCTTTAACCTCAAGCACATTATTTCTTTTATCCTAAGTGAGCTACACATATTTTACATTATCTGTAATATATATCTTTTAAAAATATTGTGTTTTTTAACTTTTATTTGGCCGTTATAATTCTGGCCACTAGATGTCCCCATACAGGCATTCAGGACACAAAAATGTCCCGGCTACCTCTCTGCGGCCCTACATTAACTTTAAAAATGCAGGGGCCGCGGGGAGGTAGCGCATGCAGGGACATCACTGACATCCCATGCGTGCACCCATCAGAGAAGAGCAGAGCGGAACATCGCGGAGGACACACGCATGGTAATTCACCAGCACCAGCTGGCAGAACGTCATCTTCAGTGCTCCAACCACCGCTCCTCCGTTCCTGGGACCTACTGCTATGGCCCATAGGCCATAGCAGTAGATTTTGACCCCAGACTAGAGGAGCGGTGGTCAGAACAATGAAGTGGGGCAGTACACAGACATACAGCCTCCAGCCCTACACTGTCTATGGCTGAAGGCTATATGTCTGTGGGGGAAACTATACTGCACCTAATGTGGGGGAACTGTACTGCCCCTAATGTGGGGGAACTGTACTGCACCTAATGTGGGGGAACTGTACTGCCCCTAATGTGGGCGAACTGTACTGCACCTAATGTGGAGGAACTGTACTGCACCTAATGTGGGGGAACAGTACTGCACCTAATGTGGGGGAACTGCACTGCACCTAATGTGGGGGAACTGCACTGCATCTAATGTGTGGGAACTGTACTACACCTAATGTGTGTCTGTACTGCCAACCTAATAAAGGGGGACTGTACTGCCAACCTAATGTGGGGGAACAGTACTGCCAACCTAATGAGGGGGAACTGTACTGCCAACCTAATGTGGGGGAACTGTACTGCCAACCTACTGTGCGGGGACTTATACTGCACCTAATGTGGGGAACTACAACCTAATTAGGGGAAACTATACTGCACCTAATGTGGGGGGAACTGGGGGTTGGGTTTGGTTAAGAAAAGTGTAGTGGATAACGACCAGGAGGGCATGGGGGGGGGGGCTGAAGTGAGGTTGTTTGGGGAGGTGGGATGGGGGGTGAGGTAAGGCAAGTGTGGGTTTGGTAAAGGGGGCAGAGGAGTGTGAAGGGGACTGAGAGGGGGGGTAGGGGGTGCAGAAAAGTGTAATGGAGGATGAGGATCGGCTGGCAAAGTAAGGAACCAATGATGTCCCGGCGTCGAACTTTACAGAGGAAGATGGAGCTGGAAGAAGACATGGCGTCTGGACCAGATGAAGAAGAAAAGAAAAGGAAAGAAAACAGTGAAGACGTCTCCTGTGAGTCATTTCATGTTTGTGTATGCTCCTGACTGATCTCTCATCACTTCTAAGTTTTGCAGTAATACTGGATGACACTGTACCCCAATGTAAGGCTCTAGCTGTTACAAAACTACAACTCCTACAATGCCTGAAGCTCTCCAGACATAATGGGTGTTGTAGCTTTGCAACAGCTGGAAAGAGTGACTTGAACTGAAGGGATTTTAGACCATGCAGCCCATTTTATTTAAACGGGGGCCTGACTCCTGTGACACCATTCAACAAATAATTTAAAAAAATGTTACATGGTCTAATATGCCCAGGCCTTCATAATGAAGTGCTCCGTCTTCCAGGGAGCCTTAATTTGGCCCTGCAGGCATTGTAACATCCATGGGTAGTATTATTTATTTATTTATTTGGTGACACTTATACTTTAACATTTAAGACATGACTCATTTTGGCTTCAAAGAAACAGCCAGGTTTAATTTTTGTATTTTTATTTTTCTTCCTCTCCTTTTAAGAGTCAACATTTTTTTCCTTCACAGAGCAATATGAGAGCTTGTTGTGTTATTTTGAGAACTTGTTAGCTTTATATATGGTGAAAAAAAAAACCACAGTTTTGCAAATGTTTGGTGGCTTTCGTATAAAACTTTTAATACATTTTTTTTTGTAAATCAAGATGTATTTTTCAGAAATACAATTGATATAGTATTATGGTATTTTTTTGCATAAACATTGCTTTGTATTCCCTGGTATTATTATTATTAGGGATGAGCGAATCGAATCTGACAAATCTGAATTCATTACGAATTTCAGGAAAAAATCAATTTGCAACGAATGTGAATATTGGCACGATTTGATTGCGCGAATCGCTTCATTAAACTCCCTTTAGTGAGGTCCAGGTTCCGGGGCATCTAAAATGTGAGGTCATGGGGCATGGAATCCTGGGAAGGAGGGAACAAGGGTAGGTGGGATGATCCTGAATCACATGCAGCATGCAGCCTATCAGCAGCCAGTCACCCATGTGATGTCACAGCCCTATATGCTGTGTGATGTCAGCAGCCATATTGCAGCCAGTCACTTCAGCCTTTCATTGCAGAGAGATAGATAGGGACAGACAGAACTCTGTGTTGGCCAGAAAATATTTTTTTCCAGCAGCACTTCACCTCCTAGTCCCATCAGCGTTCTGTTGCACAGAGAGACAGAGAGCAGTGTGTGTTGCACAGAAAAGCATTCTTACTCCAGCGATTCACCTCCCAGTCACTGCAGTGTTCTATTACAAAGAGGGACAGAGAACAGTGTGTTGCACTGAACAGCAGCGATTCAGCTCAAGCACATATCCTGCCTAGAAGCACTGATAGGGAAGGGGTTGAGACTGAGAGAGAAAGTGCAATTTTGGGTGTAGTACACAGCGACTGAGTGCTGCAGCACTGGTGTGCACTGCTGGAGTTGTACACGCTACTTTTTTAAGCACACTGGAGCGCATTGTCCTCCCCTCATAAGTGCTTACTACATACGTACATCTAAGTAGTGTACTATTTTGTTCCGGTTAAAGTCTCAAGGGCCTAGATACTGTGAAAGGCAAGGCAAAAGAACTCACCAGCTGGTCTTGTACACAGATACTTTTTATGCGTAGTGTAGCACATTGTCCTCCCCTCATAAGTGCATGCCACATACGTACATCTAAGAGGTGTACTATTTTGTTCCTGTTAAAGTCTCAAGGGCCTAGATACTGTAAAAGGCCAGACAAAAGCACTCACTGGCTGGGGTTCTACACACATTTTTTTTTTAAGCGTACTGGAGCACAATGTACTCCCCTCATAAGTGGATACCACATGCGTACATCTAAGTGGTGTACTATTTTGTTCCTGTTAAATTCTAAAGGGCCCAGATACTGTGAAAGGCCAGGAAAAAGTACTCACCGGCTGGTGTGGTACACAAATACTTTTTTAAGCATATTGGAGCGTATTTTACTCCCCTCATATACGCACTAAGTATGTCAGGCAGAGAAGTGCCAGGATGTGCACAGAGGAGTGGCAGAGGTCTAAATTCATCAGGCAGAGGTTGCAGCAGACTAGAGGCAAGTGGCGGCAGGAGTCACAGCGAGAGGCCTGAGCTCCCGCGATCAGTTAGCAGCAGGGACTTGTCCAGCAACTTATCTGCCATTATTGATTGGTTAACACGGTCATTCACTTCATCACAAGTGACATCTGATACCCCCAGTCAACAGTCGGTGGGTTCCTCAGACACAACCTTCAGTTGGCATGGCCCGGGAGCAATCCCTGTACTCCCATTGCCTCGGTCCTATGCTGTTCCCTCCCCCACATAAGTATCTTATGCTGTGGGTTCAGCTCCACTATTTAGTGAAGACGATCAAGAGGACAGCCAGCAGCTACTGCCCAGTCCAGAAGTGGAGGAAGCATCTGCTGCTTCCTCTGCTAGGCGGGCAAGTAGTGATGAGTAGAGTGACGTGGGAGGTGGTGTTGCAAGCGTTCAGGCTCCTGAAGCAGACACTGTTGAGGAACCTGAGGAGGACATCAGTGACGTGCAGACACAACTTGATGATGATGATGATGATAATGATGATGAAGCTGATCGCATTTGGGAGCCGGGTGCAGAAGGGGCTTCATCATCATCAGGAGAAGAGGGTTGCAGGTTGCCCGTGAGGCAGCCGCTGAGCCAGCAAGGTGGTAGCATGGTTGGCAGTAAGAATGGTGGCAGAAGTTGAAAGTCTGGAGCCAAACGTGCTCAGGGTAGACCCCCTCTTTTGCGACAGCCTACCTTCCCAGGAGGTAGTGAAACAGGGGTTCCTGGAGTTGGCGGCAGAATCAGTGCGGACTGTTGGTTGGAAAATCAGCTACTCGGCGGAGTGGCAGTTTTTCATCAAGCATCCAGAGTAGGTTAACATGGCTACATGCAACATGTGTTGGCAGAAGGTGAAGCGTGGCCAGGGTCCCAATGTTGGCACCATGGCAGTGCATCGAGATATGCAGGATCACCGTAAAGCATCCTGGAAGAACCGTGGCTCCGATGTGGTGGTCCAGCCTGCTGCATCACCCAATGGCACTCTGCTCCCTGTTTCAGCCAGCCAAGGCTCCACCACCTCAGCCGAAGGAAGCTGTGAGTCATACCCATCTTCTGTCACTCCAGATGCTCCTGCTCCTCCTACTTCGAGTCAGTAATTCCACCAGCAATCCATTGGTGAAGCCATGTACAAGTGACAACAGTAGACGCTCACTCCATATCCAATGGCGCAGAAGCTGAATGTGCTCCTGTCCAAGTTGATGTTGCTGCAGTCCCTGAAGAGAACTGAAGGCTTGTGCCGAGCTGAGGTGGAGAGTCCCAAGCCGTCATTTATTTGCGAAGAAGGCAGTACCAGCCCTGCACAATGTTGTGGAACAGAAGTTGGGCCAGTCCTTAAGCCTGTCGGTGTGCACCAAAGTGCATGGCATTGCTGACGTGTGAAGCTGTAACTACGGTCAGATACATGTCCTTTTCGGCCCACTGGGTTAATGTGGTTCCTGCACAGCCACAACAGCAACTTATCACGCCACTTCTGCCTCCACGCTCTCAGGCTCTTTGTCCTGTGACAGTGTGTGACTCCGCCTCTCCATCCTCCACCGAGTCCTCAGCTTCCACTGCACAGACAAGTCTCAATGCACTTCAGCATACCATGTGTCGGTGTCACGCTGTTCTTCACATGGTTTGCCTTGGCTAACGGAGCCACACAGGGAAGGAACTGCAAAAAGTTATTCATAAAGCAAAGCACACCCTCCTTGAGCTGCAGTATCAGATTTGCAACGTTTCCACATGTTGGAATTCAACCCTCCATATGTTGGTCCGACTATAAGAACAGAGAAAAGCCATCACCGATTTTTTGATGGTCCAAGCGGTTAGGGGGACTACCCTGTGTAACTTCAATGTCAACCTGTGGCAGGTCATACACGACACCTGCCATTTGCTCAGGCCCTTTGAGGAAGCCACATTATTAATTAGTTGCCAGGATTATGGGATGAACAATGTCATTCCACTGCTTCATCTACTACAACATGTGATAGAAACGATGGCTGATCAGGGCACTGGAGACATGGTGCCTACATCTTACGGCTACATGAGCCCTGTGGGGGCTGAACTGGAGGAGGAGGGGGGAGGCACAGTAGAGCACAGTTTAGGATTTGCGAGATGGGTGGTTTTTCTAGTCATCTGACAGGAGAGGAGGAGGAGCTAGAGGGTTATAAGTAAGGCGAGACAGAGGACCCTGAAACAGTATGCAGTGTAGATGGAGGCAGGGAGTGCATCCGAGTCACTTTCATAAATGGCATGATGCATGCTCACTTGCTTGAGAAGTGACCGCTGAATTGTCACCATTTGGCAGCAGGATGACTTCTGGCTCTCAACCTTATTGGACCCTCACTACTGGCACAAAATTGGGGCCTTTTTTACACCCACTCAGTGGGAGGACAAACTGACCTACTACAGGGACATCCTACGTATGCCTCTTTGTGCCATCGTCCATCCTCTCGCAGGTCTGACTTGGGGGGCCCTCTACGCTCACCTTCCACTGCCATGGCTGCTGGGGAGGGGTTGGGTTGCAGGAGCAGTACCAGATCCATCAGCAGCAGTCTGAGTCTACAGTCGCTGATGAGTAGCTTTTTTCATCCGCATAATGAAGCAACTCATCAGCAGCAGGTAGACCTTGAGCAGGACCTGAACCAGCAGGTGGTGGCATACCTTGACATGACCATGCCAACACACCTAGAAGATCCGCTTGTGCAAAACATGTTTAAGGTGCTGCTCCCCAGTTACAGACATTCTTTGCAATCAGACCATGAGTAAATATTGAGGATTTGCCTTAGCTAAAACTTAACTTTTCTTAGGATAAAAAATATGTACTAAAAGTTTTTTTTGTAAATCAAACAAAAGGAAGGGTGTGCAAAAAACACCATGTGCCACCTACACCACCAAGCATTCATGTAATGCAAAGACCTCTAATAAGGTGGAAGAGAAAAACATATGGTCCAGTGTAACCGGTGGGGGTGAAAACTTCCCCTGTAAGGCCCTACTCTCGCATTATTAATTCCCTTCTTTGCAAGTGTTACTCGCCCTAAAAAGGGTTGCCCCACACAGGAACCTCTCCTTATTTCGATCTACAAACACTGCCATTTACCAGGGCTTTCAGTTGGAAATAGAGAGAGTTTCCTTTTTAGGGCATGTAACACTTGCCAAGAAGGGAATCAATAATGCGAGAGTAGGGCCGTACAGGGGAAGTGTTTACCCCCATGAGTTACAATTGACCATACGTTGTTCCCTTCCACCTTTTGGAGGTCTTTGCATCACATCAATATTTGGTGGTGTAGGTGGCACATGGTGTTTTTTTGCTCACCTTTCCTTTTGTTTGATTAAAAAATATATATATTGGGTCCATATATTTTATCCTAATCTTATTATTAAAAGTTAAGTTTTACGTAATGCACCTCCTCAATACTTTTACGAAAGAGACCTGCCAGGGACCGACCAGGAGACAGGGAGAGTGAGCCCTAAACTCACCCTAAAACCGCTCTCCTTGCCTACTTGCCCATCCACCCTAACTGGTGGATCGAGAACTGGGCACCGGTGCCTTCCTGAACTAAAGTGCAGGGGCCTAATAAAACACATACTAATAAATAGTTGGTCAAAACCAGAAACATAACAGGAACATAGAACTCCATAACATTAAATTCAGAGGACACAGATCAGTGAGCAGCACAGGGGACACTATGGATCAGCTGTCATGAACAGAGGACACTATAGATCAGTAGTCATGTACAGAACTCCAAAGATCTGAAATCAAGAACTAATAAACATAGAGTTCAAAACACCAGACAGGAAAATGGATAAGTCAACAGACTTTAGGAACAGACAGGAATATAGCATAATCCCCCAGAACATCCAGTAAACACAAAGTCCCCATGGACCAGAAACAGGGATCTATCGCTAATCAGAAATATTTGCATTCCCCATGCAATCCTCCAGTAGACACAAAGTCCCCATGGACAGGTTATAGGGATGCCTAGATACACAGGATATATTTATAGAACATTGTTCACACTAAACACAAGACAGGAATAATCGCAATCCCTTTAGAACACCTTCAGTAGACACAGGAATAACAATACCCTCTGAGTCCCCAGGGATGCCTAGTTACAACTCAGAAAAACGGATACAACAGGATATAATTATAGAACACTGTTCACACTGAACACAAGACAAGATTAGCAATCCCTACAAACATCCCCCGTAGACAAGGAGTCCCCATGGAGCGGTAACAGGAATGCAACATAGGACACTGTTCACACTGGACACACAAACTGGACACTCCACTAACAAAGTAGCTATTAATAATAAATGCAAATAGACTACTGTGCAGCGGGACACTCACCAGTGTGGACAGGATGCTGGCCCAGTAGGAAAACAGAAATATAAAAAACAGAACTTCACATAAACGGATACAGGAGAAAACACAGTGTGAACAGGCACATAGCAGAAAGGATATACAAATCCTAAAACCGACTAAACAAACACAGCTTAAAATCCACTAAGAGCATGCCACCTAACATAGCTAAAACCAGAAAATGCAAAGTGCATGCTAAAACAGAGATGGTAGATTTAAAAGCTCAAATAAGAAGAGTTTCACCCAAAACCTCGATTAGCAGCATGGCAGTAGCAAGATGTAATGAAGTACAAATGAAGCTAGTCAGTGCGGAACATAAATAGACACACCCTTAAGGCAATTGGACAACAGAAGCTTAAGCTGAAAAAGCCAGAGACATTAACTGACCAGAGAACATAAAACTGTTCACACACAACAAATCCAATAACTGTGTGTGACACAGACCAGAACAGACGTGACAAGACAGTTTTCTTCTGCCTACCTGCCTCAGCTACTATTCTGATCCTGCAACCCGCCTGTAATGTCCGTTTATTTGTTTTTGTATTTTTCTGTTTAGGTATGTATTCACACACTAATTTGTTCAGAGCAGTTTGATATTCTACCTGGATAGGAAAAATAAATAGTTAATGTTCTGAATGAATGAGAACTCAGGTGCGGTTATTTAACCAGAGTTCTCCTGCATTCTGAGTTTTAGTCATGGTTAAATAGTCTTGTTCTTTGAAGATTTTAGTCTGTGTTACAATTGTCTGTTTTAGGATTTGTATATCATTTTTGTTATGGATCTGTGCACACTATGTCTGAGTCTTGCTTGTTACCTGTGCTCTATATGTTATATTCCGGTTCTAGGCTAGTATTTCATGTATTATATTTCTGTTTCCTACTGGGTCAGCCTCTTGTCCACAAGGTGGAGTTTGTCCGCTGGCAAGTAGCCTATTTGGCTTCATTATTAATGGCTACTCCTTTTGTGGAGTGGGTGTCCAGTTTGTTTGTTCTGTGTCCCAGTGTGAACAGTGTCCTATGTTTATATCCTGTTTGATTGATCTGATCTTTGTCCTTTGTACTTGTATCTGTTTGTGAACAGTTTCCTATGTTTCCTTATCAGTTTGCCTGTTTATATTCTGCCCTGTTAGTATTTGTATCCAGTTTGACATATCTGGTTGTCTAGTAGCTTTCTGTTCTGGCGTGTGACCAACTATGTATATTATGTGTTTTTACGCCACTGCAGTTTAGCGCAGGAAGGGACCGGCACCCAGTTGTCGATCCATCGTTTAGGATGGATGGGCAAGTAGGCAGGGAGAGATGTTTTACGGTCAGTTTAGGGCTCACTCTCCCTGTCCCTCCAGTCGGTCATGACACCGCCTGATGCCCCACATCTGATGCCAAGTTCTCCTTTTTTCACCCACCTTCATCACCGGGTACTGGTATTGCCACCCACCGCACCACTCTGTCACAGGTCAATTTCAGGACTCCTGATGCTGCTGCCACCTGAAGAGTGTCTCATTCTACCACCATATGTTCTCATGTTGATGCCAGCTCCAAGCTGTCTCATACTGCCATCATATATTCTCCTCATGCTGCTGCCACCCCTCCGCTGTGTTATTCAGCCACTATATGGTCTCCTCATGCTTCCGCAAACTCCAGACTGTGTCATTCAGCCACTATATGCTGCCGCTAACTCCAGGCTGTGTCGTTCAGCCTCTATATGCTGCCGCCAACTCCAGGCTGTATCATTCAACTGCTATGTGGTCTCCTCATGCTGCCACAAACTCCAGACTGTGTCATTCAGCCACTATATAGTCTCCTCATACTGATGCTACCTCCAGGTTCTGACATTGTGTTGCTCTGCGACAGTGATTCTAATAGCGACGCCTCTGATCTGCATGTCATACTGAATAACAGTATGATTTCACTAAGTCAGCACACACCCTATGCATAACACAGCAAGGCAAAGTGTTCTATACCCCTATTGAGGCTCTCTGTAGGCCCAAAATAGCCATTTTTAATAGTGAATCACTGAACCAAATTTATTCTAATCAAATTTTTCAAAAATTCGCTCTTCTCTGATTATTATTATTATCCTCCAGAACCCTCTGTCCCCCACAGATCCCTATGTCCACTTTCAGACCCCTCTGTCCTTGTCATCCAGCCTCCTATGTCTCAACATATACCTATATCCTCCCCATGCAGAGTCCTATAGAACCCCCATACCACCCTGCTCTTCTAATCCAGACACTTGTGTCTAGCCAGACCCCTCTGTCCTCCTCATACAGACACCTATGGTACAACATACCCCTCTGTCCTCCTCATGAAGAGTCTTATGGCACCCACATACCCCTTTGTCTTCCTCATCCAGAATCCCATGGCCTCACAAGACAACTTTATTCTCCTTTTCCAGACCCCTATGGTCTCCCAGGCCCCTCTGTCCTTCTCATCCAGACCAATATGCTCCCCCCCCTGTCAACTCTGTCCTCCTCATCCAAAGCTTTACATCCCCCCACACCCCTCTATCCTCCTCATCCAGACTCCCATGTCCTCCCTAAACCCCTCTGTCATCCCTATCCAGACCCCATTGTACTTCTCATGCCACCCCCCGCCCCCTATCCTCCTTATGTCCTTCGAGACCCCTCTGTCCTCCACATGTTTCCTCAGACCCCTTTGTTTACCTCAAGTCCACCACATATTTCTCTGTTCTCCTCACGTCTTGCCCCAGAAGCCCTTGTCCTCCTCATGTCTGCTCAAGCCCCCTCTGTCTTTCCCATGTCCCTCCAGACCCCTCTATCCTCCTTACATCAAAATCCATCCACCAGACCCCTCTCTCTTCTTACGAGGATTGGAGATTACAAGCTGCAAGATGGTCTTGGTGTAGCAAGATGTCGAGGAGTTGCCTGGGTTGGCAGCACCCAGGGCAAGGCAAAGTATTGTGTGTCACATCCCTGTGAGTTTGAGAATGGTAATGCATACAGTGTATATATAGTTGATGTTAGAGTAGCTAATAGTAATAAGTAGTATAACAACCAGGCAGAAAGTAATTATTAATTAAATCGATTGATAAACAAAGAAACAGAAAGGTAGCTGTATCTAAGGAGATCTGAAAGACCACCCTAAAAACTTTATTATTATACCCTTGTAATATTGGGTGTAACTGGGAGGCCTTTGGGTGGTTACAATACTCATGATACATTACATAAGTTCATATGACAGTATATGGGCAATATTTTATGATACAGATTATGTAAGCGTTCCTTTGTTTCAAAATATGTCCAACTTGGATATAGTCACTGACCATCTGGAAACTGACTGGACTCATTTATTCCGTCAATTACAACAACATTTCCTAGAATTTCTGGAAACATGTCTAAATAACAATAACGACATTTGGAGTGAAATACTCCTTTTTCCTTTGCATATATTTGTTTCCATCATACACTTGCACAATAACCTCAAGAATGTTCTTGGAGACGTGGAATATGTGATAAAGTTGAGTTCACTTATATAAGCCTAGTTTAAACTAAGTCCATGTTAACTGTGGATATGAATAATGCATTATATGAACCTTATACTGTATGAATATATGAAATGAGCATTGACCATTACTCTCACACTGCTCATCAGGGATACATACAGAATTTACCTCCACACCATGACGACATATTACTACTGCAGTGACTAAATATTACCATCATACTGTTATGAAATAAATAAATTATTGTGTCATGCCATGACCACTAACATTATCACCAGACTGGAGATTACTACCATACTGATACTGAATAAAAATCATTATATAAAGACCCCCCCCATACAGTGACCATCTAGTGATCCCAGCTTTACACAGGTTCTACAAGCCATTTAAGTGATTGCAGTGCAGTTACATCCAGTACTTTCACATGTGGTGTCTTCTTCCCTTTTCTTCTCTATCTGACTCAGACCTCCATGAAGACTTCTTCCAACCATGCTTCTTATCTGCAGAATCTAACAGACAGACATCTTAGACTCATGCATATTTCCATCACATTCTTCACCTTTCCCCCACCCTCAGTGCCCTAAATAATGCTTTTCTTGGTGTCCTGCATAGTAAGAGTAAGTAGGTAAGTGTGTTGGGGGAAGGGTAGAGGGATTTTACACCCATAAAATGAATCTCCTCTATTTGGTAGAAGCCCCTTATATATATATAGTTATTTATTTATTTCCTCTCCCAATTAAGTACAGTGACCCCCCGACCTACGATGGCCCCGACATATAATGTAATCGACATACGATGGCCTCTCAGAGGCCATCGCATGTCGATGTCAGCATCGACATACGATGCTTTTTTATGTCGGGGCCATCGCATTAAGAGCTATCCGGCAGCGCCAAATGCTTAAGCTGCTGCCGGATAGCAGCTTAATGTTCCCTGTGTGGTGCGGTGAGTATTACTTACCCCTCCACGATGCTCCGGGTCCAGCGCTGGTCTTCCGGTGTCTTCTCGGCCCTCTCCGATGACGTCAATACGCTGCTGCGCACGTCATCCAATAAGAATGGCGTACGCAGTGGCGTAATGACGTCGCTACGCAGGCCCAGTAAGGCCTTGCGGAAGACATAAGAGGACCGGAGAAGACAGCAGAGGATCGGAGAAGACAGCAGAGGACCGGAGAAGACAGCAGAGAGCCCAGCGGAGGCCGGGGACACCATCTCGAGCGACGGGGACAGGTGAGTACAGCTTCCTATACTTTACATTGCACGAATCCCTCAACATACGATGGATTCGACAAACGATGGCTCGTTTGGAACGAATTACCATCGTATGTTGAGGGACCACTGTACATGCCTTCCGGAGGTAGGTAAGTAAGAAGGGAATGTAGGGAATCCCCACAGTAGGCAGGTAGATAATTAATCAATCCCCATGATTTAAATACCCTCAGTAGGTAGTTGGATAGGTAGGAATTTTCACCACCTCTGTGTTTTGGACCCATTGGATTTTGACATGGCCAGGTGGATGAGCATACCAAGTTAAGCCCAGAGACCTGAAAGTAAAAAACAAAAATAAATAAATAACCTTCTTGAAAACACAAATCAGATAGTTTTTGATGCAAATTATGCCAGAATCCTGGTGCATTTACAATAGTAAATCTGAGCCAATATTCACAAGCCTCCTTTCCACTTTAAATATAACTCTGGGATGTAAAAATGTATCCCCTATCCTGAGGATAGGGAATAAGTGTTAGATCGCGGGGGGGGATCCGACAGCTGCCCCCAACGCGCTCTCCCGAACAGCGCCCCGGTTCTCAGCACGGATGGGGCGTGTCGACCACAGCATGAAGCGGCGGCTGACACGCCCCCTCCATCCAGCTCTATGGGAGAGCGCTGCTTTCCGCAATCTCTGGCTCCGCCGTAGAACTGCATGGAGGGGGCATGTCGGCCGCAGCTTCTTGCTGTGGTCGAAAATGCTCGTTTCATGCAGGGAGCCGGGCGCCGTTTGGGTGATCGCTGGAGGCCCCAGCAGTCGGACCCCCCATGATCTAACACATATCCCCTATCCTTAGGATTGGGGATACATTTTTACACCCCTGAGTTATCCTTTAACAATGTAATGAACAAAATGTTTTATAACCCGAAATGTTTCCAGCACTGGAATACAAACATAGATCATACTTTGTACAAGAATATTACTTATACAAACTAAGCACTTCTCCAATTCAAAGAAAATGTTAAAATAGACCCCCTGCTAGGCGATCATATTGTTTGGGTGTAGTTTACATTCTCTGGTTCTGTGTTGCTTTAATACAGCATAGCTTTCCAACAATACAGAAGTCAAATGTCTCCAATTACTCTATACAGGATAGTTATATTTACAAACTGTCAGCCTGATGTCTGGCTTTAAATGAATATCAGTCTGTACCTATAACCCTGGCATTGGGCCTAGAGGCTTCTAGTACTGCACTGTTGATGGTACATAGTTGTTTGGCTTCTTCCCGGTATGTTCTTGGCTGGTGATACATATTGACACTCACAGTAAATTGTTATGCAAATAGTTTACTGGTACAGCGACATTAGAGAATGCAAATAGTATGCATGCTTTACATTATGCAGGGTATGTGTATAGGTAGTTAAAAGACAAATAAATAATTTTCTATTTTTCATATTTGTATTGTCCAGGGACATGAGAGATAACTGTGATCCTATTAGAAATAGTTTAACGTGTGCCTGTCATTTCATATACATTTTAAGGATAAACTGACCCGTGTGTGTATATGCAGCACTATTTCTGGCTATGATATTACTTGTACATTGTATTCTCCATCAGGTATCTGCTTGTCAGGCTTTATTTCTAAATATCAGTTGTCCTTGAGCTAGTAATTGGACATTAGTCTCTATGATCACTCCCAAACACTGCACACACATAGGAGATCCTGCTATCTCTACATAGATAAACAGTAAAAATATGTAGTCTTAAACAAGCCAGCATGGTATCAGTATTTCAAGTTTTTCCATATTTCAGTATGGCCATCAGGCGATTGGACTACTTCATGGGTATGTTCAGACCCAGCAGATTTACTGCTAAAAGATCTTCAACTATACACCCTTTCTCTGAAATCCATGTTCTATTGGCTAAAACAGCTTATTTTTAGTGGCAGTCATTTAAAAATAATAATAATAATAATGTGCCACATACAAAAATGTATTTTTGCATTTGCTTAATGGCCCCAAATTCTAGCCCAACTGCAGTTCTAATGACTGGAACCAGAAGCTTCTTCTTGGGCTTTGGCTTATAATTTGTGACCTTACATTATGATGAAACTGCACTGGATGGCAAAAGGCCTGCGACATAAACATGACATAGGTACAAGAATGTGCCCGGATTATGCTTAAGTGAATTAGGCCAAAGACCTTGACCTATATTTACTAAAACTGTCAAATTCTTACACAGGGTAAATAAGACAGTTTAAGCATTGCTCAGGCTGTTTGAATCAACTGTCCCATTAGACTGTTTAATCTTAGTTTAGACCAACTTTTAGATGCCCCTTTTACGAGATAACGCTACATGCCGGCATTTATCATTGTAGGTGTAAGTGAAGCATTTTTTTACACCTTTTTTTGCGTGTGCTGGTAATGTGTAGGAGCACCAAATTTATTAAATGGTCACAGAGCATTGGATAAATTTTGTGCAGGTCACATTTTCTGAAATTTCTCTCTTCACATACACCAAAAAGCTAAGCTAAGTCTGGGCTGGTGTAGCTTTAGATACTTTTCAGTGGCTTTGTGCCTTTTCACAAAAAAGTGCAGTTCATAAATCCTTCAATATAATGTGTATTGCCAAAATCAGTGGATTTCAACTCAAAATCAGCAGAAATGTGTAAACCAAAAGGCATAAAAAAAGGCGCAAATAAACCCTGCCTGCGCCTTTTTTGCGCCTTTTCTAGACACAAAAAAGACAATGATAAATGTCAGCCCATGTGTCTAAAACTCACAGAAAATGTTGAAAGGTTTTCGGTCTCATTTGCAATATTAAATCTTGGCCCTTGTGTTATGCTGGAACAGCATTCTAATAAACTTTAACATTTACGTAATAAGGCAACTTAAACCCCAATTTTATAGAAATAACTGCACAGAATGATAAAGAGCAGTGTAGATGAACAACGTGATGGTGTATAAATAGCCGATAGGAACATCTGAAGGATTAAAAAGCAAAGAAATGTCTAATTTTTTAAATTAAGTTAGATTAAAATCTGGAGGAAGGTTAGCAAAGGTTAATAAAAGAGGGACTCAATAAGACTGATAGTCATGATAGTTATCAAGTACAGCTACAATAAGAAAACTTGTGTATAAGGACGAGTCCAACATAGTGGTCTGATTTTTAGTTAATTTCATGGCAAATCTACGTTGATTGTGCACTGAAAATCAACCCTGTGTGTATGTGGCATAACCACTCATGAGGTGTTATAACCATTATGGGGTCCTTTTCTAAGATGTTTGCATCTTTCTTTGGCACATTTTACATTGCCTATATGATGTTGACTTAATAGACATATTTACTAAGCAATTGCAACTTTTTTGTGACTTTTCCCCATACATATTCATCATTTTTAGATCTCCGCCATTAACTCCTCAGATGCTGTGATCAATAGAGATCACGGCATCTGCGGAAGTGCAGTACTTTGAATGGATGATCTGATCGCCCACTGTGCTGCCACAGGGATCTGATCATCCAGTATGGCAGCCTGAGGTCCCCTCACCTGTCTCCGGCTGTCTCCCGGGGTCTTCTGCTCTGGTGTGAGATCGATCAGACCAGAGCAGAAGATCACCGATAACACTGCACAGCACTGAACAGTATTAGCAATCAAATGATTGCTATAAATAGTCTATTAAAGTGTAAAAAAAAAAGTTAAAAAAAATTGAAAAGTCCCCTCCCCCAATAAAAAGTAAAATGCCTGTTTTTCCCATTCCCCCCCCCCCCAAAAAAAAAAAGAGTAAAAAAAAATAATTAATACACATATTTGGTGTAAAAGTCTGAACTATTAAAATATATGGTTAATTATCCCGTAGGGTGAACGGTGTAAACGTATTTATTTATTTTTTTTAAGTCAAAAATTGCTGCTTTTTGTCACATTTCATTCCCAATTTTTTTTTTTTTTTTTATGAAAACCTAAGCAAAAGTGGTACTGATAAAAACTATAGATCATGGCGCAAAAAATGAGCCCTCATACCGTCAAAATAGGACGATTTCAAACATACTCATTTTGTTAAAATGGCTCATTCAGCAGGCATCCCGTGCAAATGCCAGGGGGAGTCCTGACCCCCCCTCCCCATGTCGTCGATCGCCGCAAATCGCTGATCAATTTAGATCGGCAATTTGCGGCTTTTCCGGGCTGATCGGGTCTCTTTTGACCTGATAGCCCGGAAAATAGGGATGATCAGAGCTGTCAGAGACAGCCCCGATCATCCTAAAGGATTGGAGCGAGGTGGCAGTGATGCCACTTCCTCCTATCCCCTGCGATTGGCCGATGTGGCCAATCGGCAAATTGCAGGGCAGGGGCGGAGGGGGGGAACGTTCATTTTCCCCGATCTGCCCGCCCCTGGATGTCGGGGCAGAATGGGGGAAGATGGCAGCGATGTGCGTGGGCCATTGTGAGGAGGCAAGTGGAGGCAGCGGCGGCGGTTTCCCAGATGCAGCTGTGAAGATCACCGTAAAGTGATCTTCACTGCTGTAACATCTAGAGGGCCACAGTTTGTAGACCACTGTCCTTCCAGATCTTGCAAAACTACAACTCTCAGCATGCCCAGACTACACAGTGGTCTCCAAACTGTTCTCATCCAGTTGTTGCATAACTACAACTCCCAACATGCCATTCTGCTATCTGGGCATGCTGGGAGTTGTAATATTGCAACAACTGGAGGCGCACTGGTTGGGAAACGTTGTCTGTTTCCTAACTCAGTGTTTCCCAACCTGTGTGCCTCCTGCTGTTGTAAAACTATGACTCCCAGCATGCACTGACAGACGATACATGTTGGAAGTTGAAGTTTTGCAACAGCTGGAGGCACATGGGATGGAAAACACTGAGTTACGAAACAGAGAGTGGTGAGGAAACACTTCGGTAGTCTGTTACCTAACTCAGTGTTTCCCAATCACAACCAGAGTTGCATAACTACAACTCCCAGCATGCATGGTCTGTCAGTGCATGCTGGGAGTTTTAGTTTTGCCCTCCACACCCCCCACCCCCTCCCCCACGTGAATATACAGGGTACATTCACACAAGCGGGGGTTTACAGCAAGTTTCCCGCTTCAAGTTTGAGATGCGGCAAATTTTCTGCTACAGCGGGAAACTCACTGTAAATTTCTGCCCGTGTGAATGTACCCTAAAAACACTATACTACACTAACCCTAAACACTAAACACTATATATACACTACACTCTTACACTGTCGCCCTCCCCCCCCCCTCAATAAAAAGAAAAAACGTCTTGTACGTCAGTTTTTTTTCTCAAAACGGAGCCTCCAGCTGTTGCAAAATAACAACTTCCAGTATTGCCGGACAGCAATTGACTGTCCAAGCATGTTGGGAGTTTTGCAACAGCTGGAGGCACCCTGTTTGGGGAAAACTGATGTACAATATTTTGGTGTAGGAGGCAAGTGTAAATAACACTTGCATCCGGGTACACCCCTATGAAAATCCCTAATTTAGGCCTCAAATGCGCATGGCGCTCTCTCACTTCAGAGTCCTGTTGTTTTTCAAGGCAACAGTTTAGGGCCACACATGGGGTATCTCCTTATTCAGGAGAAATTGCGCTACAAATTTTGGGGTCTACTCCAGCATGTTAGTGGGAAAAAAAATATTTATCTAACATTCGGGTGTTGCCCCATTCTTGTCATTTTAATTAAAGGTAAAAGGAAATATCGACCCCCAAAATTTGTAACATAGTTTCTCCCAAGTAGGGAAATACCCCATATGTGGACGTAAAATGCTCTGCGGGTGCACAACAAGGCTCAGGAGTGAGGGCGCCATGTACATTTGAGGCCTCAACTGGTGATTTGCGCAGGGGTGGCTGCTGGTTTCAGCGGTTCTGACATAAACACAAAATAAATAAATACCCACATGTGACCCCATTTTGGAAACAACACCCCTCACGGAACATAACAAGGGGTATAGTGAGCCTTAACACCCAACAGGTGACTGACAGATTTTTGAAACAGTGGTCCGTGAAAATGAAGAATGACATTTTTCATTTGCACAGCTCACTGTCAGATGCCAGATGCTATTTTGATGCTATTTTGAAACTACACCCCTCAAGGAACGTAACAAGGGGTGCAGTGAGCATTTACACCCCTTGTTACGTTCCTTGAGGGGTGTAGTTTCAAAATAGTATGCCATGTGGAGTGTTTTTCGCTGTTCTGGCATCATGGGGGCTTCCTAAATGTGACATGCCCCCCAAAAACCATTTCACCAAAATTCGCTTTCCAAAAACCCAATGTCGCTCCTTCCCTTTTGAGCCCTCTAGTGCACCCGCAGATCACTTTACATCCACATATGATATATTTCTTTACTCGAGAGAAATGGGGTTTCAAATTTTGGGGGACATTTTCACCTATTACTCCTTGTGAAAATGAAAAATTTGGGGTAACATCAGCATTTTAGTAAAAAAAAAATGTCATTTTCACGTCCAACTTCAATGCAAAGTCGTCAAACACCTGTGGGGTGTTAAGGCTCACTGTACCTCTTGTTACATTCCTTGAGGGGTCTAGTTTCCCAAATATCATACCATGTGGAGTGTTTTTTGCTGTTCTGGCACCATAAGGGCTTCCTAAATGTGACATGCCCCCCAAAAACCATTTCAGCAAAATTTGCTCTCCAAAATCCCATTGTCACTCCTTCTCTTCTGAGCCCTCATGTGCACCTACAGAGTACTTTACATATGAGGTATTTTCTTACTCGAGAGAAATTGGGTTACATATTTTGGGGGGCTTTTTCTCCTTTTACCCCTTGTAAAAATATAAAATATGGATCTACAAAACATGTTAGTAAAAAATTAAGATTTTGAATTTTTGCCTCCACATTTCTGCTATTCCTGTGAAATATCTACACCAAAAAAGAGATACCAGTATACTAAATGAATACAAAAATAGTGAGCAAACTTTATTCAAGTGCATTATAAAAAAACATCATACATAAAATACAGGGTACTATACAGATGAAAGCTACAGAAAGAAGGTAGTGATACTAAATCCACAATGGTAAACAATAAGGACGGCAGGGATACACTACATAGATATCAAATTGCAACATGCCCATAAATAATGAAAATAAATAATGAAAAATACATAGACTAAATGCATAAGGCTGGCATATGTCCTCAATGGGGCTATAAGTAAAGTGCAAATAGCCAATTGTATTGCACATATCCCTACTCAAAGGTCAGTTAGCAGCACTACACAGTAGTTAAAAAGAGAGCATGAAAGACAGCATAAAATATCAAATACCTGCCATACACCAATAAGGGAGATCACTACCTGTACCCCAACGTGCGTTTCGCGTATGGGCTTCGTCAGGAATAAAAAACCTGCACTAAAATAATCTACATCATAAAAGCCCAGCCAAACTCCAGGCCAAGCCAGGACGAAAAGGACAAACAAATATCCGGGATTCATAAGATTCCGTCTTGTTTAGTCCGAGGTTCAAACTATGAGACTTTCCCGACTCAGAGCTTCACTCTTTCTCAGCTTCTTCCCTCTAGAGGACACAGATTTGGTTTCTGTATACGGAGGCGGGGGCGGAGGAAAATCATCATCATCATTACGGCGGTTTCTTCTGCCGTCTGAGCGAGCAGAACTGGGGATGCTATCTAGACCATCCCGGCTGCCTGTTCTCTGCTGCTGCTTCCTTCTCAAGGCATCTTCAAGGAATCGATCATCATACTCTGGTTCCTGACGGGAGCGGACATTATCCCGGAGGTCGTCTCTACTCCTGCTCCTTTTCCCTCCATAATAGTCATCACGGGGTTCAGGGGAGCAGCCGTCTCTGCTGTAGCCTCTGCTGCTGTGGTCATCATCAGAGTTGTGTCTCCCTCGATTTCGGCTGTCAGGAGGATCGCGGTATCTATCTCTACTGTCCAGATCATCCAAGTTGTCCACGGAGCGAGTACGTCCTCGCCTCTCGCCCCGGAATCCATTATCACTGTACTGTGACCGCGGTGGCGGGGGACGTCTATAGCAGTTGTCCAGCATTGGTTCCATCTCAATGTCTTGTATAGGAGTCATGGCTTGGTTCCTCACGCCCCCTGACGAAGCCCATACGCGAAACGCGCGTTGGGGTACAGGTAGTGATCTCCCTTATTGGTGTATGGCAGGTATTTGATATTTTATGCTGTCTTTCATGCTCTCTTTTTAACTACTGTGTAGTGCTGCTAACTGACCTTTGAGTAGGGCTATGTGCAATACAATTGGCTATTTGCACTTTACTTATAGCCCCATTGAGGACATATACCAGCCTTATGAATTTAGTATATGTATTTTTCATTAATTCTTTTCATTATTTATGGGCATGTTGCAATTTGATATCTATGTATTGTATCCCTGCCGTCCTCATTGTTTACCGTTGTGGATTTAGTATCACTACCTTCTTTCTGTAGCTTTCATCTGTATAGTACCCTGTATTTTATGTATGTTGTTTTTTATAATGCACTTGAATAAAGTTTACTCACTATTTTTGTATTCATTCAGTATACTGGTATCTCTTTTTTGGTGTAGATAGGTTATTATAGGATCCAGTCTACACAATTTCCTGTTAGCCCACTGTGTTTGTTCAGTGACAGTATTCCTGTGAAATACCTAACTTCCTGAATGTCATTTTGAATACGTTGAGGGGTGCAGTTTTCATAATGGGGTCCATTATGGCATATTTCTAACATAAAGACCCTCAAATTCACTTCAAAACTGAACTGGTCCCTGAAAAATTCAGATTTTGAAATTTACTTGAAAAATTGGAAAATTGCTGCTGAACTTTGAAGCCCTCTGATGTCTTCAAAAAGTTAAAACATGTAAACTTTATGATGCAAACATAAAGTAGACATATTGTATATGTGAATCAATATATACTTTATCTGGTATATCTATTTTCCTTACAAGCAGAGAGCTTCAAAGTCATAAAAATGCAACATTTTCAAATTTTTCATGACATTTTTGCATTTTTCACCAAGAAATGATGCAAGTATCGACAAAAATTTACCACTTACATAAAGTAGAATATGTCATGAAAAAACAATCTCTGAATCAAATTCATAAGTACAAGCATCCCATAGTTATTAATGCTTAAAGTGACAGTGGTCCGAATTGCAAAAAATATTTTCAGGAATCTCTGTTATGTTATAATACCTGAAACACTTATGGCGTGGGTGCATAATAAATGTAACTATAAATTGTGCACTTTGAAAGTATTTACCTTTGGGTATGTTCAAACATCCCAAATTTGAAATGTTTTACAGGACTTTGTCTCTGTTATGGTTTAATCCATGCACTTATTGTATAAACAAACTATTCAGCTGTATTGATGGATTATCAGATTGTATCTACTTGAGTGAATATACCATAAGGCATCACATATCTAATTTAACCCCTTAAGGACATAGGGAGTATCCATACGCCCCCGTTTCCAAGTCCTTAAGGACCGAGGGCGTATGGATACGCCCTGAGCATTTCTGGCCCCCGCCGCTGGACGGAGGGGAGCCGGGGCCGGATGCCTGCTGAAATCGTTCAGCAGGCATCCCGGCATATCGCCCAGGGGGGTCATTATGTCCCCCCATGTTGGCGATTGCCGCAGATCGCTGGACAATTCAATCCAGCTATCTGCGGCGGATTCCGGGTCAATCGGGTCTCCAGTGACCCGATGACCCGGAATTACTGGCTGATCGGGGCCGTCGGCCCCGAACAGCCATTGCCAGCAGGGGTGAGGTGGCACTGGTGCCACCTCACGATCGCCCCGATTCGTCGGACGGTTTCCCAGCCGCCCAATCAGGTCGCCTGCTGCGGGTGTCACTCCCGCAACCCGCTCTGCCCCTCTTCCGGAGGATGTGAGCGGGTGCGGGACATGCACGCGGGTGCTGGGGACCCCGATCCCCGGCGTCCCTGTTGGGATCGGGGCCCCAGGAGCGACGGAGGCGGCGAGGGACTGACCTGTGAAGCGGCATCGTGGAGCAACAGCAGGAGGTGAGTGACAGCCTCCTGCTGTTGCTTAGCAACAGCTCCCAGCATGCAAAATGGGCATGCTGGGAGCTGTAGTTATGCAACAGCAGGAGGCAGACCACCACAACTCCCAGCATGCCCTTATGGGCATGCTGGGACTTGTAGTTTTGCAACAGCTGGAGGCACATTCTTTCTATGGAAAAGTGTACCTTCAGCTGTTGTATAACTACAACTCCCAGCTTGCACAATCAGCTAAAGTGCATGCTGGTAGTTGTAGTGGTGCATCTGGTGGTTGCATAACTACAACTCCCAGCATGCCCGTTGGCTGTCGGTGACTGCTGAGAGTTGTAGTTTTGCAACAGTTGAAGGCACACTGAGTTAAGTAGCAAACCAGTGTGTCTCCAGCTGTTGCATAACTACAATCCCCAGCATCCCCAGCCAATGTAGTATGCCTCCGGCTGTTGCATAACTACAAGACCCAGCATGCCCTTCCGCTGTCCGTACATGCTGGGGGTTTTAGCTTTTGCAACAGCTGAAGGCACACTGGTTGCAAAACACTGAGTTTGTTACCAAACTTGGTGTTTCACAACCTGTGTGTCTCCAGCTGTTGCAAAACTACAACTCCCAGCATGCACTGATAGACCTTACATGCTGGGAGTTGTAGTTTTGCAACAGCTGGATGTTTCTCCCCCCCCCCCCCCCAATGTGAACGTACAGGGTACACTCACATGGGCGGAGGATTACAGTAAGTATCTGGCTGCAAGTTTGAGCTGCGGCAAATTTTCTGCCGCTGCTCATCTGCCAGCGAGAAACTACTGTGAACCCCCGCCTGTGCGACCGTACCCTAAAAACACTACACTACACTAACACAAAATAAAATAAAAAGTAAAAAACACTACATATACACATACCCCTACACAGCCCCCCTCCCCAATAAAAATGAAAAAACGTCTGGTACGCCACCGTTTCCAAAACGGAGCCTCCAGCGGTTGCAAAACTACAACTCCCAGCATGCACTGATAGACCGTACATGCTGGGAGTTGTAGTTTTGCAACAGCTGGATGTCCCCCCCCCCCCAATGTGAACATACAGGGTACACTCACATGGGCGGAGGATTACAGTAAGTCTCCAGCTGCAAGTTTGAGCTGCGGCAAATTTTCTGCAGCAGCTCAAGCTGCCAGTGAGAAACTACTGTGAACCCCCGCCCGTGTGACTGTACCCTAAAAACACTACACTACACTAACAAAAAATAAAATTAAAAGTAAAAAACACTACATATACACATACTCCTACACAGCCCCCCTCCCCAATAAAAATGAAAAACGTCTGGTACGCCACTGTTTCCAGAAGGGAGCCTCCAGCTGTTGCAAAACAACTACTCCCAGTATTGCCAGATAGCCACTGACTGTCTAGGCATGCTGGGAGTTTTACAACAGCTGGAGGCCCCCTGTTTGGGAATCACTGGCGTAGAATACCCCTATGTCCATCCCTATGCAAGTCCCTAATTTAGGCCTCAAATATGCATGGCGCTCTCACTTTGGAGCCCTGTCGTATTTCAAGGCAACAGTTTAGGGCCACATATGGGGTATCGCCGTACTCAGGAGAAATTGGGCTTCAAAATTTGGGGGGTATTTTCTGCTATTACCCTTTTTAAAAATGTAAATTTTTTGGGAAAACAAGCATTTTAGGTAAAAAAAATATATATTTTTTTACATATACAAAAGTCATGAAACACCTGTGGGGTATAAAGGTTCACTTAACCCCTTGTTATGTTCCCCGAGGGGTCTAGTTTCATAATGGTATGCCATGTGTTGTTTTTTTTTTGCTGTCCTGGCACCATAGGGGCTTCCTAAATGCGGCATGCCCCCAGATCAAAATTTGCTTTCAAAAAGCCAAATGTGACTCCTTCTCTTCTGAGACCTATAGTGTGCCATCAGAGCACTTTTCACCCCCATATGGGGTGTTTTATGAATCGGGAGAAATTGGGCTTCAAATTTTGGGGGGTGTTTTCTGCTATTACCCTTTTTTAAAAATGTAAAAATTTTGGGAAACCAAGCATTTTAGGTAAAAAAAGAAAATTTTTTCTTACATATGCAAAAGTCGTGAAACACCTTTAGGGTATTAAGGTTCACATTACCCCTTGTTACGTTCCCTGAGGGGTCTAGTTTCCAAAATGGTATGCCATGTGTTTTTTTTTTGCTGACGGGCACCATAGGGGCTTCCTAAATGTGGCATGCCCCCAGAGCAAAATTTGCTTTCAAAAAGCCAAATGTGACTCCTTCTCTTCTGAGACCTGTAGTGCGCCAGCAAAGCAATATTCACCCCATATGGGGTGTTTTCTGAATCGGGAGAAATTGGTTTTCAAATTTTGGGGGGTATTTTCTGCTATTACCCTTTTTTAAAAATGTAAAATTTTTGGGAAACCAAGCATTTTAGGTAAAAAAAAAAATATTTTTTTTACATATGCAAAAGTCGTGAAACACCTGTGGGGTATTAAGGTTCACTTTACCCCTCGTTACATTCCCTGAGGGGTATAGTTTCCAAAATGGTATGCCATGTGTGTTTTTTTGCTGTCCTGGCACCATAGGGGCTTCCTAAAAGTGACATGCCCCCCAAAAACCATTTGTCGCTCCTTCCGTTCTGAGCCCTCTACTGCGCCCGCCGAACAATTAACATAGACATATGAGGTATGTGCTTACTCAAGAGAAATTGGGTTTCAAATACAAGTAAAAATTTTCTCCTTTTTACCCCTTGCTAAAATTCAAAAATTGGGTCTACAAGAACATGCGAGTGTAAAAAATGAAGATTTTGAATTTTCTCCTTCACTTTGCTGCTATTCCTGTGAAACACCTAAAGGGTTAATACACTTACTGAATGTCATTTTTAATACTTTGGGGGGTGTAGTTTTTATAATGGGGTCTTTTATGGGGTATTTCTAATATGAAGACCCTTCAAATCCACTTCAAACCTGAACTGGTCCATGAAAAATAGCGAGTTTGAAAATTTTGTGAAAAAATTCTAAATTGCTGCTGAACTTTGAAGCCCTCTGGTGTCTTCCAAAAGTAAAAACTCATAAATTTTATTATGCAAACATAAAGTATACATATTGTATATGTGAACCCAAAAAAAATTATTTTGAATATCCATTTTCCTTACAAGCAGAGAGCTTCAAAGTTAGAAAAATGCAAAATTTTCATTTTTTTTTCATCAAATTTTGGGATTTTTCACCAAGAAAGGATGCAAGTTACCATAACATTTTACCACTAAGTTAAAGTAGAATATGTCACGAAAAAATAATCTCGGAATCAGAATGATAACTAAAAGCATTCCAGAGTTATTAATGTTTAAAGTGACAGTGGTCAGAATTGCAAAAAACGCTCCGGTCCTTAAGGTGAAAAAGGGCTCCGTCCTTAACCCCTTAAGGACCGGAGGTTTTTCCGTTTTTGCATTTTCGTTTTTTGCTCCTTGCCTTTAAAAAATCATAACTCTTTCAAATTTACACCTAAAAATCCATATGATGGCTTATTTTTTGCGCCACCAATTCTACTTTGTAATGACGTCAGTCATTTTGCCCAAAAATCTATGGTGAAGCGGGAAAAAAAATCATTGTGCGACAAAATTGAAAAAAAAACGCTGTTTTGTAACTTTTGGGGGCTTCCGTTTCTACGTAGTACATTTATCGGTAAAAATGACACCTGATATGTATTCTGTAGGTCCATACGATTAAAATGATACCCTACTTATATAGGTTTGATTTTGTCGGACTTCTGGAAAAAATCATAACTACATGCAGGAAAATTAATACGTTTAAAATTGTCATCTTCTGACCCCTATAACTTTTTTATTTTTCCGTGTATGGGGCGGTATGAGGGCTCATTTTTTGCGCCGTGATCTTAAGTTTTTAACGGTACCATTTTTGCATTGATAGGACTTATTGATCACTTTTTATTCATTTTTAAATGATATAAAAAGTGACCAAAAATGCACTATTTTGGACTTTGGAATTTTTTTGCGCGCACGCCATTGACCGAGCGGTTTAATTAATGATATATTTTTATAATTCGGACATTTCCGCACGCGGTGATACCACATATGTTTATTTTTATTTTTATTTACACTGTGTTTTTTTTTTTATTGGAAAAGGGGGGTGATTCAAACTTTTAATAGGGGAGGAGTTAAATGATCTTTATTCACTTTTTTTTTTCACTTTTTTTTTGCAGTGTTATAGGTCCCATAGGGACCTATAACACTGCACACACTGATCTTCTATGTTGATCACTGGTTTCTCATAAGAAACCAGTGATCAACGATTCTGCCGGATGACTGCTCATGCCTGGATCTCAGGCACTGAGCAGTCATTCGGCGATCGGACAGCGAGGAGGCAGGAAGGGGCCCTCCCGCTGTCCTGTCAGCTGTTCGGGATGCCGCGATTAGCCGCGGCTATCCCGAACAGCTCGACTGAGCTAGCCGGGAACTTTCACTTTCACTTTTAGCCGCGCGGCTCAGCTCTGAGCGCGCGGCTAAAGGGTTAATAGCGCGCGGCGCCGCGATCGGCGCTGCGCGCTATTAGAGGCGGGTCCCGGCTTCACTATGACGCCGGGCCCGCCATGATATGACGCGGGGTTACTGTGTAACCCCGCGTTATATCGGAAGAGCAGGACCAAGGACGTACCGGTACGTCCTTGGTCCTTAAGGGGTTAAGGGGTTAATGTTGTGTGCATTTTTATTAATGTATTCCTTTTTGTTCTGGTATTGTTTTCCTATCAGCTAGTTAGGGACATACTTCAAATGGCCCCTAGGAATATTCTTGGTATTCTGGTCATTATTTTAACCAAAATTAGGAGTGGAATTAGCCTGGCTGTAATTTACAAATAAAGCAAACAAAACACAAAATGCTCAAAATAATAACCTCATTGCTAAACCCCTGCAAATTTTTGTGATGTTTATTTTAGAAATGAAACTCTACTATTGGAGTTTAAAACTACAGCAGTAAAATGACAAACACTAACAATGTAGCTTACTTGGTCTACCACTAAAACATAATCTCTTAGGCCTTGTATGTTTGAATTGACCCAACCTGACATAGATAGCTACATTGATCATGTATAACCTTACAATTCATCAGAACATTACATGTTACCGGGAGCCTAAGAATATATCAAGCTTTTCAGCACTGCCAGGCAATTACATTGGTAGTGACTTCATTATAGAATGTGAGCTTGTATAATTCTTAGAGCTGAGATCCAGGCCTCAGATTAATTTTGTCTATGTTACTTACTTGTGTTCTCTAGCAACCCTTTTATTGTATAAAATGAAGATTTATAATAAATGAATGGGACCTGTTCATGTAAATATTTTGACTCAGAAGCCTAAAATACATCTACTCTAGTATTTACTATGTGTTCATACATGTCCTGTTATTATTATTACAATCACTGATAATAATAAATGGAATTATTTATGTATTGTAATTATATAACAATCAATATAGTATTTTCTTTTAGTTTATATGTTAGTAATATTTGTATGATTGGATATATTTACTTTCCTTACATTTGGAACAATACCTGGTTGGAATGTATATTATTGGGGGTAGTATTTTCCTGAATCTTTGTCAAGTATACAGTACCTAAAGCACTTATAGAGCAATGTAAGTTGTAAACTTTGAAAATATCATGGTTTACAAAACCCAGAATGCTACAAAAAATTAAAGAAAACGAAACCCAGAATGCTACAAAAGGGACACATAGTAACAGTTTGTAAGGATGAAAAAAGACAAGAGGCCGTCGAGTTCAACCTAGAGACATAATATTAGGTTGTGGTATTAATATTATAGCTCATGGGACACAATATTAGGCAGTGATATTAATTTTATGGGTCATAGAATGCAATATTAGAAGGTGGTATTAATATTATGGCTGATGGGACATAATATTAGGCTGTGGTATTAATATTATACCTCATGGGACACAACATTAGGCAGTGTTATTAATGTTATGGCTGATGAAACACAATATTAGGAGGTGGAGTTAATGTTATGGCTGATGGGAAACAATAAAAGGCAGTGGTATTAATTTTATGGCTGATGGGACACAATATTAGAGAGTGGTATTAATGTTGTGGCTGATGAAACACATTAAGTGTGGTATTAATGTTTAGTGTTGAGCGGCATAGGCCATATTCGAATTCGCGAATATTCGCGAATATATGGACGAATATTCGTCATATATTCGCGAATATTCGCATATTCGTTATATTCTCGTTTTATTTTCGCATATGCGAAAATTAGCATATTTAAAATTCGTAGACACGAATATTCGCATATACGAAAATTAGCATATACGAATTTTCGCATATGCGAATTTTCGCACGCCAGTCTCACACAGTAGTATTAGAGCCTTCTTTACACCACACAAGCTGGAAGCAGAGAGGGGTGATCACTGTGATGTGTACTGTGAAGAAAAAAAAAAAAAAAAAAAAAACGAATATTCGTAATTACGAATATATAGCGCTATATTCGCGAAATTCGCGAATTCGCGAATATGCGATATTCGCAAATAATATTCGAATTGCGAATATTCGCGAGCAACACTATTAATGTTATGCAATATACAATACTATAAATGATCTGTGTTAGATCCCAAACTAAGATAATTCAAGACCCCTTACATAGAGGCATCGATAGTCATTGATATAGCCCCTACATACACTGCCATGTTACTTTTAGGAATGTCTATTGTGAGAAATAGGGGATTGACTGTTGGAAAATGCTTTCTTTATACAGCTGTTCTTGGATAGGGCTATGTAAGCTGCTTTTGCACAGTTTTTAAGGGTGTAATAGAAAAACGTAACACATATGGGTACTGCTCTCAAATCATAATAGTAAGAAAAGCCCTTCTCAAAAGCTGTCTGTACCCTGTTTCACTACTCTGTGGAATGTGTGGCTTCTGTACAGATAAAATGTGCTTCTGCTGGAAAACTCTGTTTATACATGTGGTGTCCCAGTACCGTATTGCATACCGTACCTTGGTTAGGGGTCCCCAAAGTCAGAGTTCCTAGTAACTGTGGGATTCCGCTTCTTTAATCTTCCCTTAATCACCCCTCAAAAAGTTAAGATATTGCTAAAATAAATGTAAATACTGTGTAGAAAGTGTATACTTACCTTGCATAGCATCGCAGGGCCTGCAGGTCATGTGACTGTGGTTTAGTCTCTATTGTAGGTAAAAGGATCTTTGGAGGTTCTGGGTCATGTGATACCCACAATACCTTGTAAAGCTGATTGACAGATGATCTGGACCAATCCTAAAATGGCCAGCCCCTGCCCATATAAGGGAGCTGCAGCCAATAGACGCTCTCTTGGGTTGCTGACACTTCATGAGGACAGACCTCAGCAACTTACACCGACTGCTACTAGGCCAAAGCCTGCCAGCCTTGGCCTTGAAACGAAACAGTGAGTTCTTACAACTTCCCGGCTTATGCTAGCGAGACCTCTGGACCTAAACATAACCCTAAATCCAGCAGATCTGCGCATACTAAATCCTACTAAGCTAAAGAACTTACAAAAGTCCCAACCATACGTCAATCTCAGCTGAGCTGTACATAGAATTTGTTATAAAGATTGTTCCTGAATTCGCATGTTGCAGAAAATCTTCAGTAAAGTTTACGCAAGTTTTCAGCAAAGCTCTGGTTGTGGACAATACTTTATTTCTGCATTTACCTATCTCCCTTGGGAAAGGTGGTGAAAGGCCAAGCATCACAGTATTAACCCTCACCCTGGCATCACGACTGACAAGAGTTAATTATAACCATGATATACCTCACAGCAACACCCCAACTGCCATACACCCCCCCCCCCCAATTATTGGAGGTAATATTTTCCTGAATCTTTGCCATGTATACACTACCTAAAGCACTTATAGAGCGAGTGTAAAGTAACTGTAACTTTAAGTTGCGAACTTTGAGAATATCATGGTTTACAAAGGAAAAAAAAAAAAAAAAACTCAGAATTCTCCAAAGGGACACCTAGTAACAGTTTGTAAGGTTGAAAAAGGGATGAGAGTCATCGAGTTCAAACTAGAGACACAAAATTAGGCAGTGGTATTAATGTTATGGCTGATGGGACACAATATTAGAGGGTGGTATTAATGTTAGGGATGATGGGACACAATATTAGAGAGGGGTATTGATGTTATGACTGCTGGGACACAATATTAGAGGGTGGTATTAATGTTATGGATGATGGAACACAATATTAGGCTGTGGTAATAATGTTATGGCTGATGGGACACAATATTAGAGGGTGGTATTAATGTTAGGGATGATGGGACACAATATTAGGCTGTGGTAATAATGTTATGGCTGATGGGACACAATATTAGAGGGTGGTATTAATGTTAGAGATGATGGGACACATTATTAGAGAGGGGTATTAATGTTATGACTGCTGGGACACAATATTAGAGGGTGGTATTAATGTTATGGATGATGGAACACAATATTAGGCTGTGGTAATAATGTTATGGCTGATGGGACACAATATTAGAGGGTGGTATTCATGTTATGGATGATGGGACACAATATTAGAGGGTGGTATTAATGTTATGGATGATGGGACACAATATTAGAGAGGGGTATTAATGTTATGACTGCTGGGACACAATATTAGAGGGTGGTATTAATGTTATGGATGATGGGACACAATATTAGGAGATATGAATACTTACATCTAACATATACACACTATTCAGTGTATTCTGTGATAAGAAATCACCTGAAAAGAAGGAAGCAGAATAGTTTCTATGTAAATATGTACCTACCATATACACATGTAAATTGTATTCCTGTAAATTGTATTTAACTTTACAAATGTACAAAAGACATAAAGGTGTACCCCCCCCCCCCCCCTCACTACTATTGTGTCATACTTGTTTGTCTTTACTAAAAAGAAGGATGGATCCCAGAGACCATACATAGATTACCAGCATTTTAATAGTATCACTCTAAACATTAGATATGCTCTTTTAAGAAGAATTTTAGCTTTAAAATCCTACTGTTTTTTGAAAAAACTTTGGCATGTTGCCCAAATATGTCAAAGGTATAGATCGCACTGGGTCTTAATCCCAGGTTTAAAGGGGTACTCCAGCGCTAAGACATCTTATCCCCTATCCAATGGTTAGGGATAAGATGCCTGATTGTGGGGGTCCTGCCACTGGGGACCCCCGTGATCTTGCACGCAGCACCTCGTTACAATCAGTCCCTGGAGCATGTTCGCTTCGGGTCTAATTACTGGCATTCACGGGGCCAGAGAATTGTGATGTCATGGCCCCGCCCCCGTGTGACATCACACTACGCCCCCTCAAAGCAAGCCTATGGGAGGGTTAGCGACAGCTGCCATGCCCCTTCCCAAAGGCTTGCATTGAGGGGGCGGAGCATGACGTCACACAGGGCGGGGCCTTGATGTCACAATGCTCTGGCCCTGTGATCGCCAGTAATCAGACCCGGAGCGAACATGCTCCAGGGACTGATGGTAACGGGGTGCTGCGTGCAAGATCACGGGGGTCCCCAGCAGCGGGACCCCCGCGATCAGGCATCTTATCCCCTATCCTTTGGATAGGGGATAAGATGTCTTAGTGCCGGAGTACCCCTTTAAAATGATAAGCCGGTGAAGTGTGCAGCAACACTCTAAACTCCCAGGCTGACTGCCCAATCTGACTCTTTTACTCCTTAGACTATTGCAGTGAAAGAGGAGGTTTTGATTGACCCAGGAGTGAAGCGCACTCTGCAGAACACTTCACTGTCTTAAAGACTCAATGTGATCTAAATTTTGGCTATGTTTACATAACATGTCAAAATTATTATTATTTTTTTTTTAAATGATGGTAACTTTGGAGCAGGCTTAGATATTATTGTAAAGAACAGATGAATTTGTTCAGGAAGAATTTTGGCTTTAACCCCTTCCTATTGTATGACCATCATCTACAGCATATGTCTGGTGAAAGAAATATGGAGGCACTGGTTGCTATCTGTAGCTGACACTTACCATCTGTGGCCATCTAGGATGGTCAATTCGATGCCATCTGCTTAAAGGGGTACTCCTTAGGAAAATATTTTTTTTTAAATCAACTGGTGCCTTAAAGTTAAACAGATTAGTAAATTTGTATATATATATATATATATATATATATATATATATATATATATACATACATACAAGCGCTACCTAGGACTTAGAGAGGTGGTAACTAGCTGCCGATCTATTGTATACGGTTCCCTTTATACCATATACTAAGGGATGTAAAAACACAAGATTATAATAATCGGCGCTATATTTAGTAATATATAATATGCTGGAAATGAGGATAAAATTCTGTATGAAAACTGTATAAAATGAGTAAAATACAATAAGCCAGCAGTGATGTTGATTACCTGTTTTATTTCACAGGATGTAGGAACAGGTACAGGTAAAAGGTGGTTGGTTGGAAAAAAGTGCAATGTGCTGAAAAGAAGGGATATAAGTAATTATAAGTTGGTGATAATAGACTAAAATGAGTATATTCCAGTACTTTTAAGCTTCCAGTACTTATAAGCTTCTGTATGTTGCACAGGAAGTTCTTTTCTTTTTGAATTTCCTTTCTGTCTGACCACAGTGCTCTCTACTGACACCTCTGTCCATTTTAGGAACTGTCCAGAGTAGGAGCAAATCCCCATAGCAAACCTATCCTGCTCTGGACAGTTCCTAAAATGGACAGAGGTGCACTGTGGACAGACAGAAAGGAAATTAAAAAAGAAAAGAACTTCCTGAATAGAAGTAATTTACAAATCTGTTTAACTTTCGGGCAGCAGTTGATTTAAAAAATAATGTTTTCCAGAGGAGTACCCCTTTAACTCCTTAAATGCCACAGACAATAATAACCACCTAGAAGCTTATTTGATAGTTGCTGCTCCTGTCTCAATGCTGATTAGCATCCCCGCAAAGCAATTGCAGGGTGGCCATTAGTTATTATGGCTGCCAGAGCCATCTATAGGCTTTGATGACTATTACGTCAGATCTGCTAGCAAATTACTGATAAAAAAAAGTACACTGCCATACAATAATACTGAAGAGAGTAAACTACTCCAAAGGGATAAAACATATTATATATATATATATATATATATATATATATATATATATATATATGAATCCGGGTAGAAAAAGCAGACATGGCCGCACATCCACAATTTTGTATTTTGATCTAATTGCTTCTCAGAATAATTTCAAAAACTATTAGGTTGTTAGTATACATTTTGATCAAAAGGTACAAGCCCACTCGCCACGTCAAGGCCACCTATTAAGAGTGGGTCCCTAACGTCCCTAGCATAAAAGGGTATAGCATGTTAAAGCTTTATTGGGAAACATTAAAAATAGTGTTAAGACAGGCTAGAAATATTAAAAAACAACAGATTTTAGATAAGAACCTTCATCAAGGCATATGTAGATTATGACTAAATGTGATTATACAGAGTATGCTGCCAAACCCATAAATAACTGCTATATACTGCACCTGATAAGGAAAAATCACTGAAACATTGTAAATGGTGTGATCCTTATTCTTGTGCTATCCTAAACAAAGGTGTATATATTGCACAAAAAATGATACCATTAGGAAAATAGTGGCGGCAAAAATATTCACATCCGAATTTTCATGTCGGGTCATGTACAAATACTCTGACCTAGGTTTACCATCCCAAAAACTTTCAGCATGGCAGAATAACCCACAATGATATTCCCAATCGGCCAGTCTCTTCTCTATCAAACTTCGTTCTGTCCTATATGCATCATCAGTGGAACATGATCTTCAGGCCTGTCCAATAAGGAGATTCCAAGAATGATACCACTGATCTGAATGTTTTGTGGAGCAAGTCCCCACCATTCCCACGGTACACAAATACTGAGAAAAAAAAAGAAAATTAAATTGACAGGGCAAAAAACACCAAAGGAGAAACAAGCAAATTATAAAAGTAATGCCCAAATCTGTTTAACTTTCTGGCACCAGTTGATTTAAAAAAAAAAAAAAAGTTTTCCACGGGAGTACCCCTTTAATTTTGCCCCAGACTAACACTTTATTTATTAAATTTAGTCAAACCCATTGGGATGTGAATTGGCTTATATGTTTATTAATGGTTAAGGGACTTTTTTTTTTTTTTTTTTTTTTTACAGATGGTAGATTTGTCCATCGATATAGAAGATAACACATCCGTATAGGATTTAAATCACTGAGGTTCCACTCTTATTCTGTTGCATTTGATGCTTAGGGACCAGTTAGAGCTTACAGAATTACTGGATTTACATCAAAACAGTGAGCAGGACAGAAAGGAAATTAAATCAGTGTGTATACCTATACACAAAGGGTTTTACCCAGTTAATTCCAGGGCTCCTAGTATGGATACTTTCCAACTAGTAGAAAAGGAAAGGAGATTAGAACAATAATCTTCTCTCATGTAGGAAATTAAGCAGCCCCTGATGGCTGTAAATAACCCCAGGGGGGGGGGGGGGGAGTACAGTGGACTTTTCTTCATGTCACTTAGCCCCCCCGTAAGGGAATACATGTTCAAAAGTTTTCTAAATTCTTGGCCATTAAAAGGACATATGAGCAGAAATAATGCCCCCCACTACCATAAATAGACACATTGGTAGTTAAATGGATTAAAGCGTACCTGTCAGATCCCACACACACACACAAAAAAAAAGACTGTTATATGTTACTCAGTACCTAATCCTGATCATGTACATGTAATTTTATATCACCTATATTTCACAGAAAAAATACCATATTAAACTTGCTCACTGTCTTTTTCATCTTCTCAGAGGGAGGGGCGTGTCCTTCTCTTGCCTGCACTGTGATGACTCAGCTTTCTTCCTCACTCTACTGACTCACTGTTTTCAGAGTGGAGCCTGGCAGCCCGGATTTGTAACGCTTTCCTCTCTGGTTTTATTCTGTACAGAGACACACAATGATTATTGGATATTGCCTATACTCTACCACCAAAGACAATATGGTGAGTGTATAACCTACATCTTCCTAAATCAGTGAAAAGGTTTAGTGCTAAAAGTAAAATAGTTATTTTTTTTTATGCATACATTTTCTATATGTTCCTATGTCATTAAAGGGGTACTCCACTGGAAAACATTTTTTTTTTTAATCAACCGGTGCCAGAAAATTAAACAGATTTGTAAATTACTTCTATTTAACACATTAACGACCATGAACGTGTATACACGTCCAAGCAGGATGTACGTTCCCGCACCAGGACGAGTATACACGTCCATGGTTCTCGTGGGTGCTGCCCAGTGCACCCATGAGATCCGGCAGGGACTCGGCTGTAACACACAGTTTAACCCTTACAGCCTCGGTCGGAAGTGACCACAGGCTGTAAGTGTTTTGACAGAGGGAGGGAGTTCCCTCTGTCTTCCCTGAGTGCTGTGTGTGATCCCAGACGGGCGGGACCCTGCCGCACTGCCATGACTGAAGTAAACTTCAGTTCCGGCAGTTTAACCCTTACAGCCGCGGTCGGAAGTGACCGCGAGCTGTAAGGAGTTTTGACAGAGGCAGGGGGCTCCCTCTGTCTCTCACCTGTAGCACCCTGCAACGATCGCGGGGTGCTGCCAGTTACCTGGGCAGCCGGGGATCTTTACAAGGACCCCCAGGTCTGCCCCGGTTGTTGCCCGACTGGACATCCTGATATGCTGCCTACCAATGTAAAACTAGCAGGCAGCATATAACTGCAATGCTTTAGAATACTAAGTATTCCAAACATAAAAAAAAGTGTAAAAAAATAATATGAAATAAATAAAAGTGTAAAAACAATGGCCCACATTTATCATTGTCTTTAGGCTGTTTTTTGTGTCTAAAAAAGGGTCAAAAAAGGCGCAAGCAGGGTTTTTTGCGCCTTTTTTTGCCCCTTTTTGTTTACACATTTCTGCTGATTTTGAGTTTCAATCCACTGATCTTGAGTTGCAATCCACTGATTTTGGAAATAGACATGATATGGAAGGGATTTATCATTGCCCCTTTTTGTAAAAAGGAGCAAAAAAAGGTGCAAAGCCATTGAAAAGTCTCGAAAATTACACCAGCCCAGACATGGTGTAGCTTTTTGGTGTATGTGTAGACAGAAATTTCAGAAAATGTGACCTGCACAAAATTTGTCAAAGTTCTTTTACCTTTTAATAAATGTGGTGCTCCTACACATTATCAGCACACAAAAAAAAAGGTGTAAAAAAATGCTTCACTTGCACTGCAATGATAAATGTGGGCCAATAAGTGTAAAAAAAAAAGTGTAAAAAATGTTTTAAAAAAATGTAAGAAAGGATAAAAAAAAAAAACATTATTAAATAATTATAGTGAAAAATAAAAATGCATAATGTGTAGGATCACATGGCGTACATGCGCAGCATATTTCATGTTGTGGATGCCCGCCAGCAGTCACAATAATGAGCTCCCTGCTGCAGCTGGGTAGCTTTGTGTGTCCACTCATAGCGGCAGATTTCCCGCTGGCAGTCGTTAGCGGACACACTGAGCTACCCAGCCACAGCAGTGATCTCGCTCTTGTGACTGCCGGGGGCATCCGCAGTGTGAAGTATGCTGCGGATGCGCTCTATGTGATCCTACACTGCATCCCGTTCATACTGCATTTCAGCAGTATGTTAGAGGTATCCGTCAGCATCATGTCAAAAAAAGTGATGCTGACATTTACTGTAGCAGGTCCATTTCTGAATGAGACTGCTACAGTATACATTGGCATCACTTTTTTGACATGACAACGGACACCTTTACTGCAGAAATGCAGTATTAATGGGAACTGTCACCCAACCCAATTGGCCATGAGTGGGTGCTTATTCCTACAACATGACGGATATATCCATCAGAAACTTTAACCCCTTAAGGACCAAGGACGTACCGGTACGTCCTTGGTCCTGCTCTTCTGATATAACGCGGGGTTACACAGTAACCCCGCGTCATATCATGGCGGGCCCGGCGTCATAGTGAAGCCGGGACCCGCCTCTAATAGCGCGCAGCGCCGATCGCGGCGCCGCGCGCTATTAACCCTTTAGCCGCGCGCTCAGAGCTGAGCCGCGCGGCTAAAAGTGAAAGTGAAAGTTCCCGACTAGCTCAGACTAGCTAATCGCGGCATCCCGAACAGCTGACAGGACAGCGGGAGGGCCCCTTCCTGCCTCCTCGCTGTCCGATCACCGAATGACTGCTCAGTGCCTGAGATCCAGGCATGAGCAGTCATGCGGCAGAATCGTTGATCACTGGTTTCTTATGAGAAACCAGTGATCAACATAGAAGATCAGTGTGTGCAGTGTTATAGGTCCCTATGGGACCTATAACACTGCAAAAAAAAAGTGAAAAAAAAAGTGAATAAAGATCATTTAACTCCTCCCCTATTAAAAGTTTGAATCACCCCCCTTTTCCAATAAAAAAAAAAACACAGTGTAAATAAAAATAAAAATAAACATATGTGGTATCACCGCGTGCAGAAATGTCCGAATTATAAAAATATATCATTAATTAAACTGCTCGGTCAATGGCGTGCGCGCAAAAAAATTCCAAAGTCCAAAATAGTGCATTTTTGGTCACTTTTTATATCATTTAAAAATGAATAAAAAGTGATCAATAAGTCCTATCAATGCAAAAATGGTACCGTTAAAAATTTCAGATCACGGCGCAAAAAATGAGCCCTCATACCGCCCCATACACGGAAAAATAAAAAAGTTATAGGGGTCAGAAGATGACAATTTTAAACGTCTTAATTTTCCTGCATGTAGTTATGATTTTTTCCAGAAGTCCGACAAAATTAAACCTATATAAGTAGGGTATCATTTTAATCATATGGACCTACAGAATACATATCAGGTGTCATTTTTACCGAAAAATGTACTACGTAGAAACGGAAGCCCCCAAAATTACAAAACAGCGTTTTTTTTTTCAATTTTGTCGCACAATGATTTTTTTTTCCGCTTCACCATAGATTTTTGGGCAAAATGACTGATGTCATTACAAAGTAGAATTGGTGGCGCAAAAAATAAGCCATCATATGGATTTTTAGGTGTAAATTTGAAAGAGTTATGATTTTTTAAAGGCAAGGAGCAAAAAACGAAAATGCAAAAACGGAAAAACCTCCGGTCCTTAAGGGGTTAACTGTCACAGACAGCTGCGCGTCACTGCTAGCCAGCCAAGGACCAATCAGAGCGGTCCCTGGTCCAGCCAATACACTGTATTGTTCTGACAGCTCCGATCTTTTGCCGCCAAAGGGGTCTCCTCTCCTTCTTGGTCCTACTAAGGGGTCAGGCAACCAGATATGGCCTAAGTAGGGGTACTATGCAGCCCGGGAAGAACAGCATGATAAAATATGGGTGCATTTCCTCCATTTCAAAAGTTACTTACCAAAATGATTTCCCACAAATAAAGAATTTGTGAGGGAAAAAAAAAATAATTTTTTTTTCCACTGACTTTAAAATAATTCTAGCCACACAATAAGGGCTCAACGTACTCACTCTTGCCCCAGGTGAATATTTTAGGGGGCGTAGTTTCAAAAATGGGGTCAGTTCTGGGGGTGCAGTATTGTTCTGACAGCTAGAATGCTTTGCAAAATGAAGTGCGGCCTACAATTTGTATAATGATGGTGCTCCTCTCCTCTTGGGTCCCACCATGTGGCCATGCAACCAAATATGGCCTAAACGGGGGTATTACCAAACACAGGACAAACAGCATAATAAAATATGGGGCACATTTTCTACTTTTCCGATGCAATGTACAGATAATATGTCCCACAAAGGATGCATTTGTGGGAAAAAAAACAAAATTAACATTTTTCCACTGACTTTGTAACCATTCCAGCCACACAAAAAGGACTCAAAGTACTCATTTTTGGTCTAGATGAATACTTTAGGGGTGTAATTTCCAAAATGGGGTCACTTGTGGGGGTTCTGTATTGTTCTGGTAGCTAAAACCCTTTGCAGGCATGAAGTGTGGCCTATAATGATGCCCTCAAAGCCAAATCATGCTCCTCTCCTTCTGGGTCCTACCACACGGCCAAGGAACCAAATAAGGCCTAAGCGGGGGTATTTCCAAACACTGACCGAGCAGCTTAATAAAATATAGGGTGCATTTCTCTTCGACATTGTGCATTGTATTGTCTTGTTACCGTATATACTCGAGTATAAGCCGAGTTATTCAGCACGATTTTTCGTGCTGAAAACGCCCCCCTTGGCTCATACTCGAGTGAACTCTCCACCTGTCAATCCCTTCATCAGTGGTCTTCAACCTGCAGACCTCCAGATGTTGAAAAACTACAACTCCCAGCAAGCCCGGACAGCCATCGTCTGTCCAGGCATGCTGGGTGTTGTAGTTTTGAAACCTCTGGAGGTCCGCAGGTCGAAGACCACTGTGGCCTTCGTCATCATCCAGCCCCCCCCCCCCCCCCTTTTGTTTTGTACTCACCTCCCCTCAGTGGGAAGGAAGGGTGAGCTTGTCCGGGCCATCTATGCTGCAGGGACTGTCCGGTGGGGATGGTTAGTCGTTGCGGGCTGTCCATTTTCACCTGGGGGGGGCCTCTTCTCCGTGCTTCGGGCCCGGCCCCGGAGTAGTGACGTTGCCTTGACGAGGCCACACAGGGACGTTCATGCACAACATTCCTGTGCGTCATCGTCAAGGCAATGTTACTACTCCGGGGCCGAAGCGTTGAGAAGAGGCCCCCCCGGTGAAAGTGTCCAGGCATGCTGGGAGTTGTAGTTTTGAAACCTATGGAGGTCTGCAGGTTGAAGACCACTGATGAAGGGATTGACAGGCGGTGATGATGAAGGGGGGGGCTGATGACGAAGGCCGCAGTGGTCTTCAACCTGCGGACCTCCAGAAGTTTCAAAACTACAACTCCTAGCATGCCTGGACAGCCGATGGCTGTTCGGGCATGCTGGGAGTTGTAGTTTTGCAACATCTGGAGGTCCGCAGGTTGAAGACTACTGATGAAGGGATTGACAGGGGGTGATGATGAAGGGGGGGATGATGACGGGGGTCTGGATGATGACATGGGGCGATGATGTATTTCCCACCCTAGGCTTGTAGTTGAGTCAATAACTTTTCTGGGTTTTTGGGGTAAAATTAGGGGCCTCGGCTTATATTCAGGTCGGCTTATACTCGAGTATATACGGTAATATATTTTCTTGCCTTGTAGGGGTTTCTACCCCCAACTTTGCTACTTGATTGCATCACTTGTTGTTGATATTTTTGGAAAACGTAATAAAAATTGACAGTTACAAAAATATATAGGGTGCATTTCTTTCAATATCATAAGCGATGTACAAAAAATATGTCCCACAAATGATGCATTTGTAAAAAAAAAAATCACATTTCAAATTTTTAACACTGAATTTGTAACAATGCCAGCAAAAAAACGATGGTGTTTAAATACTCACTGTACCCCCTTGCAAATACCTTGAGGGGTCTAGTTTTTAAAATGGGATCATTTGGGGGGGAGGGGGGTCCTATGTTCTACCACCTTCAAATTTCTCCAAACCTTTCATAGCACATAAAAAAGAAAGATGTACTTTTCAAATTTTCATAATTTTCATAATTTCAAGATAAATTGTTAGGCTTCTAATTCATTTAAAATGTTAATTAAAACAAAAGAAATGCTTTCAAAATAAAGTAGACATCTGAAAGTATAAGTTTCATAAACTATTTGGTCAGAAAGTATAAATATATGAAGCCTATTAGTGTTAAAATAGCAAAAAAATCTTTATTATTTTTTAATTTCATGATGTTTTTGCATTGTAAAAAAACTACAAATGATATCGGCTTACTTTTACTATGTACTTGTCACAAGTCACAACTTGTGACAAAAAAAAAAAAACAAAGTCAGAATTATCGTGATTGGCAAAACGTTACCAGAGTTATTCTCTAATAAAGACAGACATCCCCGATTTGAAAAAACAGGCCTGGTCTTTCAGGGGCATACAGGTTTACAGGTTTAATGTCCTTAAGGGGTTAAAAATCACGAATCCTTCCAGTACTTATCAGCTGGAAGTTATTTTCTTTTTAAATGTCCTTTCTGCCTAACTACACTGCTCTCTGTGGGGGACCCCAGCGGTGGGACCCCCGCAATCAGACATCTTATCCCCTATCCTTTGGATAGGTGATGAGATGTCTTAGGGCCGGAGTACCCCTTTAAAGGCATTTGAAAGCATTCACTTTTAAACTTATTTTCAGTTGTTTATTTGCATTTTTATGGTTGCGTGTACAAATACTCTGCAGTAGTATATCAGTGATATTAAAAATCTTGTCTTATGCAATACTTTTTAGGAAATTCATATTGTACTTTAAAGTCATGCAATGCATTTGTTCATATTAACTGGTGCCAGAAAGCTAAACAGATTTGTAAATTACTTCTATTAAAAAATCTTAATTCTTCTAGTAGTTATCCACTGCTGTATACTTGTTATGTTATGTGCTCCGGCCGCACATGCTGGTCGTGAGCGCATGGTCCCGTTACCTGCTGCTGCCAGCAGGGCTGGGACTCGCATTGCTGGGACTCGCACTTGCATCACGCCCGCATGTGAGCCCCGGTCCGTCACTCACCTGGTGCCTCTCCTGCCCCAGCCTCTGCTCCGGCGCGCATGTCCCCACCTCTGTCCATTTTAGGAACTGTCCAGAGTAGGAACAAATCCCCACAGCAAACCTCTCCTCCTCCAGACAGTTCCTGACACAGACAGAGGTGTCAGCAGAGAACACCAGGAGCAGTTTTTGAAAGAAATTAGCTGTTTTTCTATACCTGTATAACCCCTTTAATGCTACACATTTTATGTTTTAATTAGTGTATTGTAAGTGTAGCATTTATATCGATGTTTAGGTGTTTCAGCTCAAACTTGCTTTGCCAGCCATCTCATGCCCAGCTGTCATGAGACATGTTTCCGTTGCCAGCTCCTAACTGACAAAAAGGCTCTTGAGCGCAAACCGCCAGAGTGTATAGGAGAAAAAGACAGGATGTTTCAGCCTATACCTATAGCACTAGAGGTCTTAGAAAGTTCCAAACATGACCCACCAATTGGCCCATTTCCTAGGCATGCCTGGGTCCACCCAGATGCTCCCAAGGATGAGTTTGACAGAGTATGTTATGGAATTTGGAAACAGGCCCAGGATTTACCAGAGGGTTTAAAACCTCAGAATGGAAATTTGACATTAAAGACTGAAAGGACACATGAAAAGTCAAATAATACTAATGTGAGGTAAGAGTACCATTTTGAAAAAACTATATTGTAAGGGCTGGATTATAGGAAGATCAAAAGAGGCAGTTGGTTAGACTTTTTCACCACCAAGTTTCTACTGTCCTTCCAGCAAACCCCAGTAGCACATGAAGCTTCTAAAGGATACCTCCAGTGTGGCAGTAGATAATGCGGTGTTTACTAGGAGTAATCACTAGTGTTGCTCGCGAATCTTCGCAATATGAATTTTATTCGCGAATATGCGATATTCGCGAATTCGCGAATATTCACGAATATAGCACTATATATTAGTAATTACGAATATTCTTATTTTTTTTTTCACACTACACATCACAGTGATCATCCCTCTCTACTTCCAGCTTGTGTGGTGTAAAGAAGGCTCTAATACTACTGTGTGAGACTGGCGTGCGCATTTTCGCATATGCGTAAATTTGCATATGCTTATTTTCGCATATGCGAAGTTTCGCTTATGCTAATTTTTGTATATGCTAATTTTCGCTTATGCTATTTTTCGCATATGCAAATTTTCGTGTTTCCGAAAATAAAATGCGATTACGAATATGCAAATTTAGCGAATATATGACGAATATTCGTCCATATATTCGCAAAATATCGCTAATTCGAATATGGCCTATGCCGCTCAACACTAGTAATCACTAGGGATTAAACCTCCAGTCTCCTGAATCTCAACTTCACTGGGAAATAGAAGAAATCTTGTAGTCAAGCATGCAAGCTTATTGTCATAGGGGGAGTATATGATACAACTAGCAACATCTATTTTCTGTTGAAAAAAGGATTAGACATGTTGAAATCCATCATTCTAAACCCGGCTTCACCCAGTAGCAGACACCAGGGGGCAGCGGGACACATTACATGTCATCAAGTGCTATTGACATCAACAACATCTACCAGCACATACATAACATGCATTTCAAGGATGAGTTATTCACAAGTTATAAGACACTGACATTGGGAAGGGGACCTCAACCTATTTTTTTTGCAAGGGTCCTCTACCAGTCTTGATCCGCCCTCAATAGTGTTAACAGACACTGGGAAAAGGACTGTTTAATAGCACATGCTACTGTCAAAATAACTTCAATTTTTCTTACCATTATTTCCTGTATGCATCAAGCAATGAGTGACAGTAAATCTCTATCTCTAGACCATTATTTTAACATCAGAGACGGCAATGATAAAATTAGAATTATGGAGCAGAAATATATATTTCATGAATCTATAGAAATACAGAAACTATAGAAATGGTGGATGGTCCCCATCATATTTTATTAACAATACCTCTATTTAACATATTAGCACAGAGAACCGAAAGGACATTTGGACCCTGACCCGCATCTCAGCTGGACCCTGCTCTTTCTATAAATAGGGACATGTCACATAAAAGGAACAATCGTCCCAATAAATGAACTTTCATGGGACTTTAAATATAGAAACATGCTGATGTTACCATGGTCCTTGGGAAAGGGATTGAAAAAGTCAGCAATAGTATTTGCAGCTTAGAAGAATCACAATTGTCTCTGAGGACTTCATAGTCTTTTAATCATTTTATATTTCAACAAGGCCATAGACATGGTGTTGTTTGTCCACATGCAGAAAATGTCATTTTATTTAGAGGCATGCACTGGCTTTCCATGGAGTCTGTATGTTTGTTTATATCATCATCACTAAATATATGGTCAGACATGTTTTTTTGTTTCCTCCATGCAGTATTGCTCTGATGCCCAATCACTATTCCCATAGAGACTTACTGCCCTCGGCGGTACATTTTTTTCACAGTCATAAAACTTCATTATCATTATGTAACAATAAATATAAAATATATTAAATATATTTAACTCTGGGCTTCTAAAAGTGCAAATTATCTATCTATCTTTCTGCTTTATTTCTGTCTCTTTCATAAATCTACTATAGCAGAAGTAATTTACAAATCTGTTTAACTTTATGGTACCAGTTGATTTGCCATTTTTTCCCACCAGAGCACCCCTTTAGTATGCATGCTTGGACAAGCTGAGCATGCATCTGTATGGAACGTCGGGAGGTACAGCTACTTATGCTGATTAGCCACCTTAAAGGGGTACTCCCACCCTAGATATCTTATCCCCTATCCCCCACAATGCAAGTCTATGGGAGGGGGCGTGACGGCCATCACACCCCCTCCCATAGACTTGCATTGAGGGGACGGGGCATGACGTCACACGGGGGCAGAGTCCTGGCGTCACGGACTTCCGCTCCCATGGTAACGACCCAGACTATCCAGCGTTTCCGGACAAGAAACAGGTGGGTGCCACATGCAATATTGCGGGGGTCCCCAGTGGTGGGACCCCCGTGATCAGACATCTTATCCCCTATCCTTTGGATAGGGGATAAGATGTCTAGGGTGGGAGTACCCCTTTAAGGCTAGTTTCATAAAGGTTTAAGATGAATTGAATTGCTGTACATTATAGCCGACCTGTGCCTCCACTGTTCAGAACTGCAGAGGACCAGTAAGGTGCAACATTTGTACTAGAGGCATTAAAAAGTGGACATGTTGCAGCTTTTATATGTGAATATAGCCATTGAAGGAAACTTGTTTTTAACTATGTATGTGGTTTTCTATTAGAATGGATTCTCTTCCTCATAAAATGACTAGTGAGTTCATACTGCAAAAATTATTGTATGCAACGGCTAAGTAAACAACACAATTCCATGTATCCTTTGTAGTTATTTATTTTCAACAATACAATAGGACCCTATGGGTGATATATACCTTTGTATTTTAATATGCCTAATCTGCAGCCTTATATTAGGGGTGTACACTGGGGGCTTAGGGTAAATGTATATCACTAAAGTGATCTCAGCAGATCCCTGTGTGTATGGCCTCACATGTATTAGTATTTTTGCATTTAGTTTTAGCAACAATTTTATTAATTGTCACTTTTGAATTGCTTTTCCTAAAGTAATGGTGATGAGTCACTTGGTTGTTAACAAAATGTGCTGACAAAATGCTTTTATACAGTGGGGTTTGAGCTGATTCAACATTGCCAATCAATATGGCTGCACTTCCTGCAGAGACTTCAGCTAAGAAAACTTTGCACCAGTACTGCACTATATATACACAGCCTATTATACTGCTAACATTTGTCTTACTCTTCACTTTCAATGGATTTTTTTTCAATTTCTGAAAATAATAGTCCGCTATAACACATGCAGTTAATTTTCTATAAAATAATTAAACGCAATTGTCAATGTTCCAGACATAAAAATAAAGGATGTATTAAGGAGCAAGGACGGCATGACATCTATCATTTATTTACTCAAACCTATTATGTAGGAGTCACATCTGCAGCCCAAATTATTGGGTCTTTTAATTTCATTTTTTTATGTGGTTGGAAAATATTTAGAAATTAGGAATGTGAAAAAAACATTTTGTCAATAAGATGTGCTTGTGCTCAGGGCTTCCCACTCATGCTTGTGATTATAATGATACATACATACCTGTATTAAAACATTAAACTTAACAAAGGGGTCAGATTTGTGCCCATAACCACAACGGAGAGCACGCCTTTAGAGGGCATACCTTGTAATGGATAAATTGAAAAAGGGAGAGTTGGAGGGTCCACAAAACGTCACATATGCCCTGCAGGGTGCAGGGGCGTTATATACCTCCACCTCCTACACACAATTCCTTAAAGGGGTAGTCCAGTGGTGAAAAACTTATCCCCTATCCTAAGGATAGGGGATAAGTTTGAGATCGCGGGGGTCCGACCGCTGGGGCCCCCTGCGATCTCTCTGTACGGGGCCCCGGCTCTCCGCCGAGATAGCGGGTGTCGACCCCCGCACGAGGCGGCGGCCGACACGCCCCCTCAATACATCTCTATGGCAGAGCCGGAGATTGCCGAAGGCAGCGCTTCGGCTCTGCCATAGAGTTGTATTGAGGGGGCGTGTCGGCCGCCGCCTCGTGCGGAGGTCGACACGCCCCCTTCCAGCGGGCTGTCGGGGCTCCGTACAGGAGATCGCGGGGGGCCCCAGGGGTCGGACCCCCCGCGATCTGCAACTTATCCCCTATCCTTAGGATAGGGGATAAGTTGCTCACCACTGAATCACCACTGGACTACTCCTTTAATGTCCCCCCTAGATGTGCAGGGGACGTAAGATATTCACGCCCCTTACACAAATACAGCCTAATAGGCTTAACACATAACAAGTGTCTATTATTTACTTGCAATTAAGCATCTGTGCTTTTTAACCCCTTCCTGACACATGACATACATTTATTAAGTCGGGTGATGGAATATGGCACACACTCGGGAGCCAGGCTCGCACCATACCCAGCAGGTGACTGCTGCTTTGTGCACATAATACCTGACCAACATTGGAGATAACTATGATGCTGGCCATTTCACTGTTTAAATGCTGCAATCAATATGATTCATTGCATTGAACAGTTTTTGGCATACATGTGGTGTCCCAATGTGAAACGCACCTGTCCTGTCCTGTCAGGTGGATGTTACTTTGCCGTATCTGCGCCGGGCATACAGCTCAGGCTACAGGTTCTGTGTATTATAGTGTATTGTCATTTTTTTGTCTATGTATTTGTTCTAGCTATGTAAGAGTTAACTTGTCTGTGCAGGAGAATGCTTCAGGGATCGCATGACTGCTTCAGCCAATCAGGGCTCCTGCCCTGCTCTACCCAGGTCTGGCTAGACAGGAAGGAGATAGTTTTAGTGTAGCTTAGTCAGAGTTAGAGGAAGCAACTCTTATGTACACCTGCCTCATACCTCTAATGGGGTCAGGTCCTATGTCTTCTCCTTTATCTATCAGTTCCTGAGAGACTGACCAAATGATTGCTTAAAAAAAACCATAAGGGATTTTTAAAAAGGTGTTTAAAAATGTTTTTTTTGAGTTTGTTTTATTTTGGCTTTATTTTTTTCTGTGTTTTGTGTTTGTATTTGTGTTGTGTCTTGTTAAGCAATGTCTCTTGAGTTTGCTTTGTTAGGCTGCGTTCACATGGCCGTCTAGACCCAACCCGTTCTCCCGTCAAAAATAAAAATGGACTTTAAAAAAACAGATGATAACGGATAGTGTTGCTCACGAATATTCGCAATGCGAATTTTATTCGCGAATATCGCATATTCGCGAGTTCGCGAATATTGGCGAATATAGCACTATATATTCGTAATTACGAATATTATAATTTTTTTTTCACAGTACACATCACAGTGATCATCCCTCTCTGCTTCCAGCTTGTGTGGTGTAAAAAAGGCTCTAATACTACTGTGTGAGACTGGTGTGCGAATTTTTGCACATGCAAAAATTAGCATATGCTAATTTTCGCATATGCGAATTTTCCCTGATACTAATTTTGTAAATGCTAATTTTCACAAATGTAAATTTTCGCATTCGCGAATTTTCACATATGCGAAAATAAAACGAGAATATTACGATTATGCGAATATTCGCGAATATATGACGAATATTCGTCCATATATTCGCGAATATTCGCGAATTCGAATATGGCCTATGCCGCTCAACACTAATAACGGATGCACATGGGTGTTATTTGTATCCATTTGGATCCGTTATTGTTCAGTTAACCCCTTGGGGATGGAGGGTTTTTCCGTTTTTGCACATTTTTTCCTCCGTAACCTTTTAAAAATCATAACCCTATCAATTTTGCACGTAAAAATCCATATAATGACTTATTCTTTGCAACACCAATTCTACTTTGTAAGGGCATCAGTCATTTTACCCAAAAATCTACGGCAAAATGGGAAAAAATAATCATTGTGCGACAAAATTGAAGAAAAAAATGCCATTTTGTAACTTTTGGGGGCTTTCATTTCTGCGCAGTAAATTTTTTGGTAAAAATGACACCTTCTCTTTATTCTGTAGGTACATACAATTAAAATGATACCCTACTTATATAGGTTTGATTTTGTCATACTTCTGGAAAAAATCATAACTACATGCAGGAAAATTTATATGTTTAAAATCGTCATCTTCTGACCCTTATAACTTTTTAAATTTTCCACATATTTTTTGCGCCAGAACCCAAAGTTATTAGCAGTACCATTTTTGTATTGATCGGACTTTTTGATCGCTTTTTATTAATTTTTTCCTGATATAAAAAGTGACCAAAAGTATGCTATTTTGGACTTTGGAAGTTTTTTTGTGCGTACGCCATTGACCATGTAGTTTAATCAACTATATATTTTTATAATTCGGACATTTCCGCAAGCGGCGATATCGCATATGTTTATTTTTATTTACACTGTTTTTTCTTTCTAAATGGGAAAAAGGGGGGTGATTCAAGCTTTTATTAGGGAAGGGGTTAAATGATCTTTATTAACTTTTTTTTTTTTTTTTTCGCAGTGTTATAGCTCCCATATGGGGCTAAAACACTGCACACACTGATCTTTTACATTAATGAATGGTTTCTCATAGGAAACCATTGATCAATGATTCTGCCACTTGACTGCTCATGCCTGGATCTAAGGCACTGAGCAGTAATTTGGCGATCGGACACCAGAAGGCAGGTAAGGGGACCCTCCTCGTGTCCTACAGCTGTTCGGGATGCTGCGATTTTGCCACGGCATTCCCGAACAGCCCCCTGAGCTAACCGGCATTCTTTTATCTTCACTTTAGATGCAGCGTTCAACTTTGAATGCCGCGTCTAAAGGGTTAACAGTGCAACGCGCTATTAGCCATGGGTCAAGGGCGTTCATAGAGGCTATGACCCGCTATGACGCCGTGGCCCTGCGTTAGAGAAAGGGAGTGGACGAAGGGCTTACAGGTATGCCCTCCATCCCCAACAGGTTAATAAACAAAACAAAAAAGTGTTTTTTGTTCTGAGCATGCTCAGAAGTAAAAATGGATCAGAAAATGGATTGAAAAAATGAATGAAAACGGATGACATTAAAGGCTCATCTGTTTTCCATAGACTTCAATGTTAAATTTACTGTATCCATTTCTTCTTCCGTTTTTTGGAAGGGAGAAACAATACTGTATGCACCATATTTTCTCCCATAAAAAAACGGAAATAAGCACAGACGGATGCAAATGGATGTGAAAGGATTGTAAAAAAAATCCCATTGACATCAATGGGATTATTTTACAACTGTTTGTAATCCGTTTACAAGCATCATCAAAAAACAGAGACACACAGCCGTATTAACGCACCCTTAGTTTTCTTTTGCCTTTTTTTTTTGCATTGCCTATTTGTGATGTTTTACGTATGATAAAATCTTATAAAAGATGCATGAATAAAAAATATGATAAAAAAAGTTAATAAAATTTTTAAGGGTGCATTAAGATGTACTAATCTGCTGCATTTCATGCTGCAGATTAGAAGCTGTGTTTAGGCATTCACTTAACATTTAAATCTGCAGCATAAAAGCTGCAGCTTCAAATCTGCAGCATCAAATAGAGACAAAAAAAGGAAACATATTTACTATCGCTGTATGCTACAACATTGTCACATCTTGCATGGCCAACAATGTCACAAAAAAAAGCCTTAATACAACCCTGTCAGTGGAAAAATAAAAGGAGAAAGGAAAAAGAAAATGTAAGACTTCAAGGCCACTTAAACCCTTTAGTAGGTGGCTATCTATTTACCCTGGTCAAGGGCATTCTTTAGCCAGGGGCGGACTGACAGGTTGGGCACTCGTGCAGTGCCAAAGGGCCCAGACCTGAGGGGGGCCTGCTGATTTGTATGAAAGGGGAGGGAAGTGTTAATTTCCATGCTGCCTGCTTTTCTAAAGTCATGTGGCAGAGCACAGTGTAGCATGACCAGTGTGAATTAGAGTGTGTGCAGAGTAGGGCAGGCAGCGGATCTTGGTCTGAGCCTGACTGAGGAGACATGAGGTCAGCAGGAGGACTTCACTTCTCTTCTGGTTGGGGACAGACTTCAGGGCAGCAGCACTGAGTAGAGGAGGTCTGTGGGTGCATGGTGGGGTAAGTCACCAGAGGCTTACTTTTAAAGGAAGTGTGGGTGCAGTGACACTGCCTGGGGGTGTTTACTCACAGCAATGTGATGTACCAGAGACACCAGGGAAGCAGGGGGAGGTAAGTAGAGGCTTATTGTTTTAATGCTGGCAGTCTGGGGAGAATAAAAAAAAAAAAGTATGACATGGGATAATCACTTTAAAAGGGTAGTCCAGTGGTGAAAAATGTATCCCCTATCCTAAGGATAGGGGAGAAGTTTCAGATTGCGGGGGGTCCGACCGCTGGGGCCCCCTGTGATCTCCTGTACGGGGCCCTGACAGCCTGCGGAAGGGGGCGTGTTAACCACCACATGAAGCGGCGGCCGACACGCCCCCTCAATACAACTCTATGGCAAAGCCAGAGATTGCCGAAGGCAGCGCTTCGGCTCTGCCATAGAGTGTATTGAGGGGGCGTGTCAGCCGCCGCTTCGTGTGGTGGTCAACACGCCCCCTTCTCAAGGGCTGTCGGGCCCCGTACAGGAGATCACAGGGGGGCCCCAGGGGTCAGACCCCCCGCAATCTGAAACTTATCTCCTATCTTAGGATAGGGGATACATTTTTCACCACTGGATATCTCTGATTTTGGCTCTGTATTACTTTAGGGACAGAAATCATACTAGAGGTTCTGTATTTCTTTTGTGGATCTGATATGAGTTCTGTAGGTTGTATATTTAGGTCGTCTGGCGTAAGGGCTATTTTTGACATTATTTGGAATTCAAATACCACACGTTGAGTACTTGTTATGTAAATGGCAAAAGTATGTGGTGCGCCACTTTATAAACCCTCTTTCAGAATGACTCTAAAATGTTAGCAAATATGATTTCAACTGTGTAAAGCATGATCATATTCAACAAGTTGTATGCCTTCTGTGTATTGCTATGGACATCTCCAGGATGGTAGCAGGTACTGTATTTTGCTGTGAACCCCTTTAGGATGGTAGCATGTACTGTGCTAGACAGTACATACTACCATTCTAGAGGTGTCTATAGCAATATACTACCCTCCTATAGCTACCTGCACTTTACCTACCTTTTATAGGTACCTATAGCAATATACTTCCCTCCTATAGGTACCTATACTGTACCTATTGATTTCCATGCAAGTTGCAACTCATTCGTTGTCATTGGTGTCCAACTTCAGAACAGAACACTTCAGAACATCACACTTCGGATTTGTTATACCTTATTTAATGTAAGTTTACTTTCTATATTTTCTTAATATTTTGAAAGATTTATTTATTGTTTGTAAGTGAGTTTGTGGCTTACACATGGATGGGCACATCAGGGCCCCATGATTCTCTATTGCCCGGGGGCCCCAAGGGTTGTCAGTCCACCCCTGTCTTTAGCAATATTATTAAAGGAAGATGCTATATATATATATATATATATATATATATATATATATATATATACATTGGTGGTTACCTTTCATTAAACCTTGTCCTGTATTTGAGGATGTCACCCTATACTTGCGGCCTGCCCTGCAAAAGAATCACTAGTGATGTTGCACTAGTTCACAGAGTGACTTTCAGTGATGTTACTCAGATCCTGTTCTGCTGAACAACTTTAGGGCTTCCTAACTGGCTCTATGGCGACCTTTATACTGTTCCTTTTCATACACTTGCCTGCTCATGCTTCCAGCCCACCAAACTTCATCAGTGGGCATGCTTAGACCATCTCTACTTCACAGACCATTAGCAGTTCTCCAGGCACCTCACATGGTCCCAATGCAAACTAAATGTCAAAACACTGCACTGAATAGTTTCCCTTTAGCCACCTCCTACTAGGGTTGTGGGGCAGCATTTTGGAACCACCTTGTACATTACAGTCGGTTTCTTCTTGGGCCTAATGCTGAAATTTCTGAAAGCTGGTAACCAGGGAAACTGCCATCCCTGCTGCCTAGCAACGTGATAGCTGTCAAGCCCCCTCCCGTAGGCTTGCATAGAGGGGCGGAGCGTGACATCACACGGGGCGGGGGCGTGATGTCACACGCCGCCCGCCCTGTAGTCACCGGTAATCAGTCCCGGAGCGAACACGCTCCAGGGACTGATTACAAACGGGGTGCCGCGTGCAAGATCACAGAGGTCCCCAGCGGCGGGACTCCCACGATCAGGCATCTTATCCCCTATCCTTTGGATAGGGGATAAGATGTCTAAGCACCGGAGTACCCCTTTAAATTCCATATCAATCAAAACTAGGAGAAAGTATATCTCTAAGAACACATAGAGGAAAAGGAAAAACAAGAACACTACAGAACAGTGAGTGCTCTCGTTTTTCCTTTTTTCTATGTGTTCTTGGTATTGCCTGTAGCACTAGGAGAAGCACCTTGAAGTCCAGTGCAGTTTCACCTATGACCAAGAACGGAGTTAACCCCTTAAGGACTCAGCCCATTTTGGCCTTAAGGACTCAGACAATTTAATTTTTACGTTTTCATTTTTTCCTCCTCGCCTTCTAAAAATCATAACTCTTTTATATTTTCATCCACAGACTAGTATGAGGGCTTATTTTTTGCGTGACCAGTTGTCCTTTGTAATGACATCACTCATTATATCATAAAATGTATGGCGCAACCAAAAAACACTATTTTTGTGGGGAAATTAAAACGAAAAACGCAATTTTGCTAATTTTGTAAGGTTTTGTTTTCACGCCGTACAATTTCTGGTAAAAATGACGTGTGTTCTTTATTCTGAGGGTCAATACGATTAAAATGATACCCATTATTATATACTTTTATATTATTGTTGCGCTTAAAAAAAATCACAAACTTTTTAACCAAATTAGTACGTTTATAATCCCTTTATTTTGATGACCTATAACTTTTTTATTTTTCAGTATAAGCGGCGGTATGGGGGCTCATTTTTTGCGCCATGATCTGTACTTTTTTTTGATACCACATTTGTATATAAAAAACTTTTAATACATTTTTTATAATTTTTTTTTTAATAAAATGTATTAAAAAAGTAGGAATTTTGGACTTTTTAAAAATTTTTTCGTTCACGCCGTTCACCGTACGGGATCATTAACATTTTATTTTAATAGTTCGGACATTTACGCACGCGGCGATACCAAATATGTCTATAAAAAATGTTTTTTACGCTTTTTGGGGGTAAAATAGGAAAAAACGGACGTTTTACTTTTTTATTGGGGGAGGGGATTTTTCACTTTTTTTTTACTTTTACTTTTACATTTTTTTACATTTTTTTTTACACTTGAATAGTCCCCATAGGGGACTATTCATAGCAATACCATGATTGCTAATACTGATCTGTTCTATGTATAGGACATAGAACAGATCAGTATTATCGGTCATCTTCTGCTCTGGTCTGCTCGATCACAGACCAGAGCAGGAGACGCCGGGAGCCGCACGGAGGAAGGTGAGGGGACCTCCGTGCGGCGTTATGAATGATCGGATCCCCGCAGCAGCGCTGCGGGCGATCCGATCGTTCATTTTAATCGCGAACTCCCGCAGATGCCGGGATCTGTATTGATCCCGGCACCTGAGGGGTTAATGGCGGACGCCCGCGAGATCGCGGGCGTCGGCCATTGCCGGCGGGTCCCTGGCTGCGATTAGCAGCCGGGATCAGCCGCGCATGACACGGGCATCGCTCCGATGCCCGCGGTTATGCTTAGGACGTAAATGTACGTCCTGGTGCGTTAAGTACCACCTCACCAGGACGTACATTTACGTCCTGCGTCCTTAAGGGGTTAAGCAAGTGCCGAGTCCTCAGATGTGTTTGAAAAGTATATCTCTGATGTCACCCACAATACCGCTAGCTCCAGGCTGTCCTGACAGATGTTAACCCCTTAAGGACCAAGCACATTTTCACCTTAAGGACCAGGCCAATTTTATTTTTGCGTTTTCGTTTTTTCTCCTCGCCTTCTAAAATCCATAACTCTTTAATATTTCCATCTACAGACCCATATAGGGGCTTGTGTTTTGCATGACCAATTGTACTTTGCAATGCAACCTCTCATTTTACCATAAAATGTATGGCAAACAAAAAAATATTTTTTTTTTAGGGAGGAAATTTAAATGAAAACCACAATTTTGCACATTTTGAAGGGTTTCCTTTTCACACTGTACAATTTACGGTAAAAATTAAATGTGTTATTTATTCTGTTGGTCGATACGATTAAAATGATACCCATGGCTAGATACTTTTATATTTTTGTACAGCTTAAAAAAAATCGAAAACTTTTTGTACACAATCAGTAATCTAAAATCACCCTATTTTGACCACCAATAACTTTTTCATTTTTCCATATATATGGAGGTATGAGGGCAATTTTTTTGTGTCATCATCTGTACTTTTTATCAATACCACATTTGCATATATAAAACTTTTATATAATTTTTTATAAAAAAAAAATTTGAATAAAATGTGACAAAAAAGCAGCATTTTTTTTATTTATTTTTTATTTTTTACGTTTACGCCGTTCACCGTACAGGATCATTAACATTATATTTTGATAGTTCGGACATTTATGCATGCGGCAATACCAATTATGTTTATAAAAAAAAAATTACGCTTGTCGTGGGCAAAATGGGAAAAACTGAAATTTTTTATGTTCATTGGGGGATGGGATTTTTCACTTTCTTTTTACTTTTTATTTTTACATTTTTCAACTTTTTTTTACACTTTTTATGTCCCCATAGGGGACTATCTATAGCAATCATTTGATTGCTAATACTGTTCAGTGCTATGCATAAGACATAGCACTGATCAGTATTATCTGTGATCTCCTGCTCTGGTCTGCTCGATCTCACACCAGAGCAGGAGATGCCGGGAGAAGGACAGAGGCAGGTGAGGGGACCTCTGTCCGCCATTACAGATAAGCGGATCGCCGCGGTAGCGCTGTGGGCGATCCAATCATCTATTTTATCATGTGCATTGCTGCAGATCACGGCATCTGAGTGGTTAATGGCGGACATCCACGCGATCGCGGATGTCGGCTATTACCGGCAAGCCCCCGGCTGCTGATAGCAGCCAGAACCTGCCGTGTATGATGCGAGCACCGCTCCGATGCTCGCGGTCATACAAAGGACGCAAATGTACGTCCTGGTGTGGGAAGTACCGCCAAACCAGGACGTACAATTATGTCCGTGGTCATGAAGGGGTTAAAATGTAATACCCCTCCCATGTTCTCCAATAGGCCAAATCTAGCCAGGTGGATTACTTCTGGCCGGAGAGGAAACCGATGAGCCTTGTCTTCCTCACAGTCATTAAATTGAGTAAGTGATTGGTGCCCCATTCACTACCCCTTTCTCCTTTAACCCACTATATACACAGACTGGGCATTTCCCAGCCTAAATTTTCCCACTGACAAGTTCCCCCATAATGACGATCACTGTGATGGAGTTTCCTTTTTTTGACTGCAATTTTACTGCAATGGCAGCACCCCTGTCTTTGTGCAAGGTACTACTATAGTGACCCTCAAACTAGATTATATTGTGTACTACAATCAGTACATGGGAGCAACTGATCTCTTGGATCCTGAAGTCCTAGAGTGTTATGCTCAAAACATAAGTATGGTAAAATACTAGTAGTAAAATCAAATAAAACCTACATAAATTGGGTATCCTTGTAACCGTATGGACATACAGATTAAAGACAAGGTGTCATTTTTACAGAAAAGTGCACTTCTTAGAAACGGAGACCCCAAAAATTTACAATTTTTTTTTTTTTTTATTTCATCCCACAAATAATAGTTTTTGGGGTTTTCAGCAGATTTTGGTATAAAATAAGTGATGTAATTGGTGATGCAAAAAACAAGCCCTTATATGGGTCTATAGGTGCAAAATTGAAAGCATCATGATTTTTAGAAGAGAAGAAGGAAAAATCAAAACTGCAAAAACAAAAATTGGCTGGGTCCTTAAGGCGAAAATAGACATTGTCCTTAAGGAGTTGATACTAGAGATGAGCGAATTTGAGAAAATTTTGATTCGCCAAATTTTCCAAAAAAATCTGTTTCGATCCAAATATATTTGCAGCTGTTAAAAATGGATATTTCTGGCCTACAGAGAGCCTCAATAGGGGTGTCGTACACTTTGCCCTGCTGTAACACGCATAGGGAGTGTGCTGGGTTAGTAAAATAATACTGTTATTCAGTATGACATGCAGATCAGAGGCATCGCTATTAGAATCACTGTCAGGATCCGGACTAGCGGCTGGTGAGGACACTGGAGGTGGATCCTCTGTGCCAGAGAGGCGATGGCGCGGGTTGTACTGGGAGATCGGTTCTAAGTAGTTACTGGTCTTCAGCAGAGCCCACCGCAAAGCAGGATGGATTTTCTGCGGCGGTAACTACCAGGTCGTGTCCCCCAGTAGCGACTCGACCCCTCTGGCCGCTGAGACAGGCGTGGTACAAAAGGACAAGGCTAAGGCAAGGTCAGACGTAGCAGAAGGTCAGAGCATGCAGCAATGGTTCGTAGTCAGGGGCAACGGCAGAAGGTCAGATACACAGGCTAGGCAAATACACAAAACGCTTTCTCAGGGCACAAGGCAACAAGATCCGGCAAGGGGAGGAAGAGGAAGTGAGTATTTATGCATTTTAACTTGATTGGGCCGGGCACCAATTAGTGGTGCACTGGCCCTTTAAATTTCAGTGAGCCGGCACGCGCGCCCTAGCGAGCGGGGCCGCGCGCGCCGGGAGGAAGAAACAGCAGGACCCAACTGGTAAGTGACTTGGGATGCGACCCGCGGACGGGGTCATCCCGCCACGCGGATCGCATCCCCGCCGCAGGCAGGGGGACAGCGCTCTTGGTCAGGGACAGTGACCGGAGCGCTGCTACAAGCCGAACGCCGCGAGTGCTCCGGGTCCCACGGCTTCCCTGGAGCGCTCGCGGCGTTCGGCTTGTAGCAGCGCTCCGGTCACTGTCCCTGACCAGGAGCGCTGTCCCCCTGCCTGCGGCGGGGATGTGATCCGCGTGGCGGGATGACAGTACCCCCCCTTAGGTATCCCCCTCTTTTTGGAGCCCAGGAACCTATGGATGAGTTCCTTGTCGAGGATATTGTCCTCGGGTTCCCAAGACCTCTCTTCGGGGCCACAATTCTCCCAGTCAACAATAATTTTTTTTTTTACCTCTGACGACCTTGGAGGCGAGGATTTCTTTTACCGAGAAGACGTCAGAGGACCCAGTGACAGGAGCAGTGACTTTGGGGGAAAAGCGGTTAAGAATGAGAGGTTTGAGAAGGGATACATGAAAGGAGTTAGGAATACAAAGAGAAGGAGGAAGATGGAGATTGTAGGAGACAGAGTTGATTTGACTTTTGACTCTAAATGGCCCGAGGTAACGAGGACCCAGCTTGTAGCTAGGGACACAAAACCGAATATATTTGGCAGAGAGCCACACTTTGTCACCAGGGGTAAAGACAGGAGGAGTTCTTCTCTTCTTATCCGCAGGTTTCTACATGCGAGAAGAGGCCAGTGAGAGCGACTTTTTAGTCTCTTTCCAGATAGAGGAGAAGTCCAGGGTCAATTCATCTACGGAAGGAACTCCAGATGAAGTGGGAATGGGGAGGGGGAGAAGCGGGTGACGGCCGTACACCACAAAGAATGGAGACTTAACGGATGACTCAGAGTTTTTGAAATTGATAGAGAATTCAGCCCAGGGTAACAGGTCGACACAATCGTCTTGGCGGGAGGAGATAAAATGTCGCAGGTAGTCACCAAGGATCTGGTTTACTCTCTCCACTTGTCCATTGGACTGCAGGTGGTAGGCGGAAGAAAAATTCAATTTAATCTTCAGTTGGGTGCAGAATGCTCTCCAGAATTTTGAGATGAATTGAATGCCTCTATCATAGACGATATGCGTGGGAAGTCCGTGGAGACGAAAAATGTGCAAAAAGAATTGCTTCGCCAACTGTGGCGCAGAAGGGAGACCAGGAAGCGGGACAAAATGAGCCATTTTGGAGAATCGATCAACGACCACCCAAATGACAGTGTTGCCATGGGATACAGGAAGGTCAGTGACGAAGTCCATCGCTATGTGGGACCAAGGCTGTTCGGGCACCGGCAGAGGAAGGAGAAGACCCGTAGGCCTCTGGCAAGGAGTTTTGTCACATGCAGAGACAGTACAGGACCGTACGAACTCAGTCACATCTTTTTCAAAGGCAGGCCACCAATAGTGTCTGGCAATCAACTGAATGGATTTTTTGATTCCAGCGTGACCCGCCAAGTGGGAGGAATGACCCCATTTGAGAGTCCGGAGGTGAAGACATGGAGGGACATACGTTTTTCCTGGAGGAACTGGCACCAGAGAAGCAGGAGCAGCAGAGATCAGACACTCAGGAGGGATGATGTGTTGAAGAGAGGCTTCAGCTTCCGTGGCATCGGTGGAACGTGATAGGGCATCTGCCCTGACATTCTTGTCTGCAGGACGAAAATGGATCTGGAAATTGAGGCTGGCAAAGAACAACGACCACCTGGCCTGGCGAGGATTTAAGCGCTGGGCGGACTGTAGGTAGGACAGATTTTTGTGGTCAGTGTAGATGATGATAGGGTGAAGGGATCCCTCCAGGAGATGTCTCCACTCCTCTAGTGCCAACTTAATGGCCAACAATTCACAGTCACAAATAGCGTAGTTCCTTTCAGGAGGAGAAAAAGTTTTGAAGTGACGTTTTTTCCTTTAGTGGTTTTTTGAAGAAGGACCGCCCCGGCTCCTACCGAAGAGGCGTCTACCTCAAGGAAAAACAGTTTCAGAGGATCGGGCCTAGTCAAGACTGGGGCGGAGGCGAAGGCGGCCTTAAGGCGAGTAAAAAAGCTTCTTCCGCTTGGGGAGGCCAGGATCTCGGATTCGCGTCTTTCTTTGTTAGTGCCACAATAGGAGCCACGATAGTGGAGAAGTGGGGGATGAACTGACGGTAGTAATTAGCGAATCCGAGGAAGCGCTGGATAGAGTGAAGTCCCGAGGGGCGTGGCCAATCCAAGACCGTGGAGAGCTTGTCGGGATCCATTTGAAGACCTTGTCCTTAGACCAGGTATCCCAGGAAAGGAAGACAGCTACGTTCAAAGAGGCACTTTTCAATTTTGGCGTAGAGATGGTTAACACGGAGGAGCTGGAGCACTTGACAAACATGGAGGCGGTGTTCCTCTAGGTTGGAAGAGAAGATTAGTATGTCATCAATATAGACCACTACGCAGGTATACAATAAGTCCCGGAAGATTTCATTGACAAAGTCTTGAAAGACTGCAGGGGCGTTGCAAAGACCAAATGGCATGACGAGGTATTCGAAGTGGCCATCTCTGGTGTTAAAAGCGGTTTTCCACTCATCTCCTTCATAAATTCTGATGAGGTTATACGTGCCCCTGAGGTCAAGCTTAGTAAAAATCTTTGCTCCGCGCAGACAATCAAAGAGTTCCGAGATGAGAGGTAGAGGGTAGCAGTTCTTTACAGTGATTTTATTGAGGCCGCAGTAGTCAATACAAGGGCGTAGTGACCAGTCCTTCTTGGCAACAAAGAAGAATCCTGCTCCGGCAGGAGAAGAAGACTTCCTGATGAAACCTTTCTTGAGATTCTCCTGAATGTACTCCGTCATGGCCTTAGTTTCTGGAGCGGAGAGAGGGTAAATCCTGCCACGGGGCGGTGTGGTACCAGGGAGCAAGTCAATAGGACAGTCGTAGGGCCTATGTGGTGGTAAGGCCTCTGCCTGCTTCTTGCAAAAGACATCAGAAAAGTCCTGATAGGCCTTCAGAAGGCCGAGCAATGGAGAAGCGATGGAGACTTGGCTAGTAGGTACCAACTTAAGGCAACGTGTGTGGCAGGAAGAGCCCCAGTATTTTTTGTCCCCCGTGGTCCAGTCGAGGGTAGGCGAGTGACGCTGGAGCCAGGGCAAGCCTAGAAGGATGTCAGAGGTGCAGTTTGGCAGAACAAAAAATTCTATCGTTTCTTGATGGAGAACCCCCACGGTCATGTGCACTGTTTCTGTGCGGTAACGCACTGTGCAATTCAGGTTTTCTCCATTAACCGAAGAAATGAAGAAGGGCTTGACGAGACGGATAACAGGGATGTTAAACCAGTTGATGAAGGAGGCTTTAATGAAGTTTCCTGCTGAACCAGAGTCCGAGAAGGCCTCCGCAGAGAAGGAGGCTTTAGCGGCTGGAGAAATCCGTACTGGAATAGCCAGGCGTGGAGAGGAAGAATTTACACCCAGTGACGCCTCTCCCACGTTCACTAGGTGCGAGCGTTTCCCTGACACTGAGGACGAAGAGGACACTCCTTTAAAGGGGTATTCCGCCCCTGGCATCTTATCCCCTATCCAAAGGATAGGGGATAAGATGTTAGATCGGCGCGGTCCCGCTGCTGGGGACCCCGGGGATCGCTGCTGCGGTACCCCGCCATCATTACTGCACAGAGCGAGTTTGCTCTGTGCGTAATGACGGGCGATACAGGGGCCGGAGCAGCGTGACGTCATGGCTCCGCCCCTCATGACATCACAGCCCGTCCCCTTAATGCAAGTCTATGGCAGGGGGCGTGACGACCGCCACGCCCCCTTCCCATAGACTTGCATTGACGGGGGCGGGTCGTGACGTCACGAGGGGCGGAGCCATGACGTAACGATGCTCCGGCCCCTGTATTGCCCGTCATTATGTGCAGAGCGATCTCGCTCTGCGCAGTAATGATAGCGGGGTGCTGCAGCAGCGATCCCCGGGCTCCCCAGGCAGCGGGACCCCGGCAATCTGACATCTTATCCCCTATCCTTTGGATAGAGGATAAGATGTCTAGGGGCGGAATACCCCTTTATGAAATGTTCAGAGCTCGCACAGTATAAGCATAAGTTCTCGTTCCTCCGGCGAGTCCTCTCTTGCTGGGTCAGGCGAGACCGATCCACTTGCATGGCCTCCTCAGTGGGATGCACAGTAACAGGCTGCAAAGGATGCTGGAAGAGAGGAGCCAGGCGTAGGTTTCGCCTGGTGCGAACAAGATCTTTCTCCTGGCGGAGCTCCTGACGTCTTTCAATGTAGCGCATATCAATGCGGGTAGCCAACTGGATGAGTTCAGTCAGGGAGGAGGGTATCTCTCGTGCGGCCAGACAATCCTTAATGTGGCTGGATAAACCTTTTTTAAAGGTCGCGCAGAGAGCCTCATTGTTCCAGGCCAACTCAGAGGCCAAAGTACGGAAATGTATGGCATATTCGCCCACTGTAGAGTCTCCTTGGACAAGGTTCAACAAGGCTGTTTCTGCAGATGAGGCACGGGCACGTTCCTCAAAGACACTGCAGACTTCAGAAAAGAAGGACAAGACGGAGGCAGTGTCAGGATCGTTGCGGTCCCAGAGCGGCGTGGCCCAGGCCAAGGCCTTCCCAGATAGTAAACTGACCACGAACGCCACCTAAGACCGTTCTGTAGGGAACTGGTCCGACAACATCTCCAGGTGCAGGGAACATTGGGACAGGAATCCCCGGCACCTCTTATCATGACGGTCAACTGCGACAGCTGTTCTCCTTGTTGGGCAATCTGCTGGGACCGCTGGGTGACCACTGAAGTGAGGTCAGCGAGGCTTGGCAGCGGCACCTCAATGGGATCCATGGCCGGATCTACTGTCAGGATCCGGACTAGCGTCTGGTGAGGACACTGGAGGTGGATCCTCTGTGCCAGAGAGGGGATGGCGTGGGTCGTACTGGGGGATCGGTTCTAAGTAGTTACTGGTCTTCACCAGAGCTCGCCGCAAAGCGGGATGGTTTTGCTGCGGCGGTAACTAACAGGTCGTGTCCCCCAGTAGCGACTCGACCCCTCTGACCGCTGAGACAGGCGTGGTACAAAAGGACAAGGCTAAGGCAAGGTCAGACGTAGCAGAAGGTCTGGGCAGGCGGCATCGGTTTGTAGTCAGGGGCAACGGCAGAAGGTCAGATACACAGGCTAGGCAAATACACAAAACGCTTTCTAGGGCACAAGGCAACAAGATTCGGCAAGGGGAGGAAGAGGAAGTGAGTACTTATGCATTTTAACTTGATTGGGCCAGGCACCAATTAGTGGTGCACTGGCCCTTTAAATTTCCGTGACCTAGGGAGCAGGGCCGCACGCGCCGGGAGGAAGACACAGCAGGACCCGACTGGTAAGTGACTTGGGATGAGAACCGCGGGCGGGGACAGCCTGCCATGCGGATCGCATCCCCGCCGCAGGCAGGAGGACAGCGCTCCCGGTCAGGGACAGTGACCGGAGCGCTGCTACAAGCCGAACTCCGTGAGCGCTCCAGGGAAGCCGCGGGACCCGGAGCGCTGGGCGTTACAATCACTGTCGCAGAGCAGCACAATGACAGAGCATGGAGGTGGCATCAGTATGAGGAGACCATATAGTGGCTGAATGACACAGCGTGGAGGTGGTGGCAGCATGGGGAGAACATATAGTGGCTGAATGACACAGCCTGGAGGTGGCGGAAGCATTAGGAGACCATATAGTGGCTGAATGACACAACGTGAAGGTGGCGGCAGCATGAGGAGGCCATATAGTGGCTGAATTACTTAGCCTCGAGGTGGTGGCAGCATGAGGAGACCACATATTGGCAGAATGGCAAAGCATGGAGTTGTCGGCAGCAGATAGTGGCTGAATGACATAGCCTGGAGGTGACAGCAGCATGAGGAAACCATATAGTGGCTGAATGACACAGCGTGGAGGTGTCGGCAGCATGAGGAGACCATATAGTGGCTGAATGACACAGCATGGAGGTGGCATCAGCAGCATCAGGAGTCCTGAAAGTGATCCTGTGACATACTGGGGCGGTGGGTGGCAATACCAGTACCCGGTTAGAAAGGTGGGTGAAAAAAGGAGAACTTGGCATCAGATGTGTGGCATCAGGCAGGTGGCAGGATCAAAATAGAAGCTGAGGCAGGTAGGCAGAAGAAAATGGTCTCTTTTGTAAAAGTGTTAGTGTGCACAAGTAAGTATTGAGGATATGCAATATGTAAAACTTATCTTTTAATAATATTCTTAGGATAAAATATATGTACCCCAATTTTTTTTAAATCAAACAAAAGGAAAGGTGTGCAAAACATACCATGTGCCACCTATACCACGAAGCATTGATGTGATGCAAAAACCTCTAAAAGGTGGAAAGGAACAACGTAGTGTTCATTGTAACCGGTGGGGGTAAAAACTTTTGTAAGGCCCTACTCTCGCATTATTGATTCCCTTCTTGTCAAGTGTTACTTGCCCTAAAAAGGGCGGCCCCACACAGGAAACTCTCCCTATTTCCACCTAAAAACCCTGTAAAATGGCAGTGTTTGTAGGTGGAAATAGGGAGAGGTTCCTGTGTGGGGCCACCCTTTTAATGCGAGTAATACTTGCCGAGAAGGGTTTTAAAGGGGTACTCTGGCCCTAATACATCTTATCCCCTATCCAAAGGATATAGATCCGGCCAGATGTCCGGGCAGTATCACACTGTGCACATCTACTTATCTATTTTATATGTTTTTTGTCACTGTGCTCACGTTTGTGTTCTTTTTATGTACACTAGGATTTGGTCAGGGTGCGGTAGCCCTTCTGGGTGTCCCCTGGGTGTGTGTGGCCATCAGGTTCCTCACCACTCTGCCATGCCACTCTGGAATTCCTGCTTCGGCAGCAATGCAGAACCTCTTTTACTGGTTCCTTGGTGGCAACTTGGTTAACGCCTAGTTGTTCGCCAGGAACACTTTTCGGTCCCTGAGTAGCTTCGGCTAAAGGGGACATCGTATCTGGAACCTTGCAGGTGCCCTTTGTCCCGGAGGCGATGGGTTTGGATGGGGTTGGGGAGTCTCTCTCCTGTTGGAGAAGGGCTTGCGATGGACCGCATCCTCGTGCACATTTTTTTGTGTGAACATTTACACTTTTTACTTGCACTTGGGTGACTTGAGAGCACGTACCTCGGCTCTTCATTAAAGAAAAAAAGTCCTAGCGACGGACTAATAATGTGGCTTCCTCAAAGGGCCTTAGCAAATGGAATTGAGTGAATGAGGAAATTAATTCCAATGAGTGGAAGGAGGGTGTGCTTTGCGAGTTGCTGAAGTGCATGCAAAGTTTCCTTCCCATAGTTAGGAACCGCTTGACAACCAGATTGGACATGTGTGCCAAGCAGGACTCATGGCTCAGGCTTTCTTGTTGCAGTACAGGCAAGATGTTCTTCCCATTGTCAGTTACTATGGTTCCCATTTCCAGATTTCATGGAGTAAGTCATGATTCGATTTATTGATGAATGACTTTTAGCAGTTTCTGCCCTGTGTGACTCGGTTCCCCAAGGCAAACCATGTGAAGAACAGTGTGACACCGCCGTGCCCTGCACACATGGTATGCTTGAGAGGCACTGAGACTTGTCCGTGCAGTGTGAGCTGAGGACATGAAGAATGAGGAGGAGGAGTTGCAGACTGTCAAAGGACCAACGGCCTGAGAGCGTGGTGGCTGAAGCGGCGTGACCTGTTCAAGTTGCTGTTGTGGCTTTGCAGGAGCCACATTCACCCAGTATGCAGTAAAGGGCATGTATTGTCCCTGACCGTAGTTACAACTCCACACGTCTGTGCTGCCATTCACTTTGGTACACACCGTCAAGCTCAAGGACTGGCCCATCTTCTGTTCTACAAAATTGTGCTGGTACTGCCTTCTTAGCAAAGAAATGACGGCTTGGGACTCTCCACCTCGGCTCTGCACAAGCCATCAGTTCTCTGATAGGTGCAGAGTCCACAACTTGAAAAGGGAGGGACTGCAGTAACAGCAACTTGGACAGGAGGCCATTCAGCCTCTGCGCCGTTGGATGAGTGGGTGCATACTGTTGTCTCTTGGACATGGCTTTGCTGATGGATTGTTGGCGCAATGACTGACTCAAAGTAGCAGGAGCATCTGGAGAGACAGAAGATGGGTATGACACAGCTCCCTTTGGCTGAGGTGGATGAGCCTTGGCTGGCTGAAGCAGGGAGCGCCGTGCCACTGGGTGATGCAGCAGGCTGGACCACCACTTCAGAGCCATGGTTCTCCCAGGCTGCTTTATGGTGACACTGCATATGTTGACGCAGGGCCGTGGTGCCAACATTGGCACCCTGGCCACTAGACACGTGCAATTCGTTTCGTAACGAACACGGAACAAAACAAATTTTCCCATTTTCGGATGCTCGTTACGAAAAGAATGCACAAAACAAAATCCCGAAAAAGCATACGAATGTGAATATACAGTTAACGAATGCATTTGTTAACTAACGCATAACGAATATGCATGTTAACGAACAATGAATGCATTTATTATCAGTATAGCGAATGTCGGGGTCATGCATCAACTGCTATCCGGCAGCGCATAATGCTTAAGCTGCTGCCGGATAGCAATTGAAGCAGCCCGGGCAGGTTCACTCACCTTTCCGTGCTACTCCGGGCCTTCCTCCGGGTCTCCCTCTGACGTCGTTATGACGCCGTCACGCACACCGTCCCATCATTTAACCTCTTAAGGACCAATGACGTCGTGGGACGTCATGGCACCCTGGGCCTTAAGGACCAATGACGTCCCACGACGTCATGGCCTTTTCCGGTCCCTGCCGCTCGCTGGGCAGAGATCGGAACTGGATGCCTGCTGAAATCCTTCAGCAGGCATCCAGGGCAAACGCTGAGGGGGGCCATGTAGGCCCCCCATGTCGGCGATCGCCGCAAATCGCAAGGGAAATCGCCCTTGCGATCTGCGGCGATACCGGGCTGATCGGGTCTCTGGGACCCGTCCGCCCGGTAATTTCGCATGATCCCGGCTGTCACAGACAGCCAGGACCATGCTGGAGTATAGGAGCGAGGTGGCAAGCCTGCCACCTCCTCCGATCCCCTGCGATCTGTCGGTTAGTTAACCGACCAATCGCAGGAGGGGGGGGCGGTTACTTCCTCCCGCCCTGCCCGGCCCCTGAAAGTCCGGAGAGGACGGGAGGAAGACCGGAGGACGCGGCGGGGGACGGGGGAGTGCTGGGGACCGGCCCCGGTACTTACCTCGTCCCTGAAGACCCGGATCCCGGCGATGAAGACGGCGGCGGCGGCGACAGGTGAGCAGATCTTCAGCCGCGGTCGGGCCCTTTACAGGAATGCACGTCGCCGTAAAGCGACATGCATTGCTGTAATGGGACCCTGTAAACTACAACTCCCAGCATGCCCAGACAGCCCTTGGCGTCTGGGCATGCTGGGAGTTGTAGTTTTGCAACATCTGGAGGTCCACAGTTTGGAGACCACTGTGCCCTTCCAGATGTTGCAAAACTACACATCCTCAGCATGCCCTTACTGTCCAGGCATGCTGGGAGTTGTAGTTCTGTAACATCTCGCCCTTCAGATGTTGCAGAACTACAACTCCCAGCATGCCTGGACAGTTTTGGCATACTGGGAGTTGTAGTTTTGGAAGGGCATAGATTGGGAACCACTGTATTAGTGGTCTGCAAACTGTAGTCCTCTAGATCTTGCAAAACTACAACTCCAAGCATGCTGGGAGTTGTAGTTCGGCAACATCTGGCTCTAAAGATGTTGCCATACTACTTCCAGCATGCCTGAGAATGCTGGGAGTTGTAGTTTTGCAACAACAGGAGGCACACTGGTTGGGAAACATTGTCTGTTTCCTAACTCAGTGTTTCCCAACCCGTGTGCCTCCAGCTGTTGCAAAACTATAACTACCAGCATGCACTGATAGACTGTGCATGCTGGGAGTTGTAGTTTTGCAACAGCTAGAGGCCCCCCCCCCCCTGTGAATGTACAGGATACATTCACATGGACAGGGGGCTTACAGTGAGTATCAGGCTGCAAGTTTGCGATGCAGCAAATTTTGCGCGGCAGCTCAAACTCGCAGCGGGAAACTTGCTGTAACCCCCCCCCCCCCCGCCCGTGTGACTGTACCCTAAAAACACTACACTACACTAACACAAAATAAAAAGTAAAAAAACACTACATATACACATACCCCTACACAGCCCCCCTCCCCTCCCCAATAAAAAATGAAAAACGTCTGGTACGCCACTGTTTCCAAAATGGAGCCTCCAGCTGTTGCAAAACAACAACTCCCAGTATTGCCGGACAGCCGTTGACTGTCCAGGCATGCTGGGAGTTTTGCAAAAGCTGGAGGCACCCTGTTTGGGAATCACTGGCGTAGAATACCCCTATGCAAATCCCTAATTCAGGCCTCAAATGCGCATGGCGCTCTCACTTCGGAGCCCTGTCGTATTTCAAGGCAACAGTTTAGGGCCACATATGGGGTATCGCCGTACTCGGGAGAAATTGCCTAACAAATTTTGTGGGGCTTTTTCTCCTTTCACCCCTTATGAAAAGGTGAAGTTGGGGTCTACACCAGCATGTTAGTGTAAAAAAATAAATTTTTTACACTAACATGCTGGTGTTGCCCCATACTTTTCATTTTGACAAGAGGTAAAAGGGAAAAAATTTGTAACGCAATTTCTCCCGACTACGGAGATACCCCATAAGTGGGCGTAAAGTGCTCTGGGGGCGCACAACAAGGCCCAGAAGGGAGAGTGCACCATGTACATTTGAGGTGATTTGCACAGGGGTGGCTGATTGTTACAGCGGTTTTGACAAACGCAAAAAAAACAAAACCCCACATGTGACCCCATTTCGAAAACTACACCCCTCAGGGAATGTAATGAGGGGTGCAGTGAGAATTTACCCCCCACTGGTGTCTGACAGATCTTTGGAACAGTGGGCTGTGCAAATTAAAAATTTTGTACAGCCCACTGTTCCAAAGATCTGACAGACACCAGTGGGGGGTAAATGCTCACTGTACCCCTTGTTACCTTCCTCAAGGGGTCTAGTTTCCAAAATGGTATGCCATGTGGGGGTTATTTTGCTGTCCTGGCACCATAGGGGCTTCCTAAATGTGACATGCCCCCCCCGAGCAAAATTTGCTCTCAAAAAGCCAAATATGACTCCTTCTCTTCTGAGCATTGTAGTTCGCCCATAGTGCACTTCAGGTCAACTTATGGGGTACCTCCATACTCAGAAGAGATGTTGTTACAAATTTTGGGGGGTATTTTCTGCTATTAACCCTTGCATAAATGTGAAATTTGGGGGGAAACACACATTTTAGTGAAATTTTTTTAAATTTTTTTTACATATGCAAAAGTCGTGAAACACCTGTGGGGTATTGAGGCTCACTTTATTCCTTGTAACGTTCCTCAAGGGGTCTAGTTTCCAAAATGGTATGCCATGTGGGTATCTTTTGCTGTCCTGGCACCATAGGGGCTTCCTAAATGCGACATGCCCCCGAGCAAAATTTGCTCTCAAAAAGCCAAATATGACTCCTTCTCTTCTGAGCATTGTAGTTCGCCCATAGTGCACTTCAGGTCAACTTATGGGGTACCTCCATACTCAGAAGAGATGGGGTTACAAATTTTAGGGGGTATTTTCTGCTATTAACCCTTGCATAAATGTGAAATTTGGAGGGAAACACACATTTTAGTGAAATTTTTTTAATTTTTTTTTACATATGCAAAAGTCGTGAAACACCTGTCGGGTATTAAGGCTCACTTTATTCCTTGTTACGTTCCTCAAGGGGTCTAGTTTCCAAAATGGTATGCCATGTTTTTTTTCCCCTGTTCTGGCACCATAGGGGCTTCCTAAATGCAACATGCCCCCCAAAAACCATTTCAGAAAAACGTACTCTCCAAAATCCCCTTGTCGCTCCTTCCCTTCTGAGCCCTCTACTGCGCCCGCCGAACACTTTACATAGACATTTGAGGTATGTCCTTACTCGAGACACATTGGGCTACAAATATAAATATAAATGTTCTCCTTTTACCCCTTGTAAAAATTCAAAAATTGGGTCAACAAGAACATGCGAGTGTAAAAAATGAAGATTGTGAATTTTCTCCTTCACTTTGCTGCTATTCCTGTGAAACACCTAAAGGGTTAAAATGCTGACTGAATGTCATTTTGAATACTTTGGGGGCTGCAGTTTTTATAATGGGGTCATTTGTGGGGTATTTCTAATATGAAGACCCTTCAAATCCACTTCAAACCTGAACTGGTCCCTGAAAAATTGTGATTTTGGAAATTTTGTGAAAAATTGGAAAATTGCTGCTGAACTTTGAAGCCCTCTGGTGTCTTCCAAAAGTAAAAACACGTACATTTTATGATGCAAACATAAAGTAGACATATTGTATATGTGAATAAAAAAAATGATTTGGAATATCCATTTTCCTTACAAGCAGAGAGCTTCAAAGTTAGAAAAATGAGAAATTTTCAATTTTTTCATCAAATTTTGGAATTTTTCACTAAGAAAGGATGAGAGTATCGACAAAATTTTACCAATAACATAAAGTAGAATATGTAACGAAAAAACAATCTCGAAATCAGAATGATAGGTAAAAGCATTCCAGAGTTATTAATGTTTAAAGTGACAGTGGTCAGATGTTCAAAAAACGCTCTGGTCCTAAGGTGTAAAATGGCCTGGTCCTTAAGGGGTTAATAGGAACGGCGTGCGCAGCGACGTGATTACGTTGCTACGGAGGCTCAGTAAGGCCTTGCGGCAGACAGCGGAGGACCGGAGAAGACCAGGAGAGCCCAGCAGAGCCCAGCGGAGTACCGAAGAGGACTAGGAGAGCCCAGCGGAGGCCCGGGGACACCATCGGGAGCAGCGGGGACAGATGAGTAGGACTTTACTTTTTTTTACATTGCACGAATCCCTCAACATACGAATTACCATCGTATGTTGATGGATCACTAAACATGTGCAGAACCAAAAATCTGAATTAATGAATGCATTCGTTGTTTTTAACAAATGCATCCGTTTTTTTAAACGAATGCATCCGAAAAAAAAAATTTGCGGATGCATCCGAAAACCGAATATGACGAATGCACAGCATTCCGAATATTCACAGAACTGAAAATTTTTTAAAAACGAAAACGAACAAAACGAAAAAAACAAAATTTTGGGTTCTGCACATGTCTACTGGCCACGCTTCACCTTCTGCCGACACATCTTGCAAATGGCCAGGTTAACATCCTGCGGCTGCTTAATGAAAAACTGGCACACCGCCAAGTAGCTGATTTTCCCAGCAACAGTCTGCACTAATTGACTGCTACTGCCGCCGACTCCAGAAACCCTTGTTCCACTACCTCCCGGGAAGTTAGGCTGCCGCGAAGCAGGTGGTCGCCCCCGGGCATGTTTAGCTTCAGACTTTCCACTTCTGCCACCATGCTGACTGCCAACCATGCTACCACTTGCTGGCTCAGCTGCTGCCTCACAGGCAACCTGCAACCCTCTTCTGATGATGATGAAGCCACTTCTGCCCCCGGCTCCCAAGTGCGATCGGCTTCATCATCATCGAGTGGCTGCATGTCACTGATGTCCTCCTCAGGTTCATCAACAATGTCTACTTCAGGAGCCAGAATGCTAGCAACACCACCTCCCATGCCACGCTCCTCATCACTACTTGCCCACATAGCGAAGGAAGCAGCGGATGTCTCCTCCACTTCTTGGCTGGGCAGTAGCTGCTGACTGTCCTCTAGTAGATCGTCCTCACTATATAGTGGAGCTTAAGCCACAGCATAAGATACTTCTGTGGGGGAGGGAACAGCATAGGACAGAGGCAATGGGAGGACAGGGACTGCTCCCGGGCCATGCCAACCGAGGGTTGTGTCTGAGGAAGCCACCAACTGTCGACTGGGAGTGTCAGATGTCACTTGTGATGAAGTGGATGGCCATGTTAACCAACCAATGACCGCAGATAGGTTGCTGGTCAAGACCCGACCGCTAGTTGATACAGGGAGCTCAGGCCTATAGCTGCGACTCCTGCTTCCACTCGCCCCTAGTCTGCAGCAACCTCTGTCTGATGAATTTAGGCCTCTGCCACTCCTCTGTGCACGTCCTGGCACTTCTCTGCCTGACATACTTAGTGCATATATGAGGGGAGGACAATGCGTTCTAGTACGCTTAAAACAGTATTTGTCTACAACACCAGCAGGTGTGTACTTTTGGCTGGCCTTTCACAGTATCTAGGCCCTTAAGACTTTAACAGGAACAAACTAGTACACCACTTAGATGTATGTATGTGGTATGCACTTATGAGGGGAGGAAAATACACTCCAGTACACTTAAAAACAGTATTTGTCTACAACACCAGCAGTTGCACACTTTTGGCTGGCCTTTCACAGTATCTAGGCCTTTAAGACTTTAACAGGAGCAAAATTGGACACCACTTAGATGTTTCTATGTGGTATGCATTTATGAGAGGAGGACAATGCGCTCCAGTACGCTTAAAACAGTATTTGTCTACAACACCAGCAGGTGTGTTCTTTTGCCTGGCTTTTAACAGTATTCAAGCCCTTAAAACTTTAACAAGAACAAAATGGTACACCACTTAGATGTACGAATGTGGTATGCACTTATGGGGCGAGGACAATGCGGTCCAGTACTCTTAAAACATTATTTGTCTACAACACCAGCAAGCGTGTACTTTTGGCTGGCCTTTCACAGTATCTAGGCCCTTAACAATTTAACAGAAACAAAAGGGTACACCACTTAGATGTACGTATGTGGTTTGCACTTATGAGGGGAGGACAATGTGCTCCAGTACGCTTAAAACAGTATTTGTCTACAACACCAGCAGGTGTGTACTTTTGCCTGGCCTTTTACAATATCCAAGCCCTTAAGACTTTAACAGGAACAAAATTGTACACCACTTAGATGTACGTATGTGGTATACACTTATGAGGGGAGGACAATGTGATCCAGTATGCTTAAAACAGTATTTGTCTACAACACCAGTAGGTGTGTACTTTTGTCTGGCCTTTCACAGTATCTAGGCCCTTAAGACTTTAACAGGAACAAAATGGCACACCACTTAGATGTACGCACAGGTTACTTATTAGAGGACAATACGCTTTTAGTGCTCTGCTCACCCTAACTGGCTAACTACTATTAGCTTTTCAGTTGTTGTACACACCAGTGCTAAAACACACAGTTGCTGTGTATTACACCCAAAATTGCACTTTCTCTCTCAACCTCACTCATTCCCTATCAGTGCTTCTAGGCTTGATTTGGGCTTGAGCAGAATTGCTGCTGTAAAAATGCTTTTCTGTGCAACACAATGCAGTCTGTCCCTCGCTCTCTATAATAGATCGCTGATGTGACTGGCCGCAAGATGGCTGCTGATTATATAGGGCTGTGACATCACAGGAGTGGCTGGCTGCTGATAATCTGCATGCTGTATGTGATTCAGGGTGATCCGACCAACCCTTGTTCCCGCCTTCCCAGGATTCCTTGCCCCATGTCCTCACATGTGGATCCGCCATTTTAGATGCCCGTCCCCTGGAGCGATCAAATCGTGCTGATATTCACATTCATTGTGAATCAAATTTTTCCTGAAATTTGTAACAAATTTGGATTAGTCAGATTCAATTTGTTCATCCCTACCTATTATGTATAGGGGAGGGGGGGTAAGAATATAGGGGCGTTTATTTTATTTTTTATATTTCTTTAATGTATTGAGAGTGACATGTAGTGACATTGACATGCAGCCTGGACTTCACAGTACAGCCCCCTCCCCCTGTCGATCCCATAGATGCCATGATCAGAACTGTTTATGGCATCTATGCGGTTAAGGCTGCCGGCACAATCCCAGTGTCGGCAGCTTCAGCAGGACCCCAGCTGTGATTGACAGCCGGGTCCCACCAGCGATCTCATGCAGCGCATCACGCTGAGCAGGATATCTTCAGGACATATGTAGTTGATCGTGAACATTCAGAAATAAAATGCCTTGAGTCTGATATGCCTTGGGCCAGCATTTAGAAATATAAATTCATATAAATTATAAATATTATGAGTATAATATTGATCAAAACTATATAGATTACTTTTAAGAAATAAAGTGGGTGTTGTTGACACAAGTACCTCTAAAGCAGCGGACTCTTGAAAGATTGACAGTATGTAGTTTATAATAGGGTGGTGTTCTTTATTGCTGGTAAAGTTAGTGTTTAATGTGTTAGAAGAGATGGTGTTTCATAGGTGCCTCGATCCACTCTCATGGGTTGAGCTTGTGCTGATTAATATGGTTTTGTGCATGAGTCCTGATGCTTAGGTGCTCAAAAAATGTGTTCAATTTACTGCTTAACTCTGGCCTTATGCTTACATATCTATGATATATTTCGAAGCATATTTTTAAGGCACAAAGAAACAGATGCTGCAGAGTCATTGCATGGTCTGAGCCCCTGGTTTGCCATTTAGAAAAAAGTGTATGCTAAAATTGCATATATAAAAATCATCCTCTAAGACCAACTGCCATAAAACGCTTTATCTGTACAATAATGCCAGAAAATTTCACAGCCAAAAGACATGCAATGTTTGCTGAGTAAAGTATTCATTAAGAATCATATGCTTTATGAGATAACCTAATCATTTAAGAAAATCAATAGGCATGATAAATCAATAGCTACTTTTTATTTGGAGAACTGAGGAATTGAGTTTAAGAACCGCTTTAAAGCAAATTGTCATAGCAGCAACTTACAAGGGTCCCCCCCCCCCCCCTTAAATAATGTGTTGGACTCTTTTACATAATTGAAAGTATTTGTTTAAGACATTCTATCTTCACAAACAGACAGATTTACATTTGAAAAGCATGTATTTGTTAGAAGATGAAAGACAGATCTAATGGAGCATCTGTTTTGCATTCATTATAACCGTATTAATTTGTCTTCATAAATAACATTATGGGTAATATCCAGCTTACGATGACCCATGCCTAATTTAGCCACCTTTGATTTATTCCCTAAGCAAGATGTTTTCAGCAAATAAACATCACAATAATCAAATGATTGAAGATCCGCACACCCTAGTCTTTAAGAAATTACAAAGGAAATGTTAATTTGAGACGCTGGACAACCATGTTCAATTACCATTGTTATTGATGGTCTCTGAGTAAGCATTTTGTCTTTCACTTTGTTGAGATTTAGTTACAAGTAGTTGATCAGTGTGTTTCTTGGTTGCCAATGTTTCAAGATATGTTGGTAAGTTTAAGACGCATGTGCAGTCAAGGCTATTGATCACTGTCAAATACTTGTTCAAAGAATGAATATGGATAGAAAGGACATGACTCTGGCAACCATTACAATAATATAGAGAGTTGTTTATTAACCTTCAAACGGTGGAGAACATCTGGAATCATTGGAGCGGTGTGAAGTTTGTTCAGTTGTAGCTTTGAAAGCCTTTATATCAGTCATAGTTTAAATGGTATTGGTCTTGTGAAGCTGCACCTGGTAGGAAAATTGGGCTGATCACAAGTATACAATTAGTTGAAAAGGTAATGGAGCTCAAACTGAGTGTTCTAAGCTTCTTCAGAGTGAAGATAGAGAGCCTGGTATTGTTCCAAGCCTGGTATTGTTCATGGGCATCTTCCCAGGTGACTATGTTTACGAAGCAGAGCAAATTGGGCCTCATTTACTAAGCTGAATCTGACCAGTTTTTGTTGGGGTATTTTGGCGCAGAGTATCTGCGACATGTCTGTGCAAGTCTGCACCAGTGTGGAAAATCCGTCAAACCCAACATTGCATCGTGAAAATTCGAAAATGGGGCGTGGTCTGTTGCAAAGGGGGTGTGACCAGCCCCAAAAGGGGCGTGTTTCACAACCCAACCTATTTACTATTGAATTCACAGAAAGTCCTGTGGGTAAATGGCAGAAAATTTCCATCTAGAAAAAGTTGGCCAGAAAATGTTCCTGACTTTTCCCTATAGTAAATAAAGAGGAATCCCTCAAGTCTGAAACTATATTTCCCACTAGTAAAAACCTGTCACTCTTAGTAAATGAGGCCCATTATGTACATCTAGAAAATAAAGATGACATTTTGCAGAAGAACTATAAAGACCTTTACGCCCAACATAAACCTGAAAAAAGCACACATCATCAAACATGGTCAGAACTAGCAGCCTATCTAGGGGTGGTCTAAACATGGGGGGGGGGGTGTAGGTGCCATGGGGATATTAATAAACCCTTCTGTAATAACCAAGGTTATTCAAACCAGGACTAGGGCAGCAAACTGAATCCTAGTTTCTGTTTTCTCTATGGATCCTTCCAGGTATGCCAGTTTTGTAAATATGTTTGCGTTTTAATTTTGTAGCACATATTGCTTTTATTTTATTAAAATTGTATTTAGTCCTCTGTGTTACTATGCTAAATTAATTTTATTTGACTGCTATTGGTGGCTTAGAAAAACATAGGTCCTAAATCTCAGACCGGACTTCATGCATAAATATAGACCCTATTCATAATCCCCTAAATAAGCCATCTAAACCATTACTGTAGACCTAATAATTTTTTTTTTTTTTTTTATCAAGTCCGCTTCCTGCTGGTTATTTGCTAAACAGCTCCTGAGCATCCAGAGGAGAGCGCTGTTGACTACACCATTTCCAGGGGATTTTTTTCTCCACCTTCTGCATTAGGTTATTTTCACACTACGGATTATGAACGCAATCACTGCTTGCAGAATTCCGCTAGCGGAGATTCCATTCTGGTGGCCACCGCCGCAATACTTCGGTGGTAAGACCACATGGCACTGCACCATCACCATTGATGGCTATGCAGTGTTCACGGACTTCCGCGCAAAGAATGAACATGTTCTTTCTTTGCGCGGAACAATTTCAGCAGCGGAATTGTCCACCACTGAAATTCCGCAGTGTGAATGGGTCTCACGGAAACCCATTCACACTGATGTTTATGTTCACAGCACATAATTCCATTCATGGAATTCCGCGGGAATTATGTAGTGTGAACATACCCTTACTGTAGACCTTAGACATGCCTCAATTATAGCCCTGAGGCCTAACTAAACAACTAAGACCCTTACTACCACTGTGGGAAAAAAAACTCAGACTTTACTCAAACAAAAAAAGAACCCTTAGATACAGAGAACAAGGCACCTAAACCAATACAGATGCCAAACCAGACCCCAATTTTTTACCCAGCAGATCTCATTCTCTCGGCAGTCTTGCTGCTCTCCTCTCTGGATTGTGGATCTGCAAAAATCATGTGACTTCTCTCTCTCAGTAGTAAAGGCACTATCATACCTTCTCTAAGCAGGTTATTTTGCAGCTCCTCCATACATTTGTTACAGTTATCATGGCCCAAAGCAGTATTGTTGGGGGGTTTGATGCAATTTAGGCAGCCATCCTTTCTCCTCTAACCATAGGCAGTGCCCCCCCCTTTTGTAGTTCTGCCTGGGGCATATGTTATATAATAGCAATACTCAATATTATTTTTAAGATGTTAGTACCTTTTTAAAATTATGTAGATATATTTTCATGAAATTCAAAGACTATCTGTAACTTTAAAAAACTGACATGTCAAGAGACAATGCCAAGATACAGAGCGATCAGGAAGATGAGTGGGGAGAGGTAGGCAGTATCGGGCTTTAATCCCAAGCTCTTTGTATTGTGGCCTAATTATAAGTCTGTGGAAACAGAGATCGATACAAGCCAGAAAGTAAGGTGTGGTACAGCGCACCTCTCCCTACTCTTTCTCCTCAACAGTGAAGTCTCAGGACTGAGGCCACCACAATCAAAACTTTTCATATGTAAACATGTTTCTAAATTGAAAGGTACACGTTATGTAAAATCATTGAACTTTATTAGTAACTAATACAATTTATTAATGTTATTTATTTTATTTTTATTACAAGAAACAAAAAAAAACTGTCATCTTAAAATGGTGTAAAAAGTGTTTATGGAATGAGTGGTTTAAGTTTGTGCAGAATAATTTTTTTTAAGTGCTGTTTACATTCCCGTCAACCTCTAAGTGGAATCAAATGCGAGAATCATAGTCAGAGCTGTTGATATCAGCAGTGAGCTCTCAGAGAGGATCTATAATGACTGCATATAGGAAATGCGCATTTAATTATTTACAATCTCTGTATTGTTCTTCTGTTATTCTACGTCTATTTCTTGGGAAAAACAGATTCCTTTTAATGAGATGAATATTAAAAAGTACTTTATCTATGCTGTCACAAGCATCTTTTATTCTTTATTTTTTTATTTGTCCGGTAAAAAGAGTCTGGATAATCCCAGCACTGAGCTCATCATTAGGAATAAAAAAAAGTTGTATTATTTTCAGATTTTTTACTTTTTTTCTACCTTGTTCTCACATAAGCAGACAAATGTATGAATATTTTAAGTTTGTAATAAAGTCAATCTGGTGCAAAGGCAGTGCAAATGTATAAATTATCCTTATTACTTACAAATTGTGGAAATATTTGATGTAATAAAAAGCATTGAAAATCTGTTGTTTAAAAAATGCAATTTACCTGAATTTATCTTGACATCATAGTTTAGAGTTCATGAGCTTGGACCCAATCGATTCCTCAAATGGAGCTTGTCTACACAGAAAAAGTATTTTGACAGTTCTGAAGGCATTCAAAGTATTATAGATTTCCCCAGCCACTTTGTTTTGAGAAATGTTTCTCAAGAACTTCTAATGATGTTATAAGTCTAAATAACATGCGACAACCTGATATTAGAAGGGGACAATACACTGTATGTCATATGGTACTGAGGTATGTATTGGGGAAACAAGAAATGTACCCAAAAAGTGACATCTTTATGAAATTAATTCATGTTGATGAAAAAAGTTTCAAAATATGGAACCCAGCCAGTGGTAACTTGAAATACAATTGTGGACTAATAGCACCAAAAATGTCTTTGCAAAAACTTATTGTTCCCACATACAACAAGTGTTGTCTGTGCATTTTACATTGATAACCTGCCCTCAAGGATCGACAAGGGTGCTGGCAAAATATAAGCTATGATAATCAGACTTTGATGGCCAATCCGGCCATCAATGCCTGATTATTATAGCTTATATTTTGCCAGCACCCTTGTCGATCGGCAGAGCTATGGCATAAACACAATGAAAGAGCCTAATAGCCCTTTTCTGTTCATTGTGTAGAGATGGTACAAGGTTACTGCAGCTGAGCTCCTATTAACTTTAATAGTAGTTGCACAGCAGTAACCTAGTGCCACCACTACAGTAGCCATCTGCTTCTGAACCTATTCATTGTGTATATGCCAAATCATTGGCTCTGCCAAACAGCTGATTGTTGGGTGTGTTAGGTGTCACTGGGTGTCAAACCCTAATGGCCTATCCTAAAGGTAAGCCATCAATATTTAATGCACATAAATCTTCTTTAAGGTCCCCACTTCAGTTACCTTGAGTAGATTACCTGTGTCTACCATAGTATTTGTAAGAGGTGAGGCTAATTATAGAAAAAAAAGGGGGAAGTGCCTAAAACACAGCTATTTATTGGTATTTGTTAAAATCCACCACAAATATAAGGAAGTGTACCCTATTCAGGAGTGAAAAAATACTAAAATATCATATTAGCATATGGGATTTAGCCACATAGTAATCAGCAGAATGCCAATATGTTCACAATATGATCACTATCCGCAGAGCAACCGCAGGATAAGCAACATGGGCCACCAGAAGTTATGCATAGTTATACCATCTACACATCATAGATTATCAAATTGCAAAAGTACAGGTAAGTCACCTGACACTGTTCCCAATGCATGTTTCTGTCCCTAGGTGTAATTAAATGCACACCGGGATGTCCACAGGGGAACTATATGAACACACAGTATGATATTATTTATGCAACAAGAATCCTGTTTGTATGAAAAACAAATGTATCCAATGCTGAATAGACATGTGGAGAAGTGATCATTAAATATACTGAAATCCGCATGCAAGATAAATAGTCTGTCCCAGAGATCGCTGACCTAGAAAGTAAGCAGAAAAACATACATGATGGTACCTGAATCCTGGAGTAAGGTTTAAGTTCATACGGAACTGTATCAGCTACTTACATAGATGGTACAATTCAATAGGACATTCCATAAAGATAGTCGTTACCTGAAACAGCAAACACTGACTAAGTATACAAGCTATACATCCCCAGTCAGTGAGTAATTCTCGGTCCCCGTAGTAGGGTACTAACGTTCCCGCCAGGATGTCAATATCCTATCTCACAGTCCTGCAGTGGCAGGACACCGGGTGAGGTATTCCAGGGATGGCACGCTGTTTGCAGGCAGGCATCCGGCTAAAGTAGCCCGTCAGCTTTTGGGATGGTCCCGTTCCACCCACTCATGATGCAAGAGGGGGCAGGGCCTAATAATGAGTCAGATGACACTCGATTTTAACATGAATGGCTGGCAGGCGGGTACTGAATACTATAGAGATATATCTACGCGTGCAGTATATTTGGCTGTGGTAAACTAAGTCAGCAAACCAAAAAGAGGAGTGAGCCATTTTATGACCTGTATGACCTGTATGCGCAGTATGGTATACATGCTATTAACCCCTTCAGTGCCTCATCCATTGTGTACCATTGTATTATGCACTGTGGACATTGTGTAATGACTATTTTTAGCCGTCATCACCATCAGTCCATAAGTTAGTAAACTGATCCGCGATGAGGCACTGAAGGGGTTAATAGCATGTAAAAGCATGTATACCATACTACACATGAAATGGCTCACTCCTCTTTTTGGTTCACTAACTCAGTTTACCGCAGCCAAAAATACTGCACGCATAGATATATCTCTATAGTATTCAGTACCCACCTACCAGCCATTCATGTTAAAATCGAGCATCATCTGACATATTATTAGGCTCCTCCCCCTCTTGTGTCATGAGTGGGTGGACTGGGAGCATCCTGGAAGCTGACGAGCTACGTTAGCCGGACAACGGTGTGCAAACTGCGCGCCATCCCGGGAATACCTCACCCGGTGTCTTGCCACTTTCTGTTTAATGGGCGGTTCTTCCAACAGCTAAGGGGCACAGCTATGGGGAGCCCCTGTGCCCCCAGCTATGCCAACTTGCTCATGGGCTGGTGGGAGGCAACCACGGCCTTCACAGATCAGAAGGAATACCTCTCAAAACACACTATTATGTGGTCAAAGTATGTAGATGATATTTTCATCCTGTGGACAGGCACACAAAAAGAGTTTGAGAAATATGTCAAACTACTGAATGGTAACAACATTGGCTTAGTCTTCACTTTTGAAACAAGTCTGGTAGGATTGCTTTTTTTGGATGTTTATATCTCTAAAGATGGACAAGGGGGTATCATGACCAACGTCTTCTGCAAAAAAACCTCAACAAACAGCCTCCTGAGATGGGAGAGCTGCCACCCAGATCCCCTAAAACGAGGGATCCCAAAGGGGCAGTATCTCCGTCTCAGGAGGAACTGTTCGGAGATGGCGGATTTTATTGATCAGCCAAGGGACCTATGGGCCCGTTTTAAAGAGAGAGGGTACTCGGATTACACCCTGAGGTCAGCATTTCAATTTGCAAAGGGCCAAAGGAGGGACCAATTATTAGTACCCGAGAAATGGGACTCTACCCCACAACCTATGAGGGTTATTGGGACTTTTGATTCCGCATCCAGCCACATCAGAGAAATATTCACTAGACATTTGAGTGTTCTGGTTCTTGATCCCGACTTAGAGGATGTGGTAGATGAATATCCAGCTGTTACATTTAGGAGGGGACACAGCCTTGGTGACTCACTTGTACATAGCCACCTGGGCACTGCGCCCCCACGTACAACTTGGTTACAGAATGCTTAACCTGTTTCATCATACCCGTGCAGACTCTGGGTGGCAGTATAAAAAGAGCAAATGTATTTGAGGACCCTAATTCTGGCAAAAAATATATACACGGAAAAGTTTTATTAACTGTAGTACCACAGGGGCTATCTGTTTCTGCAAAATGTTATATGTAAGTAAAACATTCTGAGACTTTCAGAAACTGATCCTCGAGCACCTGGGGGATATAAGGAATGGACAGGATATGCCAATAGCTAACCATGTCCACCAGGTGCACCGTGGTGATGTCACACAAATCAGGCATTGAAAAAGTACCATGATCCCCACGGGGTGGGGACTATGATAAAGTCTTACAACAAAAAGAATGCAGATGGATTTTTGAACTTCAGGTGATGGCCCCAAGGGGCCTGAATGAGAAACTTACTTTTGCCCCTTTCATTTAATGCTAGAGGCAGTTGATGCCTAATAAACTGCTAAATAGTTCATTCATTTTTTTTTTACTGCATATGGTGCCGAGGCATAAAGGAGCGGCCAGTTTGAGGGTATTTGGTCTTATATAAGACGGGCTGTAGTCAGTCCCATTGAGCTAACATACACTCATAACTAGTGTTGAGCGGCAAAGGCCATATTTGAATTCATGAATATTCGCGAATATATGGACGAATATTCGTCATATATTCGCTAAATTCGCATATTCATAATATTGTCGTTTTATTTTTGCATATGCAAAAATTCGCGTTTGCGAAAATTAACATATGCAAAAATTAGCATATACAAAAATTAGCATATGCAAAAATTCGCACGCCAGTCTCACACAGTAGTATTAGAGCCTTCTTTACACCACACAAGCTGGAAGCAGAGAGGGGTGATCACTGTGATGTGTACTGTGAAAAAAAAAAAAACGAATATTCGTAATTACGAATATATAGTGCTATATTTGCGAATATTCGCAAATTCATGAATATGCAATATTCACAAATAAAATTTGCATTGCGAATATTCGCGAGCAACACTACTCATAACTAGGGTGAACTAGGGAGCATCAGGAGATTCCAGTAAAATGGTATGGTAAGGGTGTCCCTGCCGTGCAGGTTGAGGTAATTCTAAATAGAGCATTGTTAGGGCCAAATAGACACCGAGGCCCCCTGTTATTTATATCCTTTCCCCAATTGGATGGTCCCAACTGGTTCCCTCCCTACCCATTAAAATTGTAACAAATAGCCACATATGTAGCCATACCCATACAATACAGTAAGTAGTCCTCCTATTGTTATTAAAGGGGTATGTCAGGCGAAAACTTTTTTTTATATATCAACTGGCTCCGGAAAGTTAAACAGATTTGTAAATTACTTCGATTAAAAAATCTTAATCCTTCCAATAGTTATTAGCTTCTGAAGTTGAGTTGTTGTTTTCTGTCTAACTGCTCTCTGATGACTCACGTCCCGGGAGCTGTGCAGTTCCTATGGGGATATTTTCCCATCATGCACAACTCCCGTGACATGACATCATCAATGAGCAGTTAGACAGAAAACTTCAGAAGCTAATAACTATTGGAAGGATTAAGATTTTTTAATAGAAGTAATTTACAAATCTGTTTAACTTTCCGGAGCCAGTTGATATATATAAAAAAGTTTTTGCCTGGAATACCCCTTTAAACTCTGCCATTCCCTGCAGTGCCCACTTTTAATTACTGGATCCAACAAGGATTTTAGAGCAGATACAGGCACACCTATTATGTTATGGGATATGTTGTCTGATTTCGGCAGGCACATGCTTTATTTTGGTTAAATTCCTCACTTGTACAGTTGTCCTATATGTGTTGACAACCACATTCCACTAGAGCGAATGTTGCATCTGATATAGATGTGATGCTACATATTTAAATCTGGCCGAAGTATTAGGTCATATTTTTAGCTATAACCTTGAAATAGGTTTATTGGATCAGTTTACTAACTTATGGACTGATGGTGATGATGGCTAAAAATATTAATTGTGCCGTATCGACAGTGCATAATACAATAATACGTGATGAGGCACTGAAGGGGTTAATAGCATGTAATAGAATGTATACTGCTATTAACCCCTTCAGTGACTCATCACGTGCCATTGTATTATGCACTGTGGACATGGCACAATGACTATTTTTAGCCGTCATCACCATCAGTCCATAAGTTAGTACAGTGGTCCCTCAACATACGATGGTAATTCATTCCAAACGACCCATCGTTTGTCGAATCCATCGTATGTTGAGGGATTCGTGCAATGTAAAAAGTGCATTTAATACTCACCGCGTCCTCACCGCTCCTGATGCTGTCCCAGGGGCTCCCGATGCTGTCCCCCTACTCCGGCGTCTTTTTCGGGATCCTCTGGATTCTTCCGCATCTTCTCCAGTGTCCGGGCCTCGCTTTCTGATGACGTTATTACGTTGCTGAGCCGACAGCAGCTTAAGCATTTTGTGCTGTCGGATTGCAGTTAATGCGAAGGCCCCGACATATAAAAGCATTGTATGTCGATGCTGACATCGACATGCGATGGCCTCTGAGAGGCCATCGTATGTCGATTTGATCATATGTCGGGCCATCACATGTCGGGGGGTTACTGTAAACTGATCCACGATGAGACACTGTAGGGGTTAATAGCATGTAAACAATACTACGCATACAGGTCATGAAATGGCTCACTCCTCTTTTTGGTTCGCTGACTCAGTTTACCAAAATTACTGCACGCATGGACATATCTATATAATATTCAGTACCCGCCTACCTGCCATTCATGTTAGAATTGAGTGCCACCTGATGCATTATTAGGCTCCGCCCCCTCTTATATCATGAGTTGGTGGACTGGGAGTATCCCAGATGCTGGCGTGCTACTTTAGCCGGATGCCGGCGTGCAAACAGCGCGCCATCCCGGGAATACTTCACCCTGTGTCCTGCCACTGCAGGACTGTGAGATGGGATATTGACATACTGGCGGAACGTGAGTACCGTACTACGGGGACTGGGAATTACTCACTGACTGGGGATGTATAGCTTGTATACTTAGTCTGCGTTTGCTGTTTTCAGGTAACCAATAGTGTTGAGCGGCATAGGCCATATTCGAATTCGCGAATATTCGCGAATATATGGACGAATATTCGTCATATATTCGCTAAATTCGCATTTTCGTCATATTCGCGTTTTATTTTCACATATGCGGAAATTAGCATATGTGAAAATTAGCATAAGCGAAAATTCGCATATGCGAAAATAAGCATATGCAAAAATTATCATACGCAAAAATTAACATAAGCGAAAATTCACTTATGCGAAAATTTGTACGCCAGTCTCACACAGTAGTATTAGAGCCTTCTTTACACCACACAAGCTGAAAGCAGAGAGGGATGATCACTGTGATGTTTACTGTGAAAAAAAAACAAAAAACAATATTCGCCATTTCGAATATATAGTGCTATATTCGCGAATATTCGCGAATTCACGAATATGCGATATTCGTGAATAAAATTTGCATTGCGAATATTCGCGAGCAACATTAGTAACCAATAGCCTCATGCAATGTCCTATTGAATTGTACCGTCTATTTAAATAGCGGATACGGGTCCGTATGAACTTAAATCTTACTCCAAGATTCAGGTACCATCATGTACCGTATTTATCGGCGTATAACACGCACTTTTTAGGCTAAAATTTTTAGCCTAAAGTCTGTGTGCGTGTTATACGCCGATACACCCCCAGGAAAGGCAGGGGGAGAGAGGCCATCGCTGCCCGCTTCTCTCCCCCTGCCTTTCCTGGGGTCTAGAGCGCTGCTGTCGGCCCTTCTCACCCCCTGGTTATCGGCGCCGCTGCCCGTTCTGTCCCCCTGACTACCGGTGCCGGCGCCGATAGCCAGGGGGAGAGAAGCGGCGCCGACAGCCAGGGGAGAGAAAGGGCAGCGGCACCCATTGCCGGCGCCGCTGCCCCGTTGCCTCCCCCCATCCCCGGTGGCATAATTACCTTGGTCGGGTCCCCGGCATCGTTGCTATGCGCTGAACGGCGCGGCGCATGACGTCAGTGCGCCGCGCCATGCATAGCAACGACGCAGGGGACGCACGACGGAGGCCTGGAGCAGCGCGGACCCGACTCAGGTAATTATGCCACCGGGGATAGGGGGAGGCAACGGGACAGCGGCGCCGGCAATGGGTGCCGCTGCCCCTTCTCTCCCCCTGGCTGTCGGCGCCGGCACCGATAGTCAGGGGGACAGAACGGGCAGCGGCGCCGATAACCAGGGGGTGAGAAGGGCCGACAGCAGCGCTCTAGACCCCAGGAAAGGCAGGGGGAGAGAAGCGGGCAGTGACGGCCTCTCTCCCCCTGCCTTTCCTGGGGGTATATCGGGGTATACACGCGCACACACGTACCCTCATTTTACCATGGATATTTGTGTAAAAAACTTATTTTACCCAAATATCCTTGGTAAAATGAGGGTGCATATTATAGGCCGGTGCGTGGTATACCTCGATAAATACGGTATATGTTTTTCTGCTTACTTGATGATCTCTGGGACAGATTATTCATCTTGCATTCGGATTTCAGTATATTTAATGATCACTTCTCCACATGTCTATTCAGTATTGGATATATTTGTTTTTCATACAAATAGGATTCTTGTTGCATAAATAATATCATATCATTCACCTAGGGACAGAAACCTGTGTTAGGAACAGTGTCAGATAACTTCCCTGTACCTGTGCGATTTGATAATCTATGATGTGTGGATAGTAGTGTTGCTCGCGAATATTCGCAATTCGAATATTATTCGCGAATATCGCATATTCGCGAATTCGCGAATTTCGCGAATATAGCGCTATATATTCGTAATTACGAATTTTCATTTTTTTTTTTTTTTTTTTTCTTCACAGTACACATCACAGTGATCATCCCTCTCTGCTTCCAGCTTGTGTGGTGTAAAGAAGGCTCTAATACTACTGTGTGAGACTGGCGCGCGAAAATTCGTATATGCGAAAATTAGTGTATGTTAATTTTCGCATATGCGCATTTTCGCATATGCGAATTTTCACATGTGTTAATTTTCGCATACGCGAACTTTCGCATATGCGAAAATAAAACGGGAATATAACGAATATGCGAATATTCGCGAATATATGACGAATATTCGTCCATATATTCGCGAATATTCGCGAATTCGAATATGGCCTATGCCGCTCAACACTAGTGGATAGTATGACTATACATAACTTCTAGTGTCTGAAGTGGCCCATGTTGGTTATCCTGCGATTACTTGGCGGATAGTGATCATATTGTGAACATACTGGCATTCTGCTGATTAATGTGGGTAAATTCCGTATGCTAATATGATATTGTAGTATTTTTCCACTCCTGGACATGGTACACTTCCTTATATTTGTGGTGGATGTTAATGTATACCAATTAATAGCCGTTTTAGGCACTTCCCCCTTTTTTTCTATAATTTGTTATACCTGGGAATCTCTTTTTATATATAAGGTTGGCATATAACCTAACAGACTTATGTTTTGGTCGTCTGAGAGGGGAGGCTAAGCAAGCACAACTGCAACCCATAGAAAACTATTCGGCTTCAGAGGTATCTGTCTCACCACACCGGTGATCCCTCCACATACCTGGTGGGGAATAGAGAGAAGTAAGAATAAGATGTACCGTATGTCTACCTCAACACTTACTGAAGTAGACACTGTAAAGCTATTGAAAAGAAACAGCAGGTGGTGTAATACTACATTATTCTCCAGATAGAAGATAAGCATTTTTGGATGTTTAGATTCAGGAAATGTTAATGCCTGGATTTAACTATAAATATTATGTTTTATAGAACAAAACAAGAATAGAAAATTAAAGAGCTATGTAACTAGTAAACACTAAATCTCACATGGATAATTGGCTATCATTCCTTAACAGAACAGGTGCCATGGAGTGAATCAGGTGATTGTTCCAGGCCAATCAGCGTAGCGGGATTCATTAGTTTACATATAGTGCAGACTAATTATGGCCCCAAGTGGGTGCTGGTGGGTTCACTAGCATGTTCTTACTTAGATAGATTCTCCAAAAGATTATGGAAATAGCTTATATTTTAACATTTTATTAGACTTTCCAGTCTCACAAAACACCCTTTCAGGTAGAGATTAAAGGAAAACTGTCAGCATGCTCCCCTCGCACTAACCAGCAGTACCTGCTGGTAGTGCAGGGGATGTTGATCAGTTTGATGCTTATCTGCCCGGATCCGCCGTACTGTTCGGCCGTAATCTTCGATTTTTGGTATATGCTAATGAGGTGCTAACTTGCACCCGCCGGGCTAACTGGCACTCTGACGTCTTCACCGCTGGCCGCAGCGCCGCAGTGCCGCCCAGCTCATCAATATTCCTCCCCTCTCTCTTCATTACAGACCGGGGAGTAGAGGGAGAGGCAGAATATTGATGAGCTGGGCGGCGCTGCGGCCAGCAACACTGACGTCAGAGTGCCAGTTGGCACCTCAGTAGCATATCCCGAAAATAGAATATTAGGGCCGAACGGCGCGGCGGATCCGGGCACGGTAAGCATCAAACTGATCAGCATCCCCCGCACTACCAGCCAGTACTGCTGATTAGTGCGGAGGGAGCAAGCTGACAGTTTTCCTTTAATTGTTTGCTTGGCATTGCACTGATATTACCTTTTCCTCAAACAACCTTGTTGCTTCCCTACATGTAATACAGTCATTTATTTTCCTCTTTTGCATTTGATAAAGGCTATATTGTAGATTTACATCAAAAGAGTCATTTAAATAATTCTCCTTACGTGTGACTTCCAATAATATTGTATATGCTTGCTCCGTGTTTTGTTTTACTTATATAATCGGGGTTATAAATCAGAAATACTCCTACAACTTTGAATTGAAACATGTGCAATAGACATTTTTGCTTGTCTCTGAAGGCTCAGTGCCTCTGCAGTAACATGGTGGCCAATTTCATATGGCAGGTTTGGTTCTCTTCCCCTGTAATCCTACGACAGAGCAGAAGTCTACACCTCAACCTTCACACTATATATAAGGGCGATATGCATATGTTTCTAAACTCTTAAGGTGAGCAGTTAGACATCTATCCATTCGCTTGGAAAAAAAAACCTATAAAAGAGACACTAGGACATTGGCGTAAGCCTTTTTTTTTTTTGTTCTTTCCAGTATACATCTGCAGTAATATGCCAGTGTAGCTAAGGCAGCATTCACATTACGTTTGTTACATACAGGGACCAGATCTGGCTGGGAGATGGGAAAACCAGGTGCTCCCGTATCCCAGTGAGACCAGGCTCCCATCTCATTCATTTGAATTAGCCGACCAGAGTCAGATAGTGACTCCGGTCGGCTCATTTTCGCCCCGGTCGGCTAAGAGGCAAAAATAAGCCGACTTTTTGCAGAGTGTGTCTCCAGGACTGCTCTAATTAAATTGCATGCTCCTATTCAAGCTATAGGTGCAGGCGAATCACAGCTACTAAAGATAAGGAATAGATTGTGGCACTCACCATCAAAATTGCAGCAATAATCTTATTAGATTATTAAAACATACCTCTCATTGCGGGTACTGCCGACAGCAGGGGAATTATGTGTACAGGGTGTTCAGGAGATGACGACCATTTCCTGTTGTTAGGGCGCTTCTTCTGGTCTCTAACTTTTTCCAGGTCCAGGCATAGGCTCAGCAATGTGAATCTGCAGTGGCAAGGAGCCACTACCTTAAAGATATGCAATGGAAAAGTTTTATGTTTACCTGTGCCTGGGCTGCAAAAACAAAACAAAACAAAAACTTTAGCTCACCTTCCTACATTCCCCCTTTGCTCCGGTTTCGGTGCCCTGTTCCTCCGGCACTGCTCAGCTCCATGCTTCTTAGGCTCGAAACGTCACACTGCGGTCAGCATATCGCCAGCCGCAGCAATGTCCTGCCTCGGCCAGTAATAGGCTGAGCATACTGTCATGTAAGGAACCCGGGCAGCAGGAAGAGGGCGGGGCCCAGGCTCCTTACATGACAGTGCGCTCAGCTTATCACTGGCAGAGGTAGGACATACGCTGACTGCAGTGTGATGTTTCGAGCCTAAGAAGCATGGAGCCGAGCAGCGCTGGAGGAACGGGATGCCGATACCGGAGCAATGGGGAAACGTAGGAAGGTGAGCTAAAGCTTTTTTTGTTGTTGTTGTTTTTGAAGCCCGGGCACAGGGAAATATAAAACTTTTCTGCTGCATATCTCCTTTAAGGCTGCCTAACACATTCAATATTTTTTTTAAGCAAAGTTTAAACATAGTTAAAATGTTGGTCCATCCACCTTAGACTTACCATTGGTTGGGTATGGGTCAGTGGGCTAACATTGTAACTATGTTTAAATAGAGCATCCATTTTTTTAACTTTATTATGCATGCTAAGCCTCACTTGTCTTCCTTGTACTGGCTATTTTAGACACATCCAGACTGAAAACAGTTTCGTAGGGAGCCAACTAAAGGGGTTTTCCCTGTGAGTTGGTATAATCAGATGCAAATAGATAATGACAACATCCATAATGTAAAGTAGTACAAATGTGTTGTTTTTTAGGTAAATAACTTACATTACTGTACTATTCTTTCCCCCATTGATCTGATCACTCCCTGGTTCCCATTCAAAACTGTGGCCATACTATTTTGCACCCACAATCCTCCATGCTTACATATGCACAGGGAAGGCAAGCTGCCCATACTTCCAGGACAAACCAGGAATTTGAAGTTAAACTGAACTTGTGTGACTCCTTCTTGGTAAATGCCATAAGGAGTTTATAACCAAGGACAACAGGTTATCAAAACAAAGCAGGCACTTAGAGGATTAATAGTGTATATCTCTAAAACAGTACATATATGTATATTTCTCACATGTGTTTAATACATGAAAGAAATAGTAGTCCCCAGGGGAACCCATATTAACATGGGGAGAACAGATGCAGATGTAGTCATTGGAGGGGTTAAATCCTACAACAGTAATGACCATAAAGAAATTGTTAAACATATTGTAGTCATAGTGGCTAAATGAATAATTTGCTAATAATAGCTAACTATTATTTTTCTGTATTAGGTCTGAACATGGGAGAAGCACGGATGATGATATCTCTTATATGGTTCAACAGGAGTACATGAACTTGTTCATCGAGAATCTAAGTGAGTGTTTTAGTCATATGAGCATCAAAGAATGTGATAGACAAGCTATAGATGAAAGAGCTGAAGCTTTAAAAATAGAGAACGCCATTAAATCTGTACTGGCCAAAGGCAATTCAAACAAGAATTTACCCCTAAAGGCCAAAAAGTGCTACATTCAAGACAGGTCAAGTTCTCAAGTGAGAAGGTTAAGCTTATTAGACAAAGAAGATACCTGTTACATTGAGTACACCAAAATGGAAGCCCGTAAGTTGCTAGCACAATTCCCAAAAAAGTCAACTTATACCAATAATACCACAATTGCTAAAACAAAAATAAAGGTGGTGGAAAATCGCAGGAAGAATATCTTCACCGTTTGTAGCAAGGAAGGCAGCACATGTAAAACTGCATCAAAAGATGATAAAAACCAACATAAAGTCTTTGCCAAGTTATGTGCCAAGGGCTATCATCATTCAGGTAACAAGTAATTTTCAGCATCAGATAGTCATTCAGTAGTCTTTGCTTTCCATGGCAGTGCACTTAAATAAGTATTTTCTGAAGGCTCCCACAGCTAGACTATAAACCTTCAATATCTGACCCTAGGTAGTGTTGATGAAAAATCAATAGCTTTTCTTAGAAATACTTCAAATACATTGCACAAAAAGTAACAAAAATCTGTACAGTATTTACTTTGTAATAGTTAAATACTAATAATTAGTCAGCAGCTCGGAAGAAAGTGAAGTAAATATGCAAGTAAAAATCTGCCATAACTGCAATGCAGTAATGTCCTACCAAGATGGTGACAGTGTCCAATATGGGTTACTGACTGCCTGTGTAACCTTTCATCTTTGCCGCCGATTGGAACTGAATATTCATGGTTGCTGGTCACGTGAGCACTCAGTAGGCACAATCGCTCCCGTGACCAGCGACCATGAATATTTAAATCCAGCTGGCGGGCCTGCCTCCAGCGCGCAATTCAGCGCAAAAAGAAGCCGATCCTCAGAGGGACTGAGTGTCGGACTGCAGGTATGTATGTTAGTCAGAGAGCCCGCACCTGTCTCCTATTCACCCGCACTACAACCCGGTATATTGGATTTAGTGTGGGTGAACGCTTGACCATTTTCCTTTAAATAAATATATAAAAACATAAATAAGGGAAATTCACTTGCTTTAATGCTACTGCCAGTCTCATGGTGGTAAGGGCCCTGGTACTCATAACATTTTGGTGATATCCCAACATGCCAGAAATGTCTGCATATCCAAAAACTGGCAGAAGTGGGTTACTCTGTTACCAGTGATTGACTGAGCAGGCATTTCCTTTTTGTCAAGATATAACCAAGAAGCAGAGAGCAATAGCGGTCTGGGCCTCATCAGAATGGCAGCAGTGGGATCTTAGAAATAAAGTAACCATGTGTTTTTTTTTTTGCTTTTGTAAGATCATACTAGCCCATTTAAAAAAAAATAAAAATATAGAATAATCTTAATAAACTTATTAGAGAATAATGTAAAGGTTCTTGGGTTTCCCATGTGCTTACCTGTAAGTGATGTGGCAGGATGGGTTTTCAGCCAATTTAATTCCTATTTTCCCCAATTAAATCATTTCCTAATGCTTTCTACATTTACAATTAAATCTTTGACTTTGCATAGAGAGGGGCTGGAGTTTCATTGCTGCAGTTCACCTAATTGTACCAATCTAATCAGGCTGCTGGCTGCTAGTTGAACTACTGAGACTCCTAAGTGAGTTGATGCCAGTTCACATTATATGCAATATTGATGCATTGTTTTGAGTGAAATATTGCAATTAGGAGAACATTATTTGACCTATAACCACAATCGAGGTGTCTTTAAAGATGTTTAGTATTTAGTCTATATTTACACATTGCTTTTTTAACCATTGTTGATCTGTTTTAACAGCACTTTAGCCATGTTTTCAACACAGACACAAGAGAGGTGTTTAACCCCTTAAGGACCCGGGCTTTTTCCGTTTTTTCATTTTCAATTTTTCCTCCTTAACTTTAAAAAATCATAACTCTTAAAAATTTTCACCTAAAATTATATATAATGGCTTAATTTTTGCATCACTAATTCTACTGTTATGCCGAGCGCTCCGGGTCCCTGCTCCTCCCCGGAGCGCTTACTACACTCTCGCTCCCGCAGCGCCCCGGTCAGATCCACTGACCGGGTGCGCTGCGATACTGCCTCCAGCCGGGATGCGATTCGCGATGCGGGTTGCGCCCGCTCGCGATGCGCACCCCGGCTCCCGTACCTGACTCGCTCTCCGTCGGTCCTGTCCCGGCGCGCGCGGCCCCGCTCCCTAGGGCGCGCGCGCGGCGGGTCTCTGCGATTTAAAGGGCCAGTGCACCAATGATGGTGCCTGGCCCAATCTTCCCAATTACCTTGATTAGTTTCCACCTGTGCACTCCCTACTTATACCTCACTTCCCTTGCACTCCCTTGCCGGATCTTGTTGCCATTGTGCCAGTGAAAGCGTTTCCTTGTATGTTCCTAGCCTGTGTTCCAGACCTCCTGCCGTTGCCCCTGACTACGATCCTTGCTGCCTGCCCCGACCTTCTGCTACGTCCGACCTTGCTTCTGTCTACTCCCTTGTACCGCGCCTATCTTCAGCAGTCAGAGAGGTTGAGCCGTTGCTAGTGGATACGACCTGGTCACTACCGCCGCAGCAAGACCATCCCGCTTTGCGGCGGGCTCTGGTGAAAACCAGTAGTGACTTAGAACCGATCCACTAGCACGGTCCACGCCAATCCCTCTCTGGCACAGAGGATCCACTACCTGCCAGCCGGCATCGTGACAGTAGATCCGGCCATGGATCCCGCTGAAGTTCCTCTGCCAGTTGTCGCCGACCTCACCACGGTGGTCGCCCAGCAGTCACAACAGATAGCGCAACAAGGCCAACAGCTGTCTCAACTGACCGTGATGCTACAGCAGCTACTACCACAGCTTCAGCAATCATCTCCTCCGCCAGCTCCTGCACCTCCTCCGCAGCGAGTGGCCGCTTCTGGTCTACGACTATCCTTGCCGGATAAATTTGATGGGGACTCTAAATTCTGCCGTGGCTTTCTTTCCCAATGTTCCCTGCACTTGGAGATGATGTCGGACCAGTTTCCTACTGAAAGGTCTAAGGTGGCTTTCGTAGTCAGCCTTCTGTCTGGAAAAGCTCTGTCATGGGCCACACCGCTCTGGGACCGCAATGACCCCGTCACTGCCTCTATACACTCCTTCTTCTCGGAAATTCGAAGTGTCTTTGAGGAACCTGCCCGAGCCTCTTCTGCTGAGACTGCCCTGTTGAACCTGGTCCAGGGTAATTCTTCCGTTGGCGAGTACGCCGTACAATTCCGTACTCTTGCTTCAGAACTATCCTGGAATAATGAGGCCCTCTGCGCGACCTTTAAAAAAGGCCTATCCAGCAACATTAAAGATGTTCTGGCCGCACGAGAAATCCCTGCTAACCTACATGAACTCATTCATCTAGCCACTCGCATTGACATGCGTTTTTCCGAAAGGCGTCAGGAGCTCCGCCAGGATATGGACTTTGTTCGCACGAGGCGTTTTTTCTCCCCGGCTCCTCTCTCCTCTGGTCCCCTGCAATCCGTTCCTGTGCCTCCCGCCGTGGAGGCTATGCAGGTCGACCGGTCTCGCCTGACACCTCAAGAGAGGACACGACGCCGCATGGAGAATCTCTGCCTGTACTGTGCCAGTACCGAACACTTCCTGAAGGATTGTCCTATCCGTCCTCCCCGCCTGGAAAGACGTACGCTGACTCCGCACAAAGGTGAGACAGGCCTTGATGTCAACTCTGCTTCTCCACGTCTTACTGTGCCTGTGCGGATATCTGCCTCTGCCTTCTCCTTCTCTACTATGGCCTTCTTGGATTCCGGATCTGCAGGAAATTTTATTTTGGCCTCTCTCGTCAACAGGTTCAACATCCCGGTGACCAGTCTCGCCAGACCCCTCTACATCAATTGTGTAAACAATGAAAGATTGGACTGTACCATACGTTTCCGCACGGAGCCCCTTCTAATGTGCATCGGACCTCATCACGAGAAAATTGAATTTTTGGTCCTCCCCAATTGCACTTCCGAAATTCTCCTTGGACTACCCTGGCTTCAACTCCATTCCCCAACCCTGGATTGGTCCACTGGGGAGATCAAGAGTTGGGGGCCCTCTTGTTTCAAGGACTGCCTAAAACCGGTTCCCAGTACCCCTTGCCGTGACTCTGTGGTTCCCCCTGTAACCGGTCTCCCTAAGGCCTATATGGACTTTGCGGATGTTTTTTGCAAAAAACAAGCTGAGACTCTACCTCCTCACAGGCCTTATGATTGTCCTATTGACCTCCTCCCGGGCACTACTCCACCCCGGGGCAGAATTTATCCTCTGTCCGCCCCAGAGACTCTTGCTATGTCTGAGTACATCCAGGAAAATTTAAAAAAGGGCTTTATCCGTAAATCCTCCTCTCCTGCCGGAGCCGGATTTTTCTTTGTGTCCAAAAAAGATGGCTCTCTACGTCCTTGCATCGACTACCGCGGTCTTAATAAAATCACGGTAAAGAACCGCTACCCCCTACCTCTCATCTCTGAACTCTTTGATCGCCTCCAAGGTGCTCACATCTTTACCAAACTGGACTTAAGAGGTGCTTATAATCTCATCCGCATCAGAGAGGGGGATGAATGGAAAACGGCATTTAACACTAGAGATGGACACTTTGAGTATCTGGTCATGCCCTTTGGCCTGTGCAACGCCCCTGCCGTCTTCCAAGACTTTGTTAATGAAATTTTTCGTGATCTCTTATACTCCTGTGTTGTTGTATATCTGGACGATATCCTGATTTTTTCTGCCAATCTAGAAGAACACCGCCAGCATGTCCGTATGGTTCTTCAGAGACTTCGTGACAATCAACTTTATGCCAAGATAGAGAAATGTCTGTTTGAATGCCAATCTCTTCCTTTCCTAGGATACTTGGTCTCTGGCCAGGGACTACAAATGGATCCAGACAAACTCTCTGCCGTCTTAGATTGGCCACGCCCCTCCGGACTCCGTGCTATCCAACGTTTTTTGGGGTTCGCCAATTATTACAGGCAATTTATTCCACATTTTTCTACCGTTGTGGCTCCTATCGTGGCTTTAACCAAAAAAAATGCCAATCCCAAGTCATGGCCTCCTCAAGCGGAAGACGCCTTTAAACGGCTCAAGTCTGCCTTTTCTTCGGCTCCCGTGCTCTCCAGACCTGACCCATCTAAACCCTTCCTATTGGAGGTTGATGCCTCCTCAGTAGGAGCTGGAGCGGTCCTTCTACAAAAAAATTCTTCCGGGCATGCTGTTACTTGTGGGTTTTTTTCTAGGACCTTCTCTCCGGCGGAGAGGAACTACTCCATCGGGGATCGAGAGCTTCTAGCCATTAAATTAGCACTTGAGGAATGGAGGCATCTGCTGGAGGGATCAAGATTTCCAGTTATTATTTACACCGATCACAAGAACCTCTCCTATCTCCAGTCTGCCCAACGGCTGAATCCTCGCCAGGCCAGGTGGTCTCTGTTCTTTGCCCGATTTAATTTTGAAATTCACTTTCGGCCTGCCGATAAGAACATTAGGGCCGATGCTCTTTCCCGTTCCTCGGATGCCTCGGAAGTTGAACTCTCTCCGCAACACATCATTCCTCCTGACTGCCTGATTTCCACTTCTCCAGCCTCCATCAGGCAAACTCCTCCAGGAAAGACCTTCGTCTCTCCACGCCAACGCCTCGGAATCCTCAAATGGGGTCACTCCTCCCATCTCGCAGGTCATGCGGGCATCAAGAAATCTGTGCAACTCATCTCTCGCTTCTATTGGTGGCCGACTCTGGAGACGGATGTCGTGGACTTTGTGCGAGCCTGCACTGTCTGTGCCCGGGATAAGACTCCTCGCCAGAAGCCCGCTGGTTTTCTTCATCCCCTGCCTGTCCCCGAACAGCCTTGGTCTCTGATTGGTATGGATTTTATTACAGACTTGCCCCCATCCCGTGGCAACACTGTTGTTTGGGTGGTCGTTGATCGATTCTCCAAAATGGCACATTTCATCCCTCTTCCTGGTCTTCCTTCAGCGCCTCAGTTGGCTAAACAATTTTTTGTACACATTTTTCGTCTTCACGGGTTGCCCACGCAGATCGTCTCGGATAGAGGCGTCCAATTCGTGTCAAAATTCTGGAGGGCTCTCTGTAAACAACTCAAGATTAAATTAAACTTTTCTTCTGCATATCATCCTCAGTCCAATGGACAAGTAGAAAGAATTAACCAGGTCTTGGGTGATTATTTACGACATTTTGTTTCCTCCCGCCAGGATGACTGGGCAGATCTTCTACCATGGGCCGAATTCTCGTATAACTTCAGAGTCTCTGAATCTTCCTCCAAATCCCCATTTTTCATGGTGTACGGCCGTCACCCTCTTCCCCCCCTCCCTACCCTCTTGCCCTCTGGTTTGCCCGCTGTGGATGAAATTTCTCGTGATCTTTCCACCATATGGAAAGAGACCCAAAATTCTCTCTTACAGGCTTCATCACGCATGAAGAAGTTTGCTGATAAGAAAAGAAGAGTTCCCCCCATTTTTTCTCCTGGAGACAAGGTATGGCTCTCCGCTAAATATGTCCGCTTCCGTGTTCCCAGCTACAAATTGGGACCACGCTATCTTGGTCCTTTCAAAATTTTGCGCCAGATCAATCCTGTCTCTTATAAACTTCTTCTCCCTCCTTCTCTTCGTATTTCTAATGCCTTTCACGTGTCTCTTCTTAAACCACTCATCATCAACCGTTTCTCTCCTAAACTTATCTCTCCCACTCCTGTCTCCGGTTCTTCTGACATCTTTCGTGTAAAGGAGATACTGGCCTCCAAAAAGGTCAGAGGAAAAACCTTCTTTTTGGTTGACTGGGAGGGCTGTGGTCCTGAAGAGAGATCCTGGGAACCTGAGGACAATATCCTGGATAAAAATCTGGTCCTCAGGTTCTCAGGCTCCAAGAAGAGGGGGAGACCCAAGGGGGGGGGGTACTGTTATGCCGAGCGCTCCGGGTCCCTGCTCCTCCCCGGAGCGCTTACTACACTCTCGCTCCCGCAGCGCCCCGGTCAGATCCACTGACCGGGTGCGCTGCGATACTGCCTCCAGCCGGGATGCGATTCGCGATGCGGGTTGCGCCCGCTCGCGATGCGCACCCCGGCTCCCGTACCTGACTCGCTCTCCGTCGGTCCTGTCCCGGCGCGCGCGGCCCCGCTCCCTAGGGCGCGCGCGCGGCGGGTCTCTGCGATTTAAAGGGCCAGTGCACCAATGATGGTGCCTGGCCCAATCTTCCCAATTACCTTGATTAGTTTCCACCTGTGCACTCCCTACTTATACCTCACTTCCCTTGCACTCCCTTGCCGGATCTTGTTGCCATTGTGCCAGTGAAAGCGTTTCCTTGTATGTTCCTAGCCTGTGTTCCAGACCTCCTGCCGTTGCCCCTGACTACGATCCTTGCTGCCTGCCCCGACCTTCTGCTACGTCCGACCTTGCTTCTGTCTACTCCCTTGTACCGCGCCTATCTTCAGCAGTCAGAGAGGTTGAGCCGTTGCTAGTGGATATGACCTGGTCACTACCGCCGCAGCAAGACCATCCCGCTTTGCGGCGGGCTCTGGTGAAAACCAGTAGTGACTTAGAACCGATCCACTAGCACGGTCCACGCCAATCCCTCTCTGGCACAGAAGATCCACTACCTGCCAGCCGGCATCGTGACATCTACTTTGTAATGACATTAGTCATTTTACCCAAAAATCTATGGTGAAACGGGAAAAAAAATCAATGTGCGATTAAATTGATGAAAAAACACTATTTTGTAAGTTTTGGGGGCTTCTATTTTTACGCAGTACATTTTTTGTCAAAAATGATACCTTATCTTTATTCTGTAGGTCCATACGGTTAAAATGATACCCTACTTATATAGGTTTGTATTTGTATCACTTCCGAAAAAAAATCATGAATACATGCAGGAAAATTTATAAGTTTAAAATGGTCGTCTTTTGACCCCTATAACTTTTTTATTTTTCTGTGTTCAGGGCGCTTTGAGGACTCATTTTTTGCGCCGTCATCTGAAGTTTTTAGCGGTACCATTTTTGTTCTGATCAGACTTTTTGATCACTTTTTATTCACTTTTTTGTGGTATAAAAAGTGATCAAAAATGCGCTATTTTGGACTTTGGATTTTTTTTGCGCGTACGCCATTGAACGAGCGGTTTAAAAAGCGGTATATTTTTATAAATCGGACATTTCCACACACGGCGATACCAGATATGTTTATTTTTATTATTATTTACATAATGTTTTTTTTATTTTTGGAAATGCCGGGTGATTCAAACTTTTATTAGGGGAAGGGATAATTGAAAGGGTTAATGATTTTTTTACACTTTTCTTATGCAACATTATAGCTCCCATAAGGGGCTATAACATTGCATTTACTGATCTTTTACACTGATTGATCCATCTCCATAGGAATGGATCAATCAGTGTTTTCGGCGATTGAATGCTCAAGCCTGGATCTCAGGCTTGAAGCATTCATTCGGCGATCGGACAGCACAGGAGAAGGTAAGAAGACCTCCTCCTGTGCTACAGCTGTTCGGGATGCCGCGATTATACCGCGGCGATCCCGAACAGCTCCCTGAGCTAGCCGGGCACTTTTACTTTCGTTTTTAGCCGCGCGGCTCAGCTTTGAGCGCGCGGCTAAAGGGTTAATAGCGTGCGGCACAGCGATCAGTGCCGCGCGCTATTAGAGGCGGGTCCCGGCTTCACTATGACGCCGGGCCCGCCGCGATATGATGCGGGGTCACCGTGTGACCCCGCGTTATATCGCAGGACCGGGACTCATGACGTATGCATACGTCATGGGTCCTTAAGAGGTTAACTATGATACTTCATGATCCCATAGAGATAGCAGCATACAGAAATATCAAGGAATAGAGGGACCTGTGGTTCACAGGAAGTCAGCTAACCCAAGACAGACCACTTACTGAGACATATAAAGTAATTTTCTGGTGGTCTAAGTACTGGTGCCATGACCCAGCTATAGTACTAAAACATATGGATGCAGCAGAGCTGGAGTGAAACAGGTGGTACTGTAGAAAGAGAGGGGTTGATTCAATATGTGGGCAAAAAAAAAATGAAATCTGGCCCGCCGTCACTACTCTGGCATAGATTACATTTACAATGTATGCCTCAGACTAGGTCCTCTTCACAGAAATCCATGACAGCTATGACTATTGCATCCTGGGAATATCATAACTAGCAGATTTTTTTGGATTCAGCATCCCGTACCTCTTCTACAGTAGACAGCTATCTAACTTAATAAGTCATCAGTGGAGATGGGTCAGAAAGGTAGGCAGTTTACAGACAGAGCTGTTATGGGCAATATACTTAACATATCTACAGCCATTTGTATACCAATAAATCCACATCACCCAAATAAGTATACACAAACACACACAAGAACATCTACTGTACATTGTTCTCTACTAATGCCTATGCTGCACTTTTTAAAGGAAAAACAAATCCTGGAGTGTTTATTTCAATATTTGGGCAGGATAAAGGGAGCATCTGAATCGGCTCAAGCTATATCAAAGTTAGTGACTAAGATAAACATTCATTGTTTTGGATAAAAGGAAGGTGGGCCCTTCAGCTCAATTTCTCTGTACTTCCATTAGGAAGACAAAATATTCTAATTATGTTAAGTTTCTTTTTCAAAACCACAATGATATGGCTCTCTTGGTAAATGTATGTGTGGTATGTATTATTTTTATCAACTAGCTTTGTTTCTTTTATAAAGTTCCCTTTTGCATACCGATGGGGTAAAAGGTATACAGTCTTACTTGGCTTTTTGAGAAGTTTCAAGGTGCTAAAACATATATATATTTTTTTTAAGATACGGTGACAATGCACATTTTACGTAAAAAAAAAAAAAAAAAAAACGACAAATATTTTACAGCTTATTTCATGGAGAATAAAGTTTATTTGTAAGGCTTTGCTAAATTTCACATTATTCTGCATGGATAATGCAGATAACCTTGACTCTGTCTCATTATCTCTGCAATGGAATGAAGTCACGGGGAAATGCTTTCTTGGCTTTGAACCAAAAAGGGCTAAAATTGATAATACTCTAATACTAAAGATGCTATCTGAGGCAAGGGAGTAAAACGTCATTTTTAAAGGTGCTGTTAATAAAATAGCTGAACATTATGAATATTCAATATAAAGGTAATGTGAAGGTTCCCCGGTGTGCACTAACAGAAAAAATATATATACAAGTTAGTTACCTATATCCAAGGTGACATTATAATTAAAATTACAGTACTGGTGTTCTAGGTCAAAATGGATTTACATAAAAGTGGCTTAGAATATCTGTAGTCATTGCTGCCATCAGAAATTTTGGGGCCCCTTACACAGTTCAAGGCCTGGGCCCAATTTTGCAGTGGATATCCCGATTATCTCCACTGAGCTACCGGCACTGTTAACTCCTGCATTTAGACAGCGTGATCAGCTTTGATCATGGCATCTAAGGGGTTAATGCCACGCATCAGCCCCTTTGGGTATGCCCTGCATTAACCGTGGGTCCTGGCTGCTGATACTTCGGTCCCGGCAGTGCGGCAGGGTCCCGGCTGTGTGTTACAGCCGAGTCCCTGCCACGATCTCATGGGTGCACTGGGCAGCACCCACGAGAGCCATGGACGAGTATACACGTCCTGGTGCAGGAACGTTCATCCTGCCTGGACCTGTATACACGTCCATGGTCATTAAGGGGTTAACACCTTGGGGATGGAGGGTTTTCCGTTTTTGCACTTTCGTTTTTTCCTCCTTACCTTTTAAAAATCATAACTCTTCCAATTTTGCACCTTAAAATCCATATGATGGCTTATTTTTTGGGCCACCAATTCTACTTTGTAATGACATCAGTCATTTTACCCAAAAATCTATGACGAAACGGAAAAAAAAATCATTGTGCGACATAAATGGAAGAAAAAATGCCATTTTGTAAATTTTGGGGGCTTACGTTTCTGCGCAGTACATTTTTCGGTAAAAATGACACCTTATCTTTATTCTGTAGGTCCATATGATTAAAATGATAACCTACTTATATAGGTTTGATTTTGTCATACTTCTGGAAAAAATCATAACTACATGCAGGAAAATGTTTAAATTGTCCTTTTCTGACCCCTATAACTTTTTTATTTATCCACGTACGGGGTGGTATGAGGGCAATTTTTTTGTGCTGTGATCTGAAGTTTTTAGCGGTACCATTTTTATATTGATCAGACTTTTTGATAATTTTTTATTCATTTTTTCATGATATAAAAAGTAACCAAAAATACGCTATTTTGGACTTTTCCCTTTAGACGCAGCGTTCAATAGTGTCGGGCGCTATTAGCCAGGGGTCCCTGCCATTGTTAGAGGCTGGGCCCAACCAGCTGTGGCCCCGCATTATAGAACGGGAGTGGGCAAAGTGCACACAGGCATGCCCTCCGTCCCCAACAGGTTAAAGGTTTTTTTTTTTTTTTTTCAAATCAACTGGTGCCAGAAACTTAAACAGAACTGTAAACTACTTTTATTAAAAAAATCTTAATCCTTCTAGTACTTATTAGCTGCTATATGCTCCACAGGAAGTTATTTTCTTTTTGAGTTTACTTTCTGTCTGACCACAGTACTCTCTGCTGACACCTCTGTCCATTTTAGGAACTGTCCAGAGCAGGATAGGTTTTCTATGGGGATTTGCTCCGACTCTGGACAGTTCCTTAAATGGACAGAAGTGTCAGCAGAGAGCACTGTGGTCAGACAGAAAATAAATTCAAAAAGAAAAGAACTTCCTCTGGAACATACATCAGCTGATAAGTACTGGGTTAATATTTTTAAATAGAAGTAATTTACAAATCTGTTTAACTTTCTGGCACCAGTTGATTAATTTTTTTCCAGTGGAGTACCCCTTTAAAGCCAGTTTTTCAGAGTAAAGAATGTATGGACTGATAGATATGTGTCTATGTTGTGATACATGCCACTTACCCTCCTGAATCTTCTCTACATTTGAGTCTCTCTTCACATCCTAGTCAAAGATTAAAGGGGTACTCCAGTGGAGAACATTTTTTCTAATCAACTGGAGCCAGAAAGTTAAACAGATTTGTAGATTTCTTTTATTAACTTCTATTAAAAAAAATCCTTAATCCTTCCAGTACTTATTAGCTGCTGTATACTACAGAGAAGGTTGTGAAGTTAATTTCAGTCTGACCACATTGCTCTCTGCTGACGCCTCTGTCCATGTCAGGCACTGACCACGGCAGGAGAGGTTTGCTATGGGGATTTGCTCCAACTCTACACCATACAACTTCCTCTGGAGCATACAGCAGCTGATAAGTACTGGTAGGATTAAGATTTTTTGATAGAAGTAATTTACAAATCTGTTTAACTTTCTGAAGCCAGTTGATATGAAAAAAATTGTTTTCCTCTGGAGTACCCTTTTAATAGTTTTCCCATAAGAGCATCAACACAGTGGGCATGCCTCTCTTTGTGCCTTTTTGCAGTAATAATGTTCCCCTACTACCTGTACATAGTAATATTGTCCCCGACTTAGTAGAAGTTCCCCTCTTTTTATCCTATTTAGTAAAAATCTGAAAGAACATAAATGACAGAGCTTCTCATTGGACAGTACACCCTCTTCAATAGTGTACAGTACACCCACTTCAATCAAAGGTAAAAAGGCCCTATCTGGAAAACAGCTAATCTTGTAGGGTTGCGTAACAGACACAACTACTATAACAGCATACATAGGATGGTGCAACTCCCCAAGTGTCGGCATAGCAGCTTGCCAGCCGATCAGAAATAGGATCACTGTAGCAAACAAAAAAATCCTGGGTATTTTGGTGCGAGCCACTTCATGTCAGCAGGATGAATTGAATCATGATACCAGTTTAATAGAATACTCAATGGTCCTCATTTACTAAAGGTGGAGTGTAGGTTTCTTCGTGGGTTTTAATTCCCTACAATTTATTTTCCACGGTATTTACTAAAGTTTCCCTACATTTTCCACTTTCCCTACACTTTGCTTTTTTTACACATCCTCTGATCTGTAGGGTTTTCCTCAGCTCAAATCCACCACATTTTATGTGGAAACCTTAGTAAATATGTTGGGTTTTTGTGAAAATGTAGGGAACACGCCCCTTTTTCAGATACCACGCCCATTTCCCCGGCAGCTACGCCCATTTTCCGGGTTTTCTCAGCAAAATGGAGAGTAAGTCGGGGTTTTTTCAATTCTGGCACAAATTCTGGCGCACATTCTGGCACAGACAGAATGTGTGGCGCAGGTTCTGACGCAGACAGAATTTCTGGCGCAATGCAACAGAATCTGGCGCGCAACCCGTCAAAACATGTCGGGTTTGCAATAGTAAATGAGGGCCATTATGTTTCAAGGCTTAGAAGCTTTTTTCTCAAGTGATAAACCTTCAATAAAGGATCCAATTTAATGTCCCATTTAAAACTTAAAAGTTCTGCCAAAAGCAGCAAACCCTGGGGATGAGTTGAGAGTAACTAACAATAACAAACACATATATTATAAGTTTAAACGTCTAATACACACCTATAAAATATAAACATTTTAGCATTAAAGTGTAACAAAGCTGTCCCAATATATAAACAAAAAGAAAAATCATAGCTCCATGTGAACAGGGGTCAGGATTTGCCCTGGAAATAATACATATGTGAAGGCAAAATGTTGCTGCGATAAAAATAACATTCACACCGTTCTTCATTATCTTTGATTCTCACAATCGAAGTAGCCCCACCAAGGCGCCGATCACACACTGAGGCACAATGTGAAGAAGAGACCAAAGCAGTCAGTGTAGATTCTAATTTTCTCTGAGTTTTAAAGGTAGGGTCACATGTAGTATATTTTACTGTGTATTTGCTGCTGCATATTTTCCTAATCATTGAAGTCAATTGGTAGCAAAATCAGCTGTGTATTTTGCTACCCGTTGACTTCAATGAGTAGGAAAATATGCAGCAGCAAAATACAGCATATGTGACCCTACCCTTAAAGGGGTAGTCCCGTGGAATACTTTTTTTTTTTTTTATCAACGGGTGCCAGAAAGTTAAACAGATTTGTAAATCACTTCTATTAAAAAAATCTAAATCCTTCCAGTACTTTTTAGGGGCTGTATACTAAAGAGAAATAAAAAAAAAAGAAATGTATTTCCTCTGATGTCATGACCACAGTGCTCTCTGCTGACCTCTGCTGTCCATTTTAGGAACTGTCCAGAGCAGCATATGTTTGCTATGGGGATTTTCTCCAGCTCTGGACAGTTCCTAAAATGGACAGCAGAGGTCAGCAGAGAGCACTGTGGTCATGACATCAGAGGAAATGCATTTCTTTTTTTGAATTTCTCTTTAGTATACAGCCCCTAAAAAGTACTGGAAGGATTAAGAATTTTTAATAGAAGCAATTTACAAATCTGTTTAACTTTCTGGCACCAGTTGATTTAAAAAAAAAAAAAGTTTTCCACGGGAGTACCCCTTTGAGCTGCACTGTGAACAATATACATTATACACTAGGGACCCCTAAAATGTATATTTAAGATCCTATGCAATTAGCAATTTCAAACATAAGAAGAAGAAGCGTATACAGATCAAATTGTAAAGATATTAAAATATTAAATTTTTTATAAATGCAGAAAAAGACATACGTTTAAAATCACTAAATTAATATAAACACGTAGGCCGGAATACGACTCAGCAGCCACAGAGGCAAAATAAGAGGAGGCTCTGGTGAGTGTCAGTTACTAAAGTACATATGGCTATAAAGAAGTATATAATAGGACACCAAAAGTGTATGAATTGCCCAAAGTACAAAGATATAATCATCAGAGAACATAATATAAAACCCTGATGGAAGTGCTAGTAATAAGTGGGGTATCCTAATAGTTAAAGGGGTTCTCCGGTGCTTAGACATCTTATCCCTTATCCAAAGAATAGGGTATAAGATGCCTGATCGCAGGAGTCCCGTCGCTGAGGATCCCCGGGTTCGTGCACGCGGCACCCCGTTTGTAATCAGTCCCCGGAGCGTGTTCGCTCCGGGTCTGATTACCGATGACCATAGGGCCGACGGCGTGTGACGTCACGCCTCCAGCCCCGTGTGACGTCACGCTCCGCCCCTCAATGCAAGCCTAAGGGAGGGGGCATGATAGCTGTCACGCCGCCTCCCATAGGCTTGCATTGAGGGGCGGAGCGTGATGTCACACGGGGCTGGAGGCGTGACCTCACACGCCGTCGGCCCTGTGGTCATCTGTAATCAGATCCGGAGCGCACATGCGTGCAAGTTCCCGGGGGTCCCCAGCGGCGGGACTCCTGCAATCAGACATCTTATCCCCTATCCTTTGTATAGGGGATAAGATGTCTAAGCACCGGAGAATCCCTTTAATTATTAGGATACCCCACTTATTACTAGCACTTCCATCAGGGTTTTATATTATGTTCTCTGATGATTATATATTTGTACTTTGGGCAATTTGTCCTATTATATACTTCTTTATAGCCATATGTACTTTAGTAACTGACACTCACCAGAGCCTCCTCTTCTTTTGCCTCTGTGGCTGCTGAGTCATATTCTGGCCTATGTATTTATATTATTTTAGTGATTTTAAATGTATGCCTTTTTCTGCATTTATGTAAATAAAATATTTTGAAATCCTTACAATTTGATCTGTATACGCTTATTCTTCGTATGCTTGAAACTGTGAACAATATGCTTAAAGGATTCTCCACCCCTAGATATCTTATCCCCTATCCAAAGGATAGGGGATAAGATATCTGATCGCAGGGGTCCCACTGCTGGGAACCACCTCGATCTCTGCTGCGGCAACACAGTCATCCGGTGCACGGAGCGAACTTTTCTCCGTGCCTGATGACTAGCGATGCAGCACTGACGTTGTGGCCATACCCCCTAGTGATGTCACACCCTCCCTCTCCATACAAGTCTATGGGAGGGGGCATGACCGCGATGCCGCAGCCGTTGTTCAAAATGAATGCCGGGTGCTGAAGGGAGACTCCCGCAATCAGACATCTTATTCCCTATCCTTTGGAAAGGGGATAAGATGTCTAGGGGCGGTATACCTCTTTAAGTATGAAAGATTAAATAAAACTTGATTTAACAAAAAAAGGAAGAATACATTAAAAATTTTGACTTTTGACAATTAAATCTTGCCTTTTACATTTAGGAGAAGGTAACTGACAACATGACAAGTATCTACAGTACTTTCTGGAGTTTCTTATAAAATTGGGATAATGATAGCTGTATAAAGTGTTCTTACCAACTGAACAATAGATTGCTTCTAGCTTTAACGTACTCTATGTAAATGACTACAAGTCGGTTAGGATACTTTTGTAAGGTGTGAACTAAAGAACTATTTGGAAAGCATTTTCAGCGGAAAATCTTAATCTATGCCAACTATTCCAGCAAAGATCCACTGACAACACAATGACAAAGTAAAGTTAGTATTTTTTTAAGTTATTAGAAAATAATATACCAGAAAGAAATAAAACAATTAACTTCTTAACACTTAAACAGTTTATATAGGATCAACAATTCTTACATTTTATTAGAGGAACCATAAGACAAAGTTTATAGAGTTTTCTAGGCGGTCTATGCACTAAATTGTGTTTATTTAATTGTTCTTTTTAAATATTTTTGTGTACATTGTCATTTCATTTATTATTTTCAAATACATTTATTGTAAATTTATATGCAGTACAATTCTCAATGCATTTTAACTATTTGAATAGCACGTTAAAACAAAATATCGCAACATTTATTGATACAATTCAAGCGTAGTATAAGAACATGTGTTACTTTAGTTGACTGGAAAAACTGTGAAATGACAAAAGCTTCAAAAGGTTCATATATATACATATGAGTGGAACGCGTAGTATGTGGCACAAATAATAGCACTACCAGTTATATTAACTTCTTAAGGACGCAGCTCATTTTCACCTTAAAGGGGTATTTCAGGAAAAAACTTTTTTATTATATATCAACTGGCTCCAGAAAGTTAAACAGATTTGTTAATTACTTCTATTAAAAAATCTTAATCCTTCCAATAATTATCAGCTGCTGAAGTTAAACTGTTATTTTCTGTCTGGCAACAGTGCTCTCTGCTGACATCTCTGCTTGCCTCAGGAACTGCACAGAGTAGAAGAGGTTTGCTATGGGGATTTGCTTCTACTCTGGACAGTTCCCAAGACAGGTGTCATCAGAGAGCACTCAGACAGAAAGAACAACTCAACTTCAGCAGCTCATAAGTACTGCAAGGATTAAGATTTTTTAATAGAAGTAATTTACAAATCTGGTTAAAGGGTACTCCGTTACCTTGCTGTCAGAGCTCCGCTTTCCAGCATCTGGAAGTTTTTGTTCCAAAAGATGTGTGTGTGTGTGGGTTTCCGTGTTCAGGGCCGCCCCTCGTGATGTCATGCCCGCCCCCTCGACGAAAGTCTATGGGAAGGGGGCGCGACGGCCGTCACGCCCCCTTCCCATAGACTTTCGTTGATGAAAAATTTGAAAATGTTATATTTTTTTAAACTTTGAAACTTTCAAATAAATTAAATTATATATTGATTCACATAAACAATATTTCTACTTTATATTGGCATCAGAAAGTTGACATGTTTTTACTTTTGGAAGACATCAGCGGGCTTCAAAGTTCAGCAGCAATTTTCAATTTTTTTTACAAAATTTTCAAAATCGGAATTTTTCAGGGACCAGTTCAGATTTGAAGTGGATTTGAGGGGCTTTCATGATAGAAATACACCATAAATAACCCCATTATAAAAACTTCACCCCTCAAAGTATTCAAAAGTAAGTGTGCTAACCCTTTATATGTTTCACAGGAATAGCAGCAAAGTGAAGGAGAAAATTCTAAATCTTCATTTTTTACACTCGCATGTTCTTGTAGAACCTATTTTTGAATTTTTATAAGGGGTAAAAGGAGATAAATCACCCTAAAATTTATAACTCAATTTCTCTCGAGTAGGGAAATATCTCATGTGTGTATGTCAAGGGTTCTGTGGGTGCACTAGAGGGCTCAGAAGGAAAGGAGCAACAATGGGATTTTGGAGAGTGATGGTGTCAGAACATAAAAAAAAGCCCACATGGCATACTATTTTGGAAACTACACCCCTCAAGGAAAGTAACAAGGGGTCCAGTGAGCCTTAACATCCCACAAGTATTTGACGACTTGAATGTGAGGAGTTGAATGTGTAAATTAATCTTTTTTTTCACTAAAATGCTGGTTTTCCCCAAAATTTAAAATTTTTACAAGGGGTAATGGGAGAAATTGTCCCCCAAAATGTATAACCCCATCTCTTCTGAGTATAGAAATACCCCATATGTGGACGTCAAATGCACTGCAGGCGAACTACAATGCTCAGAAGAGGAGGAGTCACATTTGGCTTTTGGAAAGCAAATTTTGCTGAAATGGTTTTTGGGGGACATGTCACATTTAGGAAAACAGCTAAAAGAAAAACACATGGCATACTATTTTGGAAACTACACCCCTCAAGGAACGTAACAAGGGGTACAGTGAGCCTTCGCACCCCACAGGTGTTTGACGACTGTTTGTTAAAGGGGTACTCCACTGAAAAAAATATATTTTTTTAATCAACTGGAGCCAGAAAGTTAAACAGATTTGTAAATGACTTCTATTACAAAATCTTAATCCTTCCAGTACTTATCAGCTGCTGTATGAGCCACAGGAAGTTCTTTTCCAGTGGAGTACTCCTTTAAAGTCAGATGTGTAAAAGAAAAAAAAAATTCACAAAAATGCATTTTCCCCCCCAAAATTTTACATTTTTACAAGGGGTAATAGGAGAAAATGCCCCCCAAAATTTGTAACCCCATTTCTTCTGAGAATGGAAATACCCCATGTGTGAACGTCAAGTGCACTGCCGGCGAACTACAATGCTCAGAAGAGAAGGAGCACCATTGAGCTTTTGGAGAGAGAATTTGGTTGGAATAGAAGTCGGGGGTCTTGTGCGTTTACAAAGCCCACCCGTTGTTCCAGAACAGTGGACCCCCCACATGTGACCCCATTTTGGAAACTACACCCCTCACAGAATTTAATAAGGGATACAGTGAGCATTTACACCCCACTGGCGTTTGACAGATCTTTGGAACAGTGAGCTGTGCAAACGAAAAATTACATTTTAATTTCCAAAAACCTGTCAGACACCTGTGGTACATAAATGCTCACTGTACCCCTTATAACATTCCGTGAGGGGTGTAGTTTCCAAAATGGGGTCACATGGGATCTTTGCAAACACACGTGGCCTTCAATTCCCAAAAAAAATTCTCTCCAAAAGCACAATGGTGCTTCTTCTCTTCTGACCATTGTAGTTCGCCCACAGAGCACTTTACATCCACATATGGGGTACAATCTTACGCAGAAGAAATGGGGTTACAAATTTTGGGGGGCTTTTTTCCTATTTTCCCTTGTGAAAAGGAAAAATTTAGGGTAACACCATCATTTTAGTAAAAAAAATTTTTATTTTTTTTTCATTTTCCCATCCAACTTTAAAATTTGTCAAACACCTGTAGGGTCTTAAGTCTCACTATACTCCTTGTTACATTCCGTGAGGGGTGTAGTTTCTGAAATAGGGTCACATGTGGGTATTTAGTTTTTTTGCATTTATGTCAAAACCGCTGTAAAATCAGCCACCCCTGTGCAAATCACCAATTTAGGCCTCAAATGTACATAGTGTGCTCTCACTCCTGAGCCTTGTTGTGCGTCCGCAGAGTATTTTACACCCCCGTATGGGGAATTTCCGTACTCAGGAGAAATTGTGTTACAATTTTTTAAGGTCTTTTTTTCCTTTTACCTCTTGTGAAAATAAAAAGTATGGGGCAACACCAGAATGTGTAACATTTTTAATTTTTCTACACTAACATGCTGGTTTCGACCCCAACTTTTCCTTTTCATAAGGGGTCAAAGGAAAAAAAGCCCACAAAATGTGTAATGCAATTGCTCCCGAGTTCAGAAATACCCAATATGTGGCCCTAAACTGTTTCCTTGAAATACGACAGGGCTGTGAGAGAGCACCATGCGCATTTGAGGACTAAATTAGGGATTGCATAGGGATGGACATAGGGGTATTTTAAGCCAGTGATTCCCAAACAGAGTGCCTCCAGCTGTTGCTAAACTCCCAGCATTCCTGGACAGTCAGTGGTTGTCCGGAAATACTGGGAGTTGTTGTTTTGAAACAGCCGGAGGCTCCGTTTTTGAAGCACTGCCGTACGTTTTTCATTTTTATTTGGGGGGGGGGGGGGGGCGGGGACAGTGTAAGGGGGTGCATATGCATTGTTTTACCCTTTTGTTATGTTACTGTAGTGTTTTTAGGTTACATTCGCACGGGCGGCAGTTAACGGTAAGTTTCCCGCTAGGAGTTTGTGCTGCAGCACACACTGTAAACCCGCCCGTCTGAATGTACCCTGTATCACCGGTAAGGGACCTCCACCGTCACCGCCGGTAATGCTACAGTCCCCGCGTTCTGCCCGGATTACCGTGGGTAGGCAGAACCAAACTTTAATCCCTCTGCCCCAATCTGCTATTGATCGGTTGCTTCTGACCGACCAATAGCAGGGATAGGAGGGGTGGCACCCTTGACACCTCACTCCTATCCCTTAAGGGGGACCGGGGGTGTCTTGGACACCCCCGATCCACCTTATTTTCCGGGTCATCAGAGACCCGGTGATCTCCGACAAGGGGGGGAGGTGGCCCTTGGGTATTGTCATGGGATGCCTGCTGAATGATTTCAGCAGGTATCCAGGTCCCCGACCAGCTAGCAGCGGGGATCAGAATTCCCAAGGGCGTATCCATACGCCCTACGTCCTTAAGGACTCAGGATGCAGGCCATCCTGAAGAGGTTAAAAATAAGCCAATATGACTGGGTTCTTAAGGTGCAGACGAAATTCAGAAATGGAAATACAAAGCACGGAATAGAAGAACAAAGCCAAAATTTCCCAAAACAGCACCACACTTGTCCTCAGGTTGTGTCTGGTATTACATTATTACATCTTGGCTCCATTCACTTAAATGTAACTGAGCTTCAATACCACACACATAACCTAAAGACAGGTGCAGTGCTATTTTTGGAAAACAAAATTATTTTTAATTATCTCTAATTCTGGATGACCTCTTTAAGACAAGTCGAAAACCTCAAAACTTCCATTGCCAGGGTTGTCAAAATTGCCTAATTATGGAAAATTTCTTATTAAATGCTGCATGGTTAGGCCAATTTCACATGTCTGTATAGAGCCATATACAGTGGGGCAAAAAAGTATTTAGTCAGCCACCAATTGTGCAAGTTCTTCCACTTAAAAAGATGAGAGAGGCCTGTAATTCTCATCATAGGTATACCTCAACTATGAGAGACATAATGAGAAAAAAAATCCATAAAATCACATTGTCTGATTTTTAAAGAATTTATTTGCAAATGATGGTGAAAAATAAGTATTTGGTCAATAACAAAAGTTCATCTCAATACTTTGTTATATATACCCTTTGTTGGCAATGACAGAGGTCAAAAGTCTTCACAAGGTTTTCCCACAATGTTGCTGGTATTTTTGCCCATTCCTCCATGCAAATCTCCTCTAGAGCAGTGATGTTTTGGGGCTGTTGCTGGGCAACACAGACTTTCAACTCCCTCCAAAGGTTTTCAATGGGGTTGAGATCTGGAGACTGGCTAGGGCACTCCAGGACCTTGAAATGCTTCTTATGAAGCTACTCCGTTGCCCGGGCGGTGTGTATGGGATCATTGTCATGCTTAAAGACCCAGCCACATTTCATATTCAATGCCCTTCCTGAGGGAAGGCGTTCTTCACTCAAAATCTCACAATGCATGGCTCCATTCATTATTTCCTTTACACGGATCAGTCGTCCTGGTCCCTTTGCTGAAAAACAGCCCCAAAGCATGATATTCCCACCCCCATGCTTCACAGTAGGTATGGTGTTCTTTGGATGCAACTCAGCATTCTTTCTCCTCCAAACATAACGAGTTGAGTTTTTACCACAAAGTTCTACTTTTGTTGCATCTGACCATATAACAGTATCCCAATACTCTTCTGGATCATCCAAATGCTCTCTAGCAAACTTCAGACGGGCCCGTACATGTACTGGCTTAAGCAAGGGGACACATCTGGCACTGCATGATTTGAGTCCCTGGTGGCACAGTGTGTTACTATTGGTAGCCTTTGTTACTTTTGTCCCAGCTCTCTGCAGGTCGTTCACTAGTTCTGGGATTTTTGCTCACTGTTCTTGTGATCATTTTGACACCACGGGGTGAGATCTTGCGTGGAGCCCCAGATCGAGGGAGATTATCAGTGGTCTTGTATGTCTTCCATTTTCTCATAATTGCTCCCACAGTTGATTTCTTCACACCAAGCTGCTTGCCTATTGCAGATTCAGTCTTCCCAACCTGGTGCAGGTCTACAATGTTGTTTCTGGTGTTCTTCGACAGCTCTTTGGTCTTGGTAATAGTGGAGTTTGGACTGTGATTGTTGGCGGTTGTGGACACGTGTCTTTTATACTGATAAGTTAAAACTGGTGCCATTAATACAGGTAACGAGAGGAGGACAGAGGAGACTCTTAAAGAAGAAGTTACAGGTCTGTGAGAGCCAGAAATCTTCCTTGTTTGTGGGTGACCAAATACTTATTTTCCACCATAATTTGCAAATAAATTCTTTAAAAAATCAGACAATGTGTTTTTATGGATTTTTTTTTCTCATTATGTCTCTCATAGTTGAGGTATTCCTATGATGAAAATTACAGGCCTCTCTCATTTTTTTAAGTGGGAGAAATTGCACAATTGGTGGCTGACTAAATACTTTTTTGCCCCACTGTATTATATTAAGACTTCTATAATGATTTATGGCTCATGGCATGTTCCATTCCTATCTGATAAAGTGATGACATATCAAGAGAATGTGCCATCACTTTATGATTAGTGGAGGTCAGATCTCTCGGACATCCACGCAGTGCAGGCTGCAGGAAATCCGCTGCGGATTCTGCTACGAGCAGACACACAAGGCTACCCCGCAGCAGCCCTGTGTGTCTGTTTGTTGCAGAATCAGCAGTGGATGCGGTATGTGTGATCCTACCCTTTCACAGTTTTTCCGTGTACTACAGTGCTCCTGGCTACTTCACAATGAAGGGAAGAGCAGCCAGTCTTGTGTACTTTATAACCTATGCTGAAGTTTAACTCCATAATGTAGGACTGTGTGTCATTGTGCAGGAAAATACTGTAAAAGGGAGACCACACTGAATCAGAGCTGTAACCCATTTTTTTTCTCAGGATTGGTGGGGGTCCCTCCTCCTACAGGTCGGATACCTAAAAAGTTACAAAGGGATGCCTTACATTAGCAATAAGCATTTACTTCATGACCCTATGATGAAATGATGAACTCTATGATGGAAATATACCTGTAATAGTTTGGTAGTAAACAATGGTAACATAGATGGGAAGAAAGCTGCAGATCAACAGATTAATTCCTGATGCACTACGTGAAGTCAGAAATGTTGTATTTTACCACTAAGTTTCAATTCAGAGCGCTGCAGACAAATAGCAAGAAATGCTGCAGATGAAAAAAACGCTCTATCATTTAATGGAACTACAAATAACATTACCTCTCGATGTTGAGAAATATTTATTCCTTTGTTTAACTAAAGCATTATGGGATTTGAAGGATCTAGAGAACAGACATTAATGCTGTGACATATCTCTCTCTCTCTCTCTCTCTCTCTCTCTCTCTCTCTCTCTCTCTCTCTCTCTCTCTCTCTCTCTCTCTCTCTCTCTCTCTATATATATATATATATATATATATATGTATACAGTAAATTTGAGTAGCCATATTAGTCCAGTGATGCAGATGCAAATCATAAAATGTTGCAGTATCTTGTAATACCTTTTTTATTGGACTAACAGCATTTTGTATAGACAAGCTTTCGGGATTCCTCCCTTTATCAAGTCCAAAGCAAATTTAGATTTGCTTTGGACTTGATAAAGGGAGGAATCCCAAAGCTTGTCTATACAAAATGCTGTTAGTCCAATAAAAAAGGTATTACAAGATACTGCAACATTTTATGATTTGCATCTATATATTTATGCCGTATTTATCGGCGTATAACACGCACTTTAAAAAAACATTTTTAGCCTAAAGTCTACCTGCGTGTTATACGCCGATAAGCCGCTGCAGTTCAATGATTTAAAGCGGGCGCTTTAAATCAATGAACTGCAGCGGCTTTGCAGTTGCAGAGACCGCCAGCGCTGCCGGCTTCTCTGCCCCTGCCTGTCCTGGGGTCTAGAGCCCTGCTGCCGGCCCTTCTCTCCCCCTGGTTATCGGTGCCACTGCCCGTTCTCCCCCCCCGACAATGGGGCAGCGGCGCCGATAGCCAGGGGGAGAGAAGGGGCAGCGGCACCCATTGCCAGCGCCGCTGCCCCGTTGCCTCCCCCATCCTCGGTTATATAATTACCTGTTACCGGGGTCGGGTCCGCTCTGCTTCAGGCCTCCGGTGTGCGTCCCCTGCGTTGTTGCTATGCAATGCACAGCGCGGCGCACTGACGTCACTCGTCATTGCGCCGCGCCATGCAGTGCATAGCAACAATGCAGGGGACGCACACCGGAGGCCTGAAGCAGCGCAGACCCGACCCCGGCAACAGGTAATTATACACTTATAATTATACACTGTAAATGAATGCGCACCGGCATTAGCATTACATTTTTCAAATCACTATGATGGTTGTAATGCTAATGCCGGTGCACATTCATTTACAGTTTTTCACTCACATATTTGGTTGTCCAAATATGTGTGCCTAATAATTTGCATGTAAAAACAAAAATAAGAACTCTTAAATATTGATATAGGTAAAGAAAAAAGATAAAAATTTAAGCCAACAATTAAAATTAAATTATAGAACAATCTCCCTTGTGCATAGGCATTTGCATATATTACTAATAAAATGCCCATCATTATTGTGTATGAAAAAAGATTATTTTAATGTAAAATTTTGTATTTTTATATGAAACCTTTTTTAATTATATATAAATTCCTGCCAGGCATGCTGCTGGTGGACTATGTTAATCAATTTTGTATAATATGTGTAATCCAAAATGTTCAGGTAAGGGTTAATTCCCCTACCTGTATATAAAGACCAACCCCTTCCTTGTTAACCATGCCTGATGAAGCCGCACCTGCAGTGAAACGCATAGCATTGTTTTAATAAAGTCATCCTCCACCTTACCTGACGTGTCTGCTCCTGCTCAGCACCATTGAATCCCATCACACCTTGAAGTCTTATCTTGCCATACGAGTGGCTTAGGGACAACTCTGTGAATGATTTTGAGACCTGATTTGATCCTAATCAAATATCTCTATAGAAACCTGAAAATGGCTTCCACCAATGATCCTCATTCAACCTGACAGAGGATCTGTAGAAAAGAATGGCAGAAAATCCCCAATTCCAGGAAGGCAAACCTTCTGGCATCTTACCTACGAAGAATTGAGGCTGTAATTGCTGCCAAAGGTTAAACTAAGTACTGAGTAAAGGGCCTGCATACTTTTTTAATAAATAAGCAAAGATTTCTAAATTTCTATTTTTACATTTCACAATCAACCACTTAAGGATGTAGGGCGTACAGATACACCCTGGCGTCCTGGTACTTAAGGACTCAGGGTGTACCTGTACGCCCTGAGTCCCGTTACCGGGGTTTAAAGCGTTCTCACAAGCGAAGAACACTTTAAACCTGGTGGCTCCCGACTGCTATCAGTAGCCAGGACCCAGGGTTAATGCCAGGCATCACCGATCAGGCCAATGCCCAGCATTAACCCTTTAGATGCCACAATCAAAGTTGATTGCAGTGTCTAAAATGAAAGAATCCCATCAGCTCAGTGGAGCCGATCTGGACTATTGCGACAAAAATGTTCAGATAAGCTGAGAGGACGGCGAGAGGGCACTTACCTTGCTCCTCGCTGTCCAATCTGTGTTCTATTGCTGCAAGCCTGCCATGCAGGCTGGAGCAGCAGAGCACCGATAACACTGATCAATGCAATGCTATGACATAGCATTGATCAGTATATGCAATCAGAAGATCATATGTGGTACCGCTGCGTGTGTAAATGTCTGAACTATTAAAATATTAGGGTAGCTAAACTGCACGGTCGATGGCTTACACGTAAAAAATACCCAAGTCCAAAATTGTGCATTTTTTGTCACTTTATATACCATAAAAATATTAATAAAAAGCAATCAAAAAGTCCCATCAAAACAAAAATGATACCAATAAAAACTACAGACCACGGTGCAAAAACTGAGCTCTCATATAGCCCCATATGCAGAAAAATTTAAAGGTTGTAGGGGTCAGAAAATGACAATTTTAAAAATAAAAATTTTGGTGCATGTAGTTAGAATTTTTTGAAATAGTAAAATAAAAAACCTACAAAAATTGTGTATCCTTGTAACCGTATGGACCTACAGAATAATAGATAAGGTGTAATTTTTACCGAAAAGTGCACTGCATAGAAACGCAAGCTCAAAAAATTAGCAAAATGGCTTTTTTTTCTTTTTATTTCACCCCACAAATATTTTTTCTTTCATCACAGATTATGATTATGTCAGATAAAATAAGTAGTCATTACAAAGTACAATTGGTGATGCAAAAAACAAGCCCTTATATGGGTCTGTAGGTGCATAATTGAACGCGTTATGATTTTTAGAAGGTGAGAAAAAAACAAAATCCTTAAGGTGAAAATGGGCTGAGCCCTTGAGGGATTAACATAATTTTTTTTTTTAAATAAATAAAAATTTAAATAAAAAAAGCCAAAGGGTCTAAAAACTTTCGGAATGCATTGTAATTGTTCACAATGAACATTAAAGGGGTACTCGGGTGGAAAACGTTTTTATTTTAAATCAACTGGTGCCAGAAAGTTGCTTTCTGCTGAATCAGGAGCACAGTGCTCTCTGTTGACATATCTGTCCATTTTAGGAACTGTCCAGAGTGGGAGAAAATCCCCATAGCAAACATATGCTGCTCTGGATTGTTCCAAAAATGGACAGAGATGTCAGAAGAGAGCACTGTGCTCGTGATCTCAGCAGAGAGCACTGTGTTCCAAAAAGAAAAGAATTTCCACTGTAGTATTCAGCAGCTAATAAGTACTGAAAGGATTAAGATTTTTTAATAGAAGTAATATTACAAATCTTATGCCAGAATGTTTAACTTTCTGGCACCAGTTGATTTAAAAAAAAAAAAGTTTTAAAGCGGAGTACCCCTTTAAATAGACCAACAATTAGTGAGGGCAATGTTCGGAGCATAGAGATTTGGAAAGTTGAGTATCTATATATATATATATATAAAACTCTATGGGTGAGATTTATCAAAACCTGTGCAAAGGAAAAGTTGCTGAGTTGCCCATAGAAATGACATAGCATTGACATGGCCTTTTAAGAAATGAAAGAAGCGATCTGATTGGTTGCTATGGGGAACTTAGAAACTTTTCCTCTAAACAGGTTTTGATAAATCTCCCCCTATGTGTGTGTTAACATGAAACTTGGTACACATGTTACTTATATGTCAATAACAAACAGAGGATAGGTCATTTAACCCTAACCTACCCTCATTTGCAAGGGTTGGGGTTGTTGTTTATAGTCCAAAGCAAATCTATGGGAAATGTATGTTCTAGCATAACTTCTGTATGGCTGGAGATATTTTGATAATACTTGGTCACATGTTACTTATATGTCAAACAAAATATATAGTAGTTAAATTAACCCCTAACCTACCCCCATATGTGAAGGATAGGGTTTTAAGTCCCATGCAAGTATATAGGACTTTTGGTGCCTTACTCCAAAAGCTCCGCTCTGCATCTCCTGGTGAATGTGTCGGTCTGGCTGGCAACACATCCTCCCCGCATTCCATGCCCCATCTTGAAATACACGCCCACCCTTTAAGCCACACCCCTTTTATTTTCAGCTGACAATATCTTTACCACATCGCATCCCTACCTGAGGACAGGATATGAGGATTAGAAATGAAGATTAGATATGGGGATGGGATATGAGGACAGGATATGAGGACAGGATATGAGGTTGGGATATGAGGTTGGGATATGAGGTCAGGATATGGGGTTGGGATATAAGAATGGGATATGAGGACGGGATATGAGGATGGGATATGAGGTTGGGATATGAGGATGGCATATGAAGATGGGATATGGGGACGGGATATGGGGACGGGATATGGGGACAGGATATAAGGATTGGATATGAGGTCGGGATATGAGGACTGGATATGAGGACGGGATATGGGGTCAGGATATGAAGACGGGATATGAGGATAGGATATGGGGAAGGGATATAGGGACGGCATATGGGGAGAGACTATGGGGACGGGAAATAGGGATGGGATATGAGGACGGGATATGAGGTGGGGATATGAGTTTGGGATATGAGTTTGGGATATGAGGATGGGATATGGTGTCGGGAAATGAGGATGGAATATCATGACGGGCTATAAGGATAGGATATGGGGAAGTGATATAGGGACGGCATATGGGGAGAGAATATGGGGACAGGATATAGGGACGGGATATGAGGTGGGGATATGAGGACGAGATATGAAGACAGGATAAGAGGTTGAAATATGAGGAGGGGATTTGGGGGTCAGGATATCAGGAGTGGATATGGGGTCAGGATTTAAGGACAGGATATGAGGACAAAAGCTTTCTCCTTTGTTGCTTTTCCTCCCCCACAAGGATAAGGTAGGAAAAACCACACAGCACCGGGTACTCAGCTAGTATTCGGATAAAGATGATGATGTTACAGCGAGCTGCATCTCTTCATGTAATGCACATGTCCAAAAGTAATCTCAGTTATAAAGCACAGTAGTTAACACAAAACTATAAAATATATAGCAACTAGTTCTGTAATATAATTTAATAATCAGGAGACCAAATTTAATTTCACAATTTCTAAGTGCACAGAAAACGGCAGCGAAAATACCTGACCTATGTGTATTATGAAGAAATTAGTTTCATTTGTTTTAACATATAAATGCTTCTTCCAAGTGCACTGTCTTCTCATAAAATTAAAGATACATTGTGCTATTAATATCTGTAATCTTAATCAAGCTAAATTGTTCTCTGAAACAATAAATCTCCTTTTGGCATGTAATACTTTCCTTTTCCACAGCAAGACCACCGGTATTAGTGCTGAAGCTACTTAAGAAACATTTAGTACCTTGATGCCCTGGAAAAAGATGTAAAATATATAACAAAAATTTAAAAAATGACCGGCATTTTGTGTTATTTAAAATAGAGACTAGAATGTGTTTGCCAAACTCTATATTAAATCCTTTTATAATCTTTATATTTGCAACTCATTAAAGTTCCAAAAAACAGATTTGAGCTTTGAGGAACATTATTTATTAAACCACATGATACCATTATACATATTTTATGTAATTATACCGCATTTTCCCAATGTAGCAGGCAAAGCATCCAAAGAAGTTGCTCTATAGTGTGACAGTAATGTATCTCCTCAGCCAGTAACTATTCGATCACCATACTTATTTAGGAGCACAATTTAAGAACAAACAGGCAGCACTCAGCAGAGATGTCTTCAGCATTGTCATTATTATACCATTAGGGAACATAAAGCAGGCGTGTTCACTTAGTGTGAAACAGCTGTAGCCTGTGTAAGTGGAGCATGCCTGCTTTATGTTCTCTTTTCCCTAATGGCATAATTAAGACAAAGCCGAAGATATCTTATGTTTGTTCTTAAGTTGTGTTACATACATTGCTGGATATTTTGTCAAGGCTGAGCACCAAAATGCTTATGGCTTTGCTGCCATATTATTCTGCTACTCCATTACATGTACAGAGTGAGTCTAAGATTCTTCTTCTTGAGACTTTCTTTAATTTTCTACTAGTTAATTATATTCATTTAAGACACTACACTTTCTCATTTATGTACCTTCTTGACCATCATTTATTAGTTTTAAAGGAGTAGTCCAATGGTGAAAAATTCTATACAGTTAGCAACAGTTTAAAAAGTTATATAACTTTGTAATATACTCACATGACCCATCTGGAACGGAAAGTACCTTTTTCAGTGATTTCTCTCTAGACAGGAAGCGCTGCATAATCCAGCATCTCGACCTACACTTCTTCTACAGCCTGTGGTCAGCTCCTCATTCCTTTCCTCATAGTTCTCAATATGTGAGTGTTCACCAATCACAGCACTCACACATTGAACCAATCACGGCACTCACACATTGAACCAATCACAGCACTCACACATTGAACCAATCACGGCACTCACACATTGAACCAATCACAGCACTCCTGCTTGAGCCTGGTCACGTGGGTGCCGTGTTGTAAGCCAGGAGAAGTGTGAGGGGGAGAATGAGGACGTACACAGCTCCTCCCGCCCCCTCCCCCCCACAGCTCTGTCTACATAGGACCTAACTTATCATGGGGAGGTTTCAAGTTTGCATGGGGGGAGGGGAGGGAGGGAGAGAGGACGTGTGTGAAGGAGACATATAACGGGCTGGGAATGTATAGACTGCAGGGGAATAAATATACTGGGGATGATTTATATGTGTGAGGGGGGGGGGGGGGGGACTCCTGAATGACATGCTGGGAGTTGTAGTCCCTGTTATGTGTGTTTATGCAAGTGTTTCCAAACACAACTACAACTGTCAGACTTTGGGCATGCTGGGAGTTGTAGATTTGCAACAGCTGGAGGCACACTGGTTGGGAAACACTGTTCTAGCCCATTCAGCATACACATCATGTTACACCAGTGTTTCCCAACCAGGGTGCCTCCAGATGTTGCAAAACTACTACTACCAGCATTACGTGGTTGGTAAACACTGGCATACACACACATAACAGGGACTACAACTCCCAGCATGTAATTCAGGAGTCCCCCCTCACACATAGAAATCATCCCTAGTATGATATTTATTCTCTGTAGTCTATACATCCCCAGCCCCTGCAGTGCAGTATGTCTCCTCAAATATAGAAATCATCCCCAGCCCCTGCAGTGCAGTATGTCTCCTCACCATAGGCGTGCGCACAGGGTGTGCCGGGTGTGCCCAGGCACACCCTAATCACCGCGGCCGTGGAGCAAAAGGGGCAGCTGCCCCGGGCCCTGTAATTCCTGGGGGCCCAAAAGCAGCTTGCCCCTTTTGCCCCATGGGCCCTGATAAAGGCTGGCGGGCCAGGCGTCAGGGGCCCGGCCAAAATGTTAGTGGGAGGGGGCCCAGGGGGAAGGAGAGGGCCGGGGGGGGGGGCGGGTATTGCGCCGCACGCTACCTTTTTATGTTCGCCGCCGTCATCACTCATCCCCAGGCAGCCAGTACCGCAATGGCTGTCTGGGAGATGGTCACGTGACGTGACGTGCGACGTCACGGGCGGCATCATAGAGAGGAGCGGAGCAGAGAGAGTCTCCCGCTCCTCTCAGTCCCCACACGGCTGCTTCCAGGATCCAGGCCGCATTAGGGGACCCACCGCCCGATATGTGAGTATGTTTAATGTGTGTGTGTGGGGGTATTTATTATATAGTGTGTGTGTGTGTGTGTGGGGTGGGGGGGATTTATTATATAGTGTGAGGGGGGATTTATTATATAATGTGAGGGGGGATTTATTATATAATGTGAGGGGGGATTTATTATATAGTGTGAGGGGGGATTTATTATATAATGTGAGGGGGGATTTATTATATAGTGTGAGGGGGGATTTATTATATAATGTGAGGGGGGATTTATTATATAATGTGAGGGGGGATTTATTATATAGTGTGAGGGGGGATTTATTATATAATGTGAGGGGGGATTTATTATATAGTGTGAGGGGGGATTTATTATATAATGTGAGGGGGGATTTATTATATAGTGTGAGGGGGGATTTATTATATAGTGTGGGGGTGGGGGGGATTTATTATATAATGTGAGGGGGGATTTATTATATAGTGTGGGGGGGATTTATTATATAATGTGAGGGGGGATTTATTATATAGTGTGGGGGGGATTTATTATATAATGTGAGGGGGGATTTATTATATAGTGTGGGGGGGATTTATTAAATAATGTGAGGGGGGATTTATTATATAGTGTGGGGGGGGGATTTATTATATAGTGTGCGGGTGGGGGGGATTTATTATATAATGTGAGGGGGGATTTATTATATAGTGTGGGGGGGATTTATTATATAATGTGAGGGGGGATTTATTATATAATGTGAGGGGGGATTTATTATATAATGTGAGGGGGGATTTATTATATAATGTGAGGGGGGATTTATTATATTATGTGAGGGGGGATTTATTATATAGTGTGAGGGGGGATTTATTATATAATGTGAGGGGGGATTTATTATATAATGTGAGGGGGGATTTATTATATAGTGTGAGGGGGGATTTATTATATAATGTCAGGGGGGATTTATTATATAGTGTGGGGGGGATTTATTATATAATGTCAGGGGGGATTTATTATATAGTGTGGGGGGATTTATTATATAGTGTGCGGGTGGGGGGGATTTATTATATAATGTGAGGGGGGATTTATTATATAGTGTGGGGGGGGATTTATTATATAATGTGAGGGGGGATTTATTATATAGTGGGGGTGGGGGGATTTATTATATAGTGTGGGGGGATTTATTATATAATGTGAGGGGGGATTTATTATATAGTGTGGGGGTGGGGGCATTTATTATATAATGTGAGGGGGGATTTATTATATAGTGTGGGGGGATTTATTATATAATGTGAGGGGGGATTTATTATATAATGTGAGAAGGGAGGAAATTATACATGTGAGGGGAGGATAAAAATGATTATTATAATCCTCCCCTCACATATATGTAACATCTCCCCCTCACATGTATAATCAGATAACCCCCTCCTCACACTGATTATCCCCTCACATATATAATATCATAATCAGATTATTTGTGAGGGGATAATCAATGTGAAGAGGGGGTTATCAGATTATACATGTGAGGGGGAGATGTTACATATATGTGAGGGGAGGATTATAATAATCATTATTATCCTCCCCTCACATGCATAATCTGATAATCCCCTCCCCCGTACGTATCCTGTATTATACTCCAGAGCTGTACTCACTATTCTGCTGGTGAGGTCACTGTGTACATACATTACATTACTGATCCTGTACTGATCCCGAGTGTGTGTGGGATGGGGGTGGGGGACCGGGGGGACCAAAAAAAATTGCTTGCCCAGGGTCCAATCAAAATTAAAGACGGCCCTGTCCATTATACATACACTGTACAGCAATCATACATCCATTATACATACACTGTACAGCAAGCATACCTCCATTATACATACACTGTACAGCAATCATACCTCCATTATACTTACACTGTACAGCAATCATACATCCATTATACATACACTGTACAGCAATCATACATCCATTATACATACACTGTACAGCAATCATACCTCCATTATACATACACTGTACAGCAATCACACCTCCATTATATTTACACTGTACAGCAATCATACATCCATTATACATACACTGTACAGCAATCATACATCCATTATACATACACTGTACAGCAAGCATACCACCATTATACATACACTGTACAGCAATCATACCTCCATTATACTTACACTGTACAGCAATCATACATCCATTATACATACACTGTACAGCAATCATACATCCATTATACATACACTGTACAGCAATCATACCTCCATTATACATACACTGTACAGTAATCATACCTCCATTATACATACACTGTACAGTAATCATACATCCATTATACATACACTGTACAGCAATCATACCACCATTATACATACACTGTACAGCAATCATACCTCCATTATACTTACACTGTACAGCAATCATACATCCATTATACATACACTGTACAGCAATCATACCTCCATTATACATACACTGTACAGCAATCATACCTCCATTATACATACACTGTACAGCAATCATACATCCATTATACATACACTGTACAGCAAGCATACCACCATTATACATACACTGTACAGCAATCATACATCCATTATACATACACTGTACAGCAATCATACCTCCATTATACATACACTGTACAGCAATCATACCTCCATTATACATACACTGTACAGCAATCATACATTCATTATACATACACTGTACAGCAATCATACATCCATTATACATACACTGTACAGCAATCATACATCCATTATACATACACTGTACAGCAAGCATACCACCATTATAAATACACTGTACAGCAATCATACATCCATTATACATACACTGTACAGCAATCATACCTCCATTATACATACACTGTACAGCAAGCATACCACCATTATACACACACTGTACAGCAATCATACATCCATTATACATACACTGTACAGCAATCATACCTCCATTATACTTACACTGTACAGCAAGCATACCTCCATTATACATACACTGTCTGTGACTGTACAGCAATCATACATCCAATCCATTATTAATGGATTGGATGTATGATTGCTGTACAGTCACAGTGTATGTATAATGGAGGTATGATTGCTGTACAGTGTATGTATAATGGAGCCTCCAATCCCAAAAAAAGTTTTAATAAAGTTTTTCATTTTGTTTGTATTGATATTTATGAGTGTAGGTCTGTTTATGTATGTATGCATTCAAGCAAGAGTGTGTGTGTATATATATCACACACATGCGTGCGCTGCGTGAGTTTGTGCTTTAGGGTGCACACCCTAATGCAATAGGCTGCGCACGCCTATGCTCCTCACATATAGAAATCATCCCCAGCCCGTGCAGTGCAGTATGTCTCCTCACATATAGCAATCATCCCCAGCCCGTGCAGTGCAGTATGTCTCCTCACATATAGAAATCATCCCCAGCCCCTGCAGTGTAATATGTCTCCTCACATATAGCAATCATCCCCAGCCCGTGCAGTGTAATATGTCTCCTCACATATAGAAATCATCCCCAGCCCCTGCAGTGTAATATGTCTCCTCACATATAGAAATCATCCCCAGCCCGTGCAGTGCAGTATGTCTCCTCACATATAGAAATCATCCCCAGCCCGTGCAGTGCAGTATGTCTCCTTACAAATAGAAATCATCCCCAGCCCCTTCAGTGTAATATGTCTCCTCACATATAGAAATCATCCCCAGCCCCTGCAGTGCAGTATGTCTCCTCACATATAGCAATCATCCCCAGCCCGTGCAGTGTAGTATGTCTCCTCACATATAGAAATCATCCCCAGCCCCTGCAGTGTAATATGTCTCCTCACATATAGAAATCATTCCCAGCCCGTGCAGTGTAATATGTCTCCTCACATATAGAAATCATCCCCAGCCCCTGCAGTGTAATATGTCTCCTCACATATAGAAATCATCCCCAGCCCGTGCAGTGTAATATGTCTCCTCACATATAGAAATCATCCCCAGCCCGTGCAGTGTAATATGTCTCCTCACAAATAGCAATCATCCCCAGCCCGTGCAGTGTAATATGTCTCCTCACATATAGAAATCATCCCCAGCCCCTGCAGTATAATATGTCTCCTCACATATAGAAATCATCCCCAGCCCCTGCAGTATAATATGTCTCCTCACATATAGAAATCATCCCCAGCCCCTGCAGTGTAATATGTCTCCTCACATATAGAAATCATCCCCAGCCCCTGCAGTGTAATATGTCTCCTCACATATAGAAATCATCCCCAGCCCCTGCAGTGTAATATGTCTCCTCACATATAGAAATCATCCCCAGCCCCTGCAATGCACTATGTCTCCTCACATATAGAAATCATCCCCAGCCCGTGCAGTGTAATATGTCTCCTCACATATAGAAATCATCCCCAGCTCGTACAGTGTAATATGTCTCCTCACATATAGAAATCATCCCCAGCCCCTGCAGTGTAATATGTATCCTCACATATAGAAATCATTCCCAGCCCGTGCAGTGTAATATGTCTCCTCACATATAGAAATCATCCCCAGCCCCTGCAGTGTAATATGTCTCCTCACATATAGAAATCATCCCCAGCCCGTGCAGTGCAGTATGTCTCCTCACATATAGAAATCATCCCCAGCCCGTGCAGTGCAGTATGTCTCCTTACAAATAGAAATCATCCCCAGCCTCTGCAGTGTAATATGTCTCCTCACATATAGAAATCATCCCCAGCCCGTGCAGTGCAGTATGTCTCCTCACATCTAGAAATCATCCCCAGCCCCTGCAGTGTAATATGTCTTTTCACATATAGAAATCATCCCCAGCCCGTGCAGTGTAATATGTCTCCTCACATATAGAAATCATCCCCAGCCCGTGCAGTGTAATATGTCTCCTCACATATAGAAATCATCCCCAGCCCCTGCAGTGTAATATGTCTCCTCACATATAGCAATCATCCCCAGCCCGTGCAGTGTAGTATGTCTCCTCACATATAGAAATCATCCCCAGCCCGTGCAGTGTAATATGTCTCCTCACATATAGAAATCATTCCCAGCCCGTGCAGTGTAATATGTCTCCTCACATATAGAAATCATCCCCAGCCTGTGCAGCGTAATATGTCTCCTCACATATAGAAATCATCCCCAGCACCTGCAGTGTAATATGTCTCCTCACATATAGAAATCATCCCCAGCCCGTGCAGTGCAGTATGTCTCCTCACATATAGAAATCATCCCCAGCCCGTGCAGTGCAGTATGTCTCCTCACATCTAGAAATCATCCCCAGCCCCTGCAGTGTAATATGTCTCTTCACATATAGAAATCATCCCCAGCCCGTGCAGTGTAATATGTCTCCTCACATATAGAAATCATCCCCAGCCCCTGCAGTGTAATATGTCTCCTCACATATAGAAATCATCCCCAGCCCGTGCAGTGTAATATGTCTCCTCACATATAGCAATCATCCCCAGCCCGTGCAGTGTAATATGTCTCCTCACATATAGAAATCATCCCCAGCCCGTGCAGTGTAATATGTCTCCTCACATATAGAAATCATCCCCAGCCCCTGCAGTGTAATATGTCTTCTCACATATAGAAATCATCCCCAGCCCGTGCAGTGCAGTATGTCTCCTCACATATAGAAATCATCCCCAGCCCGTGCAGTGCAGTATGTCTCCTCACATCTAGAAATCATCCCCAGCCCCTGCAGTGTAATATGTCTTTTCACATATAGAAATCATCCCCAGCCCGTGCAGTGTAATATGTCTCCTCACATATAGAAATCATCCCCAGCCCGTGCAGTGTAATATGTCTCCTCACATATAGAAATCATCCCCAGCCCCTGCAGTGTAATATGTCTCCTCACATATAGCAATCATCCCCAGCCCGTGCAGTGTAGTATGTCTCCTCACATATAGAAATCATCCCCAGCCCGTGCAGTGTAATATGTCTCCTCACATATAGAAATCATTCCCAGCCTGTGCAGTGTAATATGTCTCCTCACATATAGAAATCATCCCCAGCCCGTGCATCGTAATATGTCTCCTCACATATAGAAATCATCCCCAGCACCTGCAGTGTAATATGTCTCCTCACATATAGAAATCATCCCCAGCCCGTGCAGTGCAGTATGTCTCCTCACATATAGAAATCATCCCCAGCCCGTGCAGTGCAGTATGTCTCCTCACATCTAGAAATCATCCCCAGCCCCTGCAGTGTAATATGTCTCTTCACATATAGAAATCATCCCCAGCCCGTGCAGTGTAATATGTCTCCTCACATATAGAAATCATCCCCAGCCCCTGCAGTGTAATATGTCTCCTCACATATAGAAATCATCCCCAGCCCGTGCAGTGTAATATGTCTCCTCACATATAGCAATCATCCCCAGCCCGTGCAGTGTAATATGTCTCCTCACATATAGAAACCATCCCCAGCCCGTGCAGTGTAATATGTCTCCTCACATATAGAAATCATCCCCAGCCCCTGCAGTGTAATATGTCTCTTCACATATAGAAATCATACCCAGCCCATGCAGTGTAATATGTCTCCTCAAATTTGGAAATCACCCCCAGCCCCTGCAGTGTAATATGTCTCCTCACATATAGAAATCATTCCCAGCCCCTGCAGTGCAGTATGTGTCCTCACATCTAGAAATCATCCCCAGCCCCTGCAGTGTAATATGTCTCTTCACATATAGAAATCATACCCAGCCCGTGCAGTGTAATATGTCTCCTCACATATAAAAATCACCCCCAGCCCCTGCAGTGTAATATGTCTCCTCACATATAGAAATCATTCCCAGCCCCTGCAGTGCAGTATGTGTCCTCACATCTAGAAATCATCCCCAGCCCCTGCAGTGTAATATGTCTCTTCACATATAGAAATCATACCCAGCCCGTGCAGTGTAATATGTCTCCTCACATATAAAAATCATCCCCAGCCCCTGCAGTGTAATATGTCTCCTCACATATAGAAATCATCCCCAGCCCCTGCAGTGCAGTATGTCTCCTCACATATAGAAATCATCCCCAGCCCCTGCAGTGCAGTATGTCTCCTCACATATAGAAATCATCCCCAGCCCCTGCAGTGTAATATGTCTCCTCACATATAAAAATCATCCCCAGCGCCTGCAGTGTAATATGTCTCCTCACATATAGAAATCATCCCCAGCCCCTGCTGTGTAATATGTCTCCTCACATATAGCAATCATCCCCAGCCCGTGCAGTGTAATATGTCTCCTCACATATAGAAATCATCCCCAGCCCCTGCAGTGTAATATGTCTCCTCACATATAGAAATCATCCCCAGCCCGTGCAGTGTAATATGTCTTCTCACATATAGCAATCATCCCCAGCCCATCCAGTGTAATATGTCTCCTCACATATAGAAATCATCCCCAGCTCCTTAAGTGTAATATGTCTCCTCACATATAGAAATCATCCCCAGCCCTTGCAGTGTAATATGTCTCCTCACATATAGCAATCATCCCCAGCCCATCCAGTGTAATATGTCTCCTCACATATAGAAATCATCCCCAGCTCCTGAAGTGTAATATGTCTCCTCACATATAGAAATCATCCCCAGCCCGTGCAGTGTAATATGTCTCCTCACATATAGAAATCATCCCCAGCTCCTGAAGTGTAATATGTCTCCTCACATATAGAAATCATCCCCAGCCTCTGCAGTGTAATATGTCTCCTCACATATAGAAATCATCCCCAGCCCGTGCAGTGCAGTATGTCTCCTCACATATAGAAATCATCCCCAGCCCGTGCAGTGCAGTATGTCTCCTTACAAATAGAAATCATCCCCAGCCTCTGCAGTGTAATATGTCTCCTCACATATAGAAATCATCCCCAGCCCATGCAGTGCAGTATGTCTCCTCACATATAGAAATCATCCCCAGCCCGTGCAGTGCAGTATGTCTCCTTACAAATAGAAATCATCCCCAGCCTCTGCAGTGTAATATGTCTCCTCACATATAGAAATCATCCCCAGCCCATGCAGTGCAGTATGTCTCCTCACATATAGAAATCATCCCCAGCACCTGCAGTGTAATATGTCTCCTCACATCTAGAAATCATCCCCAGCCCCTGCAGTGTAATATGTCTTTTCACATATAGAAATCATCCCCAGCCCGTGCAGTGTAATATGTCTCCTCACATATAGAAATCATCCCCAGCCCGTGCAGTGTAATATGTCTCCTCACATATAGAAATCATCCCCAGCCCCTGCAGTGTAATATGTCTCCTCACATATAGCAATCATCCCCAGCCCGTGCAGTGTAGTATGTCTCCTCACATATAGAAATCATCCCCAGCCCGTGCAGTGTAATATGTCTCCTCACATATAGAAATCATTCCCAGCCCGTGCAGTGTAATATGTCTCCTCACATATAGAAATCATCCCCAGCCCGTGCAGCGTAATATGTCTCCTCACATATAGAAATCATCCCCAGCACCTGCAGTGTAATATGTCTCCTCACATATAGAAATCATCCCCAGCCCGTGCAGTGCAGTATGTCTCCTCACATATAGAAATCATCCCCAGCCCGTGCAGTGCAGTATGTCTCCTCACATCTAGAAATCATCCCCAGCCCCTGCAGTGTAATATGTCTCTTCACATATAGAAATCATCCCCAGCCCATGCAGTGTAATATGTCTCCTCACATATAGAAATCATCCCCAGCCCGTGCAGTGTAATATGTCTCCTCACATATAGCAATCATCCCCAGCCCGTGCAGTGTAATATGTCTCCTCACATATAGAAATCATCCCCAGCCCCTGCAGTGTAATATGTCTCCTCACATATAGAAATCATCCCCAGCCCATGCAGTGTAATATGTCTCCTCACATTTGGAAATCACCCCCAGCCCCTGCAGTGTAATATGTCTCCTCACATATAGAAATCATTCCCAGCCCCTGCAGTGCAGTATGTGTCCTCACATCTAGAAATCATCCCCAGCCCCTGCAGTGTAATATGTCTCTTCACATATAGAAATCATACCCAGCCCGTGCAGTGTAATATGTCTCCTCACATATAAAAATCATCCCCAGCCCCTGCAGTGTAATATGTCTCCTCACATATAGAAATCATCCCCAGCCCCTGCAGTGCAGTATGTCTCCTCACATATAGAAATCATCCCCAGCCCCTGCAGTGCAGTATGTCTCCTCACATATAGAAATCATCCCCAGCCCCTGCAGTGTAATATGTCTCCTCACATATAAAATTCATCCCCAGCGCCTGCAGTGTAATATGTCTCCTCACATATAGAAATCATCCCCAGCCCCTGCTGTGTAATATGTCTCCTCACATATAGCAATCATCCCCAGCCCGTGCAGTGTAATATGTCTCCTCACATATAGAAATCATCCCCAGCCCCTGCAGTGTAATATGTCTCCTCACATATAGAAATCATCCCCAGCCCGTGCAGTGCAGTATGTCTCCTTACAAATAGAAATCATCCCCAGCCTCTGCAGTGTAATATGTCTCCTCACATATAGAAATCATCCCCAGCCCATGCAGTGCAGTATGTCTCCTCACATATAGAAATCATCCCCAGCCCGTGCAGTGCAGTATGTCTCCTTACAAATAGAAATCATCCCCAGCCTCTGCAGTGTAATATGTCTCCTCACATATAGAAATCATCCCCAGCCCATGCAGTGCAGTATGTCTCCTCACATATAGAAATCATCCCCAGCACCTGCAGTGTAATATGTCTCCTCACATCTAGAAATCATCCCCAGCCCCTGCAGTGTAATATGTCTTTTCACATATAGAAATCATCCCCAGCCCGTGCAGTGTAATATGTCTCCTCACATATAGAAATCATCCCCAGCCCGTGCAGTGTAATATGTCTCCTCACATATAGAAATCATCCCCAGCCCCTGCAGTGTAATATGTCTCCTCACATATAGCAATCATCCCCAGCCCGTGCAGTGTAGTATGTCTCCTCACATATAGAAATCATCCCCAGCCCGTGCAGTGTAATATGTCTCCTCACATATAGAAATCATTCCCAGCCCGTGCAGTGTAATATGTCTCCTCACATATAGAAATCATCCCCAGCCCGTGCAGCGTAATATGTCTCCTCACATATAGAAATCATCCCCAGCACCTGCAGTGTAATATGTCTCCTCACATATAGAAATCATCCCCAGCCCGTGCAGTGCAGTATGTCTCCTCACATATAGAAATCATCCCCAGCCCGTGCAGTGCAGTATGTCTCCTCACATCTAGAAATCATCCCCAGCCCCTGCAGTGTAATATGTCTCTTCACATATAGAAATCATCCCCAGCCCGTGCAGTGTAATATGTCTCCTCACATATAGAAATCATCCCCAGCCCGTGCAGTGTAATATGTCTCCTCACATATAGCAATCATCCCCAGCCCGTGCAGTGTAATATGTCTCCTCACATATAGAAATCATCCCCAGCCCCTGCAGTGTAATATGTCTCCTCACATATAGAAATCATCCCCAGCCCATGCAGTGTAATATGTCTCCTCACATTTGGAAATCACCCCCAGCCCCTGCAGTGTAATATGTCTCCTCACATATAGAAATCATTCCCAGCCCCTGCAGTGCAGTATGTGTCCTCACATCTAGAAATCATCCCCAGCCCCTGCAGTGTAATATGTCTCTTCACATATAGAAATCATACCCAGCCCGTGCAGTGTAATATGTCTCCTCACATATAAAAATCATCCCCAGCCCCTGCAGTGTAATATGTCTCCTCACATATAGAAATCATCCCCAGCCCCTGCAGTGCAGTATGTCTCCTTACATATAGAAATCATCCCCCGCCCCTGCAGTGCAGTATGTCTCCTCACATATAGAAATCATCCCCAGCCCCTGCAGTGCAGTATGTCTCCTCACATATTGAAATCATCCCCAGCCCCTGCAGTGTAATATGTCTCCTCACATATAAAAATCATCCCCAGCCCCTTCAGTGTAATATGTCTCCTCACATATAGAAATCATCCCCAGCCCCTGCAGTGTAATATGTCTCCTCACATATAGAAATCATCCCCAGCCCCGGCAGTGTAATATGTCTCCTCACATATAGAAATCATCCCCAGCCCATGCAGTGTAATATGTCTCCTCACATATGGAAATCACCCCCAGCCCCTGCAGTGTAATATGTCTCCTCACATATAGAAATAATTCCCGGCCCCTGCAGTGCAACATGTCTCCTCACATCTAGAAATCATCCCCAGCCCCTGCAGTGTAATATGTCTCTTCACATATAGAAATCATCCCCAGCCCATGCAGTGTAATATGTCTCCTCACATATAGAAATCATCCCCAGCCCCTGTAATGTAATATGTCTCCTCAAATATAGAAATCATCCCCAGCCCCTGCAGTGTAATATGTCTCCTCACATATAGAAATCATCCCCAGCCCATGCAGTGCAGTATGTCTCCTTACATCTAGAAATCATCCCCAGCCCCTGCAGTGCAGTATATCTCCTCACATATAAAAATCATCCCCAGCCACTGCAGTGTAATATGTCTCCTCACATATAGAAATCATCACCAGCCCCTGCAGTGTAATATGTCTCTTCACATATAGAAATCATCCCCAGCCCGTGCAGTGTAATATGTCTCCTCACATATAGAAATCATCCCCAGCCCCTGCAGTGCAATATGTCTCCTCACATATAGAAATCATCCCCAGCCCGTGCAGTGTAATATGTCTCCTTACATATAGAAATCATCCCCAGCCCCTGTAGTGCAGTATGTATCCTCACATATAGAAATCTTCCCCAGACCATGCAGTGCAGTAAGTCTCCTAAAAAATAGAAATCATCCCCAGCCCCTGCAGTGTAATATGTCTTTTCACATATAGAAATCATCCCCAGCCCCTGCAGTGTAATATGTCTCCTCACATATAGAAATCATCCCCAGCCCGTGCAGTGTAATATGTCTCCTCACATATAGCAATCATCCCCAGCCCGTGCAGTGTAATATGTCTCCTCACATATAGAAATCATCCCCAGCCCGTGCAGTGTAATATGTCTCCTCACATATAGAAATCATCCCCATCCCCTGCAGTGCAGTATGTGTCCTCACATCTAGAAATCATCCCCAGCCCCTGCAGTGTAATATGTCTCTTCACATATAGAAATCATACCCAGCCCGTGCAGTGTAATATGTCTCCTCACATATGAAAATCACCCCCAGCCCCTGCAGTGTAATATGTCTCCTCACATATAGAAATCATTCCCAGCCCCTGCAGTGCAGTATGTGTCCTCACATCTAGAAATCATCCCCAGCCCCTGCAGTGTAATATGTCTCTTCACATATAGAAATCATACCCAGCCCGTGCAGTGTAATATGTCTCCTCACATATAAAAATCATCCCCAGCCCCTGCAGTGTAATATGTCTCCTCACATATAGAAATCATTCCCAGCCCCTGCAGTGCAGTATGTCTCCTCACATATAGAAATCATCCCCAGCCCCTGCAGTGCAGTATGTCTCCTCACATATAGAAATCATCCCCAGCCCCTGCAGTGTAATATGTCTCCTCACATATAAAAATCATCCCCAGCGCCTGCAGTGTAATATGTCTCCTCACATATAGAAATCATCCCCAGCCCCTGCTGTGTAATATGTCTCCTCACATATAGCAATCATCCCCAGCCCGTGCAGTGTAATATGTCTCCTCACATATAGAAATCATCCCCAGCCCCTGCAGTGTAATATGTCTCCTCACATATAGAAATCATCCCCAGCCCGTGCAGTGTAATATGTCTTCTCACATATAGCAATCATCCCCAGCCCATCCAGTGTAATATGTCTCCTCACATATAGAAATCATCCCCAGCTCCTGAAGTGTGATATGTCTCCTCACATATAGAAATCATCCCCAGCCCCTGCAGTGTAATATGTCTTCTCACATATAGCAATCATCCCCAGCCCATCCAGTGTAATATGTCTCCTCACATATAGAAATCATCCCCAGCTCCTGAAGTGTGATATGTCTCCTCACATATAGAAATCATCCCCAGCCCCTGCAGTGTAATATGTCTCCTCACATATAGAAATCATCCCCAGCCCCTGCAGTGTAATATGTCTCCTCACATATAGAAATCATCCCCAGCCTGTGCAGTGTAATATGTCTCCTCACATATAGAAATCATTCCCAGCCCCTGCAGTGCAGTATGTCTCCTCACATATAGAAATCATCCCCAGCCCCTGCAGTGTAATATGTCTCTTCACATATAGAAATCATTCCCAGCCCGTGCAGTGTAATATGTCTCCTCACATATAGAAATCATCCCCAGCCCGTGCAGTGCAGTATGTCTCCTCACATATAGAAATCATCCCCAGCCCCTGCAGTGCAGTATGTCTCCTTACATATAGAAATCATCCCCCGCCCCTGCAGTGCAGTATGTCTCCTCACATATAGAAATCATCCCCAGCCCCTGCAGTGCAGTATGTCTCCTCACATATTGAAATCATCCCCAGCCCCTGCAGTGTAATATGTCTCCTCACATATAGAAATCATCCCCAGCCCCTTCAGTGTAATATGTCTCCTCACATATAGAAATCATCCCCAGCCCCTGCAGTGTAATATGTCTCCTCACATATAGAAATCATCCCCAGCCCCGGCAGTGTAATATGTCTCCTCACATATAGAAATCATCCCCAGCCCATGCAGTGTAATATGTCTCCTCACATATGGAAATCACCCCCAGCCCCTGCAGTGTAATATGTCTCCTCACATATAGAAATAATTCCCGGCCCCTGCAGTGCAACATGTCTCCTCACATCTAGAAATCATCCCCAGCCCCTGCAGTGTAATATGTCTCTTCACATATAGAAATCATCCCCAGCCCATGCAGTGTAATATGTCTCCTCACATATAGAAATCATCCCCAGCCCCTGTAATGTAATATGTCTCCTCAAATATAGAAATCATCCCCAGCCCCTGCAGTGTAATATGTCTCCTCACATATAGAAATCATCCCCAGCCCATGCAGTGCAGTATGTCTCCTTACATCTAGAAATCATCCCCAGCCCCTGCAGTGCAGTATATCTCCTCACATATAAAAATCATCCCCAGCCACTGCAGTGTAATATGTCTCCTCACATATAGAAATCATCACCAGCCCCTGCAGTGTAATATGTCTCTTCACATATAGAAATCATCCCCAGCCCGTGCAGTGTAATATGTCTCCTCACATATAGAAATCATCCCCAGCCCCTGCAGTGCAATATGTCTCCTCACATATAGAAATCATCCCCAGCCCGTGCAGTGTAATATGTCTCCTTACATATAGAAATCATCCCCAGCCCCTGTAGTGCAGTATGTATCCTCACATATAGAAATCTTCCCCAGACCATGCAGTGCAGTAAGTCTCCTAAAAAATAGAAATCATCCCCAGCCCCTGCAGTGTAATATGTCTCCTCACATATAGAAATCATCCCCAGCCCCTGCAGTGTAATATGTCTCCTCACATATAGAAATCATTCCCAGCCCCTGCAGTTCAATATGTCTCCTCACATAGAAAAATCATCTCCAGCCCCTGCAGTGTAATATGTCTCCTCACATATAGAAATCATCCCCAGCCCGTGCAGTGTAATATGTCTCCTCACACATAGAAATCATCCCCAGCCCCTGCAGTGCAGTATGTCTCCTCACATATAGAAATCATCCCCAGCCCCTGCAGTGTAATATGTCTCCTCACATATAGAGATCATCCCCAGCCCGTGTAGTGCAGTATGTCTCCTCACATATAGAAATCATCCCCAGCCCCTGCAGTGTAATATGTCTCCTCACATATAGAAATCATCCCCAGCCCCTGCAGTGCAGTATGTCTCCTCACATATAGAAATCATCCCCAGCCCCTGCAGTGTAATATGTCTCTTCAAATATAGAGAAATCATCCCCAGCCCGTGCAGTACAGTATGTCACCTCACATATAGAAATCATCCCCAGCCCGTGCAGTGTAATATGTCTCCTCACATATAGAAATCATCCCCAGCCCATGCAGTGCAGTATGTCTCCTCACATATAGAAATCATCCCCAGCCCCTGCAGTGTAATATGTCTCCTCACATATAGAAATCATCCCCAGCCCCTGCAGTGCAGTATGTCTCCTCACATATAGAAATCATCCCCAGCCCCTGCAGTGTAATATGTCTCCTCACATATAGAAATCATCCCCAGCCACTGCAGTGTAATATGTCTCCTCGCATATAGAAATCATTCCCAGCCCCTGCAGTGTAATATGTCTCCTCACATATAGAAATCATCCCCAGCCCCTGCAGTGTAATATGTCTCCTCACATATAGAAATCATCCCCAGCCCCTGCAGTGTAATATGTCTCCTCACATATAGAAATCATCCCCAGCCCCTGCAGTGCAGTATGTCTCCTCACATGCAGAAATCATCCCCAGCCGCTGCAGTGCAGTATGTCTCCTCACATGTAGAAATCATCCCCAGCCCCTGCAGTGTAATATGTCTCCTCACATATAGAAATCATCCCCAGCCCCTGCAGTGCAGTATGTCTCCTCACATATAGAAATCATCCCCAGCCCCTGCAGTGTAATATGTCTCCTCACATATAGAAATCATCCCCAGCCACTGCAGTGTAATATGTCTCCTCGCATATAGAAATCATTCCCAGCCCCTGCAGTGTAATATGTCTCCTCACATATAGAAATCATCCCCAGCCCCTGCAGTGTAATATGTCTCCTCACATATAGAAATCATCCCCAGCCCCTGCAGTGTAATATGTCTCCTCACATATAGAAATCATCCCCAGCCCCTGCAGTGCAGTATGTCTCCTCACATGCAGAAATCATCCCCAGCCGCTGCAGTGCAGTATGTCTCCTCACATGTAGAAATCATCCCCAGCCCCTGCAGTGTAATATGTCTCCTCACATATAGAAATCATCCCCAGCCCCTGCAGTGCAGTATGTCTCCTCACATATAGAAATCATCCCCAGCCCCTGCAGTGCAGTATGTCTCCTCACATATAGAAATCATCCCCAGCCCCTGCAGTGTAATATGTCTCCTCACATATAGAAATCATCCCCAGCCCCTGCAGTGTAATATGTCTCCTCACATATAGAAATCATCCCCAGCCCCTGCAGTTTAATATGTCTCCTCACATATAGAAATCATCCCCAGCCCCTGCAGTGTAATATGTCTCCTCACATATAGAAATCATCCCCAGCCCGTACAGTGCAGTATGTCTCCTCACATATAGAAATCATCCCCAGCCCCTACAGTGTAATATGTCTCCTCACATATAGAAATCATCCCCAGCCCCTGCAGTGCAGTATGTCCCCTCACATATAGAAATCATCACCAGCCCCTGCAGTGTAATATGTCTCCTCACATATAGAAATCATCCCCAGCCCCTGCAGTGTAGTATGTCTCCTCACATATAGAAATCATACCCAGCCCGTGCAGTGTAATATGTCTCCTCACATATAGAAATCATCCCCAGCCCCTGCAGTGTAATATGTCTCCTCACATATAGAAATCATCCCCAGCCCCTACAGTGTAATATGTCTCCTCACATATAGAAATCATCCCCAGCCCCTGCAGTTTAATATGTCTCCTCACATATAGAAATCATCCCCAGCCCCTGCAGTGTAATATGTCTCCTCACATATAGAAATCATCCCCAGCCCCTGCAGTGTAATATGTCTCCTCACATATAGAAATCATCCCCAGCCCCTGCAGTGTAATATGTCTCCTCACATATAGAAATCATCCCCAGCCCGTGCACTACAGTATGTCTCCTCACATATAGAAATCATCCCCAGCCCCTGCAGTGCAGTATGTCTCCTCACATATAGAAATCATCCCCAGCACATGCAGTGTAATATGTCTACTCACATATAGAAATCATCCCCAGCCCCTGCAGTATGTCTCCTCACATATAGAAATCATCCCCAGCCCCTGCAGTGTAATATGTCTACTCACATATAGAAATCATCCCCAGCCCCTGCAGTGTAATATGTCTCCTCACATATAGAAATCATCCTTAGCACATGCAGTGCAGTATGTCTCCTCACATATAGAAATCATCCCCAGCCCGTGCAGTATGTCTCCTCACACATTGAAATCATTATGGAGGTGAAGAGCTGTGGACGTCCTCCCCCCCCTCCCCCCTGCTCAGTGCTTTCCCATGCAAACTTGAAACCTCCCCATGATAAATTAGGTCCCAAAGCGGGGGGGGGGGGGGGGGGGAGGAGCTGTAAGCAATAAGAAGGGCAGAGATTTAGCACAGTAGGGCGTGGTATGGGCAGGCTTTGGGGGTGTACATTATGTTACAGACTTGAGAGGAAGTAATTTTTTCAGAGTGAAGAAGATGATGGAAGCTCAGGCTCCATAACCAGGAAGTGCTGCTATCTTCACAGTGGCATAGCATACAAACGGGATGGGGCAGACATATAATGAAAAGTGCGGTGGCATCATTGAGTCAAGATCTGACCTTTGGCAGGTACTTATTTTCAGATTTTTCACTATTGGATATCTCCTTTAAGGGGTGTTACAACTTCAATTACCTTATCCCCTGACTCAGGGATGTTACTATAGGGAGTGCAGAGGTAATAGTTGCCCTAGGGCCCAGGGGCCCAAGGGGGCCCAAAAGACATCTCTGCCTCATAAAGGCCCTTTTGTTACAAGCTATGCCTCGGCCCTGACTTATTTATTTTGAATAGAGCAGAGGGTCAATTAGCATGCCGCTGCTCCATCCATTCTCCATGAGCCACTGGTGATCTCCGGAAGCTCCATAAACATTGAATGGAGTAGCAACACACTCCTTTATTCCCTATACTGTAGATAGGGGATAAGTTAATTTAAGTCAGAACTCCCCTTTAACTCCTTAAGGACGCAGCCCATTTGGGCCTTAAGGACACAGAAAATAGTTTTTTTTACGTTTTCATTTTTTCCTCCTCGCCTTCAAAAAATCATAACTCTTTTATATTTTCATCCACAGACTAGTATGAGGGCTTGTTTTTTGTGAAACCAGTTGTCCGTTGTTGTGCCATCACTCACTTTATTATAAAATGTAAGGAGCAACCAAAAAAATACTATTAGTGTGGGGAAATTAAAAAGAAAACCGCAATTTTGCTAATTTTGGAAGGTTTCGTTTTCACGGCGTACAATTTATGGTAAAAGTGACATGTGTTCTTTATTCTTTGGGTCAATACGATTAAAATGATACCTGTGATATAATACTTTTCTATTACTGTTGCGCTTAAAAAAAATCGCAAAATTTTTAACCAAATTAGTTTGTTTAAGATCCCCTATTTTGAAGACCTATAACTTTTTCATTTTTCCATATAAGCGGCGGTATGATGGCTCATTTTTTGCGCCGTGATCTGTTATTTTTATTGATACCATATTTGCTTATATAAATCTTTTAATACATTTTTTATGATTTTTTGGGAATAAAATGTTATAAAAAAAGCATCTATTTTGGACTTTTTTTTTTACGTTCACGCCGTTCACCGTACGGTATCATTAACATTTTATTTTAATAGTTAAGATATTTACGCACGCGGCGATACCAAATATGTATATAAATATTTTTTTTTACACTTTTTGGGGGTGAAATAGGGAAAATGGGGCAATTTACATTTTTATTGGGGGAGGGGGTTTTTCAATTTTTTTTACTTTTTTTTTTAACCTTTTTTACTTTTATTTTTACACTTTAATAGTCCCCATAGGGGACTAATTAAAGCAATCATTCGATTGCTAATCCTGTTCAGTGCTATGTATAGGACACAGCACTGATCAGGGTTATCGGTCATCTTCTGCTCTGGTCTGCGGGAAGGCAGATCAGAGCAGAAGACTCCTGGAAGACAGCGGAGGCAGGTGAGGGGACCTCCGGCTGCCGTTCAGGATGATCAGATCGCTGCGGCAACGCTGCGGGCGATCCGATCATCCAATTAAGTGACCACGATGCTGCAGATGCCGTGATCGGTATTGATCACGGCATCTGAGGGGTTAATGGCGGACATTCACGGGATCGCGGATGTCCGCCATTACCGGCGGGTCCCTGGCTGTGATCAACAGCCGGGACCTGCCGCGCATGATCCGGGCATCGCTCCGATGCCCGCGGTTATGCTTAGGACGTAAATGTACGTCCTGGTGCGTGCGTTAAGTACCACGTCACCAGGACGTACATTTACGTCCTTCGTCGTTAAGGGGTTAAAGGGGTTATCTGGGAAACAAAACAAATTCCATATCACCCTGCAATTTCCAGTAGGGGCCTGGCTTTCATCACTCAATTTAATATTCTTTAATATTCGCTTCATAGCGCTCTGGCCCCCACCTTCGCAGATAAGGAGATTGTGAGTGGTTCGAGCAGTCAGATCCCCTGTGATCAGACACTTATCCACCTATCCCGTGGATAGATGATGAGCTTTGTTCCCCATATAATTTTAAGAACTCTTTTTTTTGTGTCCTACAACTTTGACAGATTCATTTTGAGTCAGATTAATTTCTTACACACAGTCTGTAGCAAAACATTAATAAAGTATATTGTTGTAAACATAGCACTCATCTTACAGATATGAACACTGATCTTGCACACCAAAAGAGTAGTGTTTGCTGACTCTGTGAGCAGATTTTAGGTGAGCCACTTTCCTGTCCTTTTTTCTGCTCCAGATGCCTGACACTGGTATGCATCAGGACTTTGTATACAACCTTAGGCTGGTTAGCAATGCATCCTCTATTGACTAAAGGCTCTAGTCACTAGATTATGCATTCCTAACCAGCCTTAGGACTTGTGGTGGTTGCTTGCAAACTACACTAGTCGAGTATACCCTATACAGCCGCAAGTGCTGCTGGTTCCACTTCCCTTACCAGTGCCATGTTGCTGTGACCTCCTCCTTCTCCTGAAGTATGTCAGCTCCTTTGGGTCTTTATTTAGGGGGCTGGTGTGGAGTCTGTATCGGTTTATGGGAACAGGTTTGGGGTGTATATTAAGTTTAGGGGCTCTGGTTTGGAGTCTTTCTTAGTTTAGGGGCTCTGGTCTGGTATCTTAAATCATTTAGGGGCTCTTGTTTGGGATCTGTATTAGTTTAGGTGGCCTGGTCTGAGGTTTGTATTAGTTTATGTGGTCTGGCCTAAGTTCTATAATAGTTTAGGGGTCTTTGCATTATCGCTGGAGGAGTCCGAGCAGAGGAAAAAAGGTTGGTTGGGGGGCGCACACCATAAGCAATAAAAGCACCATGAGCACTGTGGATTAAAATTTTTTATTTTTTATTTGGATAAAACAGATGACGCGTTTCTAGAGTGCCTACTCTCTTTTTCAAGGAGAGACTTGAAAAAGAGAGCGGGCGCTATCGAAATGCGTTGTCTGTTTTATCCAAATAAAAAAATAATAATTTTAGTCCACGGTGCGCGTGGTGGTTTTACTGCTAGCAGTGTGCGCCCCCCAACCAACCCGGGATTGTTTTTCCTCCTTTTGGACTCCTCCAGCGGCAATGCAAGTATTCTCTAGCCATTTCCCTGCAGGTGGATCCAGGTCCGGGGCAGCCACACAATGAAATTTGTCACTACATGCTAAAATAGATGTTGAGCTCTTAGCCCAACATCGCCAGGTATGTGAGCACTCTGTGTAACTACATATACCTGTCTCTCTCTTGGTAACGGCACCAGGTAGTGCCATCGTTTGACCATTTTTCTGTTTCCACATATCTCAGTTTAGGGGGTCTGTCATTTAAGTCCTTCCTGCTTTCACTGCTTAAAAGCAACTAATTCTCCAATGTGATCAAGAATGGACCTGACTACCTTAGGCCTGGTTTTACTGTCTACTTTCTCCATGTTTTTGAATCTGAACAGCATCTCCATAATTTAGGCATAGAGTAGTATATGGTTGTTACTGGTAGTCAGGCCCTTAATATGGCAAAGACAATTGGGAGAATTTATCAAGGCTTACATCAATTGGTGTAAAAAAAAAGTTGCACATTTTTACACAAGGCTTTATGCAAAGACAAAAGTATTTCATTCGATTAGTTCATTCATTCAGATCTAGGATGTGTTATCTTAGTGTTCCCTTTATTTTTTGACTATAACTTTGTTTTTAACACCAAAACACTTGCATGCAAGCCTTGATAAATTTTCTCCAATGGACTTAAATGAAGATCAAATAATAATAAAAACCTCAATCTGATATATTTTTAATGTGTGCTGCCTGTAAACATGTCAATTTTCTTACACATTATAAAAATATACATATAACCACATTAAGCCCACATCACAATTTTTACTTTGTGACAAAACACAATGCTTTCTTTTTCTTTTTTTATATATGTAACTATATATCTGCAAAGAAAGGATTTTTTGTGAAATGTATTTCAAGCTAGACATAAGGGATAGGCCTCAGCTGAGAGCTACAGAACAATTTTCTTCAGAGACAGACTTTTTATCCTTTTAGATACATGCCCTTGGTTTTATTTGTGATTTCAATCAGATAACCTTTTCACTTTGTACATGAATTTCACATACATATTGACTAATGGAGACCCCGCAGTACCACAGGTTACAGTATATCAGAGCTATGTGTCACCATTGCCAATGTAGGAGCACTGATTGGGGATCTTAGACCTGCACCAATTTCTAGGCGAAGGGCAAATCCTCAACACATGTGAAGTAAAATTACATAGAGATTAACATCTTATACCTAGCGAAATGCCAGAATTCAATTTCCTTGGTTTGTTTGCTTTCACAATTAAAGTGATACAATGTTTTTCTTTTTCATAGACTAATTCAATGTTTTTATATATTTTTTAATTTTTTATTCTAGATTCTGAAAGGCCAATAAAAGCTGTTGCATCAGTTACTGGCAGTGAGGCTAACAACAGAAACATGAAACAGGCAGGCCCCGGATTCATGCCACCCACTTCTTCTGTTCCTGAGATGCCAGAAAATCAGCCATACATGTCAAACTTTCCTCCAGTGCCATTTTTTTGGATGCCCCATGGAATGCACTATGGACAGTTCCAGGTAGGTGCATTATTAGTCTCCCACCCATTCTGCAAGTTCTGTGCATGAGTCCTGTTCGTCTTTATAGGTAATGTAGCATAAAATGCCTTTTCCAGTCACAAAGGTTTCATAGTTGTAGTCATGCTCAGGCTCCACTCACCACAGCTTGAGTGACATCCCTAAAAGCTGTCATGTTGCTTTCGATCCTCAGCTTTAAGAGACATCACTTGTGGTGGGAAGAACCCACATATGTATACAAGCTTAATACAATTTGATCATTTGCTAACAGTGTCCTTGGATTTAATTTTAGAGTACTGTGGATTGCATTTGATTACATTATTTAGCTGTTGTGATGCAAAATACTTTTAAAATGGTTGTCTGATATTACCTTTTTTGGTCGAATTTAAGAAAAAATTTGCTTTGCAACAAATCTGAATATCACCGCGCTTCGATCACACAAATCGCTTCATTAAACTCCATTTAGTGCGGTCCAGGCTCCAGGGAATCTAAAATGGCGGCTCCACATGTCAGGACATGGGGCAAAGAACGCTGGGAAGGCGGGAAAACGGGTAGGAGGGATGACCCTGAATCACATGCAGCATGCAGCCTATCAGCAGCCAGCCACCCTCGTGATGTCGCAGCCCTATATAATCAGCAGCTATCTTGCGGACAGTCACTCACAGTGTTCTATTGCAGAGAGAAAGGGGCAGTATGTGTTGCACAGAAAAGCATTTTTACAGCAGCGTTTCACCTCAAGCCCAAATCCAGCCTAGAAGCACTGATAGGGAAGGGAGAGAGATTGAGAGAGACAGTGCAATTTTGGGTATATTACAGCAGCGATTCACCTCAAGCCCAAATCCAGCCTAGAAGCACTGATAGGGAAGGGAGAGAGATTGAGAGAGAAAGTGCAATTTTGGGTGTAGTACACAGCGACTGTGTGCTGCAGCACTGGTGTGTACAACAACTGAAAAGATAATAGTAGCCAGCCAGTTAGGGTGAGCAGAGTAATAAAAGCCATAATCACCTGCTATTAGTGCCTAATAAAGGTTGCGTAGCGGAGCGTAATATTCTCTATTAGGTGTAACTTGTGCGTACATAGGTGATGTACCATTTTGTTCCTGTTAAAGTCTTAAGGCCTAGTTACTGTGAAAGGCCAGCCAAAAAGTACACACCTGCTGCTGTTCTAGGCAAATTATGTTTTAAGCGTAGTGGAGCGTATTGTACTCCCCTCATAAGTGCATACCACATACGTACATCTACGTTGTGCACCATTTTGTTCCTGTTATAGTCCTAAGGGCCTAGTTACTATGAAAGGACAGCCAAAAGTACATTCATGCTGGTGTTGTAGACAAATACTGTTTTAAGAGTAGTGGAGCGTATTGTACCCCCCTCATAAGTGCATATCACATTCGTACATCTACGTGGTGTACCATTTTGTTTCTGTTATAGTCCTGTGGGCCTAGTTACTGTGAAAGGCCAGCCAAAAGTATACACCTGCTGGTGTTGTAGACAAATACTGTTTTAAGCATAGTTGAGCGTATTGTACTCCCCTCATAAGTGCATACCATGTACGTACATCTACGTGGTGTACCATTTTGTTCCTGTTAAAGTCTTAAGGGCCTAGTTACTGTGAAAGGCCAGCCAAAAGTACACACCTGCTGGTGTTGTAGAAAAATACTGTTTTAAGCGTAGTGGAGTGTATTGTCCTTCCCTCATATACGCACTAAGTATCTCAGGCAGAGAAGTGCCACGATTTGGCAGAGGCCTAAATTCATCAGGTGCAGGCAGAGGTTGCAGCAGACTAGAGGCGAGTGGTAGCAGGAGTCGCAGAGAAAGCCCTGAGCTTCCAGCATCAGCTAGCTGTTGTGTCTCGACCAGCAACCCATCTGCCGTCATCGATTGGTTAACGTGGTCATCCACTTCATAACAAGTGACATCTGACACCCCCAGTCAACAGTCGGTGGGTTCCTCAGATACAACCCTCAGTTGGCATGGCCCGAGAGCAGTCCCTGTCCTCCCAATGCCTCTGTCCTATGCTGTTCCCTCCCCCAAAAGAAGTATCGTACGCTGTGGGTTCAGCTCTACTATTTAGTGAGGATGATCTACTAGAGGACAGTCCACAGCTACTGCCCAGCCAAGAAGTGGAGGAGACATCCGCCGCTTCCTCCGCTAGGCAGGCAAGTAGTTATAAGGAGAGTGGCGTGGGAGGGATCATCATTAGGAGAGAGGGTTGCAGGTTGCCCATGAGGCAGCAGCTGAGCCAGCAAGGTGGTAGCATGGTTGGCAGTCTGCATGGTGGCAGAAGTGGGAAGTCTGGAGCCAAACATGCCCGGGGCAAACCACCTGCTTCGCGGCGGCCAACCTTCCCAGGAGGTAGTGGAACAGAGTTTCCTGGAGTCGGCGGCAGTAGCAGTCAATCAATGCGGACTGTTAGTGGGAAAATCAGCTACTCAGCGGTGTGGCAGTTTTTCATCAAGCATCCGGAGGATGTTAACCTGGCCACATGCAAGATGTGTCGGCAGAAGGTGAAGTGTGGCCCGGGTCCCAATGTTGTCACCACAACCCTTTATCAACATATGCAGCATCACCATAAAGCGGCCTGGGAGAACCGTGGCTCCGATGTGGTGGTCCAGCCTGCTGCATCCCTGTTTCAGCCAGCCAAAACTCCACCACCTCAGCCAAAAGGAGCTGTCTGTCATACCCATCTTCTGTCGCTCCAGATGCTCCTGCTCCTCTGTACACCGTAAAGCACACCCTCCTTGAGCTGCAGCCATTTCCCAGGGTTTTTAGGTGGAAATAGGGAGAGGTTCCTGTGTGGGGCTGCCCTTTTTAGGGTGAGTAACTTGCCAAGAAGGGAATTAATAATTCGAGAGTAGGGCCTTACAGGGGAAGTTTTTACCCCCACCGGTTACAATGGACCATACGTTGTTCCCTTCCATCTTTTAGAGGTCTTTGCATCACATCAATACTTGGTGTTGTAGGTGGCACATGTTTTTTGCACACCTTTCCTTTTGTGTGATTTCCCAAAAATGTTGGGTACATATATTTTACCCTAAGATTATTATGAAAAGTTGCGTTTTACGTAATGTATATCCTCACTAACACTTACAAAAGAGACCAGTTTCTTCTGCCTTCCTGCCTCAGCTACCATTCTGATCCTGCCACCCTCCTGACACCACACATCTGATGTCAAGTTCTCCTTTTTTCACCCATCTTCATCACCGGGTACTGGTATTGCCAACTACCGCCCCACTCTGTCACCGGGTCACTTTCAGAACTCCTGGTGCTGCTGATGCCATCTCCAGGCTGTGTCATTCAGCCACTATATGGTCTTCTCTTGCTGCCGCCAACTCCAGGCAGTGTCATTCAGCCACTATATGGTCTCCTCTTGCTGCTGCCATCTCCAGGCTGTGTCACTGTACCGCCATGTGGTATCCTCATGTTGCTGCCACATTAAATAAAACTTTTTAGGTTTATCTATTTGAAATCTTCAATTTAAATGTTTAAAAATATCTTTTCAATTGTAATGCCCTATGGTCTCGTCAGGCTGTTGCTACCTCCAGGCTGGGTCATTCAGCCACTATATGGTCTCCTCATGCTTTCGCCACCTCCATGCTGTGTCATTCAGCCACTATATGGACTCCTCATGCTTCAGCCTCATCCAAGCTGTGTCATTTAGCCACTATATGGTCGTCTCATGCTGCCACCACCTCCAAGCTGTCTCATTCAGCTACTACATGGTCTCCTCATGCTGCTGCCACCTCCATGCTGTGTCATTCAGCCACAATATGGTCTCCTCATACTGATACCCCCTCCAGGCTCTTTCATTGTGCCACTCTGCTACAGTGATTCTAATAGCGACGCCTCTAATCTGCATGTCATACTGAATAACAATATTATTTAACTAACCCAGCACACTCACTATGCGTGTTACAGCAAGGCAAAGTGTTCTACACTCCTATTGAGGCTCTCTGTCAGCCAGAAATAGCCATTTTTTATAGCGATTCACCACCAATAAATTCAAACCGAAACTATTTCTGGGGGAAAATTTGTCAAATCGGCCGAATCAAATTTTTTAAAAATTTGCTTATCTCTAGTAATTATAAAACACTTTGCTATTTACTTGCTGTTAAAATTCTCATCCTTTATATCAGAGGTACTCAACTATTTTTTAGTGAGGGTCCGCTTATCCGGGTCTGCCATCAGGTGAAGGTCCACACTGAACGCTAAGGCCTGTTCACAAATAGCGGCCTCAGTGCCAAACGAGCAACTGAAGTGTGGAGCATGTATGACCTGAATACTGCCACACACTGTACCCCTGAATATAATACTGCCACACACTGTACCCCTGAATATAATACTGCCACAAACTGTACCCCTGAATATAATTCTGCCACACACTGCACCCCTGAACATAATACTACCACACACTGTACCCCTGAATATACTACCACACACTGCACCCCCTGATTATAATACTGCCACACACTGTACCCCTGAATTTAATACTGCCACACACTGGTCCCCTGATTATAATACTGCCACACACTGTACACCTGAATATAATACTGACGCACACTTTACCCTCTGAATATAATAATGCCGAACACTGTACCCTCAGAATATAATACTTGCACACACTGTACCCCTGAATATAATACTGTTGCACACTGTACCCTCTGAATATAATACTGCTACACACTGAGCCCCTGGTATTTTACTGCCACACACTGGGCCCCTGGTATATTACTACTACACACTGTGCCCCTGAATATAAAACTGCTGCACACTGTGCCCCTGAATGTAATACTACCACACACTGTACCCTCTGAATATAACAATGCCACCCACTGTACCTCTGGTATTTTACTGCCACACACTGTGTGCCTGAAAATAATTCTGCCATACACTGTACCCCTGAATATAATACTGCCACGCACTGGGCCCCTGGTATATTACTGCCACATACTATGCCACTGGTATATTACTGCCACATACTATTCCCCTGCAATATTACTGCCACACGCTATGCCCGACAAACACTGTGTGCCCTGTACCGACTAATTGTACCTCTGTGCCCCAAATAATTGATGCCACTGTGCCCCAAATAATTGATGCCACTGTGCTCCCAGAATTAATGATGCCACTGTGCCCCAGAGTTATTTATGCCACTGTGCCCCCATAATTAATTATGCAACTGTGCCCCCAGGATTAAGTATGCCTCTGTGCCGCACAACATTAATGATGCCGCTGTGCTCCCAGAATTAGTGATGCTACTGTTCCCCCAGAACTAGTGATGCCACTGTGTCCCCCCAGAATTAGTGATGCCACTGTGCCCCCAGAATTAGTGACGCCACTGTGCCCCCAAAATTAATGATGCCACTGTGCCCCCAGAATTGATTATGCCACTGTATCCCCAGAATTAGTGATGCCACTGTGCCCCCAGAATTAGTGCTGCTACTGTGCCCCCAGAATTAGTGATGCCACTGTTCCCCAGAATTAGTGATGCCGCTGTGCCCCCAGAATTAATGATGCAGCTGTGCCGCACAAAATTAATGATGCCGCTGTGCTCTCCCCATCCATCCACAGTCTCCTCACCACCTATCCATTAACAGTCTCCTCACCCCACCATCCATTCATTCTCCTCACCCCCCCAAACGCATCCATTCATCCACAGTCTCCTCACCCCCCATCCATGAACAGTTTTCTCACCCCACATCCATTCATTCTCCTCACCCCCCCAACCCATCCATCCATCCACAGTCTCCTCACCCCCCCCCAAACCCATCCATCCATGGTCTCATCACACACACACATTCCTGCTCCTTCCATCCATGCACAGGTCTCCTCACCTCCCCCCTCGGTCTACTCACTTCTCCCCCAGCTAATACACTAACCCCCACTGCTGCTGGTAAAGTGTGAGGTAGCGCAGAGGGTGCTGTTTCTGTACTCCTGTGTGCGCTGCCAGTGATCTGTGGGGTCAGATGCGGGGACCTGTCAGGGGCTTGGAGCAGACGTGCACCTCTTCTCCCAGCAGCCCCTGACCTGTCCGGTCCTGCACAGTTTTTAAAGAGTCCGTGCTGGGGATTAAGGTTTTTAAAGCTCAGAAATTTTAAATGCAGGAGGGGTGTTAGGAGTAATTAGAGAATATAATCTGAGTTAGTTTAGAAAATATGGTTTTATGACAGGTACGCTTTAAAGGGTGGGAGGGTACCAAATTGTGCTCATCACATGCAGGCAAAACCACACTCACATGCAATATTCAATAGCCATATGATGTTGCCGGCTACACAATGTTGGTGAACATCACATACTGGTGTTGTTTAGTGCACATTCTATGATTTGTGCACTTTTGAGACAAACCTTGGGTGGAAGTTGAGCGCTGGAGAGCGGAAGCGGTAATACTTTTTCTGCTTCTTGGACAAACCCTTTAAGTCCTTTTGGACTATGTTCTGTGGACTGATGAGTTGAAAGTGGAATTTTTTAGAAGACACGGGTCACCCCAACCCATAGCTTATTCATTTTTACCCACATGATCTTTAGGCTGTGTTCACAAGGTGAAATTTCCTAGCAAAATTGCACAGTCATTTTCTGCTGCAGGATTCCATTTATTTCAATTGGATTCTGCTGCAAGGTGCACACGGCTGAATGTCCACGGCAGTATGTTTCTGCCACTGAAATTCCAACTCTGGTGTCCACTGGAAAATTAAACAGTTTAATGTTTCTGAGTATGCCTCTTGGAAATGCATTGATGTCTATAAAGATGACACATTTCTGAGCAGTCCTAGTGCCGCCCAATCAAGCAAATGTGCGGAATGTCTGCCTGTTTTTTTTTTGGGCGGATGTTCCCCCTAGTTTTGGCCATGTGAACATGGCCTTAGCATGATTTCTGCTTTTCTTACATAATATATATTTGATATTGTTGAGATGTACCTAGCAAGTTGTAGCAGCAGGCACTTTCTGTAGCTGCCATGGTTGACATTATATTACTGTATCTGGTTCTATTATTATAAATATGCATTACATTCAACACTACTGTATAGACATTGAAGCAGTTATTATTGTTATTTCACTGTGGGTCCTGTATTGTTTTATAAGAACGTTGGTTTTTAGACTAGTATTATTATTATTATTATTATTACAAATCAGATAAAAAATGTTTATTAACATTTTAAACACATTTTTAACCATTAAGGCTAGGCTTCCACACAGGTAGTTTTTTCTGGCTTTTTCTTTTTCTTTTTTTTTTTTGCATAACTGCCACTGCAGTCAGAAGTAGATCAAACAAGAAGGAGAAGTACCAGTCCTTCCTTTATATTTCCCATTTATATTGAATACACTTCTGACTTTGGCTCAAAAACTGCAGTGGCAGTATTACAGAAAACATCAGGGAAAAAACAGTGGGGAAACCTAGCCTTAAAGGGGTACTCCAGTGGAAAACTTTTTTTTTTTTTTTAATCAACTGGTGTCAGAAAGTTAAACATATTTGTAACTTACTTCTATTTAAAAATCTTAATCCTTCCAGTACTTATCAGCTGCTGTATACTACAGAGGAAGTTCTTCTGCTTTTGAATTTCTTTTCTGGCTGATCACAGTGCTCTCTGCTGACACCTCTGTCCATGTCAGGAACTGTCCAGAGAAGGATAGGCTTGCTATGGGGATTTGCTCCTGCTCTGGACAGTTCATGGACAGAGGTGTCAACAGACAGCACTGTGGTCAGACAGAAAAGAAATCCAAAAAGAAAAGAACTTTCTGTGGAGCATACAGAAGCTGATAAGTACTGGAAGGATTACGATTTTTAAATAGAAGTAATTTACAAATCTGTTTTACTTTCTGCACCAGTTGATTTATTTCCATCGGAGTACCTATTTAAGAAAGGATGGCTTGGTGCTTTGCTTGCCCCCTGATTTCTGTTCCATGATCTGTTAGTTACTTGCTTGCAGGACCTGTGAAAAGGCGTTTTTACTCCCCATGTAAGTAACAAATGCAGAAAACCTAGTCTTTTCTCCCTAGTGCTATTTGGATCTACAGATAGAAACTGTTTGCAGGCTTAAGAGTAGTTTTATATCCTACTTTATATTACGGCTTTAGGAGTACAGTCTACTGTACTGTATGTTACTCATGCCTTCAACTGTATTGCATATGTTTTTTATTAAATAGTATTGGAGATTGCAGAAGTAAATTACATGAATATAAAATCAATAGACTCTTTTGTTGCAGAATTTAAGATTATTTGTTCTTTGCATTCCAAATACCAGTTAATCCCAGAACAATGTTTTAATGTTCCTTGGCAGTAAAGGAATTAAACTTTGTTGCAAGACAGATTACTGGTTTACAGACGCAACAGCTGTTTATGTAAACCTGTGCAGAATGTTTGACAGTGTTTAGAAAAAGGGAAATTTAGTTCAATTTATCATGTGGAATGGTAGATTAATTTTAGGAATTAGGGTACAAGATTATAACCTGTATTATAATATATCATAGTGAAGGAGGAAAAAAAAGAGGGGGGGGGATGTGGGGCACTCTCTGGCATAGTAGGTTGATTCTTGATGGTCAATAGAGGAGAAGAGAAGTAGAGAAAGTCCACCACCACACCTATGCGGTGGTACTGAGCTCAGGAAGCTGAACGTAGGATTGGGCACGACACCGTTGGTGGACTCGGTTTGTGGTGGGATGTTACAGCCTGCTGCTCGGTTCCCCCTTCCCCCAAAAAGGGGTATGGAAATGACAATGAAAGAAATGGAAGCACAGAAAATGCGGGGGGTCTGTCTTCCGAGCACTACTGTGGTCGTGAAATAACATCAAGGTGCCAATAGATACACAGGATTCTTTTTATTGCAACATAAAAAATACCAACTGGACAACGCGTAGAGAGGAAAATGTCTTTAAAACGATGTGGGGTACACTAAAAGTCATGTTTCTGTCATATATAGATAGAATAAATGCGGAAATTAAAATTTGATTCATTCAGGAGACGACTTCTTATTTCGGTGGGTGATCATATGACTCACTGGTTACTGAAATACCATAAAGCGCTGGTGGTTATAATGTGGATTCCATAGAACACTGTTGGTAAAGGATGTGCTGATATGTGTATGGCCTGGAGGTATATAGATAGGATGGCTGAATATAAGTATATCAAGGGCAGGAACTTGCAAAGGTGGGTGTACACATCTGCAGTAGTCTGGATCAACATAGAGAGGTGCTGAAAAGAAGGATTACTTACTTTTAGAGTGTCCTATTCTCGAGTTCCTGTGTTTTGGCCGCAACTAGATGTTTTGACATGCCGATATTTATCAGGCAGCCGAAAACGCGTGGAGGATTGAAGACTTCCGGTCATGCGCACAGTTTATATTTGTTCAATCGAATGAACAAATACATGAAGACCACGAGAATAGATAAGCTGCCTTAAACAGGCGCGAAGCATTTTGGATTTTCAAAGTGAAATGCCTGGTACCAGATGGACTCAATGAATGCATTGAATTGTAATGAAAAAAAAAAAACCTCTGTATTTATTTATCCATTTATTTACATTTTTTCTGCCCCTCAGCTCCATTTCACTCATGGCATACACCTCACAATAAATCTACCACATCTTAATTGCACAATAGCTCTGTATACCCTTCCTTAGGTCCCCTTCCTTAATTTCCCCGCCCCTATCCCTCTATCCCCCTTGTTTCCCATCTTTTTCCCCCCCTTCCCCTTTTCCCCCATTCCCCCTATCTCTCTCCCTCCCTTTTCCAGCCTTGACCACCCCTCTCCCCCTTTCCCCACCCCATATGATCCCCTGCCACCACTCTTCATCCACACTTCATCAATCCTACTGTCTGGCCACCCAGCGTGATATGCGCACCTAGATCTACAAAACACGGTACGCGCATGCACACAAATTCTACTGTTCTGTCACCCAACACAATATGCGCACCTTGATCCACAAAACACGGCCCACACACGCACATGCGCACGCGCACGTGCATGCAAATCTCAGTTACAATGCGCGCATAGAATTTCCTCCCGACGCGCACACAAACCTGTAACATGACCGAAAGTCTTTAATCCTCCGCGTGTTTTCGGCTGCCTGATAAATATCAGCATGCCAAAACATCTAGTTGCTGTCAACATACAGGAACTCGAGAACACTCTAAAAGTAAGTAATCCTTCTTTTCAGCACCTCTCTATGTGGATCCAGACTACTGCAGACATGTACACCCACCTTGGCAAGTTCCTGCCCCTGATATACTTATATCTAGTGTTGGGCGCAAATATTCGCATTACAAATTTTTATTGCGAATATGGCAAATTCACGAATTTGTGAATATTGCTCATATATTCGCTTTATATTTGAAATTACGAATATTCACTTTTGCGCATATTCCTTCTTTTCACTTGTGGGCCAACTGAAATGATGCAAATACACTTGTCAGAGGTTATCAACAACATCCCTATCAACCAATAGTAAAGTTGCCCACCCCCTCACTGTTTTCTTCCTCGAATATGCAAATTTGTGAATTTTTCTCAAATGCCAATGTAACGAATGCACGAAATTTGCGAATATAGGACAAATGTTCATCTATATATTCGCGAAATATCGCAAATTCGAATATGGGAAATGCCTCTCATCACTGCTTATATCCAGCCATCTATATACCTCCAGGCCACACATATATCAACACATCCTTTACCAACAGTGTTCTATGGAATCCAGTGCTTTATGGTATTTTAGTAACAAATTATACTCCATGCCAGTGAGTCATATGATCACCCACCGTAATAAGAAGTTGTCTCCTGAATGAATCACATTTTTTTTTATATTTTAATTTCCACATTTAATTTATCTATATATGACATAAACATGACTTTTAGTGTACCCCACATCGTTTTAAATACATTTTCCTCTCTACATTTTGTTATATATATATATATTTTTTTTTACCTGCAAATATGTATATGTACATATGCATTTTTACAGTTATTGTTGTGGACCTGAGGAAGGCGGAGAACATGCCGAAATGCGTTGTCCAGTTGCTACTTTTTATGTATCAATAAAAAGAATCCTGTGTATCTATTGGCACCTTGACGTAATTTCACACCCCAGTAGCACTTGGAAGACAGAACCCACCGCATTTTCTGTGCTTCCATTTCTTTCAATATATCATAGTATATCAAATGGTTACCATTAAAAGTCAAAACACAACTGCCTTCTTTATTGTTTCTATTCCCTAGCTATGTTAAAAATAAATAATATAGTTATAACTAAATTGTGTATCTGTTCATGCCCCATACAGAACATCTTAACATTTAGATCCTAAATTAAGGGACATGTTACTTCACTACTTTAACACATATCCACATGGTAGGCATAAGTGACTTATTGTGGGGAAGCCTGACCTTTGGGACCCTCTGCAATTTCCGGAATGGGCACCATCTCTCACTGTGCATGGAGTGACATCTATGTGCCAAAGATACACTAGCATAGCGGTAAAGTATCTCCTGTGCTCCCATAGAGAATGCAAAGAGTACGTGCCCACACACCACTCCATGCGCAAGGAAGGACAGATCACGTTCTGGAGATTGTAGGGGGTCTACAATTCTGCAGCCTTCAGAGTTCATATCTTGAAGCATTTCATACCACCACACTGGCTCAAGGGCCCCGTGTTATGTATTATGTGTTATGCTGAGTCCTTGGTGATATGCGTTTTAGAAATAATCGTCTTTATCGCAAGCATTGTGCTGTAAATTGATGTAGGAAAAATACATCAAACAGTGCATTATAGCCATTCAACCAAGCTGTTTAAGGGTATCATGTATTCTCAGTAGCAACAAGCAAAATTGGGAATACAAGTTGTAAGTCAGGACAAGATAAGCAACAAAATGTATTTCCAAATTTAATAAACTTTTTTATGTAGACCTTATCTGTATATAAAATACTAAATTGTGTTCAAAACCTACCCTTTAGCATTGTTTTTTGTCAACACTATAATTCATAATAAAATGAATAATACATTACACATTATGTAATCCAACACAGTTTATGTCTGCCTACATCGAAACTGTAGAGGTCTACAAGCAACAATAAGTCACAGAAAAACATACAAAGTTCTAAAGATAAAAAGGGCACAATTTTTTCAAACTTCATTTTTTTCTTACATAGAAATCTGTTTCTCGAGTTTTTTTTTTTTTTTTTTTTTAAAGCAAATCACTCTTGATGATGTCTGTTTTCTGTGTCTTTTATGATTTTAATAGCCATGGAAGAAAAGAAAATAACTTAACTTAACCAACTTATTTTGACTGAATGGGGGGGGGGGGGGGGGTACCATATAAGAATATGAGGTTAACTACTTTCTGCCCTATAGTTCAGCCTACTAATATGAAAATGGGTTTCCTTGGGTTACCAGAGCCCTCAAAAAATTACCTGAGTCTACACACTCAGTGTAACATATGCCAGAGGCTTCATAATCAATGTAGATAGCTAAGAAAACATGGCAAAACCCCTGTCAGGTTCTTCTTCCCACCCTAAAGCATGATTACGTTCTCTATTTATACTCAGTCTAGTCTAAGAATTATCATACAATGGGGCAGATTTAATATTTTAAGTGCACCATAACTCTGATGCAATCACTTCTTTTGACTGAGATTAAGTATAGTATCTGTTCTTATCAGTTCTTACCAGTGGACTGGAAACGCTGGTGTGGGACTAGTGGGGATGGTGGGGCTGGATACCAGGGTGTACCAGGGCGTTCCGGGGGCTGGTTCTGAGGAATCAGTTCAACGACTGCTCCAATGAGATTTGTGCCTTCCGTGTCTCACCATGATGCTGGGAGAGTCTAGCTCCGATGTAATTTTGTGCCTTGGGGAGTGGTGACCTTGAGGTGCCGAAACTCACATGGCGGATTGGCTCACTAAGTTGATGCATTGGCACCAACCTCTATACTTTTTTCTCTCACCTCTTGATTCCCGGCCTTTTGGCTAGGATCAGAGTAATTTTTTATAGATCTGGCCAAATGTCCGGGGAGTATATTTGCACTCATCCACTTATCTATTTCCTTTTTGTAGTCACTGTGCCACTGTACATGTTGTGTGTGTTCACAGGATTTGTCCTTCTGGGTGTCCCTCTTGGCAGTCTAGGGGAGGTGTGTGTGACCATTAGGTGGGGAATCACCTCCCTGCAACCCTGGGGCATTTCGGCTTCAGCTGAGATGCCATCAGTATACGTTCATGCCATCAGTTCCTTGGCTGACACTATAGTTAATGCCTAGATTGATGTAGGGAGCATTTGTGGTCCCTTAGTATCTTAGGGGAAAATGGACATCGAACCCGGACCCTTGCAGCTGCCTTTTGGCACAGAGGGGAAGGGGAAGTTTGTTGGGGGCCAATCTCTTGTTGGAGAAGTGCTTTGCGATATCCGCATCCTTTGTGCACTTTTTTTTGTGTGACTCGTTTGTACTTTTTCTTGCACTTTGGGTAATAGAGAGCTCGTACCTCGGCTCTTAAAAAAAGAATAACTCTAATGCACTTCTGATTCTGGTGTAAAATGAATCAAATAATTGTTAGTTTAGACTAAACTAATCCCTAGACGCCTAATCCACTGGGATAAATCTGGTGCATTTAAATTAGAAAAAAAAAAGCGCTAGTAAATTTCTGCCAATTTTAAATCAAGGTGACAAATTTCTAACACAATCCACTTAAATTCACTCAATGCGGCCAGCAGTTTTCACTAAACCATATAAGACCTCCACCGTCTCCTTCTATTTCTGGGATGCTGAAAATATCTTAATAATCTTATGATGTTAATTGACCTCACCTTTTCCTTTTAAATAACAAAAGCTATTTTGTAACTTTTGAGGGCTTCCGTTTCTACTCAGTGCACTTTTCAGTAAAAATTACATCTGAAATTTATTCTGTAGGTCCATACGATTACAATGATACCAAATGTATGTAGGTTTTATTTTATTTTACTACTTAAAAAAATGTATAACTACATGCACCAAAATTTGTATGTTTAAAATTGCCATCTTCTGACCCCTATAACTTTTTTTATTTTTCCTTATATTGGGGTTATATGAGGGTTCATTTTTTGCGCCATGGTCTGTAGTTTTTATCGGTACTATTTTTTGGGGGGGTTGGGATTTTTTTTATCGCCTTTAATAAATTTCTTTATGGTATATGAAGTGACAAAAAATGCTCAATTTGGGACTTTGGTATGTTTTTAGGTGTGCACCATCGACCGTGCAGTTTAGCTAACCTTATATTTTAAAAGTTCAGACATTTACAGTCATGGCCGTACATACTGGCACCCCTGAAAACAAAGTATTTCTCACAGAAAAGGAATGCAGTAACACATGGTTTGCTGTACATGTTTATTTCCTTTGTGTGTATTGGAATGAAACCAAAAAAGGAGGAAAAAAAGCAAATTGGACATAATGTCACACCAAGCTCCAAAAATGGGCTGGCCAAAATTATTGGCACCTTTAACTTAAAGGGGTTATCCACCATAAGGTGATTTTAGTAGGAAACTGCCAGACAGTAATGGACATGCTTAGAAAGGATCTGCGCTTGTCTTGGTGCTAAATGTCTGTTGTGAGATTACCATAACACTGTGGCTAGCTTTTTGTGAACTTGTATTTCCTGTTTCAGTTTTCTTTTTTTGACTACAAATCCCATAAATCCATTTTCCTCCCTCCCACACATCAGCCATCCCACCCATTGAAACATAAATGAGCTGCATCCATTCATGTGGTTTTCAATCAGGGTGCCTACAGCTGTTGCATTAGTTGCAGATTGATCTCTCTTCCACCCAGCAATCCCTGTCATCAGCTGACTAGTGATGTCAGGTATCAGCCGCATTACAACCTGGGAAAAATCGGAGCCAACAGTAATTTTTTATGCTGTTAAAAATAAATACTGGGGTGAAAATCACAGAAGAATTGTGAGAAAACCGTCACACACAGGTACAGACACTATATTATGAACTACACTAACTTTACAGCCCCTGTAGCATAGTCAAATAAAAAAAATCCTGGAATACCCCTTTAATATTTGGTTGCACACCCTTTGGAAAAAATTACTGAAATCAGTCGCTTCCTATGACCATCAATAAGCTTCTTACACCTCTCAGCCGTAATGTTGGACCACTCTTCCTTTGCAAACTGCTCCGGGTCTCTATTATTGGAAGGGCGGCTTTTCCCAACAGAAATTTTAAGATCTATTCACAAGTGTTCAATGGGATTTGGATCTGGACTCATTTCTGGCCACTTCAGAACTCTCCAGCGCTTTGTTGCCATCCATTTCTGGGTGCTTTTTGACGTATGTTTTGGGTCATTGTCCTTCTGGAAGACCCAAGATCTCAGACAGAAACCCAGCTTTCTGACACTGGGCTTTGCAGTGTAACCCAAAATTCATTGGTAATCCTCAGATTTCATGATGCCTTGCACACATTCAAGGCACCCAGTGCCAGAGGCAGCAAAACAACCCCAAAACATCATTGAATCTCCACCATATTTCACTGTAGGTACTGTGTTCTTTTCTTTGGAGGCCTCATTTTGTTTTCGGTAAACCAAAAAGCTCTATCTTCATCTCATCTGTCCACAAGATGTTTTCCCAGAAGGATTTTGGCTTACTCAAATTCATTTTGGCAAAATGTAGTCTTGCTTTTTTTTATGTCTCTGTGTCAGCAATAGGGTCCCCCTGGGTATCCTGTGATAGCATTTAATTTCTTTTAAATATTGATGTAAAGTTTGCGCTGACACCAATGCTCCATGAGCCTGCAGGACAGCTTGAACATCTTTGGACCTTGTTTGGGGCTGCTTATCCACCTTCCAGACTATACTGCATTGACACCTTTCATCACTTTTTCTCCTCCGTCCAGGCCCAGGGAAATTAGCTACAGTGCTATGGGCTGCAAACATCTTGATAATGTTGCGCATTGTGGACAAATCTAAATCTCTGGAGATGGACTTGTAACCGTGAGATTGTTGATATTTTTCCACAATTTTGGTTCTCAAGTCCTCAGACAGTTCTCTTCTCCTCTTTCAGTTGTCCATGCTTAGTGTGGCACACCCAGACACACAATGCAAAGTGGACTTCTCTCCTTTTTATCTGCTTTCAGGTGTGGTTTTTATATTTCCCACACCTGTTACTTGCCCCAGGTGAGTTTAAAGGAGCATCACATGCTTTAAACAATCTTATGTTTCCACTATTTTGAAAGGGTGCCAATAATTTGTCCAGTTGAGTTGAGTTTGTCCAGTGGAGTTTTGTGTGACATTATGTCCAATTTGCTTTTTTCTTCCCTTTTTTGGTTTAGTTCCAATGCACACAGGGAATAAACATGTGTATAGCAAAACATGTGCTACTGCAATGCTTTTCTGTGAGAAATTTTTAGAAACATTTTCTAAAAAAATGTCAGGGGTGCCAACATTTGCGGCCATGACTGTACACACACGGTGGTACGATATATCATTATTTTTATTTGTTATTACATTATTTTATTTAAAAAATAGGAAAAGGGAGGTGATTCAAACTTTTATTAGGGAGGGGTTTATTCACATTTACTAACTTATTTTTTTTTTTTTACATTTTTTACTTTTGTTTTTTTAGCCCCCATAGGGGGCTATAACATGCAATCTTTTGATTGCATACACTGTTCAATGCTATGCCACAGCATAGCATTGATCAGTGTTATCGGTGCTCTGCTGCTCCAGCTTGCATGGCAGGCTTGGAGCAATAGAGCACCGATCGGACGACGAGAAGGGAGGTAAGCACCCTCCTGCCATCCTTTCAGCTGATCGGGACATCACGATTTCTTTGCAATAGTCCTGATGAGCTGCCGGGATACTTTCACTTTCATTTTAGATGCTGCGATTAACTTTGATTGCGGTGTCTAGAGGGTTAATGCCGTTAACCCTGGGTCCTGGCTGCTGATAGCAGTCGGGACCCATGGGGTTTGAAGCGCTCTCCGCTAGTTCTTTTAAACCCAGGTAATGGGACTCGGGGTGTTCCGCTCATGGAATCTGTCATGGCTCTCTTTTTTTGTGGACAGAATTAAACAGCAGTACAGTAAGATGCACCAGATTCATAAGAGGTTCAAGCCTTCCGCAAATTCAGCAAATCTCTCCTGCTGTCCATGCAATAAACGTAGCTTAATCTACTTCAGTCATGAGCTTTCTGGCATCATTTATGTTAAATCAGCAGGGCAGAGAAAGGCCTTGCCACTTTCTGCTAAACGTACCAGTTTTTTTTTTTTAAACATTGGGTTAGGCAGTAGGAAAAGGCAAAAGGGCTCAAAAGGTCTTTTGTGCAAAATCACTATTTGTGAAAAGCCTTCAAAAATTATCTTTATAAGCATCCAAAATTTAAGAATAGGCTATTAAAAAACATTTTAAGGGGTTATCAGGGGCCCCCCATTCAAAATAAACATTGATTTGATTTGAATGGGATTCTGCTGCTTAGTTTACATATTGGCAGTTTCAAAGGGGTGGAGAATTGAACATATTCATTCCTCTGCTGGACTCCATCAGGGAAGTGTTGATTGTCAATGGGATGGTGCTTATGCCGTGGACATTAAATGCCAAATCGGAAACTGCACGGACCCACTTCGGGAACTCAACGAGGCAAATACTTACTGAATATCTCAGTGTGAATGGACCCTTACATATAATATGAGTAGAAAAACTATAATTTTTAATAAAAAAAAAAAAGATGTAGTGCCAGACTACAAACATTTAGCACCAGTTCTGATAATTAGATGACAGTTGGATTTTAAAAAATCTCAAAAAAAACTCAAAGACCTGACATTCCCTTCTTTCCCATCTGCTTCTTTGTCTGCTTTGCCTACCCTATGACCTCATATTGTTGTTGTTTTTTCAACACTATCAAGTGTCAACCCCCTAAGGGTAAGTGCACACTAGACTAGATTTTGTTACAGATTTGAGGCGGATATGTAGCAGATTTGAGGAAGATACATGCAGAACATAAATTCACTAGCTGAAGCTTATTTTCTGTCAAGAATGTTTCCGTTGTGTGTAGATGAGAACTCATAAAATCACATTTACTTTGCTGGTACTGTAATCTGCTGTGGACTAAATCACATGATTAAAAATGACCTGCTGACATAAATAGGAGGGGAAACTGCTCTTGGTCACGTGGGCTTGTTGGTCAGTTATTTCTGCAGGCCGAACGGGAGAACTGTTCTACATGTGTTCCCCATCCACCATGTCTGGCAATCCGGCATCAAGATAAATTTGAATTGTCTTATTCAAATAAATAGGAACAGTAAGATCTTCAGTTTCCCTCTGGCGCTTTTCTACTGCACCCGAGGGAAACTGGGTCAAGTTGCCGGATATATGTGATCACAGTGAATGGACCCTAGTTCAGTAAGAAAAAGAATGATAAGTCACTCAACAACAGTTATTAAAGCATTAAATGATAATTACATTTTTCTGGATAACCTTTTTAAAAAGAGTCTGTCCAAGTATACTAAGCTATGTGATACTAAGATACAAAGTAGGATGAATAAAACTGTATCTTTTTTTGTGAGCAGCTAACAAAAAAGGTGTACTTCTTTCATTATATAGCTATGAACAGAATTAGAAGTAGGAAACATCTAACTGAGGTTATATTAGTTTGGTTAAATTATTTGGACAGCATACTATGGAACAGTGGAGTGCCTCAAGGTCTTGGCAAATAGGTCACATTGGTTCTTTAAAACTTTTTTGTTTTAAATATGTGTCAGACTATACACAAAGAATACAGCAATTTGGCATTAGTACAGACCTGAAGTTTCCAAGCTATAAAACTAGTGATGCGGATCTATGGCATATGGTGTTACTACTGCACACATACAGTAGGCCATTTAATTATTAAGTGAAAAAAAGATATTTGTGAATTAATCCTAAAAGCTTTACATTGTAGCTGCAAATAATTTGCTCCAAATGTGGTTGTATTTTGCAGGACTTTGTTCACACTGCGGAATTCCGCAAGTGGAATTATGCGCAGTGAACAGTACCATCAGTGTGAAAGGGTCTTCTGCAAGACCTGTTCACACTGCAAAATTTCAGTGGCGGACAATTCTGCCGCTGAAATTGTCCCATGCAAAAAAGGAACATGTTTATTCTTTGCGCAGAATTTTGCCCCGTGGTCCTACTGCCTAAGCATTTTTGGCAGCGGCCGCCTGACGGAACCTCTGCTCGCAGAATTCCGTGAGCAGAGATTCCGCAGTGTGAACATACCCTTAGGTCCTTATGTGTCTAAACTTAATGCCACCAGGGGAGACTCTAACTTTATAGTAAGAAAAGGCAACCCTGGAGTTGGCCAGTGCTAGTGGTAGTTTAATTATAAATATTTAAATAAGCCATAGAAAAATGTGTAAAAAATTGACGTCAATTAATTCAACATTTGAATAAGTTAGAATACATTATTCAGTAATGGTAAGAAAAAATATAGCTGGTTAATTTAAAAAAATTCTCCAAACTTACTGTACTTTCATCTTAAATAGCAAATATATAACATACCATAAATTTACATATAGATTATCGTTTCTATCCTATAGTAGTGCATTTGTGTCTAAATGGAAGGAAGCACTTACGTACACAGATTTGCTGCATCAAATAATTATATAAAAAAAACTGTTTAGTTCTGTAATATTTAGCATTTCCTTTGTGGTAAAGTCATCAGAAATATTGTTTGCTTGGTTGCGCCTATCTACTTCCATCTGTCACTTTTAATATGCATCGCTGGTCGGTGTATGAAAACTGATTGCAGGTATAACAAGTTATCCACATCCCATAGACCGCCTGTTAATTATTTGAAGATTACCGCCTGTGCCCATGCTACACAAGCAGGCAATGCCACCACATGCAATGCTAAATTCCTTAGACACCAATTAATAGCATTTACAATGACAGACACATTATCCTTCTAATGATATTTCTTTACTATCTGATTCTAAGATCATTTTCTGTAGTAATGATTCCCTGACAATATCTCTAAGTGACCTTACCAATCACATTTGCCAGGTCACAAACTGGATTTTGCAAGTATGTTTCAATGAAAGACATGAACACATCTTATACTACTGTTTCTGTCCATCTAAGAAGATTTTAGCATGTTTGACCATCTTCTATATTGCCTTCTTAGACGTTTCCTTTGGGATTCATCTTCAAGGATTAAGAATTTCGTAAAAGGATGACATAACCAGCACAAAAACGTACTACACAATGAGTTTTATGCACAAAAACTGCAAATACTGTAAATACTTTATTTTTCCTGTTTGGCTTTGTGAATTTAGATATATACCAACTTTGTACAACCTTTAACCCCTTAAGGACCAGGCCATTTTTCACTGTAGGACCAGAGCATTTTTTGCACATCTGACCACTTTCACTTTAAGCATTAATAACTCTGGGATGCTTTTACTTTTCATTCTGATTCCGAGAATGTTTTTTCGTGACATATTCTACTTTATGTTAGAGGTAAAATTTTGTCGTTTTGAAAAATTCCAAAATTTGATGAAAAAATTTAAAATTTAGCATTTTTCTAACTTTGAAGCTCTCTGCTTGTAAGGAAAATAGACATTCCAAATAAATGATACTTTGATTCACAAATACAATATGTCTACTTTATGTTTAGCATCATAAAGTTGAAATGTTTTTACTATTGGAAGACATCAGAGGGCTTCAAAGTTCAGCTGCAATTTTCCAATTTTTCACAAAATTTTCAAAATCTGAATTTTTCATGGACCAGTTCAGTTGAAGTGGATTTGAAGTTTTTTTTTAAATAAGAAATACCCCACATATGACCACATTATAAAAACTACACCCCTCAAAGTATTCAAAATGACATTCAGTAAGTGTGTCAACCCTTTAGGTGATTCACAGGAATAGCAGCAAAGTGAAGGAGAAAATTCAAAGGGGTAAAAGGAGAAAAAGCCCCCCAAAATTTGTAACCCAATTTTTCTCAAGTAAGGAAATACCTCATATGTGTATGTCAAGTGTTTGGCGGGCACAGTAGAGGGCTCAGAAGGAAAGGAGCGACTATGGGATTTTGGAGAGTGAGTTTTTCTGAAATGGTTTTTGGGGGGCATGTCACATTTAGGAAGCCTCTATGGTGCCAGAACAGCAGAAAAACCCCAACATGGCATACCATTTTGGAAACTACACCACTCAAGGCATGTAAGGGGTCCAGTGAGCCTTAATAACCCACAGGTGTTTGACAACTTTTTGTTAAAGTCGGATGTGTAAATGAAAAAAAATGTTTTTCATTAAGTACATTTCCCCCCCTCCCAAATTAACCATTTTTCTAAAGGTTAAAGGGAGAAAAAGCCCCCCAAAATTTGTAAATGCTGTAAAATGCTCTGCGGGTGAACTACAATGCTCAGAAGAGAAGGAGTCACATTTGGCTTTTGGAAAGCAAATTTTGCTGAAATGGTTTTTTGGGGGCATGTCGCATTTAGGAAGCCCCTATGATGCCAGAACAGCAAAAATACCCACATGGCATACTATTGTGTAAACTACACCCCTCAAGGAACGTAACAAGGGGTACAGTGAGCCTCAACACCTCACAGGTATTTCACGACTATTTGTTAAAGTGGGATGTGTAAATGAAAAAAAAAAATCAAAAATGCTGGTTTTTCCCCAAATTTTACATTTTTACAAGGGGTAATAGGAGAAAATTACCATTTCTTCTGAGTATGGAAATAACCCATGTGTGGACATCAAGTGCTCTGCTGGCAAACTACAATGCTCAGAAGAGGAGGAGTGCCATTGAGCTTTTGAAGAGTGAATTTGTTTGGAATGGAAGTCAGGGGCCATGTGCGTTTACAAAGCCCCTCGTGGTGCCAGAACAGTGGACCCCCCACCCCCCACATGTGATCCCAAATTACTTTTTTTACACTAACAGGCTGGTGTAGACCCCAACTTTTCCTTTTCATAACATGTAAAAGGAGAAAAGCCCCCCAAAATTTGTAGTGTAATTTCTCCCGAGTGCGCAAGTACAGTACCCCATGTGTGGCACTAAACTGTTTCCTTGAAATACAACAGGGCTCTGAAGTGAGAGAGCTCCAAGCGCATTTGAGGACTAAATTAGGGATTGCATAGGGGTGGACATAGGGGTATTCTATGCCAGTGATTCCCAAACAGGGTGTCTCCAGCTGTTGCTAAACTCTCAGCATGCCTGGACAATCAGTGGCTGTCCAGAAATGCTGGGAGTTGTTGTTTTGCTACAGCTGGAGGCTCCGTTTTGGAAACACTGCGATACAAAAAGTTTTTCATTTTTATTGGGGGGGACAGTGTAAGGGGGTGTATATGTAGTGTTTTACCCTTTATTTTGTGGTAGTGTAGTGTTTTTAGGGTACATTTGCACTGCGTGTTACGGTGAGTTTCCCGCTAGGAGTTTGCGCTGCGGCAAAAAATTTGCCGCAGCCCAAACTTTAAGCAGGGAACTTACTGTAAACCCGCCAATGTGAATGTAACCTGTACATTCACATGGGGGGCAAACCTCCAGCTGTTTCAAAACTACAACTCCCAGCATGTACTGACAGACCGTGCATGCTTGGAGTTGTACTTTTGCAACAGCTGGAGGCACACTGGTTGGCAAACCTTCAGTTATGTTCTGTTATCTAACGCAGTATTTTCCAACCAGTTTGCCTCCAGCTGTTGCAAAACTACAACTCCCAGTGTGTACTGATCGCCAAAGGGCATGCTGGGAGATGTAGTTATGCAACAGCTGAAGGCACGCAACTACAACTCCCAGCATGCTGGGATTTACAGTTTTGCGACATCTGGAGAGCCGCAGTATAGAGACCACTGCAAACTGTGGCTCTCCAGATGTTGTAAAACTACAAATCCCAGCATGCCCAGACAGCAAACAGTTGTGTGGGCATGCTAGGAGTTGTAGTTTTACAAGATCTGGAGGGCTATAGTTTAGAGACTATTGTATAGTGGTCTCAAACTGTAGCCCTCCAGCTGTTGCAAAACTACAAATCCCAGCATGCCCAAATAGCTGTCTGGACATGCTGGGAGTTGTAGTTTTGCAACATCTGGAGTGCTACAGTATAGAGACCACTGTATAGTGGTCTCAAACTGTAGCCCTCCTGATGTTGCTAGGCAACTTACCGTTTTCCGTAGGATCCAGGGAGCCAGCTGCACGACATCGGTGCCCGCCGATCTCCGACACCGATCATTGCCCGCAGCCTCGCCCACAGGGTAAGTGGACTCCGGCGCCGGTCCCCGTCGGTTTAACCTATTGTGGGTGGGCAGAAAGGGGAAAACGAAAGTTAACCCCCCCCCGATATGCCATTGGTCGTCATGTCTATATGACCAATAGCAGGGAGAGGAGGGGTGGCACCCCTGCCACCTCACTCCTATTCCTTCAGGGGGATCGTGGGTGTCTTGGACAACCACGATCCCCCTTATATTCCGGGTCACCGGGTCACCATAGACCCGTAATGACCCAGAATCGCGCAAATCGCAAGTGTGAACTCCCTTGCGATTTGTGCCGATCGCCGACATGGGGGGGGTCTAATGACCCCCTGGGTATTTGCGGGGGGTGACTGCTGATCGATATCAGCAGTCACCCAGTCCGGTCCCCGCCCGGCGCGCGGCAGGGACAGAAATCCCGTAGGCTTACGTCCTTGGTCCTTAACTACCAGGGTGCTTAGACGTATGCGTACGTCCATGGTCCTTAAGGGGTTAATTCAGGGCTGGCCCAAGACATTTTGCTGCCTAGGTCCAGGAGTTCCATAGAACTTCATTGATCTGTATGCTCTGCACTCCTGGTCCAGGCTCTATCAAATACAGAACTGAGACTGGGGCAGAAGGAGAGGTAAGCCTTCCGGCTACTTCCACAGGGGATTGCCTCCCTATGAGCATGCTGCAGGGGGGCGATCCACCCCACTAGACCACCAGGGATGGTTTAAAGCTCCCATTAGACGCCGCTGTCAGCTTTTGACAGCGGTGATCTAAAGTGTTAATAGCCGGCTATTAGCGATGGCCCCCAACTACAGGAATCAGCTGGGGGCCGCCGGGTATAGAACAGGCATGAGTCAGGAGCCCGCTTCATACACTAGGTCTGTCATGGGTTGCGAAGGGGTCAAAAAACTTCTCAGGGCAATTTGCCGCCCCTGTGGAGTGCCATCTGGGTCCAATAGACCCAGCAGGACTCATTGTAGAGACGAACTTCCTTTAAATTGTATGGAGTCATTACCTAAGTTATTTCCATAGAACCTTATTCTATCTCTGTTTGGAACACTTTTTTACGTTGGTTTGATAAGAATTATGACCAAAAAAAATCATGTTCTGTTGGAGGCGCCATGGAAAAACTAATCCGCCTAAAAGCCAAACTGTCTAGTTTTGCCCATAGCATCCAATAACAATTTACATTCTGCTAGTGGAGAGATTAATAGTATATGAAATGTTTTAGTTTTCTTTTTTACCTTAACTTTACAACTCCTGTTAACCTTTTAAGGACTATGGACTCAAATGTACATCCTGGTGCCCAATACTTAACGCAAAAGTAAATACATAAATTAATGTCCTAAAGGGCACTCTCTATATGAAGCAATCTACTGATTGTGCTGAAGCTGACTATCAGTAGATCGCTGGTAACACTGAATAGTTCCATGTAATAGCATCACATTGTTCAGTGTAAGCAATCTAATGATTGCATATAAAGGTCTCTATGGGGACTTAAAAAGTGTAAATTAAAAAGAAAAACTAAATATAAAAAATAAAATATTCACATCTTTCCATTTTTAAATAAATAAATAAGCAAATGCTTAGGAAGGATCTGAGCTTGTCTTGGGCTAAATGGCTATTTTGTGAGATTACCATAACACTGTGGCTAGCTTTTTGTGAACTGGTATTTCCTGTCTGAGTTTTCTTCTTTTGCCTACAAATCCCATAATTCCATTTTCCTTCCTCCCACACATCAGCCACACCACCTATTGAAACACAAATGACCTTCATCCATTCAAAAGACCTGTGGTTTTCAATCAGGGTGCCTACAGCTGTTGCATTAGTTGCAGATTGATCTCTCTCCCACCAAGCGATCGCTATACCCATTGAGGCAGACAGGCTCCCTTTCATCAGCTGACTAGTGAGTCAGGTCTTGGCCGCATTGCAAACTGGGAAAAATCTGAGACAACAGTAATTCTGTACGCTGTTAAAAATACATTTTGGGGTGAAAATCACATAAGAATTGTGAGAAAACAATCACACACAGGTACAGGTTCTATATTATGAACTACACTAAGTTTACAGCCCCTGTAGGATAGTCAAATAAAAAAAATTCTGGAATACCCCTAGTGTGTACCTGACATAGAGCTGCTAAAAAATGTCACAAATGTTTGCTCAAACTTCATTTTGTGCAAAATGTTGCCTCTGTATTTGCAGACTTGCTGAGCTACATTCAATATAGGTATGGTTTTATGTAGGGAGAATGGTCTCCACACATGCAAGATTTACTACAATTTACACTATGCCAGCTCTGAGAGAGGCATGGTCCTCTCACTAAATCCAATGCAGCTGGCAGGGCATAGGCTTTTATATATGAAATAATATGAAATGTATTTGCAAATCTCCTCCCAAGAGTATTTGCCTTTAACCCTTTAAGGACCACGTTTTTTTTTTTTTTTTTTTTTTCTGCACTTACGTTTTTTCCTCCTCACCTTTTAAAAATCCTAACCCTTTCAATTTTGCACCAAAAAATCCATATGATTGCTTATTTTTTGCACCACCAATTTTACTTTGCAGTGACATCAGTCACTGTACCCAAAAATCTATGGCGAAACGGAAAAAAATAATTGTGCGATGAAATTGAAGAAAAAATGCAATTTTATAACTTTTGGGGGCTTCCATTTCTAAGCAATAATTTTTTTAGTAAAAATGACACCTTATATTTATTCTGTAGGTCCATACGATTAAAATGATACCCTACTTATATAGGTTTGATTTTGCTGTACTTCTGGAAAAAATCATAACTACATGCAGGAAAATGTATACATTTAAAATTGTCATCTTCTGACCCCTATAACTTTTTTATTTTACCGCCCACTTATGGGGCGGTATGAGGGCTGATTTTTTTGCACCATGATCTAAAATTTTTAGCGGTAGAATTTTTTCATGACATAAAAAGTGACCAAAAATATGTTATTTTGGAACTTGGAATTTTTTTGCGCATACGCCATTGACCGTGCGGTTTAATTAATGATACATTTTTATAGATCAGACAATTACGCACGCGGCGATACCACATATGTTTATATTTACGTTTATTTACTTTACATTTGCATTAAGCATGTATTTAGCTACTGCTAAACTTCAAAAAATTATAGGCCCAAGGCCTGAGGCACCAGGGAGGCAAGTAGTTTGTGAAAGACAAAGAATGAGTCTGGAGCAGTCATTCGCAGTACCCAAGAGGGTTTCATAACCCCTTACATTTAAAGATCAATCTTGACATTTGCATTGTCTTCAGGACATAGGGCGTATGGATACGCCCTGCATTCCGAGTCCTTAAGGATCGAGGGCGTATCCATACGCCCGTGGGAATTTGGTCCCCACCGCTAGCCGGTTGGGGACCGAAGCCGGGTGCCTGCTGAAATCGTTCAGCAGGCATCCCGGCATATCACCCAGGGGGGTCATTATGCCCCCCCATGTCGGCGATGGCCGCAGATCGCTGGACAATTCAGTCCAGCGATCTGCGGCGATTCCGGGTCAATCGGGTCTCCAGTGACCCGGTGACCCGGAATTACTGGCTGATCAGCCAGAGCCTGCAGGGGTGAGGTGGCACTGGTGCCACCTCACGATCGCCCTGATTCGTCGGCCGGATTACCGACCGGCCAATCAGGGCGCCTGCTGCGGGTGTCACTCCCGCAACCCGCTCCGCCCCTCTTCCGGAGGACATGAGCGGGTGCGGGACGTGCACCCCGGGTGCTGGGGACCCCGATCCCCAGCCTCAATGTTGGGATCGGGGCCCCAGGAGCAGCAGCGGCGACGACGAGGGACTGACCTGCGTGGCGTGGATCGTTGGAGGTGAGTGACAGCCTCCTGCTGTTGCTTAGCAACATCTCCCAGCATGCAAAAAGGGCATGCTGGGAGCTGTAGTTATGCAACAGCAGGAGGCAGACCACCACAACTCCCAGCATTCCCATATGGGCATGCTGGGACTTATGGTTTTGCAACAGCTGGAGGCACATTTTTTCTATGGAAAAGTGTACCTTCAGCTGTTGAATAACTACAACTCCCAGCTTGCACAAACAGCTAAAGTGCATGCTGGGAGTTGTAGTGGTGCATCTGCTGGTTGCATAACTACAACTCCCAGCATGCCCGTTGGCTGTCGGGGACTGCTGAGAGTTGTAGTTTTGCAACAGCTGAAGGCACACTGGTTGTGAAATTTTGAGTTTTTTTTTTTACCTAACTCAGTGTTTCACGACCGGTGTGCCTCCAGCTGTTGCAAACTCCAACTCTCAGCAGTCAATGTACACCATGCACCGTACATGCTGGGAGTTGTAGTTTTGCAACAGCTGGAGGCACACTGGTTGTGAAACACCGAGTTAGGTCACAAACTCAGTGATACATAACCAGTGTGCCTACAGCTGTTGCAAAACTAAAACTCTCAGCATGTACAGTCTGTCAGCGCATGCTGGGAGTTGTAGTTTTGCAACAGCTGGATGTCCCTCCCCCCCAATGTGAATGTACAGGGTACACTCACATGGGCGGAGGTTTACAGCAAGTATCTGGCTGCAAGTTTGAGCTGCGGCAGAATTTTCTGCCGCAGCTCAAACTGCCAGCGAGAAACTACTGTGAACCCCCGCCCGTGCGACTGTACCCTAAACACTACACTAACACAAAATAAAATAAAAAGTAAAAAAACACTACATATACACATACCCCTACACAGCCCCACTCCCCTCCCCAGTAAAAATGAAAGCGTCTGGTACGCCACTGTTTCCAAAACGGAGCCTCCAGCTGTTGCAAAACAACAACTCCCAGTATTGTCGGACAGCCGTTGACTGTCCAGGCATGCTGGGAGTTTTGCAACAGCTGGAGGCACCCTGTTTGGGAATCACTGGCGTAGAATACCCCTATGTCCACCCCTATGCAAGTCCCTAATTTAGGCCTCAAATGCGCATGGTGCTCTCAATTTAGAGCCCTGTCGTATTTCAAGGCAACAGTTAAGTGTCACATATGGGGTGTCGACGTACACGGGAGAAATTGTGTTACAAATTTTGGGGGGTATTTTCTGCTTTTACCCTTTTTAAAAAATGTTACATTTTTGGGAAAACAAGCATTTTAGGTAGAAAAACCTTTTTTTTTTTTTACATATGCAAAAGTCGTGAAACACCTGTGGGGTATAAAGGTTCACTTAACCCCTTGTTACGTTCCCCGAGGGGTCTAGTTTCCACAATAGTATGCCATGTGGGGTGTTTTTTGCTGTCCTGGCACCATAGGGGCTTCCTAAATGCGGCATGCCCCCAGAGCAAAATTTGCTTTCAATAAGCCAAATGTGACTCCTTCTGTTCCGAGACCTGTAGTGTGCCAGCAGAGCACTTTTCACCCCCATATGGCATGTTTTCTGAATCGGGAGAAATTGGGCTTCAAATTTTTAGGGGTATTTTCTGCTATTACCCTTTTTAAAAATGTAAAATTTTGGGGAAAACAAGCGTTTTAGATAAAAAATTTTATTGTTTTTTTTTACATTTGCAAAAGTCGTAAAACACCTGTGGGATTTAAAGGCTCACTTTATCCCATTTTACATTCCTCGAGGGGTCTAGTTTCCAAAATGGTATGCCATGTTTTTTTTTTTTGCTGTTCTGGCACCATAGGGGCTTCCTAAATGCAACATGACCCCCAAAAACCATTTCAGAAAAACATACTCTCCAAAATCCCCTTGTCGCTCCTTCCCTTCTGAGCCCTCTACTGCGCCCGCCGAACACTTTACATAGACATATGAGGTATGTGCTTACTCGAGAGAAATTGGGCTACAAATACAAGTAAAAATGTTCTCCTTTTACCCCTTGTAAAAATTAAAAAATTGGGTCTACAAGAACATGTGAGTGTAAAAAAATGAAGATTGGGAATTTTCTCCTTCACTTTGCTGCTATTCGTGTGAAACACCTAAAGGATTAAAACGCTGACTGAATGTCATTTTTAATACTTTGGGGGGGGGGGTAGTTTTTATAATGGGATCATTTATGGGGTATTTCTAATATGAAGACCCTTCAAATCCACTTCAAACCTGAACTGGTCCCTGAAACATATCGAGTTTGAAAATTTTGTGTAAAATCGGAAAATTGCTGCTGAACTTTGAAGCCCTCTGGTGTCTTCCAAAAGTAAAAACTCATCAATTTTATGATGCAAACATAAAGTAGACATATTGTATATGTGAACAAAAAAAATGTATTCGTAATATCCATTTTCCTTACAAGCAGAAAGCTTCAAAGTTAGAAAAATGCAAAATTTTCAAATTTTTCATCAAATTTACGGATTTTTCACCAAGAAAGGATGCAAGTATCGACAAAAATTTACCACTATGTTAAAGTAGAATATGTCACGAAAAAACAATCTCGGAATCAGAATGATAACTAAAAGCATCCCAGAGTTATTAATGTTTAAAGTGACAATGGTCAGATGTGCAAAAAACGCTCCGGTCCTTAAGGCCAAAATGGGCTTGGTCCTGAAGGGGTTAAGCATGTATTTAGCTACTGCTAAACTTCAAAAAATTATAGGCCCAAGGCCAGAAGCATCAGTTTTCCCCATATTAGGAGCATAGTTGTCCCCCGGATTAGGAGCATACTTGTCCCCCAGATTATGCAGCATAGATTTCCCCCAGATTAGGAGCATACTTGTCCCTCAGAGTAGGCAGCATAGATGTCCCCCAGATAAGGAGCATACTTGTCCCCCAGAGTAGGCAGCATAGATGTCCACCAGATTAGGATCTTAGTTGTCCCCCAGATTAGGAGCATAGTTGTCCCCCAGATAAAGGAGCATAGATGTCCCCAAGATTAGGCAGCATAGATGTCATCCAGATTAGGCAGCATAGATGTCCACCAGATTAGGCAGCATAGATGTCTCCCAGATTAGGCAGCATAGATGTCACCCAGATTAGGCAGCATAGAAGTCCCCCAGATTAGGAGCATACTTGTCCCCCAGGGTAGGCAGCGTAGATGTCCCCCAGATTAGGAGCATACTTGTCCCCCAGATTAGGCAGCATAGATGTCCACCAGATTAGGAGCTTAGTTGTTCCCCAGATTAGGAGCATACTTGTCTCCCAGATTAGGCAGCATAGATGTCCACCAGATTAGGAGTTTAGTTGTCCCCCAGATTAGGAGCATAGTTGTCCCCCAGATAAGGAGCATAGTTGTCCCCCAGATTAGGCAGCATAGATGTCACCCAGATTAGGCAGCATAGATGTCCCCCAGATTAAGCAGCATAGTTGTCCCCCAGATTAAGCAGCATAGTTGTCCCCCAGATTAGGCAGTATAGTTGTCCCCCAATCAGCGCGGGCCGGTCAGAGCCAATCAAAGGGCCGTATGTGGCAAGCGGGCCGTACAATGCCCAGGTCTGCCTCAGCGGGATTCATAACCAACCACAATAGAGAAAATTTTGTTGTAGGAGCATGGTCAATCTACTCAGACCCATCTGTCATTGGTGGCTGAAAATCCTGGCTGATCCATCCCTGATTCATCTTGACAAATGTCAGTCTCTCCACATTTTTAGTGGACAGACAAGTTCGCCTTGGGGTGACTATGGCCCCGGCCGCAGTAAATACCCGCTCTGATGGCACACTACTGGCCGGGCAGGACAGCTTTTCCAGGGCAAACTCCGCTAGTTGCGGCCATAAATCGAGTTTGGTTTCCCAGAAGTCCAGCGGATCTTCAACGGTTGTTGGCAGGGTCATGTCGAGGTAAGCCACCACCTGCTGATTCAGGTCCTGCTCCATGTCCACCTGCTGCTGATGAGTAGCTTCACTATGCGGCTGAAGGAAGGTACTCATCAGCGACTGTAGACTCAGGCTGCTGCTGATTGAGCCGGTACTGCTCCTGCCACCCCTCCCCTCCCCAGCAGCCGTGGCAGTGGAAGGTGAGCGCAGAGGGCCCCCCCCCCCCGAGTCAGACCTGCAAGTGGATGGACCATGTGGCCGATAGGCATCGGCCAACCGACTACGTAGAAGCTCCCTGAAGTAAGTCAGTTTGTCCTCCCTCTCAGAGGGTGTAAAAAAGGCCCCCATTTTTGGCCGGTAGCGAGGATCTAATAAGGTGGAGATCCAGAAGTCATCGCGCTGATGAATTTTGACAATTCGGGGGTCACTACGCAAGCAACTCAGCATGCATCGTGCCATTTGTGACAGTGACTAGCTGGGACTACCTGCCTCCATCTCCACTGCATACTGCCACGGTTTGTCTGGGTCCTCTGTCTCACCTCCCTCGTAATAACCCTCCAGCTCATCTGGCTGCTCCTGCTCTCCTGTCCAATGACCAGAAACACTGGCCATCTCATCCACCGTAAACTGTGCTCCGCTCTGCACCTCATCATCCTCCTCCAGTTCATCCCCCACAGGACTCATGTAGCCTTCTGATGTAGGCGCAACATCTCCATTGCCGTGACCAGCCATGTTTTCAATCATTTTTTGGAATAAATGTAGGAGTGAAATTACGTCGTTCATGGCTTCCTCAAAGGGCCTCAGCAAACGGCAGGTGTCACATATGAGCTGCCACTCGTTCACATTGAAGTTACACAGGGGAGTACTCCTATCTGCTTGTATCATCAAAAAATCCGTGATGGCTTTTCTTTGTCCATATAGTCCGTCCACCATATGGAGGGTGGAATTCCAACGTGTGGCAACGTCACAAATGAGACTATATTGTGGGATACCATTCTGACGCTGCAGCTCAAGCAAAGTGTGCTTGGAGGTGTACGAGTGGCTGAAGTGCATGCACAGTTTCCTTGCCATTGTCTTGATGTCTTGCAAATGGGGTGTAACAATCCTACGGGCTCACCTGAGTTAGAGGACCGCTGGCTGGAGGTAGGAGTGGAGCCCAGTGGCAAGGACCGCAGGCAGGTAGTAAGTGCAGGAAGTCTGGCAGAGGCGTAGTCAGTAGGCAGGCGGTGGGTCAGGGCAGGCAGCAATAAGCGTGGTCAGACAATCCAGATGGCAACGGTGGTAGCAGTTCAGTAAGTAGGGACAAAGCAGAAGAGTAGTCGGTAGGCAATTCCTGGTCAGCAGTGGACTTCAGTAGTAGCAAGAGCAGCAGATGAGGAGAAGCTTGATCAAGGCTCAGGAGCTCAATAATCAGCAAGCTAGAGTGCAAGGGGCTGGACTTATATAGGGAAGTACCAGGTGTGGGGAATCAAGGGTGATGAGCAAGACTTGGCAAGACTAAGGTTACATAATAGGTTTCAGGAAGGAATGTCCAGAGAAGACGGTAGCCTAGTAAGCAGGGCTACTGCCTGGGATGTGGCTGGTCACGGGTTCGAATCCTGACAGTACTCCTCCCCTCCGGGCACCGCAGGGGCAGGCTTACCGGGGTGCCGTTGGTTGAACTCCTTTACCAGTCTGGGGGCGTGGATATTTTCTTCTGGCTCCCAGGAGTTATCCTCGGGAGGGTAACCCTCCCACCCAATTAGGTATTGTAGTCTTCCCCTGTGGATCCTGGAGTCGAGGATCTTTGCGACCACGTATTCTTCTTCACCCTGTACCCTCACGGGTGGTGGAGGGGGCGAGTGGCGGCCTGTGAAGGTGTTCTCCACGTATGGCTTGAGGAGTGAGCAATGGAAGACAGGGTGCACCCTAATGGAGTCCGGAAGGTCAATCCGGAACGTGACCTCGTTGATTTGTGCGGTGATCCGGAACGGACCCATGTATCTTTGGGCCAACTTTTTGGAGGGGACCTTCAATCTGAGGTTCCTGGTGGACAGCCACACCTTGTCTCCCACATGGAAGCCCGGGGTGGGTTTGCGACGTATGTCTGCTCCCTGTTTAAAACGCCTCTGGGCGAGCTGGAGGTTGTCTATAATGTTCTTTTGTGCCTCCTGTAGGATTGTTACGCGTTCGGCCACTGCTGGGAGGGTGGAGGCGACGGGCAGGTAGGGAATGAATACCGGGTGCGAGCCTGTGTTAGCAAAGAAGGGGCTGTGCTTGGTTGAGCTGTGCTCAGCATTGTTGTAGGCGAACTCGGCCGTGGGGAGATGGTCAAGCCAGTCATCCTGCAGGTGGGAGCTGAAACAGCGTAGGTACTGCTCTAGGGTCTGATTAGTTCTCTCAGTCTGCCCGTTTGACTGAGGGTGGAAAGCGTAGGACAGGTTTACTTTAACCCCGAGTGCCAGGCAGAAGTTCTTCCAGAACTTTGAGGCAAATTGTACGCCTCGGTCAGAGACCACTTCGTCCGGGATCCCATGCAGCCTGAAGACCTCTCTGAGAATTAGATCGGCCGTCTGTTTGGCGGTGGGTATGCCTTTGTAGGGGATGAAATGGGCCATCTTGGTGAGACGGTCGACCACGACCAGGATGGTGTTCATCCCTTTTGAAGGAGGAAGGTCTACCACAAAGTCCATGGAGATCGAGCCCCAGGGGCGGGAGGGAATAGGGAGGGGTTGTAACAGACCCACGGGAGAGGAACGAGGAGTCTTATTGCGGGCACAGACCGCGCATGAGGAGATGTACCTCTTGATGTCCTCCTTGTATGTTGCCAGAAGGAGCGGGAGAGAAGCTCCTGGGTCTTTCTTGTGCCAAAATGGCCGGCCAGCTTGGAGTCATGGTTGAGTTTGAGCACTTCGAGCCGTGCGATTTCTGGTACATATAGTTGTAGGTCCTGATGAAACCAATGGCCGTTCTTAAACGTAAGGCTGATATTCCCTGTGGGGTGGGCGAGGAAGGGGTCATTTTCATATCCTTCTTTGATTGTGCCAGGAGTTCTTTAGAATAGGTGGCCCCTACGACCCTTCTCTCGGGTAAGATGTTATCTTGGCCCTTGTTACTCTGTGAGGGCTCGGAAAACATTCTGGAGAGGGCATCAGCCTTGCCGTTTTTTGATCCGGGACGATAGGTGATGAGAAAGTTGAAGAATAGGCTCCATCTGGCCTGTCTGGCCGAGAGTCTCTTAGCGCTGCGGATGAACTCGAGGTTCTTGTGGTCAGTTAGTACGATTATGGGGTTGGTGGCTCCCTCCAGCAGGTGCCAATAGTTCTTTGTTCCCAATGTCATAGTTCTTCTCAGAGGGGGACATCTGGCGGGAGAAAAATGCACACGGGTGTAATAGCATTCTCTCCCCTGTCCGTTGTGACAAAACTGCCCCCACCGCAGAGTCTGATGCATCCACTTCGACTGTAAATGGGAGCTCGGGGTTCGGGTGGATTAAGATTGGGGCAGAAGTGAAGAGGAGTTTCAGCTTGGTGAAGGCCTCCTGGGCCTCGGGTGTCCAGGAGAAGGGGACTGCCTTCTTGGTGAGTTGGGTGATTGGTGCTATGACCTTGGAGAAGTTCCGGATAAACTTCCGATAGAAGTTGGCGAAGCCAATGAATCTTTGTATCTCCTTCTCGTTTTTCGGAACGGGCCAGTTCATTACAGCTTGGACCTTCCCAGGGTCCATACTTATGCCCTCTGGGGAGATGATGTATCCGAGGAACTGAGTGGTGGTTCGCTCAAACTCGCATTTCTCTAACTTGATGTAGAGAGAGTTCTGTCGGAGTCTCTGCAGTACCCTGCAGACGTGTTCGCGGTGCTGCTCGAGGTCTTCAGAGAAGATCAAGATGTCGTCCAGGTAAACGACTACAAACAGATCCAGCATGTCCCTGAGGACGTTGTTAATGAAGTGCTGGAATGTGGCGGGAGCATTGCAGAGTCCGAAAGGCATGACCAGGTACTCGAAATGACCATAGCGTGTCCGGAAAGCTGTCTTCCATTCGTCCCCAGGGCGGATTCGGACGAGGTTGTAGGCCCCTCGAAGGTCGAGTTTAGTGAAGATCTTCGCTGCCCGGAGTCTCTCAAGGAGTTCTGAAATCAGTGGGAGCGGGTACCGATTTTTTACGGTTATGTCGTTAAGCTTTCTGTAGTCTATGCAGGGACGCAGGGAGGAGTCTTTTTTCTCTACGAAGAAAAAGGGGGCTCCCGCAGGGGAGGTGGAGGGCCGGATGAACCCCTTCCTCAGGTCCTCGTCCAGGTACTCTTTCAGAGCCTTGAGTTCAGGCTCTGAGAGGGAGTAGATACTGCAAAAGGGTATTTCGGCCCCGGGCAACAGTTCTATAGGGCAGTCGTAGGGTCGGTGTGGTGGCAGCTTGTCTGCGTTTTTCTTTTCGCAGACATTCTGGAACTTGCGGTATTGAGGGGGTAGCAGATCCTTGACCGATAGTTTTGAGATGTTGGTGTCTTCGGGTGGAAGGACGGGTTTGTGGGAGCAATTTAGCGAGCAGAACTCGGACGGGAATCGTATGCAGCGGGTTTCCCAGTCCACCGAGGGGTTGTGGGTGGCCAACCATGGGATGCCCAAGATCACTGGGAACTTCGGGGAGGCGATCAGAGAGAAGTGGATCTTTTCACAGTGATCTGGTTCTATGAGGAGTTGTAGTTCAGTGGTCTCGTGAGTGGCCGGCCCCGAGGAAAGTGGGGATCCGTCAACGGTTTCCAGGTCAACGGGGGCTGCCTTGATTGTCAGTGGAATGTTCTTTTCGCGGGCGAAGGTTAAATCCATGAAGTTGCCTCCCGCCCCGGAATCTAACATCGCTGAACAGGAAAGTTGTCGCCCCTCAATGTCGATGAGGATGGGGACGATGAAGTGGGATCCATGAGCCGCCGTGTTGTTATTTTCGGGGGCTGCAGGCGGAGTTGGAGTCTGTAATCGCTCCTTTAGCTCCATGACGGCAATAGTCTTTCGGATCTTATGAGGACATTTGATGGCAAAATGACCTGGCTCCCCACAGTAGAGGCAGAGGTTTTCGGCCAGCCTTCTCTCCTTCTCAGCTGTGGATAGAGACCTACGTAGAGCGTCGACCTGCATAGGTTCAGTTACTGACTGGGGGTCGCGCTGGGTGGTGGAAGAGAAGGAGTAAGTGGGTCTGTGGTCCGAGGACCAGAGTCTTTCTTTTTTCCTCTCGGAGAGTCTTTGATCTATCCGGATGCATAACTGAATGAAGTCATCCAGATCGTCCGGGGCCTCAACTCTGGCGAGTTCATCCTTTAATAATTCGGACAGGCCTCGCCGGAATTGGCTTCTCTGTGCTGCTGGGTTCCAGGTGGTGTCCGTGACCCAACGGCGAAACTCGGCAGTGTATTCGGCGACGGAGCGTCTCCCTTGCCGCAGACCATGTAGTCGCGCCTCGGCTGTCGCACAGCGGTTGGGGTCATCGAAGACTTGACTCATGGCGGTGATGAAGTTGTTAAGGTTGTCCAGGAGACGACTGTTAGTCTCTACGTATGGTGATGCCCATGCTAATGCTTCATCCGTCAGGAGATTGACCACAAATAGCACCTTCTTTTTCTCGGTGGTGAAGGGGGCCTGGTGTATTTGAAAATAGATGCGGCATTGGTTTAGAAACCCCCGATACTGGCATCTGTCGCCGCTGAATCTTGATGGGAGTGGCATGCGGGTGTCTGCGGACGCGCCGCGGACGTCCAGGAATTGCCTCTGTAGTTCAATAATCTCCCTCTGTTGGCTTTGGACTACGCCTTGGAGCTGGGCAAATTTCTCCTGAAATGTAGTGCCAAATTCTTGAAGTTCGGAGACCTGCTTACGCAGAGTGGCCATTGCGGACTCCATAGTGCGGCTGATTATTCTGTAACAATCCTACGGGCTCACCTGAGTTAGAGGACCGCTGGCTGGAGGTAGGAGTGGAGCCCAGTGGCAAGGACCGCAGGCAGGTAGTAAGTGCAGGAAGTCTGGCAGAGGCGTAGTCAGTAGGCAGGCGGTGGGTCAGGGCTGGCAGCAATAAGCGTGGTCAGACAATCCAGATGGCAACGGTGGTAGCAGTTCAGTAAGTAGGGACAAAGCAGAAGAGTAGTCGGTAGGCAATTCCTCGTCAGCAGTGGACTTCAGTAGTAGCAAGAGCAGCAGATGAGGAGAAGCTTGATCAAGGCTCAAGAGCTCAATAATCAGCAAGCTAGAGTGCAAGGGGCTGGACTTATATAGGGAAGTACCAGGTGTGGGGAATCAAGGGTGATGAGCAAGACTTGGCAAGACTAAGGTTACATAATAGGTTTCAGGAAGGAATGTCCAGAGAAGACGGTAGCCTAGTAAGCAGGGCTACTGCCTGGGATGTGGCTGGTCACGGGTTCGAATCCTGACATGGGGTGAAGACTTGATGCACTTCTTGACAACCAGATTCAACACGTGCCATGCAGGGCGAATGGTTCACACTTCCTTGTCGCAGCGCGGCCACAATGTTCTTCCCATTGTCGGTCACCATGGTTCCCATTTCCAGATTTCGTGGAGTAAGCCATACTCGTATTTCTTCCCTAATGAACTTCAGCAGTTCCTCCCCTGTGTGACTCTGTTCGCCAAGGCAAACCATGTGAAGGATGGCTTAACACCACTGTGCCCTACACACGTGGTACGATGAAGGGCCATCGAGATTTGGATGTGCAGTGGAGGCCGAGGACACGGGGAGGAGGAGGTGCACACTGTAAAAGGACCAACTGCCTGGGAGCGAGAGCATGGAGGAGGAAGCGGTGTGACCTGTCCAAGTTGCTGTTGTGGCTGTGCAGGAACAACATGTACCCAGTGGGCCGTAAAAGACATGTATTGTCCCTGCCCGAAGTTACAGCTCCACACGTCGGCGCTGCCATGCACTTTTGAACACACCGACAGGCTCAAGGACTGGCCCACCTTCACTTGTACAAACTTATGCAGTACTGTTACTGCCTTCTTCGCAAAGAAATGACGGCTTGGGACTCTCCTCCTCGGCTCGGCACAAGCCATCAATTCCCTGAAAGCTGCAGAGTCCACCAGTTGGAAAGGGAGGGACTGCAACACCAGCAACTTGGACAGGAGCACATTCCACCTCTGCGCCGATGGATGAGTGAGCGCATACTGTTGTCTCTTGGACATGGCTTCGCCCATCGATTGTTGGCGGAATGGCTGACTGCGAGCGGAAGAAGCAGGAGCGCAAGAAGGAGGGTTTGACACAATGCTCCCTTCGGCTGAGGCGATGGAGCCTTGGCTGGATGAAGGAGGGAGCGGATGGCCACTGGGTGATGCGGCAGGCTGGACCACTACCTCGAAGCCACGGTTATCCCTGGCCGCTTTATGGTGGCGAATTGCATGTGACTACGCTAAGGTCCTCCGGATTCTTTATGAAGAACAACCACACCGCAGAGTAGCTGATTTTCCCATCCGCAGTCTGCACTATTTCACTTCTATTGGCGCCGTCTCTAGGAACCCTTGTTCCACTACCTCCCTGAATGGTAGCTTGCCGCGAAGCAGGTGGTCTCCCCCTGGCACGTTTGGCTCCTGAATTTCCACTACTGCCACCAACACTCTGATTGCCAACCGTACTACCGCCTTGCTGCCTCATAGACAAAGAGCAAATCACTTCTCCTGATGATGATGAAGCCCCGGCTTCTGCACCCGGCTCCCAATTGCGATCGGCTTCAGCATCATCAAAAGATGTGTGCACGTCACTGATGTCCCCCTCGTGTTCCACAACAGTGTTTGCCTCAGGACCCTGAGCAATTGAAACACCGCCTCCCACGTCACTCTCCGCATCACTACTTGGCCCCCTTGCGGAGCAAGGGACGCATGTCTCCACACATTCTTGGCTGCCCATTAGCTGCTGACTGTCCTCTATTGGATCGTCCTCAGTAAATAGTGGAGCTGAACCCAAAGCATGAAATACTTATTTGGGAGAGGGAACAGCATAGGACAAAAGCAATGGAATTACGGGGACTGCTCCCGGGCCATGCCAACTGAGGGTTGTGTCTGAGGAACCCACCGACTCTTGACTGGGGTTGTCAGATGTCGCTTGTGATGATGGGGATGAGTGTGCAAACCAATTGACGATTAGAGATGGGTCGACGACACGACCGCTGGGTGTTAACGGGAGCTCAGGCCTATTGCTGTGACTCCTGCTGCCAATCGCCCCAAGTCTGCTGCCAACTCTGCCTGACGTATGTAGGCCTCTGCCCCTTCTCTGTGCACGTCCTGGCACTTCCCTGCCTGACATACTTAGTGCGTTTATGAGGGTATAGAACAGCAGCAGGCGATTACTTATGGCTGTCCTTTAAAAGTATATAGGCCCTAGACAGAATAACAGTTACTAAATAGTACACTCCTTTGTTGTATGTATGCCCTTTGCAATGATGAGCGCACTGGTATGTGTATTTTTACGCAGAAAAAACACATTTTTTTTTTAAATACACCAGCAGGTGTATACTAATGTGTGGAATAGCACTTAATTTAGCACAGAGACAGAATAACAGGTAGTAAATAGTACACTACTTGGTTCTATGTATGCCCTTTGCAATGATGAGTGCACTGTTAAGCGTATTTATCCGCAGAAAAAAACTCTTTTTTTTGTTGTATACACCAGCCGGTGTATACTAATGTGTGGAATAGCACTGAATTTAGCACCGAGACAGAAATACAGGTACTAAATAGTACACTACTTGGTTGTATGTATGCCCTTTGCAATGATGAGGGCACTGTTAAGTGTATTTGTTGTACGCAGGAAAAAATTTTCTTTTCCTTTAATACACCGTCAGGTGAATAACGTGTGGTATAACACTGAATTCAGCACAGAGACAGAAAAAAAGGTAGTATATGGTACACTATTTGCTTGTATGTATGCCCTTTGCAATCATAAGGCCACTGTTAAGCGTATTTTTACGCAGGAAAACCTTTTTTTTTTTTAATACACCGGCAGGTATATAACGTGTGGTATAACACTTAATTTAGCACAGAGACAGAAAAAAAGGTAGTATATGGTACACTATTTGCTTGAATTTAGGCCCTTTGCATTGATAAGGCCACTGTTAAGCGTATTTGTACGAAGGAAAAACTTTTTTTTCTTTAATAAACCGGCAGGTGTATAACGTGTGGTATAACACTGAATTTAGCACAGAGACAGAGTAACAGGTGAAAAATGGTAAAAAGGCACTAAAGTCCACACTAATATGACTTATTTCTGAACAGCAGCAGGACCCAACAGTGCAGCACCACAAAAAAAAAAAAAATCCAGGGATTAAACCCTAAATTGCACTCTGTCACACAATTCTGAGCAGCAGAAGATTTGTGGAGCAAATAAAATTAAACTCAATTGGGCTAAAAAATGAGGAGATGAGATGCTTCAGAAAGTTCAGGCAGCTTGGAGATCTGTATGAGGCAGCTGACAGCTATCTGCCCCTCTCTGCTGCAATCCTCAATAACGTGAATAGGAGGTTTAGCTATCAATGATCCTTCTCAGAATATGAGCACAGCACTCTGCACTCCTGCCTTTCCCTAATGCTGATGTGACTAGCAGTTGCAGTGTAACGCTGTGGTATGAGCTATTCACACACACGCAGTCCCGTCCTCTCCATCTGAGTGCATAGAGGAAATGAAGAGAGGCAAGATGGCCACCTATTATATAGGGCCTGTGACATCACAGGGGTCAGTGAACACTGATAGGCTGCATCTCACATGTGATTCAGGGTCAGCCCGCCTACCTTCATTCCCGCCGCTGTTTCCCGGCCTCCCATAATCCCCTGCCCCATGTACTCACATGTGGATCCGCCATCTTAGGTGTCCAATAGCCTGGAACGCTGTAAAATGGAGTTTAATGAAGAGATTGGCACGATAGAATCGCGGCGATATTCGTTTTTGTTGCAAATCAAATTTTTCATGAAATTCGTAACGAATTCGGGTTCGTCAACTTCGATTCGCTCATCTCTAGCAACAATTATGCAGCTTTTTGATAGTTTTTTCCAGAATTTCAATAATAAATGCTTCCCTTTATTTTTTGTTGAAAAATAAAAACAGGTAGAGCCCCACTTAAACTTTACCTCTGTTTCACTATCTCTGACTAATTTCTCTCTCTCTCTCTCTCTCTCTCTCTCTCTCTCTCTCTCTCTCTCTCTCTCTCTCTCACTCTCTCTCTCTCTCTCTAAAATTAAGTGCATATATATATATATATATATATAACACTTTTTTTGCACTTAGATAGCAATATAAAACAAAATTTTAAATGATATACACTGTAGCTATTTGTAACTATTACCAAGTTTCTGAATGTATTTTTAATGTATCCTGAATCTAACTAATTCTCTCTTATGCTAACACGCATTGTCTGAACTTCTGCATGTCATTCTCGATTATAAATGTTATTTTTAAACATTCAACACATTTTCTAAGGGTTTTTTGTGAATATTTTATTATAGAAGTTGATTCTTTAAAAAAAAAAAAAAAAAAAAAAATATTTGCCAAAATAGTTTGTTACTTTATCTTATGCTGATGACACTGAACAAGGATTTATTGCAACATTTGTATACATTCTGACCAATACATTTGGTACCTTTAAATAAGGGATCAAAATATAGTTCAATAGGGTTTTATTACATGTACTTCGGAAAAATTCAGCATAATTAAAGCCAGTGTAGCCACTAGGTGGCTCTGTTCTGTTCCCTGCTGAAATCAGTACAGTGAGTTTGGTCTCGACCCGGCCTGGCATGAGACCAAACTCAGGAAGTGCTTGACAGATGCACAGAGCCTCACTGAAAGCTGCAAAGAGCCTCATTGAAAGCTGCAAAGAGCCTCATTGAAACATGCACAAAGCCTAACTGAAAGATGCACTGAACCTGAGGTCTTCTATTCATCACATCGCTGCAACAATGTGAGGCCAGAAGTCATCCCCCAGTAGGCTTCAGTCATGTCATGCCTGCCTGGAAATGCCCACTTTCTCCTGCTGGGAAATTGCACTATGCAAGCAAGAAGAAAGGTAAGAGACACAGCTTTTTAAAGCTCTGAAATTGTTTTAAAAGCTCGAGGGTTGTTAGGAGTAGTTAGGGAACATAGCCTGAGTTAGTTTAGAAAAGTTTATTTGGTGACAGGTATTTTTTAATGAATTTAAAAAAGGTTTTCAGAGGTTTGCAGAAAATATGGTGCAAATAAAGCCTCACAAGAAATGTCTATGGAAGTTTACATCTGAAAGAATCTGGTGAATTTGATTCAGTTTACTAGAAGTTCAGTAAAGTCTAATATAAAAATATATTACTGTGATTCCATACGCTATAAATTCAGTATAAGGTACATGCCATTATTCCAAGGCAATTAAGGGTGCTCAGATTCGGTAAAGATTTAATGCAATTCAAACACTGCAACAGAGGTTCAATAAAGAAAAATCGCTGCATAAGTTCTACACAATTCAATGAAGGTTCCATTCATCTAGTGCAGCAGTCCTGCTTGTCAATACAAGTCCATTGTGCATGCATACATAAATGCAACAGTTTATCAATGAGCTATGAGTCTTTCTTTTGGTCATCTCTCTTGAGCATACACTGACTGAATGTGGACGTTTAAAAAGTTTATATATAGAAGTATATAAGAGTATAGAAATGCTTTAAGATGCAAATACAGTCATACCAGTTTCATTTTTAAAGGGGCATTCCAGGAAAAAAACTTTTTTTTATATCAACTGGCTCCAGAAAGTTAAACAGATTTGTAAGTTACTTCTATTAAAAAATCTTAATCCTTCTAATTATTATCAGCTGCTCAAGTTGAGTTGTTCTTTTTTGTCTGGCAACAGTGCTCTCTGCTGACATCTCTGCTTGTCTCAGGAACTGCACAGAGTAGAAGAGGTTTTCTATGGGGATTTGCTTCTACTCTGGACAGTTCCCGAGACATGTGTCATCGGAGAGCACTAAGACAAAAACCAACAACTCAACTTCAGAAGCTCATAAGTACTGAAAGGATTAAGATTTGTTTAACCCCTTAAGGACGCAGGACGTAAATGTACGTCCTGGTGAGGTGGTACTTAACGCACCAGGACGTACATTTACGTCCTAAGCATAACCGCGGGCATCGGAGCGATGCCCATGTCATGCGCGGCTGATCCCGGCTGCTGATCGCAGCCAGGGACCCGCCGGCAATGGCCGACGCCCGCGATCTCGCGGGCGTCCGCCATTAACCCCTCAGGTGCCGGGATCAATACAGATCCCGGCATCTGCGGCAGTTCGCGATTAAAATGAACGATCGGATCGCCCGCAGCGCTGCTGCGGGGATCCAATCATTCATAACGCCGCACGGAGGTCCCCTCTCCTTCCTCCGTGCGGCTCCCGGCGTCTCCTGCTCTGGTCTGTGATCGAGCAGACCAGAGCAGGAGATGACCGATAATACTGATCTGTTCTATGTCCTATACATAGAACAGATCAGTATTAGCAATCATGGTATTGCTATGAATAGTCCCCTATGGGGACTATTCAAGTGTAAAAAAAAATGTAAAAAAATGTAAAAGTAAAAGTAAAAAAAAAGTGAAAAATCCCCTCCCCCAATAAAAAAGTAAAACGTCCGTTTTTTCCTATTTTACCCCCAAAAAGCGTAAAAAACATTTTTTATAGACATATTTGGTATCACCGCGTGCGTAAATGTCCGAACTATTAAAATAAAATGTTAATGATCCCGTACGGTGAACGGCGTGAATGAAAAAAAATTTAAAAAGTCCAAAATTCCTACTTTTTTAATACATTTTATTAAAAAAAAATTATGAAAAATGTATTAAAAGTTTTTTATATGCAAATGTGGTATCAAAAAAAAGTACAGATCATGGCGCAAAAAATGAGCCCCCATACCGCCGCTTATACGGAAAAATAAAAAAGTTATAGGTCATCAAAATAAAGGGATTATAAACGTACTAATTTGGTTAAAAAGTTTGTGATTTTTTTTAAGCGCAACAATAATATAAAAGTATATAATAATGGGTATAATTTTAATCGTATTGACCCCCAGAATAAAGAACACATGTCATTTTTACCAGAAATTGTACGGCGTGAAAACAAAACCTTCCAAAATTAGCAAAATTGCGTTTTTCGTTTTAATTTCCCCACAAAAATAGTGTTTTTTGGTTGCGCCATACATTTTATGATATAATGAGTGATGTCATTACAAAGGACAACTGGTCGCGCAAAAAACAAGCCCTCATACTAGTCTGTGGATGAAAATATAAAAGAGTTATGATTTTTAGAAGGCGAGGAGGAAAAAATGAAAACGTAAAAATTAAATTGTCTGAGTCCTTAAGGCCAAAATGGGCTGAGTCCTTAAGGGGTTAATAGAAGTAATTTACAAATCTGAATAGATTTCTGGAGCCAGTTGAAATATATTAAAAAAAAGTTGTTTTTTTCGGGATAACCCCTTTAAACACTGCAACTCCCAATGCCACATTTCACACTTCTGGTCTCCACTGACCTAGATACTAGCCAGAGGCCTTACTTGTAGCTTCTGGGCCCTGATGCAAAATCTACAAAAGGGTCCCATGTGTCATTTATAATACTGCAAAACAAAATGCTTTAGGGACAAGCTGGGGTAAGATCAATGCAAAAACATTTAACTCCGAATGTCTAAAAGATAACTCCCCTCGAAACACCGGATACAAACTCCTTATCAAGCAACCCACCTAATATTTTATTGTGTACAAAATTTCACTTTTATTGACAGATTATTAAAACTATGATCCCAGACAATTATGTGGTTTAAAAATCCAGTTTATAGTCCACTATGCATAAACTTACTGCTCTGACTGAGAACACCAGTAAACTGAGATAATCTCCTACAGAACACTATTGATATGCGGATTAATCAGCTGGTCTAAAAGAATTAACCTTACGCCTCTCCTACATGTTTCCTGACACCAGTCACTTGCCTCTAACCCTTGATGACGTAACTGGCATCATGAAAAACGTAGGGGAGGCATAAACTTAATTATTTTATAGCAGCTGTTAAGCTGATAAGCATAATATGGGATTGTACCCTGTGTTTTGGGGTGTTATTTTTTGCACACTTTGGTTAAGTGTTTTTGCATTTATAATGATGGTCTCTAATGGGGAAGATGTGCATAAGGGCAGCCTTAGGCACTAGGGCCCCAGTGCAACTGCTACTTCAGCACCCCTATAGCTACCGGCCTGATATTAAAACTAAAGGTCACTGCCCTGGTTTACATCAGAGCGATCTTGACTGAGGAAGACAACGTGTGTGTCACATCATGCTACTTAACCCCTTAAGGACCCAGCCCAAATATACCTTAAGGACCCGGCCATTTTTTGAACATCTGACCACTGTCACTTCAAGCATTAATAACTCTGGGATGCTTTTACCTTTCATTCTGATTCCGAGATTGTTTTTTCGTGACATATTCTACTTTATGGTAGTAGTAAAATTTTGTCGATACTTGCATAATTTCTTGGTGAAAAAATAAAAAATTTGATAAAAAAATAGAAAATTTTGCATTTTTTTAACTTTGAAGCTCACTGCTTGTAAGGAAAATGGATATTCCAAATAAATTATACATTGATTCACATATACAATATGTCTACTTTATGTTTGCATCATAAAATTGACGTGTTTTTACTTTTGGAAGACATCAGAGGGCTTCAAAGTTCAGCAGCAATTTTCCAATTTTTCACAAAGTTTTCAAAATCGGAATTTTTCAGGGACCAGTTCAGTTTTGAAGTGGATTTGAAGGGCCTTCATATTAGAAATACCCCACAAATGACCCCATTATAAAAACTGCACCCCTCAAAGTTTTCAAAATGACATTCAGTAAGTGTGTTAACCCTTTAGGTGTTTCACAGGAATAGCAGCAAAGTGAAGGAGAAAATTCAAAATCTTCATTTTTTACACTCGCATGTTCTTGTAGACCCAGTTTTTGAATTTTTACAAGGGGTAATAGATGAAAAATCCCCCCAAAATTTGTAACCCAATTTCTCTCGAGCAAGGAAATACCTCATATGTGTATGTCAAGTGTTCGGCGGGTGCACTAGAGGGCTCAGAAGGGAAGGAGCGACAATAGGATTTTGGAGAGGGAATTTTGCTGAAATGGTATGTTGGGGGGCATGTCACATTTAGGAAGCCCCTATGGTGCCAGAACAGCAGAAAACCCCAACATGGTATATCATTTTGGAAACTAGACCCCTCAAGGCACGCAACAAGGGGTCCAATGAGCCTTAACACCCCACAGCTGTTTGACGACTTTTCGTTAAAATCGGATGTGTAAAAGAAAAAAAAAATTTCACTAAAGTGCAGTTTTCCCCCCAAATTTACAATTTTTACAAAGGGTAATGGGAGAAAATGCCCCCCCAAATTTGTAACCCCATCTCTTCTGAGTATGGAAATACCCCATGTTAGGACGTAAAATGCTTTGCGGGCAAACTACAATGCTCAGAAGAGAAGGAGTCACATTTGGCTTTTTGAAAGCAACTTTTGCTGAAATGGTTTTTTGGGGGCATGTCGCATTTAGGAAGCCCCTGTGGTGCCAGAACAACAAAAAATACCCACATGGCATACTATTTTGGAAACTACACCCCTCAAGGAACGTAACAAGGGGTCTGCTGAGCCTTAATACCCCACAGGTGTTTGACGACTTTTCGTTAAAGTTGGATGTGTAAATGAAAAAAATTTTTTTTTTTACTAAAATGCAGTTTTTCCCCTAAATTTTACATTTTTACAAGGGGTAATAGGAGAAAATGACCCCCAAAATGTGTAACCCCATTTCTTCTGAGTATGGAAATACCCCATGTTAGGACGCAAAATACTCTGCTGGCGAACTACAATGCTCAGAAGAGGAGGAGCGCCATTGAGCTTTTGGAAAGAGAATTAGTTTGGAATGGTAGTCAGGGGCCATGTGCGTTTACAAAGCCCCCCGTGGTGCCAGAACAGTGGAACCCCCCACATGTGACCCCATTTTGGAAACTACACCCCTCACAGAATTTAATAAGGGGTGCAGTGAGTATTTACACCCCACAGATCTTTGGAACAGTGGGCTGTGCAAATGAAAAATTTTATTTTTCATTTTTACGGACCACTGTTCCAAAAATCTGTCAGACACCTGTGGGGCGTAAATTCTCAATGTACCCCTTATTACATTACGTGAGGGGTGTAGTTTCCAAAATGGGGTCACATGTGTCGGGGGTCCATTGTTCTGGCACTATGGTGGCTTTGTAAACACATGTGGCCTTCAATTCTGGACAAATTTTCTCTACAAAATCCCAATGGCGCTCCTTCTCTTCTGAGCATTGTAGTTCGCCTGCAGAGCACTTTAGATTCACATATGGGGTATGTTCTTACTCAGAAGAGATGGGTTTACAAATTTGGGGGGGCTTTTTTCCTATTTCCCGATGTGAAAATTAAAAATTTAGGGTAACACCAGCATTTTAGTGAAAAAATATAATTTTTTTCATTTTCCCATCCAACTTTAATGAAAATTAGTCAAACACCTGTGGGGTGTTCAGGCTCACTATACCCCTTGTCACGTTCGGTGAGGGGTGTAGTTTCCAAAATGGGGTCACATGTGGGTATTTATTTCTTTTTGCATTTGTCAGAACCGCTGTAAAATCAGCCACCACTGTGCAAATCACCAATTTAGGCCTCAAATGTACATGGTGCACTCTCACTCCTGAGCCTTGTTGTGTGCCCGCAGAGCATTTTACGCCCACATCTGGGGTATTTCTGTACTCAGGAGAAATTGCGTTACAAATTTTGGGGGTCTTTTTTTCCTTTTACCGCTTGTGGAAATAAAAAGTATGGGGCAACACCAGCATGTTAGTGTAAAAAAATAAAAAAAATTTACACTAACTGGCTGGTGTAGCCCCCAACTTTTCCTTTTCACAAGCGGTAAAAGGAAAAAAAGCCCCCCAAAATTTGTAGTGTAATTTCTCCCAAGTACAGAGATACCCCATATGTGGCCCTAAACTGTTTCCTTGAAATATGACAGGGCTCCGAAGTAAGAGAGCACCATGCGCATTTGAGGACTAAATTAGGGATTGCATAGGGGTGGACATAGGGGTATTCTACGCCAGTGATTCCCAAACAGGGTGCCTCCAGCTGTTGCTAAACTCCCAGCATGCCTGGACAGTCAGTGGCTGTCCAGAAATGCTGGGAGTTGTTGTTTTGCAACAGCTGGAGGCTCCGTTTTGGAAACCCTGCCGTACAAGACGTTTTAAATTGTTTATTGGGGGGGACAGTGTAAGGGGTGTCTATGTAGTGTTTTACCCTTTATTAGGTGTTAGTGTAGTGTAGTGTTTTTAGGGTACATTCGCACTGGCGGGTTACGGTGAATTTCCCGCTAGGAGTTTGCACTGCGGCAAAAAATTTGCCGCAGCCCAAACTTGGAGCAGGAAATTTACTGTAAACCCGCCTATGTGAATGTACCCTGTACGTTCACATGGGGGGGGGCAAACCTCCAGCTGTTTCAAAACTACAACTCCCAGCATGTACTGACAGACCGTGCATGCTGGGAGTTGTAGTTTTGCAACGGCTGGAGGCACACTGGTTGGAAAACCTTCAGTTAGGTTCTGTTACCTAACTCAATATTTTCCAACCAGTGTGCCTCCAGCTGTTGCAAAATTACAACTCCCAGCATGTACTAATCACCGAAGGGCATGCTGGGAGATGTAGTTATGCAATAGCTGGAGGTACCCAACTACAACTCCCAGCATGCCGAGACAGATGTTTGCTTTCTGGGCATGCTGGGAATTGCAGTTTTGCAACATCTGGAGAGCTACAGTTTTTAGACCACTGCTCAGTGATCTTCAAACTATGGACCTCCAGATGTTGCAAAACTAAAACTCCCAGCATGTCCAGACAACAAACAGCTATGTGGGCATGCTAGGAGTTGTAGTTTTGCAACATCTGGAGGGATATAGTTTAGAGACCACTGTATAGTGGTCTCAAACTGCAGCCCTCCAGCTGTTGCAAAACTACATATTCCAGCATGCCCAAACAGCTCTCTGGGCATGCTGGGAGTTGTAGTTTTGCAACATCTGGAGGGCTACAGTTAGAGACCACGGTCTCAGACTGTAGCCCTCCAGATCTACTTACCGGCTTCTGTAGGATCCCGGCAGCCGTCCTCTTCAGACGCACGTGACGCCGCCCGCTGATCAACGTCGACGCAGCCTCCGGACGGGTAAGTGGACGTCGGCGCCCGGTCCCCTTCGGTTCCCCGTTCTGCCCCACCTATTGTGGGTGGGCAGGACGGGGAAAACAAAAGTTAACCCCCCCGCCCCCGGTCTGCTATTGGTCGTCGCCTCTGACAATCAATAGCAGACCAATAGCAGGGATAGGAGGGGTGGCAACCCTGCCACCTCACTCCTATGCCTACAGGGGGATCGTGGGTGTCTTAGACAACCGCGATCCCCCTTCTATTCCGGGTCACCGGGTCACAATAGACCTGTATGACCCGGAATCGGCGCAAATCGCAAGTGTGAATTCACTTGCAATTTGCGCCGATCGCCGACGGGGGGGGGGGGGCTGATGACCCCCCTGGGCATTTGCACGGGGTGCCTGCTGATTGATATCAGCAGTCACCCCGGCCCGGTCCCCGCCCGGCGCGCGGCGGGGACCAAATTTCCCACGGGCGTATGGATACGCCCTGGGTCCTTAAGTACCAGGACGTCAAGGCGTATCCATACACCCTAGGTCCTTAAGTGGTTAAAGGGGTACTCCCCTGCAAAACATTTATTTTTTTAAGTCAACTGGTGCCAGAAAGTTAAACAGATTTGTAAAACTTTGAACATTTGAAAGACGGTCATCCCTTTTTTATTTATTTATTTATTTTTTTAAATTGATACTTTCCTAATCTAAGAACATAGTTTATGTTGATTCTATTTTGAAGGGGTACTCCACTGGAAAACAATTTATTTTTTTATAAATTAACTGGTGCCAGAAAGTTAAACAGATTTGTAAATTACTTCTTTTTAAAAATATTAACCCTTTCAGTACTTATCAGCTCCTGTGTGTTCCAGAGAAAGTTCTTTTCATTTTGAATTTCCTTTCTGTCTGACCACAGCTCTCTCTGCTGACACCTCTGTCCATTTTATGAACTGTCTGGAGCAGGATAGGTTTGATATGGGGATTTGCTCCTACTCTGGACAGTTCCTAAAATGGACAGAGGTGTCAGCAGGGAACAATGTGTGTTCAGACAGAAAGGAAATTCAAAAAGAAGAGAACTTCCTCTGGAACACAGAGCAGTTGGTAAGTAGTGAAAGGGTTAATATTTTTTAAATACAAGTAATTTACAAATCTGTTGAACTTTCTGGCATCAGTTGATTTATAGAAAAAAACATCGAGTTGAGTGGCCCTTTAAAATAGAATCAACATAAACTATGTTCTTAGTTTAGGAAATAATCGATTATTTCTAAAAAAACAAAAAGGGATGACCATCTTTCAAACGTTCAAAGTTTTACATAAGCCATGGGCAAAAAGTAAAGTGCAGCTGATCAAAATATTCAGCACATCTGCTTGTATTGATTTTCATATTAATAACACTCATGTTACTATGCTGAAGTGCCTTTTATATAAAATCAATGCACACGGATTTAATGCTCACTTTGATTGTGGCCTACAGCCACTCTATAGGTTCAGCTTCACAAGAATTTGACTAGTGTTAAGAAAGTGGGATTATGCTCTTGAACTACAGAGGAGTCTGTCAACACATGTTGCAGGGGATAAGATTTGGATCTGAAAAATAACCGGTCAGTTCACACATAATTAGCTATGAAATTGACTTGGAATGGTCTTTTGGACATTTCTATTAAGCGTTGACTGCTTGTCATCTCTAAATCAAAATCACCCCTGAGAGAACTATAACAATTCTTTGGGATTTAAAGTATAGACGTACAGGGGTAAGCAATCCCATTGCAGATTACCAGCCACTAGAGATATAAAAACATCCAACATTGAGTCTTAATGCTTAGAGGGTTCTTTGAAATACTTCTCAAAAGGAAGACACTGAAGGAAATTACTTTATTTAAACACATAAACTTAAGAGTACCTGTCACCAAACTAAACTTTTAATATATTGTTCCTTATGTAATTATAATACACTTTGCTATTTACTTGCTGTTGAAATTCTCAACTTTAATATGTTATTAATGTGATTCAAAAAACGGCCACTAGATGGCTCTGTTCTGTTCACTGCGCAAGTCATACAGTTCATTTCGTCTCCTCCGGGCCTGGCAGGAGACCAAGGTCAGGAAGTGTGTGCGGAGCATTGTGAGGCACAGCTCTCACAGTTATCAGTGATGTTGCGACTGCTGGGGAACGCCCACTTTCTCCTGCTGGGAGCTCACAAAATGTGACCAAGGGGAAAGGTATGATACAGAGCTTTTTAAAGCTCAGATAAAAAAAAATTAAGGGCAGGAGGGGAGTAAGTAGTAGTTAGGGAATATAATCTAAGTTAGTTTAGAAAATATGGTTTGACAGGTACTCTTTAACCACTTAGGGAACAAGCTATTTTGGCTTTTAGGACCACATACATGATTTGTTATCTTTATGTTGAATAAACAGTAACACATGAATGTCTGTTTGCCGGACAATTTATAGTTTATGCATGTACCATTTTAGGCCACATTCAGCAAAATAAATCAATAACATACAATACAATACAATATGCAATACTTATGCTGATAAATCTCTGAGCAGATAAGAGAGGATTTGTCTTTGTGGAAGAGTTGTCTCTAGGGAGAAATCTGTTAGTTCAGGGGGTGCAGACATACATTTTTTCTGCCCTAAAGTACATAACTTCATGATTTGAGCCACTTTTTAGATACTTTTGTGTCTCACTTACTGCAATACTCACATACTGCCACAGGACTAGTAAGGTGTGAACAAAAATGTTTTATAAAGTATGCATTCACCCATATTAAACCGTACACCATTTTTCTAATACACCTTTATTATAAGAAATGGGGGAAATAATCACTTACGAAACTATAGACCAATATGGACATATTTTGTCTGTGAAGAAGTAAATACAGGTTGATGCAAACAGCCTATGTTTGCTGATGAACCTGAGAGGTAATCATATTCCCACAAGATTCTCTGCTCTATTAATGGAACTTTCTATCTCTTAAAGGAGCTGATTCAGATAACAGAATTATATTAGGGAATTACTGGTTAAGGGCTTTCAGTTTAGATGCAATCTACTTCAAAGGATATATCTGTGGCTTTCTGGCAAATAATGAAATACTTAGAAGACATATTTAAAAATTGAATACAGGATATTGCAAAGGGTAAAACGTTATCCCCTGTGCCACCCATGATGGTTCTAATCTGTCATAGTGCCATGTTCAGCTTCCCCCAGCTGATTTCAGTAGCTGGAGGCTGCCGCTAGTAGACGATATATTGCGATCCTACATCCGGCTATTAATACATTAAATGCCGCTGTGGTCAAGTTGACAGTAGCATTTAAATGCATGTTAAAGGGGTACTCCACCCTTAGACGTCTTATTCCCTATCCAAAGGATAGGGGATAAGATGTCTGATCACGGGGGGGGGGGAATCTGGCCGCTTGGACCCCCTGCGATCAGATGACAGCTTCGAGCGGTTGAGGTTGTGAAGTCATGCCATGCCCCCTCCATTCCTGTCTATGGGAGGGGGCATGAAATATTTGGTATCATCATGTGCAGAAAGGTTCAAACTATTTAAATTTAACATTAACAAAACTTCTGAGTGAATTGCATAAACATATTAAAATAGTAAGCATCAAATTGTGTTTCTTTGATCACATAACATCCCAGAAAACAATTGAATGTACAGAGACTGATAAGTCAAATTAATATAAAAATGGTCCCAAAGTACAGATCATGGCACAAAAAAGAGCCCTTAACCCCTTAAGGACCAGGCCATTTTACACCTCAGGACCAGAGCGTTTTTTGCACATCTGACCACTGTCACTTTAAACATTAATAACTCTGGAATGCTTTAACTTATCATTCTGATTCCGAGATTGTTTTTTCGTGACATATTCTACTTTAACATAGTGGTAAAATTTTATGGTAACTTGCATCCTTTCTTGGTGAAAAATCCCAAAATTTGATGAAAAATTTTAAAAATTTGCATTTTTCTAACTTTGAAGCTCTCTGCTTGTATGGAAAATGGATATTCCAAATAAAAAAAAATTTGATTCACATATACAATATGTCTACTTTATGTTTGCATCATAAAATTGACGTGATTTTACTTTTGGAAGACACCAGAGGGCTTCAAAGTTCAGCAGCAATTTTCCAATTTTTCACAAAATTTTCAAACTCATTATTTTTCAGGGACCAGTTCAGGTTTGAAGTGGATTTGAAGGGTCTTCATATTAGAAATACCCCACAAATGACCCCATTATAAAAACTGCACCCCCCAAAGTATTCAAAATGACATTCAGTCAGCGTTTTAACCCTTTAGGTGTTTCACAGGAATAGCAGCAAAGTGAAGGAGAAAATTCACAATCTTCATTTTTTACACTCGCATGTTCTTGCAGACCCAATTTTTTTTTTACAAGGGGTAAAAGGAGAAAATGTATACTTATATTTGTAGCCCAATTTCTCTCGAGTAAGCACATACCTCATATGTCTATGTAAATTGTTCGGCGGGCGCAGTAGAGGGCTCAGAAGCGAAGGAGCGACAAGGGGATTTTGGAGAGTACGTTTTTCTGAAAATGTTTTTGGGGGGCATGTTGCATTTAGGAAGCCCCTATGGTGCCAGAACAGCAAAAAAAAAACACATGCCATACCATTTTGGAAACTAGACCCCTTGAGGAATGTAACAAGGAATAAAGTGAGCCTTAATACCCCACAGGGGTTTCACGACTTTTGCATATGTAAAAAAAAAAAAAAAAGATTTTCACAAAAATGTGTGTTTCCCCCCAAATTTCACACTTTTGCAAGGGTTAATAGCAGAAAAGACCCCCAAAATTTGTAACCCCATCTCTTCTGAGTATGGAAATACCCCATGTGTGGACGTCAAGTGCTCTGCTGGCGCACTACAATGCTCAGAAGAGAAGGAGCGCCATTGAGCTTTTGGGAAAAAAATTGTTTGGAATGGAAGTCAGGGACCATGTGCGTTTACAAAGCCCCCCTTGGTGCCAGAACAGTGGAACCCCCCACATGTGACCCTATTTTGGAAACTACACCCCTCACAGAATTTAATAAGGGGTACAGTGAGTATTTACACCCCACTGGCGTTTGACAGATCTTTGGAACAGTGGGCTGTGCAAATGAAAAATAAAATTTTTCATTTTCACGGACCACTTTGCAAAAAATATGTCAGACACCTGTGGGGCGTAAATGCTCACTGTACCCCTTATTACATTCCGTTAGGGGTGTAGTTTCCAAAATGGGGTCACATATGGGTATTTTTTGGGGGGGGTTTATGTCAGAACCGCTGTAAAATCTGCCACCCCTGTGCAAATCACCAATTTAGACCTCAAATGTACATGGTGCGCTCTTACTCCTGAGCCTTGTTGTGCGCCCGCAGAGCATTTTACGCCCACATCTGGGGTATTTCTGTACTCAGGAGAAATTGCGTTACAAATTTTGGGGGTCTTTTTTTCCTTTTAACGCTTGTGAAAATAAAAAGTAAAGGGCAACACCGGCATATTAGTGTAATTTTTTTTACACTAACAAGCTGGTGTAGCCCCAACTTTTCCTTTTCATAAGGGGTAAAAGGAGAAAAAGCCCCCCAAAATTTGTAGTGCAATTTCTCCCGAGTACGGAGATACCCCATATGCGGCCCTAAACTGTTTCCTTGAAATACGACAGGGCTCCGAAGTGAGAGAGCGCCATGCGCATTTGAGGACTAAATTAGGGATTGCACAGGGGTGGACATAGGGGTATTCTATGCCAGTGATTCCCAAACAGGGTGCCACCAGCTGTTGCTAAATTCCCAGCATGCCTGGACAGTCAATGGCTGTCCGGAAATGCTGGGAGTTGTTGTTTTGCAACAGCTGGAGGCTCCGTTTTGGAAACACTGCCATACAATACGTTTTTCCTTTTATTGGGGGGACAGTGTAAGGGGGTGTACATGTAGTGTTTTACTCTTTATTATGTGTTAGTGTAGTGTAGTGTTTTTAGGGTACATTCGCACTGGCGGGTTACGGTGAGTTTCTCGCTAGAAGTTTGAGCTGCGCGAAAAATTTGCCGCAGCCCAAACTTGAAGCAGGAAACTTACTGTAAGCCTGCCCGTGTGAATGTACCCTTTACGTTCACATGGGGGGGGGGCAAACCTCCAGCTGTTTCAAAACTACAACTCCCAGCATGTACTGACAGACCGTGCATGCTGGGAGTTGTACTTTTGCAACAGCTGGAGGCACACTGGTTGGAAAACCTTCAGTTAGGTTCTGTTACCTAAAAGTATTTTCCAACCAGTCGGCCTCCAGCTGTTGCAAAACTACAACTCTCAGCATATACTGATCGCCGAAGGGCATGCTGGGAGATGTAGTTATGCAATAGCTGGAGGTACGCAACTACAATTCCCAGCATGCCGAGACAGCTGATTGCTGTTTGGACATGCTGCGATTTGCAGTTTTGCATCTGGAGGGCTACAGTTTTAGAGAACACTGCAAAGTGATCTCCAAACTGTGGACCTCCAGCTGTTGCAAAACTACAATTCCCAGCATGCCCTGACAGCAAACAGTTGTTTGGGAATGCTAGGAGTTGTAGTTTTGCAAGATCTGGAGGGCTACAGTTTAGGGACCACTATATAGTGGTCTCAAACTGTAGCCCTCCAGCTGTTGCAAAACTACATATTCCAGCATGCCCAAACAGCAGTCTGGGCATGCTGGGAGTTGTAGTTTTGCAACATCTGGAGGGCTACAGTTAGAGACCACTGTATAATGGTCTCAAACTGTACCCTCCAGATGTTGCTAGGCAACTCACCGGCTTCCGTCGGATCCAGCCGCAAGTCATCGCCGCCCGCCGATCTCCGTCGCCTGCAGCCTCCGACGCCCGCCCGGATCGGTAAGTGGATCTTCGGCGCCGGTCCCCGTCACTTTCCCCGTCCTGCCCCGCCTATTGTGGGTGGGCAGGACGGGGAAAACGAAAGTAAACCCCCCGCCCCCGATCTGCTATTGGTGGTCGCGTCTAGACCACCAATAGCAGGGATAGGAGGGGTGGCAACCCTGCCACCTCACTCCTATCGCTTCAGGGGGATCGTGGGTGTCTTAGACACCCGCGATCCCCCTTACATTCCGGGTCACCGGGTCACTATAGACCCGTAATGACCCGGAATCGCGCAAATCGCAAGTGTGAATTCACTTGCGATTTGCCGCGATCGCCGACATGGGGGGGTCTGATGACCCCCCTGGGCATTTGCACGGGATGCCTGCTGAATGATTCCAGCAGGCATCCCGCTCCAATCCCCGCCCGGCACACGGCGGGGACTAAAACTGCCCATGACGTAAATGTACGTCCCTGGTCCTTAAGACCCAGGGTGTCGGGACGTACCGTTACGTCATGGGTCCTGTAGGGGTTAAACAGTCTGATAAAGGAAAAAATATATATATATAAATATTTTATAGGGGTCAGAAAATGACAATTAAAAAAACATTCAAAAAATCTCAGAGTTTTGAAAAGTCATAAAACATGATAGAAACTATACAAATTGTGCATATTTGTAATTGAACAGATCTAAAGAATCAAGATAACATGTCAGTCATTCTTGTTTTCAATTTTCCTTCACAAATGAAGGAAGTCATTACAAAGTACAATTGGTCTCACAAAAGACAAGCCCTCATATGATCAGTAAATGAGAAAATAAAGGAGCTGTGGCTATTAAAAGGAGAGCATAAAGATTGGTTGCCAAGGGGGAGGACTTTGCCCCCATTAAAGCCCCTGTTTTTTGTACGTAGTATGGATTTTCAAACACTGAGAAATTGTGTGACAAAATATACTGTAATGCCTCCAATGTAAATGTTTTAAGATTTGTGCTGTTATTAGAAAATAAATCCATGATGTCAGATATGGCTTGTATAGAATGGGTATGTGGCAGTGATGAATACAATGATTTGATATCCAGAGTGATATAAATGTTTTTTTTTTTTGCTCCTCCTATTTTTGTAGTTCCTTTTATTTTTCCCCTACAGGTTTTTTCTTTATTTAAGACACTATTAGGATGCTAACGTTTATCTTATATGCATTATTGTTTTACTTTATAAATGCATTGCATTTCTTTGCCATTTTGGTATAGTGCTCTTGTACCTGAAACATGCTTAGTGTAAGGTGTTATCACAGAGGGCGCCCCCCCCCCCCCGTCAGGCTCCTTATCCAACATGTCTTCAGGGGAGGTTTCGGAGTAAGAGGCTGCTGCGTTGCACAAGTCCGGGCTTATGGCGATCCAGGACATTGAGGATTGCTCTGTTCGGATGAACACTGCTATGGATGTGTTAGATGCTAAAAAAGCCTCAAAAGATTAGGGTTGAGCGGTAGGGGTCTTATTCGAATTTTGCGATATTTCGCGCATATATTGACGAATATTCACATTTTCACTATGTTTTTTCCCTTTTTTATTTCCATGGGAAAATTCATAATGAAATTTGCATAATGTGAATGCGCAATTATTTCTCACCTAAAAGAAGGGAAGGATCAGTGTCCAGTCTGGAAGTGCCAATATTTGCATAAATTTGCATAAAAAACAAATAGACGTCATTACGAATATATATCACTATATTTTAAATATTAGCAAAATCGCGAAGTGCCGATATTCACGGTAAAAATTTGCATTTCCAATATTCATGCTCAACACTATTAACCCCTTAAGGACCAGACCATTTTACACCTTAGGACCAGAGTTTTTTTTGCACATCTGACCACTGTCACTTTAAACATTAATAACTCTGGAATGCTTTTAGTTATCATTCTTATTCCGAGATTGTTTTTTCGTGACATATTCTACTTTAACATAGAAGTAAAAGTTTGTGGTAACTTGCATCCTTTCTTGGTGAAAAATCCCCAAATTTTATGAAAAATTTGAAAATTTTGCATTTTTCTAACTTTGAAGCTTTCTGCTAGTAAGGAAAATGGATATTCCAACTATTTTTTTTAATTCACATTTCCAATATGTCTACTTTATGTTTGCATCATAAAATTGACATGTTTTTACTTTTGGAAGAAGCCAGAGGGCTTCAAAGTTCAGCAGCAATTTTCCAATTTTTCACAAAATTTTGAAACTCGCTTTTTTTCAGGGACCAGTTCAGGTTTGAAGTGGATTTGAAGGGTCTCCATATTAGAAATACCCCACAAATGACCCCATTATAAAAACTACACCCCCCAAAGTATTCAAAATGACAATCAGTAAATGTTTTAACCCTTTAGGTGTTTCACAGGAATAGCAGCAAAGTGAAGGAGAAAATTCACAATCTTCATTTTTTACACTCGCCTGTTCTTGTAAACCCAATTTTTGGAGAAAATGTATACTTGCATTTGTAGCCCAATTTCTCTCGAGTAAGTACATACCTCATATGTCTATGTAAATGGTTCGGCGGGCGCAGTAGAGGGCTCAGAAGCAATGGAGCGACAAGGGGATTTTGGAGAGTATGTTTTTCAGAAATGGTTTTTGGGGGGCATGTTGCATTTAGGAAGCCCCTATGGTGCCAGAACAGCAAAAAAAAACACATGGCATACCATTTTGGAAACTAGACCCCTTGGGGAACGTAACAAGGAATAAAGTGAGCCTTAATACCCCACAGGTGTTTTACTACTTTTGCATATGTAAAACTTTTGTTTTTCCACTAAAACGTGTGTTTCCCCCCAAGTTTCACATTTTTGCAAGGGTTAATAGCAGAAAATACCCCCCAAAATTTGTAACCCATCTCTTCTGAGTATGGAGGTACCCCATAAATTGGCCTGAAGTGCACTACGGGTGAAATACAATGCTCAGAAGAGAAGGAGTGATATTTGGCTTTTTGAGAGCAAATTTTGCACGGGGGCATGTCGCATTTAGGAAGCCCCTATGGTGCCGGAACAGAAAAAAAAACCACATGGCATACCATTTTGGAAACTAGACCCCTTGAGGAACGTAACAAGGAATAAAGTGAGCCTTTATACCCCACAGGGGTTTCACGACTTTTGCATATGTAAAAAAAAAAAAAAAATTTCACTAAAATGTGTATTTCCCCCCAAATTTCACATTTTTGCAATGGTTAATAGCAGAAAATACCCCCCAAAATTTGTAACCCCATCTCTTCTGAGTATGGAGGTACCCCATAAGTTGACCTGAAGTGCACTACGGGCGAACTACAATGCTCAGAAGAGGAGGAGCACCATTGAACTTTTGGAAAGAGAATTTGTTTGGAATGGTAGTCAGGGGCCATGTACATTTACAAAGCCCCCCATGGTGCCAGAACAGTGGACCCCCCCACATGTGACCCTATTTTGGAAACTAGACCCCTCATAGAATTTAATAAGTGGTGCAGTGAGCATTTACACCCCACTGGCGTTTGACAGGTCTTTGGAACAGTGGGCTGTGCAAATGGAAAATAACATTTTTCATTTTCACGGATCACTGTTCCAAAAATCTGTCAGACACCTGTGGGGCGTAAATGCTCACTGTACCCCTTATTACATTACATGAGGGGTGTAGTTTCCAAAATGGGGTCACATATGGGGGGGGAGTCCATTGTTCTGGTACCATGGGGGCTTTGTAAACACAAGTGGCCTTCAACTCCGGACAAATTTTCTCTTCAAAATCCCAATGGCGCTCCTTCTCTTCTGAGCATTGTAGTGCACCCATAGAGCACTTTACATCCACATATGGAGTATGGTCTTACTCAGAAGAAATGGGGTTCCAAATTTTGGGGGGCTTTTTTTTATTTTCCCTTGTGAAAATGAAAAATTTAGGGTGACACCAGCATTTTAGTGAAAAATATTTATTTTTTCATTTGCCCATCCAACTTTAGTGACAATTTGTGGGGTGTTCAGGCTCACTATACCCCTTGTTACGTTCCGTGAGGGGTGTCTTTTCCAAAATGGGGTCATATGTGGGTATTTATTTTTTTGGGTTTATGTCAGAACCGCTGTAAAATCAGCCACCCCTGTGCAAATCACCAATTTAGGCCTCAAATGTACATGGTGCGCTCTCACTCCTGAGACTTGCTGTGCGTCCGCAGAACATTTTACGCCCACATATGGGGTATTTCCATACTCAGGAGAAATTGCGTTACAAATTTTGGGGGTCTTTTTTTTTCCTTTTACCTCCCATGAAAATAAAAAGTAAAGGACAACACCAGCATGTTAGTGTCAAACATTTTTTTTACACTAACAGGCTGGTGTAGACCCCAGCTTTTCTTTTTCATAAGGGGTAAAAGGAAAAAAAAGCCCCCTAAATTAGTAGTGCAATTTCTCCCGAGTACGGAGATACCCCATATGTGGCACTAAACTGTTTCCTTGAAATACGACAGGGCTCTAAAGCGAGAGAGTGCCATGCGCATTTGAGGACTAAATTAGGGATTGCACAGGGGTGGACATAGGGATATTCTACGCCAGTGATTCCCAAACAGGGTGCCTCCAGCTGTTGCTAAACTCACAGCATGCCTGGACAGTCAGTGGCTGTCCGGAAATGCTGTGAGTTGTTGTTTTGCAACAGCTGGAGGCTCTGTTTTGGAAACACTGCCATACAATACATTTTTTATTTTTATTGGGGGGACAGTGTAAGGGGGTGTATATGTTGTGTTTTACCCTTTATTATGTGTTAGTGTAGTGTAGTGTTTTTAGGGTACGTTCACACTGGCGGAGGTTTACAGTGAATTTACCGCTAGGAGTTTGCGCTGCGGCGAAAAACATACTTGAAGCAGAAAACTTACTGTAAACCCGCCAGTGTGAATGTACCCTGTACGTTCACATGGGGGGGCAAACCTCCAGCTGTTTCGAAACTACAACTCCCAGTATGTACTGACAGACCGTGCATGCTGGGAGTTGTACTTTTGCAACAGCTGGAGGCACACTGGTTGGAAAACATTCAGTTAGGTTCTGTTACCTAACTCAGTATTTTCCAACCAGTGTGCCTCCAGCTGTTGCAAAACTTCAACTCCCAGCATGTACTGATCGTCAAAAGGAATGCTGGGAGATGTAGTTATGCAACAGCTGGAGGTACACAACTTCAACTCCCAGCATGCAGAGACAACTGTTTGCTGTTTAGGCATGCTGGGAGTTGCAGTTCTGCAACATCTGGAGAGGTATAGTTTAGAGACCACTGCACAGTGGTCTCCAAACTGTGGACCTCCAGATGTTGCAAAACTACAACTCCCAGCATGCCCAGACAGCAAACTGCTCTGTGGGCATGCTGGGAGTTGTAGTTTTGCAAGATCTGGAGATGCACAGTATAGAGATCACTGTGCAGTGGTCTCAAACTGTAGACCTCCAGCTGTTGCAAAACTGCAACTCCCAGCAAGCCTAAACAGCTCTCTGGGCATGCTGGGAGTTGTAGTTTTGCAACATCTGGAGGGTTACAGTTTAGAGACCACTATAGTGGTCTCAGACTGTAGCCCTCCAGATGTTGCTAAGTAACTCACCGGCTTCCGTCGGATCCAGGGAGCTGCGTCGCGGTCCTCTTCTTCCGCCAATCGTCGCCCGCTGCCGCCGCTGATCGTCGCCCGCTGCCGTTGCCGATGGGTAAGTGGATCTTCGGCGCCGGTCCCTGTCGGTTTCCCCGTCCTGCCCCGCCTATTGTGGGTGGGCAGAACGGGGAAACCGAAAGTAAACCCCTCCGCCCCCGATCTGCTATTGGTGGTCGTGTCTAGACCACCAATAGCAGAGATAGGAGGGGTGGCACCTCTGCCACCTCACTCCCATCGCTACAGGGGGATCATGGGTGTCTAGGACATCCGCGATCCCCTTTATTTTCCGGGTCACTATAGACCCGTATGACCCAGAATAGCCGCAAATCGCAAGTGTGAATTTACTTGCGATTTGCGGCGATCACCGACATGGGGGAGTCTGATGACCCCCCTGGGCATTTGCGCGGGGTGCCTGCTGATAGATATCAGCAGTCACCCCGGCCCGATCCCCGCCCGGTGCGCGGCAGAGACCGAAATTCCCACGGGCGTACAGGTACACCCTTAGTCCTTAAGTACCAGGGAGCAAAGGCGTACCTGTACGCCCTTGGTCCTTAAGGGGTTAAAGATATCAAGCTACATCTACACATGAAGATGCTGGAGAAATTTATGGCATGTGAAACCAAATTGTGGTGGGATATAACTACCTTGGAGCAATATGTTCAAGAGAAACTTGTCCCTAGAGGTTTGCGCCTTAAAAAAGTTCCTATTATTCCTATCAGTGAGGGTCTACAGCTCATGTGGGATGATGCTCTAACCGTATGCTCTTTAACCCCTTAAGGACGCAGGACGTAAATGTACGTCCTGGTGAGGTGGTACTTAACGCACCAGGACGTACATTTACGTCCTAAGCATAACCGCGGGCATCGGAGCGATGCCCGTGTCATGCGCGGCTGATCCCGGCTGCTGATCGCAGCCAGGGACCCGCCGGCAATGGCCGACGCCCGCGATCTCGCGGGCGTCCGCCATTAACCCCTCAGGTGCCGGGATCAATACAGATCCCGGCATCTGCGGGAGTTCGCGATTAAAATGAACGATCGGATCGCCCGCAGCGCTGCTGCGGGGATCCGATCATTCATAACGCCGCACGGAGGTCCCCTCACCTTCCTCCGTGCGGCTCCCGGCGTCTCCTGCTCTGGTCTGTGATCGAGCAGACCAGAGCAGGAGATGACCGATAATACTGATCTGTTCTATGTCCTATACATAGAACAGATCAGTATTAGCAATCATGGTATTGCTATGAATAGTCCCCTATGGGGACTATTCAAGTGTAAAAAAAAATGTAAAAAAATTTAAAAGTAAAAGTAAAAAAAAAGTGAAAAATCCCCTCCCCCAATAAAAAAGTAAAACGTCCGTTTTTTCCTATTTTACCCCCAAAAAGCGTAAAAAACATTTTTTATAGACATATTTGGTATCGCCGCGTGCGTAAATGTCCGAACTATTAAAATAAAATGTTAATGATCCCGTACGGTAAACGGCGTGAACGAAAAAAAATTAAAAAAGTCCAAAATTCCTACTTTTTTAATACATTTTATTAAAAAAAAAATTATAAAAAATGTATTAAAAGTTTTTTATATACAAATGTGGTATCAAAAAAAAGTACAGATCATGGCGCAAAAAATGAGCCCCCATACCGCCGCTTATACGGAAAAATAAAAAAGTTATAGGTCATCAAAATAAAGGGATTATAAACGTACTAATTTGGTTAAAAAGTTTGTGATTTTTTTTAAGCGCAACAATAATATAAAAGTATATAATAATGGGTATCATTTTAATCGTATTGACCCTCAGAATAAAGAACACATGTCATTTTTACCAGAAATTGTACGGCGTGAAAACAAAACCTTCCAAAATTAGCAAAATTGCGTTTTTCGTTTTAATTTCCCCACAAAAATAGTGTTTTTTGGTTGCGCCATACATTTTATGATATAATGAGTGATGTCATTACAAAGGACAACTGGTCGCGCAAAAAACAAGCCCTCATACTAGTCTGTGGATGAAAATATAAAAGAGTTATGATTTTTAGAAGGCGAGGAGGAAAAAATGAAAACGTAAAAATTAAATTGTCTGAGTCCTTAAGGCCAAAATGGGCTGAGTCCTTAAGGGGTTAAAATTGATTGACATTTTGATCATATCAGAACAGTTCTCACTTGCTAAAGTTAAATCTGAGATCAAACAGATACAAGAGGATCTGGCTCCTCACTCAGATTTACCTGTGTTGTGCACTTTTGACCAAAACTTAAAGATAACTTGCCAAACTGGAAACCATTGTCCTTGAAGCTAAACAATGGAAGTTTCAACGAGACCTTCAAAACTGTTGGTGACACGCCCTTTTTGGGACCACACCCACTTTATCCCATGACCACGCCTCCTTTTTGGGTTTTCCTTGTAAAATGGAAAATTTTGGGGGTTCTTTTGGTCGCAAATTGTGCCCCATGGGTATTCACTCACTCACATTTCATACACACTCGGGTAGTAGATAGTTACTTTATGACAGGTACAAGGTAATAAAACTAGGCGAGTTACCAGCCTCTAGTTGGTCACGAGCCAGTCGACTTAAGGCACCAAGATAAACCAAAAAGGGGAAACTGTGGCTAGGTACAAGAAGGTGTCATACCGTACTCCCAGAGATGATTCACTGCCCTCTGTTCCATCTCTTTTGGTCCAACATGATGCCCTTCATCTTGCACAATTGGCTTATGTTCCAAAACCCAGTGTAATGCCGAGCGCTCCGGGTCCCGCTCCTCCCCCGGAGCGCTCGCGGCGTTCTTCTCCTCCTTGCAGCGCCTCGGTCAGACTCGCTGACCGGGAGCGCTGCTCTGTGTTTCTCGGCGGGGATGCGATCCCCACAGCAGGATGTGCCTGCCCGCGGGTCGCATCCCGTGTCTCTTACCTGCCCCGTCCTCCTGCTCAGTCCCGGCCCGCTCTCTAGGGCGCACGTACGCCGGGTCTCTCAGATTTAAAGGGCCAGTGCACCATTAATTGGTGCCTGGCCCAATTAGTTCCAAGCACTCCCTACACTATAAAAACCCACTTCCCCTTCCTGTTCCTGCCGGATCTTGTTGCCTTTTGCCAGTGAAAGCGTTCCCATGTGTCCTTTGCCTGTGTATCCAGACCCTTGCCATTGCCCTTGACTACGAACCGTTGCTGCCTGCCCTGACCTTCTGCTACGTCTGACCTTGCCTTTTGCCTAGTCCTTCTGTACCACGCCTGACTCAGCAGTCAATGAGGTTGAGTCGCTATTGGGTGGAACGACCTGGGGGTTACCTGCCGCAGCAAGTCCATCCCGCTTTGCGGCGGGCTCTGGTGAAAACCAGTAACCCCTTAGATTCCGTTCCCCTGGTACGGCCCACGCCATCACCTCACTGACAAAGAGGATCCACTACCTGTGTCTACCCTGCACACCACTCCGGATCCTGACACCCAGGTCCCTACTGGTTCGGGCGTCAAAAATAGTTACCTAGTAACTATTTACTCCCGTCCAAATCTGTATACAGAATGTGTATACCAAAGTAAATCAAACGGAGCCATGTCGGTTTCAAATACTTCAAAATTCAGCTTTATTGTCAAAACATCCAAGCTAATATCACCATTGCAATTAGCATAAGTTCCCACCCCCACTAGGCAGGTGTTCTTAGCCCTAGCATGCCATATGCATACCATATAAGGTATGGTCCTCTGTATGTTGGCGGGCTCCAAAGACTTCTTTGTCCACGACAAGGAATCTTCTTACTCAATGGAGGTGGTGAAAGGAGTAGAGTAGCATGGGGGATGGGGCTTTACCAAAACAGCCATTTTATGCTGCATACAGGGGAAGTTTTTACCCCACCAGTTACAATGGACCATACGTTGTTGCCTTCCACCTTTTTAGAGGTCTTTGCATCACATCAATAATCAATAATGGTGTAAGTGGCACATGGTGTTTTTTGCACACCTTTCCTTTTTTTTTAGATTTAAAAAAAAAAATGTGGGTCCATATATTTTATCCTAAGCATATTATTAAAAATTACGTTTTACGTAATGCGTATCCTCAATACTTACTTGTGCACACTAACACTTTTACAAAAGAGACAGTTTTCTTCTGCCTACCTGCCTCAGCTACTATTCTGATCCTGCCACCCGCCTGATGCCTCACATCTGGTGCCAAGTTCTCCTTTTTTCACCCACATTCGTTACCAGGTACTGGTATTGCCACCCCCTGAACCACTCTGTCACCGGGTCACTTTAAGGACTCCTGATGCTGCTGCTGCCACCAACTCCAGGTTTTCTCATTCTGCCACCATATGTTCTCCTCGTGCTGATGCCGCCTCCAGGCTGTCTCATTCTGCCACCATATATTCTCCTCATGCTGCTGCCCCCTCCATGCTGTGTCATTCAGCCACCATATGGTCTCCTCATGCTTCCGCCACCTCCAGACTTTGTCATTCAGCCACTATATGTTCTCATCATGCTGCCGCCAACTCCAGGCTGTGTCATTTAGCTACTATATGTTCTCCTCATGCTGCCTCAAACTCCAGGCTGTGTCATTCAGTCACTATATTCTGCCGCCAACCCCACGCTGTGTCATTCAGCCACTATGTGGTCTGCTCATGCTGCAGTCAACTCCAGGCTGTGTCATTCAGCCACTATATGTTATCCTCCTGCTGCTGCAAACTCCAGGCTGTTTCATTCAGCCACTATATGCTGCTGCCAACTCCATGCTGTCAATCAGCCACTATGTGGTCTCCTCATGCTGCCACCAACTCCATGCTGTGTCATTCAGCCGCTATATGGCCTCCTCATACTGCCGCCACGTCCATACTGTGTCATTCAGCCACTATATGGTCTCCTCATGCTTCCTCCATCTCCAGGCTGTTTCATTTAGCCACTATATGTTCTCCTCATGCTGCCACAAATTCCAGGCTGTGTCATTCAGTCACTATATGCTGCTGCCAACTCCAGGCTGTGTCATTCAGCCACTATGTGGTCTCCTCATGCTGCCACCAACTCCAGGCTGTGTCATTCAGCCACTATGTGGTCTCCTCATGCTGCCGCCAACTCCAGGCTGTGTCATTCAGCCACTATATGTTCTCCTCATACTGATGCCACCTCCAGGCTCTGTCATTGTGCCGCTCTGCGACAGTGATTATAATAGCGATGCCTCTGGTCTGCATGTCATATTTAATAACATTATTATTTCACTAACCCAGCACACACCCTATGCGTGTTACAGCAAGGAAAAGTGTTCTACACCCCTATTGAGGCTCTCTGTAGGCCAGAAATAGCCCTTTTTAATAGCGATTAGCCGCAAATAAATTCTGATCGTACCAATTTTTTGGGGGAAATTCAGCGAATTGGCCAAATCAAATTTTTGTCAAAAATTCACTCATCTCTAATCTTGATGATGTTGATTCAGCTCCTAATTATCTAACGCTTACTGAATTCCATGTTCCTATCTTATGTACTACCTTGACTGAAAAAACATCTTTTTGTAACTTGAGATTGCTTGAAAATGAATCCTCTGCTGTGCAAACTATTAATGAGTCTCCATGTTTTGCTGTAAGTAAATCTGGCTTTTATCCTTTGCATGCCAGATCTCCACCCATGGATAGCTTCCAGGATCTTGTTATACAAGATCTTATGTGCTTACAGCACAGTTCACACACATACATTTCTGGTAATCTTTCTAAGGGTGAGAAACTGGCTATTCAGCAATTGAAAAACAACCATGAGTTGGTAGTGGGTGCTGGGGGAGGGGCGGTTGTGTGTATGAACAGATCACTTTATTGTTATTTGAACAAGACCCTCTTAGATGATGCCAAAATGCACAGTTGCTTGAGTGGTGATCCCACAGTGATGTCCACACAAGATCTCACTAAGCTTCTGCACACAGGATTGCATATGAGGGTCATATCTCAAAAACAATTTGATTACATTCTGGTTCCTCATCCCATCACCCCCATATTCCACTCACTCCCTAAGATTCATAAGAGCCGATTCCCGCTACATATGAGACCCATTGTTGCAGGCATTATCTCTTTAAATGAACACTTGTGTGAGTGGGTGGACTCTATCATTCAGCCTCTTGTTCCTATCTGTCCAAGTTACATTGAGGATTTTCAGCACTTGTTATCCATTGTGGACCAATTTGAGAGTAAGTATTCCTACTCTTGGCTCACTATGGATATCGAATCATTGTATTCATCACTGCCACATACCCTTTCTATACAAGCCATATCTGACATCATGGATTTATTTTCTAATAACAGCACAAATCTGAAAACATTTCCATTGGAGGTATTACAGTATATTTTGTCACACAATTTCTTTGTGTTTGAAAATAATTTCTACATACAAAAAACGGGAGCGTCAATGGGGCCAAAGTCCCCCACCTCAACAGCCAATCTTCAAGTTTTTTGGTGGGAACTCCAGTACATTTTCTATCCCCACAACCCCTTTTTTCAAGATATCATTTGGTATGGCAGATTTGTGGATGATGTTGTCATCATTTTGATGTCCACAGAGAAGCGTGCACATCAGTTTGTGGAATATGCTAACAACTATTTCCACAATTTTCTGTTCACATTCTCATGGCACAGAAAGGAGGTTCCTTTCTTGGACATTTTACTGTCTACCGACGATAACAAAAATCATACATGTACATGTAGGAAACCCAGTGCTGGCAACACCTTATTGAGATCTGAATCTTGCCATCCTCACCATACAACCAAATCTGTTCCCGTTAGTGAATTCACTCAAGCGAAACGTAACTGCTCATCCACCAACACACACGTACAGGAAGCTGAAGTGGTGAGTCAGAGACTTAAAGCAAGAGGATACCCTCGTTGGACTATAGATCGAGCTCGTTATAGTTAATAACAAAGATAGAGATTTATTTCTTACCCACAAATTATGTGGCATTGATAAATCTGATAGGTCATCTAAAATATATTTCATTACTACTTATAGTATGGAATATCCACAAATCACTGATATTATCAAAAAATACCTTCCTATTTTACACCAGGATCCCTATTTAGCAACAATTCCAAAAAATTGTTGTAATTTTTCTTCTAGACGAGCTCCTACCCTTGGTAATTTGTTATCTCCTAGTGTGCTGCCATACACCCAACCACAATCTGACACTTGGCTAGCTCTTAAGGGATTTTTTTCATTGTGGCAACTTAAGGTGTGTTGTCTGTAAATTTGCCCATAAGTGTGCATTCACACCAGGGCTTTCTGATCAACACAAACTGCCCATAAAATATTTTATCAACTGCTGAAGGTCATATGTGGTGTACAGAATTACATGCAATACCTTTCAAATATCATACATAGGAAGCACAAAGCTTCCTCTTAAACCCAGGATCCAGGAACACATTAGAGGTATCTGTAATTCTCATCATTTGAATGTTTCTGGTGCCTCTAAACATTATCAGGACATACATAACAGTGATCTTTCCTTTCCAAAATGAGGAGGTGATTGAGTAAAATTCTCTGCAATTGAGTTAGAAGTTTTTGCATACATAACTTGCAGTGTTATCAACCCCATGGCCTCAACCTTCGATCTGACATCATTTTACATTATTAATAGCTTTGATGTCTATTTTGACCCTTTTGCTTCTCCTATTTTCTAGTTCCTTTTATCCCCCCCCCCTTACAGATTTTTTCTTTATTTAAGACACTATTAGGATGCTAATGTTTATCTTATATGCATTATTGTTTTACTTTATATATGCATTGCATTCCTTTGCCATTTTGGTATAGGGCTCTTGTATCTGAAACATGCTTAGTGTAAGGTGTTATCACAGAGTGTGGCTTTCTATGGGTTCATGAAATGTTTTCTACTTACCCTTTATACTCCACCTGTGTAGCACCATATAAATACCTGCTTGTCAATAGTGTTGCTCACGAATATTCGCAATTCGAATATTATTCGCGAATATCGCATATTCGCGAATTCGCGAATTTCGCGAATATAGCGCTATATATTCGTAATTACGAATATTGTTTTTTTTTTTTTTTTTTTTTTTTTTTTTTCCACAGTACACATCACAGTGATCATCCCTCTCTGCTTCCAGCTTGTGTGGTGTAAAGAAGGCTCTAATACTACTGTGTGAGACTGGCGCGCGAAAATTCGCATATGCGAAAATTAGCACATGCGAAAATTAGCACATGCGAATTTTCACATATGCGAATTTTCGCGTATGTTAATTTTGTATATGCTAATATGCACATATGATAGTTTTCGCATACGCGAATGTTCGCATATGCGAAAATAAAACGGGAATATAACGAATATGCAAATATTCGCGAATATATGACGAATATTCGTCCATATATTCGCGAATATTCGCGAATTCGAATATGGCCTATGCCGCTCAACACTACTTGTCAATCACTTTTCTGAAGTCTGAGGAAGGATCAGATGTCTTGGTATGCTGGGAGTTGTAGTTTTGCAAAAGCTGCAGGCACCACTGCTGCAAAAAATAGTTATCCAAACACTGTACTTCCAACTATTCCAAAACTACAAGTCCCAGCATTACAGGACTGTCTGAGCATGACACAGGAATGACATAGGATCAGATAGAAAATGTATGCATAAAAAAAAACGCACTGTACTTTTAGCACTAAAACGTTGTTATACACTCACCATATTGTCTTTGGTGGTACAGGTAATCTCCAATAATCATGTGTGTGTGTGTGTACAGCATAAAACCAGAAAGGAAAGGGTTACAGAGCAGGGATGCCAGGCTCCCTCCTGAGAGCAGTGAGTCAGCAGAGTGGGGAAGCAGGAGGAGCCATCACAGTGTAGGCAAGAGAGGGACATGCCCCCTCCCTTTAGGAAGATGGAAAAGACATTGAGAAGATGCAATATGCTATTTTTAGTGAAATATCAGTGATAGAGACATAAAAATGTTATGTACATGATCAGGATTCGGTACTGAGTAACATATAACAGTTTAGCTTTTTTGTGGGATCTGACAGGTATGCTTTAAAAGCAGCTGACAAACTTTAAGTGGGGGGGGGGGGGGGTAATATTGGACTTAGAGAAGCAGGATTGTTGGTTGAACAATTATCCAGGCATCTTGGCTATTCTGACCAACCTAATAAATGGTGTTGGGAGCATTGGTTATGGGTATGCACACCAGTAAACACACTCTGAATGGCCCAGAAAGACCACCCTTAGTGAGGATCATTTGATCTATCGACAAGCACGAGCAGCTTTCACAGTTTTGGTGTCTACCATCCAGACAAAGGTGGCACCTTCATGTCACACCCCTGCTGGTACCATTTCCAGGAGCTTAGCAGAAGGAAATTTAGTGTCACTGTCATTAGTGCTGGTGATCTGGGGAACCATTTCATGCGATAGCCAGTCACCCCTAGTTGCGATAGGAGGGATACTAACAACTCCTGCAGCCTTATGTGCAGGACATCTCACGGCATGGCCTCTCATGGCAGGGCTTCTAACTAGCATTTTCAATGATCACCCACACACACAGCAAGGATATCCCACGACTGTCTCCAAGTGACATCACACCACATTCCCTCCATAGACATGAATGGAGGGGATGTGGCTTGATGTCACTTGGGGGCATGGCCGTGACATCACGTACCCGTCTCGGAGGCAGCGCCCTACACAGAATGCTGGGGGCTGCACCAAGATCGTGGGGGTCCCCAGAAGCGGGACCCCTGCAATCATACATCTTATCACCTATCCTTTGGATAGGGAATAAGATGTATAAATCCGAAATACCCCTTTAAAGAACTCCCTTCCCTATACTGTAATGTAAATAATATATACACATCAGATGGACTTTGTCAAAATTATCTATACTAGAAGATTGGTTGTAAATATGCATATGTTGCAGAGATAAATTTATTATTGAACTGTTTATTTTCAGTATGGTGATAAAGGAGTTGAATTAATGCTGTAGTGGCAGCGATGAACATGTTTAATCTCAGTTTAGCTTCCTTTTGGAATTATACGCAACGTCAGTATAATTATGCATTTCTGACAATGGATTTTATGCCCAGAGACAGCTAAACCAACTGTTTGCCTCTTATATTTTACAGTACCCTCGTCTTTCTAGTTTAGTATAGGACCTAATAAATATGTTGCTTATCTGATGAACATATTATGAAGCTAAGGCATGCAGAAATATTTTATAAGACTTAATCTAGTAAATGTGTATACCATGATTAATAGTCGAAATTTATTTGACCGCTCTACTTAGTTGGCATGAATCCCCAAGCATCTCTTCTGCAACACGAGTTCAAGAGTCTTGTAAATGTCAATAAGAGAAGTGTAATGTATAGTGGATTGCTGTTCTGATTTAAACTATATAGTACATTGAAGATGTTGTTAAAAGTGTTTTTTACTAAAATGTACGGTAATTTATAAATTCAATATGTTTTCCAGAAATTTTGTATTAATGGGCTTCTCCATAATATCTTTTGTTCTTCAAGTGTCTTAGGCTGGGTCTGCACATCCAAAAATGATAGTATCTCACATAATTGAATATATCCCTTACATTTTTATTTATATTTTACTCTAACTTTTCGTGTGACAACACAATTAATGTCTTGTGACAAAGCAGTTGTTTTCTTAAACTCACCAACAAAAGTGAATACACCCCTAAGTGAAAATGTCCAAATTGGGCCCAATTAGCATTTTTTTTTTTTATCCCTGGTGTCATGTGACTCATTGGTGTTACAAGGTCTCAGGTGTGAATAGGGAGCAGGTGTCTAAAATTTGGCGTTATGGCTATCACACGCTCTAATACTAGTCACTGGAAGTTCAACATGGCACCTCATGGCAAATACCCTCTGAGGATCAACAAAAAAGAATTGTTGCTCTACATAAAGAAGGCATGGGCTATAAGAAGATTGCCAAGGCCCTTAAAATAAGCTACGGCACAGAGAAAAATGGTGACCACATAAAATATTGACACTTAGGGGGTTACTCACTTTTGTTGTCAAGGTTTAGACATTAAACCCTGAAAGGGGTACTACGCCCCTAGACATCTTATACCCTATCCAAGGGAACCAACACAATGGCCCAGATTTATGAAACTGTATGAGAGAAAAAGTGGAGGGATTTTCCCACAGCAACCAATCACTGTTCAGCTTTCACTTTACCAGAGCTCGTTAGCTGCGCTGTGATTGATTGCTGTGGGAAAGTCTCTCTACTTTTTCTCTCACACAGTTTGATAAATCTGGGCCAATCTCTCCAGCAGCCCCCCGAGTCATCAGCTCTCCAGAGCTATGTTTGCTTGGTGGCTGATGACTCACGATACAGGGACCGGAGGTTTGTTACGTCATGGCACCGTCGGCTCCCGTAGACTTGCATTAAGGGGTGTGTCATCATGAGGGGCGGAGCCATGATGTCACGAACTGCCGGCCCCTGCCATCAGCCACGGAGCAAACATAGCTCTGGATAGCTGATGACTTGGGGGGCTTCAGGAGAAATCGCGGGGGTCCCCAGCAGCAGACCCCCCCCCCCTCCAATCCCCCTTTAAGGACTCAGGGCGTACCCAGGACCCAGGTCGTACACCCTGACATCCTGGTACTTAAGGGCCCAAGGTGTACCTGTATGCCTGTGGGAATTCCGTTACCCGCCGCTCACCAGGCAGGGACCGGGATGCCTGCTGAAATCGATAAGCAGGCACCCTGAGCAAACCCCTTGGGGGGGTCCTGAGACCATCAATTAAGATCGGCGATTTGTGGCGATTCCGGGCTGATCGGGTCTCTGCTGACCCAATCACCCGAAAAATCGGAATGATCAGAGCTGTCAGAGACAGCCCGATCATCCTAAAGTATAGGAGCAAGGTGACAGGGCAGGTGCATTGAAAGTTCATTTCCCCCACTCTGCCCGCCCCTGAAAACTGAGTTAGTAACAAACTCTCAGTGTTTTGCAACCAGTGTGCCTCCAGCTGTTGCATAACTACAATCCCCAGCATGCATGGACAGCCAAAGTGCATGCTGAAAATTGTAGTAGTATGCCACCAGCCTGCATTAAGTCCCAGTATGCCCTTGGGCTTTCACTGCATGCTGAGAGTTGTATTTTTTGCAACAGCTGGAGGCACACTGGTTGCAAAACACTGAGTTAAGTAACAAACTCCCAGTGGGCATAACTACAACCCCAGTATGCATGGACAGCCAAAGGGCATGCTAGGAGTTGTAGTTTTGCAACAGCTGGAGTTTGCCCCGCCCATGTGAATGTACAGAGAACATTCACACAGGCGGGGGTTTACAGTGAGTTTCTCGCTGCAAGTTTGAGATGCAGCAAATTTTCCGCTGCAGCTCCAACTCCCAGCAGGAAACTTGCTGTAAACCCCTGCCCATGTGAATGTACCCTAAAAACACTGCACTACACCTACACAAAATAAAGGCTAAAACACTACATATACCCCTACATAGTTACCCCCCCGTCCGTCCGTCCGTCCCCCCCACTCATACGGCAGTGTTTCCAAAACGGAGCCTCCAGCTGTTGAAAAAAATAAACAAATTCCAGTATTGCCGGACAGCCATTGACTGTTAAGGCATTCTGGGAGTTTTGCAACAGCTGGAGGCACCCTGTTTTGGAAACACTGCCATAGGGTAATTTTGGTATCGAGGCAAGTGTAATTCTTGCATCCGTGTCCGTCCCATGCAAATCTCTAATTTAGGCCTCAAATTTGCATGGCGCTCTCTCAATTCGGAGCCCTGTCATATTTCAAGGCAACAGTTAAGGGCCACATATGGGGTATTTGCCTAACAAATTTTGGGGGACTTTTTCTCTTTTTACCGCGTATGAAAAGGTAAAGTTTGGGTCTATTCCAGCATGTTGTTGTAATTTTTTTTTTTTTACACTAACAAGCTGGTGTTGCCCCATACTTTTCATTTTCACAAGAGGTAAAAGGGAAAAAAAGACTCCCAAAATTTGTAACGCAATTTCATGTAAATATGGAAATACCCCATATATGGACATAAAATGCTCTGCAGGTGCACAACAAGGTTCAGGAGTGAGAACATCATGTACATTTGAGGTAATATGCACAGGAGTGGCTGATTGTTACAGCGGTTCTGCCATAAAACGCCAAAAAAAAAAAAAAACATATACAAATGTCGGCTCACCGCTATGAATGACAAGTAAGCTATTGGCAGCAGCAGAGCCGCCACTCCCTGCACTGCTTTACTTGTCATCCATAGCGGTGAGCCGGCACCTGTATATATAGATGCACAACAGGGGTCAGACATATGCATATATGTCTGACCCTCACAGCATCTATATATACAGGTGCCGGCTCATCGCTATGATTGACAAGTAAAGCAGTGCAGGGAGTGGAGGATCACACTGCTGCTGCCAATAGCTTACTTGTCATTCATAGCGGTGAGCCGGCACCTGTATATATAGATACTGTGAGGGTCAGACATATATCCATATGTCTGACCCCCACAGCATGATATGCAGCCCTCCGCTCCCCCCCCTAATAGAGTTTTCATTCATTGGCAGCCAGGGGAGGGAGAAGATGAAGATTAATATGCGCAGCTTGGGGGGGTAGTATATATATAAATATGCGCAGCGGGGGTCAGTATATGCGCAGCGGGGGTCAGTATAGATATATAATAACGCTGGGGGGGCAGTACATTTATTCAAGCGCAGCGGGCACTAAGTTTGATATAGCGCAGCAGGGGGAAAGATATATAGAAACGCTGGAGGGGCCAGATATATACCCCCCCAGCGATTCTATACATCTTTGCCCACCACAGCGCTTCTATATTAAAACTCTGCCAGGAGCCCTGATTGCCGTGATCGCCAGTAATCAGACCCGGAGCGAACGTGCTCCGGGGACTGATTCTAACAGGGTGCTGCGTGCAAGATCACGGGGGTCCCCAGCGGCGGGACCCCCATGATCAGGAATCTTATCCCCTATCCTTTGAATAGGGGATAAGATGTCTTAGCGCCGGAGTAACCCTTTATTTTTTTTCCACATTATATTTTATTAAGGTTTTCAAGATATGACATTGAAACAATGCATGAATCGTAGAGAGTCAACATAGTCGAAAATAAGAAACAGATATAAGCACATAGGACATCACATCTCAGGTGCAAAAATGTTACATCATAGAGTTTCCCAACAGAGTATCGTAGGTGAGGTAATATGAGAAAACACAGGGGTGAGAATCATCACGGAGTACCCCTTTAATGTTCATTACACTCTCTGCCTACTTATTTTTGTACATATTTGCAGCTGTTTGTTGCCGTATTTGTACATAGACAAAACATATGTGAATTTTTCAAGTTGGGTTTCCCCTGCCTGTTTTTTTTTTTATTTATTTTTTTTTTTTAACCCCACCTGCCTTCTTCATGTGCTGTCCTACCTGTTAGATTCCTCAGTAGATCACTTTTTGCACAGAGCATTATCAAGATTCACCTTGCCGCCATGTTGTTTCTTATGAACAACATGGCTGACGATCCATCAACACTAAGAGAGGATCTCGTCCATCCTTCTTTGCAAGGCTCTAGGTATCTTAAATGACAAGAAGTGGGAAATTGCTCTAGGGTTACATTTGTACTGATATACAGAATCCATGCATTAAAGAAATTGACAATCTAGTTCCTCTTATCCGATAAAATTGCGTTAGGAAATTTAAATAAAATGATTTAATAACTATACTCTGTGAAATTTATATTCGGCACCAAAAGGTGCATAACTGACACCACATAGAAGGTTCTAGTTTATGTGGCAATCAATGAGGTGATAAAATGACTTCCTATTGCCTCGTGTTAAAGCCCTAAGCCACAGTATCAAGTTGAGACCATCTCTATAACAAGGATGAATAATGTGCACATTTCTAAATGAATTTACAGTGGAGCATACAGTAATAATTTCTCATATAGAAAATCTGACCCTCTGCATGGAATCAGTTACTCTTAGAAGGAGGTAGACTGACTCACAGGTACAAATCATAGCTATATTTCCGTCAGTGACAAACCACGTACTTGAAAACCATTAGCTTAACGCAGTCCTGCCAGACACCAGAAAAGCTGGGAAATAGAGTATATTATTAAAAAAATGCAGAGTACTTATCAAAAATTAACTTAGCAGGACTATGCGCAGCACTTCACTGCATTTCTCAGAAGCACTGGACTTAGTGTACGGTTATACGTACTGAAAGGAAAACATACTTTTTAAGTGTACCTATCTACCCTGGAACAAATATATTGGCTTATAGAAGCTAGAGAGAAATATAAAGTGTGCATCCAATACATTCTAAGAAAAATCAGCATTTTGTTTTTCCAATAAATTCACACACTTATGGCTGTTCTGTACATAGTGGACAAGGCTAAAGGATTTTCCTACCCTCAGAATATCCAGTAGTATTTGCCCATAGTGTTTAAATGGACACTGTCAGAATTAAAAACTTTTTATATGTTGTACATCTTGGTAAAACATTAAAGGGGTATTACAGCCTTAGATATCTTATGGATAGGGGATAAGATGTCTGATAGCAGGGATTCCGCTGGTGGGACACCCATGATCTTCGTGCAGCACCCCGAATGCTGCTCCTGAGACGTGATGTCATGACCACACCCCTTGTGATGTCAGTCCACACTCCCTCTATTTATGGGAGGGGGTGTGGCTGTGGTGTCATGTCTCGTCTCGGGAGCAGTACCTGGCACAGAATGCCAAGTGCTGCATGGAGATCTTTGTATAGAGGATAAGATGTCTAACCTTTCTAATATGCTTCATAAAAAATGTGTCTCCTTTTTATAGAAATCATTGCTTATTAAAAAAAAGACCACTAGGGATCCCCATACCACCCAAAACCGGTCTGGGTGCAGCATCATCTTTATCCCAACTGAAGCACATGCTGGAACAAAGTCCATTAAGAGAGGATGGGACTATCACTCCTCTGTACCCACTCCTGCCCTATTAAACTCCTGTCTGAAAACAGAGAGGTGGGGGTTACATAGCAGCCTGCAGTGATTGGATAAAGAGGCTTGGAACTGCACAACAGTCTCAAGAAGGAAGAGAGTGCATGGTGCGTGAGGTAGGGCTCAGTGTTTTCTTCGGACACACCACTTTCTGCACAGTGGGTGTTAGAATGAATGAGCATCAAAACAGATCGATTTGTGAGCTAAATACAGAAGCTATGTACACACTGCTCAAAAAAATAAAGGGGAACACTAAGATCCTAGATCTGAATGAATGAACTAATTGTATGAAATACTTTTGTCTTTACATAGTTGAATGTTCTGACAACAAAATCACACAAAAATTATCAATGGAAATCAAATTCATCAACCCATGGAGGTCTGGATATGTAGTCACACTCAAAATCAAAGTGGAAAACCACACTAGAGGCTGATCCAACTTTGATGTAATGTCCTTAAAACAAGTCAACAAGAGGCTCAGTAGTGTGTGTCTCCTCCACGTGCCCGTATGACCTCCCTACAACACCTGGCATGCCCCTGATGAGGTGGTCTCACAAGGGGTCTAAGGATTTAATCTCGGTACCTAATGGCAGTCAGGCTACCTCTGGCAAGCACATGGAGGGCTGTGTGGCCCCCCAAAGAAATGCTTACTGAGCCACTGCCAAATGGGTCATGCTGGAGGATGTTGCCGGCAGCAGAACGTCTCCAGACTCTGTCACATCTGTCACATGTGCTCTATGTAAACCTGCTTTCATCTGTGAAGAGCACAGGGCGCCAGTGCTCAGTGTGAACCTGCTTTCATCTGTGAAGAGCACATGGTGCCATAGACTCTGTTTCTGACCATTTGAGTGGACACATGCACATTTGTGGCCTGCTGGAGGTAATTTTGCAGGGCTCTGGTAGTGCTCCGCCTTCTCCTCCTTGCACAAAGGCGGAGGTAGCGGTTCTGCTGCTGGGTTGTTGCCCTCCTACAGCCTCCTCCACATCTCCCGATGTACTGACCTGGTAGCGCCTCCATGCTCTGGACACTACTCTGGAAGACACAGCAAACCTTCTTGCCATAGCTCGCACTGATGTGCCATCCTGGATGAGCTGTACTACCTGAGCTACTTGTGTGGGTTGTAGACTCCGTCTCATGCTACCACAAGAGTGCAAGCACTGCAAGCATTAAAAAGTGACAAAAACATCAGCCAGGAAGCATAGGGACTGAGAAGTGGTCTGTGGTAACCACCTGCAGAACCAGTTCTTTATTGGGGGTGTCTTGCTAATTGCCTATAATGTCCACCTGTTGTCTGTTCCATTTGCACAACAACATGCTAAATTGATTGTCAATCAGTGTTGCTTCCAGAGTGGACAGTGTGATTTCAGAGTGTGATTGACTTGGAGTTACATTGTGTTGTTTAAGTATTCCCTTTATTTTTTGATCAGTGTACGTAAAAAATACATGTAAAGAATCTGCATGACCTAGTGAGTGACAAATATAAATATTTTTCTGTGATACAACAGGTATGCTTTAAATTAATTAAAAGGTAGTGGCAAAAACCTCTTCACATCTGCTATAGCAGCCCTGACAAGTACAATAAACAAATACTATACTTCTGTCTAAATCTGAATCAGCAAGTTTGTCTTTCCTGACAAGGTCCCAACTCTTTCTTCCCTAAAAGGCTTATACACACAGCCATATAGTGTCACTTTGTAAGAAGCTAAAATAAGGCCCTAGAAGTGCTTGGGGTCTTTACTGTACATTAAGGCTTCTTTCACACTACCGTTAGCACACGGCAGTGTGACAGCCGTCGGGAGAGCCCCGGTAAATGGGAGCCATTTGGGACCCTTTGCTGCCCATTGCTCCCGTTCACAAAAACGGCTGTTAAAGTAAGAAAAAAAAGAAAAAAGGAGAATTTATCGGCCATTCTTGACAGGAAGCAATGGCAGTGTGAAAGGGGCCTAACGTGTGTGGGGTTACCAGACTTAGTGTGTTACTGCACAGCCTCAGTAATGCGCTCATAAGGCCTCTGTCTCTACCTTCTTGGAAGATATGCCCTAAATGGTGGTCCCCAACTGAGTGACAGTCCCTACACTGAGATAAGTGTTAAGGGATATATTGGAAAGTCACACAAGCAGGGTGGCTGTGTCCATGATATACCTGTTTATACACCCATTAAATTGAGATACGAGATGCCAAGACACTGGTTGGCAGCCTCCTTATTGGAGACCGGAGAGGGAGGATGTGGTGCAGGAGTACGGTCGGATATGACCATTTTCACTGAATCAGTCGTTATCTATTTTTAATCTTTGTGGACAATGAGTGATGTGAACTGTTGTGAGCTCGGTATTATCATAATACGACAGTTGTAGAGCAGTAAAAGCATCTTGTGTGAAAGGTATGACTAGAATCACATAAATGTTACAGTTACAGCCAGTCATTGCTGGATGCAGTTCAAAGTCTTTGCTGCATAATTTTGGCCCATAAGCAAAGTGACTATCATATGGTTATTGGGGCATGTTCACAGAGTTTATAACTGTATGTTTTTTTAACATGGAAACTTCATAGATTTACATGACAAAAAGCATGTGGTCACATTGAAAACAGGGAACTATACAGAAAAGAAGTGACATGCCAATTATTTTTGTTGTGTTTATGAAGTGAAGATCCCATTGAAGTCAACTCAAGACTACCAGAAATGCCCAGAGAAAGTGCTACACAGCCCTGTACATGGGCACAGATTATATATCTGTCCACATGCAGTTATGTTGATGGTAACTGGCTGCCATATAGTTTTGACCCTGCTGAACAATATAGATCACTATGTAACTGTTACGCCTAGCGCTCCGGGTCCCCGCTCCTCCCCGGAGCGCTCACGGCGTCTCTCTCCCTGCAGCGCCCCGGTCAGTCCCGCTGACCGGGAGCGCTGCACTGACATGGCCGTCGGGGATGCGATTCGCACAGCGGGACGCGCCCGCTCGCGAATCGCGTCCCAGGTCACTTACCCGTCCCGGGCCCCTCCTGTCATGTGCTGGCGCACGCGGCTCCGCTCTCTAGGGCGCGCGCGCGCCAGCTCTCTGAGACTTAAAGGGCCAGTGCACCAATGATTGGTGCCTGGCCCAATTAGCTTAATTGGCTTCCACCTGCTCCCTGGCTATATCTGATCACTTCCCCTGCACTCCCTTGCCGGATCCTGTTGCCTTGTGCCAGTGAAAGCGTTTAGTGTTGTCCAAGCCTGTGTTACCTGAACCCTTGCTATCCATCTTGACTACGAACCTTGCCGCCTGCCCCCGACCTTCTGCTACGTCTGACCTTGCCTCTGTCTAGTCCTTCTGTCCCACGCCTTCTCAGCAGTCAGCGAGGTTGAGCCGTTGCTAGTGGATACGACCTGGTTGCTACTGCCGCAGCAAGACCATCCCGCTTTGCGGCGGGCTCTGGTGAACACCAGTAGCCTCTTAGAACCGGTCCACCAGCACGGTCCACGCCAATCCCTCGCTGACACAGAGGATCCACTACCTGTAAGCCGAATCGTGACAGTAGATCCGGCATGGATCCCGCTGAGGTGCCGCTGCCAAGTTTGGCTGACCTTCCCTCGGTGGTCGCTCAGCAATCGCAGCAGATTGCCCAACAAGGACAGCAGCTGTCGCAGTTGACCGCCATGTTACAGCAACTTCTGCCTCTGCTACAGCAGCAACCATCTCCTCCGCCAGCTCCTGCACCTCCTCCGCAGCGAGTGGCCGCTCCTAGCCTCCGCTTGTCCCTGCCGGACAAATTTGATGGGGACTCTAGACTCTGCCGTGGATTTCTGTCTCAGTGTTCCCTGCATATGGAGATGTTGTCGGACTTGTTTCCTACAGAACGGTCTAAGGTGGCGTTCGTAGTGAGCCTTCTTTCAGGAAAGGCCTTGTCTTGGGCCACACCGCTCTGGGACCGCAATGATCCTGCCACAGCCACAGTCCAGTCCTTCTTCGCTGAGGTCCGTAGTGTCTTCGAGGAGCCAGCCCGAGCTTCTTCTGCCGAGACTGCCCTGCTGAACCTGGTCCAGGGTAATTCTTCAGTGGGCGAGTACGCCATCCAATTTCGTACTCTTGCTTCCGAATTATCATGGAATAACGAGGCTCTCTGCGCGACCTTTAAAAAAGGCCTATCCAGTCGCATCAAGGATGTGCTGGCCGCACGAGAGATTCCTGCCAACCTGCAAGAACTTATCCATTTGGCCACCCGCATTGACATGCGTTTTTCTGAGAGACATCAAGAGCTCCGCCAGGAAAAAGACTTAGATCTCTGGGCACCTCTCCCACAGTATCCGCTGCAATCTACGCCTGGGCCTCCCGCCGAGGAGGCCATGCAAGTGGATCGGTCTCGCCTGACCCAGGAAGAGAGGAATCGCCGTAGGGAAGAAAATCTTTGTCTGTACTGTGCCAGTACCGAGCATTTCTTGGTGGATTGCCCTATTCGTCCTCCACGTCTGGGAAACGCACGCACGCACCCAGCTCACGTGGGTGTGGCGTCTCTTGGTTCAAAGTCTGCTTCTCCACGTCTCACGGTGCCCGTGCGGATTTCTTCTTCAGCCAACTCCTCCCTCTCAGCCGTGGCCTGCTTGGACTCTGGTGCCTCTGGGAATTTTATTCTGGATTCTTTTGTGAATAAATTCCGCATCCCGGTGACCCGTCTCGTCAAGCCGCTCTACATTTCCGCGGTCAACGGAGTCAGATTGGATTGCACCGTGCGTTACCGCACAGAACCCCTCTTGATGTGCATTGGACCCCACCACGAAAGGATTGAATTTTTCGTCCTCCCCAACTGCACCTCTGAGGTCCTCCTCGGTCTGCCTTGGCTCCAGCTTCATTCTCCCACCCTCGACTGGACCACCGGGGAGATCAAGAACTGGGACTCTGCTTGCCACAAGAGATGCCTCTCCCCCCTCCCAGTCCCGTCAGGCAAGCCTCAGTGCCTCCTCATGGCCCCCGTCCTTGTGTCACCCTGCCCCGTGCCAAGCTTCACCCTCTGCCCTCCCTCCCCATTCCCACTCCTGCTGTACTGCCTGCCTTTGAGGAAACCCTCCATTCACTCCCGGTGTCCTCGTCCCAGGTAAAGCAGTTGTCGGACAAAAAAAGGGGGAGACCTAAAGGGGGGGGTACTGTTACGCCTAGCGCTCCGGGTCCCCGCTCCTCCCCGGAGCGCTCACGGCGTCTCTCTCCCTGCAGCGCCCCGGTCAGTCCCGCTGACCGGGAGCGCTGCACTGACATGGCCGTCGGGGATGCGATTCGCACAGCGGGACGCGCCCGCTCGCGAATCGCGTCCCAGGTCACTTACCCGTCCCGGGCCCCTCCTGTCATGTGCTGGCGCGCGCGGCTCCGCTCTCTAGGGCGCGCGCGCGCCAGCTCTCTGAGACTTAAAGGGCCAGTGGACCAATGATTGGTGCCTGGCCCAATTAGCTTAATTGGCTTCCACCTGCTCCCTGGCTATATCTGATCACCTCCCCTGCACTCCCTTGCCGGATCCTGTTGCCTTGTGCCAGTGAAAGCGTTTAGTGTTGTCCAAGCCTGTGTTACCTGAACCCTTGCTATCCATCTTGACTACGAACCTTGCCGCCTGCCCCCGACCTTCTGCTACATCTGACCTTGCCTCTGTCTAGTCCTTCTGTCCCACGCCTTCTCAGCAGTCAGCGAGGTTGAGCCGTTGCTAGTGGATACGACCTGGTTGCTACTGCCGCAGCAAGACCATCCCACTTTGCGGCGGGCTCTGGTGAACACCAGTAGCCTCTTAGAACCGGTCCACCAGCACGGTCCACGCCAATCCCTCGCTGACACAGAGGATCCACTACCTGTAAGCCGAATCGTGACAGTAACCTTCCTGTATATTTCCTTATATTTCATATCTAACATTTAGCCTTTAAAAAGAAATCTCTTGAGTCTGCTAAAGTTTGAATACGAGCCCTGAGCAGCAGATATTAGGTGAAAGATGGTGGACTTACACAACTATAATAGAACTTCTCTGTGAACTGATTCAACTACAGTAAGTCCAACCCATTCCATTCTTTATCCCAAGACAGATTTAGGCCAGATTCACACATACAGTTTTTGGTACAATTTTAATGGAGTTTATTTTTAAGCCCAAACCTGAAGTAGATCAAACATAAAAATGGAAAAACTTGAAATGAGAAAGTAGAAAGTAAGAACAGTTTTCTTTTCCGTAACCACTTCTGCCTTGAGCAAGAAAAAGATGCTTCGAAAACTCAATGTACTTGTACACACAGTGGTCCACAACTATTATATAGTTTATACCCACTTATTTGTTGCATTAAAATAGGGCATTTAAAGTTGGCCACAAAACTTTGCAACTCAAGGTGTGGTCAAACTGTAAACTTTTAGAGGTATTTACAAATGGTGAACATTAGTGGTGCAAATGAAGAAGTTCATGTTTCCCTATTCATTAGCAGAAAACATCTTCCACGAAACGGCAACCTAAATTCTGAATCCAGCACGAAGAGGAAGTATAAAAGAATAACCGCTACATTGTAAACTGTTACTGTAAGGAACAGGCATTATGCTGCTGTCATAGTAATTCTGAGAAGAATCTGTTACCAGAAGGTTAAGGGCAGCTTTGCATAATGGCTTGTAAAAAATTGACTTGGTCAGGAAGGTCTGAAGGTGATGAAAGCCCTTGGGTCTGGATCTGTTTAATTATTTCAAGCATCATTGTTGTAAAAAGGAATTTGATAGACATTTTTGCCCCATTCTCTATACTGCTTTATTGAAACTGACATTAACTGCACCATTTAATTCAAGGCACACTTTTAGCATCTGTTATGCAATTTCCAGCTCTGTAACACTACTTTGAATCCAAATAAGCATATATTATACTTTGACCCATTTGCAGGCCAGTTAACCACATAAGGACCATGGACGTACGCGTACGTCCTAGCTCCCTGGTTCTAAAGGACCAAGGACGTGTGCGTACGTCCGTGGGAATTTCGGTCCCCGCTGCCTGCCGTGCAGTGATCGAACCCGGGTGACTGCTGATATCGATCAACAGGCACCCTGTGCAAATGCCGAGGGTGGTCATCAGACCCCCCATGTTGGCTATAGGCGCAAATCGCAAGTGAATTCACACTTGCCATTTGCGCCTATTCCGGGTCATACGGGTCTATGGTGACCCAGTGACCCAGAATATAAGGGGGATCGCGGTTGTCCAAGACACCCACGATCCCCCTGAAGGGATAGGAGTGAGGTGGCAGGGGTGCCACCCCTCCAATCCCTGCTATTGGTCGCCAGAAGCAAAGACCAATAGCAGATCGGGGGCGGGGGGTTAACTTTCATTTTCCCCATTCTGCCCACCCACAATAGGTGGCGCAGAACGGAGAAACTGAAGGGGACCAGGGACGAAGTCCACTTACCCATCAGCCATGGCAGCGGGCAGCGATCGGTCGTGGCAGCAGGCAGCAGAAGAGGATGGCTATGTGGCTCCCTGGATCCTACGGAAGCCGGTGAGTTGCCTAGCAACATCTGGAGGGCTACAGTCTGAGACCACTATACAGTGGTCTCTAAACTGTAGTCCTCCAGATGTTGCAAAAGTACAACTCCCAGCATTCCCAGACAGCTGTTTGGGCATGCTGGGATTTGTAGTTTTGCAACAGCTGAAGGGCTGCAGTTTGGAGATCACTTTGCAGTGATCTCTAAACTTTGGCCCTCTAGATGTTGCAAAACTACAACTCCTAGCATGCCCACACATCTGTTTGCTGTCTGGGCATGCTGGGATTTGTAGTTTTGCAGCATCTGGAGGGCCACAGTTTGGAGATCACTGTGCAGTGGTCTCTAAAACTGTAGCCCTCCAGATGTTGCAAAAATGCAAATCCCAGCATGCCCAAACAGCTGTCTCGGCATGCTGGGAGTTGTAGTTGTGTACCTCCAGCTGTTGCATAACTACATCTCCCAGCATGCCCATCGGCGATCAGTACATGCTGGTAGTTTAAGTTTTGCAACAGCTGCAGGCACACTGGTTGGAAAATACTGAGTTAGGTAACAGAGCCTAACTGAAGGTTTTGCAACCAGTGTGCTTCCAACTGTTGCAAAAGTACAACTCCCAGCATGTGCAGCCTGTCAGTACATGCTGGGAGTTGAAGTTTTGAAACAGCTGGAGGCTTGCCCCCCATGTGAATGTACAGGGTACATTCACATGGGCAGGTTTACAGTAAGTTTCCAGCGTCAAGTTTGGGCTGCGGCAAATTTTATGCCGCAGCGCAAACTCCTAGTGGGATACTCACCGTAACCCGCCAGTGCAATTGTACCCTAAAAACACTACACTACACTTCCACATAATAAAGGGTAAAACACTACATATATACCCCCTTACACTGTCCCCCCCCAATAAAAATGAAAAACTTATTGTACGGCAGTGTTTCCAAAACCGAGCCTCCAGCTGTTGCAAAACAACAACTCCCAGCATTTCCGGACAGCCACTGACTGTCCAGGCATGCTGGGAGTTTAGCAACAGCTGGAATCACCCTGTTTGGGAATCACTGGTGTAGAATACCCCTATGTCCACCCCTATGCGATCCCTAATTTAGTCCTCAAATGCGCATGGCGCTCTCTAACATCAGAGCCCTGTCGTATTTTAACCCCTTAAGGACCGGAGGTTTTTCCGTTTTTGCATTTTCGTTTTTTGCTCCTTGCCTTTAAAAAATCATAACTCTTTCAAATTTACACCTAAAAATCCATATGATGGCTTATTTTTTGCGCCACCAATTCTACTTTGTAATGACGTCAGTCATTTTGCCCAAAAATCTATGGTGAAGCGGGAAAAAAAATCATTGTGCGACAAAATTGAAAAAAAAACGCTGTTTTGTAAATTTTGGGGGCTTCCGTTTCTACGTAGTACATTTTTCGGTAAAAATGACACCTGATATATATTCTGTAGGTCCATACAATTAAAATGATACCCTACTTATATAGGTTTGATTTTGTCGGACTTCTGGAAAAAATCATAACTACATGCATGAAAATTAATACGTTTAAAATTGTCATCTTCTGACCCCTATAACTTTTTTATTTTTCCGTGTATGGGGCGGTATGAGGGCTCATTTTTTGCGCCGTGATCTGAAGTTTTTAATGGTACCATTTTTGCATTGATAGGACTTATTGATCATTTTTAAATGATATAAAAAGTGACCAAAAATGCACTATTTTGGACTTTGGAATTTTTTTGCGCGCACGCCATTGACCGAGCGGTTTAATTAATGATATATTTTTATAATTCGGACATTTCCGCACACGGTGATACCACACATGTTTATTTTTATTTTTATTTACACTGTGTTTTTTTTTATTGGAAAAGGGGGTGATTCAAACTTTTAATAGGGGAGGAGTTAAATGATCTTTATTCACTTTTTTTTTTCACTTTTTTTTTGCAGTGTTATAGTTCCCATAGGGACCTATAACACTGCACACACTGATCTTCTATGTTGATCACTGGTTTCTCATAAGAAACCAGTGATCAACGATTCTGCCGCATGACTGCTCATGCCTGGATCTCAGGCACTGAGCAGTCATTCGGCGATCGGACAGCGAGGAGGCAGGAAGGGGCCCTCCCGCTGTCCTGCCAGCTGTTCGGGATGCCGCGATTAGCCGCGGCTATCCCGAACAGCTCGACTGAGCTAGTCGGGAACTTTCACTTTCACTTTTAGCCGCGCGGCTCAGCTCTGAGCGCGCGGCTAAAGGGTTAATAGCGCGCGGCGCCGCGATCGGCGCTGCGCGCTATTAGAGGTGGGTCCCGGCTTCACTATGACGCCGGGCCCGCCATGATATGACGCGGGGTTACTGTGTAACCCCGCGCTATATCAGAAGAGCAGGACCAAGGACGTACCGGTACGTCCTTGGTCCTTAAGGGGTTAAGGATACAGTTTAGTGCCACATATGGGGTATTTCCGTGCCCGGGAGAAATTGCACTACAAATCTTGGGGTGCTATTTCTCCTTGTTCCCCTTATGAAAAGGGAAAGTTGGGGTCTACACCAGCCTGTTAGTGTAAATTTTTTTTAATTTTTACACTAACATGCTGGTGTGGCCCCATCCTTTTTATTTTCATACATTGTAAAAGCAAAAAAAGACCCCCAAAATTGGTAACGCAATTTCTCCTGAGTAGGGAAATACCCCATATGTGGGTATAAAATGCTCTGCAGATGCACAACAAGGCTCAGGAGTGAGAGCGCACTATGTACATTTGAGGCCTAAATAGGTCATTTGCACAGGGGTGGCTGATTTTACAGCGGTTCTGACATAAACGCAAAAAAATTTATTCTCACATGTGACCACATTTTTTAAACTATACGGAATGTAACAAGGGGTATAGTGAGCCTTAACACCCTACAGGTGTTTGCAGAATTTTCATTAAAATTGGATGGGAAAATGAAAACTAAAATGCTGGTGTTACCCTAAATTTTTCATTTTCACAAGGGAAAATAGGCAAAAAGCCCCCCAAAATTTGTAACCCCATTTCTTCTGAGTAAGAAAATACTCCATATGTGGATGTTAAGTGCTCTGCAGGCGAACAACAATGCTCAGAAGAGAAGGAGCGACTTTGGGATTTTGGAGAGAGAGTGTGTCTAAAATTGAAGGCCATGTGTGTTTCCAAAGCCCCCATAGTGCCAGAACAATGGACCCCCCCCACATGTGACCCCATTTTGGAAACTACATCCCTCACAGAATTTAAGAAGGGGTGCAGTGAGCATTTACGCCCCACAGGTGTCTGACAGATTTTTGGAACAGTGGTCCATGAAAATGAAAATTTTTATTTTTCATTTGCACAGCCCACTATTCCAAAGATCTGTCAAACACCAGTGGGGTGTAAATACTCACTGCACCCCTTATTAAATTCTGTGAGGAGTGTAGTTTCCAAAATGGGGTCACATGTGGGAGGGTCCACTGTTCTGGCACCACTGGGAGCTTTTTAAACGCACATGGCCCCTGACTTCCATTCCAAACAAATTCACTCTCAGAAAGCTCAATGGCGCTCCTTCTCTTCTGAGCATTGCAGAGCACTTGATGTCCACACATGTGGTATTTCCATACTCAGAAGAAATGGGGTTACAAATTTTGGGGGTCATTTTCTTCTATTACCCCTTGTAAAAATATAAAATTTGGGGGAAAAGGTGCATTTTAGTGAAAAAAATTCATTTACACATCCAACTTTAACGAAAAGTTGTCAAACACCTGTGGGGTGTAAAGGCTCACTGTACCCCTTTTTATGTTCCTTGAGGGGTGTAGTTTCCAAAATAGTATCATATGAGGTTTTTTTTTGCTGTCCTGGCACCATAGGGGCTTCTAAATGGGACATGCACCCCAAAAACCATTTCAGCAAAATTTGCTTTCCAAAAGCCAAATAGGATTCCTTCTCTTCTGAGCATTGTAGTGCGCCCGCAGTGCACTTGACGTCCACACATGGGATACTTCCATACTCAGAAGAGATGGGGTTACAAATTTTGGGGGGCATTTTCTACTATTACCCCTTGTAAAAATGTCAAATTTGGGGGGAAAGCAGCAATTTAGTGAAAAAAAAAATTCATTTACACACCCGACTTTAACAAAAAGTCGTCATACACCTGTGGTGTGTTAAGGCTCACTGTACCTTTTTTTAAGTTCCATGAGGGGTTTAGTTTCCAAAATGGTATGCCATGTCCCCAACATGGCATACTATTTTGGAAACTACACCCCTAGGGGCTTCCTAAATGTGACACGCCCCCCAAAGCTATTTCAGAAAAATTCACTCTCCAAAATCACAGTGTCGCTCCTTCCCTTCTGAGCCCTCTACTGAGCCCGCCAAACATTTTACATACACATATGAGGTATTTCCTTACTCGAGATAAATTGGGTTACAAATTTTAGGAAGATTTCTCTTCTTTTACCCCTTGTAAAAATTCAAAAACTGGGTCTACAAGAACATGCAAGTGTAAAAAATGAAGATTTTGAATTTTCTCCTTCACTTTGATACTATTCCTGTGAAACACTTAAAGGGTTAACACACTTACTGAATGTCATTTTGAATACTTTGAGGGGTGAAGTTTTTATAATGGGGTCATTTAGGGGTATTTCTAATATGAAGGTCCTTCAAATCCACTTCAAAATTGAACTGGTCCCTGAAAAATTCAGATTTTGAAAATTTTGTAAAAAATTGGAAAATTGCTGCTTAACTTTGAAGCCCTCTGATGTCTTCCAAAAGTAAAAACATACAATATGTCTACTTCATAACCACATCATAAAGTTGACATATTTGAATCAATATATAATTTATTTGGAATGTCTATTTTCCTGAAAATCATAGAGCTTCAAAGTTAAAAAAAAAAAATGCTACATTTTCAATTTTTTCATCACATTTTGGAATTTTTCACCAAGAAATGATGCAAGTGATGACATTTTACCACTAACATAAAGTAGAATATGTCACGAAAAAAACAGTCTCAGAATCCAAATGAAAGGTAAAAGCATCCCAGAGTTATTAATGCTTAAAATGACAGTGGTCAGATGTGCAAAAAACGCTCTGGTCCTTAAGGCCAAAATGGGCCTGGTCCTTAAGGGGTTAAAGGGGTAATCCGGCCTGAATACATCTTATCCCCTATCCAAAGGATAGGGGATAAGATGTATGATTGCGGGGATCCACAATCTGTCATTGCGCACCCACCTTTGTGAGCTCTCCGCAGCGCTGGAGGCTCTGAGTGTAAAGCGTGACGACCATGGGGCCGGAGTATCGTGATGTCATGACTCCGCCCCATCGTGACATTACGACTCTCCCCCCTCAATGCAAGTCTATGCATTGAGGGGGCAGAGTTGTGATGTCATGATACTCCGGCCCCGTGGTAGTCACGCTTCACACCCGGAGCCTCCAGTGCGGAATGACAAATATGATCCCCTATCCATTGGATACGGGAGGGGATAAGATGCATTAGGTCCGGAGTACCCCTTTAACCAGGACAGGGACAATGGGCACCCCCAGATGCTTGATATGATTGAGATATTGAGACTTTAGAGAGTAAAGCCACACCTTAGACTCTTTGCCCTGTTCTTTAAATGGGAACTGCCTTTTGTATAATATAAACTCGAAGAAGGAAAGAGGGCCTGGCATTTGCAAGACTAGGGCCTGAACAAGGCTTGGTAACGGTGGTGCTAAGTCCAAACAGCTCAAACTAAATTATAAACAAAAGACAAGACGTGGGACTTCATTCACCATCCAACGGTTCTTTATTAACGAGAGGAGTCACAGGCGTACATCACAGGGGGAGGCTGAGACTCCAGAACAGACTGTTTCATGCAGAAATTGCGCTTCATGTGATTGACAGGTCATATTATCATTCTGACAGTCAAAATACAGTGAAAAAACTAAAATTATCATTCATTTAAAAGTTATATATAGTGTTAAGGTTGCAAACAGGTAGATTTTGTAGAAATGGTGCTAATTCTATTCGATCATTTAGACCTAACGGACCTAAATCTTTGAGTCAAACAATCTAATCGGCTTCGCATTGCAATGTTGGTCGCTGCCTCTAACTGGGTTTTTAACCCTTTCAAGGTCGGTAAATTTTAGACACTTTGGGGGATATTTGTCCCGCATCAATATAGACCAAACTACAGAGGGTTAGGCCGGTCTATTTTGCACCTAATTTAACAAAAGGCGCACGGCTCTTGATAAAATCTGTGCACAGACTTTGTGATCTATGGTTTAGACTGTATTTAAAGCTGCTCCAACATGGTCTGACATTTTGGCATACTTTCAGCCGATGCGACTTGTCGCTGAAAAGTCGCTTTTGATAAATTCAGCACCAATACATTTTCCAATGCATTTCCATCTAAAATAGACTAGCATGCATCATGTTCTAAAAATCCTCTAGAGCAAAGGTTGCAGAAAAGTCGCACATATTTAGACTGCGACTTTCTGTGCGACAGGAAAACCAGTCTAAATCCTTTGATAAATATCCCCCTTTGTGTCTCCTCCGTGGCTACTTCTTACGTGAGCAATTAATCTCGGTGCATCGACTCCCGTTCTAATAGAGCGTACATGCTCACGGAAATGAACATGGATTGGCCGTATAGTCTTGCCGACGTAATAGTAAATGCAGGGGCACAGAATGACTTATACCAGGTAGGACGCGTGGCAAGTTACAAGATCACGAACATATGTGTGTGGTCACTTAATCTGATGTATTTCTCAGTCAGACAGTTTCGGCAATATGAACAAGTACCACAGGGATGGTTTCCTTTTAGGCTATGGTCGGTTAGCCATCTGTATCCTGAACTGGTATTTTCTATCGAGGTCTTCACAGATTCTTTAATTTATCCCCTAACGTCCTATTCTTTCTATAAGTAATAAACGGAGGGTTACAAGCAATTTCCTTTAAATCTGGGACGGCCTTGAGGATATACCAGTTACTACGGATGGCATTGGCAACTGTAGGGTTCAAGTTTGAATTGGCCAGAGAAAATATGAATCTTATAGGTTTTTGGTACACTGATTTTTAGTTTTTGTTTTAAAGGGGTACTCCGCCCCTAGACATCTTATCCCCTATCCAAAGGATAGGGGATAAGATGTCAGGTCGCCAGGGTCCCGCTGCTGGGGACCCCGGGGATCACTGCTGCAGCACCCCGCTATCATTACTGCGCAGAGCGAGATCGCTCTGCACGTAATGACGGGCAATACAGGGGCCGGAACATCGCTACGTCATGGCTCCGGCCCTTGTGACATTACGGCCTGCCCCCGTCAATACAAGTCTATGGGAGGGGGTGTGACGGTCGTCACACCCCCTGCCATAGATCTAGCACTAAGGGGACGGGCTGTGATGTCATGAGGGGCGGAGCCATGACGTCATGCTGCTCCGGCCCCTGTATTGCCCGTCATTACGCACAGAGTGAACTCGCTCTGTGCAGTAATGATGGTGTGGTGCCGCAGCAGCGATCCCCGGGGTCCCCAGCAGCGGGACCCCGGCGATCTGACATCTTATCCCCTATCCTTTGGATATGGGATAAGATGCCAGGGGCGGAGTGCCCCTTTAAGAAGATCAGGGCGCCGTACCTTAGATGTCCTCTCAATGCTTTCATCAATAATCTTTTCTTTCAAGGAGCCGTTCCTTGAGGTAATTTGCTTGTATGCAAAATGGAAAAGACAATATCCCTCCTAGATTATTTATTAAAGCTTTGAGAGGGCATCTAAGGTACGACACCCTGATATTCTTAAAACAAAAAGTAAAAGTCAGTGTAACCAAAAATCTAAAAGATTCATATTTTCTCTTGCCAATTCAAACTTGAACCCTACAGTCGCCAATGCCATCCGTAGTAACTGGTATATCCTCAAGGCCGTCCCTGATTTAAAGGAAACTGCCTGTAACCCTCCGCTTATTACTTATAGAAAGAATAGGACGTTAGGGGATAAATTAAAGAATCCTGTGAAGACGTCAATAGAAAATACCAGTTCAGAATGCAGATGGCTAACTAACCATAGTCTAAAAGGAAACCATCCCTGTGGTACTTGTTCATATTGCCGAAACTGTCTGACTGAGAAATACATTAAGTGATACATTAATACAGATTAAGTGACCACACACATATGTTCGTGATCTTGTAACTTGCTGCACCTCCTACCTGGTATACGTCATTATGTGCCCCTGCAGTTACTATTACGTCGGCAAGACTATACGGCCAATCCATGTTTGTTTCTGTGAGCATGTACGCTCTATTAGAACTGGAGTTGGTGCACAGAGATTAATTCCACATGTAAGAAGTAGCCACGGAGGAAACACAAAGTGTCTAAAATTTGCAGGCATTGAAAGGGTTAAAAACCTAGTTAGAAGTGGCGACCGACATTAATTTCTATTGAAACACGAAGCCTATTGGATAGTTCACCTCAGCGCTACAGGTCCATGGGTCTAAACAATCAAATAGAATTAGCTCCATTTCTATAAGATCTGCCTGTTTGCAGCCTTAACACTGTATATAACTTGCACAAATGATAATTTAAGTTTTTCACTGTATTTAGACTGTCAGAATGATAATATGACCTGTCAATCACATGACTCTCATGTAGTCATGTGGGTAGTGTTGTATGGCGGATACTGATGACGTCCGTGTCCCAGCGCCAACATATGACGTAATCAGGCCGAAGGACACCACTTATGGGCAGAAGAAGTGCAATTTCTGCGTCAAACTGTTTGTTTCGGAGCCCCTGCTTCCCCCGTGATGTACGCTTGTGACTCCGCTAGTTAATAAAGAACCATTGGATGGTGAGTGCAGTCCCATGTCTTGTCTTTTGTCTATAAGCCTTTTCTATAATGTAGATGATAACATTTTATGTATATTTGTAATATACATTGGTTAAAACATTTGAATATCTTTGGTTGAAAAAAAGTTTGTCTCTGCAGCTATTGCCTAGTCCTCAGTGTACAGAGCCCTGCTTGTCCCCAGTGTACAGAGTCCTGCTTGTCCTCAATGTAAAGGTACACTGAGGACAAGCAGGGCTCTCTTGTCCTCAATGTAAAGAGCCCTGTTTGTCCTCAGTGCACAGAGCCCTGCTTGTCCTCAGTGTAAAGAGCCCTGCTTGTCCTCAGTGCAGAGAACCCTGCTTGTCCTCAGTGCACAGAGTCCTGCTTGTTCTCATCTTGTCCTCAGTGTACAGAGCCCTGCTTGTCCTCAGTGTATAGAGCCCTGCTTGTTCTCAGTGTACAGAGCCCTGCTTGTCCTCAGTGTTCAAAGCCCTGCTTGTCCTCAGTGCACAGAGCCCAGCTTGTCCTCAGTGCACAGAGCCCTGCTTGTCCTCAGTGCACAGAGCCCTGCTTGTCCTCAGTGCACAGAGCCCTGCTTGTCCTCAGTGCACAGAGCCCTGCTTGTCCTCAGTGCACAGAGCCCTGCTTGTCCTCAGTGCACAGAGCCCTGCTTGTCCTCAGTGCACAGAGCCCTGCTTGTCCTCATTGTACAGAGCCCTGCTTGTCCTCAGTGCACAGAGCCCTGCTTGTCCTCAGTTCACAGAGCCCTGCTTGTCCTCAGTTCACAGAGCCCTGCTTGTCCTCAGTGTAGAGAGCCCTGCTTGTCCTCAGTGTACAGAGCCCTGCTTGTCCTCGCATAGTGTCTGTGACATGTCGCCGCCAGTGTGTATGAACCGGAAAGATGCAACAAACCCAACATTGCAGTGACTATTTACTCTTGAATTCACAGAAAATCCTGTGTATAAATAGCTGGAAATTTTCACCAAGAAAAAGCTGGTCAGAAAAATAGAGAGGAATCCTTCAAATGGGAAACAACATTTCATACTAGAAAAAAAACAACATTCTTAGTAAATCAGAGCCATAAGGTTATCATCTACGCCTATATAAGGCGTTTTTGAAAATGACAGTTTCCATTTCAACTATTCCTAGACAGTTTTAATGCAGGTTGTACAGCAGGTTGCCCTGCTGAAAGAGACCACTATTAGGTAATACATTTGCCTTAAAAGTATGAAACAATGTTTAGGTACATGTTAAAGTAGCATTCCCTAAAATATCCAGACCCCAGATTTTCCAGCAGAATATTACCCAGAGAATCACTTTGCTTCTGCCAGCTTGCCTTCTTCCCATATTACATCCTGATATCATCTGTTCCCTAGATGAGCAATGCACACTAGTCCAGCTGTTTACATCATATAAAACAAAATTTGATTAATCAGATTATGCCAACTTCCTTAGATGCTTTAAGGTCTAGTTCTGATGCTCATGCGCAAACTGTAGGCATTCATTGGTGAAAGGGGTCAGCATGGGTAGTCTGACTGATGTACGTAGCTCTGCATTTTTGTAGCAGTCAGCATTCATTTTAAGTGCTAAATAGGGTCATGTGTTGGATCAGATCAGACTGATTATCCTTTGCATCTATGATCCCATGTTCCTGTCTCCAGTTAACTGGTTATCCTTCCTTGGACACTGTCTACTTGGAGCACCCCACAAGACCTGCCAATTTGAATATGTTTTGACTCTAGTCATCTAGCCATCACAATAAAGCCCTTAACAAAGTCACTTAGATGCTTAATCTTGCTTATTCTCACAACACATCAAGTTTAAAGGGGTACTCCGCCGCAAGACAGCTTATACCCTTTCCAAAAGATAGGGGATAATATATCTGATCGTGGTGGTCCTGCTGCAGGGGCCCCCCGTGATCTCCCTGCAGCATCCAGCGTTCGTTTACAATGCTGACTGCAGTGCCGGAGGCTCATGACGTCACGGCCATGGCGGCCATCATGCTCCCTTTTCATAGACTTACACTGAGTGGAAGGAGGGACGTCACGAGAGCACGTGGCCATGATGTCACGAGCCTCCGACGGCACATCGCTAGTCATCAGAATGACTGGGTTACTGCAGCAGAGATTGCTTATTTTTCCAACACATCAAGTTTAAAGGGGTACTCCGGTGAAAAACATATTTTTTTTTAAATCAACTGGTGCCAGAAAGTTAAACAGATTTGTAAATTACTTCTATTAAAAAATCTTAATCTTTCCTGTACTTATTAGCTGCTGAATACTAGAGCGGAAATTCTTTTTCTTTTTGAAACACAGAGCTGTCTGCTGACATTATGAGCACAGTGCTCTCTGATGACATCTCTGTCCATTTTAGGAACTGTCCAGAACAGCATATGTTTGCTATGGGGATTTCCTTTTACTCTGCCAGTTCCTAAAATGGACAAAGATGTCAGCAGAGTGCGTGCTCGTGATGTCAGCAGGCAGTTCTTTGTTTCAACCGGAAATAATTTCCACTGTAGTATTCAGCAGCTAATAAGTACAGGAAGGATTAAGATTTTTTAATATAAGTAATTTACAAATCTGTTTAACTTTCTGGCACCAGTTGATTTAAAAAAAAAAAAAAAAGTTTTTCACCGGAGTACCCCCTTAAAGACTGACTGTTCGCTTGCTGATTAATATTTCCTAACCCATACACAGTGTTTTAATTATAATTGCATGAGATAAATGTCCAGTAGAAACAATACAATACAAAATTATTTAAAACAATGCGGACCATGCCACATAAAGAGGACACATAAAGTGGATTCTACAGTAATTTTATGCATAAAAAATAAAGTGATATATTAGCAAAATTCTCTGATATAGTGTCAAAGTAGTGCAAAAATACATTGTTAGGGTAGGGCCACACATAGCACACCCGCAGCGTATTTGGCACTGCGGATGTGCTACTGCCCATCCCTAGAGTTTGCCTCCAGCTGTGCCTGTGTGTCCTGCTAGCAGCAGCAATCCGCCTCTAGAAGCAGACACAAAGGGAGCTGTGAGTCACGTGCAGTAGCGCAGCTCTCCAGACATTGTTGCCGCTCCCCCTGCTCCCTGAGCAGTGGTCGGGAGCAGCCGCAAGTCATGAGTGCACAACTTGCAGCTCTTTCTGTGTCTGCTTGTAGCGGTGGATTGCTGCAGCGAGTAGGACACACGCAGCTGGAGGCACACTCTAGGGACAGGCAGTAGCGCATCCGCAGCATCAAATACACTACGGATGTATAAAGTGTGAACCTACATTTAAATGGATACTAGCAGTCATAAAACAATTATTTCATAAAGTATTGTGAGTCATATGTCCTTTACACATGAACCTTAAACACATAATTATTAAATCTCATTAAACCCTATACATTTTATTCTCCATATAAGCACAAAACCTACAAAACTTGCATTTCTCTTACCTGCATATTACAAGTATTCATTTATTTACAAGGTAAGATGGCAAAGTACATGTGATAGCAAATGGACAAACAGTAGCCCATACAGTAGACATCTATTACCCTCCCCCTCGTAAAAATGGTGGCTGAGCTCAGCCAAGCAACCATGTTAACTTCAATGGGGAGAATTTAATAATCTGCTGTCAAATTACTTTGACAGTAGTTCATCTCCCATAGAAACAAAGGATTGTTCATATGAAATCCAACATGTTGATATGAGTAGAGAAATTCCAACTTTTTGCCAACTTTTTATGTGTATGTCTACCTTTAGAGAAATCTAGAAGAGTCATCCTCTTTAAAAACTTAATAAATAAATCATAATAAGATAATGATAAAGGTTTGCCTTTTCTTCTAACTCAACCCCTTTCGAGGGCATTACCAGATATAACTGATTGACAAGAGTTGTGCTGTACCTGTCAAAAATGAATAAATAAAAACAAAAACAAAAAACTGCCAAATTGTTCTAATCTCCATCAACTCTTTCAGGAGTGTTGAATATTATGCACAATAAAGCATTTAAAATGACCATAACTTGTGATACTTACCTATAACTAACATAAGGAATGTTGCCGTACTTCTCAGTCATGGTATTTCTGTATTCAGATTGTTGGGATTCTCACTATGTCAACAGCTAATTTGCTTGTTCTGTGGACTGGATGGTTATATAGACACATACTCTTATGTGTGCCCCATTAGGTAGTTAGTGATCCACTGCTCCAAAACTGAGAAGCACATCCATTGACCCCTTCTTTACCAGATGGACAATTATTTCACTGGTCATAGGAGCAGATCTTGGCTCATTGATTTCTCATTCAGTATAAGGAATTTAATTGCATTTGTTGACTTATTGACCATCAACTTAATGACTGGTCATAAAGTTTTGTCTAACTACCTGTATAGCCAACACTATCAGCCCTCTTTAATGATTTAGTTACTCCCATCAGTCTAATATTTCTGCTTTATTTCAATTTAGCTCTTTTTTTCAACCCCTGTTTATATACGGTCTGTAGGTTATTTGTTTAATGCATAGATCATTCTTTTGTGATGGGGCTTAGTAGGTTTGCACCTTGTTGTAAATCATATTAGATGTACAATTTGCTCGCCCATCACCCTTCTTTCCTCATTCCTCCATACAGAAACTCTCTATTCTTGACATGTTTTTGACCTGTTTTCCACATGCTTATCAATTTCATCAATCCATCAATTTCAATGAAATCCAAAGTACTTGCCATTGCCTGAGGTGTTGGATAGAGTGACATTCTGCATATATGTGTGTGTGTGTGTAAATAGTACTGTTATAAGAAGCTCTAGGTACACTCAGATTTATTTATGCAGAAAAGGAGCTTGATATTAAGTTTGTTCTATAAAATTCACAAGGCTTTGCCAGATGTATATATATATATATATATATATATATATATATATATATATATATATACAAGTAACTCCCCTGGCACACTCTTGCACCCATGGCCGCAAGTCATTTTGGGGTTATGTTTTAGATAACATAAAGATAGTCATATGACATGTCATACCTCTTTTAGGCCCTTTGACACTTCTATGGGCATCCAGCTTTTCCATCCATCCCAGGAGATCTGCCCTGACAACCATATGATCCCTGCTACTACACTTCTTATTCTAACAAAAAATCACTCTGTAAAACCATGTATTTATGGAGAATGGCTTGCCTGGCGGGCCTCTCTGTGCTACATAGAGGAGTAGGTTGATTAGGAATGCAGATCACATAATGATTTTTGTAAAGTTTCAGAAGGTTTTTTAAAACACAATAGTAGCAAATATAGTGAAGAATACATGGATATTTAAGCATGTATGGTATAGTCATAAGGCTATCCTTTAAAGGGGTTCTCCACTGCCTTAACCTACTTTTGGCAGTTAGTTAGCTCTGTGGCTATATGTTATTATTGCTTTTTTTCATGTTGTTAACGGTTCTGTATGTGGTGTTTTACTTACCTATTTTCCAGACCCGGAAGCTCGTTTCTTCATTTGCTTCCTGCCTAGCCTCGACCACTTTTTTTCTTTTCTTCCGCCGCCATCTTGCCACCGGGACGTCACCGTGGAGGGTGGTGTGTTGGAGGCCGGCCTGCCCCTCGCTCCGTACGTGCCCGCCTCCTGCGCTACGGAATGCTCTGTCGTCATCAGCACGCACCCTCCTTACTTTCAGCTTCTTCTAAGCTGAATGCGGATTGGGCTGCTTTCGGAGAATCGGATGCCGTGATGGGTGCATGTGCAGTTGTTAACCCTAACCTGGCCAGAGGTGAGTGCCGGAGCGCTGGACAGCTCCTGAAGGTTTGCTATGGCAGTGTTTCCCAACCAGGGTGCCTCCAGCGGTTGCAAAACTACAACTCCCAGCATGCCCAGACACCCGAAGGCTGTCTGGGCTTGCTGGGAGTTGTAGTTTCGCAACCGCTGGAGGCACCCTGGTTGGGAAACACTGCCATAGCAAACCTTCAGGAGCTGTCCAGCGCTCCGGGACGCACCTCTGGCCAGGTTAGGGTTAACAATCCTCCAGCACGTCAGGCCCGATGCTAACATCACTATGGCACATGCACAGATGATCCTCCGCAGCGAGGACCAACTGTGCATGCGCCCATCACGGCATCTGATTCGCCGAAAGCAGCCCAATCCGCATTCAGCTTAGAAGAAGCTGAAAGTAAGGAAGTGCGTGCTGATGATGACAGAGGATTCCGTTGCGCGGGAGGCGGGCACGTACGGAGCGAGGGGCAGGCCGGCCTCCAACACACCACCCTCCACGGTGACGTATAGCCACAGAGCTAACTAACTGGCAAAAGTAGGTTAAGGCAGTGGAGAACCCCTTTAAAGGGGTTCTCCACAGCCCTGTCTTCCGGAGCTCTGCTCGCAGCGTCCGGAAGTTTATTACTCCGGACGCTGTGTGCGGGCTTCCGTGTTCGAGGCTGCCCCCTCGTGACATCACGCCCGCCCCCTCGTGACGTCACGAGGGGGCAGCCTCCAACACGGAAACCCGCACACAGCATGGGGCCAGGGACTGTTTATAGTATTCAGAATATTGGGCAGACTAGATGGGCCAAATGTTTTTTATCGGCCAACACATTCTATATTTATTTTTAGAGGCCTTAACAAAAGGAATGATGTTACTCTAAGCATTCCTACTCCACTAAATATATATGTATATAGGCAGTGGCATACCTACTGTGTGGCGAACCCCTCCTCCTCTGGGAACGAACAGACCATCAAACAGATTCAGAGCCTGAGGCACCAGGCATCTCTTACTTGCACTGCAGCTGCACCCTTTGACCTCAGAGTGTAAACCGGGCACAGATGGGGGGACTGGCACTTGATTTTCCAGGCCTCTGTCTGTGCCAGCGTGTGTCCTAAAGGTCAAAGGGCCCAGCTGCAGCACAATATCAGATGCCTGGATCTTTTTGATGGTCTCTGTGCCCCCAATGGGGGCAGGGTCCACCAGACAGTAGGTACTCCACTACACACACAAATATATTGATTAGCAACAACATCAACATCCTCAGTCGTTGCCAACATCACACGTCTCACCAAAGAGAAACATTTATTACAATATTTAAAGGGGTTGTCAGGGGAACAGAAAAGGTCATAATTGTTCTGCTTCTTGATGCTCCACTTCTGCTCCCAAGTCTTCTCGAATGTATACCATTTCTGAGAGGGGAAGGGGTGGGTGCTTGTCCATGTAGGCGAAACTACACCCATACACACTGTCTAATAGCTTTCCTACCTTTTCTACTATTCTCTCTCCTTTTTATTTGCCTAATGTGTACATAGTTGGGTTTGGACCCATCTTGATATGACACAATTTATTTACCTGGAGAAGATTATATGTACCGTGCTACCAATGTACACTGTATCTTTTACCGTGAAAAAGTTTGCCATGAAGAAAAAAATCTGAGCTCAGTTTTAATTTTAACAGAGCTCATTAAGAAATAAAACATATTCCCCTCCTTTATGTTTACTCTGTAATCTTTCACTAAACATTTTCTGCTAGAGATAAGTGAATCATTTCAACAGATTTGCAGATTCTTCAATTTGAAGGTTCAACACTGCAGGGAAAATGTAATACACAACAAAGGAAATTCATAACGGTTCTCCATTCCGGCTCAAAGAGACGTGCCATGAGAGGGGTATCTATCTCTATGATGTCAATATGCCTTAAAAGCAATGTCAAAAGTGTATCTGAAATCTGGGAATCAATTCATTTGGATTACTCAATATATCCACGTTGACTATATTACAGATACAGCCCTTATTCAGGTTTAACTGCTCTTTGAACTTTCACTACAATCCTCAAGTCATAATGTGTGTGTATATATATATATATATATATATATATATATATATATATGTATATGACGTGCTGTCCCAGACTCTGTGTGGCTAATGGATTCATGCAGCATTATGTATATTTACTCAGTATATATACAAGTGGCAGAAGCACTGGACAAAACCTACAAAGTTACACAACTGGATTTCCTAAATATTGTCATTTAATAAACAATGATTTATGATACTTGTAATAAATAACTTGCATCAGTGTATAGCTCTACAATTAAATAAGTGCTTACTAATTTCCATTCTAAGTAGATTACTAAAATGATATAGTAGAATATCGCATGTAAATATGCCAGACAGTTCCAGGTCACGGGGACATAATTTATAATTGGATTAAATATATGAAAATATATATTAAAGAAGGAGATAATAATTATATTTTAACAATAACAACAAACACAGAAAAATCTATCTTTATTCCACTGCACTCCACTCCATGTTCCATGGAAAGTTAACAGGCAAAAGAGGTGGCTACAACTTGAGCTACTAACCAAGTTAGAGAATCCTTCACCATTACAACAGGAGACTATGGAGTTTCAGCAGTCAGACCACCTGTGATCATACACGTATTAGCATAAATGGGCACTGTCTTTTGAAACAACTTTCCTCCATTTGATAGACTATTGAGATTTCTAATATATTTATGAATCATATTTACCAATAAGGGTTTCTTAGCCAAGTAAAACAGCCTCAAAGTATTGGCCACTATGTGTCTCTCTTCTTTGCAATCTGCTGTCCCCTGCCAGTTGTCAGGGGGTTTCTGTCTCTAGGAACAAAGAGACCCAGGGCAAAACACAGAAAGAGAAGCTAGGGTTTAATATCTGCTATGTGCAGAACAGAATATCTTTACTGTTTCTATACATTTTTTTTTAGTCTAGACTAATACACCTCATAATGCATACTTGTAGCAGATGCACTATTTAAACTGCTATTTTGTAGTTAAGGTACAGTATGTGCCTTTTCTAGCTTGGAGTGGCAATTGAACAATATCATTTTAGGTTGTTTTTTTTTCCTATTCCCATTATCATTTTTAATAACCTGCTTTTTATACCTTGGAACTTTCTTTCCTGTTGTTTTTTACTTTTTGTGTTGTTTATTGTTGGCAAGAGCCAGCAACAGTTACTGTAAGTATGTCATGCATGCTAAAAGATCATAAGAAAATACAGAACAAGCCATTTGCTCTGCATGAAGTAACTGCTTTAGCTAGATAGAATACAAGCAGCGGGGTTTACATTCAAATAACTAACCAGAGAGATTGTGTCACGCTCCAATCAGAAATGTACAGTCTACCGTAATGCTTACCTTTTATTTGCATTATCTCCATCATTATTAGTAGTACATATTTATATTGAATTAGAATTTTCCAGACAGATTTTCAGATTTTAATAGCTAATTTACCTATACAAGGCTTTGTATCGGTAAATTATGGTATTAGACTGTAAACATAGCCAACATTACCACAAATATTGGGGGAGATTTATCAAAACCTGTGCAGAGGAAAACATGCCCAGTTGCCCATAGCAACCAATCAGCTCACTTCTTTCATTTTTATTAAGGCCTGTGAAAAATGAAACAAGCTATCTGATTGGTTGCTATGGGCAACCAGACAACTTTTCCTCTGCACAGGTTTTGATAAATCTCCCCCATTGTCTTTCTTGTTTGATCCTATTTCTAGCTTTCGGTAAAAGTGATGTACTATATTATAAATGGTTAAAATAATGTGGTCATACAGGGAAGATGATGTTTGGAATGGGTAAATACCAGGGTAGCAACAACTAATGGGACTCATCTGGACAAGTAGATCATAGTCTACTTGTCCAGATGGATGCACATGCTTTTAAAGATGGTTGAATAAAAGCATATATATGGATAGATAGATAGATAGATAGATAGATAGATAGATTGTAATGCGTGTGTATATATGTGTCTATGTTCCAGCATCACTTTCAAATAGCTGAAGATATTTTGATGAAACACGGTACATGTTACTTATATGTTAACAAAAAATAAAGGATAGTCAAATTAATCCTAACCCACCCCTATATGCAAGGGTCAGGGTTTTTGTTTAACCTGTTAAGGACCTGGTACCTGTACGCCTGTGGGAATTTTGGTCCCCGCCATGCACCAGGTGGGGACCGGACCGGGGTGACTGCTGATATTGATCAGCAGGCACCCCGCGCAAATGCCCAGGGGGGTCATCAGACCCCCCATGTCGGTGATCGGTGCAAATCGCAAGTGAATTCACACTTGCGATTTGCGCAATTCCGGGTCATTACGGGTCTATGGTGACCCCGCGACCCGGAATATATGGGGGATCGCGGTTGTCCAAGACACCCACGATCCCCCTGAAGGGATAGGAGTGAGGTGGCAGGGGTGCCACCCCTCCTATCCCTGCTATTGGTGGTCTAGACGCGACCACCAATAGCAGATCGGGGCCGGGGGTTTACTTTAGTTTTCCCCATTCTGCCCACCCACAATAGGCGGGGCAGGACGGGGAAACGAAGGGGACCGGCGCCGAAGATCCACTTACCCTGCGGGTGACGATCGGTGTCGGAGATCGGCGCAGCGGCATGTCGTGCGGCAGAAGAGGATGGCTCCCTGGATGCAATGGAAGACGGTAAGTTGCTTAGCAACATCTAGGGGACTACAGTCTGAGACCACTATACAGTGGTCTCTACACTGTTGCCCTCCAGATGTTGCAAAACTACAACTCCCAGCATGCCCAGACAGCTGTCATGCTGGGATTTGTAGTTTTTCAACAGCTGGAGGGTCACAGTTTGGAGATCACTGTGCTGTGAACTGTGGCCCTCTAGATCTTGCAAAACTACAACTCCCAGCATGCCCGCATAGCAGTTTGCTGTCTGGGCATGCTGGCATTTGTAGTTTTGCAACATCTGGAGGTCCACAGTTTGGAAATCACTGTGCAGTGGTCTCTAAACTGTAGACCTCCAGATGTTGCAAAACTGCAAATACCAGCATGCCCAAACAGCAAACAGCTGTCTCAGCATGCTGGGAGTTGTAGTTGCGTACATCTAGCTGTTGCATAACTACATCTCCCAGCATGCACTTCGACGATCAGTACACGCTGGGAGTTATAGTTTTGCAACAGCTGGAGGCACACTGGTTGGAAAATACTGAGTTAGGTAACAGAACCTAACTGAAGGTTTTCCAACCAGTGTGCCTCCAGCTGTTGCAAAAGTACAACTTCCAGCATGCACGGTCTGTCAGTTCACACGAATGGGTTTACAGTGAGTTTCAAATTCAAATTTTTTTCCGCAGCGCAAACTCCTAGCGGTAAGCTCACTATAACCCACCAGTGCGAATGTACCCTAAAAACACTACAGTAACACATAATAAAGGGTAAAACACTACATATAAACCCCCTTAGACTGTCCCCCCCAATAAAAATTAAAAACATATTGTTCAGCAGTGTTTCCAAAACAGAGCCTCCAGCTGTTGCAAAACAACAACTCCTAGCATTTCCGGCCAGCCCCTGACTGTCCAGGCAAGCTGGAAGATTAGCAACAGCTGGAGGCACCCTGTTTGGGAATCACTGGTGTAGAATACCCCTATGTCCACCCCTATGCAATCCCTAATTTAGTCCTCAAATACGCACACCACTCTCTCACTTTGGAGCCCTGTCGTATTTCAAGGAAACTGTTTAGTGCCACATATGGGGTATTTCCGTACTCGGGAGAAATTGCTCTACAAATTTTGGGGGGCTTTTTCTCCTTTTACCCCTTATGAAATGGAAAAGTTGGGGTCTACACCAGCCTGTTAGTGTAAAAAAAAAATTTTTTTTACACTAACATGCTGGTGTTGCCCCACACTTTTTATTTTCACAAGAGGTAAAAGGAAAAAAAGACCACCAAAATTTGTAACGCAATTTCTCCCGAGTACGGAAATACCCCATATGTGGGCGTAAAATGCTCTGCGGGCACATAACAAGGCTCAGGAGTGATAGCACACTTTGTATATTTGAGGCCTAAATTGGTGATTTGCACAGGGGTGGCTGATTTTACAGCGGTTCTGCCATAAACGCAAAAAAATAAATACCCACATGTGACCCCATTTTGGAAACTACACCCCTCACGGAATGTAACAAGGGGGAAGAGTGAGCCTCAACACCCCACAGGTGTTTGACGAATTTTCATTAAAGTTTGATGGAAAAATAAAATAAAAAAAATTCACAAAAATGCTAGTGTTACCCTCAATTTTTCATTTTCACAAGGGAAAATAGGAAAGAAGCCCCCCACAATTTGTAACCCCATTTCTTCTGAGTATATAAATACCCCATATGTGGATGTAAAGTGCTCTGAAGGCGAACTACAATGCTCAGAAGAGAAGGAGCGCCATTGGGACTTTGAAGAGAAAATTTGTCTGGAATTGAAGGCCAAGTGTGTTTACAAAGCCCCCAAAGTGCCAGAACAATGGACCCCTCCCACATGTGACCCCATTTTGGAAACTACACCCTTCACATAATGTAATATGGGGTACAGTGAGCATTTACGCCCCACAGGTGTCTGACAGTTTTCTGGAACAGTGGTCTGTGAAAATGAAAAATGTAATTTTGCATTTGCTCAGCCCACTGTTCCAAAGATCTGTCAAACGCCAGTGGGGTGTAAATACTCACTGCACCCCTTATTAAATTCTGTAGTTTCCAAAATGGGGTCACATGTGGGGGGGGGGGTCCACTGTTCTGGCACCACGGGGGCCTTTGTATTTCCATACTCAGAAGAAATGGGGTTACAAATTTTGGGGGTCATTTTCTCTTATTACCCCTTGTAAAAAAGTAAAATTTGGGGAAAAAACTGCATTTTATAGAATTTTTTTTTTTTCATTTACACATCCAACTTTAACTAAAAGTTGTGAAATACCTGTGAAGTGTTAGGGCTCACTGTACCCCTTGTTACGTTCCTTGATGGGTGTAGTTTCCAAAATTGTATGCCATGTGTTTTTTTTTTTGCTGGTCTGGCACCATAGGGGCTTCCTAAATGCGACATGCCGCACAAAAACCATTTCAGCAAACTTTGCTTTCAAAAAGCCAAATGTGACTCCTCTTCTGAGCATTGTAGTTTGCCCGCATAGCATTTTACGTCCTAACATGGGGTGTTTCCATACTCAGAAGAGATGGGTTTACAAATTTTGGGGGGCATTTTCTCCCATTACCCTTTATAAAAATGGTAAATTTGGGGAAAAAACTGCACTTTAGTGAAAATTTTTATTTTTTCATTTACACATCCGACTGTAACAAAAAGTCATGAAACACCTGTGGGGTGTTAAGACTCAATGGACCCTTTGTTACGTGCCTTGAGGGGTGCAGTTTCCAAAATGGTATGCCATGTGGGGGTTTTCTGCTGTTCTGGCACCATAGGGGCTTCCTAAATGTGGCATGCCCCCCAAAAACCATTTCAGAAAAACTCACTCTCCAAAATCCCATTGTCGCTCCTTCCCTTCTGAGCCCTCTACTTCGCCCACCGAACACTTGACATACACATATGAGGTATTTCCTTACTCGAGAGAAATTGGTTACACATTTTGAGAGGATTTCTTTCCTTTTACCTCCTGTAAAAATTAAAAAACTGGGTCTACAAGAACATGCGAGTGTATAAAAATGAAGAATTTGAATTTTCTCCTTTATTTTGCTGTTATTCCTGTGAAACACATAGGTTAAAACACTTACTGAATGTCATTTTGAATACTTTGAGGGGTGCAGCTTTTATAATGGGGTCATTTGTGGGGTATTTCTAATAGGAAGACCCTTCAAATCCCCTTCAAACCTGAACTGGTCCATGAAAAATTCCGATTTTGATAATTTTGTGAAAAATTGGAAAATTGCTGCTATACTTTGAAGCCCTCTGATGTCTTCCAAAAGTAAAAACATGTCAACTTTATGATGCAAACATAAAGTAGACATATTGTATTTATGAATCAAAATATTATTTATTTGGAATGTCTATTTTCCTTTCAAGCAGAGAGCTTCAAAGTTCGAAAAATTCAAAATTTTCAATTTTTTCATAAAATTTTGGAATTTTTCACCAAGAAATGATGCACGTATCGACAACATTTTACCACTAGCATAAAGTAGGATATGTCATGAAAAAATAATCTCGGAATTAGAATGAAAGGTAAAAGCATCCCAGAGTTATTAATGCTTAAACTGACAGTGGTCAGATGTGCACAAAACACTCTGGTCCTAAAGTGAAAATTGGCCTGGTCCTTAAGGGGTTAAGGTCACATGCAAGTCTATGGGGAATGTAAGCTTCAGCACAACTTCCAAATGGCTGAAGTTATTTTAATAATACTTGGTACACGTTACCTAATATTTCAAATAAAAAAGGGTGGTAAAATTAACCCTAACCTACCCCCGTACTTGAGGGTGGGAGTTTTGTCTGAAGTCTATGGGACTTCTGGTACATTACTTCGTAAGCTCTGCATCTCCGGGTGTGGTCCAGCTTGCAATTCAAGCTCATATCAATAAAGACATGCCCCTTCTATTTTTAACCCACAATTTATTTATCACAACCCAGCCCATCTGTTGGATCCTTGCAGCACCCATTATTCCCATTTTGTATGAGTTGGAGTGGTCGATTGAGGCATAGGAAAATGTACATGGCACAAAAATAGCCAATGGTAGCAGCACTCCCACAGCTAATGCATAGCAGAAGGAAGCAGCATTATGCGGGCACAAGCTCCAAGGCTAGATCTCTAGTGTTTTGGGTAGTCAACAAATTTTGTTTCCGATTTGTTTGGGATTTTCTGCTGATTTTTTGCAGCAGCTTTTACACTGCTCATGTGATGCTGCAAAATGAATGAATAGAATAAACCCACAGCATGCAATCAGCAGTGACTCGGATACAGAACTTTTAATCCCCTGATTTCCATGATACAACCGGAGAGTAAAGGGTTAACTATAAATCTTGTATATTTACATTATCCCAGATAAATAGCATACTATTTGGTCTACTTGACTAAACTCTCCTTGTGATGCTAAACATGCATACTGATGCTGCTGCTAATGGTTAAATTACCCAGACTTTGTTTCCTCCCTATCTTTGTCTGAGATTCTACATGTTGTGGCTGTTCACTTTTCTTGACTTAAAGAGCCTATTTTTTCCTACCACTTTCTTTTGTGACTGCTGAGTGCTCTAACCTATTCTATAAATGCATAGTCCTGACTGCCAAATTGTGGTCAGGTTGTTAGGTTACCTATGAGTGTTCTGTTATTCTATTGTTAAATTAACTTTACTGTTGCATATGTGTTTTATCTATTTAACATGAAATTACTGTGTGCTGTCTCTTTGCACTGTAAAGAACCAGACATCCACTTACAATATTCGTTTATAGTTACATAGTTCATAAGGTTGAAAAAGACCAGAGTCCATCAAGTTTAACCTATATCTCTATTGTGTCCATACTAAGTTGATGCAGAAAAAGACAAAAAAAACCTTCTAAGGCTGATGCCAGGTGTTCCCTACAAGGGAGAAAAATTCCAGACTCCAAACATGGCAATCAGAATAAATCCCTGGATCAATATTATGTCCCTTTAAATCTAGTATCCTAATAACTATGCTATTGTCACGATTCGGCTCACAGGTTGTGGATCCACTGTGTCAGCGAGGGATTGGCGTGGACCGTGCTGGTGGACCGGTTCTAAGAGGCTACTGGTGTTCACCAGAGCCCGCCGCAAAGCGGGATGGTCTTGCTGCGGCAGTAGCAACCAGGTCGTATCCACTAGCAACGGCTCAACCTCGCTGACTGCTGAGAAGGCGTGGGACAGAAGGACTAGGCAGAGGCAAGGTCAGACGTAGCAGAAGGTCGGGGCAGGTGGCAAGGTTCGTAGACAAGATGGATAGCAGGAGTTCAGGTAACACAGGCTTGGACAACACTAAACGCTTTCACTGGCACAAGGCAACAAGATCCGGCAAGGGAGTGCAGGGGCAGTGAGCAGATATAGCCAGGGAGCAGGTGGAAGCCAATTAAGCTAATTGGGCCAGGCACCAATCATTGGTGCACCGGCCCTTTAAGTCTCAGAGAGCTGGCGCGCGCGCGCCCTAGAGAGCGGAGCCGCGCGCGCCAGCACATGACAGCAGGGGACCGGGACGGGTAAGTGACTTGGGATGCGATTCGCGAGCGGGCGTGTCCCGCTGTGCGAATCGCATCCCCGACGGCCATGTCAGTGCAGCGCTCCCGGTCAGCGGGACTGACCGGGGCGCTGCAGGGAGAGAGACGCCGTGAGCGCTCCGGGGAGGAGCAGGGACCCGGAGCGCTCGGCGTAACAGTACCCCTCCCCTTAGGTCTCCCCCTTTTTTTGTCCGACAACTGCTTTACCTGGGACGAGGACACCGGGAGTGAATGGAGGGTTTCCTCAAAGGCAGGCAGTACAGCAGGAGTGGGAATGGGGAGGGAGGGCGGAGGGTGAAGCTTGGCACGGGGCAGGGTGACACAAGGACGGGGGCCATGAGGAGGCACTGAGGCTTGCCTGACGGGACTGGGAGGGGGGGGAGAGGCATCTCTTGTGGCAAGCAGAGTTCCAGTTCTTGATCTCCCCGGTGGTCCAGTCAAGGGTGGGAGAATGAAGCTGGAGCCATGGCAGACCGAGGAGGACCTCAGAGGTGCAGTTGGGGAGGACGAAAAATTCAATCCTTTCGTGGTGGGGTCCAATGCACATTAAGAGGGGTTTTGTGCGGTAACGCACGGTGCAATCCAATCTGACTCCGTTGACCGCGGAAATGTAGAGCGGCTTGACGAGACGGGTCACCGGGATGCAGAATTTATTCACCAAAGACTCCAAAATGAAATTCCCAGAGGCACCAGAGTCCAAGCAGGCCACGGCTGAGAGGGAGGAGTTGGCTGAAGGAGAAATCCACACGGGCACCGTGAGACGTGGAGAAGCAGATTTTGAACCAAGAGACGCCACACCCACGTGAGCTGGGTGCGTGCGTGCGTTTCCCAGACGAGGAGGATGAATAGGGCAATCCACCAAGAAATGCTCGGTACTGGCACAGTACAGACAAAGATTTTCTTCCCTACGGCGATTCCTCTCTTCCTGGGTCAGGCAAGACCGATCCACTTGCATGGCCTCCTCGGCGGGAGGCCCAGGCGTAGACTGCAAAGGATGCTGTGGGAGAGGTGCCCTGAGATCTAAGTCTTTTTCCTGGCGGAGCTCCTGATGTCTCTCAGAAAAACGCATGTCAATGCGGGTGGCCAAATGGATAAGTTCTTGCAGGTTGGCAGGAATCTCTCGTGCGGCCAGCACATCCTTGATGCTACTGGATAGGCCTTTTTTAAAGGTCGCGCAGAGAGCCTCGTTATTCCATGATAATTCGGAAGCAAGAGTACGAAATTGGATGGCGTACTCGCCCACTGAAGAATTACCCTGGACCAGGTTCAGCAGGGCAGTCTCGGCAGAAGAAGCTCGGGCTGGTTCCTCGAAGACACTACGGACTTCAGCGAAGAAGGACTGGACTGTGGCTGTGGCAGGATCATTGCGGTCCCAGAGCGGTGTGGCCCAAGACAAGGCCTTTCCTGAAAGAAGGCTCACTACGAACGCCACCTTAGACCGTTCTGTAGGAAACAAGTCCGACAACATCTCCATATGCAGGGAACATTGAGACAGAAATCCACGGCAGAGTCTAGAGTCCCCATCAAATTTGTCCGGCAGGGACAAGCGGAGGCTAGGAGCGGCCACTCGCTGCGGAGGAGGTGCAGGAGCTGGCGGAGGAGATGGTTGCTGCTGTAGCAGAGGCAGAAGTTGCTGTAACGTGGCGGTCAACTGCGACAGCTGCTGTCCTTGTTGGGCAATCTGCTGCGATTGCTGAGTGACCACCGTAGTAAGGTCAGCGAGACTTGGCAGCGGCACCTCAGCGGGATCCATGGCCGGATCTACTGTCACGATTCGGCTCACAGGTTGTGGATCCACTGTGTCAGCGAGGGATTGGCGTGGACCGTGCTGGTGGACCGGTTCTAAGAGGCTACTGGTGTTCACCAGAGCCCGCCGCAAAGCGGGATGGTCTTGCTGCGGCAGTAGCAACCAGGTCGTATCCACTAGCAACGGCTCAACCTCGCTGACTGCTGAGAAGGCGTGGGACAGAAGGACTAGGCAGAGGCAAGGTCAGACGTAGCAGAAGGTCGGGGCAGGCGGCAAGGTTCGTAGACAAGATGGATAGCAGGAGTTCAGGTAACACAGGCTTGGACAACACTAAACGCTTTCACTGGCACAAGGCAACAAGATCCGGCAAGGGAGTGCAGGGGCAGTGAGCAGATATAGCCAGGGAGCAGGTGGAAGCCAATTAAGCTAATTGGGCCAGGCACCAATCATTGGTGCACTGGCCCTTTAAGTCTCAGAGAGCTGGCGCGCGCGCGCGCCCTAGAGAGCGGAGCCGCGCGCGCCAGCACATGACAGCAGGGGACCGGGACGGGTAAGTGACTTGGGATGCGATTTGCGAGCGGGCGCGTCCCGCTGTGCGAATCGCATCCCCGACGGCCATGTCAGTGCAGCGCTCCCGGTCAGCGGGACTGACCGGGGCGCTGCAGGGAGAGAGACGCCGTGAGCGCTCCAGGGAGGAGCAGGGACCCGGAGCGCTCGGCGTAACAGCTATTACTGTCCATAAACGTGTCAAGGCCCCTTTTGAACTTTTTTATTGAGGTCCCCATGACCATTTCTTCTGTCAGAGAGTGCCATAGTCTCACTGCTCTTACAGTAAAGAACCCCTGTCTGTGCTGGTGTAGAAACCTCCTTTCCTGTAGACATAGAGCATGCCCTCTTGTTATATACACAATCCTGGGTATAAATAGATCATGGGAGAGATCTCTGTACTGCCCCCTGATGTACTTATACATAGTATTAGGGTGCCCCTAAGCCGTTGTTTTTATAAACAAAATAACTCTAATTCTGAAAATCTTTCTGGACACTGTAGTCCTCTCTATCTGTACGATATATTTCTTGTACACTAGTGCCAAGAACCGTACACATTATTTCATGTGTGGCCTGACTAGTGATTTATACAATGGTAGAATTATTTCCGTGTCCTGGCCTTCTATGCCCCTATTGATGCACCCCATGATTTTATTTGCCTTGGCAGCAGCTGCCCAACACTGGTTTCTACAGCTAAATTTACTGTTAAGTAAGACTTCTAAGTCCTTTTCCCTGTCATTCGTCCCAAGTGTTCTCCCATTTAATACATAATCCCAGCCCCGATTTTTCCTCCCCATGTGCATTACCTTACATCAGTGTTATCAGTGTTGAACCTCATCTGCCTCTTCCCAGCCCAAACCTCCAACTTATCCAGATCCATTTGTAACAGTGCACTGTCCTCTATTGTGTTTACCAATTTATAGAGCTTAGTATCATCTGTGAAGATTGATATTTTACTATACAACTCCTCTACAAGGTCATTAAAAAAATACCGTATTTATCGGGGTATACCACGCACCGGCCTATAACACGCACCTTGGTAAAATGAGGGTGCGTGTGTGTGCGTGTGTGTATACCCCAATACACTGTTTCTTACCCCACAGAAGCCCCCAGGAAAGGCAGGGGAGAGAGGCCGTCACTGACCGCTTCTCTCCCCCTGCTTTTCCTGGGGTCTAGAGCCCTGCTGCAGCCGCTTCTCTACCCTGGCTATCGGCGCTGCTGCCCCTTCTCTCCCCCTGTCTATCGGTGCCGCTGCCCCGTTGCCTCCCCCATCCCCGGTTGTATAATTACCTGTTGCCGGGGTCGGGTCCGCGCTGCTTCAGGCCTCCGGTATGGCGTCCCCTGCGTCGTTGCTATGCGCTGCGAGACGCAATGACGAGTGACGTCACTCGTCATTGCGCTGTGCAGCGCATAGCAATGACGCAGGGGACGCACACCGGAGGCCTGAAGCAGCGCGGACCCAACCCCGGCAACAGGTAATTATACAACCGGGGATGGGGGAGGCAATGGGGCAGCGGCGCCTACCCCTTCTCTCCCCCTGTCTTTCGGCACTGCTGCCCCATTGCCAGCGCCGCTTCTCTCCCCCTGGCTATCGGCGCCGGCAATTGGGCAGCGGCACTGATAGCCAGAGGGAGAGAAGGGGCAGCGGCACCGATAGACAGGGGGAGAGAAGGGGCAGCGGCACCGATAGCAGGGGGAGAGAAGCGGCGGCAGCAGGTACCCCAGGATAGGCAGGGGCAGAGAAGACGGCAGCGGTGGCGGTCTCTGCACCTGAAAAAGCCGCTGCAGTTCATTGATTTAAAGCGCCCGCTTTAAATCATTGAACTGCACCGGCTTATCGGCGTATAACACGTATTTATCAGGTGTTATACGCTGATAAATACGGTATATTAAAAATGATCGGACCCAAAACTGACTCCTGTGGTACCCCACTAGTAACAGTCATCCAATCAGAATAAATACCATTAATAACAACCATCTGTTTCCTATCACTGAGCCAGTAACTCACCCACTTACAAACCTTCTCCCCCAGCCCAGGCATTCTCATTTTATGTACCAATCTTTTATGTGCCACCATATCAAATGCTTTGGAAAAATCAAGATATACGACATCCAGAGATTCCCCCTGGTCCAGTCTGAAGCTCACCTCCTCATAAAAGCTGATCAGGTTAGTTTGATAGGACCGATCCATCATAAACCCATGCTGATATGGGGTCATACATTTATTTTCATTGAGATACTCCAATATAGCATCTCTTAGAAAACCCTCAGTCTAACTTCCATTGTATGTAAGTTGTTTAACAGGCCTATAATTCCCAGGGTAACTTTTTGGCCCCTTTTTGGATATTGGCCAATCAGATTGGTTCTTGTTATGTTTTTTAAGCCTCTGAAAAATAAAAGAAACAATCTGGTTGCTGGGCAACTGGTCAACTTTTGCTCTGCACAGGTTCTGTTAAGGCTCCCCATTGGTTTCTATGGTCTATGTGGCTGCTGTAAAGCATATCCCGTCTTCTTTTTCTTCATATCTAGTTAGTTCTTGTTTAACCCCTTAACGACATAGGATGTAAATGTACGTCCTGATGCTCCGTTACTTAACACACCAGGATGTACATTTACATCCTATACATGACATGAGCATAAGAACGGTGCTCTCATCATGTACGGCAGGTCCTGGCTGCTATCAGCAGCTAGGGACCCGCCGGTAATGGCGGGCATCAGCAATCACTCTGATGTCCACCATTAACCCCTCAGATGCCGTGATCAATACAGATCACGGCATCTGTGGCAGTGCAGCACTTAAAATGGATGATCAGATCGCCCACGGCGCTGCCACGGGGATCCGATCATCTATAATGGTGGATAGAGGTCCCCTCGCCTGCCTCCGTCCATCTCCTGGGGTCTTCTTCTCTGGTCTGAGATTGAGCAGACCAGAGCAGAAGATAGCTGATAACACTGATCAGTGCTATGCGAAGAGTATTAGCAATCAAATGATTGCTATAGATAGTCCCTAAAGGGGACATAAAAAGTGTTAAAAAAAATTAAAAAGGGAAAAAATGTAAAAAAATGTAAAAATTTTTTTTTCAAAATCCCATCCCCCAATAAAAATGTACATCATCCCTTTTTCCCATTTTACCGCCAAAAAGCGTAAAAAAAAGATTAATAAACATATTTGGTAACACCGCATGCATAAATGTTCAAACTATCAAAATATAATGTTAACGATCCAGTGCCATGAACAGTGTAAACGTAAAAAAAAATAGTCCAAAATTGTTGCTTTTTTGTCACATTTTTTTCCCAGAAAAATTTATAAAAAGTGATTTAAAAGCTTCATATATGCAAATGTTGTATAGATGAAAAGTACAAATCACGGTGCAAAAAAATTAGCCGTCATACATCCCCGTATACGGAAAAATTTGAAAGTTATACTGTAGGTCGTCAAAATAGAGGGATTTTAAACATACTAACTCGGTTAAATAGTTTTAGATTTTTTTTATGCGGTACAATAATAGAAAAGTATCTAGCCATGGGTATCATTTTAATCATATTGACCCACAGAATAAAGAACCCATGTAATTTTTACCCTAAAATGTACAGCGTGAAAAACTAAACCTTCCAAAATTTGCCAAATTCTTTTTTTTTTTCCCCACACAAATAATAATTTTTTGGTTGTGCCACACATTTTATGGTAAAATGAGTGATGTCATTATAAAGGACGACTGGTCACCCAAAAAACAATTCCTCATATGAGTCTGTGGATGAAAATATAAAAGAGCTATGATTTCTAGAAGGCACGGAGGAAAGAACAAAAATGCAAAAATAAAATTGGCTGTGTCCTTAAAGGGGTTCTCCCATGCCCTGCCTTCCGGAGCTCCACTCGCAGCGTCCGGAAGTTTATTGCTGCGAACGCTCTGTGCGGGCTTCCATGATCGAGGCTGCCCCCTCGTGACGTCACGCCCGCCCCTCAACGAAAGTCTATGGCAAGGGGGCGTGACAACGGTCGCGCCCCCTTCCCATAGACTTTCGTTGAGGGGGCGGGCGTGATGTCACGAGGGGGCGGGCGTGATGTCATGAGGGGGCGGGAGTGATGTCATGAGGGGGCGGCTTTGAACACGGAAACCCGCACACATCGTTCGGAGTAATAATCTTCCGGACGCTGCGAGCGGAGCTCCGGAAGGCAGGGCAGTGGAGAAGGCAGGGCAGTGGCTCCTTTAAGGCCAAAATGGGCTGTATCCTTAAGGAGTTAATAATTAAAGCCCACATTTTTGCATAAGCTATAGGTGGCTCACAAGCTCATGCAAAATGGCTGCCCCGGAATAATGTACAGAAAAAAGAAATGAAAACTACTATCAGAAAATAAAACAATTAGAAAGGAAGAATATTTGGATCTGTTTCTAATTAGTAAAAAAAAAAAATTGGATGATGTATACCTTTTAACCACTGATATGTAGTATACTAGAAGGTTAAACACACAAAGATTGTACAGATTCAGTATATTAAATACTGAGTCAGCCAGGATCTAGCAGTCAAGATGCAAGGATGAGTAATAATGTGTATTGCTTTGTACCATATTAAGCAATGTGTCTCTTTCTATTCAGTAAGCTCCAGTGATATTTTCCTTGCTCAGTGTATACACATGTTCCAGAATGTTAGCACTGTAAAGATCATATAACACATTGCTCAGGGAGTATTGTGTGGTATCACTAGACCACTACTATTATTCACTCCTTTTAAATTCCACTACAAATGCCAAACCATTCATACAGCAAGGTTACAATATACAACAAATCCCAGGGAAGTTGATTGTAGTCTTGATGTGCTGGCCTCTAAAACAAGAAGAATGTTACAGAGCAAGGAAAGGTTAAAAAAAGACTTTGAGATTTCATCATTTAGTCTAAAAATGGGAAGAGAAAGAGAGAGAAAAGTACAAATCTCCCTATTATTTCAGTTCAACCTGCTACCTTGGTTCTGCCAAAACCAACTCCTACATATTAGACATTCTCAAATGAAGCCCTTACTGTATCAGACGGATGCGTTAAAGAGAAGGTTCACCTGGGAAATACAGAATCTATAATACTAATAATGCTTTATTCTATGTAACACTCACAAATTCTGCAGTGCTGTACACTAAAATTGGCCCCATTGGGATTTACAATTTAATTTCACCTATCAGTATGTTTTGGAATGTGGGAGGAAACTGGAGTACACGATGCACACCTAGGCAAACACGGGGAAAACATACAAACACATTGCCAGCGTGGTCTTTGGTGAGGTTTGAACCTAGTACCCCATCACTGCAAGGCAACAGTATAAAGCACTGAGCCATCATGCTGCCAAAATACTTGTCTTCATTCTAAGCAGCATGATAACGTGTCGTGTGACAACTTTCAACTCTGCTTAATGGTTGAATGGTCTCGCAAAAGTTACATTTAGTCCCCCTTTTTTATGCATTTTTCCATAGGCTATTTAATAGGACACATGAAAATCAAAGCTCAAAAAGGCCAGAACGAAAATAAATTGTTTAAATCAAGATTTAATGTTAAAGAATGTTTAAGAACTTTTACTATCTATATTATATAATAATCCTAAAATCTAGTAGTTTTCATTATGGCCACTAGGTCTAATAATAATCTGACACTTCCTGTTCTGTAAAGATCAATTTTCAGCAATGTCCTTCTTGTCATTACAGGCAGAATAACAATGAAAAATGACATAGTATAGATAACACCATTCACACGACAAGTATTGTGTGGTTGATTTTATGCAGTTATTTAAATCGTATGGTGTCAACAAAGAGAATATATTGGTTGACTGGCCATTTACTGGTTATGGTGGAACTGGAAATATTTCATCTAACCTTGTATATAGTCATATTTTCACAGTGAACCTTAAAAGGGTACTCTGGGAACCTGAAACCTATCCCCTATTCACAGGATAGAGAGGGAATAAGTGTCTGATCATGAGGGGTCCGACCGTTGGGACTCCTAGTGATTTCCTGTATAGAGCCCCACTACTTATCCATCCTGGCGTACTCCAGCCCCAACCTTTGGAGACAAAAAAAGTGACGCCCCGCTCAGCCAATCAGCAGCTGAGACAGGACCCCAGTCTCAGCCATGATTGGCCGAGAAGGTGGTCACTTGTGCTCTTCTTGGAAGGCGGGACCTAAGCGCCGAGGAAGGGGAAGTTGCTGGGTCCTGCAGAGGAGATTAAAGTGGTTGGACCCCTGCGATCAGACACTTACCCCTATCCTGTGATAGGGGATAAGTTTCAGTTCCCCAGAGTACCCCTTTAATAGCACATCTGTTTACTTACCTCTATATAACATAGATTACAAATCTGCTATTTTTATCATATATTCTCCAGACGGTCTCTTGCACTAGAGATCTGTACCTTAAATATCTCAGCAATTCATATCTGTTCATGAACTGTGGATATGGATTTAATCAGCAACTCAGATTTAATAAGCAACATCAGACCTGTAATCCAAAACTTTCAAGTTAATTATATCTCTTTGTTCTCTAGACCTAGCATTAAAATATAGCGTGAAGAACAGCCGAATAGCATTCAGACTTACAACATTCAATTCACTCTGATTATAACAGCAAGAACAACGAGAGGGAGCAGAACAACAGTTTAAAGAAACATTTAAGGATAACAAATAAGAGTGCACATTTTTTATGTTTCACTAAATTCTTTAGTTGGCTTTTGCAGAGTCCTTTGCAATGTCCCACTGACCATTTTCTTGTCCAAACGGATACCACAGCAATGAGAAATAACTAGTATAAAACAGGGTTTGTTATTATTTTAATGCTATTTATTTCAAATTTTGTAAAATGAGCAAAGCAATGCACTTTGACATAATTCTGCACCTTGTCATATTCCTGCTGTTAGGGCAAACCATAAAAAGGCTAGTAAATGTGTTGTGCAGGTTCTAATGGATGCTTGAAACATACTTTTTTTTTAGTAATAATAAAAAGGTAGAGTTAGTTAAAATGTTTCATTATTTTTTATTACAGTAAGTACTTTTTTTTATATTTTAAATGTCAACTTACAAAGTTACACTATTCATTTAATGGTATGTGCCATAGGATGAATTTAGAATAGGTTTGTCATTTGTAAAAACTTTTTATATAATGTAGAAAATAACATTATGGCCTTGATTAACAGCCTGAAACCATAATTGTCTGTTTTTTCCCCCATTGTAACCAATCAAAGCTCAACTTTCACTTTATAAGAGCTCGTTAAGATATGAAAGTTGAGCTGTGATTGGTTGCTATAGGAAAAAACAGACAATTAGGGTTTCAGGCAGATTGATAAATCAGGCCATATATGTATATTTGCTACATACATTGGATTAAAAAAATTAATATTTTTGGGTAAAAAAAAGTTTTGAGACAAAAAAACAGGAACTGTGGTCAGACAAGAAGGGGTCTGTGCACTGAGGACAAGCAGGGCTCTGTACACCGAGGACAAGCAGGGCTCTGTGCACTGAGGACAAGCAGGGCTCTGTGCACTGAGGACAAGCAGGGCTTTGTACACTGAGGACAAGCAGGGCTCTGTAAACTGTGGACAAGCAGGGCTCTGTACACTGAGGACAAGCAGGGCTCTGTACACTGAGGACAAGCAGGGCTCTGTGCACTGAGGACAAGCAGGGCTTTGTACACTGAGGACAAGCAGGGCTCTGTGCACTGAGGACAAGCAGGACTCTGTGCAGTGAGGACAAACAGGGCTCTGTGCAGTGAGGACAAGCAGGGCTCTGTGCACTGAGGACAAGCAAGGCTCTGTACACTGAGGACAAGCAGGGCTCTGTACACTGAGGACAAGCAGGGCTCTGTACACTGAGGATAAGCAGGGCTCTGTGCACTGAGGACAAGCAGGGCACTGTGCAATGAGGACAAGCAGGGCACTGTGCATTGAGGACAAGCAGGACTCTGTACACTGAGGACAAGCAGGGCTCTGTACACTGAGGACAAGCAGGGCTCTGTGCACTGAGGACAAGCAGGACTCTGTACACTGAGGACAAGCAGGGCTCTGTGCAGTGAGGACAAGCAGGACTCTGTGCACTGAGGACAAGCAGGGCTCTCTGTGCACTGAGGACAAGCAGGGCTCTGTGCACTAAGGACAAGCAGTGCTCTGTGCAGTGAGGACAAGCAGGGCTCTGTGCATTGAGGACAAGCAGGGCTCTGTGCAGTGAGGACAAGCAGGGCTCTGTGCAGTGAGGACAAGCAGAGCTCTGTGTACTGAGGACAAGCAGGGTTCTGTGCACTAAGGACAAGCAGGGCTCTGTGCACTGAGGACAAGCAGGGCTCTGTGCACTAAGGACAAGCAGGGCTCTGTGCACTGAGGACAAGCAGGGCTCTGTGCACTGAGGACAAGCAGGGCTCGGTACACTGAGGACAAGCAGAGCCCTTCTTGTCCTGCTCTCACTTCCTGTATTTTGTCTCTGCACACATATGCAATAGCTGCAGGGACAAGACATTAATTTTCCCCCAAGATGTACAAATTTTTAAACCAATGTATATTACAAACATGCATATAATGTTATTATTTACATTGCATAAAACGTTTTTGCAAACAACAGGTACACTTTAATGAAGAATACAACTATTTACTAAAACAGACATTATTAGAAGAGCTCACAGGTCCTCTTTGTATAATGAATTGTTGAGCAGTGTGATGTTGAGTTACAGTTGCTCTATAAGAATAGTGAAGCTCTGGGCCCTTCTTCGGGATTCACAGTATGGGCTTTTAATACATGACAATATGTTCAATATTGGACTAGGAGTACGCATTAGGGTTGTTCACATCAACGTTAGTTCCCGTTAAATCATGCACATTCTCAAATCCGTTCAAGCCTTTTGCAAACAGCTTGCAAACGGCTGTCAATAGATCCCATTGATGCCAATGGTATTTTTATACAATACTGTCACCCATTTGCACTCATTTGGTTCCTATTCCGTTATTTTTAGCTGAGAAAAGACATTGCATATATGAAATTTAACATCTATAGCCTGTAATGTCAACCATTTGCATCCGTCTTTTTCGATCCGTTTTTGATCTGTTATTACTTCTGAGCATGCTCAGTAGAGGTGGGAGCAACTGATAAAGGATACAAAGGGATTAAAAACTGATGCAAAAGGGGTACTCCCCAGGAAAAAAAAAATTTTGGTGCCGGAAAGTTAAACAGATTTGTAAATTAATAACCTACAAAATTAGCCCAAAGATATAGTCAAAAATATAATTCTTTATTACATATACAAAAATAGGTAGAAAAACACCCATAAAATAACCCACCCTTAAAAAACCCCCCAACACAAAGCTAAGCAGGATATCACCACGATATATATAGTGATCAGTAATGCCAATTGAAATCTAGCAGTATTAAGTCTAGTCAGCACATGATTATAATGACTCAAATCAATACAATACCTAATTGTGACATGCTGACGGCTTCCCAGTGATGATCCTGCACCTCGACACGTGTTTCGGATGATTCCTTTCTCAAGAGGCGCTACATGAGGTAGGAACTACCGGCTATTTATATGGTCGCCCTCCAATGGCGCATGTAGCGGAACCGGATGCCGGCCGACTTCCGGGTGGCGTCACCGACGGATGCGCGTCATAACTTGAAGCACATCCGCCCGTACTGACTGCCCTCCGAAAGATGGCATAGCGCCACGGATCCGCGCATGCGCTCCGAGCGTAACCATTCTCAGATATCCACTAGGGGAGCCGCATCGCATATCACAACAAGGGAAGGTACATAAGATTATAAATTATTTGTACTGTATTGAAAACATGATGATCACATATAAAACATCAAAAAGCTGGATTACCATACCATTCAATCCTAAATATGATCACCCTTTATAACATCATTACCTATCAAAACAATTATAAATTATTACAATACAAGTAGATACCCTCATTGTCCATCAAAGCAAGAAACATAAGGACATACGGCCCATATCATTATCCATATTGATCATATAATCACTTAATACCTCTCATAATTATGTATCCTTATCTTTAGGGAGCCCCCTATATATGACAAGAATCCCACAGACTATACCTGATATCCCACATCCATATATTCTACCCAGCCCTCCATTTATACTTGTCATGAAAAAAATATATATAATGATTGAAAAAAATATATAATAATAATATTGTGTGAAATGTAATCCACCTCTATATATATGAAAGAAAACAGGGTTTTAGTTATATATGGATATGTGTGAAGTGAATGCACATGCACAAGCACACACACACACACTTCCCTGTGTGTGCATGCATGCATGTGCACACACCCACACACATGCCCATGCATGCACAACCAACACCACAATGCCAAAAAATAAAATGATATGTCATACATTTGTGCAATTGTATTATTCCCATAAGAGAGCAAAAACTCAATAAAACACCTAGTGATAATACCCGATTATGTGTACTAGTGATCATTGTATGTGTTAGTGAACATAATGTGAAAATATGAATAGCTTAAATTAATTATAGTGCAATATAGTTGTGATTAATTAGTTCATTAGTTCGTGTAATGATGACGACAACCTCCCCATCCTCCCCCCCCCCCCAACCCCCCCCATATAAACCCATCCCCCCTATCCCATGCAACACACACACATGTCAATCAATCCCCCCCCCCCCCCCCCTCCCACACTCCAACAGTGCCAAACACACACACATGCGCCCCTACACCCCGTGCTATGTGATAATACACTATGTCCCAAAACCTACACACCCATACCACATTCACAACACAGCCTACACATACGCCACTGGCCACATGCAACTGGGCACAACTATACAATATACATTAGACCCAATTGGTCCTCTGGATAAAGGGATTCCTATCCATTATTGTTATCGATCAGTCCCATGTTTTGAGAGTCCAATTTCTTTACTGTCGGATAAGCGTATGGGTCCACATATTTCAATTATTATCCCTCCATGTGGGTGAAGAGATGATTCTTGCAATGGTGCCAATCGACTCACTCCTCCTTAGGTCATGTACGTCATCTCATCATAAAGAGCACAGTAGTACCTCAATAAAAGAAACAATCATTAAAAACAAGTCCCAAATTATAGGAAGGGAGAGAAACTCACATATTCATTTAGCCCTTTAGGGGCCATGGTATCCAATGTCACAATCCATTTAGTCTCCTTACGTAGGAGGGCCCTTGTGGCATCGCCTCCTCTATTCCCCATATAAATCCTATCAATGCCCTTGACCTTCAATAATCTCCAATTGGATTGGTGCATGATCTTAAAGTGTCTAGCTAGAGGTTTCCCACGTGATCCACCCTCATCTATCCAATCATCGCGTGCAGAATTTTTGATGTCCCTGATGTGCTCCATCACGCGCGCTCTCAATTCCCGTGTGGTCATGCCTACATAGATTTTATTACATGGGCAGCGCGCGTGATAGACCACACCAGAGACACCACAATTAATGGTGTGGACAATCTTGTATTCCCTCGTCCTATCAGAATTGGCAAAATTCTGGGTCCTTTCTATAACAGAACAGGCTCCACATCTACCACAAGGATAGTTGCCCCAGGGCGGTCCCCTTGATCCAAACAAATATTGACCTGACCTGGGAGGGACATAATGGCTGGTCACCAATAAGTCCCTCAAGTTGGGTGCTCTCCTGGGTGTCATAAGAGGCCTATCCGGTAGTAAATGTCTTAACTTGGCATCACTGTGTAGGACGTGCCAATGGCGCGTCAAAATCCTCCGCATCCCTGACCATTGTTTGTTAAATTGGGATATAAATCTCATATGTCCAACTCCCTCATCCTCCTTCTTCTCTTTCTTGTTCATAAGTGTTTTCCTCGGTATTTGTTTAACTTGTAACCACTCCTGCACTACCTTATCACGTGGGTATCCCCTGCTAGAAAATCGATTAACCATATCGTCCGCTTGTCTATCAAACAAGGTATCATTAGAGCATATACGTTTAGCCCGTATAAGTTGCCCCCGGGGTATTCCCCCAATAACATGGGGAGGGTGAAATGAACTAGCCAATAGATAGGAGTTGACGGATGTCTCTTTCCTATGAATGTCAGTCGATATTGATCCATCCATTTCAACTATTAACTTGATATCCAAAAAGTCCATATTGGACCTACTCCACTTACTGGTCAACCTGACATTCATGGAATTGTCCTGTAAATAAACTAAAAATCTTTCCAAGTCACCTGTCGGTCCCTGCCATACAAAGATGATGTCATCAATATAACGACGCCACATGATGACGGACTGTACGCATGCATGCTCACCATCCTGGATCATTGCTCTCTCCCAGTATCCCATAAATAAATTTGCATATGGGGGCGCACAAGGCGCCCCCATAGCGGTCCCACTGATCTGTAAATAAAATTTGTCACAAAAAATGAAAAAATTATGTCTCAAAACAAATTCCAACAATTCTAACAGCAAATCAATAAGTTGTGATGAAAGATTACTGGTACTAAGAAAGAATTTGCATGCGCGCAGTCCGTCATCATGTGCGATGGAGGTATATAGTGACTCCACATCACTTGTCACAATTACCATATCCTCCTCCAATCTAATCTCCTCAAAACATTTAAGGACATCAGTGGAGTCGCGTAAGTATGATGGCAGGGACTCGACAAGTGGCTTCAAATAAAAATCCAAAAACTGACATACCACCTCCGTCAAACTCCCTATCCCAGATATTATGGGACGTCCCGGGGGGCAAGTTAAACTCTTATGGACTTTAGGCAGGAGATATAGGGTTGATACCTTCGGATGAGTCACAACCAAGCCATCCCGGACCTTTCTTGGTATAATACCTTCATCCACAGCCCTGTCCAAAATTCTACATAATTTACCCTGAAATACTGTCATAGGGTTGCTGGATAATTGGCGATACACTCTAACATCATTTAACTGGCGTCTGGCCTCCTTCTCATACATGTCACACGGCCAAACCACCACGTTGCCACCTTTGTCCGCAGGTTTATAGATAACATCTTTAATACTCCTCAGTTGTTTAAGTGCTCTACGTTCATTACCAGTGAGGTTATCCCAACGTTGGCCCTGTAGCATCTTAAGGTCCTCAGAGACCAACTTGACAAATACTTCAACCTGCGGACAAAGCGCAAAGGGTGGAAAGGTCGTGGACTTTTTCTGTATGCCCCCTGGTATTGGGTCATTACTCTCACCTTGGGCCTCACTCCATAAATCTTCCAACATGGCCAGAACCTGTGAGTCATCCGGGATCAAGGACGTCATCTCTCCGCTACCATGGTACCTACGTAGCATAATTTTCCTAGCAAAGAGATGAAGGTCCTTGATCGCCTCAAAGTAGTCAAAGTCAACGCTCGGGGAAAAGGTAAGTCCTTTTGATAACACCTTCACCTGTTCGTCTGTCAGTGCATGTCTTGATAAATTTATTACCTTTAACGCCTCCGTCTGTTCCTTTGATGCTGAGGAACCACTTGGCGTTGTCTCTCTCTCAGATTCCGTGTTGTAGCTGGCATATCCCTTGTACCTTCCTCCTCGCCCTCGCTGGGCATGCGTTTGTCTAAAAAACGCTCGCCCCCATTGCTCCGAACAGACGAGAAGGAGGAAGATCTGGATAGTGACCGCCCATTTCCTGGCCTTTGCCATTTGTATATGGTATTATTGGAGTAGTCGGCTTGATCTCTTTTGAATTTACTGATCTTGGAAGCCTGTATCTCACTCTCCCACTTTTTAAATTCTGTATTCAAATCAGCTTCAAAGATAGCTAGGCGCTCAGCGGTCAGCTCCTTACTCAAGACCTCCTTGAACTTATCAATTTCAACTTCCAATTGTTCCAGGGTTTTCTTATCAATGCCAATTAACAGCTCCAAGAAAGTCCTTGAACACACTCGACAGGACTCTTCCCACCTGGATCTCACATTCAAATCCTCTACTGGAAATGAGGGAAAAATTTGCACCCGTAACCCTCTGGGTATGATATTTTTTTGTAGGTAATTCTCTAGGGTCGCCTTATTCCACCACACCTTCATGCGTTTTTTCAACAAGAATTTTAATTGGGTCTGAGTCTCTCTCACCTTCGTATCCACATCTTGAATTTGGGTACTACCTTCATCAAATAAATATATCAACTGTGAAGCCCAGGTCTGATCCCGGGATCTATAATCCATGTACCTGGTATTTTCAGCTGGGAAAAACCAACATATATTACCTACAAGCCCAACGCGGCTAATAATTTAATCAATAACCTACAAAATTAGCCCAAAGATATAGTCAAAAATATAATTCTTTATTACATATACAAAAATAGGTAGAAAAACACCCATAAAATAACCCACCCTTAAAAAACCCCCCAACACAAAGCTAAGCAGGATATCACCACGATATATATAGTGATCAGTAATGCCAATTGAAATCTAGCAGTATTAAGTCTAGTCAGCACATGATTATAATGACTCAAATCAATACAATACCTAATTGTGACATGCTGACGGCTTCCCAGTGATGATCCTGCACCTCGACACGTGTTTCGGATGATTCCTTTCTCAAGAGGCGCTACATGAGGTAGGAACTACCGGCTATTTATATGGTCGCCCTCCAATGGCGCATGTAGCGGAACCGGATGCCGGCCGACTTCCGGGTGGCGTCACCGACGGATGCGCGTCATAACTTGAAGCACATCCGCCCGTACTGACTGCCCTCCGAAAGATGGCATAGCGCCACGGATCCGCGCATGCGCTCCGAGCGTAACCATTCTCAGATATCCACTAGGGGAGCCGCATCGCATATCACAACAAGGGAAGGTACATAAGATTATAAATTATTTGTACTGTATTGAAAACATGATGATCACATATAAAACATCAAGGTGGGAGCAACTGATAAAGGATACAAAGGGATTAAAAACTGATGCAAAAGGGGTACTCCCCAGGAAAAAAAAAATTTTGGTGCCGGAAAGTTAAACAGATTTGTAAATTACTTCTATATAAAAATCTTAATCCTTCCAGTACTTATCAGCTGCTGTATCCTCCACAGGAAGTTCTTTTCTTTTTGAATTTCCTTTCTGTCTGACCACAGTGCTCTCTGCTGACATCTCTGTCCATGTCAGGAACTGTCTAGAGCAGGAGAGGTTTGCTATGGGGATTTGCTCCTACTCTGGACAGTTCCTGACATGGACAGAGGTGTCAGCAGAGAACACTGTGGTCAGACAGAAATTAAATTCAAAAAGAAAGAAACTTCCTCTGGAGCTTTTTTTTTTTTTCCAGTGGAGTACTCCTTCAATGACATCCCTTTGCATCAGTTTGCATCCGTTTGTTAGTATGCTCCGTTTAGCAGCAATGACGGGACAATAGCAGCTTGGGAGAAAACGGCCATGTGAACCTAGCCTAATTGGTTGAGTTGTTAGTTGAGTAAACTATGTTGGTTTAATTAAATCAGAACTTTGAAGCAGACCTGTCAGTGACATGTCCATTAATATGTAAATTATGCTTAAAGGGGTATTCCAGGAAAAAACTTTTTTATCAACTGGCTCCAGAAATTTAAACAGATTTGTAAATTACTTCTATTAAAAAATCTTAATCCTTTTAGTACTTATGAGCTTCTGAAGTTAAGGTTGTTCTTTTCTTTCTAAATCCTCTCTGATGACACCTGTCTCGGGAAACGCCCAGTTTAGAAGCAAATCCCCATAGCAAACCTCTTCTAAACTGGGCGTTTCCCGAGACAGGTGTCATCAGAGAGGATTTAGACAGAAAAGAACAACCTTAACTTCAGAAGCTCATAAGTACTGAAAGGATTAAGATTTTTTAATAGAAGTAATTTATAAATTTATAGCTGTAAGTGTTATCCAAATGGAGATCCATTTGGGGGAATTTCAATCTCAGAGAATTGTGCCGGACTAACAAGTACAGTCCGGTATATATACCTGTAGCCTGCAATTACCATCTATCTCTGACAAAGTTCCGACAGAAACGTGTTAGATCATTGCTTTGGCCCCTGTGCCCTGCTGTAATTCGTGATGTCACGTAGCAGTCCACAGACTACAGTGAACTCTGAACTACCTGACAGCGTGGTAGCACCGGTGAGACGCTTCCGACTGAAGCAGTTCTCCCGGTGCATACACCCGCTGACTCTCTGGATTTCCATCACTATCCCCTGGAGCTCTGCCCCGGGGATAGACCCCCTGCTACCACTCAGGATTTTTCACTCCGTGGGATCGCAGAACAGGAGGGATCGCTAAGCGGAGTGAGGTACCAGACACAGAGACAGCGTGTCCAGTGACAACTGCCCTGACGGTCTTTTTTCCTTTAACCTTTTTTGTTTAGAAGCAAATCCCCATAGCAAACCTCTTCTAAACTGGGCGTTTCCCGAGACAGGTGTCATCAGAGAGGATTTAGACAGAAAAGAACAACCTTAACTTCAGAAGCTCATAAGTACTGAAAGGATTAAGATTTTTTAATAGAAGTAATTTACAAATCTATAGCTGTAAGTGTTATCCAAATGGAGATCCATTTGGGGGAATTTCAATCTCAGAGAATTGTGCTGGACTAACAAGTACAGTCCAGTATATATACCTGTAGCCTGCAATTACCATCTATCTCTGACAAAGTTCCGACAGAAACGTGTTAGATCATTTCTTTGGCCCCTGTGCCCTGCTGTAATTCGTGATGTCACGTAGCAGTCCACAGACTACAGTGAACTTTGAACTACCTGACAGCGTGGTAGCACCGGTGAGACGCTTCCGGCTGAAGCAGTTCTCCCGGTGCATACACCCGCTGACTCTCTGGATTTCCATCACTATCCCCTGGAGCTCTGCCCCCGGGATAGACCCCCTGCTACCACTCAGGATTTTTCACCCCGTGGGATCGCAGAACAGGAGGGATCGCTAAGCGGAGTGAGGTACCAGACACCGAGACAGCGTGTCCAGTGACAACTGCCCTGACGGTCTTTTTTCCTTTTACCTCTTGTGAAAATGAAAAGTATTGGGCAACCCCAGCATGTTAGTGTAAAAAATGTAAAAACATTTTTACAATGACCGCTGGTAAAGACCCCAACTTCACCTTTTCATAAAGTGTAAAAGGGAGAAAAAGCCCCCCAAAATTTGTTAGGCAATTTCTCCTGAGTACGGAAATACCCCATATGTGGCCCTAAACTGTTTCCTTGAAATACGACAGGGCTCCGAAGTGAGAGCGCCATGCGCATTTGAGGACTAAATAAGGGATTTGCATGAGGACGGAACCGGATGCAAGAATTACACTTGCCTACGATACCAAAAATACCCTATGGCAGGGTTTCCCAAACAGGGTGCCTCCAGCTGTTGTAAAACTTCCAGCATGCCTGGAAAGTCAATCGCTGTCCGGCAATACTGCGAGTTGTCTTGCAACAGCTGGATTCTCCGTTTTGGAAACAGTGTCATACGAGAAATGTTTTATTCTTATTTGGGGGGGGGGAAGGGGGGCTCTGTAGGGGTATGTGTATATGTAGTGTTTTACTTTTTATTTTGTGTAATGTAGTATAGTGTAGTGTTTTTAGGGTACACTCACACGGCCGGGGTCTACAGCGAGCTTTACGCTCAGAGTTTGAGCTGCGGCGGAAAACTTGCTGCATCTCAAACTTGTATCATGAAGTTCGCTGTAGACCCCCGCCCGTGTGAATGTACCCTGTACATTCACATGGGGGGGGGGGGGGGTGTCAAACCTCCAGCTGTTGCAAAACTACCACAACCAGCATGCCCTTTGGCTGTCCGTGCATGCTGGGGGTTGAAGTTATGCAACAGCTGAAGGCACACTGGTTGCAAAACACAGTTTTTTACTTCACTCAGTGTTTCGCAACCAGTGTGCCTCCAGCTGTTGCAGAACTACAACTCCCTGCATGTACAGTCTATCAGTGCATGCTGGGAGTTGTAGTTTGAAACAGTTGGAGACACACTGGTTGCGAAACCACTGAGTTAGGTAACAAACTTCGCAACCAGTGATCCTTCAGCCGTAGCAAAAACTACAACTCTCAGCATGCAGTGACAACTGAGGGCATGCTGGGACTTGTAGTTATGCAACAGCTGGAGGCACACTGGTTGCAAAACACTGAGTTTGTTACTTAACTCAGTGTTTCCCAAAAAGGGTGCCTCCAGCTGTTGCAAAACTTCAACTCCCAGCATGCCCAGACCGCCGAAAGACATGTTGGGAGTTAGTTTTGCAACATCTGGAGGGTCACAGGTATGTGACCACTGTGCAGTGGTGTCCAAGCTGTAGCCCTCCAAATGTTGCAAAACTTCAACTCCAAGCATGCCCAGACTGTCCAGGCATACAGGGAGTTGTAGTGCTGCAAAATCTGAAGGGCCACATGTTACAAAACTACAACTCCCAGCATGCCTGAACTGTCTGGGCATGCTGGGAGTTGTAGTTTTGCAACATCTGTAAGAGCACAGTTTGGACACCACTGCACAGTGGTCTCCAAACTGTGGGCCTCCAGATGTTGCAAAACTACAACTCCCAGCATGCCCAGACAGCTTTTGCTGTCTGGGCTTGCTGGGAGTTGTAGTTTGGCAACTCTTGGAACGCAGCAGTGAAGATCACTTACCGCTGATCTTCACAGCTCCGTCCACCACTGCCTCCGCCGGTCCCGTGCTGTCTGTCCGGTACCGCCACGGGTCCCGCTGCGATCACTGGTCCCGGGACACGATCGCTGGTCCCGGGACCCTCCGCCATCTTCCCCCCGCTCTGCCCCGACATCCAGGGGTGGGGCAGAGCGGGGATTTCACCTTTAACCCCCCCCCCCTCCTGCCATTGGTCGCTAGTCCTAACGACCAATGGCAGGGGTTTAGGAGCGAGGTGGCAGCTGCCACCTCGGTCCTATCCCTTCAGGATGATCAGAGCGGTCTCTGACTGCTCCGATCATCATTATTTTCCCGGCGATCGGGTCACCAGAGACCCGATCAGCCCGGAACCCCGCAAGTCCTTGTCATTAGTCAGTCACTGCAGCAGGGGACCAGTCTGATTGGTGCCCAGCTGCATAGTGTCATCGGTCAGCTGTCCAGGACAGCTGAGATGACGTTTCTATCACCATGCCAACGGACATGGTGATAGAAAATGTATTGGACGTGTATACACGTCCATTTGCGTTAAGTCATAGAAAAAATAGACGTGTATACATGTCCATTTGCGGGAAGGGGTTAAGGGAACCACTCCAGCACTAGTATTATTTTATTCATCTATTGGTAATTTACAAATCTGTTTAACTTTCTGGAGCCAGTTGATATATATAAAAAAGTTTTTTTCCTGGAATACCCCTTTAAGTGCCCAGGATGGTATTCCATATCATGACAAGAGTCCATACGTATGCCTTCCCTCTGAGGCGAATAAGATGAGATGGGCTGGGTAACCCTGGACTTTTGCCATGGACGCTTGAAGTCTTAAAGATACCTTTTTGCTTATTGAAGGAATTTGTCATCATTCAGTAGCCCCTTATAAGGGGCTTTGTGTATTACTAAATATACATTTTCTTTCTCTAGAAAACCCTAATGAAAATATCACCAAAGCTTCTTTGGCAGAAAAAAAAAACACTTGAATTTTTCCCCTGAGCGATACAAAGACTCTGCACACTTCTTTATTTAGTCATATATAGTCATGAATCCAAAGCTGCTAGAGGTAGCCTAGCCCACTGTACCATGATGTATTATAGCTATACATTTTAATGAACAAGTGCATTACATATCATGATGTACACTGACAAGTGTGCTTAGAATAATTGGAATATCACATAGAAATCTTTAGAAACATGCCATGGGGGCTCCAGGCTTTCCAGGTTTTCTATATTGCCCCCTTAATGCCAATTACACATTTGTGTAGTCATATTTAACAAAGAAGGGATAGGCTGGAAATATGGGTCAAACATCCATTTGCTGATTTTGTCGATAAGACGACCTGAGCTTTATTTTCATCTCTTACCCGTCAGTTCAGGATAAATTGTCTCTGTTTATCCCTATGTCTGAGACATTTAAAAAAAAAACTCACGACAACTATAGTTCACTAACACAAAAGAGGAATTTGTAATGAAGGATTACAGCACCAGGGAACACAGACAGTACTTCTCTATAGAAATAAGCAGAGTTATTGTAAGTAGTTACAAAGGTAAAAGAAGTAGGTATATTATGTGGATCTGTTGTCAGTTACCTCATTTTCTCCAGCTGCTATAAAGTGCATTACAAGCCCATCACTGAGCTGACAGTGAATGCACATAGTCTGCATCATTATATTCCGGCAGTCCTGTGTCACCGAGGCATCTTTATTACACTAAGTGCAGCATGCCAAACTGAATTACGCTGCGATTCATAGCATGATAAAGCAATGGTACCTGCCATTAAAACCCTTGTCAGGCTAGAAATCACTTCCAAGTATTGTGAGGATCGCTGCTCTGGAAATTAATCATTTCTATGTTCATAATATCCTTAAAATTAATCTGGGTAAAAAATCACTTTGTCATATAATGGAATGCAAGATCCTCTACAGTTAAACAGGCCAAATTTATAATATACCTATATACACAGTACATATATCATGTCGTCACATAAAATCCCTAACTTGATAACACAGCTTTCAAAAAGTATGTATAGGCCTAGAAAAAAAGGAAGTGAAATAGCAAATAAGAAATAGCTCAAAATCTGCGCAATTCTGAGAAAAGGCATACTCTACCACAGTAGATTTAGACGTGATTTTTGTTTTTTATTTAAAATAAAAAAAAATTTGAATAATTGTATTGCCTATAATTTATGTATCACTATATTTATATGTAACTAACACTAATAACTATGGTGTTTTCATCTCCTCTTTAACTATTTAGGTGCACATCTTTTATACTGCTTTGTTAATTATTATTATTGATAAAATAAAATAAAAAAATACATAAAGTGTTATGTGAAAAAATTGGTCTATTTGTCCCCTTTTTTTTCAAGTAACAGGCTATACGTGGCAAAGATCAAACTGAGGCCTCTTAGAGCTGGTTCATAACATGACACAACATATCATCTTTGTAAATCCAGTATTCTTGATTCTTGTCAATTAATAATATTTGTCCCTGTGGAGAAAGGGAGCCCTTTAAAGGGGTTATCCAAGAATCAAAAAACAGGCCTAATTTATTTCAAAGACTGCTACCTGTCTATCTCCACTTTGGGTGCGGCATTACAACTTGGCTCCATTCACTTCAGTAAAACTGAGCTACAGAACCACATCCAACCTGGAAACAAACAAAGAGCGGTCTTTGAACAAAATTATCTGTTTTTCTATTCCTGGATAACCCTTTTAAAGGTTGGTTAAGTATATTTATTCTCACACAAGATAGCACACTTCACTCCTGAGGAAGCTGTCTTGCAGGACAGCGGAACGCGTGGAGCTGCTGTGTCCCCCCTCCCCCTTGGTTGGTGAGGTAGCCTCTGGCACCCATACACATGGTCTGATCTAGCGGTTAGATATAGCCTAGCATTGGCTGGTGGTGATAGTTATCATGTGATTTTTCATTCTTGTGAAGGTATAACTTTGCACTCGCTTCAGGCCATATTGATGCACTTACACTCCAGGGACCCATGCCACATATTCATTGTGCATACCAGGGAGGGTTTGGTGGTTATTAGGATTATAATCCTCCACCATGTTTTTGTTTTTGTGTTTTAAGTGATTTTAAATGTCTATGCTATTGTTGGTGTGATTTAATAAGGATACATATACCTTTTACAGTACATATTGTGGTGTGCATCCGTATATAGTCGCTAGCTTTTCCTTCTTTTGATTTATAATGTTGAAGAGATTGTAACAGTGTAACTTTTTAAAATCTCCTTTTCTATATTATCTTATCCACAGCAAGTTACTCGCCATGTGTTGCCTTTGCCATATCATCCCATGATGTATTACATGCATTACATGCATCTAACTTACCAGATGAGAGGTCCCGGTATCAGAGGCTATCCTAGAATGGCAGGTGATGGACCACGATACCCCCTTCTTCCCCCTTATAGGTAAGTCTTACTTTCTGCCTTTAATGTGTCACCCATAGAGTTTTGTAATATGTAAAACTTACATCACAGATTTAGAAAGTGTTTCTCCCCTCCTCTCAACATCTAGGGATGCCATCAGAAAAGCAGGAAGTGAGGTGCCTACATTAGTTCACAAAAAGCACCCACACTCTTGCCAGCCACCAACCACAAAGTTAAAAGGGGTTTATCATTACCTGTATGTTGCCTGAACCACAGCACACATCATATCCTGACAGATTCCCTCATCACTGACAACTAAGTTTTACTTGCAGCAGCGTTTCAGAGAAAAATATAGGGTGAATTGTAGGGATGTCCCGATACAGATACTAGTATCTGTATCGGGGACGATACCCGGCATTTTCATGGTATCGGGGACTTGTTTTATGTCCCCGATACCAAGGCCGATACCTGCTGCTTTGCGGCCGCAACCCCGTTCTGCCGTCCGCATCCCCGTCCTGCCATCCGCATCCCCGTTCTGACATCTACATCATGGCGTCCTATGGAGGAACATGTGACACACACGTCACTCCACCTCCTCCCCTACGCCCAACGTAACGCTATGGAGGAAGCGTGTATGTCACATGCTCCTCCATAGGAGGATATGATTCTGACGGCAGAACGGGGATGCGGGCAGCGGGGCGGCAACTGCAGGCGAGCAATTATGGGGGAGGGGGGCTGCTGCTGTTTACAAGGGGGCACTGTGTACAAGGGGGGGGCTGCTGATGTTTACAAGGGGGCACTGTGTACAGGGGGGGCTGCTGCTGCTGTTTACATGGGGGCACTGTGTACAGGGGGGGGCTGCTGCTGCTGGTTTTTACAAGGGGGCACTGTGTACAGGGGGGGCTGCTGCTGTTTACAAGGGGGCACTGTCTACAAGGGGGGGGCTGCTGCTGTTTACAAGGGGGCACTGTGTACAGGGGGGGGGGCTGCTGCTGTTTACAAGGGGGCACTATCTACAAGGGGGGGCTGCTGCTGTTTACAAGGGGACACAGTCTACAAGGGGGTGGGGGCCTGCTGTTTACAAGGGAGCACTGTCTACAAGGGGGGGGGGCTGTTGTTTACAAGGGGGCACTGTCTACAGGGGGGGCTGCTGTTTACAAGGGGGGCTGCTGCTGTTTACTAGGGGGCACTGTCTACAAGGGGGGGCTGCTGCTGTTTACAAGGGGGCACTGTCTACAAGGGGGGGCTGCTGTTTACAAGGGGGGGCTGCTGCTGTTTACAAGGGGGCACTGTCTACAAGGGGGGGCTGCTGTTTACAAGGGTGGGCTGCTGTTTACAAGGGGGCACTGTCTACAAGGGGGAGCTGCTGCTGTTTACAAGAGGGCACTGTCTACAAGGGGGGGCCTGCTGTTTGTTTACAAGGGGGCACTGTCTACAGGGGGGCTGCAACTATCTATACTACCTACAAGGGTCTACTACCTACTATTAAAGGCAATCTTACAGTAGGTGACCTGGTTTCTACCGCTGCTCACCATGTGAACATCAGCGCCATCGCTCTGGAGACATTGGTCTCGACGTCAATGCAGATTCCCTGTTCTGTCCAATGGAGAAGAGAGAAATCTTGGCTCATACTACAGCAGCCGCCTCCATTGTACACAACAAGGACCCACATATCATACGGTAAACAGAGCCAGAAACCGCGTCACCCTGCTTTGATATTGCCTTTAATATAAAAGTACTTTTACTTGGTATCGGCGAGTACTAGAATTAAAGTATCGGTACTCGTACTCGGTCTTAAAAAAATTGTATCGGAACATCCCTAGTGAATTGTATTAGGCAGCGTATGCCAGTTTTCTGGCTCAATGGTTCTGTGCAAGGTTCTACAACATGGCTTGGCCTATGAAATCACTATTATTTTCAGCAGAAAGCAAGGGAGAATATGTGTGATGTATGGTAGCACCAGGGATGCAAATCCTTTCTAAAGATGAGCAAACTTTTTAAAAGCTTGGTTTCTGCAGGTTTGACAAATTTGGGAAAAAGTTCAGTACAGACCAAATTAGTTTGAGGCCAATCTTAACTTCAGCAATAACTTTAAAACTTGAGTATAACACTGTCTTAAGAGCCCTGTATAACACTATTACGTCTTCTTGGAGTGTATCCAAGCATTTTTAAGGTGTTTTAAGGCTGTTAAAGGGGTACTCCGGCGCTAAACATCTTATCCCCTATTAAAAGGATAGGTGATAAGATGTTAGATCACGGGGATCCTCGCTCTGTGCAGCTGAAAAACAGGGGTGTTGCAGGAGAGATCAGAGAGGTCCCCAGCGTCTTGATCCCAGCGATCTAACATATTATCCCCTATCCTTTTGATAGGGGATAAGATGTTTAGCACCAAAGTACCCCTTTAATATAAAAGTTACGGCAACATGTCTGGCTATTGGTAAACGGAGGGCACCTGTGGTAACTAACAGATTTTTTTGAATTAAAAAATTATAACTTTTTGTTGTCAGGTACCTACAGGTGTTTAAACACACACAGACGTGTCGGTAGAAGCAATGGCTTTTTCCACTTGGTCCAAAAAATTGGAGCATTGTATTTCAAGATGTTAACCCACTAGGCTGTAAAACTAATGTATTGACCTGATCACAACTACTCCTCAAAGTATCTTCCATCACAGACACTGTGCTACACACTGAAAACTGCATGGAGTGGTTCACCCTCTCCTCCACATGATCGTACTAGACAGGAATGGCTTTTTTTTTTTTTGGAGATGTAATAGTGACTAGAGAAGTAATGTGGCACCTCGGCTGGGCACAGCCCATTGTTTTCCTAAAGGCAGTGAACTTAACCTGACTGTACAGCAGGGACTGCATCACCAACAACTTAGCCGAGTGTAAATTCAGCAGTGTGACAGCTGGATGACTGGATGCATACTTTTGTTTGCAGGATATATATTTAGTTACGGCTAACTGAAAAAATGGAGGTAGAGAAAGATCTGCTCGCAGATTCCACACTGTCTGATTGTCTCCCGTAGGGTAGATACAAAAGAATTGCCACATGGCAGAGACTTTGTTCTTGAGCCTACAAATGCAGCAGCAGTGGTGCCATCACCTGCTCCTGAACTCATCATACCAGAGGGCATTCCTCTGGAACAATTTGCAGATGTTATGGCCTTAACTTGGCTCTTTATCACTGACATTGCCAACACTATCCTACCGCTCTGACCACAGGATGCCTGGTTCCCTCATCCTGTCCAAAACCCCACCATCACAGTCCTCCTCCTCATCCCTGCCAGTCTTTTCAGTCTATCCTGATTTCTTATGTGCTCGTTGCTGACTCCTTGGATAAAATGTGGGTTCCCACTATGAGGGGATAGCAAAGATAGAGATGTAGAGGAGGAGAAATCCACCGACACCTGGCTTAATTCAATAGCGTCACAGTCTTTCTCCTACTGAAATGACTGAGAATCCAGTTCTCAATAACAGTATCCTCTGAAAAACCATGCCACCTTGTAGGAGAAAAACAGCTTTGGCTTGCTGACGCTGTTTCTACTGTGAGGGCACATGACTGATGCAACTACCAAAACTGAGCTAAGGCACATTGCTGCAGCTACTTGTACTGTGCTTGAAAACATGGCTGCTGCTTCTTGTACTGTGCTTAGGCATGGCTGACGCTACATTTACTTGGCCTGAGGAAATTGCCACAGTTACTTGACCTGGGTCTGGGCACATAGCCTCTGCCCACAGTACTGGCACTGCCACCAACATGCTTACTAGTAGAAGACAAGGCAAAAGTGTTTTTCTTTTCTCTACCCCATCCTTGCCTAACCTTTTGTTTACCAATGACCAGGGGCGTAGCTATAGAGGTAGCAGAGGTAGCAGTCGCACTGGTGCCCTGGTGCCTAAGGGGGCCCCAAAGCACATCTTCCCCATAAGAGACCAGCATTATAATTGGCTTCACAGAAGGGGTATGCACAATTAAAACATAACATTTATTGAGTACCAGTTAAAATACATGAAGATGCCCCACTGACAATACAGTAACATATATCGTGAACCAATATACAAAAGACAAATTCAGGGACCAGAGTGCATGGTTCCTGGTTTGACTCTGGGATATGGGGATGGCTGGGTGATTAGGCCGTGTGAAGGGAGGACCCCAATATACCCTGTCAGGGGAGATGTTGTGAGGACTACCCCTGCTCCCACAGGGGCCGTCGGAGCACTCATCCTAATAAGGACGACCCCTGCCCTGATCTATCCCTTTGTCAATCTCTCTACTAAAATGCACATAAAACAACCTGAAAACAGCCTTACCTTACCCACTGCATTCCATCACCCTAACCATCACCCATGGGGGTAATCTCTGATGTTAGTCATTAATAATGATATGCTATGTACATGTCATTGTTTAACGCATGCATCATGTGATTTTGACTATTCATATAATTTTTGCTAATTTATGTATTGTTTTTAAGGCTTAATCGGTTACACACTATTTGGTTTCCATATCCTATTGTACAAATAATATTTTACCTCTCAGTCAGCTATTCTAATGTTCTTGATATGGCAATTACTGCTCTGTTATGTACAGAGCTTATATATGACTTGACATATTTCAGCTTTAAATAAACCACATTATATGGATGTGATCTTCTTCTGACCGGTATGATTTTTATTATGAAACACTTTGATGAGTCATGTGGCACAATTGATATCTTGACTGTAGGTTATTGCAAATTTCACCTAGAAATTTGTAATTTGTCCTATGATTTTTATTTTGAGCTGTGAAAAAGCAAAATGTAGAGAAACGTGTTACAATGACCTTACTTTATAGTTAGAATGACTGCACTCATGGGTCTGATGAAATTCCCTTAAATAGCTAAAGCAACGAGCAGCATCCAGCGTTCCTGCACCTAAAATACCTATTGGAAATAATGTTGCTGCAGTGAAAATGAACACTTTATACAACAGTTTAACCCCTTAAGGACCCAGCCAATTTTCACTGTAGGACCCGGACATTTTTTGCTCATCTGACCACTTTCACTTTAACCCCTTAAGGACGCAGGACATAAATGTACGTCCTGGTGCAGTGGTACTTAACGCACCAGGACGTACATTTACGTCCTGTGCATAACCGCGGGCATCGGAGCGATGCCCGTGTCATGCGCGGCTGATCCCAGCTGCTGATCGCAGCCAGGGACCCGCCGGCAATGGCTGATGCCCGCGATCTCGCGGGCGTCTGCCATTAACCCCTCAGGTGCCGGGATCAATACAGATTCCGGCATCTGCGGCAGTGCGCGATTTGAATGAATGATCGGATCGCCCGCAGCGCTGCTGCGGGGATCCGAACCTTCAGAACGCCGCATGGAGGTCCCCTCTCCTTCCTCTGTCCGGCTCCTGGCGTCTCCTGCTCTGGTCTGTGATCGAGCAGACCAGAGCAGAAGATAGCCGATAACACTGATCTGTTCTATGTCCTATACATAGAACAGATCAGTATTAGCAATCATGGTATTGCTATGAATAGTCCCCTATGGGGACTATTCAAGTGTAAAAAAAAATGTAAAAAAATGTAAAAGTAAAAAAAAAGTGAAAAATCCCCTCCCCCAATAAAAAAGTTAAACATCCGTTTTTTTCTATTTTACCCCCAAAAAGCGTAAATTTTTTTTATAGACATATTTGGTATCGCCGCGTGCGTAAATGTCCGAACTATTAAAATAAAATGTTAATGATCCCGTACGGTGAACGGCGTGAACGAAAAAAAAAAAAGTCCAAAATTCCTACTTTTTTAATACATTTTATTAAAAAAAAAAATTATAAAAAATGTATTAAAAGTGTTTTATATGCAAATGTGGTATCAAAAAAAAGTACAGATCATGTCGCAAAAAATGAGCCCCCATACCGCCGCTTATACGGAAAAATAAAAAAGTTAGAGGTCATCAAAATAAAGGGATTATAAACTTACTAATTTGGTTAAAAAGTTTGTGATTTTTTTTAAGCGCAACAATAATATAAAAGTATGTAATAATGGGTATAATTTTAATCGCATTGACCCTCAGAATAAAGAACACATGTCATTTTTACCATAAATTGTACGGCGTGAAAACGAAACCTTCCAAAATTAGCAAAATTGCGTTTTTCGTTTTAATTTCCCCACAAAAATAGTGTTTTTTGGTTGCGCCATACATTTTATGATATAATGAGTTATGTCATTACAAAGGACAACTGGTCACGCAAAAAACAAGCCCTCATACTAGTCTGTGGATAAAAATATAAAAGAGTTATGATTTTTAGAAGGCGAGGAGGAAAAAATGAAAACGTAAAAATTAAATTGTCTGAGTCCTTAAGGCCAAAATGGGCTGAGTCCTTAAGGGGTTAAAGGGGTATTCCAAGAAAAAACGTTTTTATATATATCAACTGGCTCCAGAAAGTTAAAAAGATTTGTAAATTACTTCTATTAAAAAATCTTAATCCTTTCAGTACTTATGAGCTTCTGAAGTTAAGGTTGTTCTTTTCTGTCTAAGTGCTCTCTGATGACACCTGTCTCGGGAAACGTCCAGTTTAGAAGAGGTTTGCTATGGGGATTTGCTTCTAAACTGGGCGTTTCCCGAGACAGATGTCATCAGACTGAAAGGATTAAGATTTTTTAATAGAAGTAATTTACAAATCTGTTTATCTTTCTGGAGCCAGTTGATATATATATAAAAAAAGTTATTTCCTGGATAACCCCTTTAAGCATTAATAACTCTGGGATGCTTTTACCTTTCACTCTGATTCCGAGATTGTTTTTTTCATGACATATTCTACTTTATAATAGTGGTAACATTTTATCGATACTTGCATCATTTCTTGGTGAAAAATTCAAAAATTTTATGAAAAAATTGAAAATTTTGCATTTTTTTTTAACTTAGAAGCTATCTGCTTATAAGGAAAATGAATATTCCAAATAAATTATATATTGATTCACATATACAACATGTCTTATTCATGATTGCATCTTGAAGTTGGCATGTTTTTACTTTTGGATGACATAGAGGGCTTAAAAGTATAGCAGCAATTTTCCAATTTTTCACAATTTTTCAGGGACCAGTTCTGTTTTGAAGTGGATTTGAAGGGCCTTCTTATTAGAAATACCCCACAAATGACCCCATTATAAAAACTGCACCCCTCAAAGTATTCAAAATGACATTCAAAAGGTTTGTTAACCCTTTAGGTGTTTCACAGGAATAGCAGCAAATTGATGGAGAAAATTCAAAATCTTCATTTTTTACACTGGCATGTTCTTGTAGACCCAGTTTTTGAATTTTTACAAGGGATAAAAGGAGAGAAATCTTCCTAAAATGTGTAACCCAATTTCTCTAGAGTAAGGAAATACCTCATATGTGTATGTCAAGTGTTCGGCGGGTGCATTAGAGGGGTCAGATGGGAAGAAGCAACAGTGGGATTTTGGAGAGGGAGTTTTCTGAAATGTTTTTTGTGGGGCATGTCACATTTAGGAAGCCCCTATGGCATACTATTTTGGAAACTTAACACCCCACAGGTGTTTCAATACTGTTTGTTAAAGTTGGATGTGTAAATTATTTTTTTATCACTAAAATGCTAGTTTTCCCCCAAATTTTTAAATTTTTACAAGGGATAATAGGATAAAATGCCCCTCAACATTTGTAACCCCATCTCTTCTGGGTATGGAAATACCCCATGTGTGGACGTCAAGTGCTCTGCTGGCACACTACAATGCTCAGAAGAGAAAGAGTCACATTTGGCTTTTGAAAAGCACATTTTGCTGAAATGGTTTTTGCAGGGCATTTCGCATTAAAAAAAAAACACATGGCATACTATTTTGGAAACTACACCCCTCAAGGAACGCAACAAGGGGTACAGTGAGCCTTAACACCTCAAAGGTGTTTGACGACTTTTTGTTAAAGTAGGATGTGTAAATGAAGAAAACATTTTTACATTTTTACAAGGGGTAATAGGAGAAAATGACCCCCAAAATTTGTAGTATGGAAATACCCAATGTGTGGATGTCAAGTGCTCTGCTGGCGCACTACAATGCTCTGAAGAGGAGGAGCGTCATTGAGCTTTTGGAGACAGAATTTGGTTTGAATAGAAGTCGGGGGCCAAGTGCGTTTACAAAGCCCCCTGTGGTGCAAGAACAGTGGACCCCCCCCCCACATGGGACCCCATTTTGGAAACTACACCCCTCACAGAATTTAATAAGGGGTGCAGTGAGTATTTACACCCCACTGGCGTTTGACAGATCTTTGGAAAAGTGGGCTGTGCAAATGAAAAATTACATTTTTCATTTTCACGGACCACTGTTCCAAAAACTGTTAGACACCTGTGTGGTGTAAATGCTCACTGTACCCCTTATTACATTACATGAGGGGTGTCGTTTCCAAAATGGGGTCACATGTGGGGGGGTCCATTGTTCTGGCTCTATGTTGGCTTTGTAAACACACGTGGCCTTCAATTCCAGACAAATTTTCTCTTCAAAATCCCAATGGTGCTCCTTCTCTTCTGAGCATTGTAGTGCGCCAGCAGAGCACTTAACATCCACATATAGGGCATTTTCTTACTCAGAAGAAATGGGGTTACAATTTTTGGGGGGCTTTTTTCCTATTTTTCCTTGTGAAAATGAAAAATTTTGGGTAACACCAGCATTTTAGAGACATTTTTTTTTTCATTTTTCCATCCAACTTTGAAGAATTTTCATTAGACACCTGTGGGGTGTTCAGGCTCACTTTACCCCTTGTTACGTTCCGTGAGGGGTGTAGTTTCCAAAATGGCAGAACCGCTGTAAAATCAGCCACCCCTGTGCAAATCATCAATTTAGGCTTCAAATGTACATAGTGCGCTCTCACTCCTGAGCCTTGTTGTGCGCCCGCAGAGCATTTTACGCCCACATCTAGGGTATTTCCGTACTAAGGAGAAATTGTGTTACAAATTTTGGGGGTCTTTTTTTCCTTTTAACACTTGTGAAAATAAAAAGTATGGGGCAACACCAGCATGTCAGTGTAAATTTTTTCTTTTTTTACACTAACAGGCTGGTGTAGCCCCCAACAAGGAGAAAAAGCACCCCAAAAAAGGAGCAAAATTTGTAGTGTAATTTCTCCCAAGTACGGAAATACCCCATATTTGGCCCTAAACTGTTTCCTTGAAATACGACAGGGCTCCGAAGTGAGAGCGCCATGTGCATTTGAGGAGTAAATTAGGGATTGCATAAGGGTGGACATAGGGGTATTCTACACCAGTTATTCCCAAATAGGGTGTCTTCAGCTGTTGCTAAACTCCCAGCATGCCTGGACAGTCAGTGGCTGTCTGGAAAACCTGGGAGCTGTTGTTTTGCCATAGCTGGAGGCTCCGTTTTGGAAACACTGCCGTATAATACGTTTTTAATTTTTATTGGGGGGACAGTGTAAGGGGATGTATTGTTTTACCCTTTATTATGTGTTAGTGTAGTGTTTTTAGGGTACGTTTGCACTGGTGGAGGTTTACAGTGAGCTTCTCGCTAGAAATTTGCGCTGTTGCGAAAAATTTGCTGCAGCTCATACTTGAAGCAGGAAACTTACTGTAAACCTGCCCGTGTGAATGTACCCTGTATGTTCACATGGGGTGGGGGGGGGGCAAACCTCCAGCTGTTTCAAAACTACAACTCCCAGCATGTACTGACAGACCGTGCATGCTGGGAGTTGTCGTTTTGCAACAGCTGGAGGCACACTGGTTGGAAAACCTTCAGTTAGGTTCTGTTACCTAACTCAGTATTTTCCAACCAGATTGCCTATAGCTGTTGCAAAACTACAACTCCCAGCATGTACTGATGCTGGGAGATGTAGTTATGCAACAGCTGGAGCTACGCAACTACAACTCCCAGCATGCTGAGACAGCTGTTTGGGCATGATGGGATTTACAGTTTTGCAACATCTGGAGGGCTACAGTTAGAGACCACTGCACTGTGATCTCCAAACTGTGGACCTCCAGCAAAACTACAAATAACAGCATGCTCAGACAGCAAACTGCTGTGTGGACATGCTAGGAGTTGTAGTTTTGCAAGATCTAGAGGGTAGTATAGAGATCACTGTGCAGTAGTCTCTAAACTGTAGACCTCCAGCTGTTGCAAAACTGCAAATCCCAGCATGCCCAAACAGCTGTCTGGGCATGCTGGGAGTTGTAGTTTTGCAACATCTGGAGGGCTACCGTCTCAGACTGTAGCCATCTAGATGTTGCTAGGAAACGTACCGCCTTCCATCGGATCCAGGGAGCCGTCCTCTTCTGCCGCACGACATGCCGCCCGCGCCGATCACCGCAGCCGATCGCGTCCCGCAACCTCCACCGACGGGTAAGTGGATCTTCGGCGCCTGGTCCCCTTCGGTTTCCCCGTTCTGCCCCGCCTATTGTGGGTGGGCAGGATGGGGAAAACGAAAGTTAACCCCGCCGCCCCTGATCTGCTATTGGTCGTCGTTTCTGACGACCAATAGCAGGGATAGGAGGGGTGGCACCCCTGCCACCTCACTCCTATCCCTTCAGGGTGATTGTAGGTGTCATGGACAACCGCGATCTCCCTTATATTCTGGATCACCAGGTCACCATAGACCCGTATGACCTGGAATCGGTGCAAATCGCAAGTGTGAATTCACTTGCGATTTGCGCCTTTCGCCGACATGGGGGGGTCTGATGACCCCCTGGGCATTTGCGTGGGGTGCTTGCTGATCGATATCAGCAATCACCCTGGTCCAGTCCCCGCCCGGCACGGCGGGGACCGAAATTCCCACGGACGTACAGGTACGCCCTGGGTCCTTAAGACCCAGGTACAGAAGGCGTATCCATACGCCCTGGGTCCTTTACGGGTTAAAAAGAAAAAAAAGGTCAAAGGTATTCCTTCATCAAACCTTGCAACATCTCATACCTGAATAGATATTGCAATTTTTTATAGATTTACCTAAAGCACTTAAAAAGTACCTAAAGCCTAAAAATGGCCATGTGGCCCTTAAAAGCAAATCACAGTGCAGGAGTTTGTCAGGGCACAGTCAATTAACTACTCTTGTGGCATGTGCTATTTTGTGTAATGCTGCTGTTTGAAAACCAGCAGTGTTTTACAGCATCAGGCAACATCCTCTCCTTTGTTGTGACCACTAGAAGCCGCCCGCAAAGACTGCCTGGAACTTAGGAACGTAGTTGGCCTCCACAGAACAGGAAATTACAATTTGTTGATATGTAGGGAAGCAACACAAAAGAATAAGGTATAAACATTGTGATAACGCCCATGCTGACATTTTCTATAATAGTTAACCCATCTGGGCAGAAGCTTTTATCCAGTGGGAATGGAAGAATTATATTTTGCACCTCTTGGTGTGAAAAGGGTTTGAGCAAGTCATTCCTATCCAAGATCGTGAGTGAGGGAAGTGCAAGAAAATGTAAAAAATATCCCATGACCTCATCCCTGGTGGATGTCAGGAGTTACGCCTGGAAAAGGTTATTGAAGGATGAGTAATTGTAACATCTGCGCTCCGGCCCGCCACGCTGGCCATGAGCGCTCTTTGCTCATGACCCCGTTTCTGGCGGGGAGGGGATTCGCATTGCGGGATGCGCCCACATGCGAATCTAAGCCCGTCACTCACCTCCCTCATCTCCTGCCTCTCTGTGTCCTCGCAGCCCCGGCGCTCATGCACCCGCCTTCTAGGGCGCGCGTGCCCCGGAGCTCTCACTCTTAGAGGGCCAGTTCTCATTTAACCTTTCCTTAAATATCAACTCCTCCCTTGATTCCCTGCCAGATCTTTTGTTGTCTATTGCCATTGTGAAAATCCTGTGTCTCTGTTACTGTGTACCTGTTCATTGCTACATCACCTATCCTACACCTGTGTTACCTGCCCTGACCTACTGCCATCTTACCACATCCTGCTAGTCTCCTTCTGTGCCACGCCACCCCCCAGCTACCTGTGTGGACGAGTCGTGCCAGGGGTAGCAACCAGGGTGCCGCCTGTTGCAGCAAGACCATCCCGCTTTGCGGCGGGCTCTGGTGAAAAACAGCAACACCTTAGACTCCGCTTCCTGGCACGGCTCATGTCATCATCCACACAGGCCCAGAGGATCCAGTAAGATCCGGCCATGGATCCCGCTGGGGTGCCTTTGTCAGATGTCTCAGATCTTTCCACCCTCATGGCTCAGCAGTCGCAGTAGTTAGCCCGTCAGGCGCACCAACTGAATCAACTTCAGCCATGGTGCAACAGCTTCTTGCCGCTCAGCAACAAACACAGCAGCAGCCACCTGTTCCTGAGCCTCCTCCTGTGTCTGCAGCTTCTCCTGGGACCAAGCTTCATTTTTCCCTGCCTTCTAAGTATGACGGAGATCCCAAGCAGTGTAGAGACTTTGTGATACAGTGTTCTATGGCAGATCTGTTCCTGACAGAGCGTGCTAAAGTGGCATTTGTGTTCAGTCTACTGTCTGGAAAAACTTTGGCCTGGGCTACTCCTCTCTGGGATCATAGAGATCCGGTCTCCTTGAATCTGTCAGCCTTCCTTGCAGAATTGCACATTTGCATTTGAAGAACACGCACGAGCCTCCTCTACCGAGACAGCTCTACTGATCCTCTGCCAAGGGAACTCCTCCGTTGGCGACTACGTGGTTCAGTTCTGCACATTTGCCTCTGAACTTGCTTGGAACGACGAGGTCTTGTGTGCTACCTTTAAAAAAGGACTTTCCTCTAGAATCAAGGATGCTCTTGCTGCACGAGATTCTCCGGCTAACTTGAGCGAACTTATCCATTTAGCCACTCAAATTGCTGTGCGTTTTGCCAAGAGGCAGGAGGAATTTCCTTTGCAAAAAGAACCTGCCAGAACACTGCATTTACCTCGTCTGGCCCCCGTGTTCCAACATCCACCCCTACTCTCTACTTTGCCTCTTGCCTAAGAGGCTATGGAAGTGGATCGTTTTCACTTAACGCAGCAGGAAAAATCCAGTCAACACAATGAGAATTATTAGTGCCTATATTGTGCCAGTCCGGATCACTTTCTCAAAGACTGTTCTATACTTCCTCCGCGTCTGGGAGAACGCTCTCAACTTGGAGAAGTAGAAGTGGCTTCCCTACATGTTAATATTACCTATCCTCGCTTGATCACCCCGGTTCCAGTATTTTCCTCTGCCAAGACGTCTTTCATCGATTCAGATCTTTTGGACTCCGGTTCTGCTGGTAACTTCATTGGTGCCTCCCAGGTCCATAAACACCATCTTCCAGTGACGCGTCTTGCCAAGCCCTTCTACATCTCTTCTGTTAACGGACAAAATCTGAACTGTAAGGTGCAATTTCACACAGAACCTCTCGACATACAAGTCTTGTTCCCCCTGTGATATCTTCTGTACCTGTGAAACTCAGACATAAAGTCTAGATTTGGGGAAATTCTTCCTTGCCAGTTGGTCACCATAGAAGATGGAATACTCCAGTTCCTTACAGCCTTTGCCCATTCCACAAACCCCCTGGTCTCACGTAGTGGGAAACTCTCTGAATTCCAAAGAAGAGGGAGATACCAAAGGGGGGGGGGGGGGATACTGTAACGCCTGCGCTCCGGCCGGACACGACGGCCAGGAGAGCTCTTTGCTCATGTCCCGCTTCTGGCGGGGCTGGGATTCGCATTGCGGGACGCACCCACATGCGAATCCTAGCCCGTCACTCACCTCCCTCATCTTCTGGCTCTCCGTGTCCTCGCAGCCCCGGTGCTCATGCCCCTGCCTCCTAGCCGGATCTTTGGTTGTCTATTGCCATTGTGAAAGTCTTGTGTCTCTGCTACTGTGTGCCTGTGGCTTGCTACATTACCTACCCTGCACCTGTGTTACCTGCCCTGACCTACTGCCATCTTGCCACATCCTGTTAGTTTCCTTCTGTGCCACGCCACCTCCCAGTTACCTTTGTGGACGAGTCCTGCCAGGGGTAGCGACCTGGGTGCCGCCTGCCGCAGCAAGACCATCCCGCTTTGCGGCAGGCTCTGGTGAAAAGCAGCACCACCTTAAACTCCGTGCCCTGGCACGGCTCATGTCATCATCCACAGAGACCCAGAGGACCCACCACCTGACATGACCCATTACAGTAATAAGCACAAAATTCTTTAGCAATCTGTGGGATAGCAGTCTAGGATAGAGTCTATTAGCCTATGAGAAGACAGTAGAGTGCACAAAAGATTTTTCTCTGCATTTTTTTGCATGGAATATAGAGGATATTAATCTACCCCCCTTTAGTTTCATGGGTGTACTTTTTTTTTTTTTTTTTTACATAAGGGTATTCCACTTATGTTTCTGATTAAAGAAGGCACTCAGGATCCTACCGCAAAACGGTTTTTCCTAACCTTGGCGTTGCATGTTTATTTATGCAGTTTTACCAAGATATAAATCTGCTGTTACATACTTCCCTGCTTGGGGCCCAGCATTGTCTCCTGATTTAATCAGGGTAAATGCTCTATTTTTCGTGTGTATTTCCATATGCCGAAGGTAGTGCCTTGCTGAGTCGCAGAAGCAGACCTTCTCACTAGTTACACTATGTTTCCAAAATATTGTCAGCTTTAATTACAGACAGTTTGTAGATGAAAAAGAAGAGATGATCCGGCTCTGCAGGTAAAAACTCGAATTTATTAGCACCCACCACAGGAAAACATGGATAAAAGTAACGCGTTTCAAGCGCCAAGCACTGCGCTCTTAGGTATGACTAAGAGCACAGTGCTTAGCGCTTGAAACGTGTTACTTTTATCCATGTTTTCCTGTGGTGGGTGCCAATAAATTCGAGTTTTTACCTGCAGAGCCGGATCATCTCTTCTTTTCCATATTCGCTTGTGGCCGACACAGTCCGGTGTCGTGGATCCGCTGCTCTGAGTGTCCGGGCTGGGTGAGCTGGAGCCTTCTCTCTGTCTACAGACAGTTTGTAGAGTACCGGACCCATTGCAGCTTAAAGGGGTACTACGCCCCTAGACTTCTTATCCCCCTATTCAAAAGATCTCCCTGCTGCACCCGGCATCCGTTTAGAGCATCGGGTATAGCTCCAGAGGCTCATGACATCACGGCCACGCCCCTTCAATGCCCGTCACGCCCCTTCCCATAGACTTGCATTGAGAACGCATGGCTGTGACATCATGAGCGGGGCGTGACAGTGACGTCACAAGCCTCTGCCCGTATCACCAGTCATCCGGCACGGAGCGTAGTTTTGATGCTAGAGTAGTACCAGGTAGTGTTGTCAGGGCATGCAATTCAAGGCTTCAGTTGTGGAGAGCTTAGCACATGCAACTGCACCTGCATCAGTGGTTACTTTACCTCAGGCTGCCATGACAACAGATCAGCTCCTTGAGATCATGTTGTGGGGAGATGATCTAACCCCTGAACCACCACTGATAGGGTATATAACTGTTTAAATACTGCTGTCAGCTTTGACCAGGCATCTACGGCAGTTGTGGATGTTTTTAGCATTATCAGGGCACAATCCAGCTCCAACAACTGTGAAAAGAGGCTGCAAATACATCTTTTAATTTATTATTTCAAAAAAGGTTTGTAGAAGGAGTGCAACTACATGTGATCAAATGTGTGTCTACATTACACAAAATGAGATGCATTAAAAAGCTGCAAAACAGGTCCCAAACCCACATTTTTGTTACGGAGGTAGTTCTTGGAAATATTCGTACACTTTCATTTATGGAAAATCTGTGATTATGGTAACATATAAAATAACCCAAAAATGCACATATAGCAGACAAGATATGCTTTATGTTAGAAGAAATAAATTCAGAAATCCCTGAAAACTATTTTCTATAAACTCACAACTCTAGAATTGAGAATTTTATAATATTCAATCACATGGGAAGAAACAACTCTATAAACGTTTGTTGTTGAATCTTGGGCAAGAGCAAAATATGCTTAAGCAGAAACCATCTCAGTTGCAAAAATGTTATTGCTTGTTCCTCTGTTACACAGATTGCTTCAAGTAAAGCTTTGAGCACATTGAAGAATATATTGGGGGGTTTTCAATTTTCTACTGTAGCTCTTAAAAATTGCAATAGACCGTCCCTTAAAGCGCAACTGTCATCATATTTTGACCCCCCAGACCACTATAATGGTGTTTCAGATGATTATAAGGTGACTGCAGCCATACCTTTATTGCTGTTTGTTCTTCTTTTCTTACTAAAAAAAACTTTTATCCAAAAGTCAGGCACAGTTGGATAGGCGTGGGTTGGGGTTCGCCAAGCCCCGACACCGCCATGCCTATCCTGCCTTCCAGCGCTGGGACCGCTGTGTGTTACTACACTGTGCATCCACAGTGCATGCGCCCGTCCCATCGGCTCTAATGTGCGCGCGCCGCATCGTCCTGAATTGGCAGAGCGTGCGAGCACTCCCGACGTCTATGCGCTCAGTATGCATCTGCTAAGATATGGCTGCAGTCACCTTATAGTTATCTGGAACACCATTATAGTGGTCTGGGGGGGTCAAAATATGATGACAGTTGCGCTTTAACTCCTAACAATGTGCTAATCTAAGGAAAATAACAATTTACTGAAAAATTTATATTAAAAGTCCATATACCCCTGTAAAATGTTAATGGCTACAATGTAATATTACATTAGTGCAGGGCAGGAGTGTGGGATCCCCCATATTATTGTAAGTGGGTGTGGTTATGTAAAGGCAGAGCAACACAAAGGGAGGGGACCAAAGGAGAAGACTCAAAAGGGGCAGAACCACTCAAAGATGTATGACAAACAGAATAAAATTGAACTTCAGGCTCCTCATTACAGGTATAGCCAGGGAGTGGTGAAATCAGGAGAAAGTGATCTGTGCAAGCTATTTGAGATGTATATGTAGGAATCTCTACAATCTGTGAAGGTAGCATTAAGTCATACATTACATTACTAAACCTGTACTGATCCAGAGCCAAGATGGAGTTAAAAGTGAGAATTCCCGAAGAGCATTTCTCTGCTTTTCTAATTAAAATGGAAAAAAAACGTACCTCCATTCAGACCGTTATTAAAAACGTCAAGAAAGATAAATTCATCCGAAACAAGACGGACTATGACACCGACAAGGTTTTCACATATGCTAAGGTCACGAAACGCCAGAATAAATATAGAGGGCGCCGCAACAGAAATAAAAATAGTAATAATAAAAAAACGGACTATTGGACAACAGATTCAGAGTCCAGCGGCACCGAAGACCCAAACTCTGGCCCATCAGGAAAAGGCAATATTCCTGGGAAAACATAAGAAGCCAGTACCTCTCAATCGGCATCTAGTCACCCTTTAGGAGGAGGACCAGGAGAGGACATACAAGATGGGCAAAGCAAAGAAGGAAAATTCAAGAGGAAGAAGGTATCTTGGAGGCATTGACCGGGCAGAATGAACTGAATCAGGACAGTCTAGTTATCATTAACCCCTTAAGGACACAGCCCATTTTCACCTCTAGGACGCAGCCCTTTTTTGAACATCTGACCACTGTCACTTTAAACATTTATAACTCTGGAATGCTTTTACTTATCAATCTGATTCCGAGATTGTTTTTTCGTGACATATTCTACTTTAACATAGTGGTAAATTTTTGTGGTAACTTGCATCCTTTCTTGGTGAAAAATCCCAAAACTTGATGAAAAAATTGAAAATTTTGCATTTTTCTAACTTTGAAGCTCTCTGTTTGTAAGGAAAATGGATATTCCAAATGTTTTTTTTTTTGGATTCACATATACAATATGTCTACTTTATATTTTCATCATAAAATTTATGAGTTTTTACTTTTGGAAGACACCAGAGGGCTTCAAAGTTCAGCAGCAATTTTACAATTTTTCACAAAATTTTCAAACTTGCTATTTTTCATGGACCAGTTCAGGTTTGAAGTGGATTTGAAGGGTCTTCATATTAGAAATACCCCATAAAAGACCCCATTATAAAAACTACACCCCCCAAAGTATTCAAAATGACATTCAGTAAGCGTTTTAACCCTTTAGGTGTTTCACAGGAAAAGCAGCAAAGTGAAGGAGAAAATTCACAATCCTCATTTTTTACACTTGCATGTTCTTGTAGACCCAATTTTTGAATTTTTACAAGGGGTAAAAGGATAAAATTTATACTTGAATTTGTAGCCCAATTTCTCTCGAGTAAGCACATACCTCATATGTCTATGTAAATTGTTCGGCGGGCGCAGTAGAGGGCTCAGAAGCGAAGGAGCGACAAGGGGATTTTGGAGAGTACGTTTTCTGAAATGTTTTTTTGGGGGCATGTTGCATTTAGGAAGCCCCTATGGTGCCAAAACAGCAAAAAAAAAAAAAAAACATGGCATACCATTTTGGAAACTAGACCCCTTGAGGAACGTAACAAGGAATTAAGTGAGCCTTAATACCCCACACTTTTGCATATGTAAAAAAAAATAAAAAATTTTCACTAAAATATGTGTTTCCCCCCAAATTTCACATTTTTGCAAGGGTTAATAGCAGAAAATACCCCCCAAAATTTGTAACCCCATCTCTTCTGAGTATGGAGGTACCCCATAAGTTGACCTGAAGTGCATTACGGGCGAACTACAATGCTCAGAAGAGAAGGAGTCATATTTGGCTTTTTGAGAGCAAATTTTGCTCGGGGGGCATGTCGCATTTAGGAAGCCCCTATGGTGCCAGAACAGCAAAAAAAAAACAACATGGCATACCATTTTGGAAACTAGACTCCTTGAGGAACGTAACAAGGGATAAAGTGAACCTTAATACCCCACAGGTGTTTCACGACTTTTGCATATGTAAAAAAAAAAATATTTTTTTACCAAAAATGCTTGGTTTAGCAAAAATTTTACATTTTTAAAAAAGGTAATAGCAGAAAATACCCCCCAAAATTTGAAGCCCAATTTCTCCCGATTCAGAAAACACCCAATATGGGGATGAAAAGTGCTCTGCTGGCGCACTACAGGTCTCAGAAGAGAAGGAGTCACATTTGGCTTTTTGGAAGCAAATTTTGCTCTGGGGGCATGCCGCATTTAGGAAGCACCTATGGTGCCAGGACAGAAAAAAAAACCCACATGGCATACCATTTTGGAAACTAGACCCCTTGGGGAACGTAACAAGGGGTAAAGTGAACCTTAATACCCCACAGGTGTTTCACGACTTTTGCATATGTAAAAAAAATATATTTTTTTTACACTAAAATGCTTGTTTTCCCCCAAATTTTACATTTTTACAAGGGATAATAGCAGAAAATACCCCCCAAAATTTGTAACCCCATCTCTTCTTAATATGGAAATACCCAATAAGTGGACGTGAAGTGCACTGGGGGCGAACTACAATGCTCAGAAGAGAAGGAGCATCATTGAGCTTTTGGAGAGAGAATTTGGCCATGTGCATTTCCAAAGTCCCCCCGTGGTGCCAGAACAGTGGACCCCCCCACATGTGACCCCATTTTTAAAAGTACACCCCTCACGGAAGGTAATAAGGGGTGCAGGGAGAATTTACACCCCACTGGCATTTGACTGATCTTTGGAACAGTGGGCTGTGCAAATTAAAAATTTTATTTTTCATTTTCACAGACCCCTGTTTCAAAGATCTGTCAGACACCTGTGGGGTGTAAATGCTCACTGTACCCCTTGTTACATTCCGTGAGGGGTGTAGTTTCCAAAATGGGGTCACATGTGGGTATTTATTGTTTTGCACTTATGTCAGAACCGCTGTAAAATCAGCCACCCCTGTGCAAATCACCAATTTAGACCTCAAATTTACATGGTGCACTCTCCCTTCTGAGCCTTGTTGTGCGCCCCCAGAACACTTTGCGCCTACATATGGGGTATCTCCGTCCTCAGGAGAAATTGCGTTACAAATTTTGGAGGCTTTTTTTCTTTTACCGCTTGTGAAATTTTAAAGTATGGGGCAACACCAGTATGTTAGTGTACAAAAATGTTTTTTTTTTTTACACTAACATGCTGGTGTAGACCCCAACTTTACCTTTTCATAAGGGGTAAAAGGAGAAATAGCCCCCCAAAATTTGTTAGGCAATTTCTCCCGAGTACGGCGATACCCCATATGTGGCCCTAAACTGTTGCCTTGAAATACGCCAGGGCTCCGAAGTGAGAGAGCGCCATGTGCATTTGAGGCCTAAATTAGGGATTTGCATAGGGGTGGACATAGGGGTATTCTACACCAGTGATTCTCAAACAGGGTGCCTCCAGCTGTTGCTAAACTCCCAGCATGCTTGGACAGTCAATGGCTGTCCGGAAATGCTGGGAGTTTTAGTTTTGCAACAGCTGGAGGCTCCGTTTTGGAAACACTGCTGTAGGATACGTTTTTCATTTTTATTGGGGGGGAAGGGGTGGTGGGGGGGGCAGTGTACGTGTGTATATGTAGTGTTTTACTCTTTATTTTATGTTAGTGTAGTGTTTTTAGGTTACATTTACACTGACGGCGGATTACACTGAGTCTCCCGCTAGGAGTTTGAGCTGCGGCTGCAGCTCAAACTTGAAGCAGGGAACTCACTGTAATCCGTCGCCAGTGTGAATGTAACCTGTACATTCACATGGGAGGGGGGGGGAACTACAACTCCCAGCATGCACTGACAGAACGTGCATGCTGGGAGTTGTAGTTTTGCAACAGCTGGAGGCACACTGGTTGGAAAATACTGAGTTAGGTAATAGAACCTATTACCTAACTCGGTATTTCCCAACCAGTGTGCCTCCAGCTGTTGCAGAACTACAACTCTCAGCATGTACTGATTGCCAAAGGGAATGCTGGGAGATGTAGTTATGCAAGATTTAGAGGGGTTCAGGCTGGAGATCACTGACAGTGGTCTCTAAACTGTGGCCCTCCAGATGTTGCAAAACTACAAATCTCAGCATGCTAAGACAGCAAACTGCTGTCTGGGCATGCTGGGAGTTGTAGTTTTGTAATATCTGGAGGGCTACAGTTTAGAGACCACTGTCAGTGATCTCCAGCCTGAACCCCTCTAAATCTTGCAAAACTACGACTCCCAGCATGCCAACACAGCAAACAGCTGTCAAGGCATGGTGGGAGTTGTAGTTTTGCAACATCTGGAGGGCGACAGTTTAGAGACCACTCTCTAAACTGTCGCCCTGCAGATGTTGCTAGGCAACAGACTCCTGGACACGCGGCGTCATACTTACCTCCACCGCCGCCGTGATCACAGCCGCCGCCGGGTAAGTGACCGCCGCTGCCGCCGCCGCCGCTATTACACGGTTCCCCCCGCTGTGCCCGGACACCGATGGGTGGGCATAGCGGGGGGAACCGAACTTTAACCCCCCCGCCCCCAGTCTGCTATTGGTCGGCCGCTCCGCCGATCAATAGCAGGGATAGGAGGGGTGGCAACCCTGCCACCTCACTCCTATCTCTTCAAGGGGGATCGAGGGTGTCTTGGACACCCCCGATCCCCCTTATTTTATCGCGGCGCCGCGATTGATGGGCAGGGGGAGAGCGCTCCCCCTGCAAACACCGTAGATGCCGTGATCAGAACTGATCACGGCATCTATGGGGTTAATGCTGCCGGGACCGGCGCGATCGCGGCCCCGGCAGCTGCGGTGGGACTCCGGCTGTGATTGACAGCTGAGTCCCACCCGCGATCTCCTGCGCTGCCCGCGGCAGAGCGGGAGATCGCTTGGACGTATGCATACGTCCATTTGCGCGAACGTGTAATTCGCCTGGACGTATGCATACGTCCAATAGCGGGAAGGGCTTAATCTAATGGTAGAAAAATTTGATCCCATACAATTTGAAATTGACTTGTTCAAGACTGTCAGGAAGTTGAATTTAAAAATATTTTTTTTCCCTTAATAAATACCCTTATGAGCAACAGAGATGTGAGGGGGAAATTCCAGTAAATATAGGTGCATTGGGGTTTAGTGTCTTTGATGAAGCCTCCCCCGCTGAATTGGAGGGCTTGGAATCTTTAATAGACCTGCTGAGTGAGAATGATCCTGACCCCATTCATGACGATTTTTTATCTGTCCCTGAATTCGTAGGGGGCAAAAAATCTGTATTTTGTCCCCTGCTAGCGGTGGGAAGTGGCTTAGACCTCTTTCAACAGAGGGTACTTGAGAACATCAAAGCCCTTCACTACCCAGGGGGGAATGAAAACCTCAATAAAGAAGAAAAAATAGCCCTAGAAACATTAAAAAAGAGGGACGGTATAATTATCAAAAATCTGATAAAGGGGGCAATATAGTTCTCATGAAAAAGGAGTACTATGTAGAAGAGGCAAATAGACAACTAAATGACAACAGGTTCTATCAAAAAGTTAAATCCAATCCCCTTCCTAAAACTAAAAACAAATTACAATCCCTGTTGCGTCATTATAAGGAGAAAAATATTCTTTCTAAAAAAATGGCCGAAAAATTGCTATCAAAAACAATGAAAGCAGCCCATTGGTACTTTCTTCCAAAAATCCACAAAACGTTGGAGTCCCCACCCGGACGCCCTATTGTGTCCGGAGTTGGGACTCTAACAGAGCCCATCTCTAAGTTTGTGGACTGGCTCCTCCATCCTTTATTGACGGAAATTCCGTCTTTAGTTAAGGATACTAATAAGTTTCTGATAACTTTAGAGGGGCTCTCTTGGCCCAAGGACTGCATTTTAGCGTCCGTGGACATAGAGAGCCTTTATACTAGCATCCCTCAAGTAGAAGCAATCAAAGCTATACGCGACTTGTTACAGGCCTCTGACAAAACGACGGGTTACATTGACTTCATCTGTGATTCCCTGGAGTTCATCCTCATGAATAACTCCTTTAAATTTGGAGAACAATGGTTTACTCAAACCAGAGGAGTTGCTATGGGGACGCCAGTGGCGTGTACACTGACTAACCTATACGTAGCAGCCTTCGAAAAGAGGTTTATTTTTTCAGGGAAAAATAAGCATTTGAAGTCAATTGCCTGTTACAGGTGATTTGTTGACGATGTGTTCATCGTTTGGACTAACACGGAGTCCTCCTTTGAGGCCTTCGTGTCCGACCTAAATGATACCAATGATATGAATCTTAAATTTACTTATAAGATCGGAGGTAAAGAACTTACATTTCTTGACGTCTCAGTATGTTTGGAGGGGGATACCTTAAAAACTAAAGGGTATCGGAAGCCCACTGCCTGTAACTCCCTCTTGCATTTTGAATCTTATCATCCTGAGCATGTCAAAAGGGCTGTCCCTTATGGGCAGTTCTTGCGGCTAAGAAGAGTGAATAGCAACGATGAGGATTTTAAATTGCAGGCACTGGACTTAAAACAACGCCTTATTGCTAGAGGTTACCCAGCGAAAGTTTTGGACCAGGCTCTAGATAGAGCCTCTAAACAACAGAGGAAGGATTTGTTAAAGGGGAAAAAAAACACTTCTTTCCGCTTTAGCCCTATGGCAGAAAAAATCAAGAAGGCAATTTTTGATAACTGGTTTCTGGTGCAAAATTATGTGAATTTGAGGGAATTTACTAAAAATAAACCCTTAATAGCATTTTGAAAATCCAGAAACCTTAAGGACGAATTGGTCCAAAGTAAGTTTATTGAAAAGAAACAAAATAGTGATTGGCTGTGTAAAACTTTGCCACCAGGTAATTACAAATGTAATACATGCAATTGGTGCAGTTATTTATGCATAGATAAAAGCGTAAATATAGGTGGCAAATTTATACAGTTCAAGGACACTATATGTTGCAGAACCAGTTTGTCGTATACATCATAATATGCCCGTGTAAAAGGTTTTATGTAGGCTGTACAAAAAGAGCTTTAAACATACGTTTTAGGGAGCATGTATATTCATTAAAAACTGGTCATGGTAGCCCCAGATTAATAGAACATGTTTTAGAACAGCATAATGGAGATCCCACTAGTCTAAATTTCCTGGGAATAGAAAGGGTTAACTATAAGGAGGGAGTAGATCGCTATAGAGCCCTTTTACAACGAGAAGCCAGGTTAATCCTGGAGTTGAATGCCCAGGGAAATGACCGCTTAGATCTTAGTGTGTTTTTGTAATCCTGTGTAGCACTCCATGTAATTAGTTGTTATGGATTCACTGTTTATGTTTTTAACTGTTTTACCTTGCATAGCAAGCTACCTCCCCCCCTCTGGTGACGTCACGCAAGGTGAAGGTATTTACCTGTGTGAAGATCCAGAGACGGGTTAGTCTGAAGAAACGCCTGGAGGGGCGTGAAACAATTGTCACTCAGTGTTACATCCACCGCACCGGCGTCCCTCCACCTACTGGAGTGCATTGTCCTCCCCTCATAAGTGCATACCACATATGCACATCTAAGTGGTGTACTGTTTTGTTCCTCTTAAAGTCTAAAGGGACTACATACTGTGAAAGGACAGCCAAAAGTAATCACCGGCTGGTGTTTTACACCAAAACATTTATTAAGCATACTGTAGCGCATTTTTCTGCCCTCATAAGTGCATACCACATACGTACATCAAAGTAGTGTACTATTTTGTACCTGTTAATCTGCCAAGGGCCTAGATACTGTGAAAGTCCAGGCAAAAGTACACACCGGCTGGTGTTGTACACAAATGCTTTTTTAAGCGTAATGGAGCGTATTGTACTCCCCTCATATACACACTAAGTATGTCAGGCAGAGAAATGCCAGGACATGCACAGAGGAGTGGCAGAGGCATAAATTCATCAGGCAGAGGTTGCAGCAGACTAGGGGCGAGTGGCAGCTGAGTGGGTTACTCAGACACAACCCTCAATTGGCATGGCCCGGGAGCAGTCCCTGTCCTCCCATTGCCTCGGTCCTATGCTGTTCCTTTCCCCACAGAAGTATCTTATGCTGTCGGTTCAGCTCCACTATTTAGTGAGGACGATCTAGAGGACAGTCAGCAGCTACAGCTCCTGAAGCAGACACTGTTGAGGAACCTGAGAAGGACATCAGTTACGTGCAGACACAACTCGATGATGATGATGATTATGATGATGATGAAACCGATCACACTTGGGAGCCGAGTGCAGAAGTTGCTTCATCATCATCAGGAGAAGAGGGTTGCAGGTTGCCCATGAGGCAGTAGCTGAGCAAGCAAGGTAGTAGCATGGCTGGCCATCAGCATGGTGGCAGAAGTGGAAAGTCTGGAGCCAAATGTGCCCAGGGTAGACCACCTGCTTCGCGGCAGTCTACCTTCCCGGGAGGTAGTGAAACAGGTTCCTGGAGTCGGCAGCAGTAGCAGTCAATCAGTGCGCACTGTTGGTGGGAAAATCAGCTACTCAGGGGCGTAGCAGTTTTTCATCAAGCATCCGCAGGAGGTTAACATGGCCACATGCAAGATGTGTCATCAGAAGGTGAAGTGTGGCCAGGGTCCAATGTTGGCACCATGGCCCTGCATCAATATATGCACCATCATCATTAAGCAGCCTGGGAGAACCGTGGCTCCGATGTGGTAGTCCAACCTGCTGCATCACCCAGTGGCACGCTGCTCCCTGTTTCAGCCAGCCATGGCTCCACCACCTCAGCCAAAGGGAGCTGTGTGTCATACCCATCTTCTGTCACTCCAGATGGTCCTGCTCCTCCTACTTCGAGTAAGTCAATCCGCCAGCAGTCCATTGGCAAAGCCATGTCCAAGAGACAACAGTATGTGCCTACTCACCCAACGGTGCAGAAGCTGAATGTGCTCCTGTCCAAGTTGCTGGTGCTCCAGTTCCTCCCTTTTCAAGTGGTTGACTCTGCACTTTTCAGAGAACTGATGGCTTGTGCGAAGCCGAGGTGGACAGTTCCAATCCGTCATTTCTTTGTGAAGAACGCAGTACAAGCCCTGCACAATTTTATGGAACAGAATGAGGGCCAGTCCTTGAGCCTCTTGGTGTGTACCAAAGTGCACAGCAGCACCGACGCTTGAACTATGGTCAAGGACAATACATGCCCTTTACGGCCCTCTGGGTGAATGTGGTTCTTGCACAGCCACAACAGCAACTTGGACAGGTCACGCCGCTTTTGCCATTGGTCCTGTGACAGTGTGCGACTTCGCCTCCACCGTGTCCTCAGCCTCCACTGCACGGACAAGTCTCAGTGCCCCTCCAGCATACCATGTGTGCAGGGCAAGGCGGTGCCCAGCAGTTCTTCAGATGGTTTGCCTTGGCGAACAGAGTCACACAGGGGAGGAACTGATAAAAGTCATTCATCAAGATATCAAATCATGGCTTACTCCACAAAAACTGGAAATGGGAACCATGGTGATTGACAACGGGAAGAGCATCTTGTCTGCGCTGCAACAAGGAAGCCTGAGGGATGCACCCTTCATGGCACAATCTTAATCTGGTTGTCAAGTGATTCTTGAAGTGTTCCCCCCATCTGCAAGACATCCTAACAATGGGAAAGAAACTTTGCATGCACTTCAGCCACTCGTACATTGCAAAGCTCACCCTCCTTGAGCTGCAGCGTCAGAACGGCATCCCTTAAAAGTCTGATTTGCGGCAATTCCACACGTTGGCAATCCACCCTCCAAGTATACGAACAGAGACTATACGAACAGAGAAAAGCCATCACCGATTTCTTGATGATCCAAGCGGATAGGGGTCTCCCCTGCTGTTTGCTCAGGCTCTCAAGAAGCCACATTATTAGTCAGTTGCCAGGATTATGGATGAACAACATCATTCCACTGCTCCACTGGCTGGTCAGGGCACTAGAGACATGGCGCCTAATTCTCACGGCCACATGAGCCCTGTGGGGGCTGGACTGGAGGAGGAGGAAGAGGGGAGAGGCACAGTGGAGCACAGTTTAGGTTTCGCGAGATGGGTGGTTTTTCTAGTCATCTGACAGGAGAGGAGCATGAGCAGCAAGAGGAGCTAGAGGGTTATGAGGAAGGCAAGACATAGGACCCAGACATACTGTGGCAGTATGCAGTGGAGATAGAGGCAGGAGTCCCTCTGAGCCACTTGCACAAATGGCACGATGCATGCTCACTTGCTTATGTAGTGACAGCCGAATCGTCATCATTCGGCAGTGGGATGACTTCTGGCTCTCCACCTTATTGGACCCTCGCCAGTCGCCACCAGCACAAAATGGGGGCCTTTCTTACACCCACTGAGAGGGAGGACAAACTGACCTACTAAAGAGACATCCTACATGGTCAGTAGGCCGATGTCTATCTGTGCCATCTTCCATCCTCTTGCCAGTCTGACTCGGGGGGCCCTCTGCACTCCCCTTCCACTGCCATGGCTGCTGGGTAGGGGTGGGGTGGCAGGAGCAGTACCAGCTCCATCAGCAGCAGCCTGAGTCTATAGTGGCTGATGAGTAGCTTTCTTCACCCACATAGTGAAGCAACTCATCAGCAGCAGGTAGACCTGGAACGGGACCTGAACCAGCAGGTGGTGGCATACCTTGACATGACCATGCCAACACACCTTGAAGATCCGCCAAACTTCTGGGGAGCCAAACTTGATTTGTTGCCGCAACTAGCATAGTTTGACCTGGAAAAGCTGTCCTGCCTGGCCGATAGTGTGCCATCAGATCAGGTGTTTACTTCGGCCATAATAACCCCAAGGAGAACTCGTCTGTCCACGAAAAATATGGAGAGACTAACCTTTGTGAAGATGAATCAGGCATGGATCAGCCAGGATTTCCACCCACCAATGCCTGATGCATCAAAGTAGATTGACCATGGTGCCACACCAACACTTCACAAATATGGATAGTGCAAAACATTTTTAAGGTGCTGCTCCCAAGTTAGACATTCCTTGCCATCAGGCCACAAGTAAGTATTGAGGATATGCATTAGCTAAAACGTAACTTTTCTTAGGATAGTATATATGTACTCTAGGAACCTCTCCCTGTTTCCCCTACAAACATTGCCATTTCCAAGGGTTTTTAGATGGAAATAGAGAGATTTTCCTTTGTGGGGCCGCCCTTTTTAAGGTGAGTAACACTTGCCAGGAAGGGAATTAATAGGGCAATAGTAGGGCTTTACAGGGGAAGTTCTTACCCCCACCTGCTACAATGGACAATACGTTGTTTTCCTTCACATTTTCGAGGAAAGTTTTACTCATCTTAAAAAGGGCAGGAACCAATCCCTATTTCCACCTAAAAACCCTGGGAAATTGCAGTGTTTGTAGGGGGAAATAGGGAGAGGTTCCTGTGTGAGGCCACCATTTTTAGGGCGAGTAACACTTGCAAAGAAGGTTAACTAAGGTTTCTTTACGCTTTGCTCTTTTCTCTACAATTTTTTTTCAACAACTGCTCTGAACTGCCAGGTTTTCCTCAGTGGAAACCTTAGTAAATATGTAGTTTTTTTTGCAAAAATGTTGGGGACACGCCCACTTTTTGGCAGTCACAACCACTTTTCCTGAAGGCCACACCCCTTTTTCAGGTTTTCTGAGTTAAATGGAGTTGGTTGTTTTTTTTACATATACAAATACTGGTGCAGACACAATTTGTGATGCAATGCACCAAATTCTGGAGCACAACCCGACGAAACAGGTCGGGTTTACAATAGTAAATTGACTTTATGATGATTATATCTCCTACCATCCATAAGTATCTTTTATCTGTATTCTGTGCTGCAGCCTTCACCACGTAGACTCACCTGGAGAATGCAGGTCTTGAGTAGGGTGAGAACACTGTTGTGGTACAGGACAGCTCAGGGCTGTTGCTTTGGATATTGCACACCTACTGTAAGATGGACACGTGCACACTGACAGCCGTAATCCTTTGATCCAGTCTCCAAAGGGAGGGGATCATGCTCTGCTTCAGTATTTCATAGTACATGTTGGCATTCATGGTTCCCTCAATGAACTTTAGCTCCCAGTGCCAGCAGCACTCATTCAGGCTTATGACACTCCCACAATTATGCTTGACTGTAAACAAGAAACACTTGTCTTTGTACTCTTCCCTTGGTTTGCACCACACATGCTTCACAATATGGGAAACAAATAAGTTTATCTTGGTCTCATCGGACCACAGGACATGATTCCAGTAATCTATGTATTTTACTTGTTTCAAGAGGCTGTTAGCAGGCTTTCTTCTGCTCACTTTTAGAAGAGACTTCCTTCTGGGATGACCATGCAGACCAATTTGATTAAGTGTACCATGCATGGTATGAGCACTCACAGCCTTAACACCCCCCCCCTCCAACCCATCAACCTCTGTAGCAATTATGGTGGCACTAATACGTCTTTTTCCCAAAGACAACCTCTGGATATGATGCTGAGAATGTGAAATCACTGTATGGTCTTGCCCACCGTGCTGCAGCTCAGTTTCAGGGTCTTGGCAAGCTTCTTATAGCCCAGGCCATCTTTATGTAGAATAACAATTCTTTTTCAGATTCTTAGAAAATCTTACCAACTCCTGTATGCTCCAGAGGTGCTCTCTGTTGCCACCTCTGTCAGGAACTGTCTGGAGCAGGATAGGTTTTCTATGGGAATTTGCTCCTGCTCTGAACAGTTCTTGACATGGACACAGGTGGCTGCAGAGAGCACTGTGATTAGACTGGTAAAAACTGCACAACTTTCTCCAGGACATGCAGCAGTTGATTTGTACTGGAAGGATTAAGATTTTTAAATAGAAGTCATTTACAAATTTTTTTACTTTCTGGCACCAGTTTATTTGAAAACATTTTTTTTTCTGAAGTGTACCCCTTTAAGTAATATCCTTTTACTAAGGCCATGCCCCTTTTTGTTAAGGCCAGTGGTTAAGACAGTCTCTTAACACTTTCAGGACTTTTTTTTTTTTACGATTTGGTTTTTCATTTTCATTTTCTACCCAGTGCACCTTTCAGTAACAGTGACACATTATCTTATATATATATATATATATATATATATATATATATATATATATATATATATATATATAACATTTTTACTACTTTTTGTATGAAAAATTGTATTCTTAAAATTGTCAATTTCTGACCCCTATAACTTTTTACTTTTTCCGTATACAGGGATGTGTGATGGCTCATATTTTGCAATGTGATCTGTATATTTTTATCGTGACCATTTTTGTTTTGACGGCACCTTTTTATCGTGTTTAATAATTTTTTTTGCCAGTATATAAAGTCATCAAAAATACACATTTCTGGACTTTGATATTTTTTTTTACACTTTAACCGTGCAGTTTGAATAACATATATGCATTTGGCGATACCACTCATGTTTATGTTATTATTTATTTATTTTTATTTATTGTTTTAAAAAATGGGAAAAGGGGTTGATTCACATTTTTATTAGGGATGGGGTTAATGCATATTCATTACTTTTTTTTTTTAACAGGCAATCTTTAGGTTTCATACGCTGATCAATGTTGCTCCATAGAACAGCATTGATCAGTGTTATCAGTGCTCTTTGCTCCAGCCTGCCATGGCTAACTGGAGCTTTAGAGCACTGATCAGACAGTGAGGAGGAAGTTAAGAGACTTCTTGCCATCCTCTCAGAATGCCGCGGTTTTGCCAATGTGGTCCCGATCAGCCTGCTGAGCTAGCTGGGAACGGGATTTACCAAACGGGTTAATACCAAACACCGGCCCGATAGGTGATGTCCGACATTAGCCGTGGGTCCCAGTTCTTAATATGCGTCATACACCGGGAGCTTGCAGTGGAAATTGCACGTCCATTTGCGGGAAGGGGTTAAACAGATAATAAATGTGGTGCAAGCTGTATAAGACAGTTTTAGCACAAATTATGCCAGAATTGGAAATATTTTCAATAGTATTTCTGCCCCAATATGCTCATATACTAATACCCCCTAGTCTATTCTAGTTTACACCATGGTAGTTCTTCCAATGCTATAACAATATATTGGAGGAATAAACATGTCAGAATAAAGCAGATTGACAAAGCTGTAGGTACTTTCTTAGTATATCCTAACAACTTGTCATATATCAAGTTCAATCCTCCCATTTCTAGAGTGTCAGTATACAGCCAGAACCTGTCTTCCAGTGGAAATCGCATGCAGCCATTCTGAGTCATTTTTTAGCCCTGAAGTCAAGAACTCAGGTAAATAAATTCTGTTTCTTCAATACATGTAATTGCTGAGTATTCAGCCTCACTTTTTTACTGTACTCCTAATGATTCCCGATTGGGGTTAAGTGCATAAGATGTTTATACTTTTAGAACACTTAGTACAGCTCAAGGCTGTGATGGTGGTTATGTTATCTTCAAAAAAAACTTTTTAAAGGTGAAATTCTGGCAATAACATATAAACACATTAAGTGAAATAGCTGATAGGAATGTCTGTGAGAGCAGAATGCAGATTAAAACTCTGCCTGGAAACCACCACCCTCCCCTTTATTTTACTGTATAGTCATTCAGAATAGTGTTAAGGTTCTGCAAGGATTATTAAGGACACTGTCTAGTTGTGTACACATTCCTTTTTTTAAATAAAGTATTTTTCACAGTATAACACCTCAGCTTGCCTGTTTGCCTCTGTACAAGAGCATCTCTCCCGATGTTCAACCTGTCTCCCCTTTGATATTTTTTTAACACTCATTTAACAACATGACAACATCCCCAGTCATACATATACAATAACCATACATATACAATAACCACAAGTAGAGATGGGTGAATCGAAGCTGATCAAGTGGAATTCGTTCAGAATTTCATGAAAAATTCTATTCTGAACTAATCCAAATTTCCTTGCGCTTCATGGTAAGGAATAGCTTCATTAACTACATTTTGTTTGGGCCGGGGGGCTAAAATGGTGGCTACACGTGTGAGGACATGGGGCAAGGAAGTCTGGGAAGACGGGAAGGTGAGTAAGTGAGATCACCCTGAATCACCGTTACTGACAATACAGATCTTTACAGCGGCAAATCCATTCATCAAAAGCCCACATTAGCTCTGGCTAGAGCGAGAGCAGACACTGTGTGGTCACTAATCAGTGTTACTGACAATACAGAGCAGCACAGGGGAAATCCATTCACCTCAAGCCGGCATCACTGCAGGCAGGCAGGGAGAGCTTAGAAGTAATTTCATAGTCTGCCAATTGAGATTATCACAGGAAACATTCCCCATTCAAAGACTGCAAGCAGCCATTGTAACGCCATATGGTCTCCCGACCCTGCTGCCACATCCAGACTCTGTCATTGTGCCACTCTGCGGCAGTGATTCTAATAGAGACTAGGGATGAGCGAATCGAATCTGATGAATCTGAATTCATTACAAATTTAAGGAAAATGTTGATTCGCAATGAATACGAATATCGGAACGATTCGATTGTGTGAATTGCTTCATTAAACTCCATTTAGTGCGGTCCAGGCTCCAGGGCATCAAAAATGGCAGATCCACATGTGAGGACATGGGGAAAGGAATCCTGGGAAGGCAGGAACAAGGGTAGGTGGGATAACCCTGAATCACATGCAGCATGCAGCCTATCAACAGCCAGTCACCCCTGTGATGTCACAACCCTATATAATTGGCAGCCATATTGCGGCCAATCACTTCAGCCTTTCACTGCAGAGAGATAGATAGGAACAGACAGTGCTGTTAGTTGCACACAAAAGCTTTTTTCCAGCAGCAATTCACCTCTTAGTCAAGTCAGCTTTCTATTGCACAGAGAGAGGGACAGAGAACAGTATGTGTTACACAGTGTGCTGCACATAACAGCAGCGATTCAACTCAAGAATCCTGCCTAGAAGCACTGGGGTGTACTGCTGGTGTTGTGCGCAAATATTTTTTTAAGCGTACTCTAGCGCATTGTCCTCCCCTCATAAGTGCACACCACATACGTACATCTAAGTGGTGTATTATTTTGTACCTGTTATAGTCTCAAGGGCCAAGATACTTTGAAAGGTCAGGCAAAAGTATTCGCCAGCTGGTGTTGTACACAAATTTTTATGCGTACTGTAGCGCATTGTCCTCCCCTCATATGTACATCTATGTGATGTACTATTTTGTACCTGTTAAAGTCTCAAGGGCCTAAATACTGTGAAAGGCCAGGCAAAAGTACTCATCGTCTGATGTTCTACACAAATACTTTAAGCGTACTGTAGCGCATTGTCCTCTCCTCATAAGTGCATACCACATACGTACATCTAAGTGGTGTACTATTTTGTTCCTGTTAAAGTCTCAAGGGCCTAGATACTGTGAAAGGCCAGGAAAAAGTACTCACCAGCTGGTGTTGTACACAAATATTTTTTTAAGCTTAGTGTAGCATATTGTACTCCCCTCATATACGCACTAAGTATGTCAGGCAGAGAAGTGCCAGGATGTGCATAGAGGAGTGGCAGAGGCGTAAATTGATCAGGCAGAGGTCACAGCAGACTAGGGGTGAGTAGCAGCAGGAGTGGCAGCAAGAGCTCCCGGTATCAACTAGCGGTCGTGTCTCGACCAGCAACCCATCTGCCGTCATCGATTGGTTAACACGGTCATCCACTTCATCACAAGTGACATCTGATACCCCCATTCAACAATCAGTGGGTTCCTCAGACACAACTCTCAGTTGGCATGGCCTGCGAGCAGTCCCTGTCCTCCCATTGCCTCTGTCCTATGCTGTTCCCTTCCCCACAGAAGTATCTTATTATTATGTAGGTTCAGCTCCACAATTTAGTGAGGGCGATCTAGAGGACAGTCAGCAGCTACTGCCCATCCAAGAATTGGTGGAGACATCGGCCGCTTCCTATGCTAGGCGGGCAAGTAGTGATGAGAAGAGGGGTGTGGTAGGTGGTGTTGCGAGCATTCAGGCTCCTGAAGCAGACACTGAGGAACCTGAGAAGGACATCAGTGACAGGCAGACACTTGTTGATGATGATGATGATGAAGCCGATCGCACTTGCGAGTCGGGTGTAGAAAGGGCTTCATCATCATCATCATCAGGAGAAGAGGGTTGCAGGTTGCCCGTGAGGCAGCAGCTGAGCCATCAAGGTGGTAGCATGGTTGGCAGTCAGCATGGTGGCAGAAGTGGGAAGTCTGGAGCCAAACGTGCTCGGGGTAGACGACCTGCTTCGCGGCAGCCTACCTTCCCGGAAAGTAGTGAAACAGGGGTTCCAGGAGTCGGCGGCAGTAGCAGTCAATCAGTGCGGACTGTTTGTGGTTGGTGGGAAAATCAGCTACTCGGCCGTGTGTCAGTTTTTCATCAAGGATCCGGAGGAGGTTAACCTGGCCACATGCAAGATGTGTCAGCAGAAGGTGAAGCATGGGCAGGGTCTCAATGTTGCCACCCCGGCCCTGCATCAGCATATGCAGCATCACTATAAAGCGGCCTGGGAGAACCGTGGTTGCGATGTGGTGGTCCAGCCTGCTGTATCACCAAGTGGCACGCCGCTCCCTGTTTCAGCCAGCCAAGGCTTCACCGCCTCAGCCGAAGGGAGCTGTTTGTCATACCAATCTTCTGTCGCTCCAGATGCTCCTGCTCCTCCTACTTCAAATCAGTCATTCCGCAGGCAATCCATCGGTGAAGCCATGTCCAAGAGACAACAGTAAGCGCCCACTCATCCAACAGTGCAGAAGCTGCTCCTGTCCAAGTTGCTGGTGCTGCCGTCCCTCCCTGTTCAAGTGGTGGACTCTGCACCTTTCAGAGAATTGATGGCTTGTGCCGAGCCGAGGTGGAGCGTGCCAAGCAATCATTTTTTTGTGAAGAAGGCAGTTCCAGCCCTGTACAATTTTGTGGGCCAGTCCATGAGCCTGTCAGTATGTACCAAAGTACACAGGAGTGCCGAGGTGTGGAGCTGTAACAATGGTCAGGGACAATACATGTCCTTTACAGCCCCCTGGGTGACTGTGGTTCCTGCACAGCCACAAGAACAGCAACTTGGACAGGTCACACCGCTTCCACCTCCACACTCTTAAGCCATTGGTCCTTATCCTCCACCGTGTCCTCAGCCTCCACAGCACGGACAAGTCTCAGTGCCCCTTCAGCATACCATGTGTGCAGGTCACGGTGGTGTCACGCTGTTCTTCACATGGTTTGCCTTGGCAAACGGAGTCACACAGGGAAGGAACTGCTAAAAGTCATTCATCAAGAAATCGAATCATGGCTTACTCCACGAAAACTGGAAATGGTAACCATGGTGACTGACAGCGGGAAGAACATCTTGTCTGCACGAAAAGGAAGCCTGAGACATGCATCCTGCATGACACATGTGTTCAATCTGGCTGTCAAGTAGTTCCTGAAGTGTTCCCCCCATCTGCAAGACATCCTAAGAATGGAAAGGAAACTTTGCATGCACATCAGCCACTCGTACACCGCAAAACACACTTTCCTTGAGCTGCAGCATCAGAACGGCATCCCCCAACATAGTCTGATTTGCGACGTTTCCACATGTTGGAATTCCACCCTCCATATATTGGACCGACTATACGAACAGAGAAAACCAATCACCAATTGATGATCCAAGCGGAAAGGAGGACTTCCCTGTGCAACTTCAATGTAAACTAGTGGCAGCTCATACGTGACACCTGCCGTTCGCTCAGGCCTTTTGAGGAGGCCACATTATTAGTCGCCAGGATTATGGGATGAACTATGTAATTTCACTGCTTCATCTACTGCAACACATGTTGGAAACAATGGCTGGTCAGGGCACTGGAGACGTGGTGCCTACATCTTACGGCCACATGAGCCCTGTGGGGGCTGAACTGGAGGAGAAGGATGGGAAGGGGTACAGTGGAGTACAGTTTAGGTTTCGCAAGATTGGAGGTTTTTCTAGTCATCTGACAGGAGAGGAGGAGCAGTCAGAGGAGCTAGAGGGTTAAGAGGAAGGCGAGACATAGTGTTACGATTCGGAAGGCTGGATGTGGATCCTCTGTGTCAGCGAGGGATTGGCGTGGACTGTGTCGGTGGACCGGTTCTAGGTTGCTACTGGTATTCACCAGAGCCCGCCGCAAAGTGGGATGGTCTTGCTGCAGCGATAGCACCCAGGTCGTATCCACCGGCAACGGCTCAACCTCAGAGAAGGCGTGGGACAGAAGGACTAGACGGAGGCAAGGTCAGATGTAGCAGAAGGTAGGGGAAGGCGGCAAGCTTCATAGTCAATGGCGATAGCAGAAGATCTGGAACACAGGCTTTGGACAACACTAAATGCTTTCTCTGGCACATGGCAACAAGATCCGGCAAGGAAGTGCAGGGGAAGTGAGGTTGAATAGACAGGGAGCAGGTGGAGGCTAATTAGACTGATTGGGCCAGGCACCAATCATTGGTGCACTAGCCCTTTAAATCTTAGAGAGCTGGCGCGCGCACGCCCTTAGGAGCGGAGCTGCGCATGCCAGGACGTGACAGCCGGGGACCGGGACAGGTGAGTGACTTGGGATGCGATTCGCGAGCGGGCGCGTCCCGCTATGCAAATCGCATCCCCGCCGGCAGTGTCATTGCAGCGCTCCCGGTCAGCGGGTCTGACCGGGGCGCTGCAGAGAGAGGAACGCCGCGAGCGCTCCGGGGAGGAGCAGGGACCCGGAGCGCTCGGCGTAACAGTAGTCCCCCCTTAGGTCTCCCCCTCTTTTTGTCTCCTTGTCCCTTCAAATGAGACGAGAACATAGGGGGCGCCTCTTGAGTTTCCTTCCGGAACAAAAAGAAGTCCTGGGTAGCTACATTAGCGACCGGTAATCCAGAAGAAGTGGGAATAGGGAGGGGGGCAGAGGGTGAAGCTTGTCACGGGGCAGAGTGTCACCAGGATGGGGGCTATGAGGAGGCACGGCCCAGTCCTGATAGGCCTTGGGGAGACCAGGCACAGGAGGAGACACTGAGGCCTGACAGACGGGACTGGGAGCAGACAGACGGTGGTCCAGTCAAGGGTGGGAGAATGACGCTCGAGCCATGGTAGACCGAGGAGGACTTCAGAGGTGCAGTTGGGCAATACAAAAAATTCAATTTTCTCGTGATGCAGTCCAATGCTCATAAGCAAGGGCTCTGTGCGGTAACGCACAGTGCAGTCCAACTTCACTCCGTTGACCGAAGAAATGTAGAGCGGCTTGACGAGATGGGTCACCGGGATGCAGAACCTATTAACCAAAGAGGCCAGAATAAAATTTCCAGAAGAACCAGAGTCCAAGAAGGCCACGGCTGAGAAGGAGGAGTTGGCAGAAGGAGAAATCCGCACGGGCACAGTGAGACGTGGAGAAGCAGACTTCGTACCAAGAGACGCCACACCCACGTGAGCTGGGTGCGTGTGTGCGTTTCCCAGATGTGGAGGGCAATCCACCAAGAAATGTTCGGTACTAGCGCAGTACAGACATACATTTTTATCCCTACGGCGAGTCCTCTCTTCATGGGTCAGACGAGACCAATCCACTTGCATAGCCTCCTCGGCGGGAGGCACAGGGGAAGATTGCAAAGGATACTGTGAGAGAGGTGACCAGAGATCAAGGTCTTTTTCCTGGCGGAGCTCCTGGTGTCTTTCAGAAAAACGCATGTCAATGCGGGTGGCCAAATGGATAAGTTCATGCAGGTTGGCAGGAATCTCTTGTGCGGCCAGCACATCCTTGATGTTACTGGATAGGCCTTTTTTAAAGGTCGCGCAGAGGGCCTCGTTATTCCAGGATAATTCGGAGGCGAGAGTACGAAATTGGATGGCATACTCGCCTACTGAAGAATTACCCTGGACCAGGTTCAGCAGGGCAGTCTCGGCAGAAGAAGCTCGGGCTGGTTCCTCGAAGACACTACGGACTTCAGCGAAGAAGGACTGGACTGTGGCTGTGGCAGGATCATTGCGGTCCCAGAGCCGTGTGGCCCAAGACAAGGCCTTTCCAGACAGAAGACTAACTACGAACGCCACCTTAGACCGTTCTGTAGGAAATTGGTCCGACAACATCTCCATATGTAGGGAACATTGAGACAGGAAGCCACAGCAGAGTCTAGAGTCCCCATCAAATTTGTCCTGCAGGGACAAGCGGAGGCTAGGAGCGCCCACTCGCTGCGGAGGAGGTGCAGGAGCTGGCGGAGGAGATGGTTGCTGCTGTAGCAGTGGCAGAAGTTGGTGTAACATGGCGGTCAACTGCGACAGCTGCTGTGATTGTTGGGCAATTTGCTGCGATTGCTGGGTTCCACCATGGGTAGGTCAGCGAGACTTGGCAGCGGCACCTCTGCGGGATCCATGGCCGGATCTACTGTTACGATTCGGCAGGTTGGATGTGGAGCCTCTGTGTCAGCGAGGGATTGGCGTGGACCGTGTCTGTGGACCGGTTCTAGGTTGCTACTGGTATTCACCAGTAGTGTTGAGCGGCATAGGCCATATTCGAATTTGCGAATATTCGTGAATATATAGACGAATATTCGTCATATATTCGCGAATATTCGCATATTCGTAATATTCTCATTTTGTTTTCGCATATGCAAAAATTCGTGTATGCGAAAATTAACATATGCGAAAATTAACATGCGAAAATTCGCATGTGCTAATTTTCGCATATGCGAATTTCGCACGCCAATCTCACACAGTAGTATTAGAGCCTTCTTTACATCACACAAGCTGGAAGCAGAGAGGGGTGATCACTATGATGTGTACTGTGAAGAAAAAAAAAAAAAAAAACAATATTCGTAATTACGAATATATAGCGCTATATTCGCGAAATTCGCGAATTCGCGAATATGCGATATTCGCAAATAATATTCGAATTGCGAATATTCGCGAGCAACACTATTCACCAGAGCCCGCCGCAAAGCGGGATGGTCTTGCTGCGGCGGTAGCAACCAGGTCGTATCCACCGGCTCAACCTCACTGACTGCTGAGAAGGCGTGGGACAGAAGGACTAGACGGAGGCAAGGTCAGACGTAGCAGAAGGTCGGGGCAGGTGGCAAGGTTCGTAGTCAATGGCGATAGCAGAAGATCTGGAACACAGACTTTGGACAACACTAAACGGGGACCGGGACAGGTGAGTGACTTGGGATGCGATTCGCGAGCAGGCGCGTCCCGCTATGCGAATCGCATCCCCGCCGGTAGTGTCAGTGCAGCGGGTCTGACCGGGGCGCTGCAGAGAGAGGAACGCCGCGAGCGCTCCGGGGAGGAGCAGGGACCCGGAGCGCTCGGCATAACACACAGGACCCAGACACACCGTGGCAGTGTGCAGTGGAGATGGAGGCAGGGAGTCTCTACGAGTCACTTGCACAAATGGTATGATGCATGCTCACTTGCTTGCGTAGTGACTGCCGAACTGTCACCATTCGGCAGCGGGATGACTTTTGGTTCTCCACATTATTGAACCCTCGCTACCGGCACAAAATGGGGGGCCTTTTTTACACCCACTGAGAGGGAGGACAAACCGACTAACTACAGAGACATCCTACGTAGTCAGTTGGCTGATGCCTATTTGTGCCATCGCCCATCCTCTCGCAGGTCTGACTTGGGGGGGCCCGCTGCGCTCACCTTCCACTGCCATGGCTGCTGGGGAGGGGTGGCAGGACAGTACGAGCTCCATCAGAAGCAGCCTGAGTCTACAGTCGCTGATGATTAGCTTTCTTCACCCGCATTGTAAAGCAACTCATCAGCAGCAGGTAGACCTGTAGCCGGACCTTAACAAGCAGGTGGTGGCATACCTTGACATGACCATGCCAACACACCTTGAAGATCCGCTGGACTTCTGGGCAGCCAAAATTGACTTGTGGCCACTACTAACAGAGTTTGCCCTAGAAAAGCTATCCTGCCCGGTCAGTAGTGTGCCATTAGAGCGGGTGTTTAGTGTGGCGGTGGTCTTAGTAACCCCAAGGAGAATTCGTCTGTCCACAAATGTGGAGAGACTAACCTTTGTGAAGATGAATCAGGCATGAATCAGCCAGGATTTCCACCCACCAAGCCCTGATGCATCAGAGTAGATTGACCATGGTGCCACACCAACACTTCACAAATATGGATAGTGCAAAACATGTTTAAGGTGCTGCTCCCCAGTTACAGACATTCCTCGCCATCAGACCACAAGTAAGTATTGAGGATATGCATTAGCTAAAACGTACCTTTTCTTAGGATAAAATATATGTACCCAAATTTTTTGGGAAATCAAACAAAAGGAAAGGTGTGCAAAAAACACCATGTGCCACCTACACCACCAAGTATTGATGTGATGCAAAGACCACTAAAAGGTGACCCCAAGGAGAACTCGTCTGTCCAAAAATGTGGAGAGACTAACCTTTGCGAAGATGAATCAGGCATGGATCAGCCAGAATTTCCACCCACCAATGCCTGATGCATCATAGTAGATTGACCATGGTGCCACACCAACACTTCACAAATATGGATAGTGCAAAATATGTTTAAGGTGCTGCTCCCCAGTTACAGATATTCCTCGCCATCAGACCACAAGTAAGTATTGATAAAATATATGTACCCACATTTTTTGGGAAATCAAACAAAAGGAAAGGTGTGCAAAAAACACCATGTGCCACCTATACCACCAAGTATTGATGTGATGCAAAGACCACTAAAAGGTGGAAAGGAACAACGTATGGTCCATTGTAACTGGTGGGGGTAAAAACATCCCCTGTAATGCCCTACTCTTGCATTATTAATTTCCCTTCTTTGCAAGTGTTACATGCCCTAAAAAGGGCGGCCCCACACAGGAACCTCTCCCTATTTCCCCCTACAAACACCTCCATTTCCCAGGGTTTTTTGGTGGAAATAGAGAGAGTTTTTTAGGGTAAGTAACACTTGCCAAGTAGAGAATTAAAAGGGCTAGAGTAGGGCCTTACAAGGGAAGTTTTTACCCCCATCTGCTACAATGGACAATACGTTGTTCCCTTCCACCTTTCAGAGGTCTTGAGGAAAGTGTTACTCGTCTTAAAAGGGCGGCCCCACACAGGAACCAATCCCTATTTTCTTGTAAAAACCCTGGGAAATGGCAGTGTTTGTAGGTGGAAATAGGGAGAGCTTCCTGTGTGGGACCGGCCTTTTTAGGGCGAGTGACACTTGCCAAGAAGGGAATTAATAATGCAAGAGTAGGGCCTTACAGGGGACGTGTTTACCCACACTAGTCACAATGGACCATACATTGTTCCCTTCCGCCTTTTAGAGGTCTTTGCAAAACATCAACACTTGGTCGTGTAGGTGGCACATGGTATTTTTTGCACACCTTTCCTTTGGTTTGATTTAAAAAAAAATTTGGGGCCATATATTTTATCCTAAGCATATTATTAAAAATTAAGTTTTATGTAATGTAAATCCTCAATATTTACTTCTGTACACTACAAAAGAGACCGTTTACTTCTGCCTACCTTCCTCCGCTACTATTCTGATCCCGCCACCTATCTGATGCCACACATCTGATGCCAAGTTCTCCTTTTCTCACTCACCTTCGTCACCGGGAACTGGTATTGCCACCTTCTGCACCACTCTGTCACCGGGTCACTTTCAGGACTCCTGATGCTGCTGCCACCTCCAGGCTGTGTCATTCAGCCGATATATGTTCTCATGCTGCCGCCACCTCCACGCTGTGTCATTCATCCACCAAATGGTTTCCTCATGCTGCCGCCACATCTACGCTGTGTTATTCAGCCACTATATCAGTGTTTCCCAACCTTTTTCGGGTCGGGGCACACCTCGAAAAAAAAAAATTCCGCGGGGCACCGCTACAGAGGTTGACGAGCAAAAAAAAAATTAAAAAATAAAAAAAAGAGGGGGAAATGGTAAAAAATGCAATGCACTATATCTATTTATCAGTGGGCATGTAGTTTAAAGTGCTGCTTTATACAGCAACTCACCAATGACGTCTTCTCTAATTTGCAATGTTGTCTTCTCTTCTCCATCTGGTCCGGGCCATCATCACGATTTCTTCCACACACAATTCTTCACCGTTAAACCTGCAAAACAAATCTATTAGGCGCCAAACTTTTTTTTAAATGGGTGACAGAGGGGTGTAGAAGAGTGTACATGGGTGACAGAGGGATGTAGAGGGGTGGACATGGGTGACAAAGGGGTTTAGAGGAGCGTACAGAGGGGTGTACAGGAGCGTACATGGGTGACAGGGGTGTAGAGGAGTGGACAGAGGGGTGTAGAGGAGCGTACATGGGTGACAGGGGTGTAGAGGAGTGGACAGAGGGGTGTAGAGGAGTGGACAGAGGGGTGTAGAGGAGCGTACATGGGTGACAGGGGTGTAGAGGAGTGGACAGAGGGGTGTAGAGGAGTGTACATGGGTGACAGGGGTGTAGAGGAGTGGACAGAGGGGTGTAGAGGAGTGGAGAGAGGGGTGTAGAGGAGCGTACATGGGTGACAGGGGTGTAGAGGAGTGTACAGAGGGGTGTAGAGGAGTGGAGAGAGGGGTGTAGAGGAGCGTACATGGGTGACAGGGGTGTAGAGGAGTGGACAGAGGGGTGTAGAGGAGCAGACAGAGGGGTGCAGAGGAGCGTACATGGGTGACAGGGGTGTAGAGAAGCAGACATGGGTGACAGGGGTGTAGAGGAGTGGACAGAGGGGTATAGAGGAGAGTACATGGGTGACAGAGGTGTAGAGGAGTGGACAGGGGGGTGTAGAGGAGTGTACAGAGGGGTGTAGAGGAGTGTGCATGGGTGACAGGGGTGTAGAGAAGCAGACATGGGGGACAGGGGTGCAGAGGAGTGGACAGAGGGGTGTAGAGGAGTGGACAGAGAGGTGTAGAGGAGCAGACAGAGGGGTGCAGAGGAGCGTACATGGGTGTAGAAGAGTGTACAGAGGGGTGTAGAGGAGCGTACATGGGTGACAGGGGTGTAGAGGAGTGTACAGGAGTGGAGAGAGGGGTGCAGAGGAGCGTACATGGGTGACAGGGGTGTAGAGGAGTGTACAGAGGGGTGTAGAGGAGCATACATGGGTGACAGGGGTGTAGAGGAGTGTACAGAGGGGTGTAGAGGAGCAGACAGAGGGGTGCAGAGGAGCGTACATGGGTGACAGGGGTGTAGAGGAGTGTACATGGGTGACAGGGGTGTAGAGGAGTGTACAGAGAGGTATAGAGGAGTGTACATGGGTGACAGGGGTGTAGAGGAGTGTAGAGAGGGGTGTAGAGGAGCGTACATGGGTGACAGGGGTGTAGAGGAGTGTACAGAGGGGTGTAGAGGAGTGGAGAGAGGGGTGTAGAGGAGCGTACATGGGTGACAGGGGTGTAGAGGAGTGTACAGAGGGGTGTAAAGGAGCATACATGGGTGACAGGGGTGTAGAGAAGTGGACAGAGAGGTGTAGAGGAGCAGACAGAGGGGTGCAGAAGAGTGTACATGGGTGACAGGGGTGTAGAGGAGTGTACAGAGGGGTGTAGAGGAGCGTACATGGGTGACGGGTGTTGAGGAGTGTACAGAGGGGTATAGAGGAGTGTACATGGGTGACAGGGGTGTAGAGGAGTGTACAGGAGTGGAGAGAGGGGTGTAGAGGAGCGTACATGGGTGACAGGGGTGTAGAGGAGTGGACAGAGAGGTGTAGAGGAGCAGACAGAGGGGTGCAGAGGAGCGTACATGGGTGACAGGGGTGTAGAGGAGTGTACAGAGGGGTGTAGAGGAGCATACATGGGTGACAGGGGTGTAGAGGAGTGGACAGAGAGGTGTAGAGGAGCAGACAGAGGGGTGCAGAGGAGCGTACATGGGTGACAGGGGTGTAGAGGAGTGGAGAGAGGGGTGTAGAGGAGCGTACATGGGTGACAGGGGTGTAGAGGAGTGTACAGAGGGGTGTAGAGGAGTGGAGAGAGGGGTGTAGAGGAGAGTACATGGGTGACAGGGGTGTAGAGGAGTGGACAGAGGGGTGTAGAGGAGCGTACATGGGTGACAGGGGTGTAGACGAGCAGACAGAGGGGTGTAGAGGAGCGTACATGGGTGACAAAGGGGTGTAGAGGAGTGTACAGAGGGGTTTAGAGGAGTGGACAGAGGGGTATAGAGGAGCGTACATGGGTGACAGGGGTGTAGAAGAGTGGACAGAGAGGTGTAGAGGAGTGGACAGGGGTGCAGAGGAGTGGACATGGGTCGACAGGAGGGTGAACATGGATGACAGAGGGATTACAGAAGGGTGGACTGGGGTGACAGGGATGACAGGAGGGTGGACGGGGGTGGACATGGGTGATGGGGGGTGAACGGGAGTGAAAGGGATGACAGGAGGGTGGTGGACAGGGGTGACGGGGGGGGTGGACATGGGTGACAGGGGGGGGTGGAAATGGGTGACAGGGGGGGTGGAAATGGGTGACAGGGGGGGGTGGACATGGGTGACAGGGGGGGTGGACATGGGTGACAGGGGGGGTGTGGACATGGGTGACAGGGGGGGTGTGGACATGGGTGACAGGGGGGGGGTGTGGACATGGGTGACAGGGGGGGGGTGGACATGGGTGACAGGGGGGGTGGACATGGGTGACAGGGGGGGTGGAAATGGGTGACAGGGGGCGTGGAAATGGGTGACAGGGGGGGGTGGAAATGGGTGACAGGGGGGGTGGACATGGGTGACAGGGGGGGTGGACATGGGTGACAGGGGGGGGGCGGACTGGGTGACAGGAGGGGGGGCGGACTGGGTGACAGGAGGGGGGGCGGACTGGGTGACAGGAGGGGGGGGGGCGGACTGGGTGACAGGAGGGGGGGCGGACTGGGTGACAGGAGGGGGGGCGGACTGGGTGAAAGGAGGGGGGGCGGACTGGGTGACAGGAGGGGGAGCGGACTGGGTGACAGGAGGGGGAGCGGACTGGGTGACAGGAAGGGGGGCGGACTGGGTGACAGGAGGGGGGGCGGACTGGGTGACAGGAGGGGGGGCGGACTGGGTGACAGGAGGGGGGGCGGACTGGGTGACAGGAGGGGGGGCGGACTTGGTGACAGGAGGGGGTGAACATGGGTGACAGGAGGGGGTGAACATGGGTGACAGGAGGGGGTGAACATGGGTGACAGGAGGGGGTGAACATGGGTGACAGGAGGGGTGAACGGGAGTGAAAGGGATGACAGGAGGGTGAACATGGGTGACAGGAGGGGGGGCGGACTGGGTGACAGGGGTGTGTGGACATGGGTGAAAGGGGGGGGTGGACATGGGTGACAGGGGGGGTGGACATGGGTGAAAGGGGGGGGTGAACATGGGTGACGTGGGGGGGTATACGGTGGACCCGGGTGATGGCAGGGGGGGGGGTTGGACAGGGTTGAGAAGGGGTAACAGAGGGGTGGAAAGGGTACAGTACCTTAAGCAAGCCGGTCCGCGCAGCTTTGCAGGTCCACGGCAGGCACGGGAGTCCGGCGCAGGTGAAGATCGTTCCGCCCCAGGGACCCATTTTCGGCCCACTGAACCGCAAGGTAGAAGGGGGAGGGGGACGCAGGGGACGCAGTGGGGAGGGGGACACAGGGGACACAGTGGGGAGGGGGACACAGGGGACGCAGTGGACGCAGTGGACGCAGTGGGGAGGGGGACGCTGTGTGCGCAGTGCGCACGCAGGCTTCCCTTTCCCCCTGCGCCGCCAGTCATAAGCGCACAGGCCGGGGCGGGATATTTAAAAAAAAATTTAAAAAATCACAGCAAAATCCCGCGGCACCACGGCCAGTGGCGAACGGCACACACGTGTGCCGTGGCACCGCGGTTGGGAATCACTGCACTATATGTTCTACTCATGATACCGCCACCTCCACGCTGTGTCATTCAGCCACTTTATGTTCTCCTCATGCTGTCGCCAACTCCAGGCTCTGTCATTGTGCCGCCATGTGACATGTGACTCCTTGTTAGATTTGGTCTTTTGTAACCACACTATTTATTCAAAGTAAATTAAGGGGCTCATGACATTAAACTGTGGAGTGTAATATTAAATTTAAATTTCAAAATCTTACATTTTAATTTCCCAAAATTGATGTAATCTTTTCAAGACTGAAGCTCTATGGTCATTGAAATCATATATTAGCTGTGGAATTACCACAAAAATCTAATGAAACAGGTTGGAGGGTTAACAATGAACCATAACTCATTAAATGAAACATTTGCAGTTCCACAAAGAGAAAGACAGTGGGGGGTGGGGGGGCACTGAGAGTCACTGGCTGGAACAGGTGGTAGCTTGCCTCACCGCGGACCACCAGCTCGATGCTCGACAGAATGGGTACACAAAACATGTAAATAAATTCAAATTAAATGACAATTACATTTAAAAAATCTATTTATTTTCTTCAGTTTTGACACCATATGTTCTCCGTGTGGCCACATCCAGACGCTCTGCGGCAGTAATTCTAATAGCGATGCCTGTAATTTGCATGTCATACTGAATAACAGTATTATTTCACTACCCCAGAACACTCCCTATGCGTGTTACGGCAAAGTTTTCTACACCGATATTGAGGCTCTCTGTAGCCCGTAAATAGCCGTTTTTAATAGCGATTTGCCGCAAATTCGGATCGAACCAAATTTTGCAGGGAAATTCTGCGAATCGGCCATATCAAATTTTTGAAAAATTTGCCCATCTCTAACCAAAAAACATCATTCCAACAGTAAGCCATTTCATTATTTATCTGCTCATTCATTTATATAATCACATTTGTAAAGCTTTAAAGGGGTTGCCCAACTTTATTAAATTTTTCAGTAAATTACTGCTGTGATTAAGAAGATGTTACATACAAAAACTATGAGGCTTCTCTATGGCCCCATTCTCTGTCATCACCCTGCTCTGCTACCGCTCGATCTTAGGTCCCGGTCTATATCATCTATACATAGCTGCCTATGGAGGAGCATGTGACAATACACGTCCCCATGCCTCCTCCACTGCGCCTGTGCTTCTTCATAAAAAGATAATGGGGTCAGCACTACTAAACTGTGCAGCTCACGCATCTACCATGAGGAGCTCCATCACAGAACTTCCAGCACATAAGTCCCATTGTATAGTGGTGCTCAGTTGATAATGCCACAGCAGTCCCAACAACACTAGGCAAACAGATAGATGATGTTCAGCAGCACTCACGCTCCGGATTGGTAAAAACAACAGAGTTTTATTGTACTTACATCGAGGATACAAGAGAGTAATATAGGGAGGGAGCAGTTTTACCCTCTTGTAACCTCGATGTAAGTACAATAAAAATCTGTTGTTTTTACCAATCTGGAGTGTGAGTGCTGCTGAACATCATCTATCTGTTTGCCTATGCTTCTTGCTTGAGGGCAGTGCATTGCTATGGAGAAGGCATGGTGATGTGTATCGTCACATGCTCCTCAATAGCCAGCTATGCATGGACAATAAGCCTTACAACTGCAGACAGGGACCTAAGACCAAGCAGGATTGGAACCGAGGGATGGGGCCGCAGGGAAGCCTTATGTATCATGTGATTTATCAAAAAACGTAATAGAGTGCCATACACTTAGTCATCAAATCTTCCTTTGTGGCCAGTGATCTGGCTCAGTATTAAGACAGATCACCAGACATATGTAACAGTACCCATACAGAAAAGTCCCTCCCCCTGGACCCCCTTTATGAGCCACAATGGAAAGACACATTACTACTGTTGCTCTCACTCTGGGAGACTTGGCTGTTCTTGTGATTCATAGACAGGTTACATAGAGCTAGATGGTTTTAAAGTGTTTATTTTAACTTCATTTTCCCACTAAATATGCCCAATACATGTTTTGATTTTAATATATTATTTTGTCATCTACAGGTCAAAACAGAATACAAGATATTTCAATAAAATGTGACAAAGTAAAATCACCCATATATCCAATGTGTTTTCATGTTCTTTTATTTTTCTATTGGCGTCTTTGTTTTGCTAAATAATAAATAAAGAATTATCCAAATGCTATTTATGTATTTAGAAATGATTGTACTTGGTGAAATTATCTTTGTTGTGGAGTATGCTCTCAGTGAATGGTTTGGGAATGAAAAAAATATGTAAACACAATATTAGCCATAATCTTGTGCTGAAAGATGTAATAATTACACTGTATTTTCTGTGTCATTTTGATGACAATACCGCATAAAATCTCATGCATTTGTTTGACGTACAACATAGACTTAAGTGGCAGCTGTAATCTGGGACTTGTGCTGAAAATAATAAGTAATTACAAATGCATTCTTACCAGCAAGTGCTGTACAATGTTTATTTCTAAGCCTTTTTTTTTTTTGCATTTCATGCAAGATTAATCACAGGAGTCAGATACATCCACCTTTGTTACAAGAGGCTTTAAAGCTAAAGGTGTATGTTCTGGAAGTAGCTTCTAGGAAATAAGAATAAAAGAGGCAAAAATAAGCCTATGAAATGAGAACTCTGCTTACAAAACAAAACCTCTTAAAGAAAAAAATACAATTTGTAAAAAGTATAAGGAAAATAACATCTGCAATACACTGATATTGTAAGTAATAATGACTTCCATGCATTTCAGAATTTAGCAAAAATAAATAAATAAAATCATAACTCAAGTGAGAATACCAGAAGTACATAAAGAAGCTCCATGACTACATGTGCATCATGAGCAAGAAAAAAAAATAACGTAATATTATGTATATTTAAGCCATGAAGCACTTTCATTTTATGAAGCAAGCCCGGGAGCTGTGCTTACTTCATAGACAGTGAGAAATGGCTGCCATCAGCAGCCAGGGCTCACTGTTAATGACAGGCATCAGCAATCATGTAAATGTCCAATATTAGATCTTTAGATCATGTGATCAAAGTTCATTGTGGGATCTAAAATTCAAAATGACTGTGTTTGGTGGGTTCAGAGGTTGATCGGGACCTCAGCAGAGTAATCACAGGATCCCTATCAGCTGAATGGATGGCCGGAGGGCCCTTGCCAGCCTCCGTGCCGGTTGATTGACACACTAAAGATAGAGGCAGCCTTGATAGCCTGTGTATATGGAGCGCCAAGAACACCGATCAATGCAAAGCATTGCACACGGTTTATGATCAATAGATTGCAATGTTATTTTATTTTATTTTTTTTAAAGGTACAGGAACCCTTTAAGGTATGTTTCATCAAGTTAGACTGTTCAGGTATAAAGAAATATTGCTGTGAATCATAGTTGTGATTTGTGTATTTGTTGCCAGGTAGTAAACCTAAAGGAACATGGTGGTTAAATATGTTTTCCAATGGTTGTACAATGCAGACTAGTCAGGTAAAAGAAAACAGTGTGCATCCTGGCAAAAAAAAATGTGGGCATACACCAAACATTACTAAACCCCTTTTAGAATACATTAATTAACATGATCTACGCCCAGTCCTTTATGTGTCATTTTACCAGTGCCTGGTTCTGACTAGAAGCCTATTTATTTGCTGTTTGGTGGTTGGGTGTCCTGCTTATACGAATGTAACGCGTAGCTTGCAATTGAAATTTCCATCTACTCATCATTGGAAACCTTCTATACTAGCTCCCTTTTCAGGAAAAAAAAAAAAGTGTGTAGGTGTTTTGTGGTTGAAGCACATGACGTCAGTATAATGTACCCTATCATGAAAATTTTGGAAATGTATCAATAAAGAGTAGTTTAATTGAGATGGTTTGTTGTGTGTATTAGTGATGAGCGACAGGGGCCATATTCAAATTTGCGATATTTTGCGAATATATTGACGATTATTTGTCCTTTGTTTGCGAAATTCACATATTTACTATGTTTGTCCACTTTTTTTCCATGCGAAAATTTGCATGGAAAATTCGCATAACAATTTGCATGTGAAAAAAATACACCAAAAACAAATATATACGAATATATAGCACTATATTCTAAATATTCACAAAATTGCGAAGTGCCGATATTCGCACCAAAAATTTGCATGACGAGTATTCATGCTCAACACTAGTGTCTATAATCAATGATTTATTTATTGAATGAGAATTATTTGAGGATTAATTTCATCACATACATTTTTAAGTTTAGGGCCATAGAGTTGAATGAGACAACTCAAGCAGCCTGCAGCCACCAAAAGGAAGAGATAATCGAGAAAACTGCAAGAGCAACTGTATTATTCACTTTACTAAGCTTCTCAAGAGTGACTGCAGCCAGTAAAAATACTATCATTTAACTCCTTTGTTGTCTGTAGGAAAGCAAGAAATTAGAAAATCAGTAAAAGAAAAATAGCCAACCCCTTTAAAAATATAGCTTAAAATGAAATGATGTTAAAAGGTAGAATAGAAGCAAACTGAATAAAGAGAAAAATGTTTTAAAAATTATATTTTAAATTAAATGTATTAGAAACCATTTCTTATGTTTTCTATTATGTTATATGAAATACAATAAATGTATTTCTAATATGTGGAAAAACTGAATGGTGAAAGCTCAACTATTACATTATAAACGATAAAGGCTATCATAATCATAATGCCTGTAGGAGATTGACTAAAACAGCTTCATATCCTGATCCCCAGGTTTGCAGTCATTTCTAAAAACTGTTGACATGTCATGCAGACATGTCAACAGTTTTGATCAGTCAAGGTTTCAATACTGAGACTTAAAATAATTAAAAGACTTACCGTATTTATCGGGGTATACCACACACCGGCCTATAACACGCACCCTCATTTTACCAAGGATATTTGGGTAAAAAAAAGTTTTTCACCCAAATATCCTTGGTAAAATGAGGGTGCGTGTGTGCACGTGTATACACCGATACACCCCCAGGAAAGGCAGGGGGAGAGAGGCCGTTGCTGACGGATTCTCTCCCCCTGCCTTTCCTGGGGTCTAGAGCCCTGCTGCCGCCGCTTCTCTCCCGCTGGCTATCTGCGCCGCTGCCCGTTCTATCCCCCTGACTATCGGTGCCGGCGCCCCATTGCTGGCACCGATAGCCAGGGGGAGAGAAGCGGCGCCGGCAATGGTGCAGCGGCGCCGACAGCCAGGGGGAGAGAAGGGGCAGCGGCACCCATTGCCGGCGCCGCTACCCCGTTGCCTCCCCCCATCCCCGGTTGCATAATTACCTGTTGCCGGGGTCGCGTCCGCGCTGCTTCAGGCCTCCGGTGTGCGTCCCCTGCGTCGTTGCTATGCACGGTGCGGCGCACTGACGTCATGCGCCGCGCCGTGCAGCGCATAGCAACGACGCAGGGGACGCACGCCGGAGGCCTGAAGCAGCGCGGACTCGACCCCGGCAACAGGTAATTATGCAACCGGGGATGGGGGGAGGCAACGGGGCAGCGGCGACGGCAATGGGTGCCGCTGCCCCTTCTCTCCCCCTGGCTGTCGGCGCCGCTTCTCTCCCCCGGCTATCGGCGCCGGCAATGCGGCGCCGGCACCGATAGTCAGGGGTAGAGAACGGGCAGCGGTGCAGATAGCCAGGGGGAGAGAAGGGCCGGCAGCAGGGCTCTAGACCCCAGGAAAGGCAGGGGCAGAGAAGCCGGCAGCGACGGCTGTCTCTGCACTTGCAAAGCCGCTGCAGTTCATTGATTTAAAGCGCCCGCTTTAAATCATTGAACTGCAGCGGCTTATCGGCGTATAACACGCAGGTAGACTTTAGGCTAAAAATTTTAGCCTAAAAAGTGCGTGATATACGCCGATAAATACGGTAAAAAAAAATAAACAATGTTGTTGTTGTTGTTATATCAAAGCAGCATATACACAGTGTGAACAGTAATGAAACTCATATACCATATACAGTCATGGCCGTAAATGTTGGCACCCCTAATATTTTTCAGGAAAATGAAATATTTCTCACAGAAAAGGATTGCATTAATATATGTTTTGCTATACACATGTTTATTACCTTTATGTGTACTGGAACTAAACCAAAAAAGAGAGGGGAAAAAAGCTAATTGGACTTAATGTCACACCAAACTTAAAAAATGGGCTGGACAAAATTATTGGCACCCTTTCAAAATTGTGGAAAAATAATATTGTTTCAAGCATGTGATGCTCCTTTAAACTCACCTGGGGCAAGTAACAGGTGTGGGCAATATAAAAATCACACTTGAAAGCAGATAAAAATGAGAGAAGTTCACTTAGTCTTTGCATTGTGTGTCTGTGTGTGTACCACACTAAGCATGGACAACAGAAATAGGAGAATATAACTATCTGAGGACTTGAGAACCCAAATCGTGGAAAAATATCAACAATCTCAAGGTTACAAGTTCATCTTCAGAGATCTAGATTTGCCTTTGTCCACAGTGCGCAACATTATCAGGAAGTTTGCAATCCATGGCACTGTAGCTAATCTCCCTGGCCATGGACAGAAGAGAAAAATTGATGAAAGGTGTCAACGCGGGATAGTTCGGGTGGTGGATAAGCAGCCCTAAACCACTTCCAAAGATATTTGAGCTGTCCTGCAGGCTCAGAGAGCATCAGTGTCAGCGCGAACTATCTGTCAACATTTAAATGAAATGAAACGCTATGGCAGGAGACCCAGGAGGACCCCACTGCTGACACAGAGACATAAAAAATCAAGACTACATTTTGCCAAAATGAACTTGAGTAAGCCAAAATCCTTCTGGGAAAATGTCTTGCAGACAGATGAGACCAAGATAGAGCATTTTGGTAAAACACATCATTCTACTGTTTACAGAAAACAGAATGAGGCCTACAAAGGAAAGAACACAGTATCTACAGTGAAATATGGTGGAGGTTCAATGATGTTTTGGGGTTGTTTTGCTGCCTCTGGCACTGGGTGCCTTGAATGTGTGCAAGGCATCGTGAAAACTGAGGATTAACGACGGATTTTGGGTCGCACTGTACAGCCCAGTGTCAGAAAGCTGGATTTGTGTCTGAGATCTTGGGTCTTCCAGCAGAACAATGACCCCAAACATACATAAAAAAGCACCCAGAAATGGATGGCAACAAAGCACTGGAGGGGTCTGAAGTGGCCAGCAATGAGCCCAGATCTAAATATTGGAGAGAGCTTAATATTGCTGTTGGGAAAAGACACCCTTCCAATAAGAAAGACCTGGAGCAGTTTGCTAAAGATGTGTAGTCCAACATTCCGGCTGAGAGGTGTAAGAAGCTTATTGATGGTTATAGGAAGCGACTAATTTCAGTTATTTTTTTCCAAAGGGTGTGCAACCAAATATTAAGTTACATTAAGTATACAAATAAATGAAGGAGGGGGAATCTATGAATTGAGGGGCTTTTTACTGTGTGATCCATTAGTTTGAAGATTCATGTTTTTTTTTTTGTTTGTTTGTTTGTTTTTTAATATGATCACTCTTTATCAAGGTGTGCATTAATATTAGGCATCTTCTTTTTCTGTGGCAAAATGGCCCAAAAAGGAGATATAACTGACTCTGAAAAGAAACTCTGGAACAGTAGAAGTGCTGGACAGAAGCAACAATAGGGATACATTTTTTTTATTTTTTTTATTTATCCTCTCAATCCCTGCACCCTGGTATATAATTGTAAAGCTGGAAAACCCTTTTAATGTAACTGGTCAATAAATATTATCATGAGCAGATTGTAATGATGATGATATGCTGGTGTAACATCATTATAAAAACCTCCTGACGTTACAATGATGTGTCAGAAGTGTGTGTTAATGGAAATCTAGGTGCTGAGTAGTGTTGAGCGGCATAGGCCATATTCGAATTCGCAATATTTTTCGAATATATGGAAGAATATCCGTCATATATTTGCTAAATTCGCATATTCGTAATATCCGCGTTTTATTTTCGCATATGTGCATATATAAAAATTGCATATGTGGAAATTTGCATATGCAAAAATTTGCATATGCGAAAATTCGCCCGGCAGTCTCACACAGTAGTATTAGAGCCTTCTTTACACCACACAAGCTGGAAGCAGAGAGGGATGATCACCGTGATGTGTACTGTGGAAAAAAAACCGGAATATTCGTAATTGCGAATATATAGTGCTGTATTCGCAAATATGCGATATTCGCGAATAATATATGCATTGCGAATATTCGCG